>NC_067312.1:12554904-13913404 GCF_020740795.1 Apus apus
TGTTGAGAGGTCTCTCTTTGAACAGTCTCCCTGTACCTCTCCCAGCCAGATTCCAGAGGCAAAGCAACAGAAAAACACTCAGTGTTAACACTCCGTGCAGAGAGTTATTTCGGAAACTGTCGTCCCTGCCAAGTGTAAAAAAAGGCATTTTACCTAAAGGAAATCACTCTTGCCAGACAACGAGCTGTCAGATCCCTTCCAGATGGAATTTGTACTTTGAAGCAACAGTGTGCCCTGAGGAGTCACGGAGCAGAGCAGGACTCACTGACCTCGGAGGAAGTGGAAAGGTTTGCGTGGCTCCTGCATGCCTGCTGCAGACCAGAGCTGAGGCTCCTTTTGTTGGACACACAAAGTTTTTGTAGATCAATGGCAACACAACAATAGGTATGAGAAGAGGCATGGGAGAAGGCGCTGAACTGCTCAGTGCTTTTGGAGGTAATTAGGAGTGGTTAAAAAAGTTATGAACGCAGGCAGGAGTCCCAGATGCAGGAACAACATAGAATGGTGCTCTAACTGCAATTCCAAATGCAATGAAACCCAGGAATACCAGCTTTGTGCACCATGCTGTGGCATTATATGGTCTGACAGTCATTTTCTGCACCGCCTTGTCGCACGGCTGCGGCCTCAGAGTCAAGTTTGGACCCTGGGCTGGCAGCACCCATTCCTCTCCCCTGTGAAGACCTAGAGCAGAGCAGGGCTGCCAGCATTCTGTGGATTTATGGTCTGTTTTCAAGAGGGATGTAGGAAAAAAGCCATCTTATGTCGTAAACTGTGCTGTAGAGCAATTGTCCAGGGGATGTTACTTCATTTCCTAGGTAAATGAAATCACAAGAGAGGCAAAAGGCTTGTGATGATCCAGGAGGCACAGATGGACAGCCAGACCTGACCCTCACTGCCTCTCTGTCCAAGATTGGTGGTTTCATGCTATAAGGTGAATCATAGCTCTATTTTCCCTTGTTTTTATGAAAGATGCAAGTGGTATTGCCTGTAGCTGTTACATGATCTGCTTCCTCTTTAAAATGTTCTTCCAACAACAACATTCTTTCCCTATTATCTTCTCTTTTCTTTCCTCTCCCCTTCTTCCTAATCCCTTCTCTACAGACCAGTCATTTGTCACTTTTTTCTCAGACTAAATTCCACATCAAAACATCCTCCACCAGAGGTGGAGAAAAGGGGCTACAAGTGTCCAGCATACCAGTCCTCAAGGCATCATAATACCTTGTACAGACCAGCTGCAGCTGCCCACTCCAAAACTCCACAGTCCCTCCTCTCCTGAAACACATATCTTGGAGTATTACGTGGGCAATACAGGGTCTTGCAAATGCTGAGAAAGCTTATTGTGGGGTGCTCAAGGAGCAAGGAAGGATCTTGTTCTGCCCTTCTCCTCCTGTCTCTTACCCAGGCTTGCCACATGCTGAGCAGCTGATAGCTTTTTAACGGAAGCAACCACCTCACAACCTCTATTTCATTTTTGTTTTGCAGGACTGAAACTGCCAGGAACATACTGTGTTGTCACAGCTCATGTAATTTTTACTGGTGGTCAGGTATGTGGCCTACTAAGTTTGAGCAATTTGATCATATGCATTTAACTCAAGCAATTTACTACAGGTTTACTATACATGTTTTCAAAGAGCTGCAGGCAGGGGGGGTCAAAGGAGTCTCATTTACCTGAGCATCATATCAACCTCAGTGTTGGGCAGTTTGTCAAGCAAATGAGGGCAGAGAGAGCAGAGAAACAAGACTGTACACAGTCTTGTCCTGCTGTGGTTTTGGTCTCTTAGGATTAATTAACTTCATTTAGAGCAGCCAGAAAACAGTGCAGAAAACACTGCAGCTGCAAGCAGTGTAGGCACAGCATGAGGAACAAGGAGTTGCCACTACTTGTTGATCGCCACATGCCTGAAAATAGTTGCCATGGCTCATGGCTAATGTCAGGGGGGTGCTTTCACTCATCTCCCTCTGAATAACCATCACCAGCAGCCAAGAAATGCCCTCAGGCAGGGCGGGGAGGAAAAAAGCCAAAGGCTCTTGCTTAAACCAGTTCTGTGCTTGCTTTTGCTTCAGAGGAGTCACCCCAACCATCCTGAACAAACCAGAGAACAAAGTTTTAGACCCTCAGGACTGCATCCTGTTTCATGGGAAGTCAGTGACTAATCCCCCAGGAATGGCTGTGGTGGGAGATGGCTGCTGTACAGTCCTGCTGCCTTGCAGCTAGCCCTGTGGTGGTCTGAACAAGGCGCTGAGGAGCTCCACAATAAGCACACTTCTTTGTACTGCTCAGAAACTGAAAACATCACCGTTTCTCACACTGATCCTTCCCATCCATTCTTGCCATCCTGAGCACCTTACCCTTGGCTGAACTCTTTAGTATCACTGAGATGCTGGATGAAGAGTGGTCAGAGAGGCAACAGGGAAAATGATGGGGTGAACTCCCCTAGCAATTAAATTTGAATTTTCCTCTCCAGGAGAACCCTAACTCTCTCTGTCCTGTGGAAGAAGTGGCTATCAGGAGCTGCACACTTTCCATGGTGGGGAGTGCTGAGACCCTGAACCGACCTGCTTCAATGTATGAGAAACGAGAGCAGAAAAGTGGGAAGACAGAACTTGCTTCGTATCATCTTTAATACTCTTCATACCTGAGGACCTTAAACCATCTAAAACTGGTAATCTAAAGGCTGCATTTCACTTCTTGAGGGGAGAGCCAGGCTAAAACACCCACCTCTTTTAAGCCTTCCTTCTGAGTCAGTGTAGGAAATCGGAGTCTGCCTGTTGGAAAGCCCCTTGTGCTCCAGCAGTGACAGCAAAGGCTGCGTAACTTCCCCATTCCTGGAAATCCCCTGGCAGCTCCAACAGCCCTGGACTGGGGAGGTGATCCAGAAATGACCAGTGTTAGACACCTGGAAAGCCCAACTGGGCTGCAGAGCTGGGTAGGGGCTGCAGAAAACATCTCAGTCAGCGGGGCAGAGCAGCACATGGTGCAAAACAATGGGAGTGGGAGCTACAGGATGGTGAAGGACAGTAGGAGAGGGTGGAAGAGAGGAGGCTGTTTGTTTTGTGGTGTTTTTTTTCAGCAGGGAATAATCCAGGAAAATGAGGATGACTGAGGGGATTTTTCCTTCCTCCGCCAGCCTCCCATGTGGAGCAGGAGTTACCAGGGGTCAGCTGAGACTGGGGGCGGGGGGGGAACACACACCAGCATCTGCTTCCTCTGCCTTTTCACTTTGTTTATATATGTATATTACTGTTTGGAAGAAATGTCTTCTGCATTCCACACAGGGATAATGAAATCCATTCAGGGCAGGGGGAAGAGGGCTGGTGGGTAAGGCAGCACAGGGGACCCAAGCCAAGGCCTTGGCAGTTGAGAGGCAACAGCCCAGCAGTCCCTCATCATTGCCCTACACCCTCACATGCAGGAATCAGCTTCCTTCAGCCGCTCCCCCCTTCCTCCTGCTGCACTTCCCCTCCATCCGGTTCCCAAGGGAACCGAAGTGCACTTAGGAAGATGCAACTCATCAGCCTGGGACTTGCTCAGAATATTCAAAATCCCTTTCTCTTAGGGTTTTTCACATCAAATTGGTTTGATAAACACGTTGACCTCTGCATACCACTGATAAACTCTGAAGGCTGCTCCCCTCCTCCCTCTACCCTTACTGTAAATATCTTGCAGATGCTCTGCTCATTTTTCTTCTATTATAGCCAGCTGGCAACTTTGTTGGCATGCCAAAGAATTCCAGTCCTCATAGAAAAGCAACATTTTAGCCTTTGACTCTGGATGTTTTCTCACCAATATGCCAATCAGTTGATGTTTTTAAGATTTCTGTTTAATTTTGTCATTAGACCAGGGGACAGAATGCGTAATATAGAATAAGCATCTTCAGAAAATTCTGTCCATCAGACTAAGAATATTAAACAGATGTGGCTGAGAAACATTATGGAAACGGCCAAGTGAACTTCACAGAAGGTTAGTGCTTTCATACAAAATATTTAAACCGGTCTCTAGCATTTTACATGGATAGAATTTTCTATTAAATTCCTTAGGTGGGGCTAAAAGTTCACCTATAAGGATCTCAGTCGGTATTGAATTTTCATTTGTTGGGTATATCCCAGACATTTCCAACTTTATTTCTATATAACACAATTATTTTTATCCCTATTAAATGCTAAACACTTTTCCATTGAAGCAGAAGTGAAGCAGCTAGCAGGATCTGCTAGGTAGTACTGATGTAGGCATCAGCACACACAAACTGGTCCAAGTCCATGAGGCTGACATCCAAAGAATGCACACAAAATCACGGGAAAATGTGCCGGACACAGTTGATTTGGAGCCCCTGTGGTGCTGTGCACTGTACAAGGAAGAGGGCTGGAGAGAGAGGAATTCACTTCTGTCCACGTCAGTGGTGAGAAGAACAGAGGAAGAGCAGGGGAGGGTGGTTTGAGGCCGGTTCAGTGTAACCTGTCTTTAACAGAGCTTATTAGTTTGGACTCTGGGCCATACAAAAGGAGTCACACAGCTTCCAGGCAGCCCTGAGCACAGGCAAGGTGAGAGTGCTTCTATTCACCAGGAACCACACAGAGAGATGCCCAAAGCAACAGGCTTGTCTGAAGGAAGCCAAGTTAAGCCCATGGTTTTCAAGCACTCCCAGGACTTGTTCCTCTCCCATCACCACCCACAGGTTATTCCCACACAGCAACCTAGGGAGCTCTGGAGCACATTGCAATGGGCCTGTTCTCCTTCTCCAAGTAAGCTTTTAGCATAGAGAAGTTCTTTGACCTGCTCCAACATGTAACATCACATGTGGCACCACAAACAGTTGTTTTAGCATGAGTAACAGGGAGGCGTGAAGATGATACAACCAAGAGTGTGGGTAGAAACTGGTTAGGCAGGTGCAGCTGTTGGGAAAAGTATCTACAAAATTTGGCTCAGAAACTGAGAGGCTGATCTGCAGGTAAGTGGGGGAAAGACAGAAGAGGTAATAATATGAAACCAGCCTGATACAGTGGACAGGGCAAAGGCAGGAACACACATACAAGAGTGGAAAATCAAGAGTGGAGGTCTGAGGAACACCAGGAAAGGATGGAGCAGGGAAACTCAGGGAGAAGAGCATTTTGAGGAGTGTGTCTGATAAGCAGAGAGGGAGGGGCAGAAGCCAGATTGAGAGCATATCAGTTCTGGAAGAAACAAATTTCACAGAATCACAGAATGGTCTGAGTTGGAAGGGGCCCCAAAGATCATCCATCCAGTTCCAACACCCTGCACAGGCAGGGAGACTTCCCACTAGACCAGGCTGCTCCAAGCCCCATCCATCCAGGCCTTCAGCACTGCCAGGGATGGGGCTTTCACAACTTCCTGGGCAGTCTGTTCCAGTGTCTCACCACCCTCACACTGAAGAATTTCCTCCTAATGTCTAACCTAAATCTTCCCTCTTCCAGTTTAAATCCATTCCCCCTTGTCCTCTCACTGAACCTTGTAAAAAGCCCCTCCCCAGCTTTCCTGCAGCCCCTTCAGGTACTGGAAGGCCACTACGAGGTCTCCCCAGAGCCTTCTCTTCTCCAGGTTGAACAGCCCCAGCTCTCTCAGCCTGTCCTTGTAGGAGAGGTGCTCCAGCCCTCTGATCATCTTCATGGCCCTTCTCTGGACTTCCTCCACGAGCTCCATGTGCTTCTTATGTTGGGGGCTCCAGAACTGGACACAGTACTCCAGGTGGGGTCTCACAAGAGCTGAGTAAAAGGGGAGAATCCCCTCCCTTGACCTGCTGGCCACGCTTCCTTTGATGCAGGCCAGGACACAGTTGGCTTTCTGGGCTGCAGGTGCACATTGAAGCTCGCGTTGAGCTTCTCATCCACCATCACCCCCAAATCCTTCTCCTCTGGACTGTTTTCAATCTGTTCTCCACCCAGCCTTAACCTGTGCTCGGGATTGCCCTGGCCCAGGTGCAGAACCTTGCATTTGGTCTTGTTGAACTTCCTCTGGTTTGCACGAGCCACCTCTCAAGTCTGTCAAGGTCCCTCTGGATGGCCTCCCTTCCTTCCAGCATGTCTACCTCACCACATGCTTTGGTGTCATCAGAAAACTTGCTGAGGGTGCATTCAGTTCCACTGTCCATGTTGCCAAAAAAGATGTTAAAACAGCACCATTCCCAGTAACAACCCTTGGGGAACATCACTTGTCACTGGACGTCGAGCTGTTGATCACCACTGTTTGAGTGCAAGTATCCAGACAGATCCTTACCCAGCAAGTGGTCCATCCATGGAATCAGTACTGCTCCAGTTTCGATACCAGAATGTTGTACAAGATAGTGTCAAAAGCTTTGCACAGGTACAGGTATATGACATTGGTTGCTCTTCCTTTGTTCACCAATACCGTGACCCCATTGTAAAAGGCCACCAAATTATTCAGGCATGATTTGCCCTTGGTGAAGCTGTGTTGGCTGTCACCAGTCACCCCTTTGCTTTCCATGTGCCTTAGCAGAGCCTTCAGGAGGATCTGCTTCATGATCTTGCGAGGCACAGAGATGAGACTGACTGGTCTATAGTTCCCTGGGTCTTCCTTTTTTCTGTTTTTTAAAAATAGGATTTGTTTTGCCTTTTCCTAACTCTAGGCCTGTCAGCCTGACCTCAGTGCCTGGCAAGGTTATGGAGCAGATCATTCTGAGTGCTATCAAGTGGCATGTACAAGAAACCAGTGGATCGAGTCCAGCCAACATGTGTTTAGGAAAGGAAGGTCCTGCCTGACCAATATGATCTCCTCCTATGACTGGGTGACCTGCCTAGTGGATGAGGGGAAGGCTGTGGTTGTGCCTCAAGTCTACCTTGACTTCAGCAAGGCCTTTGACACAGTCTCCCACAGCATCCTCCTGGAGAAGCTGGTATCCCATGGCTTGGACGTGTGGCCAGCAGGAGCAGGGATGTCATTCTCCCTCTGTACTCAGCACTGGTGAGTCCTCAACTTGAGTATTGTGTCCAGTTGTAGGCCCCTCACTTCAAGAAGGATATTGAGGTGTTGGAGCAGGTCCAGAGGAGAGCGACAAGGCTGGTGAAAGGAATAGAGGGAAAGTCTTATAGGGATAGGCTGAGGGAGCTGGGGCTGTTTAGCCTGGAGAAGAGGAGACTCAGGGGGAGCCTTATCACTTGTTTCAACTACCTGAAGGGAGGCTGTAGTCAGGTGAGGGCTGGGCTCTTTTTCCAGGCATCTAGTGACAGGATGAGAGGGCATGGCCTCAAGCTGCACCAGGGGAGGTTTAGGTTGGATATTAGAAGCACTTCCTCGCAGAGAGGGTGATGAGACGTTGGAATGGGCTGCCCAGGGAAGTGGTGGAGGCGCCATCCCTGGAAGTGTTTAAGGAAAAGCTGGCTGTGGCACTTAGTGCCATGGTCTAGCTGATGTTGTGGTGTTAGGTCATAGGCTGGACTTGATGATCTTAAAGGTCTTTTTCAGCCTTGGTGATTCAGTGATTCCAGTCAGTGGGAATTTCTCCAGACTGCCAAGACTTTTCAAATATGATGGACAGAGGCTTTGCAACTTCGTTGGCCATTTCCTTCAGGAGCCATGGATAAATCCCATCAGGTCCCATGGACTTGTGCACTTGATTTTTATGTAATGTTATGTATTCTGCTTCTGAGGCAGAAGCGATAGATTTGTTCATCACAATTACTTTTATTCAGCCTACCAAATTAAAGGTTGTTTGCTATCACAGCATGATTCAAGCATTTTCAAGGACTAGACCTGTAAGACAGTTAAATAAACTGAGCAGTTGTGCCTAACTCACTTGAAGTAATGCACTGGCAAAAAATACAATACAGGCTCAAAATCTCTATGGATGCTAAAGTAAAAACTCCTTGCACCCCTGCTTCCTATGCACAATATTTCCACCTTCCCCCTTCCTCTCCAATCCCATCTTTTCCTTTGACTTGATGTCTGGGTACAGAGGCAATCACAGCCAGGCAGAAGACCAAGAGATAAAGGAAATCTGGCTGATTAGCTGGCTACTGACTCGTGGCAAGCAAAAAGGTTAAACAAAAGGATTTGCAAGCCACATATGCAGAGTCAGACTAAAACACAGCTGAGTTACTCACTTCCCCTAGCTCAGCACCACCTCTGAACCACAGCCCAATTCATCAACTCCTGACAACTGAAACACTATCTTCAGACTCTCCTGAGATTCATGTGAGCCCTGCTGCAGTGTCAGCATACAGCCACCCTGCCTGTCCCCACTATCATCAGCCATAACCCTTTGCAGTCCCTCAGGATGAGTCCCACCTCTGCCTAATCAGCTCAATCTGACTTCCCCCTTCCCTTCACAACTAGTGTCAATTTCAGTCCAGTCTGAGAGCTTGAATTTCCCAGCTCCACCATTACTCACCCTGCCCATCCAGACTTTAGTGCAGAAATTTCCTCCTCCAAGTCTAATCACACAGCTCCCGCCTCAGCCCTTCCCTATTTTCTCCTTAGAGACACAGTGCTAACTGGGTAATGAACTCAACCACTTTAAACCTGAGTCCTTTGCAGGGCCGGCTTCACCTGTGAGGCAGGGAAGTCCTGCAGCTCACAGCAAGTTGGCTCAGAGGCTGCTTAGCCAGTGCTCCCAGTGTCATGACCTGCCTTAAGGGTAAAAGATTCTGAGTAGCAAACCAAAACCTCTAAATGAAACAGAACTGTTTTACAATGAATACATAGCACAGTGTGAACACAGCAGAGCTGAGCAGGATTGTCCCATTTATATTGTGCTGCCTGGAGAAGGAGGAGTTGGAGAAACCTGTGACAGTGGCTTTTCTAACCAGGAAAGACAGGAGCCAGTATCCCTACAGGACTTGTATATCACAGTCTCGACTAAGCCATGCATCTTTTTCATGGGCAGGAAAGCATTGGTACAGCTAGAGAGCTGTAACTGGGGGTCCACAAGGGAAACCTGGGTCTCCTAAGATCATCTGGTTCTGAGGCAGGGTTCCCAGGCATGCGTGCCCCAGCATCTGCAGTACAGAGCAGGCCAGAGGAATTACAGGTAAGGGTCAGGCCAGTGAAACAGGGAAGAAGGCAATTTTCTCTTTTGTTTACTTGTCACAACCTTGTTTCCAGCCTTGTAATGCACAGACGGGTCCTGTCTCTGGAGTAAGCTCTTACTCTGTCTTTATCCTTACATTCCTCTGCTGCTGGAGGTGACCCAAGTGGGAGTCTTGGATTTGGTGCCTTTTTTTGAGATAACTAATGTAAATAAAGTGCTGTGTACCATCCCTGTCTTGGATGTTTGCACTATGACATCTGTTTAGCTGCGTAAAATACAAGGACTCTCCCTTGACTCTTTCAAGCTGAGTGAAATGGGAAGTAGACATTGTGGCAAACAAGTTAGAACTGTGACTATATACACAAAGACTCTGTCAGAGGCCTCATACATTGGGATGTGGTCCTTTTCAGCCCACAAACACACAACCAGATAGGCTGCAAAGTTGCTAGGGCACAGACACAAAAGTGCAGTACCTGCAGAATTTGTTCCATGATTACATGACTCTGTGAAATTGCTCCTGTAGTTACTGAAAACCTGACTTGTAAATGTGAGGTTCAGTTTCATATAGATCTTCAACATGTTAATGAAAAAGCCAACAACTCCCTAACATGCACACGTAAGTAAATCAGGCTCTCAGGCCATGCATTTTAGTCTGTAATACAAGTTTCACTATAGACAGCTTAAACTTTTGACACTTTTCTCCACTATGTTTGGCCCAACGGAGTTATTTAATTCCTGAAGGAAGGAGCTTTCTGTCAAGCAAAAGTGAGATTAATCACTTTGGTGAAGAGGGTTTGCATCTCTCTTCATTTCCCCCATCTCTTACACCACCTGGACCTCAGAAGCCAACGATGGCTTAAGCTGTACTGGCCAGCAATGCTCCCCATAAAGACATGGAGGTAGTTGTGGACTGCTAATGCAGCTACCATCCACAGGTGTCTATTTCTCTCCAGTAAGGCAGAGTGTAACAGAACTCCTGTGAAAGTTATTCTGCTCTCATTAAGAAAACGTTCTTCAGAACCAAATATCTATCTCTTCTAGACCCCTATAACTTATTAAGGGAAAAAGGAAGCATAAAATAAGCATATATTAAAATGACCTGGATATGGGCCTCACCGGAAAAATCTAAAAGGCTCTGTGGTCACAAGAACAATTTCCACTCCCTGTTTCTGGACTTCATAACACACCACCAAAAGCACTCCACATTGGGAAAGCAAAATCTCTTAATGGAAATATTATAGACTTGTAATTTGCTTAGGCAGCAGTTTCTGTAAAAAGATTTCTTAGTATTCAAAGGAAATTAAAAGCGTATGTTTTGTGTTCATATAAAAAGCACAGCCATTAACAGAAAAGGGCTAGTAAACAGCAAGACTGTTACAGCAAAAGTCTTGGTGCAGTGCTATTTTAAGGACAGATGGAAGCAAGTCTAGACTGCTCTGCTGAAAGACTGTAATAGTCTTATGGACAAGACATTTAGCTTGAAATATAATAGCATAATCAATATTAAATAAGTACTAAAACTAGTTTAACTTTAAGATAGACTTCACTTTAGGCTTGGGTTCTGTTGCCACTTATATGGGGGTAATTTCCTTGTCATCACTGTTGTAACTCAGAAGGCATAAATCAAAACAAAATTTGTCTTTGGCCACACTTAACTGTTATGATACCATTCGACCAGCAAGCTCTGAAGAGGGACATTAACTTCACCTCACCCAGCCTGACAAATGCTGTTGTGGGTTAGAGGAACATCTTACCTAAAATGGTAGATGGCCTGTATTTTCCAGGACAACCTTTGGATTACAAGCCAGAGGGTCAGGATATAACTATTTTTGCTGCCAAAATGTGGGGGCAGCTACCAGCTTAGAGGATTTACTTAGTACATACTGAAGTGTAAAACCTCAGTGGACATCTCTGAGTGAATGATACGGATTGTATTGCTGGCAAAGCTGTAAAGTGAAGTATAATATTGTATGCATTGAATTAGATTTATAAATACTTTGAAGTGTGCTTGATGAGTTAACATATATAGAATCACTATTCTTCTTTTATTAAATGTATTTGTTATCTGTGAAACAATTCATTCCAGAATCAGTCATAGCCACCATTAAATAGATATATGGAGAGAGAAGAATTTACACAGTGGTTAAGTGATGTGATTCTAGGAGATGGTGTCCCTCTCCTAAAAACTACATGGCTCACAGGGCAGTGAGTGAGCACAATGAACTGTACGGGGACTTTGTCTCCCCTCTCCTCCCCGCCACAAACTGCAGACCGGACTCCATGGTGGAGATAGAGAATCCTGTGGCGGGAATCAACTGGAAACAGTGTTGTGAAGCGCTGCCCAGAGACTGCTGCCAACCCGGCAGTGACTGGAGTGTAGCCCCGGGAAGAGGGGAAGCCCGATCCAGCACGGGGAACAACACTTTAACATCTTACAAACAGGACTGCAGCAGCAGGGTCCTGCTGGCTCTCTGGGAGGGCAGAGGAGTTGCTGCCGGCCAGTGGGCAGAGAAGTCTGCTGGCTCTCTCTGGAGAGACCAAGGGAGATACGGCCAGTCAGCCTAAAGGAGCAGAATCCTGCTGTTCCTGGGAGAGCTAGAGAAGGCCTGCCAGTTCCTGTGAGCTCCTGGGGAACGCTGCCTGCCTGTGAGGAGGATGACGAGTGGCTGTCTGCCTGGATCGCGGACCATCAAAAGGACTCTACTGTCACTGCTTGTCCTGCCCTCATAGCGTGGTTAAACCTGTCTGCCACTGAGGCAGGAAGACAGTGAAAACCTACAAAACAACTGACCATCTTGGGACTTGGGTAAAGAAAAATATTTACTTGCCCTTAATCCTTCTTCGCCCATCTACCCGGCTCCCATCCTTATTCCCTCCACGATCCCTTTAATCATCCACCTCCTCCTTTCCCATTCCTTTCCTTTCTCCTTACTGCTATTGCTTAAATCAACGGGGTGTTGTTGCTGTTGTCACTAACTGAAGTTACCTTGGCATAGTATTGTTGTTTTCCATCCTTCCTTACCATTATTATTACTGCTATTATTGTTTCCTGGTTACCCTCTTTGAACCTCCTGCCCCAAATTGTTTTATTTATCCTATTAATAAACTGTAGATTAATAAATTCCAATTGGGAGTCGGCTGCTTTTCTTAGAAGCATTAATGACTATCAGTCAAGTGTCTCACCCAAAATGTCAGTGCCAAAGCTCACTGCTCCTCTGTGAGAGGCGAGCGCCGCGTGCGGACCTCTCGGCAGATCCCAATTAATTAAAATCTCTCCAGAAAGGGAGATAAGCAAGTCACAGATCACAACATATTTTAAATCTGGTGTCAGAAGTGGGATGTATAAATCTCTCTAAAGTAACTGGATGTTCAAAATGTTTCAAGCACCCACATAAAAAAAAAAAAAAAAAAAAAAATCAAGATCTTTCATTTTGTCTCGTATCCAACACCGCAAAATGTAGTCACCCAGAGTAAATTTTTTTTGTAATTACAAACTTGGCTTCAGCTTAATTGACGTTGTTTAGACCTGAAACTGAATCCCTTTGCAGTTTAAGCATGCCCAGATCAAGGGTTTAGGTCTGGTCTTTTTAATAGAAAGTGGCCCACCTGAAATGCTTTCAATAGAACTGAAACATGCCAGAGGTCAGGCTGTTTGGGAGGTTCCAGGTTTCTGATTCTTGCTCCTCTCTCATTTAAACCCTCTATTTGATGAATTTACTCAAAATAACAAACTCTGGAGGCTAAATGGGCCTGTGGTCATGCCTAGAAAGAAAAATAATTTATTTTTTTTTCACTGTGAAGAATTTATATCCATCATACCAGGAATTTAGACTTCCTATCATTTTTTAGTACTATGATGTCAAGTAAGTGGGACAACCCAAGAACTGTACTGTATCTCTAATAAAGGATATCTGACAACTGAAAATCAGCTTCAGCAGGGATTATCTGACCGTAATATTCTCAGTTAATAGTGAGTATCGTCATGTTAGACAGCTAAAGGCTTTAAACAGCAACTCTCTTGCACACCCACACAGCCCTAAGCGGTGCTTTGGCACGCCTTCTGTCATGACTGAAGTCCTTCCAGGGCTACACTGTGGATGTTTCCCAGTTCACAAATGCATGGTGCCTGACTGAAGCAATGCTGGATGAGGTGACCTGCCGTGTGAACTTTTCACAGTTGTTTCTGTGATGTCTGGATGCTGTGGAATGTGAAAGTTTCCTGTTTCACCAGTGTACCGTGACTTGCATTTTGGGCAAAGAAATATGTAAACATAATTAGATGTCTGGCAGCTAAAACCCCCTTTGAAAATACCATCAAGCTCTGTGGCTTTTATTTGTATTTTATTTGTGATGAGTTAATCTAATATTGCTTGAGACCAACTTGCCTATTGTCTTAAGAATTTGAGAGTTTTCCAGCACACTGTTTATGGGTTGTGTGTGCTTGTCTGTCCAGAGTAAAGGTGAAGCAAAAGTTTTATGATTTTCACAAGTCAAGCACTCTTGATTTTAAGTGATCAGAAAATGGTCCGTGTCATTTAGCTTCTTTCTGGTTTTCCTCCCAAGTATCAAGATACACAGATTTTAAATACCCACTAGCAGCAGGGTCCAGGCTTTCATAAATCTAAAAACATGTGTTTTTCCCAGCTGAGGGTGATGGGCTGAAAACAATTATTCTGCTCTCAAAGCAGTGTCCTCCTTGATAAGTGCTGCTGTAAGCTGTAATGAGGCTGAACTGAATCAATATAATTGATCAATACATTACTGATCACCTTCTGGGTAGGCATGACAAGTTTCTGAGACCCAAGGCCTATAGGAAAAGGAAATGTGAACAGCAAAGGGCAAGGTCTGTAGATTAAGGTCAGCAATTCCCTCCTGACAGACACATAAATACCTGATTTTGCTAGAAACTACAGACAGGGAACTACCTTTTCACCCACCTCTGCCCTGTATCCCTATAGGAGGTGCAGACTCCTGGTGTTACCGCCTTTTACAATTCTCATAACAAAAGGACACTGGAACTTGTAAGGACTCTAAAATCAGCTCTCCACAGCAGGTCTCTGCAACCAAATCAGGATTTACTGCACTGTTTGTGGTGGGGGAGGAGTGTCACAGGCAGATTAATTTCAATGCGTCAGGACTTTCTGTCTATGGAGACTGTGATTGCCTTAAACGAACAAGGAGTCTATTTTAAATTGAACATTATAGGAGGACTTTTAAAAACAAATATGCACAATGAGAATATATGAATTTATCTTCAGTCTCTTGCAAACCACGCATAGGCAAGCTCTAGAAGCCAGCCTGTGAGAACTGCTTCTCAGCTGGTGCCAGGGATGCGCATCAACACCCACAGAACACAGAAGAACAACCTTCCCTTCTTTCTCATGCTTTTGTTGCATAATACTTTCCCTTTTCATGGCACTGTGTTCAGTAGAAGTGCCACGTCTACTGTTTTATGCAGTCTTTAAAATCCACTTTCTCTTTTCGATTTGTCAACTCTGCACACTTCTCATGTCTACGCCCCTTTTGTCTTAATTCTGACTAGAGGTAATGGAGCAGCTCCAGCTTCCTAGTTAATATGGGACTCTGTACAGTTGCTGACCAAGGCTTTTTACTCAAGCAATTATTGAACAGCAAGAAACATCTGTGGATAAAAAGCCACTACAATCTTTTGATCTTTTGAGGTACACATTGCAAGAGTATGTTTAAGAAAAGAACAAATAAATTCAGGGCAGAAACTAAGCTGGTGTGAAAATCTACAATGAGTGAGGCTGCATCAGCTGCAGATTTCCATCCGGAAGATGGAGATGTCCCTTTACAGTCTAACTTCTGGGAAAATCTCTTGCCCTCACTTTGCATCCACTTTGGGTATAAGGGAAAACAGCAATGGTCATTAACCACACCTTGAAAACAACTCCCTCTGGGCTCCTGCAAGGTGGGATATTTGAATCAGTAAACTAAGCGTGGCTGAAGCACACACCTGGGCACCGGACCAAAATCTTTCATTGTGCTTCAGTGTTTGCATGGCTTCCACCTGTGTTAACAAAGGTCTGTGCCAGACCGTGCTCACCCTTATGCAGGTCTCAGCACTGACCAGCCACCACCCCTAATGGACACCCTGACCATGAGTTTTTTTCAGGCACAGCTCACTGATACACATGCAGTGACTATAGGGTGCTCTGTAAAGCCCAAAGGGATGGAAGAAAGTGAAGGATGTGTAAAAACTATAGGAATGCATAGTTATGTGGATCTGACTAACATTTATACTGTAGTGGTATTATTATTTTAAGAAGAACACTCAGCAAGAGGGAATGAGAGAAATCAGTGGAGAAAAAGGAGGAAACTGAAAGTATGTAAGAAAAACGCACAAAGAAGAGACAAGGAGGTAAACCAAAAAGCCATGAAACATGATTAGGGAGAAAAAGAAGAACATTTTGAAAGGGCCAACCTGAAAAGTTCTCTTGTCAAATTCAGGTTGATAGTGCTGTGTCATAAACCAAACATCCACACAGCTCAAAAAGACACAAAGAGCTCGATTTTTAGTCACACACCTTTCCTATTATTCCTTGGTGGTGAAGTCAACATAAAGAGTCCCCACTACACACTCCACCCTGGGACAGGGGCTCATAGCTCACCACTTCACCAGCCGACCTGATATGATTGCTTGGGAGGCCACAATGCACACATTTTTTGAGTATTTATGGAAACAATCTCCTCATTTTTCAAAGACAGAAGGCTTTTTCAGTCCAAAGTGGAAGTTGTACTGGAGTATGACACTTGCGGTTTTTTTAACTGATTAGAAATGGTTATCATGGTTATCATCAGTTTAAGATTTTCTGAACATGCTCTCCCCATCCCTTCTCCTCCTCTTGAGCCACTAGTAGTGTGCAAAACTTCGTAACAGCCACAGGGGGATCTTATATTTTAAGCCAAGCAGGAGAATTTTCTGATGCAACCGCTAGCTAGTATTGTACCCATTCTGCTATCTACAGAGGACAAAAACTTTAGGAAACCCCAGTCTAGACCTAAGTTCCTAAGGAACTTATTTTTGTTCACAGAAAAAGAAACCACATTTGAGTGATGTCTTTATAGCAGTGAGAGAGGTTTTCCAGGGTTATCTGTTGTTACTCGCACATTTTTATTACTGCTTTTAAAAACATTTATAGAGCTTTCAGGCCATAATCAAACAGTTATCAAGTATTTCTATCTCCCAGATTGTGACTCCTCAGAGAAAGAGGAGGCTGGGGTGGAGGGACAGAGCCATATCTCAGCTGAATGGAAAGGACAAGGAGTTGTAATTCACAGAACTAAGTTAACCAGACTAGCTGAATAGCAATGATTTTTATCAGTGACCTGAGCATGAACATGAAGTTTCTGTTCAAAATCTGCTTTGGAAGAGTTGAAAGAATTTATAAATACAAAACAAGGCTACCATGCTTAGATTGACATCACACATTTTTTTCCTCCTATTAAAAATCTTGTTAATGACTTTCCAGATGAATTCTGTTGAAAATTAACACACAAACCATGCAAAGAACATCACTGTATCTTTATTCTCCTACTCTTGCAAAAATGCTGCATCTTTTAGAGTTTTTTGGGAAACAAACAAACAAAAAAATATTTACAGAAAAAAAAAAAAAGGGAAAGATGGATGAGTTTTTTGGATTATAAGTCACCATGTGAGCGTTTATCTCATCACAGCTCCTGAAAACTGTGCCCGCTTTGGCCTAACAGATAGTGGGAATTTATGATTTTGTTCACATTCGTTTTACCTTCAGGGCATGCTCAAGTTTCTCTCCACTTTCCTATGTAATTAATGGAGAAAAGTGAGGAGATTTGGGCTCTGGGAAGCTAGTACATTTTGAGCAGTCATAGTTTGGATAATTAGTCAGATTAATTGATAGACTGAAGCTTTCTATTTTCTGGTTGTCTGCTCTACAGTAATAATGATTTCTGTGGTAGATGTACTTAGGCTTGGGTAAAAATCTAGATATATTAATTAAAAATATTTTTTTAAAAGATGAATCCATGATAAGCAGCCTTGGAAAAACTGAATCTCATCACTAAGGTTGCCCTCTCTGACACAGTACCTGGGAAGAAAGGAGAGAGAAGAAAGGAAGAAGAGAGAGAGAATGGGGGAGACACAGGAATGCTAAAACAAGAGTGGGAGAAAAAAAGGCAAACAAAGGGGAGTAAACCACACAGGGAAAAGAAAACACAGGTCATGGAAGAGGGCAACAGGATGAAGGGGAGTAGTAAAGGAAAAAAATCCAGACAAAGAGACAGCAAATGGGTCGGAGACTGAGAGACAGAAGGTGTGGGGGAGGGCAAGGAGAGAGAAGGAACCTAAGGAGCCTATTTCATCCATTACTGTAATTTCTAATGGAAATATTTTAAAAAGTCTGATGACTGCAGGGTCCTCTGAAAAATTTACACATGTACCATAAGAAGGTTTTGAATGCAGAGCATTTCTTTACATGCATAGCTATGAAATCCAAATTGCCCTTTCATCAGTGAAGGGAACTGACAGTGTAAATGATGTTTAATGGATTGTCTTGACACTAGGAAGGATTTCCCAGCACACTAGATTTACAGCCCCAAGGAACCAGTCTCTGAAAGAATTCTATATGCTGAATTTCCAGTTTAATAGACACATAATAGACAATATTCCACAGAAGCATTTCACATTCTTTATATTTATATATGTATTTATGGATTTCATCTCATCTCAGAGCAATAAAATCTTAGTATATGCTCTCACTGATTAAAGTTTAAATTAAACATCAATTGATCTTACTGATTAGCCGATCTATAGAGTCTCAGCTTGCCACTACCTGGATATTTGATGAGAGACACTTGCTCTCATTTATACATCTTCCAATCATTTTCATAGCAGAGAAAGGAAAATCTTAGATTGACACTTTTTCATGAAATGAAAAGATTGAAAAATATGACTGTGTGTTGGAATGCTTTCAACTAGACATCATACACATAATGCTACAGTTTTTGGATATTTTTTTCTGACATGTATGTATTTAATCTCTTTCTTTTATCTGTAATCTGTTTTACTTTAATAGAACTATTTGCGTGAGAAGAAGCTATCTGAGTAAGCAAATGTTTCCAGCATTGGCCCCTAACTGCTTTTAGAATGGTTATCAACACTGGCCATCTGTGTTTTTTCACTTTAATTCCATAAATGAATGCTTGCCCTTTGAGAATTTCAAGAACCAGGAAGTAGCAACAAACCTCTTCTGCAGCTCCAGACTGAACAGTCCAACAATTATTATTTGATGGAATATGTTGTAAAAATAATTCTTTTTGACAGTACAATTTATAATTCCCTTTTGCTAACAAGTATTATAACATTACTGTACAAAGACTGGCTGCCTTAGCTGTGTCCTTAACCAGTTTTGAGCCAGTCCTTTGTGATGCAACTGAACCCGGTGGGCAAGTACATAATCAGATAAGTAGCTCTCTGTTAATGGTACATCCTGATTTTGGATTAATAGGTTTTCGATTTGCTTCTACTTTGTTTTAGCGACTGTAAATTCCAAGTCTGTATTTTGTAGTTGGTAAGTAAGGAGAATTAAAAGCTCGCAACCAATGAAAAGTAGCAGTCCAATCTGCCATCTATACTGGTATGGCTGGAATGCTGATAAAGGATACAGTCTTGAACTCATGACTCAGCACTTACTAAGCTATTCTTAACTCTTGCATAATTAGTTTTAATAATGAGATAATACCTAGGGACCCAATCTTGATACTGGTTTAATATTACTGGGAGCTGTAACCATGTAAATGAAAGCAGATCTGGCTCCAGGAATAGAATCCTACTTTATATTAGCTGAAGGAAAGAACAGAGCATATGGATAGGTTCTTATTTACACTAAGGCCAGTAAAAGAGTGAAAATGTAATTGGATCCACTTCAAAGGAACTTCACATGCAATAAACAACAAAAATTTGCCTTATAACTGTAAAAGAGAAGACTATGGTATTAGATTAAACTGGCATAGAATTAAGATTTGTCATTTTTCACTCAGTTCTCAAGTAATAAACATCCTTTTTAAAGAAAAAGAAATTGATATGAATAAAAGCAGTTCCCACATACAGCATGAAGCCCGCAAAGCAGAACTCTGTTAATGTTCTTACACCGGACTGAGCACAAATCCACAACTAACTGAAGGTAAAAGGCTGTTCTCTAACCATCCAGGAGTGGAAAAAAAAAAAAACAAAACCAAAAAGCATAAAGAGTAATATATCATATAATTTTCTTACTGATTTAGGTATTAATTGCAACATAGTTAAGGACTTTTTTTCAACAAATGAAACTATTAGCTCAATTACTCCTTTTGTGATGAACATCACATTTTTCCCAACCTTTTGTGCTAGTGAAGCATGAAGCCATTCCCAATGGACAAAAATTTTTTGGACACCAGTTGTATAAGGCAATACATGTTACTTCGTAGATTAAATTCTGCTAAATACTGATGGCAATCTCACTCCATCATGAATTGAACGGAGGCCTAAAGGCCTATTGGCATGGCATGAATTCAATTTAATTTTATACAGCTTTCATACACTGGTACCTACCACGTAATCCTACCTCTTCACAACCAGAGAGGGGATTTGGACAGGCATTTGCCAGTGCGTAGCTCAATAAAGGGACAAGTTAAAGTAAGTTAAAGGAAACAAATTTAAAGTAAGTCAGAAAGCTTTGACTGTGTCTACATTAACATTTTGGTTTGGTGTGGTTTGAGAATTAATCTCTCATCATGTTGGTTTAACTTGCAGAGCAGCTTTGGTGCATAGGAATTAGATTGAGAAGTAGTTCCATCCCAGCTGCCCATTAAACGTGCTTAATCATCTTGGGGGGCAAAGGGATATATGGATCTAAATAAGTGATTGGCA
Source organism: Apus apus (assembly GCF_020740795.1). NCBI lineage: Eukaryota > Metazoa > Chordata > Aves > Apodiformes > Apodidae > Apus > Apus apus. Next base: position 12,574,810 of record NC_067312.1, read on the forward strand.
CTTTGGATATTTTTGAACCATCTGTGCTGGGGACACTTCACCCAGGAGACAAGACTGAATATTGTCTAAAGGAAAAACTCCCAGCTGCACATAGTGCAAGTATGAGTAAGAGCAAAGAAAAACACATGCAGGGTTCTATAATTAAAAAACAAGGCTGAATTTAAGAGTGGTTTAATGAAATTATAAGCAATGTGTTTTGAGCTGAATTGAAACTTGTTGGAGATTTAATGAGACAAAAGTAGGTATATGAAAGTTGTTCCAAAATTCAGAATAGCAAGTGGCTAAGACTTTTTCTAAGTAGGAATTAAATTCTAGATAGAGAACATATAGGCCCAACTAGTGATAAAAAATACAAATATATACAAATATGTACAAATGCAAAGATTTTAGCATCTTCATTTAAAATATTTACAATTAATAAATTTTATATACTGTTCAGCAATCTGGGCTATTCTAAGGGATAGCTCCATAGGGAAAATTACATTGTTATGAAGTTTGAAAGGAAAAATTGGCTCATTGGATTAAAGGGGGAAGGTGACTTAACTCTTTTTGAGAAATTGACAGAAAATTATGGTTTACAAGACATTATGTGAGCTTTCATATGCAGAAATGTTCTCAAGACCCTTCTTTCTTTGAATTTTTTAAACAAAAACCTCTTGGTTTTAAAAATGATGGCAGAAATAAATGCTGAAAAAAGCAATAAAAAGTATTTTAAGGTACTTTTTATTTTCCTCATTCCAACAAGAACATTCTAATGTTCAAAGAAAAAATGTTTGCAGTATCCATCTGTCTCCACTCTTCAGTATCCAATTGCAGCTGTAGTTCTGTTATTCAACCACTTAAAAATTGAATTGACAACATCTTTACTGCTAATATGCAGGCATTGTTTATTTACAAAACAGTTTTGTGTTTTAAAATTACAGAGCAAAATAAAATGGCAAGCAAGTACCCAAGTAAACAAGTCTATCTTCATTCCTTTCTGTGCTGTATTAGTACACTTTATGGTAAATTATTCCATTTCTTCCAGTAATAATTTCAACCTGAGGCTATGTTTTCTTGGCTTTTATTTTTAAATGCACTTAAAAGTTGATTTTAAAATACCGCTCAGTAGGGCAACAGAAGGAAATAACTAGCAACTGACTAGGAACGAATGTTATTTTTTTAATATTTAATGATGTTTATTAAATCTGAAAGCTAAAGGAAATGGAAGCAGCACCAGACTGTCAGCTCGGCTCTCAGTCATGGTCTGCAAGAACAGACTCCTACGCCCTGGGCAAAAGCTAACAGGATCCAGAGTCAGGCTCCATGTTTCCTCACAGGTCAGTATCACCAGATTGCTTTGTAAGATCAGACCTTTCTGCATAAACTGGCAGTCTTGCAAAAAAAGTGCCCTGTTCTTAAGTCTTGGACAGCAGTTCTAACTCAGGAACAGTTTGAAACTGAAACAACTGGTACAAGCTAATTGAAATCTGTATTTTCTGTTTATTGAAAGACAACATTAAGATACTCCCAAGTTGTTGCTGATCCCAAATAGAAGTTGGAGATAAGAGGTTTAATACTAGGAACTCTGCATACCATCAGTTATAGCAGCCCAGAATTTCAGGTACTAGTGGATTTGTGCATGGCTACGCACCTCTCAGTATAAACATAATCTGCCTTAAATCTTAGCACATCTAACCTGGCATAAGATTGGCACAGCCAGCACATAGTGTTTACACTGATTTGCACATGCAGTGTATTGCTTGTATTCCACTTAGCACTTGTGTGGCTAATGCACTCTAAAAAGGCTCCAAGCATGTCGTGGCCCACTGGCCCCCTCCTACAGTCACGACCATTCATTTTCTTGCATTGTTCAGCTCCCAAATTCTCACCAACTGTGAAGAAAATGATTACTATTTGAGAGTATTCGCTCCCAAGTGCCAACTCCTTAAGTAAGAGAATAAAAGCAGTTCACATACCATGTCCTGGGAGACAAAACTCTCCTTACCAGACAGTTTATTTGGTGGGACACTGTTGGTGATAGCAGGACATACCTGTCTAATCCATCTCTTCATCTGGGAGGAGAAGCAGAGAAGCAAGTCCTAGCGGTTCCTAGAAACTAAATGCTCATGGTATGCTTGATGTAACTGGAAAGCAGCAGATGGGTTTGTGGTGAGACCATGTTGCGACTTCAGTTGCATGTGCTTCTCTTACTGGGTGAGATTTGCCCTAGTCATGGACACACAAATCCCTGACTGGTCATGAAGGATGAATGTGTGGGCAGGAGAAGGGGGGATCACTCTGCTGCTGACCAGTGACCTTTTGACACAACCCTAATACATGACGTGATCCTGTGAGTCGTTCTGCAGCAGCAAAATTATTTCTTCCCTCAAGGCCAGAGGAACCTGCTAAACAGATAGATTGAGGCTACTTTGGTCAATGGCAACAACATGTCTGACACTGAATATTCCTACAAAAAAGCAAGTGCAGAGTGTAATACTGTGAGAGTGGAGGACATTTCAGCTATGGCAGTGTACAGATAGACAATATTCCTGCGGGAGAAATTCTACTAGACAAATAAAAAATCACTTAAAAGAAATCACTCCAGAAAGGTATAAATTATTTCTGTTGAGTGCAGTGAATCTGTGTTGGTTCACCCCTCTGGAGAATGTGGCTTTGGGTTTTTTAACCTTGATAATGCCAGATCTCATCTCTTCATGAAACTCTGGGTGTCTGTAGAATCTTCTTTGTACAATTGCATTCCTCTGTGATATTTTGGTTTGTCATGATCTCTAAGAACTGGTACAGCATATCAAAGATTTACTCTCACTCCTTTGTTTGCTACAGATTTGGCGGTAATTATGTGCTTCATTTGTAGAAGTCCTTATGCAAAGCCTCTCTTCTGGAGCAGGATTACATAAAATTCCTATCTGTCCTTGTGTAAAGTGTAGAAATCTCCAAGGTCTCCACATTAAATCACAGAGTCGTAACCTTGGATCCCATCCCACTTTCCAAACCTTTGGTATTTTTCTCTTGTGGTCCTGGATAAACGCTATAGCTATCTCTGAGAAGCAATAAGCAAGGGTACATTTACAACAACGCCAGTGGAGAAGGCCGGGGTTTTTGCATGCAAATATGAACCAGACCCAAACAAATTGTTAGTAATCATAGTGATACAGAGTAAAGAAGTCTTGTATTTTTAATTTTTTTAAAATAAGATTCAATTTATACATAAAAAATAAAGTCCTAAAGCCTCAAAATAAACAAAGACACATTTAAAAAATATGGTCTGAAAGTCTCTGTATCAGAGGAAGCATTTTAAAAAACAAAACAGATGACTGGCACGATGAGATCTGGTCCTTCTGGAGATGTAAGAAAACTTATTTTATTCAAAAACTGGGAGAGTGACAACAAAGATAGAACACATATGGGATTCTGCACCTCCACAACAAAATCAGCAGCAGAAATTGTGTCATGAGAATACAGCATGGGACAGAACTGAAAATTCAACTTGCAGATGCCAAGTACATTAAGAAATCTTGTCAGGAGCCAAGACAAAAAAAAATAATTGCTTTTAAATGCCATTTGCAAGGTGCTAGGTTTTGCTGTAATGCAAATACTCAGATAAATATGCAGGAATGTGCATTTATTCGGTGTGAATGGGAAGAGGAAATTGATTCACAAATTCTTAATTAAATAGAAACCTTAGAGCAAGACTAGAGACAAAGCAGCTCCCTGCGTGATGTAAATACGGCATGAAAACTGCCTCTTCCTGTGGGAACTGCTTTGACTTCTGTGCTATTATATCATCAAGGTGCCCTCCGGTGTAGTTGAACATGAGGGATTTTACTCTTTGTTGATCCTCTAGTATGACCTTCTTGGTTGCTTTGGTCAACAGGCCTTTCAGAACTTTCCATGGTGTGCCTTCAAAGAGCCCTTCGTATTTGTGAAGCGGTTGAAGCCTGCTGTGCACAAGGTGTGCTCTGCCTGTTCTCTGGTAGTCTGGTAGTCTTCACCCAGACAGAACCATGAGGCTTTAGAGAAGTGTCAACCCTCAAGTTTGCAGGAAAGCTTCAAGGTTGTGCATGGGCTGGGAAGAAAGGGATCTTCTTATGAGCGATCTTGGCCCCTAGCTCTAGTCATGGGGCTGAGCAAAGAGAGTATCTTCCTCTTGCTTGCAGAAAAACAGAAAAGCTGAGCAAGCTGAAACACACAGAATTCCCACAGCTGCAGGAGTGGCTGGCCAGGTGAGAATGAAGCAATCCTGTTAGAAAAAACAAAGCAGAGGATGCTGCGCAAAAATTGTTTCTTCATGCTTTAGAGATCTGAAATACACCTTGTAAATTCTGGGATAGTTTTTTGACAAAGCTTTGTTCTTTACCTCCAAAGGTCTTGTGGCTGATTTGGAGAGCTGCCTTTTCTGCTTGCTGAGCTTTTCTACAAGAAGAAATGAAACACTTCTTCCTTTTTAAACTATTCACATAGATGCACTGCCATTTCAGGCACAATCTGTGTACAGAGTGTGTAATCCTCTTTTGTTCTCTCCGTGGACTAGTGATCTTAAAATAATTTGAGAATAAAACATGTTATGGAATAATTCTGAGGATGAGTCTCTGTGGGAAAGCTGCATTAGATCATTAAACCCATTGCCTTGCAGCTCCAAGCTGCGGTTCCCACAGTGAAGATGTAAAAGATCAACTTATTTGATATTGGATGTTACTGAAAAGGCCAAAAAACTATTTTTCTCCTAGTTAAACCTACAGAAAGCACATTCATATGAAAGACACTAACATGCAAGCACAGATTTCCCTAATAATGTGACAAAGTGAAAGAAAAACAGAAGAGGATTTTTACTCTTTATAGTTAAGAAGGATTGAATAAATTAATTTTGTATATCCCAGTGGCTACAAACTAAAATGAAAAATGTATCCTTAGGCAGCTAATGTCCTCCTTCTCACAGGGAGAGAAGAGTAAGCTACATTTCTAGAGGACTGTTCTCTTATCTAGCTGGAAGTGATTCATACAGTCCCACCTAGCTAAGGCTGCAGTTTAAGGCAGGCTTCCCAAGGTCCAGCTGATCTCTGGTGCAAAGCCCCTGAAGGATTTAGCAACAGAGACACAGACAGCCTGGCCTCTGTCTGCTTCTGATATCTGCTCCTATGGCAAAGCATGAATATTCAGATTTAAGGGGCCAAGTGGAGGGCTGCCCAACCTGGCGGTGCCTATTGTGGCTATCGCAAAGCAGGGCCCTGAGGTGCAGGAAGATTCTCAAGGGCAAAACAAGTGAATTTAGCTGGAGCTTTCCTAGAAATGTCACCTGGGACTGTGAAGAGGTCAAACAAAAGTCATAGACTGTGACTCCATGCAGAAAGGTAAAAAGAATAGAGTGTAGATGTGAAAACCAGGAGAAAGATGTAAAGTTAGTGAAAGCAGTAGAAATATCCGTCTACCAAGGCCAAGTTTAAATATTCTAGACAATTCCATGCAACTATTTCTGGATTTTTTCCTTCAGCCTTGGAAAGATCACTTCAAAGGAAAAGAAGTCACTAGATAGGCTTTCCCCTCTCTCAAGATTTGTCTCAATTAAGAGCCCTGTCTGAGCAGCTCCAGTTGTGGCTTTCTCCTACCTTTAGTGTTTCCCTGTGCTGACCTCTCAGGTCCGTTGCTAGTGCTACATGAACAGCAGAGAAATAGAAACAGTGAAAGAGAAACATTCCTAACCAAGTTTTCTGAAACTTACCATCTTGTGAAGAGACATCAAATACCTCCTGTCTATGCTAACAAGTTATTAAAAAAAGAAAGTGCTTGGGTAGGAACAGATATAAACCACACTTTTTTACTCTCACTTGTTACCACAGAGATTCCTGCAGTTATGGGGGACATCTGTCACTATCTGTCACTACAAGCATGAACAGCCCTGGAACAAAATCATATCTCAAAACCTAAACTCAAACTTTCTTTAAATAATCCTCCAGAAAAAAAAACAAAAACAAAAAAACCCCAAAGCAAACAACAAACAAACCCACAACAGCTAATGCAAAACAAACTCTATTCAGGCTGGAAATAACCAGAACAGAACAAGTCCAACGAGGAAAGAGAACCTGCAGCATTCACAGCTCATAGAATGGGTTTAAGCTGCATGAAGGATAGGAGGGGAGTGATCAGCCAGCTCAGGAGTGGGATTTCATTTGCAAACAATTTCCAACTGGAGCTGTGACCAGTGTGTTGTGCTCTGCATAAGGCAGTAGCCAGAAGTAGCAAAAAAAAATATCTAACAACTAGCTAGAAGCCACAGAAAAAAATTTAACAATGCCAAGTAGCTAATTAGCAGATGCTATCAAGACCATGCAAGAGTGTGATAACGTATAATTAAAGACATTGTTCAGCCATTTCCAGGACTCTCCCTTCTGGAGAAGCAGCTAGTAATGCCTGGGTGGTTTCATCAGATTCTCACTATGGGCAGCCACTCAAAGTCAAAACTGGCTGCACACCCTCCCAGCTTTTCCAGGACAGTGAACTGAAGAGAATGTCCTCTTCCTCTCCCATCCTCACCTCATGCCTCTTGTACAAAGGAATGGAGGGACATGGGAAAAGCATCACACTGTCAACGTGCCAGTACATAAATTCTGAGAGAAGCTGCTTGCAGTTTAGATTCTCTCTTCATGCTAAGCATTTAGTAAAACTCGCAAAGGGTTCTTCTCACCCTGTAGATAGACAGTAGAAGCACAGGTAGAGTCCTGTGCAGAGACCTACAGCACACTGAGGGCAAAATTAGGAATAGAGCTGAGATCTGTCTCCTGATTGTGTGCCCTGCCTGCAGAGGCTTCAGCCACAAAATTACATTGGAGTGATTTGAATAAGAGGAAATGCCCTGCCCTTGGAAAGGGCCCCAAAGACAGCTCAGAGAAGAGGTGAAAGCAGTGTCTCTCATGCAAGGAGGCTAACCTAGAGGGCAGTCAGATTCTGTCAGACAGATCAGTTTGGATTAATGAATTTAAGGTAGCTGCCACTATAAACCCAAAGCGTTTATCCTGGGCCACAGCGTACGAGATGAAGAACAATACTTCTCTAGGAACCAGTAAATACCGTATTTCCCAGTACTTAATAAGTGAATATTCTATAATACCACAGCCAAAATGTACTACTTATTATTAATGTGTCATTATATGTGACTATTCCATGCAAACATGCCCATACCTCTTTAGGATATACTAGCATTGCTAATGTAAATAAAAACTCAACATAGTCAAGTTAGTCAAAGTGTAAGAAACTGAACCCACATATTAAATAATTTTCATGTTAGTCACACATGATTACATGGAATTTTGCCAGCATTGGAAGAAGCAGGCAGGAGACCTTCTAACCACATTGTACACATGTATTTGGCTTTTAAAAATAACTGGAATTAAAAATGATTGCATAATAATTGCAACATGTTTTGTAGCTGCTGAGCTAGCATTGCTGGGGTAGTTTAATTTTCCTGGTTTTATTGGTTTTGTGCAAGTTAAATTCTCAGCATTAACTACATTACATTAACATTGGTGTGTGTGTTTTTTGTAAGAAAAAAGAGAGGAAACAATGCTGGCACGATTGCTGTTCTCAAAGGTAAAACACATGCAAAAGAAAGTGGCCAAGACAAGGACCACAGTTTAACAGAATAAAGTATGCTACTGGAGATAATCAAGTGTATTTGTTTAATAACAACACTTGCCACTATTACAATAATGACCTAAAGTTTTGAAGTGTCCATTTCCTCCTTGTTCTGTTTGCCACTTCAGAAGGTGTGGACATGGTTGAGAACAGAGAAGATAAGAGCAATCACAGATATCGAAGTCTTTCTCAGATGGGGACTGTTGTGGTGAGCAGGACAGAAGATGAACACAACACGGTGGGAAGATGGCTAACAACTCTGGCAGGTCTCACCTGGTGGTAGGGTAGGCAGAGGCTTACCAACTCACTTAACAGGACAATTTGTAGACAAATGGTTTACAGTTCCTTGCATAGTTGAAGGTCGCTGTGATCTTTTTGGTGAGATAATGAGGTGGTTTGCCATCTGTTTGCCAGAAGACTCAAGAAAGGACGCTCTGGATGTTCAAGTACAGAAGTTTGGCCTACACAGAAAAGAGGCTTCTGGAGCACATCCAGTAAAGGAGTACCTTGGCAGAACTGTAAAACCCACTTGTGGTTTTCTAACCCCTAAGTTCCTGTGTAACCAAACACTACACTGGCTATTTATTTGGAGATTTAAACAAGAAGTCCCCCACTTTTCTCTTTCTTCTGAAGCAGTCCTTCCTTCCTAGGGTGTCTGAGAAAGGACAGTAGCAATATACAGCAGCTTTGGAGAGAACTGAAGCACAGGACTTGGAGTGAGTCCAGAGGAGGGCTACGAAGGTGATCCAAGGCCTGGAGCACCTCTCTGATGAACACAGGCTGAGAGCTGGGGGTTGTTCTGCCTGGAGAAGAGAAGGCTCTGGGGAGACTATAGTGGCCTTCCAGTGCCTGAAGGGGCTACAGGAAAGCTGGGGAGGGACTCTTAGAAGGCCATGGAGTGACAGGACAAGGCTAATGGCTTTGAACTGGAAGAGGGGAGGTTAGACATTAAGAGCAAATTCTTCAGTATGAGGGTGGTGAGACACTGGAACAGGTTATCCAGGGAAGCTGTGGCTGCCCCTGGACATCCCTGGAAGTGTTCACGGCCAGGCTGGATGGGGCTTGGAGCAACCCGGTCTAGTGGCACCTGTCCCTGCCCATACAAGGGAGGGGTGGAACTAACCTTTAAGGTCCCTTCCAACCCAAACCACCTTTAGGGTTCTACAGCTCCTCTCCACGTGCTGAAGCGCTTGTGCTCTTTTGAAGAACCTGACGTCACTTTCTGCCCCTCCCCCCCATCCCTCCCCCCTCTCACCTTGTCTCTCGAGGAGGCCAGATGGCGGCCAGATGCGGGAGGCACTTGACGCCCACCTCCCTCACATCCCCTGCCGCGGGGGCTGCACGGGGGGCGGGGGCTGCACGGGGGGCGGGGGCTGCACCGGGAGGAGGGGGTTGCACCGGGGGGGGGCGGGGGGTGCACGGGGGGGCTCCCGCGGCCCCTCCCGCTCCCCGCCCCTTCCCCCCCCCCCCAACCGCCCAACGGACGGGCGGCCCCGCGCGCCGCCGCGTGACACCCCCCCCCCCCCCCACCTCCCCAACCCGTGGCGAGCGCGGGGCTCCGGCCCCGCCCCTGGCGCGCGCGGGGAAAGAGAGGGGGCGGGGCCGGGGCGCCCCCCCCCTCCCCTCCCCCTCCCCCCGGTGCTCCGCGGGGGGCCGGAGCCCCCGCGGTCACGTGGCCGCGGAGTGATCTCACGCCCCCCACCCCCCGCTCCCTCTTCCCGCCCTACCCGCGCGGGGCGGCCCCGTGTCCCGCTGCGCGCGCTCCGCCCCTCCGGCGACCGGCTCGGCTCGGCGCGGCAGCCCAAGAGCGATCGTGGCGGGACGCGGCTCGTCCGTGAGGTGAGCGAGGCGCGGCGCGGCGCGGCGGGAGGCGGCGGGAGGCACGAGGCGGGCTGCTGCGGAGAGGGGTCTTTGTATGCGGTGCCCACCTCCCCCCACCGCGGGGGCTTTGCTGCTGCTGCTGCCGCCGCCGCTTTGGGACGGCGCTTCCCCGGCGGAGCCCGAGGGGAGGAACCGGCCCCGCGGAGTGGCAGCGGGAAAACTCCCTTCGCTTCGCCCGGCGCTGGCCCCGTTTTCCCGGTGCGGGGGAGCGGAGAGCACTGGGCAGCCCGTCAGTCGCTGCCGCTTTCCCGTGTCTTCCCTCTAGCGCTAGTTCCGTCGGTTTTCCCGCTGCCCTCGGTGCGGGACGGGGGGTGACAGCTGTCTGCCGCCGCCAGCAGCAGCGTCACCGGGGCGCCGGTTCGCTCCCCCGCCGCCGTCGGCCCGTGGATCTCGGCGCGTCCCTCCGCCTGGAGCGGAGCTGCGGGGCCCTCCCGGTCCCTGGCAGCCCCGGCCGGGCTCGGGCCCCTCCTCGCCCCCTGCTCCCCCCGGGCAGCCCCGGCAGGAGCCAGACTGGCCTCTCCAGGGGACGCCGTCCGGTTGCCTCTCTCCGGTAAAAAAAGGTGGCCTCGTGTGTGGTGCGGTCCGGGCGCTGGTGCGGGGCCGCGTCTCCCCGAGCCTTCAGGGGGAGCTCGGGAAGGGGGGACGGGGCTGCCGACCGGGCCCCCGGGGGGGCGGCAGCCGGGCCTGGCTCCGCCGGGTGCCCCCGCGCCGGGGCTGTGCCCTCCTCTGGCAGGGAGGGGGCTTGGGAGGGCTTTTTTGGTAGCTCTTGGAGGGAAAACAAAAAAAAATGAAGTAGGCTGCGTTAGGAATCGAATCGAGTTGAACCGGGAACCTGTGCTTCTAACTTCCATCAGCAGGAGAAAGGTTCTTTCCCTTGCACAGTGGTTGGCAGCACAAACCTGCAGGCTGCTGCTGCTGCTGCCACTTGTGACAAGACTTAAGTTTCTTCCCTGTGAAAAGACTGGTTAAATTCTGCTTTATCAGCAGTGCAGGGTCTTAACAAATTCTCCTGTTTGTTTCTATAGTGACTGTGAGCATGCCTGTTACAGAACTGATAGAAAATACTTGTCTAGAGGTGTGAGCGCTACTTTGGTATAAGGTGTAGTCTCATTTCTTTTTCTTTTCTTTTTTTTTTACTTTATCCCAGCGACTAGCAGATTGGTGTGTGTAATTAAAAATAAATAAATGCCAGAAACTACACATCATTTTAGAAGGGCCTTCTGGTGTAACTAGGAGTAAATGAATTTAGTAAATATCTGTCAGTGACCTGCTTGGCTCTTGTCTTGGGATGTTGCTGGAAGGCTGTCAATGAGATTGTATTTACTAATAGGAGAATTACGTAACAGCCGTACGAACCAGAGAGAAATGGCATTTGAGTAGAGAGAAGCTTGATGTGAGCCCAGGGTTGTCTTGAGTTGAAGCCAAGCTCAGTGTCAGTCGCTGTGAAGTAGCAGACGTCCATCCGAGTCCCTTCAAGTATTGGCCCAGTGTTACTCTCTTCCCGTTTCCAAGAGTACATCTGCTAGCAAAGCAGTAAAATGCTTCCTCCTCCTTTTTCCTTCCCTGAACCAAGACATGGATAGCATTGAGTGTGGAGAAGAGACTAGGTGGGAGGCTGCTGGTCTCGTGAAGTGATGTAAGCATTTCACAAGAAAGTTCACTTGCCTCATCTCTTCTTTCTTATTCTTTCTGTATCTTCTGCACTATGTTGCTTTTCTTCTCACACTCTTTAATGAGGAGGTTGTGCCTCTCTTGAGGGAGAAGCAGTGCCTGGAGAAACATGAAAGCTATGTTCTTGTGTGAGATGTTGACAATTTGTAAGTCCTACTGCAACAATACCCTGCTCACATTCCTCTTGAGAGCTTATTGTGGGCTTGTTTGTTTTGCACAGGGATAATGCTTGAAATAACTAGAGGAAAAACAAGCAAAACTAGAACAAGTAAATTTAAAGCTTTAGTGTTTTGCTTAATGGCAGAGATAGTAGACTACTGAAAATCCCAAGGCAGGAGTATAGCAATCTGTAACGTCTGAGGTTATAGATTCAAATAACTGGCTCTCCTGCTGTGTCCATACTTCCTGCATATGTCCATACTTCCTGAAGCCTGATCTCTTGCCTGCATTCCTTGGAGTTGCTGTCTGGGTGCTTGTGAATGCACATAGGTCATAGCTGTGCATTTGAGGTAGCTAGGAGCTTGTTGTCAGAGTGGTTAGTCCTGGCTGCTCTTGACATTTTGAGGGTCATCTAATGATGCACTTCTAGAGTGCAAAGGAAGTAGAGCAAATAACTGTACTTCAAGCAATTAAATTAGCACTCTCATACTGACAGAAGTATGAGTCTGGCGAAGTGTGGAAGCAACTGAAGATCTCCACTGGCGCTTAGGACTAGCTACCAGTCTAGGTACTTGCTGATAACTGCTGGAGTGGAAGGAAGTACAGGAGAGTGAAAGAAGGCATTTTGGTTTTGTGCCTAGAAGCCATTGTTGGTATTCAAAATACTATAAAACAAGGTATGTGGGTTTTTTCACCTGAATCTGTAGTGGGTATGGCTGAAGTGGAGAGCCAAGGAGCCAAATTTCTTCAGTCATTACAACAGAAGAAGAATTTGTGTGCTGGTCTGTGTATGACTAACTTCAGTAGCTGAGGATGCTCCACTTCTTTTTTTGTAACTGCATCTGAATTCCTGTACTTTTTTTGAGGGGTAGAAGCACACACAACTGTTTTTTCAGTTCTGGGTAATATTTTAAAAGTTACTGCATATTCACCAACTACTTTTCCCCAACCAAGAGCATAGAAGCTGAAGAGGGGAGTTGTGGTATCAGCACAGTCTCTGAGGTTTTCAGTAGAATACCCTTCCAAGACCTTTAAAAATGTATAAGGGCAGAGTTTATGGGACTGGGGCTTGCCAAGTGTCTTGGATGAATTAAATTGATATTGTTGGCTGCCTGACTCCTGCCCTAATAGGTGACTGTTCTGCCTTAGGCTATTTCAGAATATTCATCCATATAGTCAAGGTTATGTCTTTTCACAGATTACGTGTTGTGTCTGTACAGATTGTCGTGTTTGTTCATTTGGGAACACATTTAGTCGAATGGTTGATATGCTGTATTAGGAAGGGAGTTAAATATGAGCAAGTAGTAGCTGTTTTTATCCATGTGTATTTCTCATTTAAGAGCTGGCATTTCACAAATGGGACTGTGTGTAATTTTTCTCTATTTCTGGTTGTAGCTGGGTGCTTCAGTTCCAATCTGGCCTGGTTGGACTAAGTGTGGAACATGGAAAAGTCTTCAGGATTGCGACATAACAAACCAGAGAATGTGTTCTCAAATTTGAGGGACACCTAGGGGGAGGCCTTTCTGTTTTAGCGACAAGGAAATTGAAAGCAGAAAAAGACAGCAGTATGTCCCAGAACATGTGGCAAGTCTTGCCTCTTTTACTGTGCTCTCTCCAGCGGGCTGGATGTGTGTTGACAAACACTTCCAGACAGAAGAACTGGAGTAAGAACAGAGCGAAGTTATATTGATTGAGTGAATGACAAATTTGCCCGGACTTCGCTTGATCTTGGATTTTGCCTGGAGTGCCGGCTAATATGCCAAGTAAACAGATCAGGGCAATGTTACATCTTGATTTTTCTCTAATCTTCTTCTGTAACTCCCTGTGTCCAAGGCTTTGTTGATGAAGGCTTTCTTCTAGCTGTCTAGAACTGCTTTTGAAAAGGACGTTTAACAAACTGCACAGATCCCCCTCATTGACAGGCTTGCCTGGGTTTGTATTGGTTGTGTAACATCCGCAAAGATTGGTACTGGTTCAGCTGAATCCATTAAAAGTTTAACATTTCCAAATTCTGAATATGAAAAGGAAGTCTTAAGAGTAAGGAGTTCATGCAAAGCGCTATGGAGGGAGGAGCAATAGCTGTAGATTTGTTACTGATGCAGTATCTGGGGAGCTTTAACTTTGGGGCTCAAATGCTTAAATTTGTACAGTTCAGCACATCCTTGCCAGTGATTTGTGAACAGAGAGGGGGATTGTACTAAGTTACCCAAGGCCCTTGATATCTCTGATGTCTGATTCTGTTTAGAATGGGATTAACTGTACATAAATCACTCCCACTTGTGTGTAGTCCTTGGGCTTCTCAGTGCATTTTTCAGTGTGTTTTCTTTAGTAAGTAATAGTAGATTAACCAAGCCAAGAATTATTTGTCTTTATAGGTGACATTAAGTTTAAAAAAATTCTGTTCCATATGACTTGCTATGACAGGAGGATGGGTTACTCAATATGGAAAAACTGAGCTGTGCTCATAAATAGTGGAGAAATGTTCCCATTGCTTTTGTTCACATCATATGTGCTTCTCTGCTTCTGCCTGAGAAATAGAGAGAAGAATATGCATTTATGTGTGTACAAAGAGGCTGGGTAATGGTTTAATGCCTCCAGGTGATCCTGTGGTTTTGGCAGTACTAAGGAGAAGCTTGGGTTTAGGCATGCACTTGGTATTGAGTACTAGGTCAGGTGAGCTTGGGCATGCGAACCGTTTGAAAAGTTGAGTGCTGAAGGTGGGGAGCAGAAGAGATGCTAGTAGTGTGGATTCCTCTGGCTGCTTTGAAGATGCCTCTTTGTCTGCTCTGTAGTGCTGATTGCCACAAAGGCTTACGCTTCTGGATCACAGCAGGACTGTGAGTTAGAAAGCGATCATCCAGAGAATAAACACTCATGTTGTGCTTTGGGGGAAGATGCTTCTGGGGCCTTGCATTTTCCTGTTAGCACAGGTGTATTCGTACAGAGGCGTAAGTGTATCATGACACTGGTATTCTTCCAGGATTTTTTTTTTTTTTTTTTTTTTTTTTTTTTTTCCTTTCGCCTCCATGCTGCTAGGTCATGCGTGGAGTCTCTGTTTTTTTCCTGTAACCTCACAAGGTTAGAAAAAAACATTTTCAAGTATTTTGGGGAGTGGAAATCAGTTTGATGACATGAATTGTGCTTTGCTGCGGAAGAGCACTGTCTGAGATGGAGGCTTCTTAGAGTGTTCTGAAAGAGGTGCTAGATTTTTAACACCTAAATTAATTTACTTCAGCCCCATATCAGTAAAGGGTAACTGTCATTGGCATGAACTGTGTGCACAGTGTATGGTTTTGCTGTAAACTTGTAGTTTTACTTAATAAAACTAAGGCTGTTTCCCCTGTTGCATCACTGGCTCTTTGGCCATTCAAGGAGGTAATTGTAACATTGTTTGAAAGGCTTTGCTCTGATTTTAATGTAATTTAATGAAAGGGAAATAAAAAGTCAGTATTGTTTACTATAGCTTTCATGAATCTCGCTGTAAATGAGTGGGGAAGATTATCCTAATCTGTTTCCTACATTTAAACCCAAAGATTGTATTGTGTATTAAAACGCAGTTTCAATGAAATTACTGAGGGCAAAGATTACAACCACTTCAATGTCTCTTGTTTTAACTAGATAGGTTTACCACCAATCTAAACATGTTTTTTGTGGCTTATACTCCTGAAAGCTGTTTCTCAACATTAAGATGAAGAAAGGCGAGATAGAGGACTAGATGTTTAGTTTTGGAGATAATGGTTAAAAGCATGTGATCAGCATTAGCTGTTGATAATAACTGGAGTTAAGCAGTTCTTTACTGCTAACTTGCAACTTGCTACACCTGCAGAATTACAGCGTTCAGTATTTATTGCCACATTTGTTCTGAAACTGGGGAAGTGCCACTACTAGTAGAGATTGCTGCTTATTAATACCTGTGATTCGTTGCAGAAATACTGCTTTGAAGTGACTTGATGCTCCCTAGTGAATTTCTGGTAGTTGTTTCCTATCTTGTAAAACAGGAGTGTGTTAATGGTGCTTCCTTTATCCCACCTCTGGCAGATGAACAGTTGTCATAAAGCTCTGTGGAATCAGGAGGCTGACCAATTTTTGCACCAATTCCAATAATTACACCCTCTGAGAGGTGACTTCCCCCTTTGAACAGTGCCAAGAAAAGGCAGCCCTTACTGCTTCACGGTTTTTTATCTCTACAGCTTAAGGATTATGGGCATTGTAATGCACAACCTGTAATCTTAGTGTTTGTGTTTAACTGTGCCTTATGGAAAAAGCAGATATGTGACACGTTAAATTTGAGAATGCCGTTTTTGTGTGCTTGTGCATGCTTTTTTAATTATGCTGAAGACTAGTTTCACATTCAGTGTATAAAATGCACTTGCGCAAGAGGTGAAATATCCTGTGGGAAAAATAAGTTGGCTTCTAATAGAAACACAACTCACCTCCCTTCCTCCTTCCTCAAGACAGGGAAAAGTAGCATATTAAGAGTGCTTGCAAAACTTACTAATTAGACTTACAGGTTCCTCATAAAAAAGAGTCTAGCTTTGCAGCTGTTCTGTGCATATGCCTACAAGGAGCTGTCATCTCCCCCATAGCTGTGTAGTTGAGTACTTTATCTTCCATGGGATCTGTAACAAATATTTCGTTCATGGGAGCCAAAAAAGCTGAGGGAGTGGGAAGGGGAAAGACAGCCTATAGCAGACAATTCTTTGGCAATCTGCATGGGAGGAAAGACTTCTTGTTTTCAATTCCCCATGCACAATACTTCTTTATATTTCATTTCAACTGGTCTAATTAAACTGTTTACCTTCTTAGCCAAATATATTTAACTTTTAAAACCAAGTTTTGTTGAGTTTTGTGGGGTATTGTAGGATGCTTCTCAGCTTTTGAAGTTCCTTAAAGTTGTGGTTTTGTTTTGTTTTTCCCAAAAGTTTTAAAAATAGTTTGTTTTTTTGTCCTTAATTTTCTTTGTTTCTTTTTTTTATTATTATCTGTAATAGAATTTGTCTTGTCTATACCCTGGCATTTCTGATCTTTGCGATGCTCATCATCTTTGGTGGTGTTAAGAGAATGATTTAGGCAATTACTGGGGTCTTGCTGAGATTCAGGCTCCTTTTCAATGCAGGTTCTGACAGCTGTGCAATTTAAACACTTCATTCAAGGTTTAAGTAGATGTAACAGAAATAAAATGGTGTGCTTCTCTCAGGGCAACCTAAAATAATTTATTCTTTCTGATTGTTCAAAACTTGCTTTAAAAAAAAAGTATCTTTTTTGTTACGATTTTACAGATACATTATTCAGCCCAGGAAAAAGTGAAGAAATTTTCACTTAAGCAAGTAACAACTGTCACTTAAGCCAGAGAGAGAAAAGCTTCTGCACTTGTCTTCTTTCATTTCTTATTGCATGCTAAAGAGTTAAACAAAATAACACAAGCCCATTTTCCTTGAGATACAAAACAAGAACTTTGAATGAAACCCCTCACTCACATACCTGAAAGAAGTCGGGAATCTGATACGTTTTCAGGATGACTGTTTAATTAGACTTAAGGTCATTTAGTTAGATTTAATGATATTTTAACAGCCTACAGAATTACCCCAGCAGGATTACCTACTGGAGGTATGCATTCTGTGGTAAATGTATTTGTGTGTATGTGGCATATGAGATTTTTTGTTTGTTTTGGGCTTTTTGAAGAGCTGTACTTATGTTTGTCTTAAATGTCTGTCAGATAAATACGGGGTTAAACTAAATTCTGTATTTACTTAGCACTAATAGCTTTTCCTGAGTGGTACTTAGTGTTGTATTTTGTGGAAGCATTTACATGTATTCTACCAAGAGTATACTGTGTAGTTCCATTTTAAAACTCAAGAGTAGAGTGATCATGTAGAACATAGCAACTTGCTTCATAATACTAGGAGATTTTCTTTTATGAAATGATTGAATCTCACTTTGCTTATCAAACTGTAATCTACTGTTCCTGAAGAGTGAAGTGAAACATTACTGACCCTGCATGACCTATTTGAATTTATGCTCCAGTCCCCATTTCAGCTATTTATTTATCTGGCTAGACCCGTAATATTTTTTCTCCTTTTTTTTCTAGGGTGGAGGAAGGAAGTTTATACAGCTGAACATCCTTTACTTTAAACTGTTCCTTCAGAAGGAATTTGTGTAAGAGCTAGAACTTGTAGATGAGAGGGGCTGGCTGTTCCAGTGAGCGTACTGTCAAACTAGAAATTTGCAACATTTTTGCATAGATTACTTTGCCCAGTACCCGATCTATGTTGCTCTTTCATTGTTTTTCTGATCTGCTGTAGAAAAAAAGCCACATGGCGATGCTTCTTCAGCATGCTGTTTGTTGTCACGTTTGTCTTGATAGTATGTGGTATATTGAAGCTTTCTGTAGGAAACTGTCTTAAGCATTGGCTCCCTGTTCCCTTGTGAGAGTTTGCAGCTTGTCTGTAATGTTAGTTGTGACAGTGCTCTGTCGGATTGAAAACAGCTATGTGTTTTAAGAATACGAATACAGTTTCTTATGGGGAAGAGCATAAAACAATTCTTCCAGTGATAATCTCTGTTCTTGCTCAGGTGGTTCTGTCTGCTGTGTTGTGTTGGGCTGTCCTAGTATTTGTCATTCATCGTTTAATTTGGTTAGTGGTTTGACTTGTTCATACAATAGTGGTGGTACATCTGCTGCCCAGTGTAGACCCATGGTTATAGGATAGTGAAGTTTTAATGAATTACTTTGCATACTTATTTCTGCTTTTGCCACTTTACAGATGGCTGTCCTGATGATAATGTTAAAATAGGCAGTGGGCAGAGAAATCTGCTTCATGTATGAACGTGTCGGTACTTGTTATATTAAGAGGTAGCTAGCATAACATGATACACACTTGACTTTTTGGTAATGATTTACTCTCTTCTTCTGTGGTGAGACTTAGGCTTGCTTTTAAGTTTGAAGAAACATAAAGTTTCCCATAGCTGGCTGTTAATCTTTTTTTAGAGCTTGAGGGCTAAATCCTCAAAGGGCGATATAGGTATGCAAATTCAATTCACACTTGGCTGCCAATGAACTGAATGGCATCAAGTTGGAATCTTATTTTTCTCTCCTTTTCTGTTTAGATATTGAAGAAGAATAAAAAACTCCTCAAGGGTTTGGAAGGTTGAATGTGATCAGCATGAAGAGCTTAAAAGCAAAGTTCAGGAAGAGTGACGTAAGTATTTCTGCTCAGTTTGGCTGCTTGTTTCCATGCTGGAAACAAGTTCTTCACTACCACCTTGATAAGGTTGTAGGTTAATGAATTACAGAGAAGAAAAACCTTTTCCAAGCACAAAGGCAACAGCTGATTATGGTATGGAGTAGGCTGTTTCTATTTGGAGTGCAATTCTCTGTCATGCAAATTAATAGTATTTCACTGCCTGGCTCCTTGTAACTGAATCATGCACATGAGTGGGGTCTGTAGAACTTCTGTTAGACTGTGCTGATGCCCAGATTGAAACTTTGTTCCAGGTAGAGGATTAAGCCTAGTTAAGGACTTTACTACCCAATTGTATTTCTGCCTAATCATAATACAGTTCTTATCAGTGTGGTGTTTGAGCACTTAACGAAAGGTCTCCTCAGTCTGTGGCAGGGTTTCTTTGTCAGCAAGAATATGGGAACCAGCTGTGCAATCAGAGCAGCTGTGGTTTATCAGTTCTAGCTCAACAGGAGGGGTGAATGTGAGGCTTGAGCAGCAAGCATGACAAATGTGGAGGTCCTACAGGAGATTCTTCAGAACTGCATCTAGAGAGACATTAGGCTGCACATCTTATATTGCCTCTTGCTGGTAGTGGTAGTACCACTGGAGCTTTAATTTGCCTAGTAAGCACACTTCCCTTGGAGCAGTGGAACTGCATTAGTCTTGTCCGGTTCTTGCCCTTTCCTGCTGTTACTCCTTCCAGCTTTTTGTCATGCAGTAATGTTAATGCTTGTTTGATACTGCAGTGAGCTCATCAGTGAAAAAGGTTACTTTGTACTTAATTGACTTTCCAGGTTCTGTGTGGAATTTGTAGCAAATCCCTATGATCTATGAAGAATGTCACGTTCCATCCTTCATCCTAAATTTGTGTGTTGCTTTGAAAGAAGTGAAGTATTGTTTGTCAGGGCCAGATTCTATGGGGTCTTAGAGCAGCCTTGTTTGGTTAAGATGTATTAGGTTTGAAAATGGAGCTTCGTCAGAAGTTTTGGTAGTCAGGAATAAAATTACACACTGCAATCAGGAGTAGCAGCGGCTGTGCTTTGGTATAAAAATGGTCATCTGGCACACCATTAGACTTGTGTCTTTAACCAGCTTGTAATGCACTTCAGTAGCTGGGAAGAAAGTAGAGATGCTGTTTTGATGTAGACTGGAGATGTGCTGGTTGCTGCTTTAAAAGTCTTTCGAGCGACAGGTTAGCATTTGATGGAGCTGCTGTATTGGCTTCCTACCAGCAGCACTGGTGGATGCTCCACCCCTTCATCTTAGCAAGAGCTCTTTTTAAATAGTCTGCTGCTATAAACGAAGTATGTCAAACAACTTTTGGGAGCAGAGGGAAACACTTCTGACTACTTTAGCAGTGTTCAGCTTTTGCTAGTCACCAGACTGAATCAGCTAGTGGCGCAATGTTTTGTGCCATGTCACAACAAATAAAAATGTCACAAGTCTCTACAGTTTTTAATCTAAAAGACTGTCATTCAATTTAGTACTGTTAGAATTTTGTGCTTATTGTTGCTGCTGTTGCAAGGAGTAACAGCAATTGCTATTTTGATTTCACCAATACCAGTAAAACATCTTATAGCCATCTGCATGAGTAATGAGAACAATCCTTTGGCTAAGATATGGACACACATGGTATTATTGAAGTTAGGTGTGTCTGTGTGTTGGGATGACTTGATTCACACTTATATGCTAGCTGGCCGGGGTGCTGCTCTAGAGCAAAGGCTGCATGACATGCCTGATGCAACTAGATCCTGCTGTAGGTAGTCCACCCACTGTTACAAATTGCACTGGTTCACTTATTCCTTACTTATCTGTCCTTGATAACTCACTCGTGCCTCTCCTCAAAACCAAGTGGAGTCTGAAGGAGTCTGAAAGTAGTTGCTGTTTTGATACTTCTGCTGTCTACTGGCTGGAGACAAAGTTGACCACAAAGGGTTTTTCAGATACCTAAAATTTAGATATGCAGCTTGAAGAGCACAGCAGTCTAAATCCGTGACAGTCTGGTTTCCTTTGTTTTGAAGCCAAACCTTAAGGGCATAATTCAGAACAGTCAACAGGAGCTGCTCTATATTTTGTGCAAGATAAGCAAGGAAAATTATTCTTCTCTTTAGTTTTTGGAAGCTGCCCTTAGGTATAGTTTGTGAGGAGGAGGAAGAGGTGGTTTTCATTGGAATTGGTCTTATTTGTATCTCAATTTATACAATGTGGTAGCTGTTATTGGATTGGGTATAAGAGTAAAGTCAAAAGGAATAGAGAGACCCTTTCTCATCCCAAATCCCACCACCTTCCTTCTGGGGAAATTTTTAATCTATTATGTAGAACTGAAGGTGTCTTGGGGGAAGGAATAATACCCTTCTCTTTAGTCTCACCATTAGCATAAAGAAATAAGGAGAGGGGGAGGAATGATAATAAGTCTTTAAGGTGTGTGTGAGAAACAGGAATTACAGATACACTTCTCCTGCAGTAAGGCTGATAATGTAAAACATTATGCTGGAATGCAGACCAATAGGAGTCTTCACTGATGTGGAAAGCTTTCTAGGTTGTTAGAGTGGCTGAATTGAAAGTGGGCACAACTGCTGATAGTCATGCATATGTTTCTGTGTGCCTGCTTGCAGGGCTTTGCTCTGGTGCTGGAGCTAAACCAGTCTTGCAGCTTCCAAAAGAGATGACATGACCCTGTTCCTTCTTATTTTATCTCTGCCTTTCTAGTTTTCAGGGTGTTGAACCCTGCAGTGAGTCAGTTCAGGACATAAAGTGCTGAAAAATTACTTTGTGGGGTATGTTTTAACTGATTGACTCTGCTCTGTCTCACCTTAGGGTCAGCCCTGAGTGGAATGGTGGAAGTAGGAGGAGCAGCAGGACATCCTTTTCTGCAGCTGTCACTTGGCTTAGCTGCGTTATCAAATCACACCCTGAGGTTATTGGCCTGAAAAGCACAGGGGTGGGCATTCCAGCAAGGGGGTTGTGGGAAAACACAAGTAAGGCTTCTAGTTCTGATATTTAGCGTAATTTATTTAGTCCACAGCTGAGAGATGGGAGTTTGACTCTTCTTAGATGGGAGAGTGACATCTCACTTCATACTTTTGCTGCTCAGCTGTCCTGTACCTCACCTGATTCACTCACTGTGTGTGTAAGCAGCTCCATTAACTGGAGAATCACTTTTCCTTTATAGACTTCATTGCTGTGAAATGCTTCTCATGCATGACTGTTGCCATGTGAACATGTATATTTGGAGTGGAGAAATTAGATTTATTGCTCTGTCTCAAATAAGTATTGTCAAAATTAGATGTGTAGTTACAGGAGGATACTTGCAGTCTAGAAATCTGTGAACAGGATGCCTAGGTGGGAGCAATTGCTGGGGCTGGAAGCCAAGTAGTAAATGTGCACCCTTCAAGAGTCTGTAGGCAAAACAATGGAAATTCCACTTATGTCTGGACAAAGTCTCTTCTGTCTGAGAACTTTATATTTTTTCACTCTTTCCTCATCTCTTTGCCTCCTCATCAAACTCAAAACCTACTCTCAGTAGCACCTAACATCTGACAGCTTAAAAAGATTCAAATTAATTGTTGCAAGAGACTATTACATGTAACACTTGAAAAAGTTGGTGTGGTAATATCAGGAACTATCATACCACTTCAAAGCTTGAATTTGTTGATAGACTGTCTGTAGTTCATTCACACAAGAGAATTAATATCTCTGCCTAGTAATACAGAACCTCTTCATGTATCTGCTTGGAAAATCAGAGTTTGAAATAACCCAATTAAAGCAAAAGCAGTGCCACTGATGCCTTATTAGGCCTCTTATTAATATTTGAGATTGAAGTGTTTTCTGTAGTAACTAGTTTGTGGCCTGACTTCAAAAGCATCTAGAATCTTAAACAGGCACATGAGGGCCAAGAGGATTTTCAAATATGCAAAGATATTTAGCCTGTCTAAACATGTTTTGTTTGCTTCTTAAATGTGATAAAATGCTCATCAACATTTTTAGTCACCTACACACATTTAAATACCCACCTATTTGGTGCTTAGATGTTGTAGAAACATAGGTGATCTGTTTAGGGAAATTTGTTTTTAACTGTGTTCTTGATTGCTCTAGAAAAGGCATATTGTGTGAAGGTAATGATGCGCTGGATTTTTTTTACTCCCTGACTTGTATTTGTGGCCAAATTTCTGAAAAGTTTTAGAACCATTTTCTGTGAGTATTGAAGATCAGCTGAAAAACATCTTGTAATTTGACAATGACCATGTTCTTTTAATTTCTGGATTGTTTACTGGACAAGAGGAAGATTAGAATTGGGATTTGTTTCTAAATATCTTCAATACTAAAGTATCCTCAATATTAAAATAATAGTGTCTTTTTAAACTGAAAATTGACTGTGCAGTTCAGCAGGAAAATGAGCTATTGTTAGAAGCAAAGCCAAGGCAGGCTGGGATTTCCCAACGCTCATTGCCAGCTCTAATTTCTGGTATTTCTGGAAATGCCTATTCATTGTACTATCATGTGGGGGTTCAAAAGTTTGCTGTTCTTACGAATGTTGCTGCTTTTTGGCCTGTGATATAGTTACTGTTCCATAAATCTCAAAATGATGAGACAGTTAGGTATGTTGTAGTATAAAATCTCAGTCTTAATCTGGACGCTGTGCTAATTAAGACTTGGCACTTCTTTTTAATGCCTGATGTTTTAAGCAGTAGGCTCCCATTCAACAGTTTTTAAAGTATAAAATGCTGTGTGGGGGTCCGGAACTGAAAGATTGCTGGGATACATTCCATTGGAATCACTGTGTTCTCATGTGCCCTGGACTGAATGTGTGGGAGAACAAAACTTGGGTGGGGCAACTTAAAAATGATAAAGCAGGTTTTCGTTTAAACAGCCCTTAAATTTTTTTATTCATGGAAAGCTATAATTACCCTGAAAAGCAGTATGAGATTTCTGAAAATTGTGCTATCCACTCTGTAGATATCCTCCTTTCTTTCAGGGTGATTGTGACAAAAAAAAAAAAAAAGCATACAGAGTTCACTCTGGCTAAAAAGTGAAATAGTGGTGTTGTCTGGCCACTTTATTCCATTATTTAGAAGATGAACTACTGAAATTTTATTTTTATTTAGGTGTTCTTTTTCTATCAGGTATTTAATTAAATAAGCCTTAAAACACACAACCATAGCTTTCAGTTTACTGTGTTCTTCAGTAATAATTTTGGATTCCACTATACAGTGTGAAAGGAAGAGATGATCTCTGGAGTGTATAGATTGTCCTCAACCATCTATTCTTTGGAAACGAGAATTTAACCTTCTCTCTTTCTTGAAACAAGTGCTGTGGTTCCTGCTTTTCCCTTTCTCTGTCAGGAGTCAAGGGTCCTACCTTTCTCCCCATTTTCTGTTCTGGAGCTGTTTGGTTTCATGCCTCTAGTTCTGGACAGCATAAGGTGCTGCTCTACTCAGCTTGCTCTCCCAGACAAAGCTTAAATGCTTTGTGCAGAAAATGAATTAGACATGTTCCGAGTCCTACAGTATATAAAGTAGTATGTAGATCTCACCTGCTGCCTGTTGCAGTCAGTTCAATGTGAGCCTCTTGGCACCAAGTAGTGTCTTCTCTTCATTATTAGCAGTAGGCAAGTGCTCAGGGGCTGCGGCGGCGGGAGGAGCCGCGAGGGCACTGGGTTCCCACGCTGCCAGCACGAGGCAGCCGCCGCTCGCAGCCAGTTTCCACTACCAGTTTTTTACTGTACCCCACCCCTGGTACACATGCAGGCACAGCAGTATTACCAAGAAGAAGTAACACCAGACATTCCCGAAGCCTCCAAACTGTAGCACGGTGAAATTGCCAGAGAAAGGAGCAGAGTAATTTTCTGAGGCACTTGAAAAATGAACGGAGAAATTTTGCATGACAGCACAAATGGTAAAATGGTTCCTGAATGCCTTAAGCCCATCTGCAGCCCAACTCCTCCAAGCAGCAAGTAATGCTTGACCACAGTAAGAAAACAAAAAACCAGGAACATACATCACAAAACCGTGAATCTCTGTCACAATGAAAGCCACGCCTATGTGAAAAATCACATTTTTCAGAATCCACATGAGAATTGCCATTTCAAAATTTTCTTTTTTTTTCCCCTCCAGTTTCAATTTCCAAACTTACAATCTTTCAAAATAAAAACTAAATTCCAATCCCCACGTTGGGCACCAATATTCTGTCCTGGTTTAACTATTAAAGCTGAATCCCAAAAACTAGAGGACAGAATTGCTGTCTATTACCCCCCACTCCACCCTCCCAAGGGAAGATAGAAGGGGAATAAGGAAGAGAGACTTAAACTTTGGAAATTGAAACTAGAAATAAATTTGATATAACATGAGGTAAAAGGGTAAAATGTGGGGGAAGAATAGACAAGTATTTATATACAAAACTGATCTCGACGATTGCAGGGAAATGGGAAAAACCTGGGCTGCTTCAGGGGAGACGCCCATGGCTCCTCACAGCACCCAATGCAGTTGTATTCTGGAGTGGACACATGGGAAGCTGAAGGAAGCAGCAGCAGCCCCATCAGGGAGAAAAGAGCAGGAAGGGAGAAGGGCCTGGCTTCCAGCTCTCCTGGCTTTTCTAAATTGTGACAGGAAGTGGGCGGCAATACTGACCCAGTCTTTCAGGGTCCTACAGTATGCCAGGGTCTCCCAAATCATAACAGACACGTGCTCAGAGTACTTCTAAAATTACTTTATTCATTTGAACTGTAATTCTGGTGCACCTGAGCCCTCTGCGAAGGGCTAGTATCAGCCTGCATGTTACGTAGCTTCTCTTCTAATGATGAAAGTAAAATGTAATGGAGAAGGCAAGTAAAGACCAATAGATAAGGGCAGGGGAAAACAAGGGAAAAAGAAAAGGTGAGGAGAGGTGGGATGGCTGAAATGGTAGGGTCAGAGTTACTATTTTTGTAGCTGTTTTGTGAAAAGGAATAACTGTGATGCCTGCTGATTGGCTATCTCTGAAACTGAAAGTACATAGCTTCGTCAGAGTGTTTGAAGATAGGTAACTTGCAGATAGTCTAGAAACAACCTACAGCATCTTCAGATGGTTGGGGCAGGAAGAAAAGGGAAGAGGTTAAATGAAAACCGTGCTGTGGTGTTTGGAATTATAGTAGAAGAACCTGGGTTGGAGTTGGCTTACTTTGAATAAACACATAGTTATTTCTTAAAACAGAATTACAATCTGTAGTATTGCAGAGAGCATCTTGGTTAGGTTCCCAGACAGCTGTTGTCAGCCTGTAATAAAATGTCATTGTTGATTTTAAATTAATGATTCCTTTGTTATGGACATGACATGTCAATGACATGCAGCTCCTGTACTGCTTTCCTTTTAGCTTCCACTGCCACCATGCTAGTGTCCCATCTGAGGTGAGGAATAATTTCTCATGTTATTATTGACCCTACAGTCATATTCTTACTTGTATTAAATGACATGGGGCTAATTACTCTTCTGTAAATATAGGTTAGGGAAGGGGAAAGATGTCTCTTTTCCAGGTGCTGCTTGCACAGGCCTGTCAACTTTGTTATCACAGGCTTCTTGATTGCTTACCCTTCTGGGTTTGGAGGCTGTGTGAAAGGAAACTTGGATTAGTCACTGGTTGGCCACAAAGGCTGTGCTGCGCTGCCAGCCTAAGCAGTGCCTGGCAGGCTGAATGCCTTGCACTTGTGTTCTGATCATGCCAGGATGGCTTGTTCGGCCATCCTTGTGTGATCCCTCATTAAAAGGTATCTATGTAAAACATTTGCAAAGATGAAGGGGAGGCCTCCCATTAAAAAATTGTTCTAAATGAAGTTAAAACCTGTAGTGTTACGGGCAGTAATACTCAAAATGCAGAAGATCCACAATGTAAAGCTAGTCAGTTACTTGACAGTTCACTACTAAATCAAATACCAAAATTAAACAGCATGATGAAGTATGGGTGACTAGGAAGAAGAAAGGCAAGTTGGCATGTTCAATTGCCATACACAACCTTACAAAGTTAATATTTTAAAATATATTGGTAACAAGAAGGGAATCTTTGTGTAGAGACATGGTCTTTGAGTCCCTTTAATTGGATAACAGAAGTTCAAAAGATTGAGTTTAGAAGAAACGGGAAAAAACAATTGTAATTTAAAAATGTATTTATTTATCTTTAGTAAGATTTAAATGTAGAGTAAAATAGGATAAATGAGCAGTCTGTGTATTCCTACTGTAGTACACTATTTACTCTCTCTTCCTTTTTGATACTACTCATGCCTAATCTGATATTAAAAAAGTTCTCTCCAGCTGTCAAAATTGTCAGTTAAAACACATGTAAAGAAGATGATTTAATTAGTGGTCCAGTCTTGTGTTTGAAGACTCTCATCTTTACTAAGAACAAAAACCAGTTCCCTGTGCATAGGTGCTACATTATTATCGAAAGAATATAACACCCATACAATTTACTTTATTGGAGATTTGAGCCATGTCATCCTACGCTTACATTTTGCGAGTCTATGTTTCAAGTTGCTGTATTCCAGCAATATTTTCTAGTTCTGTTCTTCAAAAAAGCTGATCTGATTGTGGGTAGTCCAGGCAAGTGCCCAGCATTAGTGACATGTTAAGTGCTTTTCTGCTCCTTGCCTTGCCACATACTTGCATCTCCTTGAGGTTCATGCCATGCCTGTTTCTGTGAAGCTTGTGCATAGAGGAGGATAAGGTCAGTGGCCATTCTTTCCAGGAGATACTGTGTGGTCTTTAGGGAGAGTTGTGACAGTTGAACTTGGAGAAATTCATTGGAGGTACTTTGTTCGAAGGTCAAGTTATTGAAGCACTGCATGGGGCAGGCAGGTGGAAGGAATGAGGATGAAGAGGCTTTTCTGTATTACACAGAATCACAGAATGGTAGGGGTTGGAAGGGACCTCTGGAGATATTCTAGTCCAACCCTTCTGCTAGAGCAGGATCCCCTAAACCACAATACACAGGAATATGCCCAGGTGGGTTTTTAATGTCTGTGGGGATGGAGACTCCACAACCTCCCTGGGCAGCTTGTTCCAGTGTTCTGTTACCTTCGGAGTAAAGAAGTATTTTCTCATATTCAGGTTAAATCTCCTTTGTACCAGTTTGTGACCATTACCTCTTGTTCACTTACTGGGCACCACTGAGAAGAGTCTGACCATATCTCCTGGCACCCGCAGTTTAGATAAATATAAACACTAATGAGATCCTCTCTTGGCCTCTTTTCTCTGAGCTAAACAGACCCAGCTCTCTCAGCCTTTCCTCATATGTTAGATGCTCCAATCCCTTAACCATCCTAGATGCCCTGTGCTGGACTCTTTCCAGTAGTTCCTTGTCCTTATTGAACTGGGGAGCCCAGAACTGCACACAGTACTCCAGGTGAGGCCTCAACAGGGCAGAGTAGAGGAGAAAGAGAACTTCCTTTGACCTGCCGGCCACATTCTTCTTAATGCACCCCAGGATGGAACTGGCCCTCTTAGCTGCAAGGGTACATTGTTGGCTTACTGTTGTACACCAGAACTCCCAGAGCTGCTTTCCTAACCTGTACTGGTGTATGGTGTTGTTCTTCCCCAGATGCAGTACTCTACACTTGCCCTTATTGAAGTTCATTAGATTTCTCCCTGCCCAGCTCTCCAGCCTGTCTAGGTCATGATGGATGGCAGCACAGCCTTCTGGGTGTGTCAGCCACTCCTCCCAATCTTTTCCTTTTGTCCAGCTCATTGATGAATATATTGAACAGGAGAGCTGCTCTCTTCTTATCAACACAGCTGTGAGAAAGTGCTTTCTTTTGGCTGAGAGCAGGTTTGTTGGGTAAGGTGAGGCTGATTGGTAATGTCTGGGCCTGACCACTATGTGTTAACTACAGTGCTTAAGAGAGTGTTTAAGAACTGTGGATCTGTGTAGAGAAAAACACAAAGGTGGGATGAATAGAAGGCTGAAAGCTAACATTTTTTTACTATTAAGAACAAGCTATATAATACCACAGTATCTGTTTTGCTGTTAAGACCATTTGTATGTGTGTTATATCTCAGTGGTACTAGTGTTTTATGAACAACTGCTCAGGTTTGTTAACAGATGATCCTATTCTAATGAGCTCTTGAAATATTACAGACTTTAAAATGTATTACTTTATTTTGAATTGATTCAAAGCCATTCATATTTGATTTATAGCCATTCATATTTGACTGTAATTTGGTTGTGTAAACAATCAAAATTTGGCTGGGCGAGGCTCTGAGCAGCCTTCTGTAGTTGACCCTCATTGGAGCAAGGGAAATGGACTAGACTGTCCTCCAGACTTGACCATTCTGCAATTCTGTATAAAATCTTGAAACACTTCATGTCGGAAGCTTGCAATCATGCTGAAAGATACAAACCACTCTTAAAACATTAGAGATACTTTATTCCAGGCTCTTAGCTGCCTGAAAAACATTGAGGCTTAGCCCCAGGAAGAGCTATGGTATCCTTGCCTGTATGTTAGTAGTATAGCTGCCTGGACTTGTGTAGCTATTCTGACATGTGAAAAGCTATCCAAAGAGCTATTTTTCCTCCTCCTAGGCTTAAAACTATATAGAAGTAGCTGCAGCCTTAGGCTTTTAAGAATACTGCTGCTGGCAAAAGCCATTGTGGTTGAATATCTTTTAACGACAGCTCAATCCTTAGACTTGCAGCTTGTATCCATGTGTATTCTCATCACTCTTGCTGTGTTTGGCTTGTTACATGGACTTCATACTTCAAGTACGCTGAGGTAAGAGCCTCTTTGAGTGCTGTTCTGGTGTAATGCCTAACACTAGTGTTACTTCATACTATCTGGATCTTGAGAGGTGATATAACTAGCAAAAAATAATCTGAAACTCATGCTATATTTACAGCTCTACAGCTGTCTGAGGAGTTTCATTCCCCAGGTAGTGCTACATATTCATATCTCAGATGAAACATACACTTAAGTGTCCAGAATACTTGCATTGACTTGATGATGAAAATGATAGAAGCAAAGCTGCTTTAATAACTTTGCAAATAAAGTGGTAACCAATGCATATGTGTGTGTCTGACATGCCTATTTTGCTCTGTTCAGAGGTGTGTGCTGCTTTTCTTTCATCTTTGCTTCTTTGCTGTGTGTGGTGGAAACCTCTTAGGAATCTTGTAAATTTGGGTAACCTGTCTGCTTATGCAGACTGAAACAGTGCCCTTGAAGTTAGAAGAAAGACTTCAGTCTGCCTGACTGAGCTTTGAATCAGGAAACAAAACCAAGATAACTGGCTCCATGGAAGCCAGTGGCGTTTCAGTGAGGCTTGGATTTCCTTCCCCTGAATCCAGCACAGAAATAGACATGGCTATTAAGGATGCTCAGGTTGGCAGGTTATCCATCATTGACTTCTTTTTAGGGTCTAGAGCATGTGGGGTTGTTTTGTTTTGTTTTGTTTGGGGGGAGGGGGTAGGGGGAGGGGAGTTTGATTGCTTATGATAGCGTGTGATTCTGTTTTGTAGGAACAATGGCAACATCTTGGTGATCTTTCCTTTCAGATGTATGATTTATAGATGTACAGGAAGTCTAAAATGAAATGCAGCATTTGAGATGTGAACAGTTTTATTGCATGCCCTAATTGCAGACATTGCTGTATTTTCAAAGTAGATGAAGCTGCATCATGCACCAGCACCTTACTAATCAGTAAGAAAAGCTGTATGGTAGGTTAGTGAGGAGAAGCTAGTGCACTGTCAGATTCATGTCTTCAGTGTTTTTGCCTTTGTTGCTTCTAACACGCACAAAATGCAGAAAGACTTTGTGTAGTAATACCATCAGATTTGAAATTCTGAACCTGTTCAGAATTCAAGCCTTTTAATGGGAGATTAAGAAGGGATTGTCTTAACTGATTGAAGACAGTGATTTCTGAATACAAACATAGAAGACATCTAATCTGTAAATGTGTACTTGATCTGGAGGTTTTATCAACTGGCTGCTATCCTCTGGATCTAACTATACAGCCAATTCCTTATCCATCAAACAGTCCCATCCATCAGATCCGTATCTCTCCAGTTTGGAGAGAAGGATTTTGCAGGGGGTTGTGTATTGACTATGTTATTTTTGTGTGTTGACTGTGTTATTTTTGTGTGTTTATCAGGGGAGGAAACCTGATACTTTTCCTTAATTTTTCTAGCTGTGGCTAAGGGAACCTGAACTAGCATATTGCAAGCACTGCCTTTCTCTGAAGGCATTAAACACCTGAACCTGCCTGGATGCAGTCCCGTGCTCTAGGTGATCCTGCTTTAGCTAGGGAGTTGGACTAGGTGATCTCTAGAGGTGCCTTTCACCTCTGATAATTCTGTGATCATGTGCTTATGCCTTATAATAGTTGTTCAAGAGGGACTGCAAGTTCCAGCTGTTTTGCAGTGTGTTAACTGCCTTTACTAGCGCAATAATGGTGTACTTACGGATGTTATCTTCACAGTTTTCTTTTTGTCCACCCAGTTATGTTCCTCTCCCACTTCTCTAGGTACAAAAAGCTTGTTGCTCTCTACTTTAGTTGGATTTATCTCACAACTGTCTCCCATCATGTGTCAAAGTGTGCAAGTGCTATAAGCAGCTGGTGTGCATCCTAGCAGTTGTGTTGGAATAGGTGTTACAAACAGGGCTATGTGTGTGAAGTGCTGTGTGGCAAGAAGCTGCCCCAGGCTTAGTGTTGGGCAGCATTTTTTTTCTTGCAGTGAGTACCACTTCTTAATGCATATGTTGTTTGCTTGTAAACTTGAAGTTGCTCAGGGTGTTTTGGTTTTGTTACTGTTAGTATAGGTTCCTTGTTTGCAAGCCAGGTCTCTCTTCAGCTGGATTACTGTGCTACTTATTTAGCATGTTTGCTCTGAAGAGGAAGGTTGTGTTATCCGTGTGTTTGTGAGGACCATCAACTCAGATTAATGTCACAGCAAAAAAATTCTGGAAAGTTTTCTGCTGTGGTGCACTTCAGCTGTATTTTTTTACTCAGATGATGGTAAGATGCCCAAAGTCTGATGAAGGCTGGAATTTTTTGTTTATGAGTAACATTGCTTTCCTTAGAGTATCATGTGATGTAGAAAGTAATTTATATATTGCTTGCTGAACTGTGATATCGTGAATGGAACATGGCAAACATGAGCAGTGTGTGGGGAGAATGATTACAGGTAAGTAACTTTGGGCCTTTTAAAGGGTGACCATCAGTTTCTGTTACATTAGCTAGGACTTTGGGATAATGGTATGGTATGTTTTTTTATTTTTAAATGTAAATGCTTGCTTAGTCATTACACGTTAGGTGGTAACCACCAAACTTGCTTTATTTTTTTTTTTTCTTTTAGTTTAGGCTGGCTAGGGGAACATGATATTATCCTCCGTCAGTAGAAGGTTCTTTCCATGCTCCTCATGTTGACTAACTCATTTCAGAGTTTTGGGCAAATAAGCAACTGTGGCTGCTGTTTGAGCCTGTAAAATATCTACATTGTTTAGCTGTGCAGTACTGGTGAAGAGAAGGAACCAAGTCTAAGCTCAGATTTTCTGATGTGAAATGGAAGAACTTTACATAAGTGTTCTTCAGGGACCAGGAGGGCCAGTTTAGTAAGTTAACATGTAGCTGAAATGTACTTGGCAATTTTTAGTGTTTTTCTTCTGGTAGCATAAGAATGTAATTGTTCTGCCATACTGTATTTTTCCCAATCCCTACAGGGGAGCTTCTAGGCCTGGAATTTAGATTTAAAATCTGTATTTCCCTTCCTCTCTCTCCCACCCCTCCAGGTGTCCTGATGCTTTTAGATTAAGGTCAAGTCACTTCATAATTTGTTCTTGAAATGCTCAGTTGCCTATTTCCTCCAATGGTGACTCAGGTTTTGTCTGTCTATAAGCTAACAGGAAAAGCCCACTATCTAGAAGTAGGTAGAGATGTGTAAGAATATTATATGGGTAGTTGTGGTGGATAGGGAAGTATTTTTCTGCAGTGCTTGACTACTGTGGAAACACAGGGGCTGTGTTGTCTCTTAAGGAGACACAACAAGCTGCTACCACGCCCATGGTAACTTCTTTCTCAGCTCTACAAAGTTTGAGATTCCTCAGACTGTTCTGACCTTGGTATGTCTGCTGGCTGTCATTGTAAACGCCTGTCTCTTGAGTTACCTGCTGTTTAAAATCTGTGGTTAGTTAGCTGAGGTGCTGCTGTTACATGCTGCTGCAGATCTGACCTTCCCTGCAGGGAACTTGAGGTTGTCCCAGATACATGTAATAGGATTGCAGGATGTTTGCATGGGCACTTCCATTAGTAAGATTCAGAAGGATGATTTTCTATGTGGAGGCCATAAATGGGCACTGATGCTGGTCTCCTTTAATGATCTTTTCTGAACAGTAGAGGCCTATGTTCTTGGTGACGAGGTGCTCAGGACCTTCTAGGACCAAATCTTTTACAATTTAATAGCTCACTTGTTTTTGGTAGGATTTTTGTCAATGCATGGTCACAGTCTGTTCTAGAACGTGCCGCCTCCTCCTCTGTTTTCACTGTGCATGGGATTTTGGATGAATTGTCAGTTTTTCACACGCAGTTGAATTGCATCTTCTTTTCAAGTATGTTTGAGTAATCCATAGTGATTAAGCAAAATAAGTAGGAAAGAATGTGTTCTTGCTATATGCCATTATTGTAATGACCCCTTTTTCAAAATAAATCATTTGTCAGAAGACTCATGTCTGCATAAGCACACAGCATTCCTGCAGACAGGAAGTGCCCTAGTCTGTTGACCTTGTCTCCGAAGGAGAATCAAAGCTCTCATTAAATTAAAAAAAACCCAAAACCAACAAAAACCCCAAAACTCCAAACCAACTTCTCTTAGTGAAAGACAAAGGCATTAATATGTATAACTTTTTTTTTTTCAGTTTATGAATGTGCAATCTGATATTTAAATTGCTCTAGACCTTTTTTTAATGCAGCTAGAAAGAGTGAGGTCAGATGTATTTTCTTAGGGCTGTATTACACTCCACAAGGGTGAACAGGAAATGGTTTAGAGCAATGCCAAGAAGCCCCTATTCCCTAACCAATTCCCCTGTCTTCTTTTAACCAGCTTTATTTCAAATTGCATGCTTCAGCTGCTGTAAGCATTTCTGGGTTGAGAATAGGGGAAGGTTTCAGTGTGTTCTTAAGTTACATCATCCAAGTTCCTTTGCCTACAGTTTAAAGAAAACGGACTGGATTTTAAATAAACTATATAGGGACCAGGTGTGGGGAAACTGATGTTTTGCCTAATGCATCTCTGCTCTGTTAGAAGTGGTGGGAGTGCTGTCTTATGAACACTAGAAATGGTGATACTTTAATGTGGCAATAATACTAATTGCAAGTTCCAATCATCATAGCTGTTTTCAGG
Organism: Apus apus; assembly: GCF_020740795.1. Lineage (NCBI taxonomy): Eukaryota > Metazoa > Chordata > Aves > Apodiformes > Apodidae > Apus > Apus apus. The sequence continues at coordinate 12,608,725 of NC_067312.1, forward strand.
AATTTGCAGTTTGAATTTATGCAGTACAATCCCCATTTATTCACTTTATTCTGTGAATTCTAATGGATTTTTTTCTAGCTAGGTTTTTCTTCAGAACAACTTTATTTCTTCATCTCCTATTGCCATAGGAAGTAAGTCTAGAAAAATGGAAAAAAAAAAGACCCAAACAAATAATGCCAAATCCATGCTCTTACAAACTATTAAATAAAAATTAACAAAAGAAACAAACCTGGATTTCTTTGCAGTGTTTCTGTGCAGTACACTCATGGAAATACTTAAGACTATGCTTATACCTCCTTTCTGGTTTTCCTTGTCGCCTTTAATATCCAGTTAAGAAACATAAAATAACATCCCCTTGTAGAAAAGAGAAACCGGAAGTAGGTATTCTTGCGAATACCTTGCTTTCTGGAGTTGCAGCACCATCTTGGGCTTTCTGATACTCGTATGTGAGGCAAGTCCCTTCCCCTATGGGGGAAAGTCGCTTGCTAGAGCAAGTCACCTCTCTCTGGGGCTTTGAACAGATGTAATGAATGCTGTCTTAACACCTGGCTTCTAGGCTAAAAGCTCTTAAATCTTTTCATGCCCGCTGTGGCTGTTACTAGTGGTGTATGTGATGGTTGTACCCACTGGCTGGTTAATAGGGCAAACCTTACAAATACTTGCCATGTTTGCCAGAGTGCTGTCACACTGAACATGCAAAGCTAAACCAGAAATGTACTGAATTCCTTCACAGAGTGTGTGTGCTGTGAATTTTTAATAGTCTTTCCTCTTCATGAGTCATTTCAAACACACACTTATGTGGAAGTTCCAGAACTAACCTACTGCTTATCTTGAAATATCCTTAAATAGTCGCATTACACATTATCCTGTGTTCTTTCAAACTTGCATATCAACCCAAGATGTCTGAAGTATGACAAAGCTGGATAAGCTGATTGGTAGTGTTGGTACACATTCAGGAGTTTAAACGTACTCATGTTTGGCTCCTGTTTTACTCAGAATACACAGTTGTAACTTCTTCTGTAGCTTTTCAACACGATTTGGCTTTCCAGAGTTCAGCAGCTTTGCTGACTGCCTGGCTTAGATGATCTCTTATAACAGTGTTTACAGAAGTCAGAAATGTTTGCACAATAGTAATTATTAAAGAGGACTAGGAGCTCTGATTATGAAATCCAACACCTATACTAATAATTAACACTGAATGGTTGGGTGGAAGGCATGTAATATGTTAAGAATCTACAATTAGGTCTGAATGCCTGCTACATGACATCAAAACCTTGGCTGATGAAGACTGCAATTCATTAAGCATGTGGGCAGGACCTTATAATGAAATTAGAGGGTCTTCTCCAGTCTTTCTGACACTTGTAATTCTAGTCCCAGTTGGTTTCCCATGCAATTATTCCTTATCAAATGTGAAATTTGCAGCTTTGGGTTGTATGGGCAAACTCAAAAATGACAGAACTTCTGATTTTTCATCTCTCCCTCCCCCTCCATTTTTGTTCAATCTTCTGATTATTCCTGGGCTGTTTTGATAAGGGAAGACATAGAGAGAATATGCTGTTCCTTTTTTATTTCTAGTTTAGGAATACTCTGGCAAAATCTGCTTGGGACCTTAGCTGGATGTTTAACACTGGTTGCCTTCATACAGAGGTGGGGAGGTCACTTGGGTCTTTCTTCCTGGAAAAAGGGTTGGCACTTTTGAGATTGACTACCACTGCTGAGCCCTGGCAAATAGTTCTTGGTTGGAAGCAAAACAAACAAAAGGGGGGGAAAAAAAAAAGTCTATTGTCATGAAGCCTGAGTTTTATTTGAAATAGAAAAATAGGAGCTTGCACTGACATGAATCATCATCCATGTTCTGTTCCTTGTTTTCTCTTTAGCTGATGGTGGGTGGAATTCTGAAGTATTTCAAGCTAAACTAAGTTCAGAAGGAACTAACTTGGGAGAGTTACCAGCAGCCTGGGCCTCCATTGTCCTACTCCAGCTTTGAGGATGTTTTTGGCATTTCTTCATGTGGCTTTTTGACACTGCCCTTGAGGCATTATGCTTACCAATAGGTCTTAGTTGTTTTTAATGTTATAATGAAAAGCATCACTGCTAAGCTGTGCCTTCTTCCTGCTTCCCGTATTCCTTTGCTGTTCCCTGCAAACTTATTATGTATCTGTACCACAGAAAGTTAGTAGTGGCCTAGGATCTTACCATGCTTAGTGATGTTATTTTTGTTTCCTGTTCTTGCCCTTGCAGTTTGAGGAGTTCTTCTCTTATAAAGTTTCATTCTAAAATGAAAACCACATTTCTCTCTCGTAAAATACTAAATACAGTTGATCATACCTAAAAGAGGCATCGTGCTTGTTTATGGAGCAGCGGGTAAACGTAATTTTTGCTATGCAGACTTGCAGAACATTAATAAATTCCAGTCACCCAAGTTGATGAAAGACACACATTATCTGTTTCTGGCAAGAATTGTATTGCATCTAATTAGGCCCAACTTTAGAACACAGCATTTCATGAGCAAAGTTAATTACAATGTTCTTAGTCTTTGTTACAAGAAAACCTAGTGGTGGGGAAAATCAGCAGTTGACGTTAATTTGTGTTCTCTTACTTAATGCTTAACTGTCTCAGTCTTTTAGTATGTACTCTTGCTAGACCTGCCATGCACTGCAGTTGCTGGGGAGAACATAATTTCAGCTGATGAGAATGACAAGGCAAGAATCTTATTTCTAGTAGTGGAAAGTAGTGTGGTTAACTTTGCAGTGTTCATGCAGTTCTCCATTTTCAGTGACTATTAATAGAGAGAGGGAATTAATCAATTTTCTGTGTGCAAGATGATGGGGTGGAGTTGCTGCTCTTGGTATGAAAAGTCTCAAACACATTCCTTTTGAGATCTCCCTTACCTTCTTCCTTGATCCTCCAATTTAAGTCTGCTTTCCTAATAAGAAATCTACCTGGTTTGCGTTGTAAATATTACTACATATTCTGTTGGAGTTGTAAGAAAACAAGTCACCCCCTTAAGAAACATAGTCTGAGCATTTTGTAATATTTCTTGAGATTGGACAGGGTAAGTCCTAGATTTCTTGAGATTGGACAGGGTAAGTCCTAGATTTCTTAGATTTCACAAGATCCTTTATTAGCAGCAGAACTAGTGGGGCCTGGTCTTCCTGCATAGTTGTTTTGTATTCCTTTTACACCTCATCACAGTACCTGTGGTTTTCCCACTTTGGCCTTCCAGGTCTGCCCGTTCTGCGCTTTCTCTGCCAGACACATAGAGGCAGCTCTCCTGTGTCCCCCATGTGCTTGCTGGGCTTCAGGCAGTGTCTGCTGAGGCTGCTCCAAATTTCTGAAGCAGGTAGTGCAGTTACATGTTTGGCATTTGACAGATCAAACAAAATGGCTAAGCTGCAGCCTTTGGTGGAAGCGTTGCATTATTCTTGTCAATGTAGTTGCTGTTCTTAATGAAACTCGTATGAGCCCATTTATCTTGGAGGCTGCTTTGTAGCTTTCAGTAATCTTGGGGTAGGTGTATTGCCATAGAATGATTGCATAAACCTCTTGGTGGGGTGGTGGTGTTGTAGAGGAGTTGACACAATAAAAAGGTATTCCAAAGAAATTATTCTGGAGCAAGAACAGGACCCTTAAACTTGTATTGCTGAGTTTGGCAAAAATAGTCTTACCAAAGGGTGTAGGTTTCTCTGATGCTTGGCTTCGAGCAGCAGCAGCGCTAACAGAAAGCTTCCACCTGGAACCAGTTTTTAAAGCTGACAGTTCGTATTCAAGAATAGAGATGTGGTTTCTGCCTATCCCAAATAAATCTGTTAAAGATATATGATTCTACTCAGTAAAATAGATGGAACTCTAAAAGTCGTGTCACATTAAAATTTTTAAATAAAGCTACTTAACATGGCTGTTCTGGAGACTGTTTTTGTTTTGGCAAGCATTTGGCTACAACTTTCACTTTTGAGAATGGTAGATTGTTTTCTCTAGTGATCTGTGCAGTGGCACTTCCAGCCGTGACTGGGGCCCTGAAATGTTAGAATAATTTGAACTGTGACCATGTGCATTTAACTGCACAGTTTCTTGTAAAATAAATTCAATACCAGTCTTTTGCTACGTTGCAATATTTCTTTTCTACCTGATGTCATGCATGTTCTGTTGATGGGTGTAATCTCTGCCCAAAGGGTACAGTCATATTCTATCACTGTTTTTGTTTTGAGAACTTAAATTGTATACCTTGCATCCTGTTTCTTGCAACTTTTACACTGTTGATGCAGACAAGAAATGAAAGAGGGTATTAGAATAGGATATTTTGTACTTACCATTATCCTGTTTTGTTGTGTGATACAAATTTTTGTGCTTCACCCTTCAAAGATGAAGATTAGTAAACTCTTAATGTCTTGAGATTCAAGTATCTCACATATTCATCATTCTGGGTGGCTTTCAGGAATGCTGTCTGCCTGGTGTCTTCTCTGTCTGGGTTGCTGCCTCCTCCAACCTGTCAGAGCAGCAGAGGTTTTAGGGGAAAAATGTATTGAGGTGCCTTGTCTCTGGAGACATTGCCTGAAAACAGGCAGTGATTAAATACGTTACAGGTAAAATGGGCATGTTCTGTATAGGAGATATGTATAGTATTCTTGTTAGGTTCCTCAGGAGCTTTTCCCATAAGCCTGTTACCTGAACAAGATGCTGTAATCTAGTTAATAGTCAAGATGTGCTATTAGCAAGTCTATTGGACCAATTCCTGCATCTTAGGCAAATACAGGTAAGGATGGACTTTTGCAACACACGTTCTGTTGAAGAGCTTGGGAAATGCTCTTTCTGTGACACTGAACTCTTCTTGATCTTGTTTCCTTTCTCTTGGCTTCCCATGCATCTTCTGAGGAAGACCAGCAAGCAAGATGCTCCACTAACACAATATTGGTACAGATGTAGTGACTTTCATAATCTTTCTCTCTTAAGCACGCACATGAATCTAAGTGCAAAAAAAGGATTGTGTGGGATAGACAAACCAAAATAGTTGCGGGACTAAGTGCAGAGAGATTTTACACTTTTGTGGGGAGATGTTGGGACTTGTAGCAAAATGCGTCAAACTCCACTGCCTGCGTAGCTCTGAAGAATAGAATACATAGTTGCGATACCATCTCATTTCAGCTGTACTGTTTCTACTTGTGGTATTTCAATAGCTCAGTTGTTTTGTGAGTCTGGGATGCTCTCTGGAATGATAGAGAGCATGTGATTGCCCATTGAGTCATCTGTGGTGGTGCAAAGGAAAGTGTGTTCTAAATGTTGTAAACTTGCGTTCAGTGGTCAAAACAGGACTTTGCATTGCTGCTGTTGGTAAAACAAAAGCAGTCAGTGGCCTCTTCATTTGTGAACTTAAATGCTAGATGGAGGACACTACAAAGACCTACTGCACAGACTTATTTTTCCTTCTTTAGTGGAAAGCTGAGTTGGGTTTGCAAGAAAAAGCCCTGGTTCCCATTTTCATCTGAAATATGAACTCTGCTTTACATTCCTGACCCGTAACAGAGCTGTTCCAAAAACATGGTTTTTCTCTACCAAAGCAGCATGTGTTAAATTATAATGGCCCATTCTGCAATGCAGACATTTTAATTTTCAACAGGCATGAACTTCTGCAAGGGGGTGAAAGTTCGGACAGGGAGGGGGGAAGGCTAACTCAGAAAACATGGACACAAATATGCTCTTTTCCCAGCCCTCTGTTCTTTAGAGCATTCTCACTAAAAGAAATTAAAACCAGAAAAGAGTTTAAATTATTTTTATCTTGAGAAGAACTTGATGCCTATGTGAGGTTTTAGAATGAAGGTCGTGAATTAGAAGCCATCTTTTGTTTTTGTACAACTTAACAGTATTTAGATGGGGGGGGGAAATACACCTTTGTCTGAGGGCTAAAAATAGGTCTGTAATTATGTATAAAGGCAAAGATAACTGACTGTCTTGCTTAGCCTTGCCATTTTGGTCTAGAGTAAGGGGAGCCTTCTGCAATCAGGGCTTTTCATTGAAAACACTGAAATTCTTCACGCCTTGTAAAGCATGTTGTCTGCAAGTTGTGTGCATGTTGTTGAGCTAGTTAATTTTGGCTCCTGCTGTATCTGTTGCTCCCTACTCTTCTGGCTCTGTTCCAAGCAGAAGCTGAGCTGTTTGCCTAATGGGTTGTGAATTTTTTGCTGGTGCCTTCTGGCTGCAGCTTCCTGCAGGTCAGGGACTGAGCAGCCTAAGAGGTAGTTGCTGGAATAAGAAAGGTAGAAATTGTGTTGTGCTTCTGAAAATCTTAAAGGTGGAGAGTTTGAGGGTGAAGTCAGGTGTGAGTAGCTAAAGAACTTAAATTGTGGTGATGGATTGGCTGTTTTAGAGTACTAGAAATCTCTACTTGACTTCCCTGAGAAAGAGGAGCATCCATTTTTTTGCAAAAGCATATCCACCTTGATACACATGTTACTGGAATAATGCCATGTGTCATTAGAGCAATAGAGATGACGTGTTTTCCTTCTTGTACATCTTCAGGCTGTCTTTTGAAGCAGGAGGGTGTTGTGTATAACAATGTAACAAAAAACACATCTCTGTTGAAAGGATCTAGAAGTCCTGTTTGACAGGACTATATATAGAATTAAGCTGAGGCAGTGGAACTGTCTGTTTTCGTAGGGCCTGATTTATGCAAGAATTCACTTCTGACAGAATTTGGTGGTAAAGATTCCTTTCCTTTTTATATATATATATAAAAAAAGTGGAAGTATCTCATGTTTTGATTTGTGAGTAGGTGAGGTGCACAGATGCAGTAAGAAAAGACAGAAAAGTAAAGCTGGATCAGTGTTTGTGTTGGTTCAGCTGAAATGCTGAAATAGGAGGAAATTGTAAAATCAATTCAATTAATCGTAAACAGGTGATGCTTTCCTTGTCTTGACCAGCCTGTAGCTTTTGTTGACCTTGTTACTCTGGCTTATTGATCATGGCTGAGATGTACAGAGATGCATGTATCTTAATACTGGATGAAATTTGTCCTCAGTCTCCCTGTGGCAATTTCAAAATATATATGTGGACGTGTGTGCTTTTCATTTTTACTGTTTAACTGAGTGGTTATAAATTTTTTCCCTTCTCCTGTCTGTGCTTACAGAGTGACTGTGAAGTGAATGTTTTGAAAAAAGTTAATCTTTTTATCTTTCTGAGGTCTACCAGTGTCTGACCCAGCTGCTTGAGGAATACAGGTAAATGTAGATAATACGGGTAGGTCTAGCTGATTGTAGAACAGGGTACTCCATCCTCCCATGTAACGGTCAAGGAAACTGGAAAGCTTTAACCATGAAAATAAATTTATAATTGTACTCCTTTAAATTATTCTCTTCCTTTTTTTCAGCTGTTGGTGCAAGAAATGTATTCTGGAATACTGTGAATCATCATAGACTTGCTGAGCCCCTTTTTCATAGTTCTTTCCAGTTCTCATGTAACTGTTTGCTCTAGGACTTCATAGTCTATTTACTAGATACAGATTTTTTCTGGCTCAGTTTAGAAGAATCAATTTCAAGTTGAGGCTGCTGTACTCTTCTTTTTTAGAAATAAACATAGGTATTTGTTCTAGCTTGTGTTCCTAAATACAAACCCGATCTCTGTCCCAGAAATTGTATTAAACTAATGAAATAGTTGGTGTATTTTCTGCATTTAGTGGGGGAAAGCCTACTGAGATTAATGTTTTCAGTATAATATATACTTGTTATCTGTACAGTCTCTACCAGAAGAAAAAAAAAAAAAAAAGCCTTGCTGTATAGCAGGCTCTTATCACAGTGTGGTGTTAATACTTACATATATCCTAGGATCTGGTCACAATTATTTTCTCCTTTTTATTTATGTTGAAATTCCAGCTATGCTGGGAGAGTAGTTTAAGTACTAACTCCTTTGATGGTTGTTTTCTTTTGTGTCCTTATGTTCTGCTCAAACGTATAGAAGTTGACTGAGTGTATCCAACAGAGAGATAAATTTTGGTAAGAAACATCTTGTGAGTTATGCCAGAGTTGTCTGGGAGTGGTCTCCAAGGCAACCAGCTTTGCCTGGCATAGCTCAATATCTCTGTCTAAAATAAGTACTGGTAGTGGCTGCCTTGGTGCAATAGCAAGGAATGTACCTTGTTTTAAGAGGCATGAGTGATTAGCTCTCTGCTTATGGACTACTGTTTTACTTAGAGATCATCCATGTATGACAGGCTCTGTCACCTCCCTGAAAGGGTTCAGAGTTCAGGCCTGAGCTTCCGTAGTCAGAGACCATGTGTTGAAGCATGTTCAGCTCTTGTGGTTGAAAATGCATGTTTTTGTACTTGTCTCCCCAGTGATTTCTCCTTCAACCAACTAAAACCAGTACCAGCGAGATATATACTGAAACCTGAAGTTTTACGTGCTCCTTTATGGGTTTTTGGGGGTTGTTTTGTTTTGGTGTGGGGTGTTGTTGTTGTTGGTTTTTTCCGCTTGTTAGTTTGTGGTTTGTTGGGGTTTTTGTTTTTATTTGTTTTATTTTGTCAGACTGAATGAATAATTCTTAAGCATTATAATTTTTGGTGCCTTAAAAATAATGAAAATGTTGTGTTACAGCACCTAATCTTTCTAGGTCTGCTGACATGCATGGATTTTTCTGTTGCCCATTTATTGTGTGTTCCAGTCTCATGCAAATAATATATGGATGATAAACAACATGGTCTCTTATTTTGGATTTTGCACTGAAGTTCTGTCATTTCTGTTTGCAAAATACGATGTCTCTTAAAATAGCAGTGGCATGACTAGTTATAGTTCTTGCAGTAACTCAGAGCATGTATAGTGCGTCAGGATGTATGGAGTGTGTTGATAAAGCTCATTTAGTCTGGCTGTCATCCACTTTCCACTTCAGTTTTCCTGTTTAAATGTTTGGAAAATTTTTTGCATAGGCATAGAAATAAAAGAATGACGCATTCTAAAATAAAACAAAGCTAAGGAAGTGGCTGCCTACCCATGAAGTTCAATATTAGTCTAAAACTTCTAACTTATTTCCAAATAATGTCATCATCTCAATTTTTTTTTCATTTGCTGAAATAAATGTTCGTTGCCTTCATTAAAAAAAAGAAAAAAAAAATCCCACAAAATTAAAAAACCCCACCCCAAACCAAAAATTTCTCCAAACCAAAACTGAACTGGAATGGTGGATTTCTCTCTCGTTTACACTGGGAGTTGTTGATTCTTTGTTTTAATTTCCAGTGTGAAAAGCTAGTGCATATAGGCCTCCCAGCTGTTTTTAACAAAAGGAGTTACCTGCACCGTGGAGGCTGCAGGTAACCTTCCAGCAACTGTGAAACCTTGTCCCAGTGTTTGATGCCTTGGTTCATCAACAGCATTTGTGCTAAAAGAAAGTGACATTGGAGGTGGCCAGCTGGTAGGAGCATAACAGCCCAGTTGTACAAAGGGGAGCATAATAAAATCAGTTCAGTGGCTGGGAAGGCACAAGGAAGCAGCCTGAGGCAGCATCTTGTGTCAGGGACTGAGTACAAAGCCTTGGACAGCTGCAGCACAGAGCTTTAATTTATAGTGACATAGCAGGGCTTGTGCCAAAACTTTCCTCACTCCTAAGGAAACATTTACCAGTGCATAATAACTCAGCCTTCAGTTCTTTGGAGATGCTGAAGAGCATTTTGGGTTTTTTTCTCAAGTGGATATAGCAGTGTTGTGTGGTGAGATTATCGAGGACTTGTCTGTTCATACTTCATTGTAATTTCTGTAGTCACTACAGTAATGTTACTCCCATATTTTGCTAATAGCAGTATCTTCACTGTAACGTTTTCTGTAAAAGTGTCTTAACTTTGTCAGTCTTTTCCCATTCAAACAGGATACTAGGCCAAAATCTTTAAAATTTCATTTCTCAGCAGTAATGGCAGAGTAGTTGTGAAATACTATGTGGAGTTTTGCAAATATAAGATCTGAAATTTTGTTTTTAATGCAGTTAAGTTTTTTAGATGTATAAACCAAAACTGATATATGGTGATTGATACTCCAACAGTTTAAACACATTTTTTTCCTAAAATGCAGGACAAGTTCTTGAGAGCTTCCTTTTCAAACCTGTATTTAGGTACTTAAATAAGATACTAAGCTTTTAAAATGGTTGGTTGAACTAATAGTTCAATATTCTATAGTGGGATGTGCATGGCATAAAATACACTTAATGTAAGAGACAATAGTCCACTGACATATCCTTTCAGAGTAAAGAGGTGTCCTCAGCCTCTGTCTGAATTACTGTTTTATCCATACTTAGATTTTTATTAAAACCCTGAATTAAAGTGTGGGTGTAGTCTCTCCTCAGTTTAGACTTCAACTCTTGATTGAAGTTATCATTAAAAGCTCTTGCCATAAGTTTATAGGAATCAGTGGCTGGGACATGGGAAGATCATACAAACCATACAAAAAGAATTCCAGCTTTCTGCTTGAGTGGTTACAGCAGCATAGGCAAATCTGGTGGCGTTAAAACATTTTTGTTCTACAGTCCTCTAAAAAATGTTGAGCTAATGTTAAAGAGCTGGCCTGCTCAGTTCAATATTACTGCCTTGCCTTTCTTATATATCTTTGGATATTTGAGGAGCCAAGAGATCACTGGGAACCTATAGCATACAGGTCACTCGAGCACAGGGTTTCCTTCCTTAGAAATAGGCTTGTTGGTGAGGTGACACACAGATGAGGGGTAGCAATACTGTTTTCTTCTCTCTGCTTTCCATCTGACTTCTGAAGAAAAGCAGTGTTGCAGTTAGCTGGTTCTTTAGGGCAGTGTTTTTAGTGTGACCTGGTCCTGCTGCCAACCAGGCTGTACAGACACCATTATGTTGTTAATTTTTGTTCTGCAGAGCAGGAGAGCGAATAGGAGTTGTGGTGCAAAAAGCAGTGGGACTGAGCAGATTTCTTATAAGAGAGCAGTAATTACTTTTCAGATTGAGAGTCCTTGGACTTCTGTTTCCAGTAGTGCCTGTCAGTGCCTGTCTGGGGAGGAGCAAGCACTGAGCAAATATGTATGACACTTCTCTGTAATGCTTTCCTATGCTACTGACTATTTTCAGCTCAAGCAGTTTTCTGAACGTGAAAATTCATTGCTTGTAGTTTTAATGAGTCTCTTTTCCAAATCTGTAGAGAATCTTTCTACCTAATGCATGATCATTCCCTCCTTGAACCCATGTAAACTTACTGTTGTCTGCAACATCCTTTTAGAGTTCTACTATAAGTAGGACTACTAGAAGTCTACTATTGACTTTCTTTTGGTTTTGACCTAGGCCCACTTTCATGTGGTAGTCCCTCACTGTGCTACAAAAGACACTGAACAGTTGATCCCCATCCACCCTGCCCATGTTATTATTGACTATTCTTTAACTTGCCTTTCTTTTGAGGCTGAGGCACTCTTAGCCTATTTGTTCTTCACACAGATGCTGGGTTGGATCGTTCTGCATTTCTGAAACTTCTCCAGCTGTAACGCCATTTCAGAGAAAGAGACCAATACTGCACATTGGTGAACACCTGGAAACTGCAGTTGGTGTACAGTCCATAGTTATTTTGTTTTCTTCCTTATGCCTTACCTGACAATTGCTAACACTCAGATTTTGTAGGGTTTGGACTAGGAATCAGGAAACGTGGATGCCTCACTTCTGTAGTCACTTTGCTTTTTGGTTTTTGCTGCTTCTCTATGTTGTGCATATTTGTGTAATTAATGAATTGAAAAGTATTTTAACTGTCATGGTTGAGGGGCTCCAATTTCTCTCTCAGCAGGTTTTTTATTCACCCTTTACATAATGCAGAAAAAAATATTCTTTGGCGCTTAATATATGTTCTTAGTTATGTGTGTTCTTTTCTCTTTAGATATTTTTGAAAGGGTATAACTTATTTTGATTTGCAAACAGTGCTTTAAACTTCGTTTTCTAGCCTTTTAATGTTAATTAAGTGTGAAGTAGTAATAAACCACAGATTGTTTTCAAAATTTATGAAGACAAAATTTTTTAAACCTGCGTAGCTGCAGAAAGGAGTAACAAGTAAGTAGTTCTTTACCCCTCTTTAGCTGGGCATTGTCTGTAGAAGTAATGTTTGATGCATTATTGTAAATTTTAAGACCAATACCTACTTCTTTTCCAAGAGAGGGCTTAAGATTATTTATTTTGGAGACTTATAAGAAACCCTGCTTATTTGTGTAATACTTTTTTAAAAATAGCTACCCATATGCATCCAGGGAATGCTTGTGCATGTCACATATGTCTAACGCCTTTCCTTCTCCTGAGACCAAACTACATTACATCATATTTTATGATTACAAGACAGAATTTTAGTGGAACTTAGCCATATGGTTGAGTCATCTGTTCTTTTCAGTTTTGGAAGGATTAAACTAGCATCTTCAAAAGACTGTTAAATTTATTGGCTTTTTTAACCTACAAAATTTGGAAACCTTCTGCTGTCTCTGGCAATGAAAGCTACCCTATTTTCTGCTTATTATTTATATATATATTTTGTAGTTATTAACTGAATCTGTTAAAAATGCTGCTACAGGATGAAAAAATGTGCTTGTATGTTATTTTGGGTTTACTGTCTTGTGAGATGGAAGGAAACCCCAAAAATATGGGATGTGGATTCCTAAAAGTAACGAAAAAACAGCAAACCCACATTGTTTCCATTTTTGTGGTGACTCACAAAGCTCTTAGTTATCTCTTCTTTCTTGAAGACTTAGAACGTGTTGCAAATCCTTGCTCTCCTCTCTCACTCCTTTTCATATGAATTGCTGAAAAGCAAGTTTTGAAAAGGAATCACCTCATGCTGAGTGGTTCTTTGCTCCTGTAAACAGTCTAAAGTCAGCAGTTATTCATTCATAGTTGTTGTTTCATAGAACCCATCCTAGCCTTGGTGTACAGTCTCAGTCTTTTGAAATGTACATAGTATAAACTGAACATGATAGAGAGTGTGAATATCTAGGGATAATTGTCAGGTCACTCTACTTGTAAGCATCAAAGGAGTAGGGTGGCTTTAGGGAGACATTTTATGAGATTCGTATTATTGCTAGACACTTCCCTCTCATGTCTCCTCCATGGAACCTCACAAAGAGGTTATGGCTGTTTCTGATGATGGGAAAGATAGATGATGTCTGGTAGCACTGCAGGCCCACTTTGTTTGCATGGGGTTCTGTGCCATGTCTCTAGAGAGACTCTCAACATGGTACTGCCCTTCAGGATTTTATGCTTTGTGCTTCTTTTCATTGGAGATTTTAAAATTGCAGTGGCTTTGCACTGGGAAGGCGAAAATCTCGAGGTTGTTGACTTGCCGAACTCTATTATAGAAGATGTGCATGGATGTTCTGAAGAAGTTGAAGGATAAGCTCTAGGTAACCTGAAGCAGGGTTTCTCCATGCATCAGCAACAGTATTCCTCACAGAGTGGGATCAAGACAACAACAGATAAACTGATGGCAGCATGTACCTCTTACAAGAGTGACATGAAGATTGTGGCGTGCAAATATAATCCAGCCCAGAACTAATTAACAGGAGCCAAGTGAATATTTTTAATTTTTAAAAGTCTGTTTGTGACTTCTCTCATTTTGTATGAATAAGCCTAGCACATATGGTGAAGTGCAGGGTATCCACACTAGTGGAATCGCTGTAGCAATAGCACTTAGCTGTCCAGTAGATCACACATGGATAAGAATGTTCAATTGAGACTGGGAGGTCTACATTCATGTGTAGACTGGTCCATGGTTGTTTCAGGCAGCAGATAGCTCCATCACTGTTCGAACAGTCAAGAGTTAAACCCTAGCAGTATCTTGGGGCTGCTGAGTTTCCATAGGCTGCCTGGAGGATAGTGTGCCAGCTGTGGTACTGATCAGATGACAATTGAGGCCATCCGTGCCTTCTAAACAGAAAACCTGTGTAAGGGCTATGTATGTTATTATTTATCCCCTCAGAGAAATTACAGCCCTGTAGAGAGCTCCTTCTGCAAATGAGGCTTAAGGGAAGGACCCAGGGTGAGCGCTTGCTTGTTCTTTCTCTCCTTTTACTTAATGCCTGCCACATGTGGGCAGTTGATGTTCCGCATACAGAGAGTCTGACTCACAAAAGACTTGTCTGATTCTCAGTGCATGTGATGTGGAGGATAAACAATGTGGGAAGATGTGGTGGTATGAAATCTCACATGCTCTTCTCTGGCTGCTGAAGTGGATTTTCTTTTCATGCAAAATAATTGGCTTGCTTTCCTAATTTTAAGTCCAACTGGAAATGTATTTTAGGTATAATTTCCCTATGACTCTTGGATTATCCTTCATTGCATCCATGAAAATAAAAGCAGCTAAGCTTAACTTGCTGTTTTAATACTTGATTTGGGAGACTAACAAATAGTAGATCAAGGAGGTCAATACATGGTACAAACATACGTTTCTGTCAGTGGCGTCAAGAACGTCAAATAGATAGTGAAATTTTTTTGCCTTCATTTGTAGTCATGAAGTACTTTTGGAGATTGAGTTGAGCCTTTGAAGACTCCAAGCAAAAGAATTTCTTGGAATAGGGATTTTTCTCCATGCATGCACTGTGTTTTGTTTGGCTTTGTCATGGGTTTTAGAATAGAAGGCTATAACCCAGTACCAGTGGATCTGTCCTTTACAAGAATGAGAAATTCAACTATTAATAGACTGTTTTTCTACTCTGAATAGTTCCGAGATTTTAATACATACTTAGTTATGAATTTTGCAATTGTATTGCTTCCTACAATGGCATTCTAGTAGGTAAAAATGTAGCACAAAGTGGTGTTAAGAACAACCATTTAAGATGTTTTCTGGCACTTGTGGAGAATATTAAGAGAGTGGAGCTTTGCCAAGTAATCTATTTTAACTTTCTAGTAGAGGAAAAAAAAAAAGGAAACCACTTTCATTGTGAGCTGTGACACCACGTAGACATTTGTAATACAAAAATAAGATGCCATGGTGGCTAGTACCTTAAGAATTCATCTTACTGCTGTAGTAACACTGATCAGTTAATGTAATTTTGGACTGTCTGCAGTTCAGCTTGATGTTGAATTCTTTTCTTCTCTGCAGACTTCATAATTAACCTTTATGTCTGGGTTCTACTTTGCAGAATAAGAGGGAGAAAAAAAGAGCAGCAGTTCTAAACTTAATGAAGACCAGCTCACTATGCAGAAATGGCTAGAGAAGCAGTGTGTGAAGAGGTATAGCAGTAGACAGGAGGAAAGGTGGAGCCATGGGTCTGCCAAGTGCCAGTCATAGTAAGTGAGGTAATGTTACAGTTGGTTGGGTTCCAGCAGGATGGATGTCCCATTTGTCCATCTGGAAGCAAGAAGATCTGTCAAGTACCTGTGTTCTCTGACTAAATTTACTCATCAAATGAGACTGGAGGGTGTTGCTAAAAATCTAGGTAGATGTAGTCAAATTGGATACTCATACCAAGAAACAGCAATCCATTAAGGAAGTGGTATGTGTATGGCATTGAATGCTGAGAGCCAACAAGCTGTTCCTGTCACTGTCTGTAGCTGTAGAGGTCAGATGTATGCCCTGGTCATTAGGCGCACTCTGATCCTCACAGACCATTATGTCTTAACACAATGATGAGGAATGCAGGATAGTCAACAAAATAGCTGAATAAACAAACTTTGCTTGCATAGTTGGCATTGTCCCTGTACCTTACAGCCTGCTTACCACTGAAATATACTTACCCCATAAAAGGTGACATTAGATTGTCCAGCCAATACCACTTTAAATCGGATGATCTCTCTTTTCCTCAACTGACCATGAAGTGGTTGTACAGCAGATATCTTGAGACCTTGAAAGACCTTATATGAACTGTAATTTGACCTTGATACACAGTTAAAATGTGTTGATTCAGCAGCTCTACAGTCTTAAAATATTGTTAGAAAGCAGTCCTTCCCATACATCTCATGCTGAGGAGCACTTTCTAATTTATATGTTTTTATTTTTAAGCCTATGATAGATCTGAAAATTCTTGGGTGTCCTTGACTATCCATTTGAGAAGTGTGGGGTTGTTTTTTAAGTCTGTCTGACAGCCCATGGACTGTTTTGAAGGAAGTAGCTCCCACATGTCCAGTGGTAAACAGTAGTCCATTAGGTGTACTTTAGTATTACTTAAATTTACTGAGTAATTTCAAGATGAGAACAGTCATCTGAGTTCATTGTAGCTCAGATCTTTAAAACTATGATAAAAGGCAGAGCAATGGGAGATGGTCACTTCAAAGAGGATTGTTTTCACTTTTTGTTTTTAAAATGTCTCTTGTGTTTTTTTCCTGTGTTAAAATAAGCATTGTCTCATTTATACAAATATACACAATTAGTTATTGGCTTTACTTCTGTCTCATTGAGAATAGTTGTGTGTGGTGTCACAGCTACATCCTTTGCTGTCTGAAAGCAAAGCTAAAACTCCAGTTGCTGTATTAGTCATGTGTGAGGTGATAAACCATCGGCAGTAGCTGGACTCTTGGCTGTATGTTACTAATGATTTAGGTGTAGTTTTGGTTAGTTTGTTCTAATGCTTTGCATGTTGTGAGCTTTTTGCTCATCACTTTATGCCTCCACTGGGGTGAAACTGGTTGCTTGAAAATATCAACAATTGCTTAAAAGAAAATAGAAGCCCTGATGTACCTAGATGTCATGGTAGTAGGAAATCTCACTGTGCTTCAAATGCAAAGGTTGATTTATTTTATTTTGTTAAAAGGCTTTAAAATAGTATCTGAAGAAAAAAAACCATCATGGCTTTTACTTGGGAATGCAATAAGGAACATGGGTGTGCTGTGTGTTACACAGAACTCAACCATATACCTGTAAGATCACTAGATGTGGGCCAGCTGTATTCCTTGGTCTGATTAGAATTGTGTCATGCTCTCTTGGACCCTTACAAATTTCTGGGTTCAGCCTCTTCACTTTCCTACTCCCATAGATGAGTTATGAAGAGACTGCTTATCTATACTTAATTTACTGTGCAGATTCCCTGTGCTGATCTGATGGCTACTCTGCATTTAAAACCTGACAGAAATTGTGAGAACACACACAGGTTTGTAAAACAACCAAAGAAACCCAAACAGCCCAAGAAAGTTACTAACAAGAAACACAAACAGCAAACTGTTAAATGCATTTATTTCCATTTTCATTTCCCACTTGAGTGTTCTTGGACCACAGTGCACAGCCTGCTGCAAATTCCAGTCATTATTTAAGCAAGGACCACACTTAACTTTTTTTCTGCAATTTCCCCACCCCCACTCCAAACTTGCAGTCTGAGATGACTGTTTCAGTCAGGTCATCTTTACCCTTCTCTGCTGGTGAAAGACCCTTTCATTTCACAGCTTGTAGTCCCCTTTTGCCAGGAAAGTTTCCGGGCAGCCTGACTGGCTGATAGAAGCATCCTGCTGAGTGACTTGCTATTCAGTTGTGTTATTCTGGGGTTCAGCATGAAAAAATGGTTTGCTTGGATAATAATCACTTCTTTATCTACAGAAGCTACCCAATGAATAGGTTATTATCAAGGTTTACTGACAATCTACCATTAGTCTTTTGTTACCATTCTTTGTTCATTCACTCCAACTGCTTCCTGTCTTCCCCATGGTGCTTTTTATGTCCGGTTCAAGTGATATTCATGGTGTGACACAAATACAGTCTCCAGTGTCAAACAAGCCTTGTGCACTTTGGGCGGCTGGTTACCCCAGCCAGGCACAGTAGCTCAAGAAGCAAAAGGAGAACAATGGATTAACACTTCTGCTTGTAGAATGTTCACAGGGTACTTGCTTTGCAGCTGCTGTTTCCACCTTTAAAGAAACGCACATATGAGGTTCGTGAGCTGCAAATGTTTTATCTCTTTTATGTAAATATAATTAATATTTTTAGCTGTCAGTCACTTAAAATAGGGAAAATGGATGGCCAAGTGAAGCTAGAGAAGAATGCTTCTGTTGTAACAGTTAGTGACATTTAGATAATATCACTGAATTACTTTAAAAGGCATTGTCATGCTTTGATTTTTTTAAAACTTAAGAGGTCAAGGCATTACTTGTGAAGTTAATGAGCATTGCATCTTTTGGCCATGGCCTTCAAGGTGCTGCCTCAATGGAGTGCAGTGCAAGAGGTCAGCTTGCAATGCCGCTGGTGCTACAAATGCGCTATGGGCAGACTTTGAAAAGTACAGGAAAGAGAGCCACAGCGACTGAGAGAGACCTGGGAGGCATCAGTTTCTGGTGCCTGCTAAGCACTGAATGTTCTGGAAACTGCTGCCATAGATTTGGATAAGCTGTTGCTGGTAACTTCAGCAACATCTTGCCCATCTGCAAAGGAGATTTTTCCACTCCCACCACTCAAGTGTGCTGCTGGTAAATACCTTCTCTAAATTGGGCATGGAGGGCAGGAAAGGTGTAAGCTACTTCCTCACTTATGACTGATTCCTAGGTAATAATGTTTTTAGATAAGCCATTCTTCTGAGCAAAGCCATGTTCTGTTGTTTTAGCTTTGAGGGATGTTTTGTCTAGTGAATGTATTCCCTACAATAGGATCGTTCTTGTTTTTAAGGCTCTCTTGGGAAGTCGAGTACATGCAGACCGTCGTAGGTGACCTTGTGATGCAGTAGTGTGCAGTGTCTTTGCCATGTTTGTGACGCCAGTCTTTAAGTATGCCTTTCCTTTTCAGACAGTGAGTTGCTGAGTTTGAAATTATCAGGAATTTCAATTTTCTACTCAGCTTCTCTGCAGTTCTGATTTCAGTGGAGATAACATAACTCTGTCTCCAGTAGGTTTGCAACAATGCAAGGTCACTTAAATCATCTCCTGTAGGCTGCATGCCAAAGATAAAGAAACAAAGTGGTTGTCCAGTTAATGTTTGCACAGGTCTTTGTGCATGGAAAACACTGTGTACAACTGCTAATTAGAACTATCACCTCTCGTTATAGATTGCTGTTTGTTGCTTGACATTTACTATTAATCTCAAAAGGCAGCTGAGGCTTACTATTCTGATGTGGTGGTGATGGGGGGGAAAAAAGCGCATAACTTTTTTAAACTTATTTTGAATTCTCAACCTTCTCTTCTAGAATGAAGTACATTTGCAGACAGAATACAGTGTGCAAAATGGGTAGCGTAAGCTTTAACTATAAAAAATAGGCTTTGAAATAAAGGTTTCTCTTTGAACTCGAAACAGTCTGTCAATTTGTCAACATGCTGTGTGTGATCCAAAATGATGAAGGATGTTTTAGTGAGTAGTATCAGCCCCAAGAGTATAGTAACTGCTTTATTAGTATTTTGCAATCACAGAATTATCTCTAGGCTTGCAGAAGAAATAACCTGTGCATAGAGGAATTTTAGAGGAGACTCAGGGTCAAGCACTGTGAGTACCATTACTGTCAGTAACCACTGCTGAAGTGTGTGTCTGTGGCAATTCTGGACCTGCAGTTTTGAGAGTTCAGCCTGTCTTGGTGGTGATCATTGAAGGTGTTTTGAGCACTCTGAATTTGGCTTGAGCATTTTGGTATTTTTGATGACTAATCAGGTGCAAGGTGTAAATCAAGTAAATCAGTTTTCTCCTGTCCTCTGCCTCCCTCCATTAAACTTGACCAGACAGAGCCCTGTGCAGGAGTAGCTTTCCATCCGAAGCATGGCTAGCTCTTCCTGCCAGCTTCTTTCTCAAGTTCTTAAGTGTTTAAATATGGAAAATATTTAACTCTTACAAGAGAGGGTCTTCTGACTGAGGCCATTAAGCACAGTTAACCTATCTGAAAAATGAAAATTAAGACTAAAGAGCATGCTTGATAGGGATGTTAAATTTCAGCCAGAAATTTCAACCCACCTCTGCTAAGCCATCTGATGTATGGATTTTGGCTTTACCATCCTTTCAGCTGTCACTGTGTTGTATTCATGTTTCCTTTCTTCAGCATGGTAGGTGATTGTTACAGTTAGGGTTTATTAGGGAGGACAGATTATCTGATCCCCTGCATAAGGATATTACTGTTCATAGGAAATGACTGATATTAGGCATAACTGAAAATTTCTTGGTGTATCCAAAAATTTGCACTTTTGAGCTTTGATCAGTTTTACTTGCCCGTTGTTGCTACCTAAAACGTATATGCATGTTTTAAGAAAACCCAAACAACTAACCAACTCTCACCCTGCCACAAAAAAATTGCCCCAACCTGAAGAACTTCTGAGTGCAGTACTGATTCTGTTCTATGAAGCTGAAATGTTTCATCAGCTGAGTTCTGCATGTGTTCATAAACCGCTGTTATTGCAGAATGTTAATTGTTTGAAAGAAGGCAGTTGATAACTGTTTGGCATGTGGCCTACAGAAGGAGGGTGGGGTAGGTGGACATCAAGAAACCCCCCATGTGCCATCTTTTTCAAGATCAGATTTTTCCAAATTCCTTACATGCATGTGTTTACCTTTACACTCAGCTGCTCAGTTTTTTTACTTTGCATGCCACATGTATACCACCACATCTCATGCTTATTACTCAGTTTGCTGACTTTGGTATTTGCAACGCTCTTAACACAAAAGAAGCAAAAAAACAACCCCCCTGACTTTATAGCTGATGAAAAGTACCTGCTTAGCTGCTGAAGTCTGAAGTTTCTGTTGCTCTGGTGCTATAAAAGAGATTTTACTGAAAGCCTGACTGCTACTCTGTGTTACAAATACCCAAGTTAGTATGTAATGAAGTTGTAATCCTTAAATCTCTTAAAATTGTGTTTGTGTATATTTTTTCTTACCATAAAGGGTGTGGTTGAAAACTATAGTAAAGTTTAAAGTATCTGTTCTTCTAAGAGATTCATACCATATGTCATAAAATGTTTTACTGTTAGCATGAACGTGGCATCATTCTGCAACATCAGGCTTCCTCATTCATTATCTACGTATCTCCTAGGTGCAGTTTCCACATTAGATACTGAGGTGTAATTTGGGACCCAGCTGTATTATAGGTCTGGGATGTTAATGGTAGTGTAGTTATAGTTAGGGATGTAGTTACCACAGCAACTTCTCAAAGGGGAAATGGACTCTTGATTTCTGTTCTTTCTTAAATTTGGGGGTTGGCATGAATGTACGTGGTTGCTTATATGAGAATACTGGAGATTGGGTTATATGTCAATAATGTTTTGGTTTAATAGCTGAACACTGAAGAAATGTTCCTGAATCTGCTTGAAGATGTTGCCATTGTTTTACTAAAATGCTGAATGCTCTTCAGAATGCTATTCCACCAAGAATTTTCAGCAAGCCTTACTCTTAACGTTTTCCTCTAGCTTATTCTGTTTCATGTTTCAGGAGTAAACTGGTTATTTCAGGTCATGAGAAAAACTCAATTTAGGTGTTCTATTTCTTTTTCAAACTACAGATTGGTGTCGGATTAGATGGGGCAGGGGGAGGAGGTGTGTATATTATCATGTTACCAGCCATCTTCTTCTTTCTTGTGCAAGATATTAAAAAAAACCCAAAATAAATAAAATGCAGTACTTCTGTGCTACCAGACTTGGTGATTTATGGGTATTCGTAAAATGTCCTACGTTTAAATATCTTATATGACTGAATGATAAAACCCACAGAAACAGGTCAAACTCCAAAACAAAAGGCATAATATGCTGTCAAACAGTATTAACTTTAAAGGATTTTATTTACAAGTATGATACATTTTTTTAACATCTGCTTTTAATAATGGGCTCACTTTAAAGCGTGAAATTCCCCAAATGAAGAATATGCAACACGTTTCATTTTAGGTGGAGCCTGCTACTTGGCTGACCACTTATTGTCATGGAGTCTAACTAAACATTGCTAGGGGAAACAGTTTTTTTGAATGATGTAATTAGTGCTCTAGGGTTTTCAAAAGTTTTTTTCCAGTGCTATAAGAATAAAAGACTATAATCTACTTGGTATGCATTTGTCCACCAACCATACCACTGCCGTAATAGACTGCAGTTGCTCTTTGTCTTCAGCATGCCACTTCCTTTAACAGAGTTGCCTTTCATACTCTTATTTCCAGGTGATGGTCCTTCAACTCTTGTCTGCTCTCCTGCCCAGACTGTGCTCTCCCAAGTGATTTTTTAATTTGGTTTTTAAATAACTGGTAACCTGGAATGCTTTTTCCCTTTTCTTATTTTCAGGATATGCACAGCTTGTGCAGTTAGTTTGTATCAGTGTGTACCTTGTACACTCCTCATAAACCCTGACAGAGAAACACCAATTTTTTTTGTCCAGCTAGGGGCAAAAAAGTCTGTTTTAAGCATCAGGACAAAGTGATTGATTGATTGATTGATTTATTTAAGTTGAGTATTTCTCAAGTAGTGTTTCAGTATGAATTTTGTCAGTGTGAAAGTTGTGTAGAAATTGAGTGCTAATGAATAGGCAGTCCGCCTTGGATGTAAGCTGACTGATGTCGGAGCAAGCAATAATCTGTTGAAGATAACTCTCCTCAGCATAGTGGGGTGCCAACACTAATCCAAATGCAGCTTTCCATTGCACCAGATTGCACCTCATGAAGGCTGAACCCTGTTATCAGTCTGGACTAGAAGGCATGGATGCAAGTTTGACTCCTTTTCCAGAGGTTGTATTGCTGTAATCGCATAGAATGCAGAAGGTTAACTGTCCTCTCTGTTCTTAGTGTCTTCCTGGATCTGGCTTGGAGGTCTTGTAGAAGAAAGAGGCCATGTCCTGAGAATTCAGAGGGGCTGGAGGAAGCCTCACTTTAGGAAGTAGTGTCCTTTCACAAATTGAGCTGATGAGAAGGAGCAAAAGAGCTTAGTGGATAAAGTTTGGAAAGATTTAAATACAGGGTGGTGATCTTTTCTTTCAGCAGCAGTAGGGATGTGCCATCTGAGTGGTTGATTGCTTTATTTTAAAGACAAATTTAAGGGATAAAAACTCAGTAAAACTCATGAGAGTCTACACAGATCAGTCTCTTAACCTTTTGTTGTCTACAAAGTGTGAGCTGGGAAGAGCAGTAAATATGGAAAGTTTTGGCAGGCCTGTATTTTTAGGGTGGTGTATGGATCAGCTGAGGCACCTCATTGCTTATCCACGATGAAGGTCCCGTGGGGCCAGTGCAACTCCAGAATAGAAACCCAGGACTAGACAAATGAAGGAAAATGTTTTAAAGAGTAGTGAGAACAAAAGGATTTTTTCCTGCACTGCTCTTCTGCAGAGTTTTTCATGTTAGAGGGCCTCTCCAGCAATTGCTTAGACCCTGGCTAGAGCTACTGAGCCGTTGAGAAAACATGCTACACAGCTTGCAACTTACTTCTGTTTGGCTTTCTTTGTGCCATTTCTTCAGGTTGGCCTTGTTTTCAGCTTTCAGTGGTGATAAATGTGTGCTGGACCATTCAGGAGAGCCTGGGCACAGTGCTGGCACTATTAATATTTCTCCCTTTTTTTTCTTTACTGCAGACGAACGAGTGGAATAAGAATGATGATCGGCTGCTGCAGGCGGTGGAGAATGGCGATCCTGAGAAAGTGGCTTCATTGCTGGGTAAAAAGGGAGCCAGTGCCACCAAACAAGATAGTGAGGGCAAAACTGCGTAAGTTAAACTTGTCATTTAAGTGCTGAGAGGGGAAAAAAACCAGCCTTGGATGAGTGTTCTACTTACAGAAACTAAGAACCGGAGACCATCCAGAACATTAATTTTTCTTTTTCATCTGAAGGACGATACATTTTGCAAAGCTTCTTTCTAGTAGCCTGTGTTAATAATTCAGCAGCTAAAATTCCATTGCAGAATCAGAAAACCCATTGAGGTAACTTGAAGCTGGATTGCTGGGTACATTTAGGCCATTTTAGGACAGGGTATTTTGGGACTGAGGAATTTCATGGCACACTGCAGTTTGAACACTCCAAAAGGCATTCATCTTTGGGGCTGTTTTTTTCCCCAGGAGTATTAGTTTAATGACATAGAAATGAGGGTAAGTTTTTCTTACTAATGGGTTAGTTTGACATGGAACTGCGATGATAGGGTTTTAAAATCTTGCAGATGCTAATGATTCATGCAACTCTTCCTTGTTTTGGTTCAAGTTTGGCAATGAAAGTTTTGCGTGAGTGAGACTTCCTTTGCAGTTTCAATGTATTTTATAGATAGCATTTTCTTCTGTTCTTCCTCTTATTGTTCTGTGACCATTCTGAATTGTGAAAAAGTAAAGATTCCAGTAAGAAAATTACAGCCAAGAGATTGCTATCCTTAAACTTTCTTATGGCATAGAAAGATGATTAAATGGATAAATGAGAGATGGGCATCCCATGACAGAGCTAAAGCCTTCATTAACTTCTGGATAGATGGAGAGAAAGGAAAACAGTTTCTAATCATGGTAGAGCCAGGGCAAGACAGTTTATACCAAGGAGTAAGTTCTAATATATTACTTCTGGACTGCATTTACTGCGTCACGCTCTGCTTCTTGCTTGGTCTGTTTCATTTCCTACATCTGCTCTAATACTGTTCTGCATCTGAGGAAACCTGAGTGATGGCCATGATTCATAATGACCTGCCACTTCTTACTGCATAAGTCCAAGTTCTATAATTACTTCAAGTGTCTTTCTGCACACTTGAATATGTTTTTAATTTTAAGAAGTTGCATATGTGTGTTGTCTTTGTTTGAACATAATATTCAAAGCATGACTTCCATCAAATCCTCTGAATTACAGCTATGTCTAGCATCTCACGTTTTTACAGTCAACATAACTTCAGAGCTAGATCCTTAAGCTGTGTAACACCTATGTTGCAAGTGAACCAATGAAGACTGAAATTATCAGTGAGTACACACAAGCCCCTTAACACTAAGAAGTAGGATTATTGTAAATCTCGGGATCTTGTGCATTAATTTTCAGCTTTACAGGGTTGTGAAAGAAATGTGAATTAATACTATAAATAATTATTTTGCTTGTTTTGTAAGCTCATTTAATTGTCATTTGCATTTTTAGGTATTTCTGTGTACTGGTTTAAAGGAAAGCTTGAGAGAGAACAAAGAAAATAGTGTGTGGTTGTGATACAGAAATAGTGTGTGTCAACTCCAATCCTGTTCCCAGTGCACTGGGAAATTTAGCATACCTCTTCAGGTTATTTCTTTCTTTGTTTTGAAAGATGAAGACTGACAGGTGTAGGAACAATGACACTGATCTGGAGAGCCATAGCTACAAGAGAGTATCATGACCCCGAAATTTTGTCCAGTATGGCTTAATAATAACAGGCAGTGTTCTGATTGCGTTTCTCCCTCTTCAGAGTTTTTTTTTAGTGTGTACCAAGTGAAGTACAGCCATTATTTCTGTGTAAGTAGGCTTGTTTCTCCTATGTTTGCAGTGTAATAATATGGTTTCTTTCTTGCACAGTGGTTCTGGGTGCCTAAATTAGCTGTTTTGCCCTTCTCAGAAACCTTGCTTAGAGGCATAAACTGCTGCAGCCCAGCACTGAGGTCTGTTAGTGTCCTGGAGAAGCATGGTACTAGTTTGTCAGCTGCCTCACTTGTATCATGGGAGATGCACACCCTGGAAAAACACTGTCTGGGAGAGGTCTTTTTGGGATAGCTGGTCACCATAGTGCTCAGATTTCACTGGTTACATTTCAGGAAGTGATTTGTAGAATCATGTAGAAAGGGAGGTCTTTAAGAGCTGTATTGATCCCTGTGAGTATATATTGATGCATTTGTTTACATAATTAGGGTGGAGGTGACTAACCCGAAGAACATGATGGATTCAATTATATAACAATGTGCATAATGTGATTAAAGACTTTGGAATGTGCTTTAAAGCGAAAAAGAAGAAACAATTACATGTTGCAGTACAGGTTTGTTAGGTCAGTCATTGTCTGTTCCCTTAAGGTGTGACATTTCTTTTAAGATCTTTTCTTTTTAATGTTTTTTCGTTAACAGCCCTACAGAAAGATTTCTCTATACTGCCCAGATCTTTATTTGAAGTATAGTAATATAGTACATTATTTTAAACAGGTGGTGGAGAGGACTCTAATTTTCCATGCATAAAGGGTTTTTTCCAAGTTTCTGTTGTATAATTAAATGGCTTCTTAATATAAAATGGTTGAACTGAGTGATCAGAGACCAGAATCCAGGATTTTTTGTATTTGTCCTGTTGGATACTGTTTGCATCATTCCACCAAGTCCTTATGCAATGTGCTCTGGCTCAGTTTTGGATATAGCCACCTAAATTTCACCTATATCCTCTTGTGACTTTGTCTTGTAGGTCCTGTTCTTTGCCCACATTCAATAAAATAGAGATGCTTTAATTAAATCCAGGTACCAGTACATTTCTTATGAGGTAGTATTTACAATTTTTCATCAACAGGTTCTAGTCTCCAGCAGTACCTCTTTTTAAAAGTATTTAAAAATATCATCAGAGTAATAATTTTTTTAAGACCTGCCTGACTTTCCACACTACCATTCTGCCTCTGCCTCAGTCTTTTCTATAAACAATAAATCAATTTTAAAGCCATGGAGCAAATCCACCTTTGGCATAAGTTGACACAACCTCATTGTTGCTCCCACTTACACAGCACAGACTATTGCCAAGCACACTTGTAATGGAGCCTATCTGGAAATCTGACTCTGCCAGTTGTGGTCTTATTCTGCCAGATAGGGTTTTTTTTGTCCAGCTTCCTTAAACAACAAAACAGTGCTTTCCAGTTTGGAATTTGATCATTTAAATCCCACTTAAACTAACAAGAAAAGGGTTTTCAAAGAGAGCTTTTTCCAGGAGGTGATAGGATTAATTCATGTACTGAACTTTCCACAACAGAAAGTGGTCAAATGGACTGCAATTATTGAAGGGGATTGGGGGTGGGATGGGGTGGCGGGGAGGAGAGGGGGCTGTGTGATGGGGGTTGGAGATGAAATTTTGGAAAGGATTCACAATGTATAAATGACAGCCACTCCTTGTCCTGAAGTTATTTTGTCTGTGTGCCAGGCCCTCACTGCTATGTTTGCATGTTTCTGCAGGGTACTGAACTAGAATTAAATGCTTATGGCTATTAAATGAAACAATAGTCTCTGTATTTTTTTTAAAGGCAATTTAATCAGCTGTTGTTTACTGAGTCTGAAAATGGTACAAAAAAGTTTTAGAAGCCTCCACAAATGCACTCTTGAAGTACTCCTTCACAAAACTATTGTCTATAGAAGTCAGTAGAATCACAATCACAGCATGGTAGGGGTTAGAAGGGACCTTGAAAGATCGAGTCTGATCCCCCTGCCAAAGCAGGACCACTTAGGGCAGGTTACAAAGAAATACATCCAGATGGGTAGTGAAAGTCTCCAGAGAAGGAGACTCCACAATCTCTCTGGGCAGCCTGTTCCAGTGCTCTTGTCACCCTCACAGTAAAGAAGTTTTTCCTCATGTTGAGGTGGAACTTCCTGTGTTCCACTTTGTGTCCATTGCCCCTTGTCCTATCATAGGGCACAACTGAAAAGAGACTTGGCCCTCCTTCTTGACACCCACCCTTCAGATATTTACAGACATTAATAAGATCCCCTCTCAATCTCCTGTCTAGACTAAACATCCCCAGGTCTTTCAGCCTTTCCTCACAAGACAGATGTTCCAGTGCTTAATCATCCTTGTAGCTCTTCATTGGACTCTCTCAAATAAATCCCTGTCCCTGTTGAACTGAGGAGCCCAGAACTGGACACAATGCTCCAGATGTGGTCTCACTAGGGCAGAGTAGATGGGAAGAAGAACCTCCCTTGACCTGCTGGCCACACTATTCTTAATGCAACCCAGGATACCATTTGCCGCCTTGGCCACAGAGCACTGCTGTCCCGTGGATAACTTTTGGGCCACCAGGACGCCATGGAGCTGCTTTCTAGCAGGTCAGCTCCCAGTATATACGGATGCATGGTGTTATTCCACAGGTGCAGGACTCTACACTTACTCTTGTTGAACCTCATTAGATTCCTTTTTGCCCAGCTCTCCAGCCTGTCCAAATCTTGCTCAGTGGTTGCAGTCTTTAGGTGTATCAGCCAGTCCTCCCAGCTTCATATCATCAACAAACTTGCTGAGGATACACTCTGTTCCCTCATCCAGGTTGCTGATGAAGATGTTGAACAAGACTGGACCCACCACCGGCCCCTGGGGAACTCCACTAGTTACAGATCTCCAGCTGGACTGTGAATCACTACTGTCTGGGCTCTGTTGTGTAGCCACTTCTCAGTCCATCTCACTGTCATTTGAACCAGAATGTTCATGCCTTGGAGGCTGAACCAAAAATAAATTTTAGAGTGTATTCCAACCCCAAGGCCTTTATGATGTACATAGTATTAATTTTTCTTTACTTTCTTTCGGGTCTTATTGTATAAGGAGGTGGGGCAAGTAGCATGAAGCACATTACTGTTCAAAAAAATAAAGCACATTTTAATTACCTTTGAGAAAGTACATAATCACCTTTTCTTGTGTGTAATAGTATTATTCTTAAAGGAAGGTATTGGAAGAATATGGTGTTACTACAGTTGTCATATAGTTCTAGATTGAAAGAAAACCATAGAAATTGGGTTAAGCAGCTGATTTTCAAAACTGGAGAAGTCAGGTTATACTACTGTCTGTGAAATGGAAGAAGAATTGTATTAGTCTCCCTCTCTTGATTACAACTTGCTGCAGGTCCTCTGGGAGGCCTTTGAAATTCAGGCAGTCTACATTATTTTCTTGTGCACCTGCTGGGTGTTGTCAGTCTTAACACTGTGCTCTAGAAGGTGTTTTTTATGTGCAGACTCTGTGTCATCTCTTAAAATTGCCTAAACACTTAAGTAGAAAAGTGTACTAACATACTGTCAGTTGAAAATTGTACCAAGGTAGGAGCTGCAAGAAAGGTCTAGTGCCTGAGGACTGTTACCTCTTCAGGAAGGGAGTGCATTGATTTTCCAGTGACCTGGTATGATCCTTGCCAGAAAATATTTTTTCATTTACTTTTATCACAGTATTTAATTTATGATGGTCCAGATGGTCACAATAATAAGGAAGACCACAATAATCTCCACCTCTATTTTATCTCTAGCCAGCAGATGGCTGAAATATGGTTCTTATTCAAAAATTTCTTGTAAAGTTTATTTCCATGGGAGATGAGAGTGTAAAAGTTTCTTGTCTCTCCAAAGCCATTCAGAAGTTCTTTTCAGGTTCAAATCCTGAATGTTTCCTTTTGTTCCCCCTCCTCCCTGCAGCATTGTTATGAACATGATTCAGTTAAGGTGTTGATATTCAGTTTCCTGAAAAATTAGTTTCTGCTTTAGATAACACTTAGAAACGTAAATGAAACATGTGGGCATAGTTGGGTGAAGCCATACTCTGCCAGGATACTAAATTGGGCTAATTAGCTTTCTATTACATTCAATATGAGCTAATTGTTAATGTATATTGAGAGGAAATACTCTTATCTCCATAACACAGGAGCAATATTTAACTTTTATTTTATAATATTTAATCATTTTTTTCTGTCTTCCGTAATTTCCTGTATTGTAAAATAAATAAATTCCACTTGAAGAAACTCCCTATTTCATGTAAAGTTCTTTGATCGTTAAGAAACAGCCCAACAGGTTTTGCATCTTACATGCACAGGACTTCCCTCAGAGGATAGCTGTAGTTCAAAGGGGAAACAGTCTGTAATTTCTTCTAGGAGCCAACTTGAGTCTTCTGTTTTATAATCGCTTTTTCACACAGGCTGATAGGATGGCTACTCTTAAACTATTGCATTTAAGTATCTATTAGTACAGCTATCATCTCATCAGGAGAAAGCAAGTCATCTTCTGAAGGGCTCCTGTACACGTTTGGGTGTCCTCTGAGCTGCCCATTCCACTCCTGCTCAAGGGTACGATCAGCCAAATCTGTAATGCAGCATCAGGCAGCCACTGGAATTCCCTGTAAAGCAGCTCCATTTGCAGAGTTGCCAAATACCCAGATTTTACCAGACCTGGCTGGGTATCAAGATGTTTGTCAGTTGCTTGGATCAGAGCATAGCCTAGATGGTTGGAGGTTTTTATATGCCTGGCTTGAAACAGCTGCTGCTTGGCTCACGTGGAGGCAGAACCCAGTGCCCCACTTCCACGTGAGGAAAGCCGTGGCTGCTCCTTGCACTGGTCTTATCTGAGCTGGCAGGGGAGCGTGAGGGAAGCGTTCTCAGGGATCGGGCCAGAGCCAGGCTCTATAAGGCTGGAGGGGAAAGGGCTAAGGCTGCAGTTGTTTTTCAGATTTATATCTGTGTAATGGGCTGCAGTGGTTTTACATGTTTTTCAAAGACTTATGCAACCAAGAGAGCTGCATGTATAGATTTTAATTACACAACTGGCTGCTACTGGCTAAAAAATGTTCTCTAATCCAGGAAGCTAAAGGGCACAGGCCAAAACAAAGCACTGCACATATTGGATTTATTTCATTTTTTTTACCTTCAAATGAGGTCTTGGGCAGTAGCCTATGGTCATGGCTGCTTATTTCTTTGGCATATATGTATTTTCTACTACCTGCTTTACAGGTGCATTCAGTGATAGGAAAGTACTAACTGGAAAAACTCTGAAACTGGTTTTTTTCTTGCATGAGTCTGTGTTTTAGTCCCTACTTCTCTTCAGAAATGTGGAATCTTAAAACCTTTACTAGTATAATTATTCTGGAATGCAAAATAAAAATATATTACCATAAATTTTGGAGACTTTATAAAAACAAATGTTAGGAGGCAGTATTAGCCGGTGGTCTCTGAAGAATGTGTAACTAATGGATTGATTACTAAAAGTACTTATTAGTTCAATTGATTTGTAATCCCTTATGAAGTGCAAGAAGTTCACTATACAGTTCAGTCAAACAGAAAATAATCCAAATAGTTCAGTTGCTTCAAATCTGAAAAACTCTGAAGTTACAAGTGTAAAAGACACAGAAACTCCAAACACAGTACTTAACTCTGAGCTGTCCTTTGTCAGTGTTCCTAATATTGCCTAAGGAGATCCACACTCTTTGGTTCTTAGAGCACTATATGCAGTTCTTCAGCCTTGCTGGATTTTCATGCAATAAAAATATTTTGTTAGATTAACTTTTACTCAGTTGTTCTCAGCCTTACCAGCCTTTTCCTGGCCTCTTGTTATGCTAACATGGTTTGGGATTTCCTTGCTCTAATTTCATGCCTTTCCATTTTGCATTTGCTGGCCCATAGGCAGCAATAACCAAGCAGGTTGTATGCAAGGATGAAGGTCAAGGGAGACACTACTCATGGCTCTCATTATTGAGCTTAATTTTAACTTTGCACTCTATTTTGGCCTTGCAAGAAAGCACAGAGGATGGCTAATTGGTTTTACTTGGGAAGGAAGTTCCTTTTGTCTGGACACATCCGTGGCATCCTGAGGGATTTTACCTTATGCTGAAAAGATGTTTTGCTAGAAGATGTGTGTGTTGAGAAGCTAACTGTGCACACCTTTGGACTTTAGGTGTGAGGTGTGTTTTTAAAGAAACTATTAGGAGGAATCTTCCCTGCTTCTCTCAACTTTGCTTTAGAGGCACAGGCAACACTGCACTCATTTCTAGGCTCTTTGAGACGTCATTGTTTCTTATACTTTATCCATTTTCCTACCCTATGACACCAAAACCAAAAGTTCCTATTTCTAAGCTTAGACTTTCCATCAACACCTAGCAGTGCCCTGAAGCTTGCTCTTGGCAGAATCTGTGTTGCAATTTGCTGACATTAATTATTGAGGGACTTGAAAAATGGACACTCTGCAGGAAACTTCATACGATAAATCTGTATTGTGAGCACTTAAATTTACAATTAATGGTACATGGGAGAAAAGTCTATACATTTCAGACTTGAAGTTGGAGTTTGTGGTAATGCGGTAATATAGTTTGCCAAAGAAAACTGTATGAAAATGGAACTGCTGGAAAACAACCTGAGAATGAAAAATACAAAGCTTGTGGGGATCGCAGGAATCTCTCCGAAGAGCAGCTAGGTGGATATTTTTGCTGGGTTTGAAGGCTAAAATCAGGAGTCTGTAGCTTGCCAGCTCCTGTGTTGGATGATGCAATTGCTTCTTCCCTATTAAAAAGCAGTCGTTCAGCAGGCTTGCCTTTTATTAATGCCCTGTACCTTGAGGTGTGTATGATTGAAACAAGACTTTTTAAGCTGTGAGGCAAAACTGGAAACTTTATATAAAAACTGCATTGATGTTTCTGTCTGACTTTTTTTTTTTTTTGAAAGCTGTTCCAGAAAATATGCTAACATAGAAGTTGCATATACTGAGGGAGGGCAGATCCCATCTCGTGTTTCAATTGGAGATAGAAATCACAGACTGTGTGCATTGCTTCACTTTGCAGTGGCTGCTGCTAAGGAGGAGAGAGGTAAAAATTCTCTCACAGCTCATAGTAAACCCATGCCTGCCTATATAAACTTTTAAAATTTTTGACCTGCAGGCATTCCAGAAGATTTTAGTAGAAACTCATTGATTGAATGTCTTAAAACTCAGAAGACTTTGTTTTCTTAGCCTGTAATAGTGCCAGCTCTGGCTTCAAAACAAAATGTATTTCCTGTAACTGTTTTTCCTAAGCTGATTTTTGCACTTGTGTGGCTGCATACATTTGTGTGACAGAGTCATGACACGGACTGCCAGCATTTGATGAAAAACCACGTTTATTACATTTACTTCTTGGAGGAGATGGAATGGGTGCAGTGCAAAGCTATTGCTTTTATTTAAAAGAAACAAAACCAAACCAAAACAACAACAAAAAAACACAACAAAACCGCTGAAGAACAAGTATGCATTACAGCGGTACCAGCAGATGTCTGATTTTCCTTTAAGACAGTCTGATTTGCTAAACATCTGTATGGTTCCTCCATAATTAAAAGACTGGCTGTTCTTAAGACACGTATGTTCTCATATGAATGACTGTCTCTTGATTATGCCGTCAGGGAAAGATAAAGATTCACAGGAAAACATTCATGGTCTAATCTTAGTTTTTAGGTTTAGGGTACAGTTCTACATCCCATTTCCTCTTCTGCACCGGCAAGATGCATGCACCTGTGATCATGTGATGAAGCAGTGGAAAGAAGCCTTGGTTTTCAACTGTTCTTTCAACTGGATCACTAGCCCAGCTCAAGTGCATCTATACTAACATGCTGCTGTAGTGGTACTTATGGCCCATTATCCTTGGGCAGTCTATCACTTCTGCCACTCAGCCTGCTGTGGAAAGCAATCAAAAGCCAGGTATAATCTAATATAAATACATTTTTGTTGTTGTTGCTGCAGTGGGAATTGAGGCTTTGAGGGATAATAGACACTGTAATCTAAAAGCTGCCTCTAAAATGTGCAAAAGCTCAAGTCCTTGTAGAAAAACAGGCCAGATTATCGGTGGGTCTTTCTGACTGTGATAGCTGGCGAGTTGCTTGCCTGTCTGATCTGGTAGCAGCAAAGGTTGAATATCTTCCATTTCTGTCTTTTTTTAGTTAGCAGTACAAAGACTCCAGGCAGCTCTGTATCTTTATTTTATCAATCTTGTTTGTTTGTTTGAAGGTATGGGTCTATGGGGAAACTATAAATCATCAAACTCTTGGCAGACAAGTCAGACTTCTAAAAAGTCAACAAAGAGCTGACGTACATTAGAAAATGAAGAAAAATTATCTGCCTTGGGGAGGGATGTCTTTACTCAGAATAAATCTTGACAATGAATATATGTGAGTTTATAGTGTATTTCAAACATTCTTGCACTCAGATTAAGATGGCTGAGAACAATAGTGTTACATGCTTGCATATAAGTTTGACATTGTTCCATGTTTGTAATAATAGAAAATATAAAATACAATAGTCACTTACCATCCATAATTCAACCATGGTTTTCTTTTTGCTTTACATTTTGTAATGTGTCAGACTACTTTCAGGCCCTGGAGAAAATCTGTGTTACAGAAAATGCTAATTCCGCTCCTAAAAAAGCTCTGGAGTGTGACCTTGCCAAACAGAGATGGAGTCCTCTGATTTGGTGTAGTTTTTCAGCTTTTTTTTTTTTTTTTTCTGTTTTTCTTTTCACAGAGGAAAATTTCCTAGTTAGCAGGTTACTGTCTTTAATTAAACTTTTTTTTTTCTTATTTTATCACATTCTACTTACTTTTGTGACATTTTCCCTAGATACATGCACCACCCAGTTGTTTTAAGCTAGCTGTCAAAATAACCTTAAGAGGATTGTGCTTACTTTTGCAGAATGTAGCTGTGCAAATGGTTAAGCAGAGAACCTGGATGTGGCAGACCCCATGTCTGATTACTAACATCACCTTAACAAGCTCAGTTAGCCCAGTTTTAGAAGTCTGACCTCTAAATGTGGATTAATTCTGTTTTTCTACTTGTGGTGAAACAATTTGTAAATAAATGTTTTATTTCAGCTAATTAGTAAAAATTACAGCCCTTCTCTGTTTGAGTTAGACTGTCTGGCATTTAAATAATTTCTGGAAGGACTAATTTTCAGCATATTAGCAAAGACCAGCTTTATTTGAACTCTTGTGCTCTGTCCTACACTGATTAAAGAAGTCTCCCTTCCCTTGCTAGCATTACTTTATAACAAAAATGTGGAAAAGGTCCATTGTCCTGAATAAAGGATGGGCTTGTTCAGGACATTTGTAAGTGCTTCACCAGTTATCTGTAAGAAATCTGCTGTTTAAAACTAGTTTAGGGATGCCATACACAGCTGTCTGCTCTGTTCAATCACCAAGCATTCATAAAAAGCATCTGTCAGTGCATTTGAAAATGTTATTTCAGTAACATTTCTGGACAGGAAATTTGAGGTCCTGACAGGACTCTGAGGTGATAGTCTTGTAGCTGTTCTCCAGTTGACCCTGAATCTGACAAAATCTTGCTGTGTGTTTGCTCTTACTTTCAAAGCCTGTTTACTGCAACTGGGCTTTGTGTTCCTCCCAAAGCACACATTTGTTTACTTTGTCTTGTTAAAGAACTGAGTAGTTAGTTGTGAGACCTGTACATTCCCAGCAGGAAAAAGCCTTGTCAACCAATTGACCTTAGCAGCTGGGTCTCTGGTCTCAGATGCTCACTTGCTTCATTTTTGGATACAGTGAGAAAACCACTGGGAAGGGTAGCAGGTCTTGTGCTGCCCTGAAAGTGCTGGAGACAGTACTAAAAGACCATTCCACCCCACAGGAAGAACAGAAATATTTTACAGCAATAGAAGCAATCTGTCTTGAATCAGTTAGAATAGGGTATAAAGATGTGGTTTTAAGTGGCAATAACAGGCTTATCTATTGTGAAGAGAAAATTAACTGTGTTGTAATGGGATTTTAGGCTGAATGAGAATCTGACCGTCAGTGTGGCCCTTGCTCCAAATCAAGCCTTACATGTTTGTTTTTGTTTGCCTAAGTCATTGCACAGCCAGGAAGTGGGAGGAAAAGTTGTTTGCTTTCATATCAAGGGAAGTTTATTCATGAAAGATGCAAGTTAAAATGCACCAGTGCTTAAGGCTTCCAGATGGTGCAAACTTCAGTGTTTGGAAACCTGCAGATCTTGCCTCAAATACTTCAGGAAAGTTTATGTAGCTTGCGAAGAGTTATTCTACTGAAATGAGTGTCCGCAGGCTTATTTGTTTCAGGAGTCTTCCTTGCTATACTGGAGCCCTTAGTGTCTGGGACTAAAGTCATGTTTTTGTTTTTGTTTTTAAAAGCAAGGGCTATCAACTTTAAAGTCAGTTAGAATTACTCCTGAAGGGGAAGTTTTTCCTCCAGGCCTGTATGTAGTCGGGCTTAAATATGGCTGTAGTAGGTCCTGTCGTTCTCTTCTCTCTCTTGGGCAGGGCTGGTTTCCTGGCAAGCCAGTTCAGTTCACTAAACCAGAAGCTAACTAGCCATGTCCCCCATCCCCACCCAATTCTTGTAGATTATTAAGAAAAAAGGTCTCCCTACAGGGTTATGTGAGAGATAGTATAGAAGGATGTAGGGAGGATTAACATAGCAAGCAATTGAGAGGGAGCTGTAGTAGCCCAATGCTGTTTGGCTTAGGTCACTGTATAAATGACTGAGTCAAACCTTATTCTGTCTTTTCACTGGACTCTCCACATTTAGCTTCTCATCTTTACATCCTTCATACACGTTCTCTCATCTTTCACACCACGTGTACTGCTTATAGATGATGTTTCTTTCATCCCGTCATTCTGGGAGAAGCAATATTTTTAATCAGGCTTTTCTTAATTTAAAATATTTTTGGACATATCAAACAAAGCCATCTGTCTGTGTGACAACTTGTTGAGAGCAACCGTGGAAATTGTTGGCATTGGTGGGACTGATTTCTTCATAGCTCCATAGCCTGAAAGGGGTTAAGATTTTCTTTGCTTGTTGATACTTTCCTTGCAGTCTGAATTTGCTAAAAACAACTTTTGCATTTGCGTATTCATGTTGCATTTGGCACCATCCTACACAGTTTTGCCCTAAAACCTCAGTCTCCCAGATTATCCGAGTTATTATTCAGGTATTTATTCTTATGAATATTGTCAAATGTAAGGGAGCCAAGTGCATGCTTCACAGCCTTCCTAATGTTTAAGTGAATTTGATTATAGCGTGTGTCTACACAGATGTATCTGAACGTGTTTTGATATTTGCTGGTATGTTGTGCTGGCTAAATTAGAGGTGTTGGAATTTGACAAACTCCCAGATGTCCCTCCCCCAGCCGTTTTCCCAGAGCCTGAGAAACCTCTTCTCCTAAAGAAGCATGTTTACACAACTTTGCATTGGTCACCAAGTACGTGAAGTTTTGATTTTGAATTACTAGAGAACAGCCAGCAGCAGTGCCTTTTATGCTCTTGGAAGTGTTAACTCTTCAGTTTGTGCATGGCACTAGTAAGCAAGAGAATGACCACACAGGTTATTTTTATAGTAGAGAATGTTTCAGAGCTTAGGCGCTGCCTTGTCTGCCATTTGCAATGAGCAGCAGTTGGTGTGGAAGGACTCCTTGTAGGAGGTGAGGTAGTTGCTATACTTTAAAAAGCACTCTTCCAGAAGCTCTCCTATGTTGAGTAATTCTCTGCCCTTTCCAAATCCTGTTGGTAGCTCTTTTTTTCTGCCGAGTTTTCAAGAAGGCCTCAAAGAAGTCTACTGCTTAAACAAATGTTGCAGTTCAGGTAACTATGTGCTGGAAGTACCCCTGTGTCATTCCTGGCTGTTTCTCCCACTTTCTCTGGTTAGCAGGCTGAACTTTTCAGTGTTCCTTTTAACATTTAAAGGAAGTAGTTCAAAATATAAACTCCTAAATATGGTAGCTGGTGTGGCTACATGATTTGTGGCATTCCCTGTAGATTCCAGGGGGAAATCCCCTTACTGCAGGGATGCATGATGTTAAAAATGAATGCCTCCTTTAAAAGATACAAGAACAAGTCCTGTGACTACTGGCATTTTCACTTTGGGCCATGCTGATTAAGGTCCCAACTTTTCACACACTATTTAATAGTAATTGGAAGTGTTTTCTCTTGGATTTTTTTTTTTTTTTCTTTTACAATAGTCCCACTGAAATACAGCTCTGTTTGTCAAGCTAATATTAGCAGGACCCACAGAGAAGCAGTATGTCCTGCCTGTACTGCCTGTACATGTCTTGAGACTTGCCAGTGTTGGCACAATATGTGTCAGGAAGATATAAACTTCTCTTTTAAAAAGTTTTTCCTTTGTTTTTGCTTCCCAGCAAAATTAAGTCAACAACATTTGCATGGGACTACTTCTGTGAATCATGAGGTGCCAAGGATGTCAAGCGTGAACCTTCAGTTGTAGAAAGGCTTGAATTCAGTATAACTTCTTTGTTTTGTTCTGTAATTTTATCTTTGGTAATTGATGCTGTTACGAGCGTACTGCCGTGATGTGGTTGGTAACCTTTGCAATTTCCCAGTGATCAAACAAGCAGGTGCTGAAGGTGAAAAGGAAACCTGAAAGTTTAAAAATTAAATCTCTAGTATACTTTCATGAATATCCCGTAGCTTTGATTTCTCCAGGTGATATTCACAAACACTGAGGGTATTTTTTCCATGCCTACATGGAAGAAAGATACGCTCTGTAAAGAACAGTGCAAAAGCACAACTTGATTTAGTTTAATTTGGGAGCTGAATTACCTTCAAGGAGCTAAATTTTGTCCATTGAAAGGGGGAAATCAGGACTGACTAGAATGACTAGAACAAAGTCAAGTCATTGTGAATGTTTTCTTCATTAATTCCTCAAGCCCAGGCATTCTGTGGGAATATATTATTATCCTAGGGTTGTTTAGAAATCGTGTGAGATTAAATGCACATAAGGTGCAATACATGGGTTAATGATACAGCAGCTTGTGTAGATGTATGACTACAAAAACTTTTTTTCATGCCTTCTCACTTTCAGAGCTATTATCTTCTTGGGAGGTGGTGGAAGTATGCCAAAAAATCTAAGGACGGGGGGAGAGAACTTGCCAACACTCCGTTTGTGAACAAAAGAGAAAAGAGGTCTTAATAAAGAAAAAGTGACATGAAAATTCTCTCTTCCAGCTTTCACCTGGCAGCCACAAAAGGGCATGCAGAGTGCCTTAGGATCATGGTGACACATGGTGCAGATGTGACAACCCAAGATGGTGCAGGTATGTCTGTGTGAACCTACACATGTAGCATGATACAGTTTGCCTATGTAGTTCTTGATGTGCAACTGCAGATCTGACAACACTGCTTTTCCCCACGTACTGTGTAGGAAAAGCAGTTGTAATACTTGCAAGTTTAGGTCTACTTGCTTTTCTGCACAGTGAATTCAGATTCTAAAGCCTTTGAACTTTTGCCCTAATACTGTAAATGTCAGCATTTACTGTGGACTCCAGATGCAGAATTGTTGCTCAATTTTAATTTTATTTATATTTAAATTTTTAAAAAGCCAAAACACAAAACTCTCCCCCACATCCTTTTGTTAACTTCATTTGAGGCTTTTTATAGGTAAAATCAAGATCTTTGCTGTTGCTTTTGTATGTATTCAAGCTATTAACCCCATTAATTGTACAGTTGCAGTAAGGCATTTCCTCAGAATTATGCCATGGTGAGAAGAGCTGATACAGGCTGAAACAGATCTGAGAGCTATTGCCTATGGTGTTTCAGCTCTCAAGAAGGGCCTATGCCTTAGTTAGGACTCCACGAGAAGCATGATGGGAGCTGAATTTGGATCTGGCAAACTCTTATTAATAGATTTGAGTTGACATATTTGTGGAAACTGTGCCCAGCATTTTCTCTGGCCAGGCAAGTCACCTGAGTGAGCTGTCACCATTCTGTCTCTCTGGCAATGATCTGTAAATGTTGGGCTCATGGGTTCTGTCTTGGCCACCGATGGCAGCCTGAGGGAGTGTCATACCTGGAAATTATTTGCCTCTATAAGGAAGTGTCTGTGATATTGCAAGAAGCATTCAGATTATACATAATAAGATAATATATGTACCTGATACAGACTGTTATTCAGAATTCATACCTCCTCTTGTCTCAGGATTTATTAGTTTGGTAATAAGAGGTTGCCTGCTCTCACCTGAGAGTTTGTTAAAGAAAGCCTTGTCTGTAATGGTCATATTATTTAAAGTGAGATTCTACTGTCACAAGTGGCTCTGTCTGTATTGAGTACTACGTCTTGGCTGCTTTTTTTCTTAGATACAAGGATAATTTATTCTTTTGCTGTCTTGACCTCTTTAATTTTTCAGGTGCTCTGTAAGGTGAAACTAGAGGAGACACTGCAGTCTTTAGTCGTAAATCCGTAGTCAGTAAATCACTGTATTGTATAGCTAGATATGAGCTTGCAGGTGTTAAATTAACAGAAGGGAACCTATGAGATGCAAACCAAAGTAGGCATGTGTTCCGAGTCCTCTGTGCACTTCATGAATGATACAAATTCGTTGTTGTGGTAACTGGTTAGCTTGGCTGGTTTTGCTCTTGATACTGGGTCCCTTTTTCCTTGCCAAATTGATTAAGTCATGAAGACACTTGTCAGGAATGTCTCTGCAGGGGAGGCTGAGTACT
The DNA here is from genome assembly GCF_020740795.1 of Apus apus. NCBI lineage: Eukaryota > Metazoa > Chordata > Aves > Apodiformes > Apodidae > Apus > Apus apus. Next base: position 12,648,631 of record NC_067312.1, read on the forward strand.
ACAGGAAAATTGCTTTTTAAGAAACAAAACATAACTGCTTAATCCTAGACTTCTGCCAAGGTATAGTCTGACACGTTGTGTCATTCCTTTATACAAAGGTAGACATTAAGATGTCTACCTGCCTGAACCATAGTCTGTAATTAATGCATTCTGCTTGATGTAGGTTTTAATTTTATTTTCCCTATCCTTTTCATATGTCAGGATAGGAACAAGATGGATGGTTCAGAATTTTGCACTTGTCATGAAAGAGTTTAATCCTGTGCTCTGGGGTGATTGAATTAATTAATTTACTTTGCTTTTACTCATTTAGGGCACAGTGCTTTACATCTGGCAGCAAAGAACAGCCACTCTGACTGCATTAAGAGATTACTTCAGGTAAAGTAAAAATTAAATTAGTTTTAATTTTTGATGCTTACCTCTTGTTCTTCTAGGTTGTTTCCAGTAGATACTGACGCGTTTCCTGCTAATAATTTGCATTACAAGCCTGTTGTTGTCCTATCTCTGTGCCATCAAGAGAGTAGCTTGTGTTTAAAGACCTTTTAGGCAATGTGAATGGATGACAGAAAACAGTGTGGTATCTTCCCTGAGTGGTCCACAAGTAGTTTGCCATGTGCAGCTCATCTGACACAGTAGAGTTGGGTTTCAAGCAGGTTGCAGCTCTGTCTGACTTCCTGTGTTTTGTCTATGTGGTTGAGTGGCTTAGGAAGTAAATGGGTTAAGTGGTCTGGGGGAAAAGGATTATTCATTTGTAGGGAGATTTTTATATTGTTCCTCTGGAATGTCTTCTGTCTGTTGTTGACCATAAAAATGTCTGTCAAGTTTAAAGTCAAAGGGAGAAGAAACCAAAGTAATTTAGATGCTAAAATATGAAAATAATTGAATCCTCAATGAAATGAGGCTAAGGATAGTGGCAGGTTAGAAAGTTAGAAAGGGAGTTGAAAGTCTGGGGAAAGATAATATGAAAAACAAAAGTGAAGATGAAGAGAAGATTCTTGTGGTGTTGAGACTGAAGATGTGCATTGGTAAGTAAGGAGAGACATTGGCCATCCAGATGAGTTTTGTGGAGGTGATTAGAGGATCAGATTTTTAGGAGTTTGGAGTTAGCAGTAAGACTGTGTCTCAGACTGCAGGTGAAACAAGAATAACCCTGTTCAAGTGCAGTGGTACAGAAAGAGACTGGATCCCATATCCCAACTTAGAAATTGCTTTTCCCTGGTTACCTCAGAGCGCTGTCCATGTCTCTGACGATACTGTATTCAGTTTCACTGATTCCCCCCTCCACACTCATTGCAAGCTGACTTCCCTGTTCCTCTACACCTTGAAAGGGTTATTAGCATTAAACATTGAGGCTTCCCCTCTTCAAGATTTCATTGCAAATACCTCCAACGCGAACTCAGTTACAACATAAACAGTGACATCAAGCTGTCACTGACAGTATCGCACGCAGCAGCATGAGCAACTCGGCAGCTAGGTACATGTTTAGTACCAAGTATCTGCTGCCCATTCACGTACCAGCTACAACTACAGACTTGGTTGATACTTTTGTTGATACTTTACTGATTTTATGACAGCATGCAGGTTTGTTACATTTGTAAGTGTAAAGCCATTGGTAATATTCACCAATAATTCATGCTCTTTGGTTTGCTTTCTTGATTCTGTGAACCAGCTTTGTGATATAAACTGTGTGTGAGAGGAATGTCCAATCTTGACAAGCTGGAGTTGAATTAAAACAGTCTAAATAATTATTTTACACAGGCAGAATTTTGACATTTTTGTTAAGAGAATATGGTCATCTGTGTGATCCTGTTTTCCTAGGAAATCACAGAAGTGTTGGAGGTAGTGCTACATTTGAAAATAAAGAACTCTAATGTTTGCTCATTAGAAGCCTGGTGTTTTAGGGTTATATCTTACTGTGTCCAAAGAAAAAGAGGAAGGATCTAGAGAACAAGTTTCATGAGGAGTGTCTGAGGGAACTGGAGTTGATTAGTCTGGAGAAAAGGAGTTGAGGGGAAAAGTACCTGTGAGGTGGGGGTTGGTCTCTTCTCCCAAGTAACAGGTGATAGAACAAGAAGAAATGGCCTTGAGTTGTCCCAGGGAGGTTTAGATTGGATATGAGGAAGAATTTCTTCCTGAAAGGGTTGTCAGGCACTGGAACTGGCTGCCCACAGAAGGGGTGGAGTCACCATCCCTGGAGGGATTTAAAGGACTTGTAGCTGTGAGGACATGGTTTAGTGGTGGACTTGGCAGTGTTAGGTTTATGGTTGGACTTGATGATCTTGGATGTCCGTGATTCTGTGATTCTCTTTCTTCTGACATCTGCACCAAAACAAGTCTTGATAAATATTTGAAATTTGAATGAAAGTATTTATCCAGACTTCAAAGTCTGGATGGATCAGTAGTAGCTGGTGGCTTATAATACCGCAAAATAAAAGTGGATTTGTTTCTACAAATGCAAATGGAGCCTTATTGCCTTTGACAGAAATAATGCAAGACTAAGTGCCTCTTACTGTAATTAAAAAAAAGAAAAAGCACAACAATGAAGAACCTTTTCTGAGGCAAGGGAGAGTATTTCCTTCCTTTTTCATTTCCTGATTTAAGTTGTTCCAAAATCATAGCTTTTTTAGAGATATTACTGTTCTGTGAGTACTTCCTATGGCTTCAGTATAAGCTGATAAAAAGAAAGGAGTGACCAGACTAATAGAGGGGAAAGCTATGCCTTTCTTCAGTAGTTCTTTTCTAGAGTAGTTCATAAAACTTCTCTCAAGATGTTTACTACTTTGGCCTTAACATCAAACATACATTCTGTTTTCATAGTGGTTTTCTAATTGTTTTTTTCCCCTTCTTATTGAACTCTGCAGAGTAAGTGTCCAGCAGACAGCACTGACAATTCTGGGAAAACAGCTTTACATTATGCAGGTAACTTCTTTGTTGAAAGCTTGTGCTGTCTATTTCCTTGTGCTTGATAGTCCTTGCTCTTTGGCCTGGTAGAGCTTTTTAGGTTCTGATTAGATAGTCTAGTGACTCCTCCAGATGGTTTACAAATTTCAGGTAGTTTTTAGAAAACACTGTGAATACTGAATATCAGTTGATTAGAGTTCACAAGCTTAAAATGCACACTTGCACTTGCACATGCAGAGCTATTGTAATATTTAAGATTACGTTGATTTTATGTTTTGGTCTTTAATGTTAATTTGGACCGTGAATATTGGTTGTATTTCTGAATACAACTTGCTGTTAATCCTTTTACCCTTTCTCTCCTTTCTTCTTAAACCAGAGAAATACAGTTGCATCTGTTTTACTTGGACTCCACTGTAATGCTGCAGTGAAAGCATGGAACATGAATTTTGAAAATGGGGTTTAATGGACATTCATACTTGTCTTTTTTTTTCTCAGCTGCATGTGGTTGTCTTCAGGCAGTGCAACTTCTGTGTGAGCACAAATGTCCAATTAACATCAAAGATTTGGTACGTACCTCTTCTGCCACTGTGTACTTCAGATACTTCAGAGCTTTTACCACCCTCCACTCCAGCCAATCTCAGCAGTTCAAAGCAGTACTATGCTTATATTTCTTCTTGCATTTCCCTGGGGGAGGAAGTTCCTTTTGCAGCTTGCTCAGGAAGTACTTCACAGTCCAATACTGTAGTGGTAGGATTTGCTGCTTGTTAAATGGAGGCATTGGTACAAGTAGCTAGAATAAATTCTCATCTATTCAAAACATGATTAAAAGTCTTCCCACTGACTCCAGGAGGCTTTGGAAAAGGCCATTATGTGACCAAGTGCTATGAAATGCTCACAAAGCCCAACCAGAGTATGATAAGCCTGAAGGGAAAAAAAAAAAAGGTACTGATGTAGTCTGAAGTTCCAGGGACACTACATTCACTGTTATGAAATGTCTATGAATAATGAGGTCTGTTACTGAGAATGATGCAACTGCTTGATAGAAAACCCTCTGATGATGAAGGAAGGCACTTGACAGAAATGAGGCACACAAAAAATAAATTTTAAAAAAACAAAAGGAAAAATATATTTAAACTTATTCCTTTTTGGCTTGGATCTATCTCCTTCGTAATATGGTCTTTTTAATATAAAAACCTATCACAGAGGTTAGACCTCTGTTTCAGTGGATGCATTTTAAAGCCAGAAAAGGTTTGTTTAGTCTTAAGAGAAAACTGTAGGAGTATCTTAAAAATGCCCTCAGATACATCATAGGGAAGAGGAAGGCAGATCAGCCTCAAAGGTGCATGATAAAATGAGGACAAGGAATGGTCAGAATTTGGGCAGTGGAACTAACTGGGGAAATTCCAGTTAGATACTAAAAATGAAAAATAATCTCTCTATGAACATGGTCAGACACTGGAACTGGCACCCAGAGATGTCCTGGTGTCTCTGGCTTTGGTGATACTTAAAACCTGACTGCACAAGACTCTGAGCAATGTACTGTGGCTTGAAGTTTGCCTAGCTTTGTACTGAGGGCAAATGGGGAGAAACCCTGGATGATCTCTAAAGGTGTCTTCCAGCTAAGTTATTCTGTGTTTATATGAAGCATTGTAATTTTGCCTTGTTCTTAGTTAAAATTACCATTTTTGTTGTGCAGCTACTTAGAAATATTGTGTGATTCCAAAATCATAATGTTCTAGCATTAAACAAACAGCAAAAGGGCTACAAACAGCAAAAAGCATTCCTACTCCTAACAGTTTGCATCCCCCACAGTCAAGAAGGGTGTTAAAGTAAACCTGATTACATGATGGTACACAGGAAATACGTACTCATGGTCCTTTGTTTGTGCTGTATAGAAGTAAAGTTCATAGCTGACCTTGAAATCTCAGAGTGATATTTTTAAGTGGATGGATTATTGTTCACAGTTTCTTTAAATGCATTCCTAGGATGGGAACATACCTCTGCTGCTTGCCATACAAAATGGTCATACAGAGGTCTGCAAGTACCTTCTGGATCATGGAGCAGATGTCAACACAAGGGATAAAAATGGAAGGTAACATGTTCGTTCTTCTCCAAGGCTGACTGTCAGATTAAGCTTTCATCTCAAATCCTTCCCAAAATAGTTGTTGTTAGGTGAAATAATGCATTCTGTACTAGACAACATATCCTTGTTGTTGAGAAGGCTTATGGAATTCTGCCTGAAGGAAAAAGTGAAACAGGAACTACACAGCTATAAAACTAGATGGATCTTTAAGATTTCCCTTGGGCTACAGGAGCAGTAAATCCCATTTTTAAATAATTCCTGCAAGAATCTGATTCATAGCACTTACCCACACATCACTTTGTACATGTCCCAGTTTTAAATGCTGCTTTCTTCTCGGCATGAGTTAGTTTCTCCAGTTTAAGTCCTGAAGGTGTTACCTGGGAGTGACATCTGTAGAGGGTTCTTTTTTCTACATAATGCAGCCCCAGAAGCAAGAGAAAAATACGGTACAGTTATAAAGTGGAGATGCTGTTATCTTAGAAGATGCCATTTAGAGATTTGTTGCATTAATAGATAAGAATGTGTGTCAGAAAACTTTAAAAAGCAACATCCATGTGGTGGAAAGTGCACTTGTTTTGATGGTACTGATGAAGGTCAAGAGTCTTTGAAAATTATGGGCTGTTTTACAGAGGGTCGGTTAAACGGTGAAGGTGAAGCAGGGTGCTTGAGAAGTCTTGGCACTTACACCTGATTGCAGTCTTGCTGATTGTACAATGCTCATATTGTTCTTTAGCAGCACCTGGGAGGATAAGACTGGGCTCTAACTTGTTTTTTATCAGTCCAAAGTTTATTAGCGCACTCTTTGTTTAAGTTGTTTAAAGAAAACCCCTTTGACATCTTGGTTGGTTTGAATGGCCTCATCGGTGCTTTGAACCTGAGCTGTTGCCCAGTCTGGAACCTCTGACTTCCCCTTGCTGTCTTACTACTGAATCAACAAAGTTTAGGATTCCTAGTTTAATTGGATGAAAGCATTTCTGTCATAAATAGGACAGACTTGCACTTTTGTATTTTCTTTTCTAAGTTAGTGTTGTGTGTAAAAGCAAGAAAATAGTATCACATGGAATATACCATTTTACTTCTCAGTTCCCCTCAGGTAAGGAAAGTGACTGCTCTTATATCTTGTATTCACAAAAGTGGTTAAGTTTCTTTACTGAAAAAAGGAGAAGCCTTATTGGGAGATGAAAACTGCATCTCCAATTTCCTATCTTGTCCAGAGTAAGGGAGTAATTTTGGAAACCTAAAATCATCTCTGTGACTCTTGAGGTGTGTTCCATGTTGCCACTCAGCACTACTTTTTAGCACAGCACTTCAGCAGCCATCACTTCTCCAGGACTCACCCATTACAGGGCTTGTGTTTAATTCAGCAGTAAAATGATTGTCTTAATACCCAGCAAATATTATCACTAGTAACTTTTCAGTTTCATGTCTGCACTGAGCAATGTGTTTGCCAGTGAACTTGGCCAACCTATTTGGCATTTTTTGATGTTGAGAAGGCAGAATCATACCCAAGCAGGAGAGCGATATTAAAGCATGCTTGAAAGGGGGAGATTTTCTGTGTATTTGTAACTACTCTGTACATTTCATATGGCCCCTTCAAGTAATTGAGGAAAACAGATAAACTGTGTTAGGAAGACACTCCTTCTGTATGCTGCCATTCTGTAAGATCTGGAACTGTTGAGCTGCTCTGTGCTGTTGTTATCGTTTTTTAAAGTGAGAGTAGATCAGGATTTGAGGTCAAACCCATCTCTTGGTCTCACTGAAGGGCTTCGAAGTTTGTCTTTTCAATTTAAATCTGTCTATTTTGTCTTAAAAGCAACATGTGAAGGAGAGCAGCAATGGAATAAATGCTTTCATGTTGTACCACCACTTGCAGTGCTGTAATTGGAGTGTGGCAGTAAGATTTGATAGTTTGACTTTATCCTGCAGCCATTTCCATCTATGGCTTCTCCTCTTAGCCTCAGAAATCAGTTTTTAGAAATGTTTGGAGACCTGTGCGAAGCATGCCAAGTCTCCGCAGAAGGTCCAGCTGAGGAGTACAGGGGAGAGGAGGAGGGGCAGGCATTTGTAAGAAGAAACGGCAGTTACATGGATGTGTCAATACACATTGATAAAATCTTGGACTTTATTGCACAATAACTGTCACACTTTTTTGCCTGAAAAAAAAATGAGCTGCTGCTTGAAGTGAACACTCTTGACACTTACTCTGTGTGTTTTGTTTGTTTTGTTCAGAACTGCTTTGATGATGGCTTGTGAAGCTGGTAACCTTAACATGGTGGAAGCCTTCCTTAGGAAAGGTGCAGATGTCAGCTTAGTAGATGTCTTTGGACAGAACGCTATGCATTACTCCAAGCTTTCTGAGAATACAGGGATCCAGAACCTCCTATCATCAAAGTTATCTCAGGATGTGGGTATGTAAGAGCTGCCACTCTGCAGTTAGTCAGTTCGTGAACTGACCATGTGTATGTATGTTTAGCAGTGAGCAAATTTACTTCATAAGGTAGCCTGAAAAGTTTTTAAAGCCATCTTCAGGATGGTCTGGCTGAAGCTTCCCAAAAGCAGGAAAATGTGGTCTCTGCCGTAGGCAGTAATATTTATTATGGGATAAAGCACTGAGCAGGGCAAAAAGAGGTGTTTTGGAGAAAGAAAAGGTAAGCTGATGTAGCAGCATCATTAAGGTTTGCATAACATGTGGACTAGATCCTTTTTTATTATGTGAAAGAGTAAGTGGAACATGTAGCTCCTCAGTAGAGGGAGGGTTTTTATGGTCAAACTAAGATTTCTCAAGTAGGAAGCTAATGTTCAAAAATAGTGCAAGACTGCAGCACAATAAGGACTGTCACAATCCTTTTACTTTTGTTTCAAAATGAAACTCAAAAAGTAGCAGAGAAAGGATATGGTTCAGGTGGAATTGGAAGTTAAAGTATATTTCTCTGATTTCAGACAGGAATTCAGGAACTAAATCAAGTATTTATGGTGTGGGAAGTAGAGTTGAGAAGAGGGCTAGGAGTGGCAGATAACTTAATTCCACTTCTTTTCTGCTTCACAGATACAAAGTCACCGACAAAAGCAAAGCAGGTATTTGTCTGTTTGGTTTTAAAAATACTCAAGCTGTGTAGACTTGTAACTTAAGAAAAAACAGTAATTGATGTGACTAGAAGCAGCAGTTAATGTCACTGTGAGATGCAGCTGCCATTGGCTACTCTGTAATGTGAAAGGTTCTTGTTGCTTATTTAAAAAATCTGTTTCAGGAACATGTCTTTTAGACTTAGCTTCTCTCTTCAGCAGCAGCCAGCACCATCAGTGAGAAAAGGGAAGGGAGGGTGAGTGTGTATATGCACACGTGCTGGGAAGATGCCCGCCCCACTTTTCTCAGGTGTAACACAGAAGCTTGGCTTTTGGACTCCCTGTCTCTTCAAACTGTAGCAAAGATGATCTAGAAAACTTCCTAGTTGCCATAACTTATAATTGAAGGTTATCCCTGGTTATGTTTTACTGGAGATCCCGACCTGTGAGAATCCAAACAGATTTACCGAGTTGATTACATTTTTTTATTCAGTATCATAACTTAGAGTGCATGTAGACCTTAACAGACCTGCTGGTGTCTGGAAAGTGGATAAGGGTGCCATGCACTTGTTCATTCCTTGTATGAGTGGAGAGATGGGTTTTTTAGGGAACTTAGGCAGAAGTTCATGGAGAGGAAAGATGGCAGCTATTAAGAATGGCATGACTGGACTGTATGAATGGAATTATTTAAGATCACTAGTGCTAAACCTATTGTCAGCTTTTGCTTTTTCACTAAATCTTGTTTGTTTTCACTGAAGCATGGATTACAAGGGGGCAGAACCTTATTGTCAGGCATGTTTAATATCTTTGTGTTAGTAGAGATGTAGTCTTTACATAGAAAAAAAAATAAGGCACTGCATGAGCTGCTAAAGTTGATATTAATGTGGGGTTTTGTCTGTTATGTTGGTGTTTGTTTGGTTTTTTGTTTGATTGGTTTTTTATAATTAAACAACTTGCTCAGACTTTACTAACCAAACTAACAAACCTACCTTTTCTGGCTGGTGAAACTTTCAGCATGATCAAGGCTCTAAATTAAGTTCAGAAAGAAGTGGAACTCCAAAAAAACGCAAAGCCCCACCTCCTCCTATCAGTCCTATTCAGGTAAAGAAAAGACCAATTTTGAGATGCTTTCAGGGGATGAAAAGTGTTTTGAGCATTTTGTGAATGATGTGGGTGTTACTTTATATGCCTGTCTTACCATGAGTGCTTTTCCTGACATTAGGATGACACCATGAAAGCACATATTGGTTAGGTTAACTAAGCAAACTTGCTTGAATTACAGCATGGTCTTAAGGTACAACTGTATGAACTTTACAATTTCTTCTGTCTAAAGTTGAAGGTTTCCTGGTTTTTCCAACTTTCATAAGTAAATAATTATGTGTATTTTAAGTATATTCTTACATGTATATATACATATGAAAGTAAAATATGTAAATAGGTTTTTATTATTTCAAAATTCAATTTAACAGGTTTTATATTAGACAGGAATGTTACCTGTATAACAGCTACATGCATATGTAATTCTGACTGAGAAGAGCACTGAATGAGTAGGTCTGCCCTTTGAAACTAACTTAGAATTCTGACTTGTGCAGGGAAAAGTGCTTATATGTATGTGTTCATATATACATGTATGTACACATCTTAGGTGGTTATATGTACACATACATATACATCTTTATGAAATATTTTTTACAGCTTAGTGATTTGTCCTCTCCACACTCATCAACTTCAACTCCTGTGACTGGAAAAGGGCAGGCTTTCTTTGCTGATCAAGCATGCAAGGTATCAGTTTTCTGTTTGTATGAATCTTAAGGAAGGAAAGTACAGTATCTTAAAAATCTACTTTGCTTAATAAACTACTTTGCAGAGTCTCCTGTGAATTAATTAACTGAATTTTAGAAACAAAAAGGAACCTAAATCTGTGTCAATGTAATTTATAAAGGCAGTGTGGAATATGCTAATATTTACTCAGTATATAAATAGAATTAGTAATAAATTAGATAGCAATTAAGAATATAGTTATGAAAGTAAGTAATAATGTTGTTAAAGCTCATTACCAGCAAAGTACATGACATTGCGCAATGCAAAAAGCAGAGAGACCCTTTCACCAAAAGACATCAGGGAATTGGTTCTTTATCTTGATCTTTATCTTATGATGTTATAGTGTTTTTTTTTAATACATGACAATATATTGCTATTATTTATTGCAGAGGCTGCAGCCTTCCAAAATCTCTAGGAGTTAGTTGCCCGTATTTCATTAATACTTAATGAGAATTCAGCAATGGGAATTAAATGGCTCTAGCAAATTTTGAAATACTGGCCACTTGCTACAATTGGCTACATGCAAAAAAGACACCAGAAATAAAAGAAACCCACTTTGCCAGGTTTTATCCAGCAAGATCTCTCTTGTCCGTACTTCTCTTTGGTGAACCTTTGTATCTGTATTCTATGAAAACATTTTATTTTGGTGTCTCAGCAGGAGGAATTCAGCTCCTTGCCTCGGGGTAATAAAGAGAGACTGAGTGACAGCACAGGAGGTATACTAGAATGTTTAATCCTAATTTTCATATTTCGTTGGGTGTTTTAGGTAATGTGAAATGTTGGAAACTCGCCAGAAATCCTCTGTGCCTTTCCATTTCTAACGTAATACATGATAAGTATTGGGAGTGATGTTTTGTAATTTCTCTACCAGCTGCCCACCAAAACCTGCTTCTATTGGGTGATCTAACACATTTTTGGGAAAGAGTTTCTGGGAACAGTTTGCTTGCTCACTACCCTTAGCAGTCATGGGAACAAACTGTTAAATTTGAAAGGTTAGGATGACAAATTAGTTAGCAGTTCAGCTTTTTGAAAGCTTTTGAATTTTTTTTTTCCTCCAAAGGTGCTGATAGTTTATTGGATATGAGTTCTGAAGCTGACCAGCAAGACCTACTTCTGTTGATGCAAGCAAAAATTGCTTCTTTGACATTGCACAATAAGGAGCTGCAGGACAAATTACAGGTGGCTTATTTTTGTGCTGTTCTAGTGCTCTTTCAGTCTGCTAGCAGAACAAAGAGCTGCTTACCATTTTAAAGAGATGTACTATGCAGATAGTTTAGCAAGCTTGGTGCTGTTAAGATCATGAAAACACTCTGCTCCAAAGGATTAAATCAGTGTTTTGATCTCACTTTTCCCATAAATTACTGAATAACTTTGTTTGTTACGATAACCACATTCTAAAAGATGTTGTTAACAGTTGTGTTAGCAGAATTTTAGTTTGCATAACTTTGATTATTAGCTTATGGAGATTAGCCCATAGGCTTTCAGAGGATCTCGGCACTTCCTGCCTTCACTTGCTATATATGGATAAGTGGGAGCAGCAGGGTTTTGAATTTTTCTAAAACTTTTTTCCATGGTGCTTTAATTGTCTGTCTCTGTAGGATGCGGCAAGATTTCCTCTGTCCTAAAAAAAAGGTAATTATGTACTTGGGTTTACTGTGCAATTGTTTGGGTTTCTTTTTGCCACAGGAAAGAACACCAAGAGAAGTGGATTTGACCCAAACAGAGTTTGAGCAAACAGCAGATAGACAAAAAGAGTTCTCAGCTCAGGACCTGAAGTCTACATTACATGCCACTCACATTCAAGAAAAGCTGACAAGCCCCAGTGAAGTAAAAATGAAGTACCTCCAGGGAGGCTTAATGGATGTGCAGGGGAAATCAGAGAATTGTGAAGCCAAAAGAAAGCACACAGAAGCTCAGGTCCAGTCTAGAGTTCCAGAAACAGATAATTTAAATAACACAGACATTTCAGAAAATGGTTCTGATCTTAACCTGAGTTTCCAAGAAACTCAAAACAGGTATGAGGAAGCTGTGAAAGAGGTTTTGAATGTACAAAGGCAAATGAAATTGGGTATTGTTTCCTCTGAAAGTGAAGAAACCAGTTCTGATCTGAGTAGGTTGAAAGTTACATGTGGAGAAGTTGAAATGCTTAAGCAAGAGCTGAAGAGAGCATTGGAGGAAAGTGAAAGACAAAAAGATAAAGTGAGAGAGCTACAGAAAAAGTTTGAGGAAAGAGAGCAAAATGTGGCAAGCAAATTGTCTGCAGAAGAGTGTGAGGAAATGAAGAATTCATATTGTTCACTTATTGATAATATTAATCAAGAGAAGGCATTGTTGATTGAGAGGTACAAAGAAGGGCAAGAGGAAATTAAAAGGCTACAGGACAAGCTGACACATCAGGCACAGCTGGAATCTAGTGCTGAAGCTGGAGAAATGAAAGATGCGATGCACAAAATGATAGATGAGCTCAACAGTCAACTTAGTGAGTTGTCTCAGTTGTACCGAGAAGCACAAGCAGAGCTTGAAGACTATAGGAAGAGAAAAACTCTAGATGATATAGCTTTGGACTACATCCCTAGAGACGAACATGAGAAACTGATGCAGGAAACAAATTCTTTGAAATACCAAGCAGAGAATGAGTTATCAGAAATGAAATCCCAGTACACAAAAGTATTAGATGAAGCTGAAGAGCTAAAGCAACTGTTGGATGCTCAGAAACAAAACTCTTTGCCAATTACTGAACACCATCAGGTGATGAATGCACTCAGAAATACTGTCAAGGAAATGGAGGAAGAAATAAATGAGCTCAAAGGACTGCTTACCAACAAGGAAAGTGAAGTAAGAAACTTACAGAAGGAATTACTGGAAGAAAAAGCTGCAATTAATGAAGCAATGGTACCCAAGGCTACATATGAAAAGCTCCAGTCATCACTAGAGGGTGAAGTCAGTGTTCTGTCATCCAAACTGAGAGATGTAATCCAAGAGAAGGAAAATGTGTCCTTAGATGCAATGCAACTGAGAAATGAAGTTTTGCACTTGAAAGAAGAGAAAGAGGGCATGCACACCCTGCTTGAAGCAAAGGAACGGGAGGTGACTGGTCTTCATCAGAAGTACCATCAAGCTCAAGAAGATCTTCTTGAAATGAAAAGATCTTCTGAAAGCTCATCAAAACTCGAAGAGGATAAAGATAAAAAGGTTGGTGATTCATTACAGTGGAGGGGTAGTGCATGAGTTCAGACTGCAAAGCATGTTGGATGGCCTGTGGGAGAGCTAATAGACAATATTGTGTCGGCTGTCACAGAGTGGAATAACTTCTGAATGCATTTGCCCATCTGAAAATTCAGATACCAAACTCAAAGATGTTTTCAGTATGGTTAACCTTGCAGTTGTTTTCCCTTCCCTGTGGAAATACACATCATCTTCCATTTTACCTCTTTTAAGTTCTGCTTATGTTGGGTTTGCACTATTCAGGCAACTGAAGTTGAATTGGGATTTATAGCAGGAAGAGATTCCAGAGGAGACAAGAAAACAAAAGATCAGAAATAATAAAAAATACAGTGTTCTGATTTTACTGTATGATCCAACCTTAGCATAACTTGAATATTTTTCCTCTGCAGCAACCATGTCTGCCACTACAAATTTGTTTCTAAAAAGCTATGTATTTTGCTAGCTGTGAATAGTTGGCCTGTGTTTGGTATGTTTCTGTCTTTGTGTTCAGCAGAAGTGTTTTAAAGGTGGTAAATGCAATCTTTGATTGCTAAAAACTACTGGCTTTCAGAACAAGGAATGCATTTTGAATTGACTGGGCTAGGAGGTAGGATAGAGGAGCATTGCAGCCTTTCACTTACATGCTGTCTCTATCCGTTGAGTTTATTTGCATCTTGTTTGTCCCCACTTCTTAAATTTAAGTCACAAATAACTCCAAGATAAGACCCATAAGAATACAGTGTATCTTGCAGCTTTTCATGAAAACCTATTTTTTGCCTCCCCAGATCAATGAAATGTCCAAGGAAGTTAGCAAATTAAAAGAGGCATTGAACAGCCTTTCTCAGCTTTCCTACTCGACCAGTGCCCCCAAAAGACAAAGCCAGCAGCTGGAGGCCTTACAACAGCAAGTGAAGCAGTTGCAAAACCAACTGACTGTAAGTGTGATAGTTTGTGAACCCACCATCACTTCCAGTTCCTTGAAGCTATGCATGCCATTCTCCTCTGTGCCTTATTTAATGTGAAGCACAATCAGTGAGTACAAGCAAAGGAACTTTCATCCAGAAATTCTATGATATCTCTTGTTTCTTTGAAATGTTTAGGAATCTGCAACTCACTAATTGGTCTTTAGAAACAGTCTAATTAAAGAAAGCTTTTTTACTCAGATCAATAGTGGAGCAAAGTTCCTGTACTTGTAGTGGAGTGTAGTGACCAGACCTGCTGCTGAGACCCTGATTTCTGAAAATAAGTCTAGTGTGCAGTGGATTTGTGTGTTTTCTCAAGAACATCAATCAGCTGAAGTCCTTTTGGTTTTTTACACTAAAATAAGTTTGACTTCCTCAAAGAAAGTAGTCACTGAAGGCATGAAGTTTCAAATCAAGCAATTTCATCTGTTTATAGGGAGCACAGTCAATTCTCTCAAATTCTGAACCGCTTAAAGATATAATTTTTTTAATTGTATTTGTGCATGTTGAGTCAAAATTACTATTTCCAAGAGCTTGCCTGTCCAAGATAACACTTAATTCATTGCTGAAGGTGAAAAGGAGAATTCCTATCCTGACGTGCTAAGTGGCTTACCTGGTGTCTGCTTTCCTGCCTTCCCCAGCAGACAGAAGGAAGAGTCAATAAGCATATGGGCCAGGAAAATTCCCTTGCAGTGGGGAAAAATGAGTAGGCAGAGAGCTGGAATCTGCATCCTGCCAGTGTAAAGGCACAGACTGTTTCTTAACCCAGTCCACCAAATCCAAAAGGACATCTCCCATTGCTTAAGTACTAGCAAAAGGTAGTGTAAGGTGCAAAGATGAGCAAGACATTAGGAAAGTGGGCAGGTTTTAAAGAGAACAGAAGCATTCTTTCCTTTTTGTAGGCTAGCTTTGGAAGGATGGCTTCTGGGATGTGGCAGCCCGTGATCATGAAAAGGGTGGCTGGCTTTCCTTGCTCACATGCATAGTAAGCAAGTGAAGATTTTCAAGATTTAAAACCTTTGTAAGCACCTCCTTTTCCCTGGGATGACATTAGCTGGCAAATGGGTCACTGACTTCAGGGAAGAGCTTATTTGCACTTAACAGTTGATTTGTCAGAACACTGTTGACTGTCGTCACTTCTGGTTGCTGATAAGCTCAGAAGTAGAGTATGTGCTCATTCCACTTCTTTGCAGCTCAGTGCTTCTTAGAGCTGATGTCACCTCACCAGCTTTTTACTGGGGTGGGTAGAGTTACGGTGTTTCTGTGGACCACACTTCTGAGCAAATTATGTTTCGGATGGTTCGGATGGTTGGTAGCGCAGTGCTGTGTGAGCTAGTTTCACATGTGTGCATAAGGTTGTGGTCTGTAATTCCCTGGAGCTCTCTAAATCTAGTTGGGGAGCTCTGAATTCAATAGTTCTGAATGCTCTGTGACTTTCTGTTTAACTATTTCTAGGAAACAAAGAAACAACATCAAGAAATTGTCTCAGTTTACAGGATGCATCTTCTCTATGCTGTGCAGGTATGGTTGCATGTTATCAGATACACAGTGCTGATATTTTAATGAAAGCTGTTTCTTCTGCAGATCTAGTAAGAACTTTAGATGTTTTACCCAAAACATCTTTAGATGTTTTATCTGAAGTCATCCTACCCAAAAGATATGACTGCTTAAGCACAAATTTAACACTGCTTCCCTTTGGGAAACTGATCTAATCACTATACTTCACAAATAGTTTGTAAATGCTCTTAAAGAGCAGAGGGATGCTTGGATTCAATCATCTTTTCATCTTTTTCCCCTTGTCCAGGGTCAAATGGATGAAGATGTCCAGAAAGTGCTGAAGCAAATTTTATCAATGTGCAAAAGCCAATCACAGAAGAAGTAAACAAAAAAAACCAAGAAAAACTGCTAATTTCTATTAATCCTTTTATGGGTGTGTATCTTATTTGCCTTAACATAAGATTTTAAATTGGCAATTTGCTGCTTTTATGTTATTGTGCTGTGAGGTGGATTTGTTTGTCTGTCTCTACCACTTTGTATGTGCGTTTGCGTGTGCAGTAAGTAAACAGATGCCTGCTTTTCATATCCAAAATGCAAATATGTTCTTTAGACTTTTTACTTAGACCACTCTGTGTCATGTTTACCCAGAAAGTACTTTCTAGCTTCCTCCAACAGAGGGAGGTTAATCTAGAAGGCACTCATGTTGCCTGGATGAATGGGAAATTCTCCATAAGGTCTTCTGTACTGTTTATAAGCTGCATCTTGATATGGGGATTAACTTTGTTGTTTTATGTTGTAGCACTCAGATACGTGACATTTTGCCACATGCAGTCTTTGGCAGACCAGAAGTGAGCCTTGCAGCAGTGAGCAGAAATAGATATTTATGCTAAACCAGAACATCAAATACCTACATGAGTTAGTGTAATATTATTTAAGTTTAATATACCGTAAGGTAGCTGTCCCAACCAATCCAATGCACTGAGTACACAAAAATCATGCCAAGTTTCATAGTTTCCTTCAGCTGCCTGGTAGTGGAATGAAACTATTTCAAAAGGTAAAATCCTTAGTTTTTTGAAGTTCTGTACAAAGCAGAACAGAAAGGTCTGTACAAACAACCCTTTATGGAAGGTTTAGCTATCTATGCAAGAGTTGGCCATGAAGCTCAGGAACAAAACCAGAACATACACTTTAGACAAGGGATTCTAGTGAACACAGGATGTTTACAGTGATGTCAATGCCTCATACTTCCTAACCTCACTTTTGTAAAGATCTTCTCTTCAGTATATTTTTATTGGCCCTCTAAATGAATTTTTTCTAACTAAACCATTTTTTCTACATAATGTTTGCATTAAGCTTATTAACAAATATTTTTAGGTAATCGTGTTTTAGAGGGTTTCTTTTTATACCCCCAAGTATTCAGTAATAGTGAAGCATAGTGAAGTGTTTTGAGTTTGTGAAAGATCTGTGTGGAATAGTAGAGCTGTCTGTGTCAGTGTGGTCCAGAGCAGTGAGGTATACAAGGCAATTCAGCCTGCTGTTTTAAGAAAATGTAGAAATTAGAGCTAGGGAACCGCAAGAGGTGTTGAAATTGCTGCATGTTGTTT
Source organism: Apus apus (assembly GCF_020740795.1). NCBI lineage: Eukaryota > Metazoa > Chordata > Aves > Apodiformes > Apodidae > Apus > Apus apus. The sequence goes on from NC_067312.1 coordinate 12,665,763, forward strand.
CTGGAGGCTAGGGGAATCAGTAAAGCCTTTATCAGCACTTTTTGAATTTCAAGTAAAATTAAAATGTCTGCTGTGGTGTAGTATGAAAGATGGAAAAATGCTTCTAAGCACACACTGCACTTGAGGATGCAACCGTTCTAACTAGCTTGCAGCTTCACTATGGTATTTGTTTTATTCCTGTTAGTGGATATGTCTCTAATAGAGAAATCTTGCAGAGCTATATAATCTATGAAGTTTATATCAATTCGTAATATGACAAGAGTCAGCAGTGCCTCAGGCTGATTGAACTCATAGTGCACTTAGATAATTCCTAACCCTGGTAAAACTAAAATGTATTTTAAAAGCATAAAGAAAAATCACACCTTTGCTTTTTTGGGGTGGTTTAACTTATGCCTGCTAATTTTGAACAGTATTTTTCAGTTAGATGGTTTTGAAAATGCTCCAAAGAAATGTGAAAAGAATTTTGCTGCAGCACTTCAAAATGAACAAGGTTTTAGCATGCTAATGCTGCCAAGTGTAAAACTTGATTAATCGTTTTGTAGGTTGCCTGATGGATTTAGTCTTCTACTTTGTTTTGGTTTGTATATTTATTACAATTATCTTTGTGGAATATTGAAAATTATATACTACAGCATAGCAAGTTTCTTTATATGTAATTTACAAGAAGTTTCCTTATGCAGCAAATAAACTATTTCCAATTTTTCATCTTCGTTCTTTGTGTGCCTTCATTTACTTTTTGTACTGAGGGAAATCTCACCACACTTGTTTTAATGTAGTACGACGGTGTTCTATGTCTCATGAGTAGATGGCTTTCAGATGTACCAGGTTTTCCTCCCTGAAATTGCAACTTGATTGTTAACTTTCTGAATCTGTCAGGTAGGATAGAATCTGCTCCAGATGCCATGCAGCCAGTTTTGCATATCATGCCTTTGATTTGATTGGTAAGTTCAGAACCATTTCTTACGTTGACATCCTGGTAGAGGTAACATAAGCCCCAGTGACATGTGGCTGTTTCCTGCTCACAGATCCCCCAGTGTCATTCTCCTAGGAGAGAACCAGCCAAGAGAGGGCCAGTGGAAAAGCTGTCTGGAAATCACTTGGTAGGTGCTACCTCACTACCTGGAGCTGTAGTTTGGTTTTCAAGCCCATTTCATGTTACGTGCGTTTTCCTGAGCAGTGGCTGGCTGGGGACAGGAGGCAGGTGGTGTGTGGCTTCACTGCTCTGAAGGCCTCAGAGCTAAATAAATTACTGTTGCTATACACGAGTTGTGGTTAGACCATAAAAGATGCTCTTTGGGTGGCTTTGGCAGTGTGGGCTGCCAGCCTGGAGTCTGGAGGAGAGAGGGGGATGAGCAAGGAGCCTGGAGGTCCATGTGGGCTGCAGGGGGAGAGCTGCCATCGTAGTGAAGGGGGCAGTGGTGTCTGTGTCAGCCTTTGTCCATCTGACCTCCCCCCAGCGGGTCACTGGCTTGTGTTGCACCAACCAGAGAGCCTGAGGCTTTCACCACACTGATGCCATCCTTCATCTGAGCAAAAGGCTGAAGCAATCTGCCCTTAAACATGGCAGAGACCCATGTGCTGCAGGGAAAAATCACTGTCTCAAGCAGTGTGGCCAGGCCTCCCGGTATGAGGCAGGCCCTGGAGCAGAGGCAGCTTCTGCAGCCCTGGCTGTCATGGGGCTGCATGTTGAGAAACTCACAGAAAAGCTCCTGGAGGAGTTGGGTGTTGAGGTTTCAGAGCAGCAGCACAAGCAGCCATGATGTAACCCAGCACATACTCTGCAAGCAAAACCCCGCCAGTTTTGTCAGATAGGAGCGGGTGCAAGGCTTTTAGGTCAGATCAGTGGTTTAAATCCTCAGTTTGCTGTGGTTTTGCTCTGCCACAGGGAGCACTAAAAGTGCTCAGAATGTAATGTCAAGCTACAGTTCAAGAGTTTGTCTGAGTACCTTGAAACCATCATCTATAGCAACACTGTCTAGTTCTGCAAAGACAGGTCCCTGGGGGTGCTCATGGGTGCAAGCCAACTCTCAGCAAAACGTTTCATAGAAGAAAAGTTTCCAAATGCTTCTTCATCCCTGCCTTCTCTTCCTCCTCTGTTTGGATCCTTCACTGATCCTTTTGAAAAGAAGTAACAGAGTTACCAAATACAGACAAGAACCACACTTTTTAAATTTTATGTCAGCATTCTTCTCAGGGCAGTAACAAATTCATTATCCTCATGTTAACAATCTTTTCCATAAATGCTCTGTCTTAGAATTGTGAACAGTGGTGAAGTGCAGCTGAAGCAAATTAAACTCTGTGATTTAGTAAGTTTCTACTCACTCAAGGAAGCCTAAAATACAATTTTTGTAGCTACAAAGTAGCCCTCCCAGCAGAGCCTACTGCGGTAAGAAAGCAGTGTGTGCTTTGCTCAGCATCTACCAGTGCTGGGTTCCTCAGGCGATGGCAGCAGGAGACAAAATCTCCCACAGGAGAAATGATGGCCTCTGTCTTGGACCCAGTGGTGGGATACTGTGGTGGTGTGTCTCAGCACAAGGCTCCTCTGATGGTCGGTTTGTGCTTTTAGCCCTGCTGCTGCCTGTCCCACTTCAGAAGGGCCTATTTTGAGATACAACTTTTCATTCCTGAGGCATTTTATGGCAACCTGCCGGTTGCTGTTTACAAACCTTTGGCTGCCCTGACAGGCTCTTCTTGCCTGATGCGTTTAACACAGGTATTGACACAATTACCAGTTTTTCAGTTATTTTGAAGGCCTGCTTGCAATGCTGCTCTGTCCAGACTCACGGTGCTGGCCCTGCTCGAGTCCAACAGCCTGAAATGCTCAGACGGTTGGTAATGGGGCCTCCTACCAGCAGCTGGAGATTGGAAACAGGCACATCCCGGTGACATCATCCCCGCAAGATGCTCAGGGCTGGAGCCCGTGTTCCTGCAGGCAGCCTCGGCTCCTGCCGTCCCGGCGCTCTCCCGAGGTGCTCCCAGCCCTGCCCGGGGGGGACGCTGCGCCCGGTGCCCGGCGCTCCGCAGCTCTCGGGAGGCAGGCATCGCCTGCAGCAAAACCAGTCTGCTCGCTTGGGAAGCTGTGGCTCCGGTGTGGTCGCTCTTCCCTTCAGGATTAGCCGAGACACCCCCCGTTGAGGGCTGGGCTGGGAGGCACGGCAGCTCTTCTTCCTGCACCTCCTCTCCTACAGCAGCAACAGCCCCACAGCCGGCTGCAGGCTAGAAAGCCCTGTCCAAAAGTGTCTGGGTGCATTTGGTTCTCTGTTAGCACTTTGCTTCCCACCAGGAGGCTTCCCCCAGTGAAGAGGCTAGGGAGCAAGGCGGAACCTGGATTAAGCTGCATTTTACAGGCCAAAAATATAACAAGTGTGGAGGGACAGAGAGCTGAACCTGGCATTCCTTCCCCTCTGAGCCTCCCTTGCAGCTAGAAAACAATGTCAAGACACAAAGCACAAAGGTCTGCACTGCCCTTTTCCTAGAAATAGCTCCCCTAGGATCTTGCTATTCTAAATGTGGCTCCCCCATAGAAAAAAAAAGCAGTGCGTATGGGGCCAGATGCTGCAGCACCAGGTGCAGACATGCCTGAGCAGATGCTGCAGAGCCAGGTGCCTGCTGGAAGGTCACAGAGCAGGGTAGTGCCCGGGAGGAAGGCAGTGTGACCCTTCTGCTGCCTCATCCCCTGCAGCGGGTTTGGGAGCAGGTGCTGGGAGCAGGACCTCCCCTTTCAGAGCCCTGCACTGCCGGTGTCTGCCTTGTCACCTGAAACGTCTCCGAAACTCCCGCCCTTGCTGCCGCGTGGAGAAATCCCGTCACGGTCGGGCGGCTGGCGAGAGGCGAGGCTGGCAGAGTCCCCTCCGCTTGTAAGGATGCCTTGCCTGATGGGTCTCTGGCAGGAGCTTCCCTTGCAAATATGTCCATAATTACAGCCGTGCGTGATCGCCAGGCTTGTGCTTTAGCACGGAAGGGGAGGGGACGCGGTTACGCTGGCTGCCCTGGGGCTGCTCCGTGCAGCCCGAGCCTCGCCGGGAGCCTTGGTCAGCTCCACAGGGTGACTGCTTGCAGGGAACATTCTGCTCTGTCCCGCCAGGTAACAGCCTTGGTTTAACCCCCTTCCTCTGGAACCTGTTTCATGCCTCTATTTAATAGTTTATTAGGAGAGTGAATGTCTGTGACCAGCTGATGTAGCATTTAAAAGCAACAGAGCTCTCTGTGAAGAGCTAAACAGCTGCTTATAAAACTATGGGAAGAAGAAACACATTCTTGGTGATTCATCAGGCTATGCCTATAAAAGCAGCCGAGAATACTCTTGGATGTTAGAACAAGACCACTCCTGTCATCACACTGCTTGGGATGGGCCCTGCCATGTTGTTGGGACTGGCCAACCACTTTTTTTTTTGCAAACAACTGCCCAGCACGGCTCTGAGATACAGAAGCACAGAATTAGCTTCCTCCACCCTGCAGGTGGCCCTGCACCTTGCAGGGTGAAGTCTCTGCAGTGAAAACCCCGGCTGTGCAGCACCCCAACCCCTCCATGCCCAGGAGCATCTCATGCGATGCAGGCGCATCCTGGGAGCTGGCACCAGGGCTCCTGGGAGCAGCTTTGGACCTCAGCATTCCCTCCTCTGGCTTCTGGGCTGCCCTGGGTCATGTACGAAATCTTAGGAGGGACTCTGCCTCCCTGGAGCAGCCGCTGGGTTCTCAAGCAGAGGAGGCACTGCAGTTTAGTGTTGCTTCCAATCTCCTTCAGCTCCTGCCCGGATCGGGGTGTGTGTGGGGGGGGCGGTGGCTTCCAGCCTCCCATAGGGTTGCAGCTCCTTTGCTGCACTCCATTGGCATTTGTGGGGTAGAATCTACACATATGTACAGACAGATTTGTTATCTAATTAGATAAATACAGGAAATACATTGAGGCCTCCACCATTCTGCTGGCTTGCTTATTTTTGGTCAACCCTATGGTCTCATCTGAATTTGGAAGGGTAGGAGGCTGATAAATTCTCCACAAAGAGCTTTCATCATCTCTTCCCACAGCCTCATGCCAGCAGACTAGAAAACCCAGCACCCTCTCCAGCCTTGTCTGCACAAGCCAGCCACCAACAAAGCAAGTTTCATGTCTATTTGACCAGTGGCTCACTGGGGTTTTGACATGCAAAATAAATTATCTGGCTCAGAGAATTTCCGAAATGCTGACCTGAGCTCACCCAACACTGCTCCACGCTGTCACTCTGGAGGCAGTGACATTCTCACATTCTCTCTACTCTGCTTTGGGCAGGTGCAAGCTCCTTCCTGCAAGGAGATGAACACCGCCTCCCTCCGAAGCTACAGGGTCCCAGCTATAGCTCTTACCCAAAACAAACGTCAGCTGTCTCTGATGATGGGTGCCACAGTTGTGGCAGTTTTTCTGCAGGGGCATGAATAATTACTGATGGGATCACTTACAGCAGTTGGGCATAGAGGGGCCCAGGTGAGACCTGAGGCCTTGGTGTCCTACAACACACGCCTTGAACAGCAGAGCCACAGTGACGAAGAGATGGGAGCACAAGGCAGGGAGATGTGGCTGTCCTGCTCCAAGCTGCACCTCCATCTCTGTTCCCCATGCAAAGAGTGGCTTGAGTTGAGCAGGGCAACTTCTAGAGAGTGCACTTACTTGCAAACATAAAAACATTTTGCATGGGATTTGTCTTCTCAGTGACATTTGTTCTTCGCTAGAACCACTGATCCCGACATAGATTTGATTTATGAGCAAAGGTTCTTAATCAGGGTAAAAGTTCCCACACAAGCTCAAGGTGTGTGGAGCAATGGGTTGGCAGTGCCCATGGGCTGTGCCAGAGCCAGTGCAGCAACATCAGTTACAGTGAAACGAGTTCAGGTGCTTTGACAGTCCCATCAACTCACTTCAGCTCAATGGGTCAGCTGGAACCACATCTTCTCCTGGCATAGAAGTGAGTAGTAACCTGCTCCCCAGGCCACCGATGTCTGAGACAGGTCTGTACCCGAAGGGAGAAACCCTCCAGGGGAAGGGTGTTACACAAGTACATGAGGAAAAATATAAACCACCAAAAACCCAGCAAGGCGCCCTGAAAGCAGGCTGTGGGGCAGCTGCGTGGCAAGGGCTGCACCAACCCCCCTGACTGTTGCCCTACATGCTTTTTTTTTACCCCGGGGTTGTTGTGCCAGCTACAAAATGCTTGTCCCAACCAGCTGTGTGTTAGCTTATAATCTGCATCTGCATAATTTTTGTCTGTGTGCATGTTTGCATGTGCATAGTCACACACAAGCACCACAGACACAATGATGGCTTGTAAGGAGCCTTTATCTTCTCTGCAGTCTGTTTACTGTGTTGTGACTGTAGAAACTTCCCAATCTGGGCAGGTGGGCAGCATCCTCCAAGATCAGCCCTGCAGGGGAGCTCTAAGAGCTGGAGACCAGAGCTGTAGAGCAAGGCCCAATGAGAGCTAAAGGGTGCCCCAGTGTTGCCTCAGCTCTAGCCAAGAATGCACTTCCAGGGCATTTCTCACCCAAACCCCAGTGCTGAAGTTACAAGAGTAAGGACATGCAGCCTGTGGGCTGGAGGAGGGCAGAGGTGGTCATCTCATGCCCTCTTCTGGCCAAAAGCCTCCCATGGAAGCAGGATCCCAGCCGTACGCCCTGGCACAGCCCTCCAAAGTACCCCTCCTTCAGCCACCTGGGGACTGCATGGGCTGCCCAGTCCAGCATGCACACACCCATATCTTTTGGGAAAATTTTCAGTAAGAAAGCATTTAGGTTTAGTTGTTTTTTTGTTTGTTTGTTTTTTTCCAGTGCCTTAAGGCACTGAACTAGAAGTTAACATCTACTTCATGCAACCAGAAACAGCAGTGAGGAGTGCAAGAAGGGGTCTCTGACTAAAAAGTCTGGTCTGATCATTAGGCACAACTAAAGTGACCATCAAGTGGTCAGGAAATCTGGTGTCAGACTGAGGTATAAGGCTGCCCTGCAAGCAGCAGCCTGCCTGGAAACCTCTTTTCTCATTAGATTTTTTACTCACACCTTTGCTTGGGCTGCTGATGAGCTACTTCTGGTGGGGTTTTGAGGAGGTTTTGAGGGTGTGGCTTTGGGAGGTTTGTGAGAATAGCTCAGAGTAAAAGCCATAACCAGTGGGAACTTGCAGATGTGAACAGCCAGGGTGTCTGTGCTGCCACTGAAATACCTGCTGACTTCCAAGCAGTGTCCAGTTTTCCACTCCTTTTCCATGTTGTGTCTGCAATAAAACAAGCTGGAACTTGCTAAACTTCACCACGAATGAGAAGCTGATGCTGTCATTTCATCCAATGGCAATGCAGCACCTGAACTCCTGCCTCTCCATGAGGGTCTTACCCAAACTGAACACCTGAAGTAAAACTCCTCCCCCTCTACTTGGCCCTGGTGAGACCTCTCTTGGAGCACTGTGTCCAGTTCTGGGCTCCCCAGTTCAAGAGGGACAGGGATTTACTTGAGAGAGTCCAACGGAGGCTACGAGGATGATTAAGGGACTGGAACTCATCTGTCTTGTGAGGAAAGGCTGAAAGACCTGAGGCTGTTTAGTCTAGAGAGGAGAAGACTGAGAGGGGATCTTATTAATGTCTATAAATACGAGGGCTGGGTTTCAAGAAGGCAGGGACAAGCTCTTTTCACTTGTGCCCTGTGACAGGATGAGGGGCAATCGATTCAAGCAAGAGCACAGGAAATTCCACCTCAACATAAGGAAGAACTTCTACAGAGCTCTGGAACAGGCTCCCCAGAGAGGTTGTGGAGTCTCCTTCTCTGGAGACTTTCAAGACCTCTCTGGATGCCTTTCTGAGTGATCTGCTCTAGTTGGTTGTGTTTATTTTGGTTTTGGTTTTTTGATGGGGTTTTTTTTGGTCCTGCTCTGGCAGGGGGGTTGGACTCAGTGATCTTCGGAGGTCCTTCCAACCCCTGATATTCTGTGATCTCTAGAAGTCCCTTCCAACCCGTCACATTCTGTGAGTCTGTGACTTTTGTTCACCGAGAACCACACCCATCAAGGCACAAGGTGCATGAGCAGCTCCTCACCTTTGTCAGCACAGGCCCTGACTTGGTCTAGCTGGGCACAGACGTGAGCCTTGCACACACGTCTGCAATAGCTACTATTTATGAAATGCAGCAGTTGGTTTCTGGAACTCTGTGGCGTTATTTTTTCTCTCTGTGGATATTTTTTCCATGATCACTGCTGGTAGATTATAGTAAAAACTGTTAAAAGTACTATTTTAAGAAGTAATATAGTATATCTGTAGGCAATTATAGAAAAGTACAAAAAAAAAAAAAAAGCCACAGTAATGTCCTTAAACGTAATACCAGGAACTTTGATATTCTGAAATGAATCACATTAAGAAAGTCACATGTACTGTTTCATTTTTATCCTGTCACCCAGATATTATGTAAATCATTCTTAACACTCAGTAGTCAGAGATAATATTAATAATTCCCCAGGAACATTTTTTTTGTCACAGAAGAAATTAAGGCAGCAAGCCGAAAGGAAATTCACCCACACTGAGTATTTCAGTGTGGAAAATGAATAAAACAGTAACTAAGAGTTATTTAGAGTATTGTTAGGTTTATCATCCTGTAGTTCAAAGATTCGCAATTGTTTTTAAAAAGTAAAATTTATTGCAATAAATGGACAACCTGAATGAACAACAACAGAATTGGACTGCTGACACTGTGCACTCTGAAAGTATCCTCTTCCTGACATGAGACAGACGTGAAAAACGGTCAACAAAAGCATTTTAAACTTAAAATAAACCAAAGGACTTGGATTCTGTTGAACCGTGGAGCAATCGGCTTGGAAAACATACGAACATACTGGTTTCCACGTGTGCAAAGCAGGAGTTCAGCTCTGGACAAACCACAAAACTTGACAACAGGCTACAGCTGACTGATGGCTGACTCCTGGATCCCACCCCAAGGCAGCAAGGCAGGGAGACTTCAGCCTCCTGCAGTGTGAGCTGCAGCTTCTGCATCTGGGTCAAGACCCAGCTGAATCTGGTGGGCCTCCTGTTCTGAGCAGGTTGTTTGCAATGGAGAGGTGTGAAACTTTTGTCCTCAGTGCAGCCCACGCCACTGCTCTGCAAAGCTGGCCACTGCAGGAAGCTCTCCAGAAATTGCCCTCTCTTTCCAGGGAGCTGGAGGTTAGACCCATTTTTAGCAGTGACAGGAAGACACCCCTCCGAGGGACACAGATTTTACTTCAGTTTGAGAGTCCCTCCTGTTGCTGAAAAAAGCTACTGAGAAGGTAAACAAACTTCACAAATAATTTCAAATATGAAACTTTTCTCTCCTTTTATGATTCTTAGCAGTGTTAGGAGCAGGCTAGGAGCAGGGACACATCCAGAAAGAGACATTTCAGCAGCAGCATTCTTGCATATGTGTAATAAATAACCAGATACAAAACTGTAACATTGACAGAGAAGTTATGAGTATTGAGTAAGTAAATCCTGGCATCTATCTTTATTTACCAATTCAACACCAGTATTACAGACAAAAGGGTAAACTGGTATCAGAGGAAACTCCAAGGAATTGAGTTATATTGAGAATTAATCAAGATGAGGAGAAGCCTAGTGGCTTCACCAGCAAAACATGCTGGCGTTTGCCAGAATGAAACCACCTCCAGCTTTTAGGAAATCAGTTTGAAAATGTCAACCTTTTTCAAGACAGATCTGGCTTTAAGTCACTGAGAGTTAACTGGCTAACATACTGCTAGTGTTCAGATTTTCCCTTCTGTAACTGCTTACAACAAGCCAAAGACAAAAAAAACACAACAAACCCCACAACACAAACAAAAATTTTTGGAGAACAAGAATTACAGGAGGGTTGCTGCTGTAAAAAGCTGCAACGTCTGACACAAACAGCACTTGAACATCTGTGCTGGAGTCAGTGCCTAGAGGAGACCAACTCCCCTTTTTGCCTTTCTAGCTTCAGTTTTTTTGATTCAAGGCTAAGAAATGTTTGCAAGGTAATAAAAAAGAAGTCTTTGCATTTCTAATTCCAGAGTTAAAAAAACAAAATATGTATCATCTATCAATCTTTACAGCTTTCATTCAGTTTTATAAAAAATAAAGTATTTTAAATATCCATAAATATAATACAGACAACAGACTGTGCACCTACGGCTCTGCGTCAGTAATATCCTCATCAGGGCAACAATAGTATTCCACAAAACAGATCTGTCCGTCTTCATTCCTAATCATATACTGCAGTGAAAGAAATCCTTGAGCATCTGTTCGAATTGACACTTTACAAGACAAAGCCAGTGCCTTTGTAGATGGTTTAAGCAAAGAAATCTTGTACCTGCAATGGGAACAAAAAAAGTAATCTGAAAAAAAAGTAAGATCGTGCAGAGAGGAGCTGAAACTTCACTTCCAATCACAGACACAGAACACTTAAATACAATCCTGGTAACAACACTGGACAGACACTGTTATCACTCAGCTTTTGATCACAGACACAGACTTTCCATCAGATGGGGAGTATTTTTTCCCACTATACTAGTCAATGGCACAGTACTCCAAAACCAGGTTAACTTTTCAGCAAGAATGCATGACCTGCCATAGAGGGCACTCACTGATCACAGACTTCCTGACCTGTTTGTCTGGGTCTGGTTACAGTGGAATGCTTCCATCAAATCCGAGTCCCTAGGGTAGTCCAGATGTGCACTTCCTGCATTTCCAAAAGTGGACAACCTGGAAGACAAAAGGCCCCATCTCAAAACACTTGATCACAGTCCTATAAAAAGCATCAAAATCAAGTCATCTTGCGTATCATATTGGCTGTTTCACAAAACACTGTTGTTTTGCTTTATTTAACTAAAAATGCTAAACTGACCACATCAGTGGCACGTTTATCAGGTTGTCAATATATTACTGTGTTAATCAGGTTACATACTGTGATCTGCAATACTCTTTACAGTTCTTCTTGAAATAAGGCAATATTCTAAAATAGCTCTCCATCTTCAACCTGAAAACTTCCAGTCCTGCCAAAGGAAGCCAACCATGAGCTGAAAGCACAGCCTCTAGTACCTGAAGTAGGGTTTGTCTGGAGACATGGTAATCTGCAGAACTTCACTGGTCATATCCAGTTCAGCAAATGCTTCTCGTAGCCCCTCTGACTGCAGAATGATTTTATTAACGACCTTTGTACTGCAGAAATCAAAGTCTAACAGCTCCTCAGGTTCTTGAGTGTTAATTTTGCACACTGTCACTACTCCTCCTTCTTCCAAGAACAGCACCAAGGGATGGCCATAACCACGGTAACACATCCTCAGGGCTGTTGATGTTCCTGGAAAAGAGAAATACACATTCTTCAAAGAGCTAACTAGCACATCTGATCACTTGAGAAAATTCAAATTTTACTGGCATAAGAGGCACAGATCAATTTGATTTAGCATGTTTGGTTCCAGCCTCCAAAACACAAGTGTAGCATGCTTAGTGCAGCTTCCTAGGAAGTGCTAATGGTTATGCAGCAGAAGGAAATTATTTGCATGTAGATATCAGTTAAAATCCAACTCATCACGTACTAAGCAGCTAACACTGGCTGTGACAATGATTCTGGATGTGTTGCAAATAGTTTAGTGGAGTTGAAAAATCCTCCACGGTCCTGAGGCTCTCTCTGGCACACATAATCTTTCTTTACAGCTCTTGTTACTTGTGCAACCTGAACTGAAGCTTCCTGTGATAGGAAGAGGGGAAACAGCACCAACTTACAACACAGGAAGTTCCACCTCAACATGAGGATAAACTTCTTTACTGTGAGAGTGACAGAGCACTGGAACAAGCTGCCCAGAGAGGTTGTGGAGTCTCCTTCTCCGGAGACTTTCACCACCCATCTGGAGGTGTTTCTGTATGACCTGCCCTAAGTGATCCTGCTCTGGTAGGGGGGCTGAACTTGAGGATCTTCACAGGTCCTTTCCAACCCCTGTGATTCTGTGATTCTATGGTTCAGTGATTATCCTCACAGGAAAACCCAAACTTCTCAGTTCCAACACCATCACAGACACATATACCTTTTTTCTGTCTTCCAAGCAGCCTTAGTCTCTTCCAGCCTTTCCTGCTGCAGTGGTTCCTGACACACTGGCCAGGCTCACATCCACCATCCCCACAGCACACACCTACATGAGCTTAACTACACAGGAGGGACCCTGCTCAACAGCAACAGCCACCATGCTCGGAAGGACTCCATGGGAGGAGGCCAGAAGTTCTGCCAAGACTGGAGATCTCCCTGTGGCAGTGCAGAGGGTTCACTGGGCCATGACACATATACACACACACTGTCGGGGTAAACATGCACCTTACCTGGCAAAGAGCTGGCACCAAAAATGGTCAAGCAGTCGAGGAGAACAGACAAATTGATCCGGAACGTCACTGATTCCTCCTGAACAGCAAATTCCTGAAAAATTTCTGCCTGTAAGCAAAAGGAAAGAGATGAGGAGAGGGAGTTTCTGCCATCATTTTACAGCTTAGACTTCCTTAAATTCAGTCCTTTCACTTTCAGAGATCACTGAAGTACAAAGTGATTTCTACACGTAGGACAGTGTCAGTTAAAGAAAAATGGGTTTTGTCTCAAAACCAGTAAAATGAAATCAGGTCACAGTTGCAAAAGCAGCATAAGCATGAAAACCTAAACACTCGTCTTATGTGGTTTAAAAACCAAGTTACCAATATTAAAACCCAAAGCTGCCTACTTCTAGAGCTGGAAACATCCAGGGAGCTATGCAATGTAAGTGCCATCCTTCTCCAGAAGCAGTATTTGTGGAGCATGAAAAACCTCCCAAACAATACAAACCACGCAAGAACAGAACGGAATAGTGAGTTCACCACACTGACACTTGCTCTGAACCACAGAATCATTAAGGTTGGAAGGGACCTTATAAAGATCACCAACTTCCAACCCCCCTGCCATGAGCAGGGAACCCGGCCCCTAGACCTGGCTGCACAAAACCTCATCCAGCCTGGCCTTAAAAACCTCCAGGGATGGGGCATCAACAACGTCCCCGGGCAACCCGTTCCAGTTCCTCACCATCCTTCTAGCGAAGAATTTCTTCCTGATCTCTAACCTAAATCTCCCCTCTCTCAGTTTAAAACCATCACCCCTTGTCCTGTCACTGCCCTCTCTGATGAAAAGCCCCTCCCCAGCTTTCCCGTAGCCCCTTTCAAGCACTGGCAGGCGCTAAAAGGCCTAGGAGCTGCCTTGGACTCGTTCCAGGCCACCCGGTTTGCCGCCGGGCGGTAACTGCAGGCCGGGGGCAAATCACACCAAGCTCCGCGGGCCCCAGGAGGCGGGTATCCCGCTGTCCTGGGCTGCGATGAAATGTAGCGAGAGTGTCACGACAGGGCAGCGCGCTGAGGGCGCAGCCGGGCCCGGCCCGGCGGGCAGGGGCAGCCCCGGAGCAGCTCCCGCGGCCCTGCCCCCGCACTGCCCGCCCGCCCCGCGGCGGAACGCTCAGCCCCCTCCCGCGGCCCCGGGGAGCGGCACCTGGATGAAGGCGTTGGCCTGGATGCACTTGGCGTCCTCCACCGTCACCCGGAGGCCGTTGGCCGTGGCGAGGCAGGTGGCGTGGTCCTGGAAGTGCACGGCCCTGAGGAGGCCGGAGAGGTGCCGGGCGTTGTCCAGGCTGGCGCTCAGCAGCGGCGGCGGGGCGGGCAGCGCCATGGCGGGCCGGAAGGGAGGCGGGAAGGGGCGGGAAGAAGGGGCGGGCGCTGCGGGGCGGGGCGGGCGCGGCGTGCGGCGCGGGGAGATGGCGGCCGGCAAGAGGCGGCGTGAGGGCCCGGCGGCGCGGCCGGGGAAGCGGGCGAAGCGAGGCCCCAGCGAGCCCGGGGAAGGCGCCGGGCCGGCCCCGGAGGGAGCGGCCCCGCAGGAGTACCGCGTCCCGCCGCCGGTCTCGCAGGTAGCGCCCCGGCCCGGCCCTGCGGCCCGTGCTCCTCGGGGCTGCGGGGGGGTGGCCGGGGGAGCAGCCGGGTTCATTCGCGTTCTCTTCTGGGATGGCTCCTGGGAGGAAGGAAGGCAGGAAGGCAGGAAGGCAGGAAGGCAGCGTGCGGTGGGGCGCCGGTTGGGTGGGGGGTCGGGAGAAACCCGCTCGCGGGAAGGAGCGTGAGGCGGGAGCGGCGTGGCTGGGGTGCGGGGCGGCACGGCTCAGCACCGGGCTCCGGGGTCTTAGGGGGCTTTTCGCGCCAGAACGGGTCTGTGATCTCCGTGAAGACACACAGAGACCTTTGTTCTGGCTTGAGGTGAATTAACTCCCGTTACCTTAATCTCGGAAGCGTTTCGGAGAGCTGGGTGGTTCTGTTACAGGAAGAGTGCGTGGAAACGGTGCCTGTTTCATTTAAGAACCGTCCTGAGAAGGCTTCAGGAATTGCCTATGTGGTTTGCTTGGAAAAAAAAAAAACCAAAACACCATAAAGTAGCGCGCTGGAGTCTGGGGGTTTCGTCATGTGCTCAGCTGTAGGAAAAGCCGAGTTGTGCTCCGAGCCTGTCGGCTGCTCTGGCCTGTGCTCTTTCCCTGCCATCCTGCCTTTTGCAAACACTGTGGCTTCCGTAACACCCGCGGGGCTGGGGCCGGCTCCTTTGCTTAGGAAGGTGCTGGAGCAGCATGGATGGCAGCTCTTCGTGCAGAGAACTCACACCTCCAAGGGCCGTAGGGAGGTAATCCCTTCCAGCAGGGCTGTGATTCCCTGGGGGAGATAGTGTTAGTAACAAAAGTTCTTGTTGTGCTTTTCTGTGGCTGCATTTCAAAGCTGCGTTGTTGCTGTGTTGTGGTAGTTTTAAGGCCTAGAAACTTCCTTTCCCGGCTGAACTTTTGTGTCTGTTTTCCTAGGGTAAATGGAGAAACAAGGAGCGACTGCTCATTTTCTCGTCTCGTGGAATTAACTTCAGAACAAGACACCTAATGCAAGACTTAAGAACGCTGATGCCTCACTCTAAAGCAGGTGGGGTTGGGCATCACCCCTAACACTTCCAGAGTGGTTTCAAACCAAGAACTTCTGATAACCTGCTGTCTTTGAAAATGTGGTGCATAAAGGTTTTGGTGAAACTTTTTACCTTAAACAACCAACTGCCAAACCTCTTCTGACCCAACAAGCACAGTGACTGTCATTGTGTCTTAATATTCTCTGGGAAGTTACTGTTGTGGCCTCAGCCCTCTAAGTGCCCAGATAATTTCATTGCTGTATTTATTTGTCACGTAACCTGGCTGGAAAAACTTGATGTTTATTCTTTATCTTTCATACATACCCAGCAGTTTATTTTTTTTCTTTTTTCAAAAGGACAGACTGTTAAAAGAAATTCTGTGGTAAACTGGTTTTTCAACCTACTAACTGTTGCTCTTGTCTTCCAGATACTAAAATGGACCGTAAAGACCAGTTGTTTGTGATTAATGAGGTAATCCAGGATTTAACTTAGCACTTCTTTTTTATTTTCTCTGGAAATCCAGTGTGCAAAAGAAAAGGGCAGCCAAGCTCAATGGATCTCACACTACTTACAGGAGTTGTGTAGTTTCATAAATAAAAATTACTGATATAAAAAAAATTGCTCATGTTAAAAAAAGGAAATTTACTTTTGATGAATTAAACCCAAATAAAACCTTTAATTAGACACAGACTTTTAAATGAAGAGATAAAACTGAAGATGCCTTTCTGTGCTGGTGAAATGTGTATTGCAGTTTGTACCTGAAGAAAACAGGGAACAAACATGCACCCAGGTCAGACAGAGTTAGGACATTGTTAGTTCTGAAACTAGAGCCTAACGTCACAGCTCCTGCTCTGATGTGTATATCATGCAGAGCTTAATGGATTGCTTGTAGCTTTAGTGAAATTACTAATCCTGGTGATAAGTAATGTGAGATCTTTCAACAAAACAGGCACTTCAACTTAAGTTTGGGCATCAGCAAGAATAATTTATTAAGACAAGACCTTTGCTTTTGGACTTAATGTTGGAGGGGGAAAGATGTTGGAGACGAGAGGGAAAAGTTTTTGCAAGTGTTGTCAGAATTTTGTAAACGCTAATTTGACTTGTCTTGTGTAGGTGTGTGAAATGAAAAACTGCAATAAGTGCATCTTTTTTGAAGCCAAAAAGAAACAGGATCTCTATATGTGGTAAGTAAATGTTTTCTTGCATTTCTGTGTCTGGGTGGGGGTGCAGCCCTTCTATCTAAAGTTTCTTACCAAAACAGCCAAAATGCATGAAATGGTGTTGTTTATTTAAATCTGTACTAAACCTGCACTTCTGTGGCTACTGCAAATGTACAGTGCATGAAGAGGTTTTCTAGACTGTTTACAGAAGCATTTAAATAAAATTGTTGAGGGAGCAAGTATTTGTGTGAAAGAAACTCAGTAATGCTATAGAAGCAGCTGAAGTTACTTCATTAGAGACGCAGCTGCTCAGAGTGTGCTGCAGAAATCCAGCACAGCTTCTGGCTGCTGTTAACATTTTTCTTTTCTCTCTTCCCCCTCACCTGTCCTCTACAGGCTTTCAAATACTCCACAGGGACCATCAGCTAAATTCTTAGTGCAGAATGGTAAGGTGGTTGACTTTACTGTGTTTGGACTCGTGTCTTCTGGTCTATACAATTATCTGTAAGTACTAAAATGATCTTTTGTTTTAAAAAAATCACTGTAGTTCACACGCTGGCTGAATTGAAGATGACAGGAAACTGCCTAAGGGGCTCACGGCCCCTTTTGTCTTTTGATCCAGTAAGTACAGGTTTTATTTCATGGAGTATGCTTTTGTTTTCTTTATATGAGTATTGCATTTAGCTTGCTATTTAAAATTACGTCATTCCTTTGTAGATATTCGACAAGGAGCCACACTATGCCCTGCTAAAAGAATTGTTTATTCAGGTCAGTCTGTACTTTTGCTGCCAGCATTTCTTTTTGGAAATGTTGGGGGTTTTTTGGCAACATATTTAAAAATATCAAAGTTTTTTAAAGTAGTGGTTTTACACTTCTAAAATGGCAAAAAAAATATTCAAAGGGTTAAGGCCATGTGCTTAAAATCACCGGCACACTTGCTCTTGAGTTTTTGAGTTTTGAAATGTAACTGGGGATTGGGATCTTAGTCAATGAAAATTAATTTAAAATGAGTCATTTATGTTTGGCCTCGTAAAATTACAGATGTTTAGAAACGCTGCCTTTTGTTACAGATATTTGGCACACCACAGTATCACCCCAAAAGCCAGCCATTTGTAGATCATGTTTTCACCTTCACCATCACAGATGAGAGGATCTGGTTTCGGAATTACCAGGTTAGTGGTCCCTTTTAGCTCTTCACCTGGTGCCGGGGGGGGTAATTTTGTATCAAATCCATTAACCACAATAAAATGAGAAGAACCATTATTATCAGGATGAGCCAAGACTTTTATATTTGCACAAAGTACTTTCATTGTCTCTGGACAGAGCTGGGTAAGTTCTGTGTACTTCAGCTGACGTTCTGTCAGGTGTGATTCTGTGGCGGCTGCCTTGGGAGCAGGAAGGGGTCACCAAGGCCTAAGCTTCTCCTGTCTTTTAACCTTTACTTGGTGCTTTGGCCCAAGGTGCTCTGGAGCTTACTTTGTTAAGGAGGATTTCACAAATACCCTGTAATCTCTTGACTGCCTGCTTGAGCCCAAAGGAACTGCTTTATATACAGAACTGTGTTCTACAAGTCCAGCTTTTACCAGCCTTGGTGGCATTGTGTCTTGGATTTCAATCCATCACTCTATGCAGAGTGCCTACGAGGTCACACACTTTGATTCAGTCCATAAGAGAGTGTTCTTTTTATTGCAGATAATTGAAGAAGATGCATCACTCGTAGAAATTGGGCCTCGTTTTGTCCTGAACCTCATAAAAATCTTCCAAGGTAGCTTTGGAGGACCAACTCTCTATGAAAACCCTCATTACCAGTCCCCAAATATGGTAAGCAGCAGTGTATTTGTCTTCTCTTTCATTTAGCAACTAACCTGAAAGTGGATCTTACAGCTTGTCTGTGCAGGAGAATGGTGTTTGTCTTCCTTGGTACCCTCTTTAGAAAAGCATGCCCTAACTGATCACAATTGGAGAAGAGAGTCATTTTGTAAAAATAGGATGAAGGCAAAAATCATGTTACAGAAATGGCGTTTTTTTCAGGATTTGGACAGTTAAGCAGAGAAATTACCACCTGTTTCTTTTAATTCGTGGTTTCTTCCATTTCATTTATTTGACACCTGATGCAGTTTTGATTCTTGTTTTATAGCATCGGCGGATGGTAAGATTGTCAGTGGCTGCCAAGTTTAGGGAGAAACAGCAAGTGAAAGAAGTACAAAAGATAAAGAAAAAGGAGAGTAAGGTGCTCGTTGGTGAAGATCCCACTGAAGTGGTCTTTGAAACTCCAGCTGAAGAAAAGCCAGTGGAAATACAGCTGGTGAAACCAGAGTCAAAGCCAATTGTTAAAGATAAAAAGAAACTACGCAAAATTCAGAGGAAGAAGCAAAAAAAGCTTTTCAGAACTGAAGCATCAGCATAAATGTTACAAGTGATGAAACTAGATATATTGGCATAATATTGTAAATACTTGTTTTTACAGGCAGAATTTACTGGACTTCAGTTTTAAGTAAACAAAATAGCAATTTCTTTATTTGGATTGAGTTTGCATTCTTTTATTGCCTTCCTCTCTTTGGGAGGATCCTGAGTTTTGAAAAACAACACAGCAACAGGGAAGGGGGAGCAAGACATTGCAGATTATTATGCTTTTGAGAATTGGCCTCTTAGACTTGAATTCCTGTGGGAAACATCTCACTGTAACATGTACAAAGAATAAAAATAACAGGGTAGTCATTGGTGTTCATTATTAAGTGGAATTCAAACGTCAGCTTTCCTACTTTTGACAGTGGAAAGTCCCTTTAAAAGTTGTAACTTTATAGGAGATTTCTCCTGGGGAGTGATGTTACTGGTTTTTATTTCTCCTCATAACCCCCACGGAATGCAAAGGGCTATGGTCTCTTAATTGTTTTGGTGTTTTTTAATTAATGGTAAAAATCTGCTACTTTTGCCTGTGATAGCTCCTGTACCTAATGAAATTCTTAAGATCTGAAACTTACTTATGGGGCAGAAACAGTCTAATTTAAGATTCTAGCCCCCAATTCCAAATTCCT
This sequence comes from Apus apus, assembly GCF_020740795.1. Taxonomy (NCBI): domain Eukaryota; kingdom Metazoa; phylum Chordata; class Aves; order Apodiformes; family Apodidae; genus Apus; species Apus apus. The sequence goes on from NC_067312.1 coordinate 12,684,889, forward strand.
TTCAAATTCCCTGAAGGTAAGAGGCACGTGATACCTGTGACCATCTCCAAACCATACACCTACAGCAGCCTGAAGCAGGATTGCCTGTGATTCTCTGCTTCAGTAGCAGTGCTTAACAGCACAGAATTCATAGAATCATGTACCAGTGCCTCACCACCATCACTTTAAAAAAAGCCTTCCACACTTTTAGACACACTTTTATGTTGGCAAATAAGTTTCCGCTACTGTTCAAAAGTCATTTCAACCAAAAGCCTTCATTTTGCTCATGGTTAGTGTCTGTATTCAAGTGCAGCACTGCTCCTTGCACACTGCTGAGTGGCAGGAAGGCCAGAGCTTGGTTCTCTGAAGTTCTTGCCCACTGTCTGACTGTTGACACTGCCTTGGAGCTGCAGCATGAGGTCAGCTTTAATTTGGGTCTGTATTTTCACAAGGATTTTAGGAAGTTGCTGTCTGGGAGTCGGCCCTTTTGCCAGATGCATGTAAAGGAGTTGCTATGTGAATAAGTAATTGGCTGGGGAAAGCAGCATACAACTCTTCTCTCATAGCATCAGCCTCCAACCAGACTAAAAAATTGCAACAATAGTGCCAGGATAACTGCTGTGGAGAGCCTCTTCCACAGACCAATCACCCTCTCAATGAAGAATCTTTTCCTAATGTCCAACCCAGACTTTCCCTGATGCAGCTCCATTCCATTTCCTTGCATTCAGTTCCTAGTCACCATAGAGGAGATCAGCACCTCCTGCTCCACTGCCCCCCATGAGGAAGGTGTAGCCTGCCATGAGGTCCCCTCTCAGCCTTCTTCAGGCTGAACAAGCCCAATGACCTCAGCTGCTCTTGAGACCTCTTCACCCTCCTTTGAACATGCTCCCATGGTTTGATGTCTCTCTCCTGTTGGGGTGCCCACAGCTGCACACAGTGCTGGGGTTGCACAGGTGGGGCTGCACCAGGACAGTGCTCAGTGAGACCATCACCTCCCTTGACCAGCCTGCTGTGCTGGGTGCACCCCAGGGCACAGTTGGCCCTTTGGGCTGCCAGGCCACCCTGTTAACTCATTCAGCTTGCCATCAAACCAACCCTCCAGATCTCATCACTTCGTGCAGTGCCAACCAATACCATCTAATCTAGAGAAAAAGGTGGCTCGGACCAAACCTGAGATCACTGAAGACCACAGGCACCCAAAAACAAAAAAATAAAACCACAGCTAACCTGAGATGTGGGAGCCATGTTGGCCATACCTCTGAGCTCCTAAGAACTCACAGGAATTCTGGCACAGGACATTTGGTTATTTGACGTGGGGTGACAGTGAGGCCAACACTTGGCAGTCTGGGTCATAGAATCACAGAATAGTTTGGGTTGGAAGGGACCAATCTTCATCTAGTTCCATCCACCCTGCTATGGGTAGGGACACCTCCTGCTAGACCAGATAGGGCCGAGGCCCATCCAGCCTGGCACTTAAAATTCCCTGGGCAGCCTGTTCCAATGTCACACTGCCCTCACACTGAAGAACTTTACCCCAATACATAATTTAAATCCACCCTCTTTCAGTTTAAAACCATTACCCCTTGTCCTATCATTATCTTCTCTGATGAAAAGCCCCTTCCCAGCTTTCCTGTGGCCCCTTCAGATACTGGAAGGTGCTGTAAGGTCTCCCCGGAGCCTTCTCTTCTCCAGGCTGAACACCCCAACTCTCTCTGCCTGTATCCATAGCAGAGGTGCTCCAGCCCTCTGATCATCTTTGTGGCCTCCTGTGGACTCGCTCCAGCAGCTCCATGTCCTTCTTGTGTTGGGCACTTGTTCTTCAGGTGGTAAGATAGCAGATGAGATGTATATGCACAAAACAAGATTTATTGCAAACAGCAAGGGTGTTGGGATACTAGAGCAGCAGAACAGAAAAAAGTATCTCTCAAATGCACAACTAATAGTCAGGTGATAGAGGTTAACCATTTAAAAGCTAGCAACTTATTAATAGGCCTTATCTAAAAAAAAAAAAATATTAAAGATAATACCTAGGCAAAGTGATAATACAATGTTTGCAATTATCTAAAAAGAGATCCTAAGGTCTTAAAGTTCTAGAACTTAACGCTGGAAGATTTCTTAATATTAAAGCTGGCTAATAAAGAGGTGTAGAGAGCTGGTGTCTCTCCCCCTCTTACAGCCACAGCTAGGTGTCCCTTGTCTCATTCCTCAGCTTTGAATGAATAATCCCTCCAGCAGGCAGCCCTGCTGGAGAGAAGAAGGTCCAGCACACCTGGGAAAGTGTACAGGAGTCTCCCCTGTCAGAGATGGAACCAGACTCCTGTACAATGCAGGGGACTGGCTGCTGTCATCCAGCTGTCCCTCCAAAATCTCTCCTTGGAGAACAAAAGGAAAACAACGGGAAAACCCAAGAAGGCCCTTTTATCACCAAGCAAACTCTTTGTCTGTCTGTTTGTTTTACCTCCCTTTTGGGCCTACTGGTGGCTAGGCTGGGCTCCGCGTTCCTCAGCATCGGGGAGCAGCTGGAGTTAGAGGCATCAGCCCCACCTCCGTTTGCACTGTGGGGGTTGTCACCAGCTCCGGGCTCGCTCGGCCTTTTCCTTTCCCGCGGGAACCCTTCCACCCCAAGCTCTGGGGCTGTAAAACTGACAGACAGCAACGGGATCACAAAGCGCGACCGAGGCGGGCACACCGGGACGGAGCGTCCTGCTGCAGGGCTCCAGAGCTGGGCACAGGGCGGGGACACCAGAAAACCCGCCCGCTTCTCCCGCAGCCGCCAGCCGGCCGGCCGGGCGACGCGGCGGCAGAGCCTGAGCGGGCCGCACGGCCCTGCCCCGTCCCCGCCCCCGGGCCCGCCCTGCCCGCCGCCTCCGCCGCCTCCCGCCGCGCCGGGCCGGGCCGGGCCGCCATGAAGTGTCACTACGAGGTGCTGGGGGTGCGGCGCGACGCCGCCGAGGAGGAGCTGAAGCGCGCCTACCGCCGGCTGGCGCTGCGCTGGCACCCGGGTACGGCCCGGCCTGCCCGCCTCGGCACCGGGCCCGGCCTGCCCCGCCTCGGCACCGGGCCCGGCCTGCCCCGCCGCGGCTCGGCTCGCCGGGCCCTGTGCGGCCGGGGGAGCGGCCCTTCCTGGCGGCCGCTGCGGTGCGGCCGGGCGGGCTGTGCGGGGCCGGGCCGGGCCGTGGCGGGGCCGGGCGGGCCGTGGTGGGGCTGCCCGGGCTGTGGCGGGGCTGCCCGGGCTGTGGCGGGGCCGGGCCGGGCCGTGGCGGGGCTGCCCGGGCTGTGGCGGGGCCGGGCCGGGCCGTGGCGGGGCTGCCCGGGCTGTGGCGGGGCCGGGCCGGGCTGTGGCGGGGCCTGCGGGCCCGGGCCGCCGTGTGCCCGCCTCGTGCTGCCGGCCTGCCCGCCGTCGTTCACGGTTTCGCTACGTTATGTTGCAGATAAGAACCTAGAGAACGCGGAGGAAGCGGCAGAGCAGTTCAAGTTGATCCAGGCGGCCTATGACGTTCTCAGTGACCCCCAGGAAAGAGCCTGGTGAGCAGTGCTTGTCTGGTACCGGCCCGGAAAGGGTTTTGTGTGTTGTTTTTTTTTCACTTCTGTCTCAGCCGGGACTTTGAACTTGCTGCTGGCTGGGCCTGGCTGCAGGTCGGCACGGGCCTCGTTGGGCAGAGCAGCCCCGGGCTGGATGTGTTCCTGTGTGACCCACCCAGGTGTTCCTGCTGCAGCAGGGGCTTGGACAGGATGATCTTCAGAGGTCCCTTCCAACCCCCGTGATTCTATCATAAAAAAAACAACGAATAGAACAACAGTCCTTGGGGAAGATGTGTTCCCTATAATGGCATTCCCTGTTGGATTTTAAGATAGTCATCGTAACTTAAAAATCTCCAGGTGATTAGAAAAATCACCTGTACTAGGCGTGTTGTCCTTGAAAGGAAAGGAGTGTTTTCAAATCTGTATGTGCTGATGTGCGATTTGGGGCTTTTTTGTGTGTTTGTAAATATTGGATGATTTAAATAAGATTCTACCCACTTCTGAAAGCTTGTTGAAGCGCTTTGATCAAATGTTAAGAAGGTGCTGTTGCAGGTGTTGCAGATAATGTAATGATAAGTAAGCTAAAGGTCAAGACAGAATATTTGCTAAGTTACTTTTTTTCTGTCTGAAAGTTTTGGTTATGAGACACAAATTCCAGACACTGAGCTAAGCTGTACATCCAGGAGCTATGTGTACTGTTTTAGCTTACCAGCTCTGGGGAATGTTCTGTGTCTCTACAATCTTTATACTGTGGATTTTCCCTAGGTATGATAATCACAGGGAGGCTCTGCTGAAAGGAGGAGTTGATGGAGACTATCAGGATGATAGTTTGGATCTGCTGCGCTACTTCACTGTCAGCTGTTACTCTGGATATGGAGATGATGAAAAGGTAATGAGTTAATTCATCTTGAATGAATCAATTTAAAATTGCATGCGGAAGAGAAGGAGGTTATCAGGAGTAGCCAGCATGGATTCATCACGGGGAAATTCATGTTTGACTACTCTGGTAGCCTTCTATGATGGTGTGACAGAATGGGTAGATGCAGGGAGAGCGGTGAATGTTGTCTTCCTCGACTTAAGCAAGGCTTTTGACACTATCTCCCATAACATCCTTGTGGATAAGCTCAGGAAGTGTAGGGTGGAAGAGTGGACAGTGAAATGGATTGAAAACTGGCTACACCATAGGGCCTAGAGGGTTGTGATCAGTGGTGCAGAGTCCAGTTGGAGATGTGTGACTAGTGGTGTTCCCCAGGGGTCAGTGCTGGGTCCAGTCTTCTTCACCATCCTCATCAACGACCTGGATGAGGGGATGGAGTGTATCCTCAGCAAGTTTGCTGATGACATGAAAATGGGAGGACTGGCTGATACACCTGAAGGCTGTGCTGCCATCCAGTGAGATCTAGACAGACTGGAGAGCTGGGCAAAGAAGAACTTAATGGACTTCAACAAGAGTAAGTGTAGAGTCCTGCACCTAGGAAGAAAATGCACCATGGACCAGTATAGATTAGGGGTTGACCTGCTAGAAAGCAGCCCCATGGAGAAGGACCTTGGGATCCTGTTAGACAAAAAGTTATCTGTGGGACAGCAATGAGCCCTTGTGGCCAAGAGAGCCAATAGTATCCTGGGTTGCATTAAGAAGAGTATGTCCAGCAGGTCAAGGGAGGTTCTCCTCCCTCTCTACTCTGCCCTAGTGAGACCACATCTGGAGCATTGTGTCCAGTTCTGGGTTCCTCAGTTCAAGAGGGACAGGGATTTATTTACTTGAGAGAGTCCAGTGGAGGCTACAAGGGTTATTAAGGGACTGAACATCTGTCTTGTGAGGAAAGGCTGAGAGACCTGGGGCTTTTTAGTCTAGAGGGTAGAAGACTGAGAGGGGATCTTATTAACCTCTACAGATATCTGAAGGGTGGATATCAAGAATGGGCCAGTCTCTTTCCAGTGGTGCCCTGTGATAGGAAGAGGGGAAAGGGCAACAAGTTACAACACAGGAAGTTCCACCTCAACATGAGGACAAACTTTATGGTGAGGGTGACGGAGCACTGGAACAGGCTCCCTAGAGAGGCTGTGGAGTCTCCTTCTCTGGAAACTTTCAAGACCCGTCAGGATGTGTTCCTGTGTGACTGACCTAGGTGTTCCTGCTGCAGCAGGGGGGTTGGACAGGATGATCTTCAGAGGTCCCTTCCAACCCCTATGATTCTATGATAAAAAAAACCAAACAGAACAACAGTCCTTGGGGAAGATGTGTTTCCTATAATTGCATTTCCTGTTGGATTTTAAGATACTCATCATAACTTAAAAATTGCCAGGTGATTAGAAAAATCTTTGCAGAGAAAATCTTTATCTGTCTTTGTGTTACATCCTACCAGTGAGTTAATAGCATCTTAATTTAAAAAGACATAGGATACTTCATAGCAAATATTCTATTTGGACCTTCCTCAATGCTTGATTCTGTGTAACCAGAAACTTACCAACATGTCCAGCATGCTGGAACTTCTGTTTTTGGTTTAGATTTGAGTACTGGTGCTTGATATGTGAGAGAGTCTGCACAAAGGACATGGAAATAAAAGGAATGTGAGAGAATGGGAACTTGGTTAAGCAGAAGGGTCTTGCTGTCTAGAGGAGGCAGGACTTACAAGGCCTTTACCCTGGATGCTGGGTTGCTGTACACTCCTGTAGCTGAGCATTTGTACGTCTATTACTGAGCCATGCAAAATGAGTCAGAAGTTTTGTTTTTTTTTTAATTTCAGGGATTCTTTACAGTCTATCGGCAAGTTTTTGAAAAGATTGCAAAAGAAGAGATGGAATACATGACCCAGGAAGATACTGAAGAATTCCCTATGTTTGGAAATTCCCAAAGTGACTATGATACGGTAAGAGCAAGTGTAAATCTGAACTGAAAGTCACACAGATAAGTCATTACTTTTTCTTACACTGACATCAAAGGGAAGTCTCCTGTTGATCTTTGAGGTGATACAAAACTATGTATGTGCTGTCTTCTCTGCCATTGTACACCATGACTATAAAGGAAGTGCTTGTGTTCTGATTCATAATACTTAGGTGAATCAAAAGGTGTGTTTCCTGTTGAACTGTATTATTACCCAAGTTTCTAGGGCAAGTTGTCAGACACACACTTCACAGGGCTAATCATCAGTTATGCCACTGAAACCTAAGTGTAGTGCAAGGTCTGTAAAACAAAAGAGCAGATGTTTTCTTTGCTGATGGGAATACATTATAGAAAGGGATATTGAGGTTTTTTCTTAATAACATGTCTTGCCTCATTTAGGAAAACTGCATAGCACTTGCTTCATGACATAGCCTTTAGAAAACAGGAGAAGTAGTCAGTCACAGAATGATTTGGGTTGGAAAGGACCTTAAAGATCAAGTTCCAATCCTCCTGCATAGGCAGGGACACCTCCCGCTAGACCATATAAGATTTAATTTCCAAAGTACAGCATGGGTACCTTTGGGAAGCAAGAAAAGAATGTGTGTGGGACACTTAAAATCTGCTTTGCCAGGAATTTGCTGTATTCTCTCAGACCTGAAAGTTTTGATTTCTAAGGTTACCAGTATTCCTGTGTTGAAATTAAATAGTAAAGTAATAGTACTTTCCCCAGTGAATGATCCCCAGATGATCTTTTGAGGTCCCTTCCAACCCCTAGCATTCTGTGATTCTGTGAATAATTGCACAGAATCAGTGTACTCAAATGTTGCTCCTAGTCTGCTACTTCTCTGTTTTACTTTTAGTAGGATTATACTGTATGACTAATTATTTATGAAATTTAGATTGAGACATACCTTAAAAATCAGTAACTTTGATGATACAAAACTTCGCTGGATTTGGAAGCGAACCAAGAAGTGTCAGAATGGGTATTTATATGTCAGGTAAAATTACAGGGTTGCTTAACAATTGGAAATCTTTGCCTGTGTGAGAATTTTTGATGTCTCTGGAGCTGCTAAAATCTGTCTTTTTATGGATTTATCTTGAAACACTTTTTGGAAACTGCTTGTTTTGAGACCACGAAGATTATAGTCTGTGCATCCTTTTGCACAGAAAGGTGTCTCATCTGAAGCAGGAATCTGAGACAGGGAGTCTAATCTTGCTTCAGCTATTGGATTAAACGTGAATATTTATTGATTATTATAGGGCTGGGTTTTTGTAATAGCAGAGAAAAACTGTAGTAACTTGCCTGCCACAGCCATGACCGTTTGGAAAGGTTAGAAAACATTAGAAATTACTGCGGAGGTGTTGATGGTTGTAGTCCATGTGAATACCAATGGCAGAAGGAGGAGGAGACACTAGAAGAAGAGGTATTAAACTGTTAGATAAAATACTTCTATGAGGTACTCCAGAATGTAAGCAATAGTGCTTGTAGGAGTAAGTGATAACAAGGCAGCTTAATGGGGCAAGTAGCGTAAGAATGGAGTTTACATGTATCTTATGTCCTGAAGATACAAAATGCAGAAGATTAATAACTATTTGGAGAGGAATAGAGAACAATCAAAACAATAATTATTCCATTTCACTAATTCAGCCTTTACTCATGAACAGCAGAAGGAAGGAGAATAAGGAAAGATAATTTACTTTTTGTCTTAATGTGAGAGGTAGGGGGGCATCATTTTAACCTGCAGTCATATGATTTGCTAAGAAAAGACGAGTAAGTGCATCTTCAGAGCCTTCCTTGTCCCTTGTGCAAGTCACAGCTCAGTGCTGTTGTGTATGCCACCAGTTTACATGTGTTAAGAAAATAAATATTAAACAAATTCATGAAAGAAAAATCCATCAAGGGAAATTAATTTCTGTCTTGCTCTGGAAGCAGAGATAACACATGGGGAAGAAGTAACTTTGTGTTCATAGTGCTTGTGTTGTTGCTTTGTGCTGGTCATTGGCTGGTGTTGGAAATGTAGGGCTGACCTGTGGTGTCATTTAGTGAGGTGATTCTTGGGCAATGCATTCATATCCCTGCTTGCAGACAGTGTTCTGGTTCTGGTTGTGCTTTTCAGCACAACAAAGTGGGCCCTCCTGTCGGCATGACCCAGTCCAGAAGGGGTTATTTTTTAGAAGCTGAGGTTGGGAGTAGTTCAGACAAAGTTGTTGATTGGCACAGTTTGAAATTTTAAATGCAATGTAACAGGTTTCTCTAAACCCTCATGTGACTGACTTATACTCTGAGGTAAAACTGTGGCCTTGTATAGAAGACAGAAAACTGCTTTGAAAGTCCTTAATTACTTGGTATGGTTGCTAGTTACAAGAAAGCTTACTGAAGGAAAAAAAAATCAGTGAAAAGAAAAATTGGCTTAATCCTGGCTAAAACCAGGACATATGGTTTTTGTACCCCCCCAAAAAAAGTGACTTGCTTTTATATATATATTTTTATATTTTTTTTTCTCACAGGTAGTTCACCCTTTCTATGCATATTGGCAGAGTTTCTGTACTCAGAAAAACTTTGCTTGGAAAGAAGAATATGACACACGACAAGCCTCAAACCGCTGGGAGAAACGTGCTATGGAAAAAGAGAACAAGAAAACAAGAGATAAAGCAAGGAAAGAGAGGAATGAACTGGTCCGTCAGCTAGTAGCATTTATTCGTAAGAGGGATAAAAGAGTACAGGCTCACAGAAAGCTTGTAGAAGAACAAAATGCAGAAAAAACTAGGAAAGCAGAGGAATTTCGGAGGCAGCAGAAGCTCAAACAAGCCAAGTATGTAAATGTGGAAGAAGACTTTTCTTTTAAACTAGGAGAAACTATCCTTCAGGATACCATATTGAGTTAGGTTTTAGTAGTAGCCTCACTTGCTCTTTTAAGCACCCTTGAAAATTTTATGTATGGGTTTTGGTCTCAAGTCCAAGCTTTTTAAAATTTGAGTGTCTCTGCATTGTGCTGACATGTAGAGACCCAGGATAACCAGGGAATAGTTACCTGTGTGGTGCAGGTAACTGACTGTAGTAGCACAGGATCCAGTGTGTTTTCATTTGCCTGGTGAAGTAAGATTTAATAGTTACAGTTATATAGTTATAATTGTTCCTTTAAAGAAAAAATAATGTATGGTTTGGGATGAGGGAGAAGAGGGCTATGACAGCCCAGGCTTAGATCACCTTCCTCTGCCTTGGAACTGTACCTGGTAAAAAGAAAGTGGGGAAAAATGAACTTAGTTTTGCTTTTTCTTTTAATTCTTCATAAAGGACCCTCTCATTTGACTAAATGCATTTTTTCAATGCTTTTATTTTTCCCCAAATTAACTAGAAGGAAGAAGTGACTTTCCCCAAGTGTTAGCATGATTTTTTTCTTCTAACTAGAAGAGCTTTTGGTCTGCAAATGGGAGGGAGGAGCATAAATTCTTATTAAGAATTATGAAACTGTATACAGAATATAATATGTACAATTTATTTGTATGTACATAATTTTTTTCCCTAAAGGGAGAATGAAGCAGAGTTACGCTTTTACTGACAAATGACTTGATAATTCTGAGCCCAGGAGCCAGCTGGAGCAAAATTCAGCTCTCCTGTGGGTAACTTGGGCCATGCTTAGATTTGGAAAACTGACCTGGTGTGTTCCCATAGTGCAGAGTCAAGGAGCAGTGTGGGTTTTGTGGTTCTGTACTGTTTGTGGGTTTGGACTTTGCAGCAGGTAAAGGCAGGTGTGCTGCTTTGAGGGTTGAGTTGACTTCCCTGCAGTCAGTATGATACTGACCCTGCTGCACAGCATTTCCTGCTAGAGGTTCTTGCAGGACCCACCTGCCTGAATACTTCCACATTTGTAGTGTAGATGTGCCCAGCACAAACTTAACTGCTCAGATTTCCAGGCCCTACAGAGAATTGTGTGTTCCATCATAATAATGTTCAAGGCTTTCCTCCTGAAGTACCAGCGAACAAACTGTCTTTTAAATAATGCTGTTTCTGTAATCCCCCTATCATGTATGCAATGCGCAAGTTACTGTATTGTTCTTCTTAAAGGCTTGCAGAGCAGTATAAAGAACAGAGCTGGATAACTATGTCAGATCTGGAGAGAGAGTTGCAAGAGATGGAGGCACAATATGAAAAGGAATTTGGAGATGGATCAGATGAGGAGGAGGAATTAGACGAACAGGAGACAAAAGTCATCGAAGGTATGGGGGACAGGGGAGTGATCTATATTGACTCGTTGCAGCCTGAGTATTGACTCACAGCACTTACAGCCCCAGACTCACAGGTCTGACTGCAGTGCCAGGCTCTGCTTCCAGGTGAGCTGTGCCAGTCTGGCCATCTCTGCCCTTTTCCTTTGAGCATAGGACATCAAGCTTCAGTTGTTAAATTTGCTGATGTGTGGTTTATTGAGGTAGTCTTGATCTGTTTGTGTGTCAATAATACTAAAGAAGTTAACTGTCAGTGTTTTAACTGTTCACTGGGGCTTTAAGAGCAGCTGGTGCAAAAATTACTCCTCTGACTTGGTCTCTCTGATCCCCACTGATCTCTTCAGACAACCTGAATGACGAGACTGAAGAAGCTGAGTTTGTTGATGGTCTGTACTGCCCTGCTTGTGACAAACTGTTAAAGACTGAGAAAGCGTAAGTGCTTTTGGGTGGGGATTTGGGGTTGGGGGTGTTGGATTTTAGCTTTTGTTAAAATATGTTTTTAAGACTTTCATTTCACATAATGGTCAGTGTTGTCTTTCCAGTAGAGACATTGTCAGGGCAGAATTTTCCATACTTGGTAGTGATGGATAATGGGCCTGTTACTAATTTATATGTAAATATAACGAGGTTTGCTCAGAGCTACCTGCAGTAATGACCTGTTGGCCTTCACAGCATGAAGAACCATGAAAAGTCAAAGAAGCATCGAGAGATGGTCGCACTGTTGCGACAGCAACTGGAAGAAGAAGAAGGGAAATTTTCTGTGTCTTTGGATGATGCAAATGGAATACACACCAAAGAGGAGGAAGAAACAGAAGATACGCCCAAGCAGAAGTATTTTAAATGTTTTAATTTTGCTGTGACTAATGATAATAAGTCTTGGAGGCCCTCAGAGGCAGCACTCAAGAGTAAATACTTACTGGCACTAGAGTTCCAGTAAAATGCATGTATTTGTATGACTTCTTTCAAATGTGGTAGGATAATAGAATCATAGCATATTTTTTTGCCTCTGCTTCTTAAATTAGATACTAAGGAAATATAGTGTTTGTTATTTTTCAAACAGGAGAGCTTGCACAGGGCCAGTCTCTATTGAATTTGTACTTTTCTGGTACTTTTTGTCAGTTGGATGCTGGCACACAGAAAATGAGGGTGCTTAAAATGAGAATCGATGACATAAGTTGCATACCTTCATTTTTTTGAATGGCCAAAGCATAATACCAGTTCTTTCACTAGTATCTTCAAGTTCAGTTTGAGCAGAATAAATCTGTTATGAAGTGCAATGAGTAGTTTAGGAGAAGTGTTGTTGTCATTTCAGGCATGAGTAATTTTCTATTTGTGGCTACTGTCTCCCTAGTATTATGTTAAGAGGATAAGCACAAATGTAACTTGGTACCTTTGTAGAAATTTTACTTATTTTTTCTTGAGGTAATTTTAAATTCTTGCCTTTACAGGCTCTCAAAGAAGCAGAGGAAGAAACAGAGAACAATGATGGTAGGTAGTCATACAATGATATTCAGGGAACTTTACAGCCTTCTGTGACCTCTTAAATACATTTATTTTTTTTGGTCCTGAAAAATGAGAGAACTTGAAATTCCACAAAACTTGAAGATTATTTTCAGATAATTCAAAACAATTTTTATTACACTTATGATTATCATATTTTATGGTAGCAGCCTCACAGAAATAACTTTTTTCTATTTCTGTTATCTAATACATGTGGTGCTGGCTCTAAAAAGGCTACAGTCTAAAGTGTAAGGAAAACAGGCAGATAGGGAGAATGCAAGAAATTGATCAGAAAGACCAGCAACGGCCTTACTGCATTAGCTGCTTAATTGTTTGGTGATCATATTCTGCTTTGGTTGCTAGAATTGGTTTAATGTATTGTTTGTTAAGCTGTAACTTAGGGGCAAAAAAAAAAAAAGGTAACACATTGGTATCCTACAGACACTGTAGTTGTTGAAATGAACACATCCTTTCACCTTTCATTTGAATTGTAAACACGAGTAACACCAACCTGTTGTACTCCAGGATCTCAGTCTGTGCATGATAAGACAGATCTGTGCTGGTTGAAACTGGAGAACTGCAAGCTGTTCCAGGCTTGACTGGCAGGAGTGTCATACTGAGCAAAACTTCTGTCTGCCTTCCTCAAGCTTCATCCATATCAAGTCTTATCTCTTTGTTTCCTGCCTCCATCCTAGCCTTGTTCCAGTGAGGTGTCCGTACCAGGTCCTGCCTCTCTCATCGTTTCCCAAGATGGTTGTCTGTCTTCCCCCAGCCTAACCCCTCTCTAGTTTCCTATTATGTGTTCACCTTCTCTGCCCTCTCCCACGCCATTATGATCCCTTGGCCTCAAGAAACTTCTCAGAGACATTCAAGAACTGAATTTTTTCTTGCTTCTCTTTGGTTGGTATTACGTATTCCAAGTCAGTATTGGCTTGACTGCCTTGTTTTCATGCAGACCATTAGGCTTCTGTTCATCTCTTGTCTCCTCAGATTGAAGTCAGAAGGTGTTCTTCTTGCTGTATACAGGTCGCACATAAGCACTGTGTTCTCTTTAATCAGTGTGGTTATGAGATATTCTGCAGCCCAGACAGTAGGTGCCACTCTTGCATAGCATGAGCTGCAATCTTGTGCAGAGAGATTCTTCTGGAAACATAGCATCCATCCTCTACCAAGCTTCCCAGAATTCAGGGAATCAGTATGGGTTTTGTTTTCTTTTCCTGAAGGTAGATATATTAGGCAATTTTTTTTTTCAGGTAGCTGAGACTGCAAAAGATACAAGAAGTGGTAATAGTTGCATTAATGTAGTGTCAGGTCAAATTAGTTATCCTGCTTTTGGGAGCTAAGCTGATTTGCTTCAGACATGCTGAGGGGTTGATCTTTTGCCAGACTGCATGTCTTGAGTCTACTCTGTCCTTTGGTACATGGACAAGGCTGCCAGTGTTTCTGATGTTACAGAGGGAAAAATGCAGTGTGTCTGTCTAGCTTCTGTCAGCTTAGTTACTTTGGCTTAAATGCTATAATGTAGGTGTCAGGCACAGAAAACTTCCATCTGAATAATTAACATTTTCCAAAGTTGTAAGCACAGCTGTTATTTATAATGTGAAATGGTAGCCAGAACAGAATCAGCCCAGAGTACCTGTGTTTTCCTCTTCTGTAGTTTTAGAGGCCTCTTCTGTAGTTTTAGAAGCTGTTTTGTTGATGTTTTTTCCCTTCATCACAGATGGCCTCATCTCTGAAAACAGGAAAACTAAGGTTTTACCTGTTAAAATCTCACTGAAAACATAGTAAGATTAAGAGGGTCCATGGCTTTGTATTCTCCCCACCCACCCATGTTTGGGGTAAAGGAGGTGTAATACTATAATCACTAATGAACTTGCAGTAATTAACTTGCATTTCTTCTGTTTGCCAGACTTATGAGGACTCTCTTGACAAAAGTGCTGATGAAGAAACAGTTGAACAAAAGGAGGTGTGCTGCATGGACAAGGACAGTGGCTCAGCAGAAGAGCTGGTGAATGATGGGCAAAGATGTGCCGAGCCAGAGGACACAAGCACGACAGAAGATGTCAGCCAAGTGAAAGAAGCAGCAACCGAAGCTAAAAGGTGCAGTCGCTGTGTCACTCTGGGTCGTGTTTGATACTGTCAAACGAGTCTAGATTATTCACCAGTGTGAACTGGGAGCTACTCCACTATTCAGCAAGAGTGGAATAAATATGATACTAAGAGGGAACGTTAGGATCTACTTCGGAAATGGTGTTAAGACTGCAGGTGCCTTCCCCATCACGTAAGGTAGCAGATTTATCATCTAGCTGGATCTTGAGATCAACAATTGATCACATAAATAAAATGGGTTTATATTTTTGCTGGAAGCACTTGCATTGTTTCATGTGAAGGAAGAACAGGGAAGCAGCAGAAACGCCGGTGATGGAGAACTATCAGAAGCTCTCAAATGTTGAATGTTCTTGTGCACTGATCTTGGTGTCTCTTTGTTTATCAGCAGTACTAAACCAAAAGGGAAAAAAGCCAAAGATGCAAAAAAGTCTGCCAAGGCATCTTCTGAGCAGCCAGCGGTACGTCAAATTACTTACGCTATTGAAAAACTACTGGTAATGTTACTGCAGTCAAGATTGGTAGCTTGATCGCTCCAGTCCACAGCTTCTATTTCAGATTTTTTTGTTATTTTTTTAATAATGCAGGTGGTTTTATTCCTGTGATTTTGTTAGAAACTAGGAGACTTGGAACATCAGCTTATATCCTCAGAGGGAAGAGCAGGACCAAATTAAGTTCTAAGAGTGCTGCTAAAGCTCTGCATCCAGGGCAGTCCAAACCATATAAATTAAACAACTGAAGACAGCTATTGTCATCAGGCAGGTGACAGACAATACCGTTTGTATGTTTCCCAATACTGGTGCTTCCCAGAAAGAGATCTTGTGTAGTAACTCCAGCTAAGACACATTAAATTCTCTTAAATCTCAGAGCCCAAAGTAGTAAGTGTATGGTCTTTTTTTTTTTGGGTCAGGTGAGATCGACAGTATTCTTTATATTGACTTAGACTTACAAGGCTTCTATTCTTGTTCTTGGTTCTACTTAGTACTATTTCAGGCAGCCATATTTGTGACGATTTAAAAAAAGAGAAATAAATATGTATTTAATTATTAATCAGTAAAGGAGTATCTATGATAGAAGGAGGTTATTCTAATTGTCTGAGAGAAAATCCATACAGCGAATCTGAATTGTGTTTATTATGTTTCATATCAATGTGACGCGTTTTGGTTTTTCCCATGTTGTAGAATGAAGTTCCCATCCTCTGTGTCACCTGCAACTGTGCATTTCAATCCCGAAATAAGCTGTTTGAACACCTAAAAGCCACAGGACATGCAAAAGCAACACAAGCACCACCTGTAAATGGAGCTGTAAGTGCCAGAAACAAAAAAGAGAAACGCAAAAACAGATAGAACTTTGTCTTCCAAATCATAAATGAAAACTCTTCCAAAGAGGAAAGTTGCACAGTGCCTGTGTTTGGAGTTAATTAGAAAAAGCAAGTCCTAATTTTGGGGGAGAAAAAAAAAAAGAAGATGCAACAAAAGGAACCTGTGCTTTGTTTTGGTTTCATTAGCCTTTCTTTAATGACTGGATTTGCTGTACCATCTTAGCAGCTTTCATGCTAGGGGTGGTTTCCACATTGGGGATGGGGAAGTAGCATTACAAAGCTGCTCCCCTTGCAGTTCTGTTGAAACTTGCACAGATAACCTACCCACACCGAAGAAATAATAAATTATTTTAATACTTGTCTTGCTGCTTTTCTTTTGAGAGGCATTAGGTCAGATTGCATGTGGCCAGTAGGAGGGGCCTGTGCTGCGGTTATGTTCCATCATAGATGAAATGTCACCAAGACATGGAAAAACAACCTTTTCTGCCATCCCTAAGGGCAGAACATCAGACAGAAGGGAAGGAGCGAGATGACAAAGGTGGTTAATCAGTTTTCACCCTTCCTGTTGGTTTTGTACATCTTCCTCCATGCCAAGTGTTGGAAAAATAAGTGGTGGAAGAGCCTTGCTGGAATTTTTTTTTTTTTTCTGGTTTCTACTGAAAAACAAAATGGGTGTTACACCTCTGTTTAAATGCTTAATCTACCTGCTCTTAAATAGCACCTAAAACAACCCCAAAACAGGTAGGATAACAAACACCTGATTTTGGAGTGGAAGTAGCTTTTTCACAGGAATTGTCATTGCAGCTGGAGAAGGCAGTGCTCAGCAAGGGCTGTAGTAAAGCGTTGAGGACACCCCTAGCGTGTAATTTTCCAGGACCACTGTTCTTGCATTAACCAAGTACTTCTCAAGTTTCGACTCAATCACACCAACTGGCAGAACACTCTCCTTACCTCCCACAAGCTGATATGGTTCCTTTACTGGAAATTACTCCAATGTAAGAGCTTGAATGAAAAATACAATTATAATTAAGGTACCATTCTTGCTGACGGTTCACAACGTCATTTTTTTGTTGGAAACTGAAGGAGGTAATGAATTTTTGTAATTAGAAACCTCTCAATTTCTGTGTACACAGATTTTTTTTTTTTTAATCATGCTCTAATTACAGTGTATTTTTGTAGTAAGGGTAAACAGTTTTGACTGTTTGAAACCTCCTGTTATGTTCTGCTCAGGATGGTTCCCAATCAGAGACCGACTGTGCATACGTAAGTGAAATCTCAGACTGAATCCTGCAGTATTACTTTTTAACTTATTTTTTATTAATATTATTTAAATAAAACCAAATATTTCATAATTTGTGTGGTTTACAACTGCTTGTATATATTGGGGGTAAATGGCAAGTTTTGGTAGCAGGGGTGGGGACAGCAGCAGTGGAAGTGTAGCTGTGAACCAGCAGTAGCTGCCAGGGCAGGGAGGAAGAGACAGCTGGAGCAGGAGGCAGCACTCACAGCAGCACTGATGCCACCCCCAGGGGATGGTGGATGCTACAAAGTCCAAACAGCATTTACACTCTCAAAACAACTTTATTCATTTGTTGATACTCTTACCGATTTTGTTACGACTAACACAGATGACAGGTGAGTATGTGTCTGCCTCTTCAGCTGATACAATCAGTGGTTTTTTTTATGCTAATGCTAGAGTAGGTGTGCAGCTAATACATAGTGCCACTGTAGAACAGACCTGTATGTTTACAAAACAGATTAAAGATTATTTTTGATTAAACACTGAGTCTGTCAGCCTGCTCTTAGGATGCTGAACATACCAGACTATGATTTTTTTTATCCTCTTTAGTGCAATCTGGGTAGCACCAGGGATTCTGTGTGGACCTCATGCAACTCAAGTTATTTGGCAGCTCTTTCCATGTGTCTCTGTAAAGCAGTATGAAATACTTCCACAGCAAAGTCAACATCCTTCTTAGTAATGCACATAGGAGGTTTAATTCTAAATGTCTGAGGAGAGAGAAAAAAAAATCCTTTTAATTGTATGGCAAGAATAGTTTCTATCCGCCCATCTAGATAAGCACTCGCCTGCCTTCAAAAATCTAACCAAAAGTATGAGAAATAATATATAACAGAACAAGGACTGAGGTGTCTGATAAAGGCATTCTGAAATGGAGCAATTTTCGACTTGCCTGCATCCAACTCCCCACTCTGCTCTTGTGACCAACTGCCTCCAGAAGAGACCTGACTAGAGGAGGCTGAGCTTGCAGGGCTGTTGCTCCAGACAGAGCTGGTGTAAAACCTTAGACAGTTTGTACCAAGAAAGAACAGCTGCAGGTGTCTTTCACTTTCTGGCAGCTCTGCACCACAGGGAGAAGTACCTATTGAGAGTATCAGCTTCTCCTGTTGTGTCAGCTGATCTGCTATTACATTACAAGCTTTGTTGAAGGCTTCTAAGACAATAGATGATGAAAAAATCACTAAACTCCAGCATTCATTTAGGGTACTATAGCCTGCATGCATGTTTATCAGGATGGGCTATGCAGTTTAACATGTTAAGAACATAGGTTCCTAAATATCAGTGTTTGTTCTATATTATAACAATTCCAAGAGTATTTAACTTTTGTAAGAATCTTCAACTTTCAGTTTAGATTTTTATGTCATCAGATCACAGGACTTCATGCAGCAAGAGCAGAGTAACATTCTTTCCTACCCACAGCCCCAGCTGAATCTCACACTCATAGATAACAGCATGCTTGCGAGACAGAACCAGACTTTTCTACACTCTGAGCTGCAGCCCATGACCTGTGTTCTGGTCTGTGACTTGTGGAAGAACCGATGTCAGATGCAGCTTCCTATTTATTTTAGCCACACTGCATCTGCCTCCTACAGAAGCTGCTTCCTCTGTGCCAGAGGCCTTCACTGAGCTGGCCAGCCCTGAGGCTATTCTCTGCTACTGACTTCTATGCTGTAAGAAGCTGGTGATGCAGTACCCTGGGTACAGCACAGTGCATCTTCAGTTGCTCTATGCTGATGCCCATTCACAGGCAATTCACGCTTTTGTGCTGCGTTGCTGAACTTCCTATTAACAACTTGTTCTGTACCCACAGGTCTAGTGATAATCTAAATAGTTGCAAAGACTCAGCAGACCTGAGTATTGCTTATTTCTTCAACTTTGCTTTTCTAGGGGAGGTTGTCCCTCTAGAGAAAAACTGCAAGCTCAGGGCTAGTTCAACATACTTGAGCAGAAACAAACATCTCCTACCTGATTTGCAAATTATGCTGAATTACACAGAGCTAGTTCCTAAGAATACATGTTTTCTAGTTTATTTACTAAAACAAAGTTCATTTATCTTGAGGGAAATGGGATACAGTTTATGAGGGCAGAAAATAAGCTTTATGAATAACCAGAGTTTCAGTACCTGACTATAGAGTCCTCCTCTGCCAATAAGAACCCCCATGTCTTTACAGTCCTCCCAGATCTGGCTCATTTCTTCAGCTGGAAGAGGGTGACGACTGTCCTAAGGGAAGTGAATACTAAACTTCACTTAGATATTCTAAATTAGTTCTACAAAAAAGGTGGATGTTCCATTCTCTCCAACAAATCCCGCCCTCCTCTCTGGCTGAACACATTAGCTGCATAATTTATCTAAGATGAGTTTCTGCAGTTAAGGTACACAAGTCACTGTTTACTCAATGCTTGTGAAATGTTTGAATTGCTGGAATGTCCTGGCTCATTTTTTGCCAGAGCAATGTTTTATCACTTCACGAGCTGTGCAATTCTTCCTATTATTTAAGCTGAAATAAATGCGACAAAACTTTCAACAGCACTGTAAGCTGAAAGGAATAAAGTAGAACACCAACCTTATCCTTCACCATTTCTACTCCAATCATAAGTCCCTTTCCACGAACATCTCCAACAATCTCAAATTTATCTCTTAGTTTAGCCAACTCCAGTAGCATGTATGTTCCCACGTCCTTACTGTTTTTCTGTAGACCATCTTCTTCAATAGCCTGGTTAAAATGATGAACAATAAATGTTTTAGAAGATAAACTACCAATGCTGTTGGTTAATCCCTAATTAGCTAGATGACATACTATGTTTATCTCACTTCCTTGCAGGCTATGTTCCATCACTACTACAGTCCTTAGGTCTTTCTTCTCCTACAATCCTCTAATGGCATCAGAATACAATTAAACAGATTTTGATGTTGCTGTGGCTTTTTTCACGTTTTACTTCTTGTTCCATAAACAGTCTGCTACTGCATGCACACATGAGTTCACAACTGAAAAATACCTCAACAGCGGGATAATTTTCAAAACCTTACCAGAAATATTTTAGTTCTTTCTCCAGCATCATGAGAAGACTAGATTCATGAACACCATACTTTTTAATCACAAGCTTTTTTGTTGTTGTTGTTCTTTACTTACCTCTTAATCAAAGTTCTGACATGCAGCCAGCTGTCAGCACTGACATACACAAACTGGTTTGTGAGCTTAGTGTTTGCAATAAGAGCATTCACATGAAAAAAACCACAACAAAAAACCCCCAAAAAACCAAAACCCCAATGACAGAACTAAAAGTGGGTGCTGTTTTTGTTTTTGTTTTGTTTTGTTTTTATTTCTACTTTGTTTTAGTTTTCCTGACTGTGATAGCCTCCTTGGACTTATTTCATATCCAGGCTCCAAGTTACTTCTGAGCCAAAAAACCCCAAAACGTGGGTTCAGAAGATCTTATTTGTAAACTGTTTTTTCAGAAGGTTTTTATTTATACGATCAGTCAACTTAGAAAATAGCTGAAAAAAACCCCCAAAACATTCAGGATGAGTAGAAGGAAAAATGGGCTATACAAGATCAAGAGAAATCACTGACTGATTTTCTGCTGGACAATCAGCAAATTACATTGCAAATTTTTCTACTTTCTTCTTCATGAGGGTTCTTTCTATTTTTTTTCCTGAATCGTGATCTTAAATATTTTAACTATCTGATCACTAAGGCTGTTTATGCATAAGGTAAAAGCTATGGAGTTAAGACCATTTTGTCAAGCATGTGTGCCAGAGAACAAATCTGGTTTAGCTGAAGAGTTGAGCAGCCCTATGAAACAGTTATCTAAGGCTTTAGAGAAAGTGCTATCCTACATTTTTGTTAACAAAGTAAGATGATTCTAAAAACATAGTTAGAGGACTCCTATACTTGCTAGAGAGATTTAAATTTTGCATTAGAACTCACCAGGAAATAATTTTTTCCTACACATAAGGCATGTTGGCCATGCATGCATAATACATGCAGATGTTAATGCATTTAATTATTAAATGCATTATTAATTTTGTGCTGCGTTATTTTATTTATTTATTTAAATTATTTAAAAAATTGCCCACCTATAACGTTATAGTAAGAATAAATTTAAACATTTTTCATCTTTTGCTACAAGGAAGAGTGTGGAATATATAAATGCATAAAATGTTCTCCCTACATCAAGAACTGCAGATCCAATTACGCAGGCCAAAGGGCTTCCTCCAAATGTGTTAAAGTGAAGGTTTTGAGCCAAGGAATTTGCAATCTCTGAAAGAAAAAAACAACATTGATTACTCTTACAGTTGCCTTATGTTTAGTAACAGTATTTATATGCATTAATTGTTAATTTAAATTTACTGTGCTTCAACCCTGATTCTACTGGAGACAATGAATTAGGAAGACTATTTTCCTGCAAGTAGTCTACAAAATACAATTATTTCCCAAAAGTATAGTGTCTAGTAGATGCTATAAACAGACATTAGAAAAATAGTCACATTCTAGCATACACTGCCAGCTGTCCCCTGAAGCTAATATCTACAAATTTTCTTCACTAGGTTTATCCAGTCATTTGTATGAAATCAAGCAGTTGGCTAACACACTGCCTTATATACTAGCAGTAGATTGGTTAGTAAAACACTAAGAATTTCCAGGATCTATCACCAGTTATACAACTAACCCCATCTAAATGAAGCTTTGCTCTGGTATAGCACTGCACCTGGTAAAACAAGTAATTAATGTGAATCCAACTCATTTGTCAAAACACAGATCAAGTCAAAGATTACCAGTAAAGCACAGCTGTTAGAACACACATCTCTCCAGAAAGTAATTATTGTATAGCATATTTTGTTGTTCTATTTTTATCCTTAGCAGAACAGAACACTTGATACCTTTTGTTGTAATAACAGCTGCCATTGGAAAGCCATTACCAATTGCTTTTGCCAAAGTAACAATGTCAGGGACTACATCATGTGTTTGAAATCCCCAGAAATGGCTTCCTGTCCGTCCAAATCCTGTCTGTACCTTTCAAAAGAAAAATCGAGAGAAATCCCCATCACTTTCTCACATTTTACAGTATGGTTTCTTTTTCTTGTCTTTCTGGTTTGTTAGTGATTTGCACTAGACTGCACCTACATCGGGAGTCAGTTTGTACTAGGGTCCTTATTGAGATGGCTTTGCACAAAATACTATTTATTGTAATTTGGTTTTTCTTTCTCATATGAGACAGGTAACATGTCACCACTTCTTAGTCACGGTGGGATGCTCTAATAAGCTGTAGCTACCTTTTTTAAATTGAGAGAAAATGCAGTTACTTATTACATTTCAAAATCGCAATCCCATGACTGCCGATTTCTACTACTGCAATGCTTGAGGTACTTAACAGCAGCACTTCAAAGCATTTGCTATTATTGTAAAATATCCTTAACTAAGCAAATCCTGTTTTTAAGAAGTATTTGCAGAGGTACAGCAGTCAACTCCCTTCTAGAGTTTATGTATGCCAACAACGCTCATAAAAGCAGCTGTTATTGTGACACACCTCACATCACAGCTTATATTTGTTAGCTCCATATTTGTGTAAATTTACTACTGCCAAAAGGACAAGACTGAAGTCTGCTACAAGCATGACTTGTGTCTGAAATCAGAGTACCAGGTAGCAGAATAAAGACAGCAAAAACTGAGAGGTCCCTATGCTTGGAGAGATGCACTGCTAAGCTACTAAATGTATAGCATTTAATTGATTAGATTATTTTCAGGCTTCCTTTTTCTTTTCAGTTGGATTATTTTAAGAAAACTGTCAGAGGTACCCTGAATTCTAGAGATTTTGTGTAAAAAATACTCACTTCATCTGAAATACAAACACCTCCTCTTTCCCGTACTAGCTGATAAGCTTCCTTTAAGAAATTTCTTGGGTACTGAACAGCTCCATTAACACCCTGCCGAGACAAAAAAGACAACATCTTCAAGAACAGACAAGGAAACAGGCATTCCACTGTGTGCCTATCCTACTATAAGAAAAAATACCAGCAGCCCTGAGGTAATAACAAGACTATTGTCTCAAGTTCCTGGCTTCAGCAGTGAAACTGCTTCAAAAAGCTCCTGCTCAGGTTACTCATTCCCCTTCCACAGGGAAGTTTGCTGTTCAATTCATTGTGCTGGTATAAATGTTTGTGGACACACTGTAGAGTGGATCACTGTAAGACAGAACTGATTACAGACAAACTGCCAAACAAGTGCCTTGGAAACCTACACACTGAGAAACCCAGAAACTTGTTTGATGACAGAGTTACCCAGAGAACTCTTATCCCCCCTTTGGTTAAACTTGTTAGAACACTCATTCCCCAATTTCTCTTTGCCTTGCCATTTTTCATTTGAATCAGAAATTCTACTCTACAGCTGGACTGCAATGACTTCTAAAGTATGTAAAGGCTTAGAAGACAGCAGAAACAGAGAACAGCTCCAATTTTCTTTCTGGTCATAATTATCACATTTGTTTCCTTCTTTTTACTGTTCCCAGAACACATTCTCCATTCTTGCTACATATACATCAATTCTGGAACTTGAGGGAAGAAAATCCTGTGGCCATCACCTGCTGCACAGTTACTAAAAAATACAGTAGACAATGTGGCTGGGAACAGGTAGAAGGGAGACTGAGCTAAACTTTACAGATAAAGTAAAGAGAAAAGCAGTATGAATTTTGGAAGAAGGTATTAGAAACTAAATGATAAAATGCTTCCTACTCAATATTTAACTGCAGGATAAGTGTATATGTTTAATCATAATTCTGTTTCACTTAACTTCATGAGCAAAATTCTAGCTCCATTGAAATACAAAAGAAAAGCTGAAATTTTAACACAGTGAATCTATTTTTTCAAATATTTAAGGTGTTTAAGGCATTAATATTAAAAATCAGCAGAAGTCTATATTTAGGATGTAGCTAAAGAATATCAGATTTGATTGTTTCACAGTATTTGTGCTCTCACAATTGAGAAATAGCAAACTACCTACTTGAATTGGTTCAGCAATAAATCCAGCTATTGTCTTTGGCACAGTGGTATTCAGAGTTTCTTTGAGCTGTTCAATGTACTGGTCATTTGCATGACATACACCTGTTCACAGGGAAAATAGTTTAA
Organism: Apus apus; assembly: GCF_020740795.1. Classification (NCBI taxonomy): domain Eukaryota; kingdom Metazoa; phylum Chordata; class Aves; order Apodiformes; family Apodidae; genus Apus; species Apus apus. The sequence continues at coordinate 12,708,845 of NC_067312.1, forward strand.
AGGGAATTTACTTAAAATTATACACAAAATACTTCAAAACATGAAATCACACATGTAAGCAGCAGGTACTATCTGACTGCATTGTAAATAAATATCAACTCTCAATTACACAATAAAAGGTTAAATATTAAAGGAGAGAGTCCCTTGTTTTCTGTTAAACCATCCCTACCCCAAGGAATGCCAGCTTCAAAACAGCAAGGCAAAGCTGCCAGATAGTAAGATGTTACACATTATACAGGTCAGTAAGCTGTTGGTTACAGAAAGTGTTTGTGGATCACCTACACCAGCAAAAGGAATGAGCAGACACTTTCTTGAGGGTTAATAAACATCAGCATAAGACATAAGGAGTCATTAGGTTAGTACAGGTATGAAGATTCTGGAGAACAGAGAGCTACATGTCAGTCTGTACTGAAATAAAGAACAGGACAATTAGTACAGGTAACGCTCCCAACCATCAAAGAGGGCAAAGCTGAAAGGAAAACATTCTGTCAAATGTGTAGGTGAATTAAAATACTAAAGATTGCCTGTTGAAACAGTTAAAAAAATGGCTGTAATTGTTGTTAATAGGAGAGCAGTAGAGGAGCTTTCACATGCCATGTATGGAACATTTTGCCTCATGTGAGACTTTTTGCCTATCACTGGCATCAGGTTGTCTGTACTATTCACAATATTCTGAAACAAAAGCTGGAGAGCCACTCAAAATTCAGAAACAGCAGAAAACACTAATCAACATTTCTGTTCTTCCAGATGTGCTAAAGAGAGTTCCACAGCTTCCAGAGTTGATCATGACAAGTGCTGGAAACAAAGGCTGGGATTTTAAGAAGAAACTGAGAATATGAGGTGTCACCTGCCCAAGACTTTTCCCAGAAGCAAGCAGGTGCCTCAAGTTCTCTGCAATATTTTCTTTGGTTACCCTTGCAAATCCTAACCAGAGGTCAACTTTTCTTCAGGAGATAAATATAACCTATTTCCACAGCCCTCTAATATTCTCTAATCTATAAGTCAAATGCTTTTTGTCATTGACTAACCTTCCGCACAGCTGCATTTTCGAACAGTCTGCACTGGAGAATCTCTACAATGGCTGCCTCCCCATGGACCACGGAAAACATCTGGTAACATTGTCTGTCAAGCATAAGAGAAACAGCTACAAATTTTGTGACACCTTTCTAAGAGAAGGATTTTGATCATACTTAGGGATGACTAGTGAAAAGAAGGCTAAAAAAAGTTGGTTAAGAGTTGAAGGGAACATCCAGTTCAAGCAACTTGTCTGGAGAACACTTGTGGAATGATACCAGTAAGACCAAACTTCCCTCTCAAGGAATGGCAGAACACAGACGGAAGCTTTGGGAAAAAACAAGGTCAGATGCCTCCAGCAGAAGTCACAATATTGATTATTTCCTTTGTTTTATTCTTTCAGTTAATCAGAAGGTTTGGTTATCTAAAAGTAATAGCAACATCTTAAAAGCTGCCGGTACTACTTCAATAATCTGAAGTATGATAAAAATCTGAAAAATACAGGAAGGCAGGCAGATCTAGTAGAGCAATGACAGGCTGGAAATCGGGAACTCCAGCCTTCTCATCCTGACTGCTGATGAAAAACTGCATGGCTTCAGGCAATTCATTTATTGAGCTGGGTTGTGAAGGAAGTATAACAGAACCTTCCTATAGCCAGTGCTGTTGCTGAGCTATCACCAGTACAGATCAGAGTAGCCAATGTCAGCTTCCAGCTGACAGAAAATAATTCCCATCTGATCAATGGCAGGGAGATGATGTATTGCCATCTATCCCCAGTCCTGCTGAAATGAGAGACACCATAGATTGTTTTCTCATTCCAAGGGAAGATCTACTCCAGACTGGCTGAAAGCAGCTTTGCACAGATTTGCCAAGACAAACCTAAGAAAATGATTTCTGAGCACTATTATTTTGCAGTTTACATAGACTTCCTTGCAAGCACCAAGCGTGACTAAAGCACTGTAAATCATGGCCACTCATGTTGTGACTGTCCCAAATCCAAATAAGAGTGACTACACAGAGAAGGAAAGGGCAGTCTGGCTGTTATTGTGCTCACACAGCTTCTTAGTGAGTGACCATAAAGCTCTTTAAGGATAGAAAACATACTAATTGTTGAAATACCTAAACGCATTGTTAGTTACCAGATTATTAAAAAAAAATAAATTTAAAAAAATCTCACTGTTGAACAGCCAAAGCCAGTGGCAACACCATGCTTATAAACACCAAGAGCTGTTAATCCCAGCGTGGATGCGCTGCCTCCATGGTAAGCTCCTCTGTGCAAATAAACAAAGCATATGAACATCACTCATCTCCGTGAAGAGCTTGTAGCAATAGTAGTTCTGACAAGGTATGTTTCTCAGCTACAACTTAGCAGGGAAAGTGTGCACTGTTACACTGAAACATTAAGATTTCTACTGCCTCTTATTTTTTTTTTTTTTTCTTTTCCTCAGGATTTGGAAGATCCATGACTAACCATCTGCATCGGTTTCCTGAAATTTCAAATGTTAAGACTGTGAGGTAGCATTTATGAGGAGAGGAGAACAATGACTGGAACCAACAGCAATTCAGCCAGCTCCTCACAAAGTTCTGCCATAGCACCTGAGCCCTCCAGAGCAACATCTATTTTCTTAGAATCTTAGGAACTGCTGCTCTCTCCAACAGATGCTGCCAACCGTTAAACTACATGGTGGTTCACTGCCAGTTTTATACACAAATAAGAAGTTCATTAACAACAATATACAAAGTGGGTACCCAGTGTTCTGCTGAACAGAATAACAGAGAAACACAGCTCATCATTAGAAGGCCTTTTATTCAAATATTTGAGGCAGCCTGAGATGCACAGTGAAGAGAAGAACTGCTTACACTGGCTCTTACACAGGACTCACTCCTGCACTGCCTTTGTTGTTGAGCCAGGAAAGCTGTGTGTACCTGAACAGTGAACTGTGATTAGGGGATCTGGCAGAAAAATAAGGCAGCAAAACAAACAAAACAGTGAGTCCTTCTTCCAGGTTAGCTTTCAGCCAAAGCAGTTCCGTGCTGTGGTCCACTGCACTGCTGCTCCAGAGGTACCTTTGTACCCTCCCAAAGAGGGGGCACTCAGGGGTGGAATGATGGAACAAAGCAGCAACTGCTGCTGAAGAATCCAGCAAAGCACACCGTGAACACAGAGACCAGACCCTTTGATAAATAACAAAAGCAAAAATTGCAGGTTGTGCTTTGTATACAAACTAGGCCTAACACACCGAATCAAAACTTAACTTCATTTTACTCCTTTCTATTCTTTCTTGGTTTAGGCATGTAGGGACTGATCACATATGGAAATGAACTATCAGCATTACCTTAAAGAGATCATGTCGAAGTTACGAGTGTACAGCCTTGCCATCAACATAGCTAAATCGTTGGCTTCTGTCCCACTGTTGGTCAGATAAACCACCTGGAGGAGATTGCTTGGGATCAGCACAGCACACAACCACCACCTTCTCGTTTGACATCAGGCCACGTCACTTAGGAAGACTATGAGCTATAACCTATCACTACCACAAGGTCAATTCACTGTGACAAACTCAGTGTTGCCCATACACTGTACATTTTTTCACTCTTCATTTTTAAGATTGCAACAGCCTCACACTCTTCTGCTAGATGATTTTCATTTTATTACCAGTTTATTTTACCTGAAAACAAAACCGCTATTTTTCTTACTGTTTCTAGGCATATGGAACATTACATTTATGTGGTTTATTTATTTAACTTTCAGTAATGCTCACTACTCTATTGTCAAACACTTTTCACTGTAAATTTTAATGAGGTCTGGCAAATTAAGGCTGGCTACATATAACAATAGCTAATATCTTGGTAGCTGAGGGCCACTATGCTCTCTCTCTGTACCTGACAGTCTGTACTTCCCATACAGGTTGTCTCTCCACAGTTATCTTGGCTCTCATCTATTTAATAAGTATTTTTATATTAAATATTTCTTACAAACACACACTCCCTTCAACAGCCCCTGCTCCTGTCAGAAGCAAAGTACCTTAAGAGGGTCTGGAAGAAGAGCAGTTAGTTTTTCAGCATACTCATGGATGGAGGGGTGCATGTAGATATTGGTGGTATGCCACAGGCGAGCAAGCTGTTTCTGGGTAGCCATAGTTACCTTCCTGCGTGTGGCACAAGAAGAGACAGAGGGATTCAGTTCAACACACTTGTGCACACATAGATGCGTATACCTACCTGTTACTAATTCTGAAAATGCAGACCCTGCTCCCTTTGCCAGATGGCTGAACATAGTAGATAAAGCAACAAATTCTCCCAAATGTAGAGGAAATGGATCTTAATTCATGACACATGACAATTCAGTGAATTATATTCTGGTTTTAAGCTCACAGTGCCTCATATTAATGAAGAACAAAACCAACACACGTATCTCTTCCTGCATTTTATAGAATAAACCAAATAGTCACAAACTTACGGGTGACAGTGACCAACACCAACAGTGACAATTCCAGCAAAGAGATCCAGGTATCTTCGCCCTTCATAGTCAAACAACCACTGCATGTGTCCCTGATGCAGCAACAATGGCTTCTTGTAATAGGTTCGCAGAGAAGGAGAAATATTTCGTTCGCGAATCTTCTGCATGTGTTCGTATGGATAGGACTGAGCAAAATAAAAAAGTCAGTACCTGTTCATGTTTTCTGAAGATCCAGACTAAAGAAGCTCTAACAGATCACACAGATTACACACTTGCCTATAGCAGTCATTCACAGTACTAAGATTTTAATGAATTCTGGCACATAGAGGGTTCTACACAACACTGATGCTCAGGTTTTCAAATAAGACTGCTGTTCTACAGTTATGTCTTCCTTAAAGTTTTTCACATCAACAGTTTGGTCATAAGATATAGAACTGTCATATAGGTACATCTACAGTTTACATCCTAGTTGAAGCAGAACTTCTTTTCCTAAGCAAGCAAAATGTATAATAATATTTAATGCACTGACTAATTACAGCAGATGAGCCTATCACTCAAGTCTAGTAATGTAGTCTTACTTAAGTTCAGGGCAGTATGTACGACTTACAGTGTATTTTTCAGGTACAAAATCACAAGGAGGCATTTTATGTTGTGTGGAGACAGTGCTTTTCCATTTCTGCGGCCTAAAGGCAACTACAAAGTAGCAAGAGTATTATCAAACACTTATCGAAGTCAACATCTGAAAGAGTTTCTCAGTAAGCTTGTTCACAGAACACACAATACATGGTCAAAGTAAAGGCTGGTTTTTTTTTTTTGGTCTCAGATTTTCTTGGGGGTACAAAATAATTAAGTAACATATCTTTGTAAATGCCAACTACATGTTACTAAAAACCCATAAAGACTCTTCTCTTGTAACTCAACATCCAGTTTCGCCTGGACTTTCATTTTGCCAAAAAAAAACAACTTTAAAAAGCAACCCCAGAACAGTTTCTAATACAGCATCTGATCTGGAACAGCAAAAGCAGGAATCCTCTACAAGGGCATGAGCCAGGAGAGCAGGGTGACCGCAGCACAGGTGGTGCTCTGGGGGACCAGGGTACAGTCCCAACAGACCTGAACAAACTGTCCAAACCAGAGTCCACTGAGAGTGCCCCACATGAGCGGAGGAAAAAAAAGAGGTCCAGGGTCCACCCAGGTAGTCCAGTCGAAACAGCAGGAGATGAGGCCAGAGACAGGGCTAGAGACAAAGGCACAGGTCCAAGGTTGATCCAGGAGCCTGGGCCAGAGGCTGGACTGGTGGCAAGGCTGTGAATGTGGCACAGCTGAAGCAGGGACTGGAGGCTGAGCTGTAACAGGGCTCCTGGGCAGCAGGCACAGGTGGAGGCCCCAGGTGGGGCTGCTCAGGGCCCTGACAGCTAATTGCCTCTACCACCCTCTGTCCTCTTTTCCAAGCCCTAAAAACATCACACTGTCCCACCTTTCACTTAGCTGCAAGGGTAATGAAGCAGGTATCAAAAAAAAGTTGCCATTTAATTATTTTTCTCTTTCTACACCCCTCATATTATCTGCTGAGAACTGTTTTCAAAGGTTTTAAACAATTTCCAAGCCACATCAAAATACAAATGAATGAAGAGTACGGTTTCCTGGAATAAGTGACATACACTGCCCCTTCCTTTACAACCACTCACAGCACTGGTGAATTAAACCATCTGCAAGACTCCAGCCTCAAGCTTATTAATAATAATAATAAAAAAACCCTTAAGTTAAGGGAAATTTTGCCTTTGGGTCTCTGCCAAGGGGAATCTGCAGCTACACCCAAAGTCCTCCCGGCAGACCCGGCGGATCCAGCTCCCGCCGCGGGAAAAGCCCCGCGCAGCCCCCGCCCGGGACACCCGGACAGCAGCTCCGGCACAGCCCAGCCCAGCCCAGCCCCGGGACCCCCATCCCGCGGGCACCGGGACAGCAGCTCCGGCACAGCCCGGCCGCCCCCCGGTAGCCCGCCGGCCCCTCACCGCTGCCGAGCCCGCAGCCCCAGCGCAGCGCTCCGCTCCCCGTCGCCATGGCTCGGTACCGGGGCTGTGGGTACCGGGGGGTGAGTACCGGGGGGTGGGTACCGAGGGGGGTGGGTACCCGGGGGGTGGGTACTCGGGGGGTGGGTACCCGGGGGGTGGGTACCCGGGGGGTGGGTACCGGGGGGGGGTGGGTACTCGGGGGGTGGGTACCCGGGGGGGGTGGGTACTCAGGGGGGGTGGGTACCGGGGGGGTGGGTACCCGGGGGGGTGGGTACCGGGGGGGTGGGTACCCGGGGGGGTGGGCACCGGGGGGGTGGGTACTCGGGGGGGTGTCAGGGCCCCGCCCCTCGCCCCGCCCCTCCGCACGTGCCGTCGGCCGTCGGGGCTGCTCAGCCCGGAGAAGAGAAGGCTCCAGGGAGACCCTCTTATAGCGCCTTCCAGTGCCTGAAGGGGCCGCAGGAAAGCTGGGGAGGGGCTTTTCACCAGAGAGGGCAGTGACAGGACAAGGGGTAATGGTTTTAAACTGAGAGAGGGTGGATTTAAGTTAGAGATCTGGAAGGAATTCTTCACCGTGAGGCCAGTAAGGCACTGGAATGGGTTGCCCAGGGAAGGTGTGGGTGCCCCCTCCCTGTATGTATTCAAGGGCAGCTTGGATCGGGCTCTGAGCAACCTGGTCTAGCGGGAGGTCTCCCTGTCCACACAGGGAGGTTGGGACTAGATGATCTTTAAGGCCCCTTCCAAACCAAACCATTCTGTATTTCTATTATTCTGTGATCTTTAAGTACAGCCAGGTGGATGAGGAAATTGTGAAAGATGATGTGACAGGGATAATTCATGCCTTTTATTAAGGCATTTCAACTTCAGCAAGGGAAGGATGAGTCCCCATCAGATTTGTTACAAAGGTTATGGCATCAGATGAGGAAATACTCAGGGATGAACCCTGAGGATCTGGTGGCCCAGGGTTTGTTAAAAGTGCATTTTGTTACTAAGGCATGGCCAGACATTCAAAAGAAGGTACAGAAAGTAGAAGGTTGGAGTGAGAAACCGCTCAAGGAGTTATTGAGAGAAGCACAGAGAGTGTATGTGAATCGGGAGGAAGAGAAACAGAAACAGAAGGTTAAAATGATGGTTTTACAATGGACCAGGTTGTGAAGCAGAGACTTGAAACCATAGTGCAAGAGAGAGAGAGAGTGTGGAAACAGAGCCGAGGGAAGGGAGAACAGAGAACGAGAGCGAGAAGTGCAGAATGAAGTAGGAAATTATCAGGGCAAGGATTGTCTGGTAACCTCCCTTCAGCTGGATGTTATAACTGTGGCAAGCTGGGGCATTTTAAAAAGCAGTGCCCAGACTTGAAGAGAGAAGGGAGGGTGATGTCAATGATGGATCTTGAAATTCAGGAGTGATGAGGTCAGGGGTTCTCTCAGTCCCACCCAGAGCCCTTGATAAATGTAAAGGTGGGACCCCAGGAAGAAGAGGTAATCTTCTTGGTGGATAGAGGAGCAAGCAGAACTTCTTTAAACTATGTTCCTCCTGGGCTAAAATTAACCTGTCAACTAGTGTTTGTTGCAGGAATAGAGGGAGAAAGGTTTGGAGTTTCTACATTTGAACCTACAATGCTTAAAATTGGGAACAGAAAAGCCCAGGGACAGTTGCTGTATGTTTCCAAGGCAGGTGGTAACCTATTGGGCAGGGACATGCTTACACAATTGGGCTTGCAAATCAGAACTCACTCAGAATGTATAGTTATTTCTATGAATGTGTTAACAGAACAAGATGAGGCTGGAACAGATCCCATGGTGTGGCTCAGAGATGGTAATAGAGGAGGTTTGAACATAACCCCATTGAAAATTGCATTGCAAAAGGCAAATGAGGTGGTGAGGCAAAAACAATATCCCATCTCTATTGTTACTCCCAGATGGTAGAGAAATGTTAAACAAACAAACCATGAGGGAAATATTAGCTGTTCTGCATCAAGGTAGCAATTGGGGAGCACAAGCCATGTGTGACCTGGTGCTACAAAAATATGGGTGCATGGAATTTATACAATAGCTAAGCAAATTTGTGAAGGATGTATGGTTTGTAGAAAGATCAACAAAAAGGTGCTAAAAAGGCAACCAACAGGGGGGCGAGCTCCAGCTTCAAGACCTTTTCAGAGTATTCAAGTTGATTTTACTGAATTACCAAAGATGGGCCGAGCTAAATATTTACTGGTTCTAGCAGATCATCTAACAGGGTGGGTAGAAGCATTTCCCCTCAATATGGCACTGCAGCAACAGTGGCAAGGGTAATCCTGGAACAGATCATTCCCAGATACGGGATAGTGGAAAACATTGATTCAGATCAGGAAAGTCACTTTACCTCCAAAGTGTTGCAGAACTTAATGAACAGCCTGGGTATTTCTTGGGATTTCCATACCTCTTGGCACCCACCCTCTTCTGCAAAGGTGGAAAGAATGAATCAGACCTTAAAAAAGCAGTTGTTAAAGTTAATGCTGGAAACTAAATTGCCTTGGACTAAGTGCCTACCTATTGCTCTGCTAAGAATCAGGACTGCTCCTCGCAAAGACATAGGGGTGTCACCTTATGAAATGCTGTTTGGACTACCATATTTAGGCAAAGGTGATGGACTTCCACAGTTTGAAACTAAAGATGTTTTTCTGAAGAACTATATACTCGGGTTGTCGTCTTCTTTGTCCTCCCTTAGGCACCAAGGGCTCCTGGTGCAGACTCCACCCTTGGAATTTGCAGTGCATCGATTTCAGCCTGGAGACTGGGTCCTGGTTAAATCCTGGAAAGAAGCCAAACTCCAACCAACCTGGGAAGGACCATTTCAAGTTCTGTTGACTACAGAGACTGCCATCTGGACAGCTGAGAAAGGGTGGACTCATTATACCCGACTCAAAGGACCAGTAGAGGCTCCACCTGAGAAAGTACAGTGGCAGGCCTACCCAGCTGAAAACCCCTTGTGCCTTAAACTGAAGAAGCACTAGAATTGATCATTTGATTATAGGATTTACGCTTATGCTATTGGGGTCCCCAGGGGAGTTCCTGATGAGCACAAAGCTAGAAATCAGATAGCTGCAGGATTTGAATCCTTCCTGTTCTGGTGGGTAACAGTCAACAAAAATGTGGATTGGATAAATTATATTTATTATAATCAACAAAGGTTCATCAACTATACGAGGGACGCAGTCAAAGGAATTGCAGAACAACTGGATGCCACCAGCAGGATGGCATGGGAAAATAGAATAGTGTTAGACATGATACTGGCTGAAAAGAGGGGTGTATGTGTAATGCTAGGGAATGAATGCTGTACTTTTATCCCAAATAATACTGCCCCTGATGGTACAGTAACTAAGGCACTGCAAGGACTCACTACTCTAGCAGATGAATTCGCAGAAAATTCAGGGGTAGCTCACGCACTGAATGGTTAGAGTCCTGGTTTCGGAAATGGAAGGGGATGATAATTTCCATTTTAACATCCTTAATTATAATGACAGGAGTACTGATTGCAATAGGATGCTGCATAATTCCATGCCTACGAGGTCTTGTTCAACGTCTCATTGAAACTGCTTTATCAAAGCAAATGCCTCTAAAGCCACCTTCATACACTGACACAATGCTATTATTAGATGAGCAAAATCCAGACTGCCTCTCCCCTGAAGAGAGATGTGAAATCATGTTGTTCAAACTAGAGGCATCTTACAGAACAACTTGAGATAATGCAAAAAGCAACAGTAGTGTAAATAAAAGAAGTGGGAATTGTTAGAAATGAAATGTAGTGTTGTTTTTGCATTCTAGTGTTAGAAACGTAGTGTTGGGTTTGTTTTTTTATATATATATACCCTAGTGTTAGGAATATAATAGTTTGTTTGAGAGAAGTGAGATACCTGCACATTCCAAGGACACCGGGAGTGGTTTATGGTCCAAGACTGGAGATCTGAACATGGAGAAGGATTTATGGCCCAAGATAAGACCAAACAAAGCCACTTCTATCTTGCTCCTCAGGGCAGGATGACACCAGTAGGTATAGATCATTTTGTTAATTGGGAAGACAGCCAAGGGGGCAAGAAAGGTCAAAATTCTACCTTAAAAGGTAAAAAGTAAACTGCTAGAATGGGATGTGTAAACAGGGGCGGGAAACTTAGAGGATAATTTGAAGCGTCGGATGGGCTGTAAACCCTGGAGTACCCAGCCAGTGGGGAAAGAGGGGAGGGAACTTTGCATGGGGAATAGGGAATATAAACTGTTATTCACCTTCCTATGGGTGTGCCTGTTTAGGCCACCCATTCTTGCAAGATTGTAAATAAACTGTGCTTCACTGAAGGATCTGTGTGGGCCTGTTCATTGGCACCACAAACGTTTCTCACAGGATTCCCAAATGCTGAACCTTTCTCAAACTTTTCCTGTGCTAACTTGAAAGCCCTGATTTTCAGTGATAATTTTCCTCCAGAGACAGAGCCACAAAGAAGCACTCATATAAAAGAAATGAGCTGATGCACGAGCCGTCTGTAGTAACTGATTCAGTTGTTCAGTGCATGCAAAGTGGGTTTAACACATCTGTCATGGGGCTTTCCACATGAACAGTGGGAATCTGTCCTACAGGCTGTGCTGGATGTCTGGCTTTTCCTTTTTTTTCACCCTCAACATTTTATATGACATCGTTAGATTTAATGAAAAAAGGTAGAATTTGTGAATTTCACACAAGAACTTTTATTAAATTGAAATGCAAACACAACTGCAAAGAGATTTTACAAAGACAAAAGACTGAAAATTCCATCAGAAAGCTACAGACTTCATAACAATATTGATCTTCTGAATGAAATAGCTAACATTTTATCAAAGCCAGCATCTTCAATATTAAGAACTTAAAAAATAAAGCATTTTCCTTCAGATACACTTAGAAACAATGAAGAATTCCTGAGCAACTATTTTTATACCAGTATTCTCCAACCAATGTACAACCTGCATATGAAATCTACTTTATGTAATTTCTTGAATTTTAGAAATTTACAAAATATTTTGATCTAGTTCATAGAATAATTGTGCTTCAAGTCATTCTGTTGGTACAGCAATGACACAACAATAACTCGGATATTCCAAATTGCATACAAATTCTGAAATTGTAATGGAAAAAATGCCTAGTCTGTATTGCAGGGCTAGCAGTGAAATGGTTTATGGAAATGAAGTAAGTTTGCTTTAAATATTGGATTATCTCTTCGGGCAAGTATATTGTATATTCTGCATATTATTCAGAACATGCAATTTAATTTATAAATATGCTTCTTTGTGAGACCTGCTGGCACAATTACAGGCAAGGAAGCTCCAGAAACTTCTACCTGCACTTAACAGCATGGCAGAAATTTTAACAAATACAATTAGTTAACAATTGCTGACACTTTTTTTTTTTTTTTTCTTTTTTTCCGGGCAACACTTTTTCAGACCAGCACCCTCACTATTGCTGTATTTTTCACAATGACTAAAAAAATAGATGAAGTACAATATCAGGATTTCAGAAGCTCAGATAGTGCCGAGTATCTCTGAGCAATATGATGCATATATGGAAGTGATGATTGTGTTATTTCTGACAATGAATGGTATCTGTAGTCAGATTTTTAAAAAAGTACTTTCCAAAATGAAAAATGACAGTAAAGCAGCCCAGGAGCTCTTTCTGAGTATATCTGAGCAGTAGTTTCTTCTTCCTTTTGGAATGATGGATGCAGAGATGAAAGTTGAGAGTAGTGTACTGCATTGTGAATATTAAAAAATACTATTTGACATCATTATATTTCTGCATGTATTCTGCATGTAGAAAAATCTGCCTCTTTCTAGACGTGTAATTTTCGGTTCTACTGAAGGGATATTTTCTACAAGTGACTTCTACAAAGATTTCCAGCATCCTGTAAAAATTCTACTCAGTGCTACATGTCTGTGAAACTAACCATGGCAGACTTTGTAGGAATTGAAGTGAAACATTTCCATTTTTACTAATGTCAAAATGAGGTGAAGGTACTCAGCAGCTCACAACAACAAAAAAGAACCAGAAGCAGCATTGACCAAAACAAAAGTCAAATCAAGACAAAGTCCAAGACAAGCAGCATCACAAAATAGGACAGGATGTTAAACCTTCCAAAAATAAAAGAGGAAGATGTAAAAAAAAAGGCTTCCTTATATCTAACTTCTCTACACATCAAAATGTTGAGTGTAAGCCCAGCACTTAGTGTATCAGTACTGCAAGAGGTCACACAACTAATTCAGGGGTTTTTTTGTTTGTTTGTTTTTAAATGTTGACAGATACAATAGTTTATCTTAAAAACTTAGCTTAAAAGAGAGAGATGTCTTTTAAGCCTGACTTGGCAATTTTCCAAATTTATTACCAAGACAGGGATGTTCTGAAGAAGGAAAATGTTAACAGATACATTATCATAGGTGCAAACTAAACAATACCCAGAAATGCCAAGAGATGGTTTGCTAATATCCCCAAAGTTGTTTTTCTCTTGGAAGTTCTAGGACATTACATTATGTTTAATAAATAAAAAACAGAAGAATGCTTAAGAATGATAGGCGTGTGTGAGATGATGTAAATGGATAGATACACCTCATTGGTAGATCTATCTGAAAACCTGCAGGTTGCTTTATAAAAAGTGTGGTACACTTTATTTATCTTGATTTTTTTTTTTTTTTTCCCTTAGGAATGTAGGAAATGCAACACAGATCAGATGAAGGATCTAGCTCTTCCAAGTATTCCGATTGCCCAGGACCACTTTAAGATATATGGAAAAAAATCCTGTAACTGACAGAAAGAGAGTGACCACTTCTCACATATGACTTCTGCTGCTCATATGAAACAGCTGATCAATAGCTGATTTCAGCATTTTGTCAACTATTTAGCATGTAATAAGTATTTATTACTTTTGTGGACTATATGAGGTACCTGTGCATATTCCCACTTTTGATATCAAAGTGTTTTTGTTTTGTTTTGTTTTGTTTTTCCCCCCTCATTTATCACTCTCTGCAGTTCTGCTAGTTCCCAGTTTTCCTGCTCTTACATTTGATTCCTTTGGTTCCATTTTCTGTTGTCCCTCCCTTTTAGCTGTAGTCAGAATGCCTGTTTACCCCCTCTGATTTCTCTAATTATCCACCTATTCACCCTCCTATAGTGACTGTACACCTCTTCCACTTTGCCACGTGCAGCAATCGTGTCCCTCTTTCCATCATTAAGCTCTCTATCCCCATATAGCATGTGTTTCTGTATTCCATTTATCTTTAATCTCCTGCTTGACATACACAGGAAGGATTACAAAATTCCCTTGTTTGTTTCCAAATTGTTTTCAAGGCAGCTCCTGAAGATTGCTCCAGTTAACATAATTCAGTCCATCTTTCCACACCCACAGGAACTTGAGTCTGAATGAGGGTTTGAGATTGTTTAGAGCTGGGTTAATGTCCATTTTTTGCTCATTTAGGGACAGTTTGAAAATTTATTTCTCAGAAAGGCAGCTAAAACTGGATCTTTCTAAATAGCAAGTTTTGATAAATGCTTAGTTCCATTGCTGTGACCCAGAATCAGAGCATCTCTGACAACTCAGCTCATTCAGCCCTAGCAAGCTGTACACACAGGCTGTGGCAAAAAAATCTTCAGCCCAGGCAACACACTGATTCTTGGCTGGGAAGCTGGCCAGTATGGCTTTCCCTAAAACATGGACATTTCTCTGTTATTTTTCCACATAAAAAATATTTAATTTTGCTACACATCTCAAATATCCCATCCTAGTGCTACCAGTGCAACATAAGTAATGATTCCATAACAAGCTGTCAGTTAACAAAAATAATTTGAAAATTAAACCCAGGATTTTTAAAAATCTTGATAGAGTGATTCACAATTTGACACACAAAGTAAAATACTTCTGTCTGCCTTTTTAATGGGAACAAGAAACATGATCTGAGGTAGTAGTTTGTTGAGAACATGATGCCTGATCTTACGATCTGTTTAATTTCATTTGTCTTTATGGCTTTGTAGAGGATGTGTAGTATCTATCAGCTGACTTAGATGACTTTGGTTTCCTTGCACAACACCTTTAAATTGTTTACAATTAATGAAAAATTATGAAATACATTTGCAGGCTTCATGAAGTGCACCCTACATACACAATGCTTCAGAGATCACAACAAAATCCTGATGATTCATTATTAACACCTGCTGTTACTACAGTTTAAATACTTAAATGACATTTAAAGCAACTGCATATTGTCAGCCATCTAAACAGACACATAAACAGATATACCACAGAATTCACTGCTTTAACATAAATCAGTTATCATGACTTTTTTTTTCTTTCTTTTTTTTTTTTTTACAGTTTGTTCCATAAACACATCTATCCCCATACTAGCATGATATAAGGTCAGTTTACAGCATTTTTCTTAAGTAATGTTTGTAGTTACATAGTATAATCTACACAGTTTTTCAAGTCTGGATTTTACATGAGTTTTGGGAACATCTGTCCCACTTCAAGAAATCGTATTTTTTTAAAAGCCAGGAATATTACACTAAAATACTAAAACTGTACATCAAATATGTCTTTGCTAAAGAAAATAATTAGAAAATTTAAGATAATGAGTCATATTTGTCAATACTGAAGAAAACCTGTTAATAACACTAGTCAGAGTCTAAAGGGAAGGTAATTAATTAAAATATATATATATGATTTTACGAGTTTTATAAAACTAATTACTTCTGAGGGCTTTAATCCTTCCTTTCAGGGCTTTTATGCTACTAAAAAGTAATTTGCACTTTAAGTGATTCATGCATAAATTTGACATTGAGAACAATGTTCAAATTTTACAAATCATTATTCCAAGTAATAAATTTTGACTAATGGGGTAAGGGATAGAGGGTTAATCCCTGTTCCTGGGGTAAGTTCTGTGACAGACTTCATCCCTCTGTATATCAAAGGATGTCTTGAGAGCCTGTTATTTCCCACTGGTATGTCATAATTTTACAATTTGTGTACAACTGCTGCCAAATCTCACCTGTCTCCTAATAAAAGCTATTCCTGAAAGAGCTGCAAGCAAACAACATCGTTGCAAACAGAAAGAAGTATTTGAAAATCCAAAGACCTATACACTTAGAAGAAGGTTATTCTGATTTTTACAGAAAACTGCTTTATTCTCTTCTTAATGTACTTTCAGATGTTAAAGGCCACTTTCAGAAGGTGTTGTTCCTACCTTGGGAGTAACAGTGTGTTTTGGAAAATAAAAGCAAATCCAAGGGAAAGATAATTAATCTACAAATTTGTTCAGCTTAAATTATTAAATATGTTTATGAAAATTGTGTTCAGATTGTATTAGCTAGCACATTCTCCAAAAAGCTTAGCTACCTCAGAGCAACCAGAAAATGCACCTCTTCCCCTCTGACTGAATTTCCCTTTGCACAGAAAGCCATGATGACTTGGCATATTGATACATTCATCAGAAAAGGCAGGAGAGAATCTACACCTCACAATGTAATTTAGGCTACAGCTATTTTGCAGCTTCAGTACAAATTTATGGCAAAGCCTTAGGTCCAAAGCAGCTTATCCTGTGCTTTCTTTGTTTTTTAACATCTGTGGAGTCACCTGCCTTGTACCCTAAGAAACCTACTGCATGAGGAAAATCTTTAGGCTGTGGCTTTAAAGGTTGTGTAGCTTCTATGCATCGTGAGATGCATCACAGAAGTCCTGTAGCAGCATTGCTTTATGCACATCATTAGGAGTAGAAAGCAGCAGCTTGTGTCTGTGTAGAGAAAAAGAATGTGTCTGATCCAGATCAGCTCTGTCACGTTCAGTCAGAAAACTGAAGTATAAATAAAGCACTGTGAGAAAGAGTATGTTATCAGCTCAGACACATGCACACACAGCAGCTGCTGCCCTGCAAAACATTCCAGTTTGTACTGAAAAGTTGATAGGTTCGCTGCAGTACTTTTAGCATCTCTGGAAAATTTGTAAGGTGTACTGCATGCTACAGTGTATTGTTGCAACAGAAACAATTGTTAACTATAATTAACCAGATTTTATGCTTGGATCCTCTCTGGAAAAGTCATTTTGTGTCTTCAAGCGTTAAATAAGCGGCTACTTATTTAAGATACCTCTCTGCACATTCAGCAGAGCATCCAGACTGCTCTGATCAGCCTGTCAAAGTGAGCAGTACATTACCTGTACAGAGGACACAGGCTCTGAATTTTATGCCTAATGCAAATGTTACATATACACTAATACGTATGTTTACAGACACACAGATAGTTAAACTCTAAAGTCCTTCCAGTTGAAGGGCTACATGACTTGACTGACCTGTACTTGAGCAAGTTCCATGGCATGAAGGTAAAAGGTGAGAATCTGATTTACCAAACTAGATGTGGCCTTCTGGGACCTTCAAAATCTGAAAGTCTCTTTTGGCTGGCTCTGCAGCAGGTTCCTGATACTGCAGGAAGGCTGGCTCTGTGCATAAAATAATTATAAGCTAAAGAAATGTAAAGCTGACCAGGAAAGAACAGAAGGGATCTCATCTATAGTAAATACACTTTCCACCACACGTACAGTACAATTTCCTCTGTGTTTCCAAATTCCCCTGAAATTAGTGATACTGGCTCAATACTTGGCCTGGTTTTACTCAGTCATTGCTTGATCATACCTTCCTGGAGTAGATTAAACTTTTGTGTTCAGAAGGAAGGACCACACTAAGTTCAGAGCCATTCCAGTATCATTTTAATTCTGCCTTTGGTTACTAGGCATATGAGGAATCCTCAGTGTTCCCACTGCTGTTCCTGGGACAAGAGGACTGGGCTCCAGGTTGCACCAGTGGAGGTTTACATTAGGTATTAGGAAACATTTCTTCACTGAAAGGGTTGTCAAATACTGGAACAGGCTGTCCAGGACAGTGGTTGGGTGACCAGCCCTGGGGATATTTAAAAGATGTGCAGATGTGGTGCTTAGAGAAAATGGTTTAGTGGTGGACTTGGCAGTGTGCTAGGTTGATGGTTGGACTTGGTGGTCTTTGAAGTATTTTCCAACCTAAATGATTCTATGATTCTATGACATCTGTCCAGCCCAAATACATGGACTCCTTTCCTCATTCACACTAATATTTCAGCAAAGCTCTGACTCAGATTTTATGCCTCTTACCTTTGACTTTGGAGGCTGGATCCCAAAATTAACATAAATAACTTCATTATGAAAAATCTGACTTCAAACTTTCCTTCCAGGCTTAGGGAAAAGTGCTGTGCCTAAGGATGCAGGACAACACTATTCCATTTGTGATTGGCATCAGAGTACAAATACAGTGGGAAAATAGCTTCGCTCTCAAACCCTAGATTCTATTATAATTTTATAATTACAGGTGATAAAAACATTTTAAATAAATAACTTACAATTAAAATAGTAATACATTTGCAATATATTAGAAATATAGTTAAAATTTACTTTGTATTCTTAATTAGTATAAAGTTTAATTTTATGCTTTGTATAGAACTTGTATAGACTTGTTACTGCTGTGTCAGCAGAAGGAAACAGAAAAGTTCATAAGTAGCTAAATAACATTGGGAAATCAAAAAATATTTTATTTAGCTTTTTTTTTTTGGTAATAGAAAAATAGCCTTTAAAAATACATGGTTAAACATACGGGCTTGTACTAAAGTAGAATTGTATATTATATACAGTAAGGCAGTATATAAAATATTGTCCTGCTATTTTTTTCAAGTTTGGTATGATTGGACTAGGATATGAATGGGATGCAAAGTCTTCTGTCACATTGAAAGAAAGCTAAAATATATTTAGAAGAATTTGTTAAATAACTGCAATTATCTTTTATGTGTGATTTGTCATATATAAGAACTCCTTTTTTTCTTAAAGATAGAGAAAAATATGAAGAAAACTTAATCTAGTGTCAGAATGCATTCAGATGAAGATACACTGTAGATCATAATGCTGCTGTGCAACAATTTATCTGATTTAGGAACTGTTCAGATCACTATGGTCTTTGTTAAATCTGCAGTATTCTCTCAGGCTCAATCAATTAATAATTAGTTTACAATTTATTTTCTGTGACAGATAATATCCATTTTCTCATTTCCCTGTGGCAGAAAAACATGTTAATGATCCAAGGTTTACTTCCATGATTATTAACTCAACCCACAGCTTATTTTATCTTCTGTATAATACACATAGGTGACTAGGCTTTTTAAAGGAACTATTTGCTATTTGGCTTTGTTTTACTGTACCTAACTACTAGGCATGAACTGTACTAACTACTAGTTATTTAAAGGAGGGCATAAAGGAAGATGGGTCCATGTACTCTGATCCACTGGTGTCTCTTTTGCACTCGCTTGGAACTGTCAGACAGTAGCTCATATTTTTCTCAGCTTGACCTTCCTGAGGGATCTGAGATGTTTCCCTTGCAGGTTCTTGAGACACAGGTATGTGCTGAATGCGTGAATCTGGCATTAGTACTAGGATATTATGGTCCACAACCGTTGAGACCTTTGTATATTCTTTGCTGGTTCCTGAAACAGTGTATTTTTCAGTCTTTCCACTATTTTCTTTATGTTTCAGTAATACTGCTGGCTCTTCATCTTGTCTGACTTTGTGAACTTCTACATAATCCATCAGTTTAGGGTTCAAAAAAGGTGACTTGTCATTAGGTCTGTTTTGTTTGACCTGCACTGTGGTTTGGTCAATTTTGAAATGCAAATTCTCCATCTCTCTTTGCTTTCCCATGTCATCATGGACAGTTTCAGGGGTAGGATATTGTGAATGATGCTTTTCTTCATTTCCCATAAAAACTGGTGCAATGTCCATATTTGCGGTACTCGGTGTTATCTTAGGTATATCTACAGTACTGTGATAGGCAAACATAGGAGGCTGATTATTAGGTAACTGAGCTGCAGGCCATGTGGATGACTTTGTACTCTCATGGTTAAAAAGGAGTATTTTCTGTTCCGAGGCTATACAGTGAGTTTCCCAGATCCTTATTCCTCCTTTATTTTCTTGAACATCTCTTACTTCTTGTGTTTGACATGTTGATGGAAGAGTGTGGGACTCCCTGCACTTCTCAGAAAGCAGGGAAGGGCTGTCACAGCTCCCTCGACCAGAGTCACTGTCTGTTTCCTTCGGTATCATTTTTGCATTTTTACTGGGATGACCGCTGTCATGGCTGGGCATAAGTTGCTGATCCTCACTGTCCTCTACCTCTAGATATTCTATCAGTAGTTCCTCACAGTCTGATGTTGGAGGGAAACCATGGCAACCAAGAGCGCTCAATAATTCCTCAGATTTTCCAGTCTAAGGGCATAATAACATACATTTTTTCACTGTTAACCTTAGGGCTTATCTAACAAGAACAATTGTGAACAATCTATGTATTTAAAATACAAGTATTTTTAGTAGTTATATCACTAGACTGAACTGGATTTCTACTGCTGCAGAGAATAGTGTAAGAACAGAAGAAAATGTCTTTGAGTTCACATCAGTGGGAAGACACAACCCCAGAATTCATGTTTCTAAAATGGGAGGACTAGGGAGCTTTCACCAGTTACAAATCTCATGGGTTTAACAAGAGGGTAACGGGGGACAATGATAGAGCACAGTGTCTTCTCACCATGGCAAGAGGCTGTGGAGAACAACTTCCATAAGAACTATTAGGAAGATCACACAGGCATTGGCTCTTGTGGTGTCCCAGGGAACAGTTGAGGTTGCAAACCCTGTTCTCAAACACCCTCCTACTTCGAGTGCAAGGCAAGACTCTGTCTCACACATGCCCTCCACATGACCAACCTGAAAGTGTCACTTATTTTTCACACTGATTAAATTAGTTGAATCTGTTTTATTCTTTACTACAGTTAATTGTGTTCCCTAGTACATAATTTGGAAAAGTAAGTAATGGCAAATTATGTTGTTGTTATCAGTGGTACTCACCTCTAACAGATGTGTATCTATGCCTTTTATCTTTGGTCCTGGAACTGGTGGTAGGATAAAGGCTATCATTCTGGAAAAAAAAAAAAGGAACAAACACACAGGGCGTAAGCACGAGCCCTGTCTCTGTTCTCCCATTTCCTCTGAAGCAGACTGACATTTTAAGCACTTCTCTCATGTCTGATACCTCCCTGTCAGACATCTTTTTTCTGTCTATTACTCATGCTGGTAATTTATAAATCCAGTTACAGTTCATAAGTTATCCTTAGATGTATTTATAGGAAAGAGAACAGTGCAGAAGTTAGTCATCTGGAGAAGTAAAACTACTAATGTCCTTTTATTGTCCCTTGTCTCTTAACCTCCGGTTCTCTAATATCACTGTAACTTTATCACTGAAACAAGCTAGAAACAGCTTTCTGGGGCATAGTTCAGAGGTGGGCCTATATGTGCATACTTGACAGTCAGCTGACTGTTACTAAATGGGATTTATGATGAATTATTTCTGATGGCTTTTCCATCAAAAGCTTCTGTCTTGCAAATTATCTGCGGAACTGACAGGTGGGCCAAAAGACAAAGTCATAATATAATCTAGTTTCTTTTAGGAAATTAGGGCAAAACTAGACATGCCTTCTACAGAAGCAGGGATATTCCAAATGACATTCGCTGAATATTTACATGGCTAACCAAGATGGTCAGATCTAAGAGAGACATGTCTTAACCAACTGAGAATTTAGCTTGGTTTATCTAAAGAACAGAAATGCCTCTTTATCCATTGGGAAATTAAAGTAAAATACCTGTAACGTACAGCCCATAAGAGAACACAAAACCTACAGGAAATTGAATAAAATACTAGACATTTATGTTTAAAAAGTTGGCTCAGAATTTTCAACTCCATGCAATTGTGAGAGTGGTGACTTACCTGTACCCTTTCAAAACCATTGTCCAGCTCATGATTACGCATATAAGAGACGACAAGACACCAACAACGATCCACACAACCAAATCTTTTACTTTAAAGTCTAGGGAAGAGACATTATTTAAGGACACATGTCTAGCACAAGCATAGTCAGCATGCAAAAAGAGCCTCAAATTACTTTTATTTAAAAAATTGGTATAAACTGCCAAACTTGGTATTGAATCTAAAGGCCTTTACTAGCACAGATGGATCTCAGCAATAATTGTAGTATCTGATAATATAATTTTTTACTAATGGTAGTGTGCAGGAAATAAACTGTCTTTGAAAAATGATACAGACGTGTGAAGAAAGGAATTTTGTCACAGCCAGTTATAGCAATTGGGTTCAAATCCAATCATGCCAGTAATGCAGTAATTTCATTATCAAATACATATAATACAATTAAGTGGTGGGTTAAAAGATCTAGGAGTAGATACTTTTAGGAATTTCTATTGTGATGTGACACTTTTAACACTGAGGTATTTCTTTCAAATTCATTCTAGTTAAAAAGTAACAAAGACCTCTTATTGTCTGAAGGCAGTCACTCTTTGTTGTCTATGTAGCAGTTTTAATGCAGTTACTAGTTTTCTTTTTAATTGATAAACTACCATCATGTGTGGAGAACAGCCATGGGAAAAGAAAAAGGGCCTTCTCTATCTGTAAAGAAGTAGATAAAACAATATGAGACCAGGTAAGGGCCTGCTGTGAATGTTGACAAAAATCAGAACACTGTTTATTGTATGTTTGGGGTGTGATTGGCTACATCCTAGGAACCCAGAGACTGTGTATGTGCCAAGGAGCAGGTGTGAGTCCCGCTTACACTCTCTGTACCCTGGCTGCTTATTCTCAGTTTCCACTGCAAAAGTATATAAGGGAGCATTTTTCTCATAATAAACAATTCCATTGCTTCTCACCCTGGAGTCCGTGTCTTAACCACCACAATCATGAGAACAAATTAGGCAATCAACAGAAAGGACATGTTTAAATAACTAAATAAATTGGTTCACTTTATGAACTCCAAAAAGCAATGAAGGAGAAAGCTAACTGGGTATGGTGCAGGGACACTGGGAATTCAGTTACCTTACCAATGATGTTCTTACCTGTCCTAGGCAAACTATGGGATGTCAATCTGCACGGGTGTCGTAAACAGCTAACAGAAGTATTAGATTTACTTCCATATAATAATAGTTACTGAAAGGATGACTGGCCACTCACCAGTAGGGATCTGAATATACTTTTCTGAGCTCCATTCACTCCATGATCCATGGTGGTCTGGTTTGCAGTGAATCTGTACAATGTACTTCTTTCCAGGATTTAAACTAAACATTTTATATTGTGTTTGCTGTCCAACAAAAATCGTCTGGAAATGAAATAAAAATCATAAAATGTATCGTGTTTTCCTATGAAAATCACAGCTAGGTTTAAGTTTTGATAATCAAGTTAGGAATGTAGAAAGAATCTGGATAGCTTCCTAATAATTGATATGCAGACATGGAACAATGGTACATGTATTTTATTTCTATAGTTCAGCTTTCTAACATTATTTACTGGGAATGAGATCTGACTCTGCTATACTGTGCAAATTAAACCACTACAAAACCACAGCACCTCTGCTAGAAAGACAGGCTGAGAGAGTTGGGGCTCTTCAGCCATGGGAAGGCTCCAGGGAGATCCTAGGTGAGCCTTCCAGTACCTGAAGGGCCTACAGAAAAGCTGGGAAGGGGCTTTTCACCAGAGAGGGCAGTGGTAGGACAAGGGGTAATGGCTTTAAACTGAAGAGAAAGGAAGGAATATGGAGTTGGTGGAACTGCATGAGATAGTAAAAAGTGGATCTTGCAATGTCTAGGGAGCTGGAAAGTGCAGTGACAGGGGGAGGGAAGGAAGGAAGAGATACAGAGATGACTGGGAGGTATTGCAGAAGACAAGAAGGGGATGCAGCCAAATACCAATAGCTGGAGACTTTCATTTGCTGCTCAGCAGTTTGAGTTGCAGATGCTGGCTATAGACAGTTACTGTTACTGTGTGCCTGTGACAACTATCACCTAATGACTAGCTGTACAAATTTAACTGGTTTTACAATGTTACTGAGCTTTCTGTTACCTAAGAAGTGCTTATGGTTAAGAGCAAATTATCACAAAAGAAACCTAAATGAGACTGAAAAATTTAATTTGCAATGCCAATATGATTACTATATAATGGCACCTGCTAACACACAACAGCATCTGAGATACCACTATTCTTAGCAGGAAAGTATAGAACACACAAGCATTTTTTAAAAACTATTCAGTGTGCCTCCTTCATTAAAATCAGGCATGAGACCTAGCTGACAAATTCTTCCTGATCAGAAAATATCATCTAGCAAAAAGTTGCAACATCCTTACCTCCCATTCCTCTCCTTCTTCAGGCTTTAGTCGCAACTCATATTCCAGAGTAAGCCATCCAGATCTGACATCAGCCAGCGGGGGTGGAGACCACGTCAAGACCAGATATGGTTTTTTATTTATTGGCTTTTTTAGTTCTAGAGTTACATTCACAGGAGGATCGGGCTGTACTGTTAAAATAAACGAATGACCATATGAGTCTAAATTATTTTTTCCTTACATTTTAGGAAGAAATATGAAATCATGTGAGTGGTGAGTTTTCACCTCCATTGTGTGCTGTAACTTAGAACTGTTGCTGGTACACAGGGGTGAAGAGTTTCCTGACAAAGTAGGCATGGACTTATGAATTTGAAGCAAAAAACATAAAGAACAGTAAAAATCTTGAGTTTATATTGAGATTTGCCTTAATAATTTATCACCAGAAATAGTTTTTCCTTACATTACCATGTGTTACTGCTTTCAAATTTAACATCTTTCAAGTTGTGATTTGAAAGTTGTGTTTTACCATAATCTTATCAAAGTTGGCATATTCATTTAGGAATGCTGAAAACACAGATGTAGCTGATTAAACTTGCCCCCCCGCCATCTTTTACATTCAGAAAACACAACAGCATAACCCCTACATTCGTAAGTAAGGATATTTGAAAAGAAACCAGTAATATTAAAACCCCATCTGTATTTCAAAAATAAATCAAACGGAATTTAGGTTTCTGTTACAGTCAGGCTTGCATCTTCCTCAGTTCAGAGGCAGAGCTTCTGCACATCATGCATGTATTTTACCACTGTCTGCTGCAAATCTTCATCAAGTAAGTAGTCAGAGCATGGAAGTAAAATGTAAAGCCTTTTCTTCAAAAGCTGTTTACCAGACAGCCTGGCAGCCAGATCATTGGCAACAAAATGGTTATCAGTGAAAGTGTTCCATTCCCTTAGAAAAAAACCACCTAACCTCCATGGAAATACTTTGAGAAAAGATGCTATACAAAGCACTAATTCAAACAATTTTAGGTAACCAAGCTCAAGTGTATTAGTTAAAAGATCAAATTGATTTCTGCTGCTGGTAGAGTGTAAAAAAGATTTTAGCTGGGTAGTTTTTCTTAGGGCTTGACTGAAACAAAAATGGAAAACCAGTAAATAGTTATCTGAATGCAGTTTTAAAGTTCTTAGCAATTTTAGGCTTCCTTTAAAAAGAAAATGGTAAAGGGATGAATGTTGATTTATTATCACACCAGATAAGATCTTATTTGTTCTTACAAGTTTTTAACTTGTAAGTAATACTACATATGAGAAGAGCTGGAATTAAAATTGTTGTGTCAAAACTCGTAATTTTGAATTATTTGGTTCCACAGAAAATACTTTTAATCTTTTACCTATGTAAGTCACATCCACATAATGAGGATCAGATATGTTACTTCCCATTTCATTAGTTGCCCTCACAGTAATATTGTATATGGTCCAGAAAGAAGTGTGCTTTTTATCAAAGTAGCATGAATTGGGGCCTGCAGTTCTGTAGTCTGGACATTCATAAACTTGTTCTTCTCTGAAATGAAAGAAACACAGTGATTAGGTTACACA
Organism: Apus apus; assembly: GCF_020740795.1. NCBI lineage: Eukaryota > Metazoa > Chordata > Aves > Apodiformes > Apodidae > Apus > Apus apus. The sequence continues at coordinate 12,734,175 of NC_067312.1, forward strand.
GACCAAGACACCTGACTTTGATGACTTGTAGTTCAGCATTATGCAGGACTGGACCAGATTTTTCACTCCTGGCAATGTGAAGGAAATCAGAAAACTGCTTTCAGATTAAAGAGGCATGGACAATCCTAGAGTAAGCACTTTCCCCCTGGCCCCCAAATAAAGCCTACAAAGCCTGAAGAATTTAGGCTGCTGTAGATGCAGCAGTGGGCTAGTAGAGTGCAGCTCTTACTTTCCTGAATGCCATTGTCTACTGAATAGCCCTTACAGGTTCTAGAGAGCCAGCAGAAGTGATTGCTGAAGTTTTCTCACCCATCTATTAAAAACTCAGTATTTTCAGTGTTCATTTCACACTTACCTGAGTTCAGCATTAATATGCTTTCAGGATCTACTTTGGTCTTTCATCACCTGTCATTCAAAAGAAATCTACTTTGTACCTGTCCTCCAAACCCATTCTCAAGCTTCCCAAAGGCAGCAAGGCACTGGAGAGAAAGTTGTTTCCAGGCTCTTTTGAGATGCACAATAACAAAAGACAAAGTTGTGAATGTGGACCTCACACTCTGCTCTGGCTGGACCAGTATCTGCATTTTTCCACTAAGACCTGCCTCTCAACTGACAAGTACAGAATTTAGCATCAGTGCAAGGCTGAGCATTGCTGGCTGAGCCAAACAGGTCACAGAACCCAAACAAAATATTGACTACTCCTTTAAAATGATGTTTGGCACTTGATCTAAGTTCCAGGACCAAGATTACTGCAGAAGCCAGAAGGCAGTCATAGCATTTGAATACTTGTGCAAAATAAATAAGCATTATCAGAATATGAAAATTTAAAAATCTGGCTGTTTTGGGACTGTGTGACTAAAGAACTACAGGACAGTGCATTTGTATTGTGTACTATTATGCAGTTATTTCACCATGGTAACTTTCAAGGCAGTCTATCTTTCAAGACAGAAGAATTCTCAGAAATTTGAAAAAACTGACATAGCAAAGAGATCCTATTTCAACCATAAATATGTTGCTGCTAGTGCTATTCCAGAATATGTCAGTTGGACAAAACCATATGCTATGGAAAATGACCTCTCCTAAATGCAAAACCAATTAGGATTGATTTACCAGCACTTTCTACTAAAACACTGAATAATTATACACAGCACATTACCCTTCTTTGCTGTAAAGCAGAGTGTAGTTAGTAGGATGTCCTCCATTTGAACCAGGTTTCCACCAACAAGTAAATGTTTCCTTTTCTGGAGAACGGCACTTTATTATTGTAGGCTTTTCAGGAGATGACTCTCCTATAAGACATAAAAAAATGAATTAATAAGTAAGATTCATAAAACAATGTCAAGCAAAGCACCGGAAAGTACTTCCTCCCCCCCCGCCCTGCCAAGGAAAGAAAAAGCTTTGCTTCCTATTAGCATAGGAAAGGAAGGACAGTTCAGTGGTTAGGGCAGCAGCTACTTTGACATGCATTGAAAATCCCACAGCAGCTCCCTCAGTTGAGGAGCTATATTTTAATTCCCAGGCTGTGGCTCTTCTCTGCCCTCAAATCTGGTAAGGGGTACCCAAATACTGTCACAGGAGGTGATGATTTAAAAACCACTCAGCTATCCAATCTATTTTCTATGGAAATATTTTTTTTTTTCTTTAAAAAATAAAAAAGTTTCAAGATGCTTTTGATTGTTAAAAAGTATGCCATCATTTGTTTTGGCTTTTATGGGAAAAAAATGAAAAAATTAAGTGTTTGCCCATTTGTGTATGTCCTTGCCAGTAATTGTCCTCTGAAGTACCTATGCTGAGCCGACTCCAGAGATACAAATCTTATTTCCTTTCAAAGTGACATGATGTTCAGTACTCAAGCTACTTGCCTGATTGCTGCCAAGCAATTTATAATTATTTGGATTCCTAATGATGTCTTGATAGACTCAAGCAAAGCACTTAGAGTAGGGTAGAGGAAGATGCTTAAATTTTGAATAGGATTATGCTAGTCAAAACCCTAATGAGACTAAAACTTTTGGAGTTAGGCATACATCAATAATGTATATTTTCTGGTATTTAGAGTAGGGACATTGATTTTCCAAATTCATAATTGCCTAAGACAGATCTGAAAATGGGACATTTAAAAATATTTTTCTGTTAACAGGACTTTAGCAGTCTCCATGTCAAATAATCAATAATACAATTAATGTGAGAAGAAGTTTGGAGACAACCTGGCTAAAATGTCTGACAACAAGATATGATGTCATGCATATTTAATGTATCCACTCAGACCCAACCATACACAGATAATCATTTCCATGTAATAATAGTAGCTGCAAGTGTTACACTTTGTGAGACATGGCAGTGAGGCAGCCCAGTTACAAAGGAATGATTCTTACACAAGTACCATTACCTTATACCTATAGCTACAGATGAAATCTGTAATGATTTTTAAACAGAAGGACGGGAACAATACATTATTTTAGGCACACCTGTATGAGAAGTGAGTTCCTAGTAAATCCCAGCCTGTCTGTCATAGCCAGTTTCAGCAGAGGGTCCTGAGTGGATCAACGGGACTAAATAGACAATTACACACAAAGTACAGTCAGATGCACTGAGCTGTTCCTTGAGCACTGTGAAGTACCCATGCAAGGAACTGGGTTTGCAGGGCTGCCACTTAAGCACCTTTTACGACACTGAACTGGCTAGAATTGAAAAAAAATTAACAGAACAGCAATCGTCCACTGACCACTGGGGATCTGAATGCGTCCTTCAGAGCTCCACTCACTCCATTCTCCAACGTCTAATGTGCAACGGACCTGAACAACGTACTTCACCCCAGCTTGTAGCCTAATCACTTTGTACTGTGTCTGCACTCCAGCAGATACTGTCTGGAAGAGAAAACGGATGGGAAAAAACGAGAAAGAATTTGGTCATCTTAACGAAAAAACCCCAAACATAAAGCGACTTGTGTCACTGACTTCTGAAAGGCAAGTGTTTCAGTTGGGAATTTTATAAGATGTGAATTGCAAAGAAGCAAAGGTAGTGACTTAACAGAGAAACCCAGTTCGGTGGCACTGAAATTCTGAGAGTCAGAAATATATTTAATTGTAGATTTCCTAACAGTACTCCATCAGTTCCACAATGCAAGGAACACTATAAGGAGTTCAACTCACAGATAAACCCTCTGCCTTGTGCTTCTTAATGGCTCGTTTTAGTGCTTTTTATTAAGTGCCTTACTCAGGCCCTTTGAATCTCTCTTTGGAAGTCCTTCAGGACTTTCTCCATCATTAAGGCATCAACAATTTATATAGGATTGAGGCCACCTGACTAAAACTTTAATAATGATATTTTATTCTGGTATCTCAGCTGTGGGAGTACTGTGGCTCAGCCCTAGAAGAACGACAACAGATGGGAATGTCAGTGGAAATGTGTGTGAGTAGGACACTCTAAACTTTCTGAGGGGTGTTGCCTCCAGTTGATCATGTTTAAGAGGATGATGATGACTCTCAGCCCAATTAAATAGCAATTAGGAAGAGAGAGACTTGTTTAACAAAAAGGGTCAGCTTCAAGAGCAGCATTAAAGAAGCATGAAAATTAGTGGGGGGGAGAGAGGGAACTTCAGTGGTAGCTGAAGTTTGGTTGGCTGCTACCAGGAGCTGCTCTGCTGGCATCATGACCTCTGCCTGGGCCAAGGAGAGCAGGTTGCCCCTCTGATGCTGTGAGCAGCTGCTCTCCAGCCAGCCTGGGCAGCAGCAGGCAGAAACCCACAGCTGGGTGGGTGCTTGAGTCCCTGTGGGGGCTTTCTCACTGAGGTGTGTCTTAGTAGACTGTAAGAAGGGACAGGGTTTCACATTATGTTAAAGCATCTGTCTCTCCTGCAGAAGTGGGTGTAAACTGGGGACTATGTACTCCCTGGAGGTTGGGGTGTGCTTGTAACCCACCCTTCCTGGGAGGGGGGAATTTCTGCATATAATGTATTTCTGAGACTAGTTATAGAAGTGTGTTTATAAACTTGTAGGTGTCTACTAACTGTTTGAAACAGCCAGTACTGTGATTTTTCTGTGTTATTGCTGATACTGGCCTTGCCTGCATTCTTAACTGACTGCTTTTTTAATTACATGTTAATGAATTAGTAAACTGCTTTGATCTTAATTTGGTTTAAACTATATGAGCTAAGCAGTATCTTACTGTAACACTTAGGAATAGGCACATTGATGAAAATCACAATTATATCAGTGGACTAAATAGTTATGGTTTTTTTTTTTACTATATGACATTAGGGCAGTTATACGAATACCTTGAATTTCACTACCTCTACAAAACACTGCAATACTTTCTTTCTTTAACCAGATTTGCTTACATTAATTTTTTTATCCTTACAGAAACTAAAAATTGTGTAACAGCAGTTGAATTCAGGGAAGGGAACTCACAGAAAGATTTTATAAAATAAATGTATTTTTTCATTACCTCCCACTCTTCCTTTTCCTCGGGTTTTAGTCGTAGCTCATAGTGGTATGAATGTGAATTAGAGCTGACACCAGCTAATGGAGGAGGAGACCATTTTGCCCATAGGTACATTATGTTAGCAGATGTTTTGGTTTCTAGAGAGAGGCTCACAGGAGCAGCTGGCTGAACTGTATAAATGAGAAGTTTTATATTAATTCAATTTTCTCTCAGAAAAAGCACCTCCTTTACAGTTTTCTATTTAATCATATTAATTTCAGATCATTCAGCGTTTCTGTAAAGGAAGTGTTAATACACTAGCCTTTTTTTCTTTCTCCCTAATAATGTTTAACTAGCTACTGATTTACCACAGTATCAGCAAATCTTAGACTTTACTCTGTCAGGCTAAGGAAACACAAATCATAATTTCATTAGGCCACTCTTGCAAAATTAAAATATCAGGTATTTCATAGCTAAAAAGACTAAGTACATTTATAATTACAATATGTAGATTATGTTTATACAGGAAGCAGAATGGGGTTAGGAATATGAAATACTACAAGAAGCCCATGGAGTTCTTAGGCAGTTATTTTTATGCTCCCAAGACTGCAATGGCAGCAGCCAGAAAGATGTTTACAGTTGTAAAACTTAGGTAGCTTAATCTAATTTGAAAGTGTTATATTCTGCAGTGCTAGGAATCTACAAAACTGTCATTGAGTCAAATTGAAATACTGGGCATAACTAGAAACTGGAGCCAATTTTTCAGGCAAAGTTAAAATTACAAGAAAATATGTAGTTAATTAATTTATAAGTAAAATGCATTTCTCACATAAATTGAATATGCATATTTTAGATAATATGTAGATAAACACTCCTTCCTAGCAAGTTGCACGTCATTAAGAAAGAGATTTTTCACCACTACTTGTTCTGGAATTAAAAACTACATATGTCTCCAATGGGTTTGTTTTCCATTTCATTCTTCTCTTTTTACCTATGGAGGCCACATCCATGTACTGAGGATCTGAGCTGTTACTTCCAATCTCATTCGTTGCCATTACAGTGATATTGTATGTTGCCTGGGGATTAGTGTGGTTTTTATCAAAGTAGCAGGAATTGGGACCTGATGTTCGGTAGTCTGGACATTCATAGGTTTTTTCTTCACTGAAATAAAATTATTTAAAAAGTTAAAAGTTTAGGCAATGAAACAAAGCAGACAATATTCTAGCAGTGGCCTAGGTCCAGTGAAGAAATCTGAAATGTTTTAACTTTAAACCTATAGATAATTCCACCTCTGGGAAACATTTTGGTGAGTGTCAGATGCTTCACTGCTCTTTTTACTGCAGTTGTTCAGGATAAACTATTCTATCCCCTTTTTAATACATAGGAACAGGTCAACAAAAGAACAGTAAGATGAATTCCCAGAGACAGCAGAAGGTAATTTAAAAAAAAAACACTTAAAAAACCAAAAGCAAGTAAAAAGAGAAATTTAAAACATGCATTTTGACTGAATAAGAAAAGTTATTAAATATCTTCTCTAAATATTTCCCTTGGAAAGTAACCTGACGGGCCATGTGGCTGAGGAGTTTTATCGATTATTTTGTTTTCAGCAATATGTTAATTTATCTGCTTTTTAATATGTCATCATCACAACTGTCTCAACAAAACATTTTATTAATTATGATCTCTTGATATCACCTTTATATGAGTCTTCGGCTTTTTCAGCAGAGGGATTGTTTTGTACTCAATTAAAGCTGAATTGGGTGATGTACTCAGAGAATATCCCAGGTGTGAAGAACTGCACAAACCCAAAGCACTAGCTGAGATGGTTCAAAGATGCACTTTAGTGCTGCTGTTATGCTCTGTACACTAATAATAAGGCCTTTTATTTTCCAGGCAGTTTTGTTCCAGTTCACAAAGAAAAGATGGAAGTAAGGGGACTGTACCTGACACAAGGAGCTAAGAAAGCCAACTGTGGCCCAGATCTGGAGTGCTTGGCAGTGCCTGTGTTCAGCAGATTTAATAAAATGCAGAATCCCTCCTACCCATCCCTAAGCAGGACTTTTCTGGGCTGTGATAGGTATGACTCAAAATGTTCATTAAAATTTCTGGTTTGATTGAGATCGAAACGTTTGGACTTTCATAACATAAAAGTTCTCAGATTTTTTTAGGGTATGGTAACTTCATTAAATGCTGCATCTTTCCTGTTCAGTTAATACCAAATGGTTTGGAGTTTATTTAATTGAAGCAGGGACGTCTGAGGCTTTACCTTATCTATTCTGAATGTCACTGGATTTATTCAAAGAAATTTAATCTCTGAGCCTCCCTGCTTCCTTGGCACTGTTCTGTGACCTCGTTTTCCAGAAGAAAGGGCAGTTGAGGTTAAGCAAAATTGAAAAGAATACACGTTTTATTCTTAAACAGGATGAGGGAGTCAAGACTTACAAAAATCAGTAACTTTTGAGATGCAACACCCACATCAGATTTTGTTACATTTTGGGAACCTTAAGCTTCACTACAAAGGCAGGAGGGGAAGCAAAGACTCTCTATACTGCTTCTCCACATGGGGCTTGGCTGTGCATGGTAATGGAAAAGCTCCTCAGAAGGGCCACATGGGCAGCACCAGCCCCTGCTGCCTCTGCCCAGCCTCCTGGGGGCCCCCTCAGGCACTGCCCGGGGGACAGACCCCCACTCCAGCCCACCCACACCCCTGCCCTGCCAAGCCGTGGGTGCTACCAGGCCAGCCCCAACCTGCAGGTGGATGCTCTGGCCCAGTCTGGCCTCAGCATGTCCTTGTCCCCATCCCCAGGGAGCTGCCCAGACCCAGGGCCAGGTTGCCCCCAGCCTGCCCTGCTCCCTGGCTGGGTGGTGGGATGGGCTCTGCTTGCTGCCCCAGGGGAGCCCCGTGGAGCCTCAATGCTCCCCTCCTCAGAGAAGCACACCATTCAGCTAAAAGCTGTGAACCTCCTGGGTAAGATGGACAAACTACACCTTTCACCTCGGAATAGGGGTTTTTAAGTCAGATGAGTTTCAGTAGGGGCAGGCTGAAGTGCTAGGACTGGTAGGATTTATGTTTTCTTCCAACAAAGAAAAGCCATTCATCTCATGTAGCCCTTGGTGTCTACCTGAGGATTCAGGTAGCCTTGCTGGCTACCTACATGGATTCATAAGAACACATTTATAAATTAATGTTATTGCTCCCTCATTCTGTCATAATCATCACTTGATCAGTCACAAACCACATATGCACCACTTGTTACCTGTCCTTGATGTAGAATAGGGTGTAGTGGGTAGGAAGTCCTCCATCTGAGCCAGGCTTCCACCAACAAGAAAAGGACTCCTTATCTAGAGAACGACATCTTACTATCTTAGGTTTTCCAGGATATGTTTGACCTAGGGAAGTGCAGAAATCCACCTAGTTATTTTAGAGTTGGACAATGACTCTGTTGTTAGTGTTGAATGATAAATTCAGCAGGGAATGCTTTTTTGAGGACAATAACATTATTAGAAACTATGGACTGAATAGTCTGCCTGGGAAAAGGATCAAAACTTTCAGAAAAGTAAATGTATTTTACCTCAAATGTCTAAAATAGCTAGAAAAATTATTTTACTTTCCATTTTCAAGTGAAAATTCCATTTTTACCTAAACGTACATGTGTTCAGTTATCTTGAAATTAAAAAGCTTGGAAGTAGATGTATGACCTTTCGCTTTTTACTAAAATACATTTTTTTTTAAATCTGCGGGTCATCTTAAAATTAAATTTCACCTTCAACTTTGCAACAGAATCAGAATTCCACTATTTGGGATAACTTATATGCCAAACAAGTAATAAAAGGAAGGAATCAGTAAGCTGGATGGAGTATTTTGTATATTGGAAGCCTGACATTATAAATTAACTATTTGAATATTCCCTAATAATTTAAATACATGTAAGAATATTTACTGTTAAAACCACTTCCCTAACATTGGACCCTTTTAAAATTTGGCTGGACAGGGTGCTGGGCCACCTTATCTAGATGGAGCTTTTGCAAAGAAAGGTTGGACTAAATGATCCTTGAAGTCCCTTCTAACCTGATGCTCTAATATTCTATGATAGTTTTCATTAACTTCTACCAAGAACATAGACCATAAATTTACATAAAGTTTGACATGAAAATCATGTGACTTTTCAACCTAAGCTTGCCTTTATTTCATTAAAGTTCCACACCATTATCTCTAATAGTATTATAATTCACATGATGCTAATTCCTAAGAAGGTGAAAAGCATGGAGGGAGTGCTTTTCACCGTTGCCACCATGTAAACATTAAAATAATACAATAAATAATACAATAATACTATAAAAACAGGACTCAAAATCTCCATACAAAACTTCAGAAGAAAGTAATCTAAGAATATACAGGCTCCAGTGGTGGTCAGGATAGATAGAGTAAAGTTTCAGACTTTTCTAAATAAAGTGTTTTGAGGAAAAACAAGTGTTTCAGCAAGTGTTGTACTTACCAGACAGACCCACTCTGCTCAGAGCAAGTAGCAAGATAATTTGAACTGATGATATACATTTCTGCTTCATGATGTCAGGAGGAAATATCAGATCAAGGGCTCACTGAAAAACAGGCCATCATGCAACAGTCAGTAACAATGCTTAACATGTAACATGTATCACTTGGCTTGATCAAAATCCTTTTTGAATTGCAGCTAATTTATTCTTATTTTTCAAAAAAGTGCAGGAACACCTACAGTTCCACTTCAGCAGTAGAAAACATGAATCACAGAGTAGTTATGTCTTTGAATGGTTAGCAGAAGGCAAATAAACAGAAGGCAAATAGAAAATATAAAAAAATTATTTAGAAGTTTATTATTTTTCAGCCAGTCTCATGACTTCTGAATCTTTGGGACTGGCATTGTTGAATTGAAGATCACCCGAGCTGAAGAATGCTACTCATTCTGTGCATTCAACAAGTGGTTTTACTGCATTTGATTTTGCAGTGAAGTGGGAATGCCAAGGTCAAAGAAAAGAAACCAGGGAAAAAGTAGTGTAACTTCACAGTTACTTTATCAGATGAAAACGCAAGATGGGATGCAATTAGCCCTCCTTCTTTAACCTGTAAAGGCCAGAGCCAGTGTTGCAGAACCTGGGTGAAATACAGAGGTGCAAGTGGGAAGCTACCAGCTATGAAGACCCAGTCCCTGCAGTGGGCTGGCACCACTAGATGTCCTCAGAATTCAGGTTACAGCTCAGGATGATAAGGGTCCCAGCTGCTGCTAAACCTGTTGCTTAGCCTGAAGAAAAGACAGAGAAACTTAAAGCAAACCTCTTCCTTCTGCCACCAAGATGGTTCCTGCTTGGAGATGGTGATGTGAGTCGTCTGTCAGATGCTCGGTAGCCAACCTCACTCTTCAAAACTGAAGAATAATCTACTATCTAAATTGGAAACTCCTTACCTCAGCTTTCCACTCCTACCAAGCATAGCTGACAGGTATTTATGTGTATGCTTGAGACTCATTCAGTGTAGCACAGCATGGGAACAAGCTGCCTCTTTGCTGAGGAAAAATTCTTTGTGGTTTATCAGATGACTACATTTTTATTATGCAATTCACTTGCTGTATCAAGAAACTATAATCCATCAGCATACAAATGTCTTTTAAGTGCAAAGGCAAATAAAGCATCAGTTAATTTAACTGAGCCTAAAAAAAGACTCTTACTGTGGACAGTGTGGAGTGGAACAACAGTTGGACACATTTCATATACTAGCTCTGAACATCCAGGCACGTTCCACACATGTAACTGAGCTACAGGCTGCAGAATATCTGGGTTAGTTTTAAACTCATTTACAGCAATCTGTGCATATACAGCGAGTGGAGAGCAAGCCATTTAAATATAAATTCCAGTTTTGTGTAAGCACATGCATATTTTATGGCTGTAAACAAACAGCAGGCACAAAGGTTAGTGTTTAACTTCAGAAATCAGCTGAACACTTGGTGTTATATAATGCAGAGAACAGACCATTGAGCTCATGCAAGAATAAGGCACATTTTTCTCAGGTGAAGGTAAAATAATGAACTATAAATGGTAACAATTTCATGTACACATGATACCACTTACAATATTTGATTATTTAAAAAAAAATAGTTGGGCTATTTGCAAATCACAGCACTTTCAAACTGAGAAACGTTCATACTGTGCTTCCCTATAGGGAACATGACTCCTTTTCTGACTTTTACAGGCATATATTTTCTGTGTGAAGAATTGACAGATAACAGAAACTGATTACAGTGAGTAAAAGAATAAAATTGTCAGTACAACAAAAGAGAGAGGCATCATCAAGAGAGAGCTATATTAGAGCACCCTTTCAAGGAAAATGGGGTGATTCTGGAAACTAGAGACCTAAAGAACCAAATTAATACAAACAGGATGAAAATAATGCATTTAGACCCGAGTATTTTTCATTGGGAGCATTTGTTTCTTAAAAATGAGATGATCATGAACCACTTCTTCAATATGGCTGTGAGAAAGAACAGGAGAGATACAGGGGAGACTATGGACCTATTAATGCCACAAACTAAACTCTATGTACAATTCTGGTCATCTATACTTGGGAAAAAAACCAAACAAAACCATGTTAACCTATTTAGAACAGATTTAGAACACAGTAACAAAGATGAGCAGGGGACACAGAGGCTGTCTCACAATGGAGATTTAAAGAATTAACTTTTTACTCTATGCAAGGATGCTTGTCTTCTACAAACATAGCAGGAGATTAGCAAAAGAAGAAAAATAACAATGTGTAAACTCTAGAAAATGTCATAACAAGAACAGGTGGCCATAATTAGCTCAAAAAATTAGAGAAAAATGTTACCATTGTGTTTCTGGAATAGTCACCCAAACACAAAAATGCCGTTTAGTTTTCCCAGATACTCTCACCTATTACGAAATATATATGACATGGTTGGTTGAGATATCTGGGGACTGCACTTCCTGATCCTGTATATGCTTTCCAGGCCAGTGTTTCAGTTCAAGTTAAATAACTTGAATTATTAACAGGTAGAAGACTGTGCAGAAGTATGAGATGACTGTCCTATCTTACTTTTAGGATTTATTGCTTTCAAAATATTTTCTATTAAAGAATTACAAGAACCTCTGTTTATTTGAAGAACATGCTTAAAAAGCATTTTAGAAAACCTTCATTCTGATATTTGCATTGCTTTCTGAAGGAATCTATGCAGCAGAAGTGCAGTGGGCAGGAGGCTCTAGGCATATTAACCACATTCCAGTTCCAGTGCCTGTGTTTCCATGGTTTCCTGCTATTTGGTATTTGTGGCTCAAATATAATTGATAAGACTTCTGGAGAGATGCCCTGTTCTTTAAAAAAAATGTTTTTCAATAGAAAAAATACTCACTTTGTAGTAACTATATCAAAAGTGTCTCTCCCCCATCTTTGACTTGAAAACATTTTCATAAAAGGGTAACTAGTATTGTTCAAGATACTGGCATGGAATGCTTCACTTTCAGGAATGAATGCACTCTTTTGTAAGGGACACAGTGGACAGTGATTTGCCAAAATGCCATGCAAAACCATGTGCTGAGTAACTGATAGTTGAAAGATCATATGCCTCCTTTTTGAAGGTTTTCATTTAATTCCAATGAAGTTACTACATTCTGACATTATACTTGGATTTCTCCATTTTAACACAGCTGTTACATAGTATTCAACAGCTGCACATTGCACGCCAGGAAACAATGCAACTTGATGGAAATAGAAGTGATAACTGGGGTTTTAGTATGCACAGAAGTGCTTGATCTTCCTGTAAAATAGCCCTACTCTGCAATTAATGATATGATGAACATTTAAATTAAAAAAATGTGCTTACAATGCTACTATATGAAGCTAAAAGTTAAACATCAATACTGAAATCAGGTGCTGTGGAGCAGGGTTGAGAGAAAAATGTCCCTATCCTAACTGAGTTCTAATTCCTACATTCTTTTCTCTCTCTTTTTTGGCTATGCTGATGGATAAATTTCTTGAGATTGACAAAGAAATCTTTATTCAGAAGTACTTCTGCATGGAATGAAAAAAATTCAATCTGCAGTGTTTTCAGGCTTGCAGGAAGGGAAACAACTGTATAGCATCAACTGGCAATTACATTACGTCCATCACAAGCTTTGCTTGTGCTGCTGAAGAAATCTAAAGCTGCAAGTACTTTACTAATCTGTACTGAACAAGATTCACATTCCCACTAGTTATGATGAGAAACAATTATTGTCTTTCAGGCCTGGAGGAAGGCAGTATAAGGAGTCTCAGTCTCTAAACACCACAGTTCATTACAGTTTGGAAGGCTGAGTTACAGCTGTATGGAGCCAAATACAAAATAAAGACCAGAATAAAGCAAGAGTGACACAGTCTGTTAGACCATCCAGAATCCTACTGGCTATACATTCAACTATACTGTGGACACTGCATGAATCTACCTTCCTATGCCAATTTCTCAAATGCCAACACTGGTATATGTCCCTATCCAAGACCTGGGCATTGTTATCACTAGATGTGTTTCTGAATGGCAGTGGTGGTTGGGATTATTCTGTGAAGTAGAAGCTGTGGATGTGCACTGTCACCAGAGCTCTGCCTCTCTGAATGAGCCCTAATTGGAAGTCCCCAAATTCTGAATCATTTGGACACCCAGTACAGCCTTCAATGATATATATAGGCTCCAGAGAAGTAGGGAGTTTAGGTGTGCCTCTGATCTTAATTTCTTGTGACTGATTTCAGCTGTCTACTTTTACCATGTAGATTTTGTGGAGTGCTTTGTGAGGATGCATCGTTCCTGCCGTGGGCTATGCAAGGGAACACAGACACCCAGTTAATTTGTTGGGACCAAGCATTTCATATTTCTGTGTTGCATAAACTGGAAGTACCTACAAGCTCTCTTAGATTTCACCTGAAAAACCTGTAAAAGGGTTTCTAGTATATTCTTCCTAAATTTCACTCTTAAATAAACTTCATCCTAACAACCCTTTGTAGTGCTTCCTTTGATTAGCAGTCAAAATTCGATAATGAATGGAACAACTTCTTTCACCTGTGGATATGTGCTCCTCAGTCTTTGAAAATGAAAAATAATGAAACCCCAGATTCTTGAAAACAGTTTAGACCCTTCCTTCTCCATCAAAATATTTATACACTTAACTCCTGACTTGAGCCTGAATCTCTTTTTAAAACTCTCAACATCTAAACTGACAAGAAAATCCAAGACAACAAGAAGAAAACACCATTATCCCTACTTTACAGATGGGGAACCAAGACAGAGAACAATCAAATACTTTGCTCAGATTCATACTAGAAAAATAACAAAAGCTAAAACCTGACCCTTTCCACCTGGTGTTTTGTTTATTTCTCTTTTCTGAATACCTCCTCTACTGCCTTTGTTTTCCCAATAAAACATGATTTAGCTAACAATAGCAATCTTCTTCTACCAGTCTCATGGTTCCTGAATATTCTGTTTTCTGGTGGTCTGTACATTTAGCTGTAATTTCAGGATTATTATTTTTAAAGCAGCCTTTTACAGACAAGAAAAGCATAAACTGTAAAGATTAATATTTTAGAGTTTGAAAGTTAGAGTTGACATTAGAACTTGAAAATTGCTTTTGAAATATGATGGATGTTCATCTCTACCAACTACCAAACCCAACTACATAGTCATTATCTTGCTATAATAATTTAAAACATTATTTATATATAGCATAGTCATGAAATATAAAGTCCAGATTCCTACCTAAAGGATTCATGTGTGTAAGGAAGATTTTTGTTCCTCTCTTTCATGAATGTGAGATCACTTGATAATCTGCAAGAGAAAAAAATCCAGGATTAGTATATTGCTGGAAGTACTTTATTCCTGAAACATCAAGAGAAAACAAAACAAAATTCTTTGTATTAGCTGGTTCAGATACTGACATTAAGTCAATACATTCAAGCATTGAGAGCAATAGTGACTGTGGTAAAATGCTGTGGTGCTGTACACTCTTATCTGTTTCAACAAAGGCACAAAATTTTGTAGCAACTTAGGATGCAGTTTAGCTTTACCAGCAGACTGTGCTAGGCTGTGTGAATTAAAGGCTAATCACCATCTACACAAAAGGCCATGGACAGGACCAGATAAAAACTGGCAGGTTTGGGGGAGGAACCCTAGCAGCCTAATCAGTGAGAATGGGGTGCAGGGAATCAGCCATACCTAGGGCTGCCAAAGCAGTCAGGCCATAGTCTTGTGTGAAACCCACCAGGAGGAAGGGCCAACCAGACAAATCCCCTTCCTCTTCACAGACTGAAGGAGATCAGGGATGCAGGGGGGAAAGAATGTGGGGAGGAAAGGGAGCGATCAAAGTAGACTGGAGAGAAACAAGCATGGAAAAATAAGGTGAAAAGGGGAACAAAGGGTGTTAGGTGTAAACTGGTGGTTTTTCTGACTGAGATGTGTGCCTGATTACTGTAGTCTACTTTATATTCTCTTTAAGTCCTATTTCTGACTATCTTCAGTCTGGGTGTGCTCTGTTCTGAGTGGCTACGTCTGGATTAGTCAGTGAGGAGTGGGATCGCGAATCTCAGGGCTCATACACAACTCCCTGCTGCTGGGGAGACCAGAGGATCTGAGGCCAGCTAGTGGACTGTCTAAGCGTCTAAGACGAGCTGCTAAAGTAAGCAATTTTTTTTGTTCAAATAAACATATATATGTATAAATGTATATGTCACATCTTGGTTGATGTGTGTGGCCTCTGTGTGTGTTTACTGTCTCCATGTTCCCACCCATCAGGAGCAGCTGCTGTGCTTTGCTACTGGCAGAACCTGAGGATATGGACCTACATCAGCCTCACATCTGTGAGGCTACTTGATTCAGCTGAAATTAAAGGTTTTATCAAAAAAAGCCACTATGTTTAACTAACTGTTCTTTCTCATCCCATCTGAATATATTATGCTGTGAAGAAATAATTTAGATGAGCTCCATGGGCAACTTACCTACCACCACAAGAAAAACTATTTACACATTACATTACTAACTTTGAAACTATTAAGGTCATACTATTTCTTACAAAACATTTGAAACGAAGTAGAATATTTTTACAACTAACATTAAGAATGGTCTGTGAGGTCTGCACCTGGGCCAGGGCAACCAGAGATATCAATACAGGCTGGGGGAAGACATGCTAGAGAGCACCCTGTGGAAAAGGACCTGGGGGAACTAGTGGATGAAAAGTTGGACATCAGCCAACAATGTGCAACTGCAGCCCAGAAGGCCAACTCCATCCTAGGCTGCATCAGAAGAAGAGTGGCCAGCAGGTCAAGAAAGGCAATTTTATCCTGGTGAGACCTCCCCTGGAGTACTGTGTACACCTCTGGAGCCTCCAACACAAGAAGGATGTGGACCTGTTGGAGCATGTCCAGAGGAGGGCCACCAAAATGATCTGAGGGCTGGAGCACCTCTCTTATGAAGACAGGCTGAGGAAGTTGGGGTTGTTCAGCCTGGAGAAGAGAAGGCTCTAGGGGGACCTGATTGTGACTTTCCAATACCTGAAAGGAGCCTATAAGAAGGCTGTGGAAGATCTTTTCACATGTGACAATGGGACAAGGGGTAATGGTTTCAAGCTAGAGAAGGGTAGATTTAGGTTGGACATTAGGAAAAGTTATTTAATATGAGGGTGATGGAACACTGGAACATGTTGCCTAGAGAGGTGGTGGAGGCCCCAACCCTGGAGACATGCAAGGTCAGGCTTGGGGCTCTGAGCAATCTGTTCTAGTGTGAGATGTTCCTGCTTATTGTAGGGGGGTTGGACTGGATGAGCCTTCCAACCCAAGACATTCTGTGATTCTATGATTCTAGGAGGATCTGTTCCATGATCTTCCCAGGCACAGAGGTGTTGTCCATCAGGGGATATGCTTTCTTTAATCTTCCTTTTCTGGCTTCCATACTTGTAGAAGCTCCTTCTTGTTTTTTGTTTACATCTCTTGCCAAGTTCAGCTCCAGGTGACCTTGGCCTTCCTGACCCCATCCCTATACAACCGAGTAACCTCACAGAATCACAGACTCACAGAATCTTAGGGGTTGGAAGGGACCTCAAAAGATCACCCAGTCCAACCCCCCTGCCAGAGCAGGAACACCTAGAGCACATCACACAGGAACATGTCCAAGTGGGTTTTGAATGTCTCCAGAGAATGAGACTCCACAACCTCTCTGGGCAGCCTGTTCCAGTGCTCTGTCACTCTCAGAGTAAACAAGTTTTTTTCTGTGGAACCTCCTATGCTCCAGTTTGCACCCATTGCCCCTTGTCCTATCACTAGACATCACTGAAAAAAGCCTGGCTCTGTTCTCCTGACACCTGCCCTTAACATATTTGTAAACATTGATGAGGTCACCCCTCAGTCTCCTCTTCTCCAAGTTAAATAGACCCAGCTCCCTCAGCTTTTCCTCATAAGGGAGAGGTTCCACTCCCTTAATCATCTTTGTGGCTCTGTGCTCTCTTTCAAGCAGTTCCCTGTCCTTGAACTGAGAGTCCCAGAACTGGATACATTATTCCAGATGTGGCCTCACCAGGGCAGAATAGAGGGGGAGGAGAACCTCCCTTGTCCTACTAATCACCAGGATACCTGTCTACTTCCACTGCCTGTGTAGTTCCATCTTGCCTTTTACTTTGACCAGCAGGTCTTGACTCAGCCATGCTGGTCTCTTGCCTTCCTTGCCCCATTTCCTACACTAGGGGACTGAGATCTCTTGCGTGCTATGGAAAGCATCCTTAAAGATCTGCCAGCTCTGTTCTGCTCCCTTCTCCCTGAGGGCCATTTCCCATGGGGTCTTACTAAGTCCTTGAAGATCCGGAAGTTTGCTTTCCTAAAATCTAGAGTCCTGACTGTGCATGAGTGCATGATCACTGCAACCCAGTCTGCCTTCAACTGGTAAGTCCTTGGTAAGTTCACTGGCACTTGTGACCATCTGGTCCAATAATGCAACCCCTTGGGCAGGGCTGTCAATTTCTTGTTGTAAGAAGCTGTCATTGAGGCACTTCAGGAGTCTCCTGCATTGCCCAGAGCTTGCTGTAATATGACTGACACAAAAAGTGTTTTTTACCAAAGCTGCAACAGGGCCATAAGCACTGGCTTGTTCATATCAGTGACTGAAATGACTCATGATAGAATTGATCTTACCTCCTGCATTACCTAGTACTATGACTCTCACCCAAGTATTTCTACATCAAATAGTTATTATTCATGTCATACTTATTGTGAGAGTCCTGAGAACAAAGATAGAATCCTACTCCCTTAGGTACTGTACACAGAAGAGTTAACTGCTCTTAAGAACTGCAAATTAAAATAACTAAGTAATGATATGGAGTGAAAGAAAGGGATATAACAAACAGGTCAAAACTTGAACATTTTTGGTATGAAACTAAGGACTATTTTAATTGCAAAATCTTTTCAAAATATCCCATTAACTGGAAACTGCCTGCGAAGAATCAGCTTTAGAAAATTCAATTAATAATGTAATTTCAGAATAACACAAATTCTTTTTCAACCAAAGCCAATACATGCAAATTTTCAAAATTCCAGAAGGAATAAATATCACAGAATATCAACATAAAGCATTTGGGTTTGAATTTTCCAGTAGAACATATTCTGAAATCCAAGCAAATAATTTCAGCTTTATGATAACATTATTTTCCAATCAAAACATGCTGTGATGAAAAACTTCTGATAATCTTTAATTATATACAGAATTTCAATGAGCAATGCAATGGCATGAAACATTCTCCTATTTTGCTGTTTCTAGGGGAAGATGCTGGTGTAGAGGGGAGGAAGTTTATTGCGGAGACACTAAAATCACTTAAACATTACAGCATGCAAAGGAACAGGGCTTTGAAAGCAGTAAAGGGAACACAGTAATGGAAAAAAGTGTGAAAGGTTTATAGAG
This sequence comes from Apus apus, assembly GCF_020740795.1. Lineage (NCBI taxonomy): Eukaryota > Metazoa > Chordata > Aves > Apodiformes > Apodidae > Apus > Apus apus. The sequence goes on from NC_067312.1 coordinate 12,752,534, forward strand.
TGAATCTGAGGGAAAGTAAGAATGAGAAAAGACATGGAAGGGGGAAGGAACAAATCATCTGTTGACACTGGGTTGGATATAGTTGTAGTATCAAAGGTATTCCAATATCCTCTTTGAGTTTCAAAGTTCCATTCACTGGATGCCATCCCCAAGTACCCTTTTCTTGGTGAAACCAGCAATGGGGTGGGGTCAAGGAGAAGCCTCTCTGGATCCTAGTCCTGCTAGCATCAAGAAGGTAATGCTGAAGAAAGCAGTGACCTGAGCTCTAGCACAGTTTTTGCATTCCCTCTCACTGAGACAGTCTGTTTTGGCTGAGTCTGTGTCTGGAGTGTCTCTTCCAAGCTTTACTATGACTGTGGTAAAGCTGTCACTGAAAGCACCTGGCTTCAGGGGAATGAAAGTTCTCTTTCAATCATAAATATGCTCAGTAATTAACAATATCAGTGGAAGCAGAGAAAAGATTGATCAAAGAATTTTTTTATGTTTCAGTGTTCTCTCTTTCTCATTTGGCCTCACTGGAGGTGGTAAAAGTAGCTGTTCCTTTGTCTTTTTCTGAGTACATGTTGTACATCTACACTTGAATTGTTTAAGTGACTGTAGAGTCAGTGTGCAAAAGAACACAATTACTAAACGTTACTACTCCAATGAAACTGATACAAACACTCAATGTCTAATTATTTGTGAACATGAACATTTCTTAAACATATTCCTTGAGCTTCAAACTTGTTAATAAAAGAGCTTTGTGGCTGCATGCTAAAGACTACCACTAGTGCCATACACAGATCAAGTGACACACTGGTTAGCTGAAGGAATGAAACAATGTTATCCTGGCAGTCTAAAACTGAGGGGAAAAAAACATTTTCTTACAAATATTTGAGAGAAGTTGCTGTCAATGATAGGAATAAAACAATATTTAACCTTCAGCCTTCACTTTCCAGAGCTTAAAATTAATCTTTTGGCCATTCTAACCTAAAGCATTATACTCCCTTTAATATAGAAGCATGTGGATATGCAGAGATGTATCTTCATCACACCTAGCTTTAATGTTGGTGGCATTTTGTAGATCTCCTCTGGTACCTAACTCCTGAGTAGTTATAAGCACTATTTTCTATAGGTGTTCACATAGATGGCATTAACTGCTAATGTCAGTGAAAAACACACAGCAGTGTCTCATTACAGAAAGTATGCTGTCCAAACTACTCTGAAATTTCTACAAGCCCAATCAGTAATGCTGTAGGACAACCCTGTTAAGTTCCACAAAGATGCTCATTTTCCAGTAAAAATGTATCTATTTAATTACAACTGTGCAGTGGAAGAATACTGACGCTCCTAAAAGCTGCAATATGTGTTCTGAAGGAACTGAATTGACCCTTTGATCAGGAATACAAATTTCCCTTCTCATTTCTTAATGATGAATATATAAACTGAAGTATAACACCAACCTGATCTACACCCTATCTTCATCCAAGGCTGATACTCCTTGGAGATTCTCAGTCATGGTCACCTGTGTTTTGGATTTTTCATTTGTTTTGCAGTGTAAGGAAATGACCCTGCAGCTGCAGACTGTGAGGCTTTTATATACTTGTTTACTGAATAAAGACTTGGACTGAAATCTCTGGAGGTTAAAGGTAAATTTATTAATGTATTCATTCAGTGACCCATTCATTCATTAACTCACCTCTGCTGCTCCTTAGAAACTGCAAGGACAGGATTGTGTTTCCTACTGATAATATGTTTCTAACAGGTAATATTTGCATCTCTGACTGAGTAAATAAAACGTGTCAAGAAACTACCTGAAGAAAATAATTTGCAAAGAGCTAATTTTATTGTGCAGCCAAGGCAAACAAATGGCTTCATAAGTAAAGATTAACTAAATATGGGGTAGTACATTTCAGCCTATGGATAGTGCTTAGTTTTATAAACTAAGGACATAAGAATGCCTCTCCCTTACTTCTGCTGTAGAACCAAATACATCCAAATAGATTTAACATGAATGTTCCAGTTCACTCTACTCCTCTGTGGAGTTCGCCCACTTGTTGGTTGCATAATAAAGAAATAGTTACTAAACAGAATTTGGAGATGAAAAGACTTCAAGGAACAAAAAATATATTCTGTACTAGAACAAAGTATATTTTAACACTTTGCTTCAGTGGTGAAAAAGGACTCAGAATGAAATGAAGGACTCCTGGTTACAGCATGTATTGATGCCTCTGGCTACATCTGTTCTTTCAGTAAATGTACTTGATTCACTCTTTATTATGCTGTGAAATTTTTCCTTCTGTGCACTCTGCCTCAGATTGGTCCTATGATGTGTACAATAATTAGCAAGTTTTATAAGCCTTATACTGGGTAATGATGTCATCTTGGGACACTAGAGTCAACACTGGAGTCCTCTAAATTTGAGATGTCATGCTTCTTAAAGCTTATAAAATTGCCATCCAGTTCAGGGGCCAAAGGGGAAGGGTGGGTTGTTGGAGTGATCAATTCAGAACTGCTCACAAGCAAAACCATCTGATTTTCACCTAAAAGAAAACTGTGCACAAAATTCAAGTTTCAATAAATGCAGGTAGACAAAGACGACTGTTTATGCCCAAGCACCTGAAATGTCAGATCTGCATGTTTTATTTGGACAACAGCTATCTCACAAAAATATAAAAAAAAAAAAAGAAAAGAAAAGAAAAAAAAGAAAACATGAAGGTAATAAATCTGAAATATCTATGGCGTTTCTTTTAGAGTTATTTTATATTTTCAAGGAATCAAAGAAAAGGCATGAGCATCAGGAACTTTCATTCTTACCCTCTGTATGGTGAACTTAATGGTAAATTGCAGCAAGCTAGGAAATTTTACTAACAAGTGAAGTAATTTTAACCATGGTAATTTGGATCATTAGAAATCAGCTATCATCATCTGTAACTAACAGCAACTCATTTTGTTTTATGTCCCATCACAATCAACTTTAATTAGTAATTTTTGTAGGCAGCCAGTTATCCGATCATATTTCAAATGGTAAAACAATTTTGCATTTTCATTTAATCCACAGTATTTCTTCCACAACCCCTGAAATTAAAACCTTATGCTGGCATTTATGAAATGGCAGGAGGAAAAAAAGGTGTTACTGTGGATTTTACTTTAGGTAATGAACAACACAGGCTTTTAAATCCTTGCTTACATAAAGCCTGACCTTTAAAAAAGTAATTTTAATTGAAACTTGGATCCACATCTTCAGTCATCATTGTTACCTGCATCTTTTCACATTGTCTTCTCAGTGATGCCTTTTATGGTCACAGAATCATCATGGTTGGAAAGTACCTCTAAGTATGCCTGCATCTTCTTGGCTGCACACCATACCTAGCAGTTTATTTTATACAATTTACATGGAAAAATCATTGAAGAGTAACACAACCATATTTTAAATTACTCCTTTAATTCAATCCTTGAGTTGCTCCACTGGCTGTATGTTGAATATTTGATCTGACACTGTTTAGCAGATACTAGCACAAGACTTTAAAATCCAATTCAGATTGCTTGTTTAACTGGGCATGGTAGGAACCTTGATCCAGAACAGTCACATCCCTTTCTCCCTTAAGGTCTTCCACTTGAAATTTGTGCATCCTTCAGAGTGCATGGGAAAAGGATGGCTACAGCTTTGACAAGGCTGCCAATATAACACTCTGAGGTGGCTGTCATCAGCACATAGGTCAAAGCAGCTGGGGAACAGCTCAAGCACACAGAAACAGAGCTCTAACAACCAGCCACGAAAGTGGGTACAAGAGGCACCTTTCCTTCCTCCTCCTTGAAGTTTTGTCCAGGTTCATCTCAGACAGTGCAGGGGACTTGGATTGCAAAGTTGCTATCTGGGTGAAGAACAGATCTTGAGGGCTGCCTGGACATGATCTTCCAAGACAGCATGAATATCAATAGGACCTTAAGAGGGTGAATTAATGGCAGACAATATGGTTGGGCAATTGAGGCATTTTGAAGTCTTCAGATGTAAACAGATGTTTCAGAAATAAGTAGACCAGGTGAGTTGTAGAAGTCCATTGGATTATAAATACTTTTTTTCTGTGTGGGTTTTTTTTTTTTTTTCCCCCTCAGATTTCTTCAGACTGATTTTGACCTAAATACACTTAAACATTTGCTATCTTACTTTTTCATTTCCATAACTACCTTCTATGGAGTACAAAAAAATACTAGTTATTCAATAATGAAGATTAGTTCTTCCTCTTAGTTAAAGGCTGCTGAGTGGCACACACTAGGGACACGCTCAGTTCAACAGCCACCCCTGCCATGTTCCTGAACTGCTTCAGGTGCCTGCTGCCAATGAAGCAGCATCTTGGTACAAACCTGATTTCTCTGCTCTGGATGGAGTGTGAGCTACTCCAGACAGGCATCCAGTATCACCCAGCTGGAGAGTCACAGGAGTACAGATCTGAACACACAAGCACTAAGCTGGTGTATGGATCTGCTACTGCCCTTTGACAGAAGCTGAGAGTGCAGCCAGGATGCTGTGCTATCCTGCACAGGCAAGAGACTGACGATGCCCCAGTTGTTGGAAGGTTAAATAAGCACAGGAACATGTAGCCACTTCTCCCAGCCCTCTTTGATATGGAAACCAAATCAAGAGGATGGGTTTTCCAGTAGAGATCTCTGGAACACTCCTTCTTTTGTGGTGCAAAAGAACACTGGTTTGGCAAGTTGTCCATGTGCATTGTGCCTCAAAATCTACTCCACCATTTCAGCTTCCAACTCTAATTTAAGTGCTCAACTCTTTAACTGCTTAAACAAAATTAATTATTTGAAAGGTGAATCTGGTACTTGAAAATACTTATGTATGCATAGAAGCATATGAAAGGAGAAGGTCACGGGATTTTTTTTCTTAGGTCTCAAAAACCCCGGTTTGAGCAAGAGTGCTTATTTTTTATGCCTGTATATACCTAATAGTTTCACAATTACGTGTATACAGCAGTATACACAAACAGAAAATCTCCAACAAGTCCACAATAATAACCAGACTGCTGTATAAAGTATGACCATTTATGACTTATTAGTTTATCAGTTTAAGCTTATTCCTTTTTACTTTTATACTCAATCTTGCATCACCTTGTCCATCAAATAACTTAAAACATTTTAAAATTGTAAATGAATGCTGTGACTGATTCCTTTTACAGGATCATATTCTAGGCAGATACATTTGTGAGACTAGATATATAAGAATATTTTCTTTTACCATAGTGTTAAAGCTCTGTTATATTTCAACAATGTATGTATTAGTGGGACAACTGCAAATAGCAGATACAAGAAGAAAGCAGTCTTAAGATCCCTTATTTGGCAAAGACAAGACTCTGCTACTGAGGAAAAGTCTATTAATATCACCAGTGTTTCAGGAATCATTTGTTATCCTGTTTTATTTTTTACGAGGAAGCCTCAAAATGGTCACAGCATTCCAGGTGCTTTAAACTTAAGGCTGCCTTACCCTAGAGGACAACACTCAAGAAATAAAGCTAAAATATGTAATTAATTCCATTCATTGAGAAAGGGAGAAATGATGAGGCCAGCTCTGAGAAGATCTTCACGTTAGAGCTCCACTATGCTCATTTTCCACTGGTAAATATGTATAAGAACTGGCACCAAAGTTCAGGAAACTCTGGTCCTAATCCTGAATCTTTTTTATTTTCTTTTATATGATATTTTTCCATTAGTCAAAATCTGATTCCTTTTTTAGAAGAACTGTGCTTGTAACAAAAGCAGCAGCCAATGACTGAATTCCTTTACAAACCACTTTAGTTTTGACTTTACAGCCAAACCATTAAATAACTCATATAAATTCTCAACCTGGGAACAAACTGTCATTCTTCAGAAAGTTTACCTCCTTGTGTTTGGCTTACTGCATAGAAAATAAAACCTTTGTCATTTGTTGAAATTCGTTTCTCTCCCTCCATTAGCATGCAGGTTGGTAACCCCTAAAAATAATTTTAGGCCTGGAATTTCTATTTGAGTGACATTTTCAGTGATTGCACTGAAATTACATCCCAGAACATTTTAGTGCTTCTCAATACAGAGTTCTCAATTTACAAAGAGTTCAGAGTGACAGCACTCTTCTTACTACTGAGGAACAGGAGCCTTTGTTCTTTTTAACACCTATAAAACAGTGTTTCTCCTGCAGCTTTACTCATACAACTATGTTTGACATTAAAACCCAGCAAAGCCTTCTACTTACTAGGTATGAAGTCTGGGTGGAGTACCTGAATAAGGCCATTGTGAACTGAGAAGATGGGCTCTATGCCAGCTATGACTACAGCAGTACAAAGGAGGAGAATATTCATCCTGGGTTTTGTAATGATTTATGTATCATCCTTCTTCTCAAGCCAGGAGATGAGGTTTGAACCACAGACAGTTGGGATGAAACAAAATTATTTTCAAATGGTTCTGTGCTACTGACCTATGCTGATAGTGCCAGGGTGTAATGAGAGGCTTAAGAGACATTGCCTGTCCCTTATATCCTCAGTTGCAACAAACATTTCTTGGCCACTGCTTATACTTTGTGCCCTTGAATATAGCAAGATTGTAATTTTGTGAAAACAAAAGCTCTTTTGGGAACACTTTTGCAGTACTGAGTCAATGGGGGTCAAGCTCTAAAACATGGCAAAAACAATTTATTAAAGCTGAGACTCATGTTTTTCTACGAGCAGTGGAACTAATGACGTCTGATTTTTCTAATAATTTGTTTTACCTTGCCATGGTAATATCAGCTTCCTCCTTCCTAACATTCTCTATGATACTCCATTTGCCAAGAGACCAAAATGCTGAGGCTGGGATGCAGATAAACTGATGGGGTGGCTTCCACATGAGCTGGCTGGAATGGCCAGCATGAATGTGCTGATGGTTAACCAGGCTTTTGCCACATGGAACACAATGTTAACTAAATTCTGCACAGTTTGACTTTGACATGGGAATAAACGTTAATTAGAGTCTCTCTTTTCCATTCATTTGAGAGTTTTCAGACAAATTGTATGTTTTTATTATCTTTGGGAATTCTACCCTCTTTTAAATATGATTTACACTGGACAACAGGGTAATACAATACTGGAAGGAATGGGGCCTACAGATGCTGAGACCACTTAGCCTCACTTCCTTGGTAGTCCAAGAGCACTTTCACATATAAAAATCTCCATTTAATTGTAATTTTAGAGAAATTTTAATTCTATTTTTATTTTTCTGGTACGTGTCTAACAGTGTTTCTGTTCACTCTGAGCATGGAGTTCTCTTTTAAGGGTTGCCACCTGAACAAATAGGGCATAGGCTTTTAAAACCAAGTGCAAACTGCAGATTGTTGTCTCACTTGGATAAAAATAGACCTGTTTGGTCATTTGCCTAAAAAGCAGGAGACATAACTTAAATTATAGTCTCATTTTAGGGAAATTCAATCCTAAATACTCTTATATCTTATGGCATGGAGTAATCTAAGCTAGAAATGTTCTCCACCCCTCTTGTTTCCATTCTGGCTATGAATGCAAGAGTTACAGGGACAGAAAAAAGATAACCAGGACAAAATGTGACTATAGCTTAGTTTTTAGGGTACTTGGTTGGCAAAGAATGAGGTTCGCTTGCTTCTTGCCCAGTTTTTCTGTTTATTGTAGAATGGCTGCTTAATGTAAACATTAAGAGATTTGGTGGGCAGGAAACACAGTATTTTAGAATAGCAAAGCAAAAGAATGTGCAAGACAGCCTGGATCTGAATTCAGATATGGAAAGTGATTTGCTGCTCAACTGGCCGGGTGGTTCAGGCTTCTACATTAGTCAAGAAAAACATGAGAAACAAAGGATTTGGGTGACTGATTGGGCATTGTCTTCCAGCCCTGTCCAGCTTGCTCTGCTGGTGACAACTTCACAAAGAAATGTCAGAGAGACAAGCCAAATTTTTTTGTTTGGATTGAAGGCAAAAGGAAAGGTTTGGATATGTAGATTCATGGGTAATCACCACAGAGGAGACAGAAGGAGTTGTCTATTCATATGAGATGCCGAGTAAGACATGGAGGGAGAAAGAAAGAGGATCAAGAGTAGACCCCTGCAGAGAAAGAAGACAGACGACATGCTGTAGTAGTCAGGGGAATCACAGAAGAGATAAAAGGACAACTAACATGTCCTGCTGTGTGTGTGTCTGTACATGTGTGCAGAGAGAAGGGAAGGGAGGCTGAGGAAGAAGAGAGACACTTGTGGAGGAAAAGGGACAAATCAACGAAGTTGATTGTGTTTTTTTAGAAAGAAATTGACTACTCAGCAATTTAACTGATATGTTACATGCTGCATGTTAAATAGTGAAAGTTTGCATAGGAGAGCTTGTGGAGTGCTTAACTTTGCATTCAAAAGAAATGTTCTAAAAATTGTCTTGAAGAACAAATCCATACTATTTGCCTGAACACAGGTAGGGAAGGAAAAAAAAAAAAAGGCTAAATTGACCTTACCTCTGACATACAACAGCTGTTTAAATTAGGAAAGTGGAAAACCAAATACAACATGTTTATTTTAAACTCCATGAAATTCTGTGAACATTTGGAGCTCCCTAGTATGTAGTAAACAACCCTGCAAGGTTTGTGGGTAGGAAGCATGACATATTCTCCTGCATGTGTTAACTACACTGAGCTAGATGTGGCAGATAAATAATATTGCCAAGACTAAAAAGAACAGCTAAGTACAAGCTACTGAAGTTTTACTTCTTACTGGGGACACTGCTAGTGGAGAATTAAAAAAGCAGAGGTAGCTGTGTGTGACATGCACACAGGAATAACAAAATTCAGGAAATGCTGCACATGAAAAGTGACAATGTGTCTGTATGGAAGCACTTTGTAAGAAATGCACTAAAAACGGAAAGCAAAACCAGTAGAAAGACCCAGCAAGGTCACCTAAATTTCATGGGACTTACTAAGGTTAGGCAGAACAGCAGAGAACTCCAGAATTATAATTCAGGTTGGAAGGCAGATTGGGGGATCACTAATTCACCCTCTACTGAAAGCATTCACCTATGAGACCAGACTGGGTTGCTCTGGCCTACCCATTTGTAGCCTGAAAATCTCCTAGAATAAATATTGCACAACCTCTCTGGGGCATAATGTTCCTTTGCTTGGCTGTCCTCATGGTCAACAAATACTACCCTATATTCAGTTAGAACCTCTCTTGTTTCAGTAAATGTCCCCCTGCAGCAAGAGCCTGCTCCTCATTAAGTTCCCCACGAGTACTGGAAGGCTGCCACCAGCAAAATGCAGGCCCGTGTTTTACTTTCTATTTATAGTGCTGCTGTCCTGTTGTCACTCTCTGGTTGCAATCCACAACTTACACTCTCTTGGAGCATGTAGCTGAATTTTAGGCTGACTTTCTGATGCACTAGCTGCATAATAATTCTGTGATACCTGTGACCCTTTCTCCTACTAAGTAGCAAACGAAAACAATGTAAACCAAAAATCCCTGTCTTCATATCTTGGATGGATGGATGCAGTTAGAAACCTACTTTGCCACAAATAAACTGCATCATCTCAGTAGGGAGGTAAGGTGCGTACTACCAGGAGTTCAATAAATAATCCAAACCAGCCTGTGGGCTCTCATACTCTCAGAAAAAATAGCTGAAAATGAAAGTGCTGAAATTAGGGATTTCAGTATAGGCTCAGAAAAGGACTTTGTATTTTGACTGGTATAATATTATTAGTGCTCTCTAGCCAGTTTGGGATGAACACTCTAAAAATTACAGTAGAATAAACTGGCACAAAAAATGCCAATTTACAGCTAAAACAAAACCTATTCAAATCTATGTGAGAAATAAATGGTTCAAGAACATTTCATACTTATGGGAAAAGTACTTCTTAAACCTGGCAAAATTAGAAATAAATTAGCTAGAAACAGCTGGCTAGTGTTTCAGATGAAAGTAATTACTATAGGTGGGAATTAATTTTTCATAGTCTTCACATCTCTGCATCTAGCCCATTCCTTTTAATGCCACTGTCCCCTTCCCTGCAGACAGGCATACTCTGCAGGTGTTCATTTAAACCTACAGCTGCAGATGAAGAGACAATTTACTGGGTAACATTAGTATTTCACTAAACTGACTGCATTAGGAGCGTGGAGTCTATCAGAGAAAGATTGTTGCCTGCTAGATTACATCACTGGACAACAAATATTTAACACTGGAGATTGAAGGGATACAACACAGTTTTACATGTAGAGAAAAGGCAACATCTTGCCTTTACTCAGCAACAGAAAATATTAATAAAGTTCTGAGATTCCCATATGCTTTACCACTTTGTGTATTTTGTTTTGTTTTCTTGGGGTTATGTGGTATAAGCCTTACACGTCTTGGTGATGTTGATGGATTATTGTACTTGTAAGGGGAAGAGCAAAGCCCTTTTTTTCATGCCATCTGTATATAATAGAATCAGCTTATGAATCACAGACTCACAGAATGGTTTGGGTTGGAAGGGACCTTGAAGATCATCTAGTTCCAACTCCCCTGCATGAGCAGGGACACCTTCCACTAGACTAGGTTGCTCCAAGCTCCATCCAACCTAGTCTTGAACACTTCCAGGGAGGGGGCTTCCACAACTTCTCTGAGCAAGCTATTCCAGTGTCTCACCACCCTCACACGAAAAAATTTCTTCCCAGTGTCATTACCCTTTCTACCATTGCTACACATGTTTGTAAAAAGCCCCTCCCCAGCTTTCCTGTAGCCCGTTCAGGCACTGGAAGGTGCTATAAGGTCTCTCTGGAGCCTTCTCTTATCCAGGCTGAACAACCCCAACTGTCTCAGCCTATTTTCACAGGAGAGGTGCTCCAGCCCACTGGTCATCTTCATGGGCCTCCTCTGGACTCTACCCAGGAGCTCCATTTCTTTCTTATGCTGGGGGCTCCAGAGCTGGACACAGGACTCCTGGTGGGGTCTCATGAGAGCTGAGTAGAGGGCAGAATCACCTCCCTTGATCTGCTGGCCACCCTTCTTTTGATGCAGCCCAGGACACGGTGGCTTTCTGGGCTGCAAGCACATATTGCCAGCTCATGTTGAGCTTCTCATCAACAAGCACTCCCCAGTCCTTCTTCTCAGGGTGGCTCTCAATCCATTCTCCACCCAGCCTGTAATTATGCTTGGGTTTGCCCTGACCCATGTAAAGGACCTTGGATTTGGCTTTATTGAACTTCATGAGGTTGGCACTGGCCCACCTCTCCAGCCTGTCAAGGTCCCTCTGGATGGCATCCCTTCCCCCCATCACGTCAGCCACACCACACAGCTTGGTGGTGTCAGCAGACTTGCTGAGGGTGCACTCGATCCCACTGCCCACGTCACCAACAAAGATGTTAAACAGCACCAGTCCCAGAACTGACCCCAGAGGATCACCACTTGTCACTAGTCTCTATTTGGACATCAAGTTGTTGACCAAAGCTCTTTGAGTGTGACCATCCAGCTATTTCCATATCCACCGAGTGGTCCATTGATAAAATTCATGTCTTTCCAAAACTAAAAAAATGTCACTGTGAATTATAAGATATTCCAGAGTACAGCAAACAGAGCAGCTTTATTTTAAATAAACCCATCTTGTTTATGTTGGAAGAGTCGAAATGGGCTCAGAAAGATCCTAATACGATAATGCTGTAGGGCTCCAGTAGTGCTTTCAGTTATTAAACTTATTTGAAGATAAAAATAATAATCTCCCCCTTTTTGTGTATAACAGGTGAAATGTTTCCCCATTGTCTTAATAAATAAAACCTTACCATCCCAGAGAACTAATTCAAATGAAACACAAAACTCTCCTGAAGCTAAAATCAGTGAGGTTACAATCTCACTTGAACACAAAAAACAACCTACATCTGACTTAGTCACTTTTTCTGATTTACATGATGCTCTGTTCAATGTAATGGCACATTGCACAGTCATATAACATTCCTTATTTAACAATTAATAGTATTCTATACAAAGTGGGTATTTTAGTGCTGGTTGAGGCCTCCTCCCACTTGACTGCTGAGCTGGGTCTCAGTGCACTGGACATTTGTGTTCTTCATGTCTGTCAGTCCTCAACTGCTTTGCTTGCCCTGTGAGAGAGTCCCTGTGTATGGGCTGCTGGTGGGGCTCTGGCAAAATGGAGCCCTCCAGCTGTATGCTCCTGGGAACACTGTTGACCTCCAAGGCTTCCCAACAGGTAGAACAGATCCTCTCTTTGGACAGATCAACTTGGAAAACTGTTTCAGCTTGGCACAAGGATTCTAAACACATCTTCTGTACTCAGATGGCATGAAAAGAGCAAAACTAGAATAAAATATCAGACCCATTAATACAATTAACAACTTTTCCCCCATGACTGACTGTTTCATGTTCTAGCTATGGGGTTCATCCCACAGCTTAACAAGCTCAAACTTAGTGTAGAACATTCCTTTGACTCCTTGTAGTTCCTTGGGAATTCCTCTTGACATATCTACCTGCTTCACTTTTGAATGCTGTTATCTACATAATCTTTCAATTCTCTGGCTGCATCTGTCCACTCTACATTTTCTGGAAAGACTCAGAAGAACTAGTAGCATCAACTGGCTTAATTTGTCAAGTGCTTCCCTTTATTCAGGTAAATAAGGAACTACTTATATAAATAAGCTGAAACATTGCACATCCCTTAGAGTAAACAGCTGATTTCAGTGCCACAGAGGTAATATCAATACAAACAATAATAAAAACCCCTATAATTTCACCTGTTAAATTTCATAATAGCTCCATAATTTCTCTCACACTTCATAAACTGTACAGAAATTACTGCTATTTCTATTTTCTGTGAAGTCACAGAGAGTGAAATATACTGAATACAGTTAAAAATTAAACTTGAGTGATTACTTCACCATCAAAGCTTATAGGGCAAATATTCTGTGTTGCTTCCTGCAGAAAAGGAAGGATGAAGTAAAAACATAACCTTCACTTAAAAATAATTTTTGCTTCGCTAACTTTTTTCCACTCTGTTTTTATGATTACCTATAGGTAGGTTTTTTTGAGGATTAAAATTAACTAATGTAAACTATTATTTGCATGACATAATATTCTTAAACAAGATACTGATAAAACCAGTTTATATAACATTGCATTTTTACATACTACTTTTCATACTTCAGATTAACACGCACTTCTATGCGTAATGCCTTGCAAACTAAGAAGGATCAAACAGAAAATCACAAACTAGGAAGGAATTTGGAAGAACTTGTATAATAAATATGTTGATAAAAGTATTATTGGAAGCCAAGTAAAGGGGGGCTGATTCCTTTATAAAATTCTCTGTGAAAGAAATAAACCTGAATATCACAAAACTCAAGATTATAAATTCAAGTCTTCACTGCCTGTCTCAGCCAGATCAAGTATTAACTTGTCACTCAAGTGTTTTTTATACTGAGGAACAAAAGAGGAAAAACAAAGTTTATGTTGACCTAAACATGTTTGATAGAAACAGGCACTCAACAATTACTTCGTTTGACACATGACAGCACAAGAGAGGGGAGCATGGAGCCACAGTTTAGGGAGGGGTTGCATGAGTAATCACAGTGAGACAATATAGTCCTCAAGGATGAGGACAGGATGCTTAAATGCTCTTTAAGGAAATAAAGGTCCTGACTGGATTGACTCCAAGAGAAGAGGGTGAAGCACAAAAAGAAGATTAGTTTAAGCAGATTCTATACATGAGCTGATTTGTAGTAGCTGGATTTGTCTATAAGGAAAAGGAGTATTTGTATTTTTAACAATTACTGTACCTATAAAATACATCATTCCAGATGTAATTTTTGCAGCTAGAGATGAGGTATTACTGAATTTGAACCTCTACCAGTTTTACACTTTGCTGTAACCACATGCCCTCGATAAAAATGAGCACGTCTTGTTTAAAAAGTAAGCTGACTACTGACCATGCATACTGTTCTGTTAATGATTTACACATCCAGGAAAAGAAACCCTCAGATTTATGTACACCACCATGATAAAGCACATTTACAATAAATTCTGCAGCCGTGAAGTAACAAAGAAAGTATTTTCTTTTACTGCCGTAACTCTACAAAAGCATCAAAACCCCACTCAGTCACAAAATGTTCAGCCATCTGCTCTCACCAATCTGAGCTCCTTTAGAGTACAGCAAACACCTCTGCTCCGTCACAGGACAATGCAAATCAACAAGGTAAGAACGAGAAGAAACTACCAGGTTGTCTTGGTTATTCTAATGCCCTATTGGCTAAGAAAGACCACGTAGACACACACAAAGCTGAAAGCAAATCAGCAGATCAAATTAAGGAAGCTCTGAGGAAAAATGTCAAGAAAAATAAGTTAGGAAAGACTTTTAGAAAGTATATGTAGATAAAAGCATACTTGAACTGAGACTGACTGTAACATAAAAATGCCATGAAAATGGGAGTCTCCACAGCAGAGAATTCTGTGCTGTAAGTGCAAACCATCAGCCCATCCCACAACAGAAAAGAAGATTGCTGCCTAAAGCACAGGGCTGAAAAATCTTCTGTCAAAAAGTGGAATGTATTATTGCAGGTAATAATTGTTGGGGTTTTTGATTTCCAAAACATTTTGTGTAAGTTGTGACTCAGTCACAAATACATTGATCCATTCAGCTAAATCTATTTTTTTCTCAGAAAATCCCTGAAGACTATTTTAATGCAGAGGAACACTGTCTTAATGCAGAAAGTATTTCAGCTCTGAATCTAGACATTTGCCAAACTCAGTATCACATAAAACATCCATGAACAAATAAGCTTGCAATAACGTATTTGTGTTTTATTATCATGACAGACCAACTTTCAACTATTTGTGTTTGCTATAGAGACAGCTGGCATAAAGAAGAGCAAAAAATGTGGGCAAGCTGTGAAGAGAAAAAAAAAGATTTATTAAAAATAAAGGAAGCATGATTAGAGAAAAAATACTTGAGTCATGGGATACCTTATCTTCCTAAAATCCTTGGTGGATAACAGGCTCAACATGAGTGACCAGTGCTCTGCAGGGGCAAAAATAGCCAACAGGATGCTGGGCTGCATCAACAAGGGCATCACCAGCAGAGATAAAGAAGTCATCATCCTGCTCTACCCTATGCTTGTCAGACCACACCCGGAGTACTGCATTCAGTTTTGGTCCCTGCTCTACAAAAAGGAAGTGGACAGGCTGGAGAGGGTCCAGAGAAGGGCCACAAGGATGATCAGAGGACTGGAGGACCTGCCACACGAGGAGAGGCTGAGAGGACTGGGTTTGTTCAGCCTTGAGAAAAGAAGGCTTAGGGGAGACCTTATTACCATGTTCCAGTACTTAAAGGGAGGCTGCCAGGAAGATGGAGACTCCCTGTTTACAAGTCACATAGAAAAAACGAGGGGTAATGGGCACAAATTGCTTGTGGGGAGATTCTGATTAGACATCAGAAGAAAAGTTTCACCATGAGAATGGTCAGTTGTGGGAATAGTCTCCCCTACACTGGACACTTTAAAGATTCAGCTGGACTAGGTGCTGGGCCATCTCATCTTAACAATATTCCTACCTACGACAGTTGGACCAGATGATCCTTGATGTCCCTTCCAACCTGGAATTCTATGATTCCATGTCCTCTAGCGACAGGCTGGCGAGACATTTGGGTCTGCCACTGGAAGAGCCCAAGGAGTCTGGAATGTGAGGGAGGAGAATCGTTCTCTGTTATAGTTACACTTTTGCAAATAGGACCCAAGGTCTGATCTGCAAACCTTAAGAATATGTTAAGAAACTACTTTGGGGCAGGAACACTCCTAAATTAGGAATGTACTTCGTAAGTGGGAAAACAGGAGCTATACTATTGGTATGAATTAGGCATGTTTTCAGCATGCTGAACAGTGCCAGTCTTTCTAGCTACCGCAGTGTCACAGCCTAAACTTGAACACCTAGAGAACTTTCAAAATCAAAATACAAGAAGCTGATAGATTTTGCAAATAATGGATTTATATGTTTTTAATTTGCTGAAGTGCCACACAAGGCACCTACAGACATCTGGAAATCTAACAGGAGATAGTACAGAAGATTTTTCCTAGCTGAAGGTGACACACCCAACTAGACACATATGGTGTTTTATGCTGTAACTTCTATCTTCTTCTTCCACAAGCTTGCAATCATCTCCAACTTGCTGGTTCTTATTTTTAATATCAGTAGCATATTCATTATTAAATCTAGCAAAAAATTCTTTACTATCTTGCCTGAAGCAAATTAATTGGTACCTGGCAACTCTCCGACATTCCAAACAATAATTTAAATAGTAATCCTCTTATTTTCTGCTTGATTATACTGGTACCTGAGGCAGAGCACTTGTTCCCCCTCCCCCAGTGCTGGGAGCTGTTATTTATCTGTTAAGCTGTCTGGAGCAGGCAGAAGCAGCTACACCTTAACCCCTGATAGGCCAGATATTGTGTCACCTTTGTTGGGTTAGACTTGGTTGTACTGGGACCAATTTCTGGTCTTACCCTCTGCTGGGCTGGGGAACTGCCAGCAGACACAGAGGCATCTAGTTTTTGGGCAATTTGGGGATTGCTGGAGTGGGACCCTCTGAGCCACATAAAAATGACTCAAAGTATATTCTAAAGAGAAGGATGAAGAAACCATGAACACCAATATTATATTCCCCCCTAGCAAAGAAGAACAAGTAACCCTACCATCAACATTTCAGTCCCCTCCATGAAAGACTTGGAGCTCTGGTGGTTTGCTCCTTGAGGCAGAGTAGTGTTGAACTCAGCAGGCAGAGGCAGCAAAACGATGAGCACAGAAACAAAGGTAGAGACTAGGAATCAAGTGCACAACAATTTTCATTGTATGACTATTTTTGAGACTCTCTCTGAAGTTGTATTCTTTATTTTATTTTTCTGTAGCAATTAGATGTAGACTAGTAAGAGTTCTTTGATGAGACTTTTCCATTATTTCCTCATTGCTTGGATATAAAAATTGCTATATGTACTGTACTGGCATCGACCAAAAGGAGGTGACAGAAATTTGACAGAATTATGTATGGAGCTTAATATACAGATTAAGTTCTAAACCAAATCAAATCAGTATAATGCTTTCTCGTGCACAGTCTTCTGCTGTAGCTGCTTCTATAGTCAATTATCTGTTTCAGAATTTGTTTCTAATAGTCTTCATAATGTGCAAACCATGCTTCAGAAACAAGGCATTTTCTGGCCTGGACTGACTAATGTGTAGTTTGGTGTGATGTTGCTACAGCAACCAAAAAGATGGAATAACATATAATATATCATTTACACATTAGCTGGAACATACAGCTTTCTAAAAGCCATTAAGCAAGCAGAGGTGCTGTGATGGAGGAGATGAGGATGTCTTAAAGCACTCTAAAATAGTTTCCATTGTTCTGAAGGTCCAGGGAAGTGAATCAAAATAATAAGCAGCACAAATAAGAGTTAAGTATTTAAAAATACAAGAGCCTTTCTTTTTTAACTCATAGTATCAGCAATTCTCAGGGTCCAGTTGCCAGAAGAACATGTTCCTAGATCATGGACAAACAACTTAAGACCTTTTACTTAAGACTTTGAAGAAGTGAATGTTTGTGGCCCACACCATGGCATGCAGAGATCTTGTAGACCTCATGTTGTGCACAGCAAAACAGCTACTCTCTGAATGAAAGCTTGAGAGGTTTTCAAAATGGGGGCTATGACCTTACTCCAGTGGACCTCCTCAGCAAACACATGTGGCTTCATTAAAAGTAGTCTTGATCCATCAATGCAAACTAATTATCTCTCCTACTGCCTGCAGATGCACAAACTAATATGAAAATAAAACCAGTATGGGCTTGTGTGGTAGTACTGTTGGTGACAGATTGAGCAAATTGGAAAATTTCAAATTGGTGTATTTCATAATTTATTGAAGCTATTTATGCATTGAGTTTGTAAGTGAACTGGAAAACATGCAGTTTATAATGTCACTGTGGAAAAAAGTACCCATGACTGGGTTAAACTTTTTAGATTCACCAACAGGGTGCACATTTTGGATAAGAAAGTGCAAAAAACATCTGGGAATGAGTCTGCGGATGTTTTCCAGACCACAGCAGAAAGATTAATGACCTAAGTCTGTGAAGCTAAAATGGAAGCTTGCAGAGGGACTGGATAAGGTTTTGATTTCAGAAAAAAATAAGAGCAGTAAAACAAGCTATAGAGTGGATAGGCCTGCTGCTCATTGTCAAAAAGGATATTTCTTTGCTTATGTATAAACACAGGAGTTTCATAATTATGTAAAAAGAGAACATTTTGTCCTGCCAGCAAGAGGAGAAATTCTGTAAGCAATGGAGGATACCCAGTCTTTTTCTACATCTAACTACCAGAGGATTTCTGGTAGTCATTCAGAAGAGAGACAAGTTTCTGCACATTTAAGACACTCCCTGAGAGCAACAAACAGTGAAGCCTCTTCCTGTCACGGACATCACTGCCTATACACCACAAATGGGCTGACAAAAGCGTAAGGCAAAAGTACAGAAATTATCACAAATCTGAGAACATGGAAGAGGAGTGGAGAGGAAGAACTCTTGTTAGAGCTCCTCACTTTGGGGAGAACTACAGAGCCTGTAACTGCATGAATTCATCACCATAATGTGATGGACAAGAAAAAAAAGGGCCTTCAAGATACTCTGCAGACATCTCCTCAGAGGACAGTGGTAAAACTTATATTCACACTGCTGTTGGTATCCTTTCACCCATGGTACACCACTCTTCCAACAAAATCTTTCCTAGCCATCAACTCATGTAGGTTTACAATTCAGAAACAATGAGATACAATTACCAGCTAAATCCATCCAGCTGGGACACCCCTTCCTCCTTCCAGCAAGGAATACTTAAGATGTTGATCTTATTGGCCTCCACCCAGTCTACTAGTTGGCTCACATAAAAAGAAATGTCCTTCTCTCTGGAAGGATCTGACAAATTTTAACCAAGCATGACAAGGAGCAGAGCTCCAGTGAGTCAGTTTTTTATCATCTAATAGAGAGGACAAAGATCCCAAGACAGGGCATTAGATCATGGCTTTGGAAGGAGTCCCTGAGGATGCCAGAAAAGATGGGGCACAGGACAGAAGCTCAATCCCCTGCCTAGTCATGCTCTTACAGAAAAGTCTACACTGCAATCCTTGCTGAATGTGCTTTGAGCCACTGAGGAAAACCACGTGTGCTAGCAAGTAGACACATGCAAGTCTGTCAGAGATGCTCTGGCCAAATGGAGGATTACAAGGACTGGCAGCTGTGCACCATAATTTTTCCAAAGAATTATTTCAAATGGAGGCTCAGGACCCTGTCTTATCATGCTGTCTTTTCTCAAGAGGCATTTCAGGCTGCAGGCATCATCTCTTCACTCAATCATTTTTGTCATATTGCTCAGCAAAGTGAGTTCTGGCTTTGGATGAGTGCATCGTGAGCTGAATTTAAGGCAGGTCTGCAGTGTCCTGTAGAAGGGAGGGCAGTACAAATTGCATAGTAGAGAAAGAAAGTACAAGACAGCAGAACTGGATTACACAATGTAAGGATTGAAAAAGGGGAAATATGGATGTAATTCTCGAGTCTCCACTGAGTGTCAGCTCTGAAGGAAGCTGCTCATTTGCCCTCAACAAAAAAGCAAGACACAAGGAGGAAAAGCTTGGGCAGCAATAAAAATCTTATAGAGAAAAAAAAAAAAGAAAAAGAAAGAACTCTGCTGGCACAAGCTAATGGAAGCCAAATGTCCTGTGTACTCCACTAGACTGTGCCTTGGGCAGAGCATTTTCTGAGCTCATACACAAAGGAAAAGAAAAAAATGTGCTCTTGTGTGTCCCCTCCAAGGCCCACAGTTCCGGTCAGGAGAACCTGCTCCTATGTGGGGTTCTGCACCAGCTGCAGTGTGGGTATCTGCCCCACCATGGTCTCTTCCACAGGCTGCAAGGGTACTTGCTCTGATGCCCAGAGCACCTCCTCCCTTCTTCTCTGACCCTCATGCTCATCCTGTTGTTTCTCATTCTTTTTTCCTCACTCCTCACACTGTATGCAACATTTTACCCCTTCTTAAATATGCTTTCACAGAGATGCCACCAGCTTTGCTGATGATCTCAGCTGTGTCCTGTGGTGGCTCCAACATGAAGCCAGCTGGAACCAGCTTCTTCTGGCACAGGGCAGCCCCTGACCTCAGGCCACCCCTGCAGCCCCCCAGTACCTTGACATCTACACTCAATGTGTCCACTAATACTTCTGTTGTTAGGGCAGCAAAGCCTGTTCTGACGGGGTGGCTGGCTCAAGCTCTTTGCTGTCTTAGCTATGAAAATACAGGGATAAGGAGTAAGATGAAAGAAGAAGATTTTGCAAGGGGTGAAAGGAACAGATTTAAAATCTCAAGATTCTGTGTCTTCTGTGAACTGGACAGGGAGTAGTTTTTGCATGGCTGAGCAATACTGTCTTCAAAACTACAGAAATATCGAAGCTGCCTGACCTTGCATTTAGCAGCCTGCATCTTGTCCTTCTCCAGTTTCACAGTATCAAGTGTAGGCATCTAAGGCAGTAAACAGGCCACCCGATCCAACAGGTTTACGTGCTGACACTATGAAGCACATCTAGTCGAAGGGAGGCAAGTGCTATGGGGATCTTGCATGCAGTAATGCAAGATTTCTAGGACAGCTTTTGCTTCACCTATTTAACTGTCTTTATCTCAGTTCATGACTTCTCTCACTTTTACTCTTCCAATTCTCCCCCCATCCCACCAGGGGGTGGTGGGCAAGTGGCTGTGTGGGAATTAGTTGCTGGCTGGGGTTAAACCACGACATCCTGTTTGGACAGAGCTGATGAATACCAAGGGATGAAGCAGTTGCCTCTATAACCATTAATCACCAGCATTAGCACTGGGAGGTCAGGCAACAGAGAGAGAAATACAGAAGCCCTGCCTGGGGTGTTTGGAAAGGCAGGACGTATTTGTTACCAAACACAAGGAGCAGGTTCTAGGCTCTGTGGAATGAGGCCTTCCTTAAGGAAACCTAGACACAACATTTTGCAAAGATGTGCAGTAGTGATTACTAAGGAGAGTTTATAGAGAAGGATTTAATCAACAAATTCAACTCCTGAGCTATTGGGATAGCAAATGTTATTATCAAGGCAGTTCTCCGAAATGAATAAGTATCAAAAATAAGCAAGTATATGGAAATTGTTACACAGCAGCCTGGGTTAACCAAAAGAAAACAGTGTTGACAAAATAAAACCCAAACCAGTGTTATCAGGTTAACAAAAACTGCTCAAGTAGAGGAGGATACTTTGATTTCAAGGAAAATGTTAGTAAGTCTTTCCACGGCTTCAGCTTTTCCTTTTAGGCATCTGCATCGTCTAAAAGCAATGGTTTTGGTGAGCTGTGACTAGGCAGCTTCTTTACAGCAATGCATCATATCTTGGATTGCCCAATCCTAAAAAAATCCTCTTGTTTCCTCTAAGTCCCATAACTCCTTGAGAGCCAGGGAAGGCCTGCTCCAGTGAGAATGATGCCTGACAAGTACACTTCCTCCATTTATTAATTTAAAAAAAAATAATCGGTGGGTTATTTTTAAAATTTGTTTGTTTAGTACTCTTTTTTCTTATTTTATTCCCAGACTTGGCTACAAAACTGTGTCACTCTGCCAGAATCCAGGACGTGCCTTACTATAAATTAAACCTGATTCTCATGTGCTTGTTTGGAAGGTGTTAATTTTAGAAGACACTCAATTCTGAAGGTTTATTCTCACAGCTCCTGTAAAACTTGATGAATGCACACTCACAATGAATTCTTAAAACCTGATATGTAATAATTGCACTTCAAGGGCTAAGCATATGAAATATTCATAAAGTTGTAGATCATTGTTTAGCAGTTCTCTATGTATCACCCTCTTCTCCTGACACAGTAAAACTGGAAATTGGAACACTTCATGCTTACACACAGAAAGGACAACAGTTGCACACAGGGCAAGGGTCACTGCTGTTAAGATCATGCCAATCTGATTGTGAATTTAGAAGACTGCAGCAAAGAGCAGGTATTTGCAATTGCTTTAGAAAGGGACTCTTTTTTTTTTTTTTTTTTTTTTTTTTTCTTTCCCTTCAGAAAGTGCCCTTTTCTTGTTACTACTGTAATACAGAATAAATCTGGTCTTGATCATGCTTGATGATCACAGAGATTTGCTTTAGTTTATAAAGATTTTGAAAGATGTTTCATATTTTGAAATTTTCTATCCTAACTGAAAAAAGCAAAGTTAAGGGCTTTGTTCTTTGAACTGAGAAGTTATTTCATCACTGTAGACTGGAGTGAGTTGAGTAAGACAACCAAAGACTATGATCGGAAACCTTTGAGTGTTACATGAGGGGGAAATAGGAACAGAGAGAAGACTGTAGACTGTATCTTTCATTGGAAACATTACTGTGGAAATCAGGGCAGAAATCTTCACCATCCTCAGGTCTTGCAAATAAAAGTTTTGCACAAACAGGAATCGTAGAAAACTCAGAATATCAAAACATACATTTGCCCATACACTTGAATCTTACTTAAAGGGACAGTGAATTTAAAGATAAATACGTTTTCATTTTTAGAAGCATAATAGCAAAGTGGATCTATGTTTTAAATTACCTTTAAAATGTCTGATCAAGGTAAAACAGCAACTACTAATCTAGTTTCACTGCTCTACCTCTAGCAGGTGATATAATCTTTCAACAGAACTGACTAACTAAAGCAGCAAGATCCCAGTTTGTACAGCAAAGTATATAGAGAAGGGTATTTCCTTGAGCTACACACATTTACATATTATTTCTAGTTAAATACCATTTTCAAAGAGAAAAACATTTTATAAACTTTGGAAAAAACAAACAAACAAACAAAAAAACCCAACAAAACAAAAACCTTCAGAATGCTTTTTCCTTATAGACATTGATTTTTATGATCATCCAACAGAAACATAAGGTCTTTTCTAACTGTAGAGAAGAAAGATAATCAGCTACACATGTAGACTGCTACAAATGACTCAAGTGTAACCTTTTTGTTCTCCCATCATAATCTAGCCTTAACTGACTTCCAGGATACTAGAACAAAATGTTGTTCTGGACACAATCTTACTGAACACAAGACTGCAAGCAACATGAAGAAAGAATAACATCAGTGATATTCTCTAAGGTCAAGACTGGTGATGGACAGCCACATAATTTTTTAGTAAGTGACAACAGTGGGATTTAAAAACTGTTCTGATTTAATGTGGACCAAATCCAGTTTTAACATGTTAAAGCACAATAAATATAAGAAAATCTGTAAAAATGAGTCAGCAGAGAGCTCTGATCACCCAAAGACATTTCAGAAGATCAAGTATATTATTTCAATTTACTTAAGAGAATAATTTCATTGTATCATGATGACAAATACATTCATCTTGTAGGACAGAACATTTTAAATGTAAGATGGTTTTAGACAAGATTTTTCTTTAAATGTTGCATTGAATTAATCATCTTTCATCAACCATGTATTTTCATGTGTATGCTAACTGAGTGATGGAATTTATCAAAGATATGTATGGTTTTGGTTTATAGATTTGACTTTTTAAAGGCTTTACAAGTCTGACTTAGAAAAAAAAAAAACCTCTGGTGTCTTATCACCACCTTTCTAGCTACAAATACAAAGCACAGCACTATGAGGCCTTCATCCCAGCCAGACCAGATACCCTTACCCAGCCCAACCCTTCCTGAATTTGCCAATGCCAAAAAATTTCAAGTTGCACTCTGCCGAAACCAGGCAAGATGCCTGACCCACCAAACTACAGAATCTCACTGTTTTGATGATGAATGCTTGTTAAGTTCTCTTTATTGAAGAAAATTATTACACAAGGGTTCCACGAGGTCTGTGGGAAGTGCATAAACACAAGAAGTGTTTATGTAAGAACTACTCCCACTCAAGTGCACATTGCAGATTTCCACAATGCTGGACACAGAAATATATTATTGGATGCCTGATTAAAAAAAGGGTAAGAAACAAAAAACAATGATGTGCAAAACTTATCTCCATTGTAGAGAGCTGGACTCCAGAAACACATATAGCATAGTTCTCTGTTTAGTTTGGCAGCTGCACATGCATGTTCCCTAAGCAGAGCTCCCAAAACCATTAGCAGGGGTTATACATGTGAAAGAAAAACAATAGTGCATTAAAAGAAAAGTGCAAGTTCCAGGCAATTGCCCCACTTACCAATGTGGTAACCTGTACTCATTTAAGCAGGAGATCAACAAAACAGGGCTTTATAAACTCAGTTACCACTAGCATGGGCAACAGAGACTCTGAAATCTGAGATTGTACTCCATCGTCTTTTCCCTTTCCTCCCATTTTTTCCAAGCAACTCCTTTCACTTGCACATGTTGGGAAAGACAGTCAGGAAAGGAACTGTGGGAACACTAGCCAGACCTGTCCTGCCAGTGCTGTCTGATCATCACGTCCACAGTGCTTGAGGGGATCATGACCTCCCCAGCTCCCAGAAGGCACTTCCATCCCTCCACAGGCAGCAACTCAGCTTCACAAAGGCACACTGAAGCCTTTCATATTCTGCACTGGTATGTCAAAAGCTCAAGAGTGAGAAAATCCAGTGCCCCTACATACATGAACCAGCTCTGGCCACTGCCTAGACTTGCAATGAAAATGAGTGCTGCAACTGAAATAATAGCTGAACCTGACAATTCCAAAGAAGTGACACTAGTATCATGGTTCAGTCTTAAAAAGATATTTTTTGAGTTAAGGGAGATGTGTAATATTTCATCTACAGATGTCTCTACAGATCCACCCTCAGGGAGGCAAGAACTGGGAGCAGAGGCTGGAAGAAACCACCTGATTCAGCCAAGCCACTTGCTATTATGAATAATCATATTGCATAAGCTTGTTAATGAACTAATCAAGATACATTTTAAAAGCAGCTACTTCTGAGGCTCTCACTGTTCTTAGTGGGAGGTGATCCAGCCCTTAATTGCTTTAACAGAAAATAACTATCTTCCAACTTCCCACTGAAGTTTATTTTCTATTTTACATCTACTTGTCCGTGTGGCTCAGATAGTTCAGAGTTTTGCATTTTGTTATCCTGTCTGTCCTTAGTGTTACAACCTCCCCTTGGCATCCCTCCTCCACTACACAACATGTTGTGGAGAGTATCCTCTCTCACAGCAAACAGTTGGTTGGGATATTGAAGTCCCTGACCATAGAAAGGAGGCTTGCAACTGGGGTGATCTTTAAAGGTCCCTTCCCATGCAAATAATTCTGTGATTCTATGATTTTATTCCTTGCTACAGTAAACAGATTATTTTTGAGGTAACTTCTTGTAAGAAAGGCTACTAGAATAGTAAGAATAGAGACTTTCTTTGCATCTGATCCAATTTTAATTTATGTTTCTTGAATATGAATCAGTAGAACATCACAAATTATTGTAATGTGTTCACCAGAATTCTGCCTAACATCATTAACGCTCATCTATTTCTTCTAGAAAGAATTCAGCTAAGGCAGGCCAAAGCTCCTATGACAATACTTGCTAAAGCAATTTGCTCTTGTTTCCAGCTAATGAGCTATTGGCTGAAACTGTCTTTTTTGTTACTAGCCCACCCTCAGTCCTTGCATTCCATTCCATTGGATTTGCTTTTTGTACTACAGGATTTCATTGTTTACATTCCTGTAGTTCTCACGGTCACCAAGTTCTTCCCATATAGCACTTTGATATTGCTTTGCAGAACTGGGAAACTTCATCACTGTATTCCTATCTTTTGTCTCCAAGTGATTACAACAAGCATTAAAGATCCAACACTCACACTGGGGAATTTAAAAGCTAATCCTCTTCTACACAAGAGCTTTCCTTTAATTGCTAGTCTTACTAGCTTTTCAGGTACAGATCTACACATCCTTTTCTAAATTCCACTTTTCAATCCCATGCTTCCTAGCTGTCAAAAGCATGCTCTACTGAAGTTAGATTGAGATTTACTGCACTTCTACGTAGACAGGTGTCAGGTTAGTCTAGCTCTAACTACTTCAGCATTTCATCCTACTCTCCCTTTATTTCTGTCTTTGTCTCTACTTTAAAAGAACTGTTCTAAAGTTCTGTGTCTTTTCTAAATTACTCTGACCAGAGCATACCTGCCCACATCTGATTTTCCTAATCTCTTCTTTGATGCGGATTGTATATACACAACATTCTTGGGTCATCTTGTAATATCCAGGAATGAACAGACTTTATAATTACACGCTCTGCTTTCTTACACCACTTCCACACAGCTATGTGATGGAGACTGCCCATTCCTCAACATCAGTAGATTACCTGCGAACTCAACAAATAATTTGTAAAAAGAAATCTTGTGTGAATCCTTGAAATAACAAAAAACCCCAAGTGATTTATAACTGTACAAATCAATGCTAGAGAAAAGTTAAACATCTACAGCAATCTGTACGAGTTTATGAAATGAAGAACAATTGTTGAAACCTGACTGTGCGTTGCTGTGTGTTAGCAGTTTGGGGCAACTGTTCTCAGACCGTAGGCATTATGTTTTGAATTAGCAGTCTGGTTTTCTGTCACTGTGTCTAAAACACCCCTGTTTTTGTGGTTATCAGATCTTTAAAATGATATTCTGGCGTTGTCTTACAAAGATGTTTGTCGATTCATCATTTCAGCTGCTTCAAAAATGTTCTGCAGTCTTAAAAGCAAATGCTTTTTTAAATTTTATTTTAATTTTTTTAAACTGAAATACCTAATTTCTTATATTACAGTTTCAAGTTACAAACTCAGGTTTGTGTTGTGTCTTCTATTCCAGGAATAAAATTCTCAAAAAGAACTATAAAGTTGCACACATTCACATAAAAATGAAAATGCCAAGCAAACACTCACAGAATGTTACCGTAAAAAAACCAACAAAACACACTTTTTTTCTTGCCTGGTGATACTAGTTTCTAAAGAAAGAAAAAGTTTTCAAATGACCTTTCAGGATCTGCGTGTCCAGCTTTATTCCATAAACCTGAGGAAAATACTTGAAAAGAAATTACCTACATACACAGATGCAGCACTATGTCTAGCTGAATGAAAAAAACCCAAATAGCAAAACAACAGATTTAGTTCAAAGTCACAGAGGGTTTCATTATATTAAATAAAACTAACTGGCAAGTATTCTTTTTAAGTGGACTTGATCCTAAGTCTGCTTCTTAACAAAGTCTGAAGTGTTTTTGCAAGAGTTTCCTCTGAAGTATTTCCTTTCAACTGTCTCCTTCCATCAAACACAAACCCCAGTGGATATTTACTAACATGTAAGTTGTTTATTCCAATACTTGAACTGTGGGGCAGGGACATTATTTAATTTAAAAGTCTGGGAATTACTTTATAAGTCTGGGAATTAGAGTAATGTTGCATTTAAAACTTAAATTCAAAGATTATATACATTTTTTGTAATATAATACAGAAATGTTCCATAACCCTAGGCTAATAGGAATTTTATGTCAGCAGTAGTTTGCCCACAGCTTATGTTTCTAATGGGGTTCTCACAGCAGAGCTCTGTTCCACCACTCCACATACACTACTTCTCATTACTTAAGTAATTCCCAAGTTATTTGCAGACAGAGTGTTCAAGGCCAAAAGGAAAAACCAGAACATCTAGTACCATTTGCACATCTGAGGCTAATACATTTAATCCATTTAACAAAATAATTCAAGATAATATGTATCATCCAGAAAAAGGTCAGAAGTAACAGTGTGATCTTACCAGGCTCTGTTCTCAAGCCGCCTCCACTGATTTCAGAAACCTTCTTTGATTCCAAATCTCCTGGCTGAAGTGCAGTGTCGTGGCTTTTTTCCTGTCAATTGACACAAAAGTATTTTGTGTCAATTTTCAGCTCATGACTAGCTTCTCCCTATGGATGTCTATCTTGAAGTTCTCATTTAGATGTTATCCTTGATAATTTATCTTGGGAGGAGAATCATGCTCAGAACTGAAAGTGCATTGTTAACTTCTAATTTTAAATTTTCTGGTTTTAGCTTCTGGTGATCTGTTCCTATTACTTCAACATCCAGACGAGTACCCTTTGATTTCACCAGCATTCATAAAATACAGGAACATACTAAATACACAAGTGCATTTATAATGCTGCATAGAAAGACTGTAAACAAAATTACCCTTTTATGGAGCTAAGCTTGTTGACATCTCACGTTAACCTACAGCATCAAGCTGACAGTACCTGAGTTCCTCACCCTCTCTGAAGCTTCAGCAGTCCTCAGAATCAGTGATACAGTCTCCACTTAGGACTTGTGAGCTACAGTTTTGTACCCAACTATGCCTAACACACTGCACAAAAGCTTCTAAGCTAGTGTGTGACTCAGACTGACATATATGATTCCTTTTTTCTTGTCCTTATTTACCTGCATAAGAATTGTTGGCCACTTTAGTCAGGAGTGATTTAGTTATTTCTTTCATCATCAATAATTAATCAAGCAGAAGCAAACACAGTACTGCTCTCTCCAGAGGTCTTCTGAAAACACCTCTAAAGAAACACTATTGCCTCTGAAGATCTAGTGTGTATTTTATTCCATTTTTGAAGCATCAACTTTTTAAACAGAACTCTGAAGAGAAAATTAAGATGTTTTTCAAAGAAACTGTATTTTCCTGAACATTACATGTAACCCAGACCTTCAAGAGTCTCTTGAAAAGAAATCTTGCTTTGAGATTTAAAGTGGTCCCTATTGCTCAAGAAGAGCTTTAGGATTTGTCTCTAATTTGGATTTCCTGCGGTTAACAAGACCAAATTGACAACCAGTTGATGTAATCTAAATTTCAACTATTTTGTTGTTAGATCCTGTCAGCTACTTGGATCCAGCAAAGCCTGATTCTGAAAAAAAATAAATAATAAATTTGGCTTGTGTTCTTACACTGTTCTCAACAGATCTACACCTAATGCCTTCTGCCTGCTAGATCATGTTCATTTTCAATGGCAGCTGAGAGGATCAGAGGACACAATTCTAATACAAAAACATCAATGTATATTTGAAAGAAAAACAGTGAAGGACAATGGACAGGATGAAACTGTACTAGTACTGGGACCTTTCAAAAAGCTTGTGAAAAGCCCTGTGAGTATTAAATAATCTGAAATATATCTACATTCAGAAGACATGCAGACTTTTATTGTGAAAATATTTGGTGGAAAATTGTAAAGCCAAACAAAAATCTTCAGGATAGAATCATTTCTATTTTTGTTTTTCTGAGGAACTAGAACAAGATTAACCCTCAGAGTTGGCCTTTAAGAGTCAACATGATAAAATTTTCTAAAGAATAATGCAGTTGTTTATATATTCTTCTGACCAAATTTATCCTTCTTGGCTTGGTGAGTTGTAACAGGGTCAGGTTTTTTTTAAGTTTTAGAGATCAACTGAAGATTACATTAGTGAATAGTTTTCCAGCAGAAAGCATACATGTAAAACAGTATTATTTTGGTATGTCTCCTGGAGATCTCTATGTTCAGCTCTAGCTGATCTTTTGAACAAACTGCACCTTCTGTGCACCTGTGATCTTCATTGTTTGGTGCTATGCCATAGTTTACTGTTTCATGTGCCTTGCCTGTGGAATTCTCCAACTAGCTAAACAAAGAAACAAGAGTCTTTGCTTGTCAGAGTCTTGCCTATGTATTTTTAACTTCAGCTGTATATTTTAGGCAACACAGAAAATAGCTTCAGTACAAGTCATGTACTGGTAAGATATCTGTTTTGTAAAATGCTCCAGAATGTTTGAATTAATGCATTCTCTAAAGAAAAACATGACTGGCTTCTTGAGGCAAAGACCTTCAGTGCAGCTGGGGGTTGAGGCAATGGGAAACAAAAGGTGGAGACGGGTGTGCACATCATCTGCCCCACGTGGAACCGGGAGGGGTGGTGGGCAGATGTTGACATGTGCAGATGATGACACACACACCGCTGCTCCACATTGTGTTTCTGTCCAGAGTACTGGGAAATACTCATGCAGCCTTTGGGCTACGACAGCAGCCAAGAGCTAACTCTAAAGCTACTTGGTCGCTTAGCTGGACCGTGCTGCCTGATTAACAACTCACTCTACAGACAAGGGTGCCTGGACCTGAGTTTCTGGGTGGAGAGAACACCAGCCTCTCATCAAGCAAAGTGTGGGAGGTTCTGTCTGGGAAAAGTGGCAGAACCAAGGAGCCTGGAGGCAGTTTTTAATCTACCAGTGCTGTATCAAACCTGATTAAACCCTTCTTAGCATGGCACTGATTTACCAAGAGGTTTCTTACTTCATCTTAACCCTCACTCGTGCCTACAGTCACAGGCTATGATCTGGATTAGTAAAGAAAAGCAAGTAAATGTAACTAACACTATTACAGTTATGTAGCTGAAATAAAAAATGAATAAATGGTAACAAGCTCATTAATTCATTTATTTAATCTCTTTAATTTTTCCCATGAGGCTCTTTATATGGGAGTTAATGAGGTGCCAGTCATCACTCGTTGGACACTGACTGCTCAACATTTAAGAGGGTGATTAAAAAATATAGGTGCTTAGTTCATTCTGGCAACATGACAGGATTGAGTTTATTAGTTAGGAAAGAAACCAGATATTTTGAGCAAGGAAGAGGCAATCACTCTAAGTATACTTGTCTGAAATTATTCTCATAATACTCACTATCCTATTAGCTCTTTCCTTAATATGAATTAGAACACAGGAAAATACTTGACGCATGGTATGCTATATAAATCAAATAGGGCATAGTATTTTAACGTTTTACAGTTACTCCAACTGTAAAACAGAAAAGGAGTCAGCATGGCTAAGGGATATCTATTATCTCAAAAAGAATTTTTTACATAATATAGAATGAGATTATTAGAACAACCTACTTATAAACTACAGATATCAACCTATGAAAAAAAGTTAACATTTTGTAGTAGGGGATAATTTTCTTCTAGTCTTTTTTGGTGATGCTGAGTAGTTAAGTCAGTTTATATGGTATAGCTCTATAACTTGAACTAATTTCAGCAGTCATTTCCAATAAACTTCAGATATTCCTGCTTTCTTTGTAGCATCATTTCCAGTACTCACCTGAACTTGCAATGAATCAGTTCAAGGAACTAAAATAAATCACTTTTCTTTTTGCAGAGTTATTTTTTGTTATCTTAGCTCCTTGAACAAATCAGATGAATATCAAAAAACAAGGGAGGAGCTGAAGATACTTTAGACTGTTAAACAATCACACTTAAACCCAATCTGTTCAAAGTACCTTTTTTATTTCAGGCCAAATACAGAATAATTCCCATGGAGTTTTGATTCAAGCATGAGGATGTAGCTAAAAGTTAACATCATGGTGAACATGTAAAAGCCAATTAAAAACTAGTTCTTTAGTGACTGCTATCAAAAGATTATTAGAATACATTTAGCTGTTCTTTGTAGCCATGAAGGCTGGCCCTACATAATCACTGACCTGTTGAATGTAGGAAGCACTCTGCTAACAGCAGTTAGCTGAAAAGCAAAGCACAAGAGTGGAAACACAGTAAAGGCGTTTTTCAGATACTCATGAATATTGCTTATTACCTGCAAAAAGTTTCCCTTATGCCTATTTGAATGAAGTTAGCGCACACTACAAATCATGGTATAGCTGTGATGGCACACCCAGACTCATACAGAGTTATTAGGCAAGAGTCGTAAAAAGAGTCCATCACACAACCAAAGAAGAGCTTCCAAGCCCTGGTGGTTTTATGGCTCAGCTCTTGTCTAGAGAATCACAGAAAACATTCACACACACCTCTGTGAGCTAGGAAAAGCTACTTGTTATTTGTGGAAACCAAGGAGAGATTTTCCTGAAAGGATTCAAATCAGGTAAATACACAAAGAGAAACTTTTCTAAAGAATGTTTGTTACAGTTAAGTAGTATTACAATCCCCATTATAGCATGAGAGAAGTCTGAAAAGTAAAAAAACTGGGAACATGAAGTTGGTCCTTAAGCTGTGGCTGCCAGTCTTCCCACAGTCACAAAAAGAAATCTCTAAGTCTGAGGGAAAAAAATGGTAATGAGGGTGTGTGTGTGGTGGACAAAGTCCTACTGATCCATTGAAAATTATCTCCTATAATGCATACACTCCAGAATGAATCTACCTTGCTTTGGATATGTAGGACATATAAAGTTTGGATTTATTGTATAAAGAAACTTGAAATTTCAGGTTTGTCTTAAGCATCATCCATTATCAGTGGTCAGAATGAAGGTGCAGTTCCCCAGCTAACAGGTCACAGTCCTCAGCTCAAACACCCTTTATACAAGGAATGTAGGTTATGCTGACCTATTCTTCCAAATGCTAGAGGTGCAATCCTACAACACACGGTGTACACCAATACAGCCACCTCAGGAGGCTGTCCTAACTAAATTTACATGCTTCCAGTACTGCAGTTTCCTACTTACTCAGTTGGGTTGATACAGCTGCTTTTGTGTCTGTGAGGCAATAATGGAATGGGTTTGTACTAAAAAAATAACCCATGTTTTTCTTAGAGCCCAAGTCATCTCAGTCATTCAGTTTAAACTCTAGCTAAGGCAACAGATGTAGAGGCATGCCAGAGGGGTAGTGGAGAACAGGGGTAGGAAATAAAAACTTAACTCTGGCATTTATTTAGCTATTACAAGGAATGTATAATGGAAATACTTTTTAGTTGACACCTATTCAAGGCTAAAGTTCTTTCTTACCTCACATCAAATGCCAGACGAAACCCCAACAAAGGAAGTGGTGGGTGCCCTAATGTCACTTAGCCTCAAGTCACTATGCATGTGATCACACTGTATCTTAAATCTCCAATACTAGGCACTGACATTGAATAACTCAGCTCTCTCTGATCATCTCCATCATTGACCAGAAAGCTGGTCAATATTCAAGGATCACGTTCTCCAAGCCCAAGAGCAATGTATCCCATCAGAGAGGAAGACAGACAAGAAAGCCAGGAGACCTGCATGGATGAAGAAAGGGCTTCTCAATATACTTAGACGTAAAAAGTCTACAGAGGGTGGAAGCAAGGACAGGCAGCCTGGGAGGAGTATGAAGAAGTTGTCTGAGCAGTCAGGGCTCAGGTTAGGAAAACTAAAGCCCAGGTAGAATTAAATCTCACCAGCAATGTTAAGAACAATAAGAAAAGCTACTATAGGTATGTTGGGGAGAAAGGACAACCAAGGAGATGGCTGAGGCCCTCTCCTGAAGGAAATGGGAGAACTAGCTATGCAGGATATTGAGAAGGCTGAGGTCCTCAATGACTTCTTTGCTTCAGTCTTCTCTGGCAAGTGCTCCAGCCTCAACACAAAGGCCACAGCAGGTGAAAGCAGGGACTGGGAGAAGGAAGCACCCCCCACTGTAGAAGAAGAACATATCTGTGACCATCTAAAGAACCTGAAGGTGCACAAGTCAAGGGACCTGATGGGGTCCATCCACGGGTCCTGTGGGAGCTGGCAGATACAGTTGCTAACCCTCTGTCCATCATATTTGAGAGGTCATGGCAGTCTGGTGAGGTTCCTGCTGATTGGAAAAAAGGGAACATAGCCCCTATTTTTAAAAAGGGGAAAAAGAAAGACCTGGGGAACTACAGGCCAGTCAGTCTCACCTCTGTGCCTGGCAAGGTCATGGAGCAGATCCTCCTGTAAAACCTGCTAAGGCACATAGAATATAAAGAGGTGATTGGTGACAGCCAATATGGCTTCACCAAGGGCAAGTCATTCCTGACCAGTCTGGTGGCCTTCTACAACAAGGCTACAGGGATGGTGGATGGTGGCAGAGCAAACTGATGTCATCTGCCTGCATTTGTGCAAGGTATTTGTCACTGTCCCACATGACATCCTGGTCTCCAAACTGACAAGACATGGATTGGACAGATGGACCACTTGGTGGATAAGAGATTGGCTGGATGGCCACACCCAGAGAGTTGTGGTCAATGACTCAATGTCCAAATGGAGGCAGGTAATGAGTGGTGTTCCTCAGGGGTCAGTATTGGGACCAGGGCTGTTTAACATCTTTGTTGGAGACATGGACAGTGGGATTGAGTGTATCCTCAGCAAGTTTGCTGGTGACACCAAAGTGTGTGGTGAGGTCAATGCACTGGAGGGAAGGGATGCCATCCAGAGGGACCTTCACAGGCTGGAGAGGTGAGCCTATTGCAACCTCATGAAGATCAGTAAGGCCAAGTGCAAGGTTCTGCACAAGGCTTGGGGCAAACCCAAGCACAAATACGGGCTGGGCAGAGAATGGAATAAGAGCAGCCCTGAGGAGAAGGACTTGAGCATCTTGGTTGATGAGAAGCTCAACATGAGCTGGCAATGTGCACCTGCAGCCCAGAAAGCCACCGTGTCCTGGGCTGCATCAAAAGAAGGGTGGCCAGCAGGTCAAGGGAGGTGATTCTCCCCCTCTACTCTGCACTTGAGAGACCCTGCATGGAGTACTGTGTCCAGCTCTGGAGCCCCCAACATAAGAAGGACATCGAGCTGTTGGAGAGATTGCAGAGGAGGCCACAAAGATGATCAGAGGGCTGGAGCACCTCTGCTATGAGGACAGGCTGACAGTTGGGGTTGTCTGGCCTGCAGAAGAGAAGGCTCTGGGGTGACCTTATAGTGGCCTTCCAGTACCAGAGGGGTCCTACAAGAAAGCTGGGGAGGGACTTTTTACAAGGACATGTAGTGATAGGACAAGGGGAGATTTAGGTTAGACATTAGGAAAAAATTATTTAGTGTGAGGGTGGTGAGACACTGGCACAGGTTTCCCCAAGGAAATTTTGGCTGTCTCATTCCTGGAAGTGTTCAAGGCCAGACTGGATGTGGCTCAGAGCAAATGGGTCTAGTGGAAGGTGTCCCTGCCCATGGCAAGGGCATTGGACCTAGATGATCTTTAAGGTCCTTTCCAACTCAAACCATCCTATGAGTCTGTGATTCTAAGATCTCTTGCATGCACAAGAAACTATAGTTTTCAGTTGAAAGGGGACAGACAACCCTTTCACTTGAGATCAGTGCCCAAACTCCAGAACAATTCTTTCCTCCACTATTCCCAGTTTGTGGCATTAGCTGGTGGCTCACTTCAGGGTACTGCTGCTCAGCTTGCTCTGTACTGCAGGCACAGGAAAAGGGAGGAGAAAAGCTGCTTTCCTCCTTCTGGAACATTCTTAAGTTCTGGTCTGATCTTGATAATCAATTTTTACTGGAGCCAGGAAATAGCAATCAGGTGTTCACCACTCCTTTGTTTCCAAGATCTGCTCAGCAGTGACAGCAAATGGTTATTTTGTTGTACACTGACTTGCCAGTTTTTATACTTCAAAGGACTGTATTTATAGACTTTGGCACTGCATTTGTGTGCATTTGACAGCATTTGTGGCTGGATTTTGGTATACTGGGGAATGGAACTCAAATCTGAGTTCTGACACAGGATGAACAGATGTTAACTGATGTAGTAAAGTGAGAGTCTTTGGCAGGGACACAGCTGGAAGCAGCACTTTCATTGGTCTGTGATAGATTCAGCTCAGAAGGATAAGGAAAACAAAGATCATTGCAATTCTGTGCCATTAAATAAAGTACATTTTCCTAAATGTTCAAACAGCACAACAATAGATTATTGAAATTACAAGCTCAAGGCCTGTTCCTTGATTTAGATCAAGAACTTGAATGCAAGTATTTGTTGCTGCAGTGAGTTCTTCAACTACAACTTCAACTACTTTTGGCTTCGGTCAAACAGTTGTATCCATCTTCTTATTAGTAACTCCATCTTGTTCTGATGATGCCTTTACCTATATGAAGTCTTGAATATGAGACAGTCTGGAATGTCTTATCCCTGTTTCTTTGGGCACAATCGAGGTAATTTTCTTCCTCAAAGAATTGCCTTCAACAATGCTATGTTGCCCTGCGACAATCCTCTTGTACTATCCCTTCCTTTTACAGCATTAAGAAAAATGAAAACACACCTCACTATGAATTAGCAACCCTATCACCAGCTTATGTCATTTCTAGCAACCTCACATGGGACTTCAGCCCTTCCTGAGATTTACAGGGCCCATCACAGATAATTTTCTACGATATAGCAGCAAACCAATTTTCCCTCCCTAAATGAGATACATTTTCCTCCTTATACCACTCCCTGCCAGCTACAGGATGTACCTGCAGAAATTAAGTTGGGCACATTAATTCAGTGTGTCTGTTCTTAACCCTCTCTTTACAGAGAGGTGGCCTCCATTGACAATACGCATGATTAGATTGGGATTGGTCCTTAAAAAGTCCAAGAACCCTCAGATCATCTCTCCAACACCAACCATTACTGCTGAGCTATGGATAAGTCTCCACTACTCAACTCAGCCTGCCTGAACTATTCCCTTTTGTACAGTTATTAGATATTAATTGAACCAAAGAGCGAGAGGCAAAACATAATCCAGCAGCAAAAATATTAATCTTCAATGCTGGACAGCTGCAGTTAATAGTGTATTATTTATGAGGAGTGGAAATAATGACAAAATAAATGAAACCAATTAATTTTTAATAATTATTAAATACTTACACTAGTTAACTACTTGGTGATGTGAGGTGAAACAATTCTGTAGTGGCCATTCAGACATCTTTCAAACTGGAAAAAAAAAATGGTATCATAGTACTTTTATCCAGCTGTGCAAGATAAATAAACTGGGGCACAGAATATTACAGTTAAAGTCTCTACTCAAGCTGAAAGAAAGCAAGGACCTCGAGGTGATTCTCTAAAAACCCACCAGAATGAATGACCCAGCCTCTTAACTACTCTAATGAGAAATTCTAGTTAAAAACTATGAGAAACATCTTTTCAAATAAAAACAAACAAACAAACAAAACAACACAAAGGAATTCTAAGCAAGTTTGCTGATGGTACAAAACTGGGAGGAGCTGTTGACTTCCCTGAGGGCAGGCAGGCCCTGCAGAGACCTCTGCAAATTAGAGAGATGGACAATCACCAAACACATGAAGTTTAACAAAGGCAAGTGCTGGATTGTGCACCTGGGATGGGGCAGCCCTGGTGGTAAGTACAGCCTGGGGAGTGAGTGGCTGGAGAGCAGCCTGGCAGAGAGGGACCTGGGGGACCTGGTTGATGGCAAACTGAAGATGAGCCAGCAGTCTGCCCTGGCAGCCAGGGGGGCCCATTGTGTCCTGGGGTGCATCAAGTAGGGCATTGCCAGCTGGTCAAGGAAGGTGATTGTCCCGGTCTGGTCTGCACTGGTGCTGCCTCACCTTGAGTACTGCATGCAGTTTTGGGCACCACAATGTAAAAAGGACATCAAGAGTCACAAGGATGGTGAAGAGTCTGGAAGGGATGCCATATGGGGAGCAGCTGAGGTCACTTGTATTATTCAGCTTGGATAAGAGGAGTGAGGGGTGACCTCATTGCAGTCTGTGGCTTCCTCACAAGGGGAAGAGATGGGGCAGGTACTGATCTCTTCACTCTGTGACCAGTGACAGGACTTGGGGAAATGGCAGGAAGCTGAACCAGGGGAGGTTTAGGTTGGATATCAGAAAAGGTTTTTCACCCAGAGCGTGTTTGAACACTGGAACAAGCTCCCCAGGGAAGTGGTCACAACACCAAGCCTGCCTGAGTTCAGGAAGCATTTGGATGATGCTCTCAGGCACACGGTGTGATTCTGGGGGTGCCCTACACAGGGACAGGAGTTGGACTCAATGATCCTGATGGGTCCCTTCCAACTCAGCATATTCTATGATTCTATGATGAATATTCCCCTAGAACATTTGTATCTCAGGAAATTAAACTTCCCATCATTTTACACTAATATTTTGGTGTAAACCAAGATGTTGCATTATGCATCAGGAGGCTGGAAAGGGAGACTGAAAGAAGTTATCCTGAATGGACCTAGAGAACAGGAAGAGACAATAAATCAGGCAAGTTTGTTTTAGAAATAAAACCATTTAAATGAATCTTAAAAGACTTAAAACATAATTTAAAGAACTTACTATGTATTTTTGTCATGAAAATAATTTGTATCCGAGTTTAGAATCTGTTTGCAAAAATGGATATTAAAACACACTATTCAGTAACTGCACCATCCTCTCACACTGTTTATGGAGTCAGGCGATGCACTGCTTCAAGGTCTGTCTTTCTAAAGACCTCAATGTCACAAAGCACATCCTGCTTTAAACCATAAACACCTCTTTAAGTCAACAAGTTCACCTCTAATTTACACTGTTGTGAAATCATATTTGGTTTCTTGTGCCTGAAACACAAAATAAAGGGTCTGTCTACCTGTCAGTATCAGTGCCATCCACAGATAATCAAGCTAGTTCTGAGTAAACTAGCTTGAGCATCTAAATTAGTATCACTGCATTAATGCAACCCTCCACAGGGGCTAATGCATTTTGCTTCTTCGCACTGTGTAACATAGACAATCCCCCTCACTGTTTTAATTAGTGAAAGACTCTTCTTCCAAAAACTTCCAAAAACTACGGTGTAACATCACTGTGTGCTGTAAATAGCTTCCCACTTCCACCTGCTGCCTGTAACTATAACTTAGTTCTTCTATACATTTTAGAGTTCGTGAAGTGCCGGGATTTTTTTGGATTTTTTTTTTTGTTTGGTTTGGGTTGTTTGTTGTTTTTGTTTGTTTGCTTGTGTTTGGTTTTTTTTGTAAACAATGTAAACATTATTTCTTTAGGGCGTAGTCCCCATTATCAGTGGGCTGAACAGTGAGGCTGGGTTAGTGTCTGCTACACTTTTCTACGATCATATGCCAACTGATGAATTATAAAAAAGCAGTACAAAATCCAGGAGCCCCTGAGTTCAGTGGCATGTAGTGTTCTTAACCATCTGATCTGGGTACCTCTGGCTCAGTGCTCTGGGAGAAAACAGATTCTAAAGGCTCCACAAATATATATGATACAAGTAACAATAACACTTTACTTAAATTGGGTTTGTGACTATATAGACAAAAACATACTAAAATGATAAATTAGAGTTTAACATGGCTGATTTCTACTACAGATCAGACAAAAACTTGATTTTTACCTGTACCAATCACTGCCACAGCCACAGTTTGCAACAAAGTTCAAACTAGCCAAGATAATTTCCGTTATGCTAATTAGTTCTGAAACATGGTTGTACTGGGTTTGCATGGCAAAGTTCTGGTAGTAGGGGGGCTATGGGGGAGGTTTCTGTGTGAAAATGCCGGAAGTTTGCCCCACGTCTGATAGAGCAAATAGTAGACACCTTCAAGACAGACCCACCACTGGCCAAGGTCAAGCCCATCAGTGATGGTGGGAGAACATCTGAGGTAACGTATTTAAGAAAAGCTAGAAAAAAGGTGCACAATAGCAGCTGGGCAGAGGAGTGAGAATGTGTGAAAGAAACAACTCTGCAGTCACCCAGGCCCACCAAGGAAGGAGGGGGAGCAGGTGCTTCAGGCAGCAGAACAGAGATTCCCCTGCAGCTCATGATGAAGACCGTGGTGAGGCAGGCTGCCCTCTGCAGCCCACAGAGGTCCACGGTGGAGCCAAAATCCACCATGCCTGAAGGAAGCTGTGACCCTGTGGGAAGTCCACACTGGAGCAGGTGCTCGGCAAGACCTGTGGCCCCACGGAGAGTGTTATCCATGGGACAGCAATGTGCCCTTGTGGCCAAGAAGGCCAATGGTATTCAGGGGTGCCCTCTACTCTGCCCTAGTGAGACCACATCCGGAGTATTGTGTCCAGTTCTGGGCTCCACAGTTCAAAAGGGACAGGGATTTACTTGAGGATGATTAAGGGACTGGAACATCTGTCTTGTGAGGAAAAGCTGAGAGACCTGGGGCTGTTTAGTCTAGAGAGGAGAAGACTGAGAGAAGACATCTTATTAATGTCTATACATAACTGAAGGGTGGGTGTCAAGAAGGAAGGGCCAATCTCTTTTCAGTCATGCAGTCCTGGATTGCTTCCAGAAATAGTGGCAGAGCAGACAGGAGCTGAGGGTAGAGATACAGGGGTCAGAAACACTTGGGCCTAGGGATCAAAGGAGATGGATAGATGGATACCGGCCATGGATGGAAGAAGAAGAGACTTGACTTCTGTGATCCCTGAATTTATGCCAAATGTGACATACATTTGAATGAAATACTCTGGCCAATTTTGGTCACTGGTCTAGTCCGCTCCTCCATACTTGAGGGGCAATGGATGCAAACTGGAACACAGGAAGTTTCACCTCAACCTGAGGAAAAACTTCATTACTGTAAGGCTGATGGAGCACTGGAACAGGCTGCCCAGAGAGGTTGTGGAGTCCCCTTCTCTGGAGACTTTCAAGACTTGTCTGGATGAGTTTCTGTGTGACCTGAGCTAGATTCTGTGGTGGACCTGCTCTGGCAGGGGGGTTGGACTAGATAATGTCTCAAGGTCTCTTCCAACCCCTAACATTTCATGATTCTGTAATTCTGTGACCCTGTGACTCTGTATTCCCCAGAAGACGACAGCCATTGGATACATGATAGTTGGACTGATTTCTCAAACGAAATCAAATTATGCAACTTGACAACAGCAGGGGATTACATTTACCAAAAGGCCTCTCTAATGTGAAGTTCTCTCCTGAACCTGATGAAGTAGGAAAGATGTGTCCCGTTAGAAAAGAACATAAACTCCTCAGGCAACTTCCAGGTCACGTACATCTTACATAGGAGACTATGCCTTACATACTCAGAATAAGGATGTCTCCTAATGCAGTGTCCAATAGAACGCAATCTCTAGTAGAATAAACTGTTTTCCTGTGGCTTCTTGTTTCTTCTACACTGTTTAGTAGTGCTTGCTATTCTTGTACTTCTTCTTGAGTCTGGAATGTAGCCTGTTCTTGAGGCTGGAATGCAGCCTGGCACTACCCATCTTTTTTCTTTCCAGGGTTTGAGGAAGGCCATCCCTTCAGCACTGTGATGTGTCTCTCCACAACCCATGAGATCTCCTGCTTTGCCAATGCTTGCAACTTGGCCACAACAGCCTGGGCAACACATCTGATTACTTCTTTGGCCAATGTTTTCAGACACACTTTCAATGTGTGGCTTATTAATTTCAAAACTCCTTGAGAAAAATTATACAGCTTTTAAAAAGAGGCTGTAGAATACACCATCTAGTCCATCTGGGCTCTTAAATAATTCATTGTCAAGGAGGGGGTGCTGTTAATTCTTTTACTACTCCCTTTACTACTTATTCTTTACTACATGATGGTGTGCTTTCTTAAAATACCAGAACCTCCAGGGGTGGCAGATACAACTTCACAACCTCTGTTCAAATGTGAAATAAAATGTGCTTGTTTGCATTTATTTCAGTGCTGCCTATATTGATATGAGGTTGGTTCACTGGCACATAATGCAGCTTGTACTGTGTCGCTGTAATGATCTCACTGCTGTTACCATTTGCCAGAAAACCACATGATAATGGGATAAATAAATCCCCGGCCAGCTGGTGCTCAGCAAGGTTTTGTGTAGAGGTAGATTGAGATAAACTTTCCAGGCATACCAACTGAAAAGGGAAACTGCCACTGACAACTCCAGGAGAAGCTTCCAAAAAAACAGCTAGCTTCCCAGCTGTACAAAAAGTACAAGAATTTTCATCTCTTTTAAGCTTTGTTTTCCTAATTGCAGGATTGAAGACCAGGGCTATGGCTGGCCAACAGCTAAAGCTCTGTTGTTGGAACTAGTAAGTATTTATACCAGCAACATGCGTATGTATGGTAATGGACTTGCCACAAATAATGTCATGTCTTACCCAGCAGCACTATTAGTATTATTCCAGCTGTCTGAGTGTTGTACTTCTGCAAACCCCCACCTCCTGCTGGCTGGACAGCTCCCAGGGGCTTTGCATTGCTGTTTGGTAAAGTTCAAATTGGTGTTTCATGGGGAAATCCTAGTGCAAGTATTGTTGGGGAGCATGATGTCTAAACCACAGTTTATTATCCTTCTTTTTCTCCCACTCTGGCTCCAACTTCTCAACATCATGGACTTGACAGGATTTCATCCAGCTGTTAAATTTCTAGGGCCAGCAACACCACTCACCACTTTACAAACAGCTGCTTCTGCCCTCATTGCCTTTCTACTGCTAGAAACTTCTCAGTTTTTCAGACTCTGTCCTCATCAGTGTTCACTTTTAGAAGTTCATCAGAATAAAAACAACCCCTTGATTGCTTGGTAACTGTAATCTATTAAGCAGTACATGGGTATCTGACCCTTTCTCCTAGTTCCAATTACTATCTCTGAATATCTGCTCATAACTATTGTAAAATATTTCTTTTCACAGAGAATCACACAGAATTGTCACAGTTGGAAAAGACCTCTAAGATCACCAAGTTCAACCATCCACCCAAAAGGAGGGAAAAACCCCACCTCAAAAACACCCAACCAACCAACAATAAAACACCACCCACCATGCCCACTAGCATGTACCAAAATGCCAAATCTACAGATTTTTTAATACCTCAGGGATGGTGACTGCAGCACTATGTCCAGTTCTGGAGTCCCCACTATAAGGACAGGGAGTTCCTAGAGCGAGTCCAGAGCAGGGCTACAAAGATTATCTGAGGGGCTGGAGCAGCTCTGCTAAGGAGACAGGCTGAGATAGTTGGAGCTGTTCAGACTGGAGAAGATAAGGCTCCAGGGGGACCTTAGAGCACCTTCCTGCTCCTGAAGGGGCTACAGGAAAGCTGAGGAGGGGCTTTTTGCAAGAGTGTGTAGTGATAGGACAAAGGGTAAAGGATTAAAACTGAGAGGAGATTTAGGTTAGACATCAGGAAGAAATTCTTTACTGTGAGGGTTGTGAGACAGTGGAACAGGTTGCCCAGGGGAGTTGTGGAATCCCCCTCCCTGGAAGTGGTCAAAGTCAGGCTGGATGGAGCTCTGAGCAGCCTGGTCTAGTGGGAGGTGTTCCTGCCCTTGCAGGGGGGTTGGAACTAGATAATCTTTAAGGTCCCTTCCAACCCAAACCATTTTATGATTCTATGAAATTACTTTAACAGCTTGTCTACAGGCTGGTTTAAAAACACCCATTCCCTGCTTGGTCTGTAGTTCCTGAGGCAGCAAAACCAGTTTTAATAGCCTCAGCTATTTCAGAACCCATTCTCCCTTTTAGAGACACTGTCCAGCATATTTGGATAATATGTGCATCACCACTAAAATGAGCTTAACATTGTTATTGTTTTTTGGATATGCCACAAACACATGTTATTTTTAAGTGCTTTATAACTGCCTTTCTATGTTGTAAGTGTCTTGGTTTGAGGCCATGTGGTAACCCACTTTCTGCTCAGATCAACAGTATTCTTGGTTGCTTCAGAATGGGCATTTAGACTCCCAAAGCTCTTCCCATTTCCCAGGAGCACAGTAAATATATTTTAACACATATTGCAGTCTGGTAACATGCTGCTACTACATGTACATAGGAAAACAAACACCAGACAATGGATTTAAGTCATGTTCCATTGAACTTTATTTATTACTTAACTATGGGGGTGATGGTGACCTGTCTCTAATTGCCATTGTTTCTTTATTTCAAAGCTGTTCTTTTTTTTTTTTTAAGCATTGCCCTTTTTTTGAGATCCGTGGTACTAATCAGGAAAAAAA
Source organism: Apus apus (assembly GCF_020740795.1). NCBI lineage: Eukaryota > Metazoa > Chordata > Aves > Apodiformes > Apodidae > Apus > Apus apus. The sequence goes on from NC_067312.1 coordinate 12,796,083, forward strand.
ACATTTCACAGAATAATTGTGTCTTTTATGTAATCCGCCAGGATTGTTTTCAAAACATGCTATAAAATCCACATGAACATAAGGAAAAGGGAACTCATGCAGAACAGTCCCTGTCATGGTGTTACAAGGAGCTGTGAGCACACTGAAATGTAGGCAAAAGTTGCATCTCACCCACTCCAACAGATTTTTGTTTCCAAAATCCCAGCCCAACCTTCTCTTTTCCAATGCCCATGGTCTTTTAGGAAAACCCTTTGGGTTGTAGCTGTCCCTACACATATGTTTCTGTGGAAGTTGTTTTTATGTTCTGGCTTTCTACTTTAGTAAGCAATGTCACCTGTATTTTCTAGCAGAGGTGAAAGGACTGCCCCAGTAATACTGTATGGTGATCTCACTGGTTTGAAGGTAGGTGAAGGGGCACCTCTTGGTCAGATTCACAGGTCTGGTCTGTTATTTGGGTGAGCTGGGGTGGTCTTTTGGTTACCTTCATAGGCTTTGCCCAGCACACGCTCAAATTTTTCATGGCCCGTCTCCAAGGATGATGCAGACACTGACCCACCATCAGTGATGGAAGAGCTGGTGTGTCAACTACTACAGGAGCTTGACCCGTACAAATTGATGGGCCTGGATGCCATCCACCCTAGGGTGGTGAAAGAGCTGCTGATGTCATTGCAAAGCCACTCTCCATAATCTTGGAGAAGTCATGGAGATTGGGAGACATCTCTGAGGACTGGAGGAAGGCTAATATCATCCCCATTTACAAGGTAATTACAGACGCATTAGCTTCACTTCAGTCTCTGGAAAAGTCATGGAGCAAATCATCTTGAGGACTGCCACAAGACAATTGAAGCACACAACTGGGAAAAGCCAACATGGATTTCCCAGGGGCAAATCCTGCTTGACAGACCTGATCACCTTCTATGAAAAAGTGACCCACTCAGTTGATGCAGGGTGAGTGGTGGACATCTTTACCTGGACTTCTCTGAGGCTTTTGATATCGTCCTCCACAGCCTCCTCCTGGAGAAACTCATAATGGCCTTGACAAGTGATCTGTGCAGTGGGTGGGGAACTGGCTGGCAGATCATACCCAGAGGGTGACAGTAAATAGTTCCTCCTCAAATGGGCCACAAATGGGTCACAAGTGGGGTCCTCTAAGGATTGATATTGGGCCCAATGCTGTTTAACATCTTCATAAGTGACCTGGATGTTGGGATCCAGAGCATCCTGATGAAGTTTGCTGATGACACCAAGATGAATGGAGAGGTTGACACTCCAGAAGGGAGAGCCACACTCCAGGATGGCCTGGACAGACTGGAGGAGTGGGCTAACAGAAACCTTATGAAGCTGTGATTCAGCGATTCCATCTATGATTCTATGACTTCCTGGGCTGGGCTTTTCTTCACCCTCTCCTTGTTCTTCTGAATCATAATAGAGATTTATGTTGCTATCACTCAAACAAGGAATAAAGTGAGGTATTTGACCTTAAGTAAGGAAACTATATAACAATCATTAAATAGGGAATTTACACATAAGTAGTGTTTTAACATGTATTAGTAATTATTACAGGCAATTGGGTTAATTTGGCATTACTTACACTAAGCACATATATGATGATTAGGATATAGTGATGATACAAAACACATGAGGCTGGGCTCTTCCTAAAGAGAAGATTAGAAGAAATATCTTGAATGCCAAATAGCCAACAATTTTTTTTTCTTCCTTATATTAAGAAAAAAGTAGTTTGATCATAACTGATTACCTTATTTAGACAAAGATACTTTATGTTATTACTTAAAACAAAGGGGCCACATGAGGATCTTGGTAGTTTAGTTAAATCTGGTAGTTTAGATAAAACTTTCACCTTAATCTGTAATTTCTCTATTAATATTTTTAAAACTAATCTTTAATCTTAACTTAGAGTATGTAACTTTTATTTTTTGTATTTTCTGATATTTTTGTTATCTTTATTCTGTGTTCATATAATCATGTTCCACGTACCTTTCACATCACTATATCACTTGACTTTGCCCTATCATAACTGAAGTGTATTATTTCTTATTTTCTCTTTGCATCATGAGTAAGCAAAATTAATCTTTTAAAGAAAAAGCTTACTCTCTTTGTATTGGCTTCCCTGAACTCTCACTATTTCCCAGCTAATGTTTAGAGGTGAAATAACAAGAGCAGTAATCCAGTTTTTTGATCAACATGTTAGCAGATGTAGTGTTGGTTACAAGTCATCTTTGCTTCTCCAAAGGCCACCTCTTGTTTCCTCCAAGGAAGAAGGGTCACACCATCCAGAAGCATCCAAAATGTGCTATTCATAAAACACATAATCCTGTCCTAAAATATAAACCTTTGATTTTTTATGTCATGGTTGCTACTGATCTTGCTCCAGTTAGAGGTCTGAAAGTTCTCAGAAATGATCAGTGCCAAGTTTATTGACTTTTTTTTATGAACCAGTACATTCTTGCTCACAGGGAATGTCATGTAACGTGTTCAGCGGAAGTGGAAACATGGCAATTTAAAAGTACTATTAATATGGAATGACTTCAGTCTGAGGGAACAATGAATGCGCTAAGAGATTTGCCCTACTAAAACACTAAGGTTACCTCAGATTGTCAGGGGGTTGAAAATAAGGAGATCATAACGTTCCTCAAGACAAAGAAAACACGTTATATCAAATGTAACAAATGTGCTGAATGAGATTTATTTTCAGAGATCATTAACTATAAAATTAGGGAGATCATCAGGATAATCTAGCCTATATACAAAAGCAATAGGACTCACCTAAATGCAACCCTGAACAGCAGAGGTATTTCAGAAAACTGTGTTTTTAATATTTATTTTAAATTTTCATTCTTTCACATTTTTAATTCAGCAACCTAGACTGGGGCAGGAAAACAACCAAAATAAAACAGAGTCCCCTTGGCTCTTCAAAAGGTAAAAAAATAAGATCTAGTAGTATCTTAGAAATGTAAAATAATCCACTATGTCAGCCCACCTGAAAAGGAGGTACAGGGGTAAAGGAAAGTTCATCAGGCAGAGCTACAGCTGCACTTGGCAGGTACATGCTGCAAGCACGTGAATAATGGTTCCTGTGGTAGTCATAGAATCACAGAATCATTAAGGTTGGAAAAGACCTCCAAGATCCAACTGCAAGGGGCAGTACGGGTTCCAGCTGCCCCACAGAGTGCGTTGCAGAGCCCACCCAGCAGCACCAGAGCACCTCACAGGCACTGTCCACAGGTGCAATATGTGGACGTGTGAGTGTAGATACTCAAGCAGCTTCCAAGCACTATTCTGAAATGCTAATGTGTTGCATATACTTCTGGAATACTCTCTTGCCCATGATACAAGACAAGAAGCTTGGTCCATGGAAACACGGAAGTGCTTTGAGATTTACACTTGTTTGTATCTTTGCAATGATTTATCAATATACCTTTTTTTGTTATCCAGCAATTTCACAATTTTCAATGAAATATGGAAAATTATGCATAATAAAGCAGTTTGCAAAAATGAACCTGCAGTCCTGCAGAGGATTTTCAAAGTTTTAACTACTGCAGATCTCAACTTCAACTGTTTCATGGCACTGAGCTGTGTTCGTGACTAATAATAATTTGAGACAAAATTGATTTTTTTTGTCTCAGTGTGTTTCTTCTCTCTCCCTTTTCTAATCTCTTTAATGTATATCCTATGAAAAGCTCTTACAGTAAAACTGGAGTTGAAAGTTTGAATTTTATGGAAAAAGGAATTATCCAGGATTTATCCTCCAGATACATCCTTCAGATGAATCACTTTAGTTACAACTGGACTCCTTAGCTGTGCATTCAGAAACTGATGCACAAGTTCCTAAGGGTTCAGTGCTTCTTGATTTCTCATTTTAAGAATTCTGGTCCAAACTTCTAAATATTCAATTGAAACATTAAACAGATTTTATTTTGAAATAAAGATTAAACAAAACCTTCGTAAGGTCCCCTACTATCCTGTAACTCAATACACCTCACCTAGAGTTCTGTGTCCAGCTCTGAGCATGTTCAGAGGAGAGCAATGAAAATGATCAGAGGGCTGGAGCATCTCTCTTATGAAGACAGGCTGAGTTGGGGTTGTTCAGCCTGAAGAAGAGAATACTCTGGGGGGACCTCATAGTGGGCTAGCAGGAACCTGGTGAAGTTAAATGGAGAGAAGTGTAAGGCCTTGCACCTGGGAACAGATAACTCAGGAGTGCATTTCAGACTGGGATCCACCTGGTTGAAGAGCAGCCCCGTGGAAAGAGACCTGGGGGTCTTGGTGGATAACAAGCTTAACATCAGTGAACAGTGCTCTGCAGGGACACAGAAAGCCAACAGGATGCTGGGCTGCATCAACAAGGGCATCACCAGCAGAGATAAAGAAGTCATCATCCTGCTGTAGTCAGCGCTTGTCAGACCACACCTGGAGTACTGCATTCAGTTTTGGTCCCTGCTCTACCAAAAGGAAGTGGACAGGCTGGAGAGGGTCCAGGGAAGAGCCACAAGGATGATCAGAGGACTGGAGGACCTGCCACACGAGGAGAGTCTGAGAGAACTGGGTTTGTTCAGCCTTGAGAAAAGAAGGCTTAGGGGAGACCTTGTCACCATGTTCCAGTACTTAAAGAGCGGCTGCTGAGAAGATGGAGACTCCCTGTTTGCAGGAAGTCAGATGGAAAAGACAAGGGGTAATGGGCACAGGTTGATCCTGGGGAGATTCTGATTGGACACAGGAGATACATTTTTCACCATGAAGACGATCACACTGGAATAGTCTCCCAAGGGAAGTGGTAGATTCTCTCACATTGGACAGTTTTAAGTCCCAGCTTGACAGGGTGCTGAGCCACCTCAAATAAACTACAGTAGTACCTAGAAAGGTTGGACCAGATGATCCTTGAGGTCACTTCCAAACTGGCATTCTGTGATTCTGTGACCTTCCAGTACCTTAAAGGAGCCTCTAAGAAGGCTGGAGGGATCTGTTCACAAGGGCATGTAACGATAGGACATGGGGTAATGGTTTTAAGCTAGAAAAGGGTAGATTTAGGTTTAAGATTAGGATTCTTTAATATAAGGGTAGTGGATCACTGGCACAGGTTGCCTATAGAGCTGTTGGAGGCCCCATCCCTGCAGACATTCAAGGTCAGGCTGATGGGGCTCTGAGCAATCTGTTCTAGTGTGAGATGTCTCTGCTTATTGTAGGGGGGTTGGACTAGATGACCTTTAGAGGTTCCTTCCAACCCAAGACAATCTATGATTCTATGATACAAAACTTTTTCACTGCAAGAGAAAATTCCAAAAAAAGACATATACGTAAGAGCACATATAGAAAACAACAGTATCAGTGCAGAATTCTACCAAGCAGAGGCTTGTTCTGGGAATATGATGTTACTTGCTACATACTATGAATTGAATGATTTCTTAAGAAGACTGTTGATCAGCTGTAGAAAACTGCCATTTCACTGAACTCCAAAAGACATTCATAGCTTGTAATTCCTGAACCAAAATGAAGTAGAGTGTGATGTCCTAAGTGAAATGAGATTACTAGATAATTTTGGTGTTTATCCATATTTGCACTTGAAAAACTGGGAAAAAGATTATGATAGTGGATGCAACTGCTGCAAATCTATGAAGTCCTTGTACTTGCATGATTAGAAGGTTTTCCTTCTTGCTCACAATAAGCAAGGAACAATTTGAAAAGTAGTCACAAGATTCTCAGAATCAAATTTGTACTAGTCTAGATCATACAAAAATTGACAGCAACCCTTAGAAAAGGAAAAGCAGAGGTTTAATTTACACTGAGGGAAATTAAGGGTTAAAACTTCTACCCAGACATATAAGCTAAAGTGAGCTGAAATATTTAAATGAGTTGTATCAATTTTAATAAAGTGCTTCAGAAGAGAAAGAAATCCCAAACAATATTCTGAAACACTGAAAACAGTCATATAGATTTTTATGCAAACTTTTACAATTTTAACATGACAGTTTCATAATTAACTTTATTTTAGTTCTTAAAAAAAAGCTTTAAAATGAAATGGTTTTCTTTAGTATTAGCTGAAAGCTTTGTTCAGCCTGAAGTTTCATATTTTCAACTTACCAAAAAACAATTAAGCAAACTTAAGTTCAGCCTAGCTGTCCATGCAACAGGAATAAGTACAGATCCAAGTGACAGGAGATTTCTAACTCAGAGCCAGGCTGAGAGGAAATGCAATGGCAATCAGAGCCAAACAAGTATGGAGAAAACAACTTAAAGTTTTTAAATTTGAGTGTCTGGGAGTACCAGAACATTAGCTTAAAGCCAGACAAAACCAAGAGGTAGTGGGAATGAATGATTTCTATTGTTTTATGAGTCTGCAATTAACCTCTAATTCTGGTGAAAAATACAAGCCTGGGAGATCCTGATGAAGCCAAAGGAAGTGGCTGAACTCCCTTTGCCTCACTGCAGCAAGAAATGTGTAAAAACGAAGATTCTGCAATCTCTAAATGAAGGCCAGAGCTTTCAAAAGCTACCTTTTGTTCCTAAGTACCTGTTTCTGATAGCAGAGCTTCATTTGCTAAGGGTATTAATTCAGCTGGAGCCACAAAAACTCAACACATTTAAAAAGGATCTTTAGCTGGGCAATAAAAATGATGACAATCCAATAGAAACAGCTTAAAAAAAAATAAAGCTCTTCTCAAACATAAAGATGAAAATTCTGAAATCAGAAGTATCCTTCTGAGCTCAGTCAACTGAAAAACACTGCCCTGTCAATAATCACATCTTTCACCAGAAAATTTAGCCTGGCAGATTTCCAATTCAGTTTTAACTACACAAAAAAATACTAAGGTTACCTATCAGTTTTTGCTGCTTGTTGCCTTTATACTAACTTCATTTCTCTAGATTTTGTTTTCCTTCAAGATCTGCAAGCTCCATGCCAAATGAGGGTCTGTGTTAATCCTTGTGAAAGATTTTAACTAGGCTGCACTTCACCACAGAAGGCCAATGTGCACTCATGCTGCAGACTTGGTGCCACCAAAAGTGCATGTGGTAAATGGCTGCATTAATTATACAGACATTCGAGCACCACTTGTTGCTTAAACTTGTTCTCTGCCTGGTCCATCCATGTGTCTGCCGCGGGGAAGGGAGCGCCTGGTTCAGTTCAGTGACAGCAAGCCAACTCTCAGAAGAAAAGACCGATAGCTGCAGCACAGCATTTCTGCAGCAGCAAGCTCTGGCTGGTAATACGGAGACAGAATCCACACACCGTCTTGCAGGCTGTTGCGCTCTCTAGAGGGAACTCACAGCAAAGGAAACTGTATTCATTCCCAGCCTATTAATTAATTCCCAGGTGACTGCTGGAATAATGAAAATATTACAGATGATGATGCCACAGCGTTTCAGTAGAATGCACGGAAAACTGGCTAAAAAGACGCTCTCAGGATCAAATTACACCAGTTTCTTGACTCCTCGGCAGCTGTTACTAGCTTTTCTTTCCCTTCTCTCTGAGACTGCTGTTTCCCTTCAGCCTTTGACTGTCAGTCTATGCCATTACCGAGGCATTCTAAAGATAACACACAACAGGATCTGGTAACCAGCAAATGTATTCACAACTGCAGGAAAGGGTAACACAGGGAGAATTAAATAATAGCCAGGGATTAGACAGTGGAAGCTATGACAGCAGTTATGGGAGCTCCAGGAGATTTACTTTCTCAAGCAGAGTATTTTCATTAATGCATTACATAAATAAAGTATATTTGGTGAATACAAACTATATAAAGCGGTAATGAGATTAGGGCATTAGGGCATTAAAAATGCTTGAAAAAATAAATGCAATCCTGACTGTCATTTTAAAAAAAACAACCTCCAACATGTGGAAGGAGTGGTATCTCTGTGTTAGGTTTATATCAGTATTTAAAAAGAGAGATTACTAACTGACAAGTAAAAAAGGTTTTTTAATTCAGAATTTGTGCCACACAACATTTAGCATATCATATTAAGTTGAACTGTTTTTACTTTTTTGGTAAGTTATTAATTTCTGTTAGTAGAACTACAGTCTGCTCTGTCCTTCATACCCCACAGAACCCTTTATAGTCAGGTAGCCATACAGTAGAACAGGTTTAACTGCAGTACTTACTTTTGCCTGGAAACGAAAAAGTATGTTGACCCATGTCAATTCATAAATGCTTCCTGAACAAGGATGTGAAAATCCAGCATTTGAGAGTTTCACATATACTTAAAAAAGAAATCCCAGGAAGAAAGGGGGGGGAAAAAGACCCAACAGTAGAAAAATAGAAAAAGCCTGCCGGGTTTACAGCTCTGACTGCAAAATATTCAGCCTGGCAGCTCCAAGAGAAATACAACTCTGTGTACTTGTACATGCTCTCCCCATTGGAGGAGGAGTCAATTTTGCAACACTCATGTTCTTTGCTCGAGGCAAAACAGTGATTCTACTCAGTGCAAGCCATGTTTGGAGTGTGACAGCTTTAAAGGTGAGAGGTGTACTCTGGAGTACAGGAATGCATCAGCATTAAAATAATATTTTCAAACGTCAGCTACATACTCTACAGGTTGATGTGGCTCCTTTTAGATATTTATTGCCTGGGATTTTTTTTAATGGAACAGTGATACTCCTTCAACACAAACTGCAGCCACAGAAGTCTTTGTGAACCTGTAGTCCATGTTTTATATTTTAAAATAGCAGAAAAAAAGAAATAATTTTTACAACAGAATGAAAGGTGTTTGTTTTACATCAAAAAGGTGACTAAATAGAAGGGGGGAAAAAAAGCTGGTTTTGTAAGTTTGTTAGCTTTTTCCTGTGATTTAAAGGAGCTTCAGATAATGCAATAAGGCATTGAATTTTACTGATCTACTCAATTATTCACTAGTCACTGACTTCTACTTAAGTAAAAACAAATTATAATATTTTTATTAATTATTTCTTTGAATCACATTTTTATTTTCTCTGTATTCATACCTGCGAACTGAGAACTGAATAGAAAATAAAATGTTTGCACATTCAATGACAATTCCTTCAAGAAAGATTGTGTTAGAACAAAGTTAGTAACAAAGTGAGTTTTCTGTGAAGTGTGGATGTTGATATTAGAGTCATATCTCTCCAGTCAAGGTCAGAATTGTTCACATCTGGCAACCAAATGGACATTCTGCAGTCTATTTCAAACAATTAGTAATCATAGGAACATTTTCTTGGCAAGACAGGCAAACGTTTTCAAGTGAGGAATACATACCTTCTGATCTCTCCACACACAGATTATAATACTTCAGGTTTGTTTCTGCACTATGATGCTACATCAACTTCCAGCTGCTGCTGAGAGGAAGTTTCTCTCTGCACCTCCACCTGCCTTGCTTTCTTCCATCTATCAGGTGTGCCATGTTACCAGTTACCATGTTAAGATGGTTTAGGGAGCTAAACTGGTGGAAGACAACTCCTTTATTCCCCTCCTACTGTAAATTTATGAACAGGCTCACTCTGAGATCAATCAAATGCTGGTGACAGGGGAATGGAAGACACTGTTGGCAGTAAAGACTCAGTTGACTGTATCATAAAACTATGCCCTAAAATTGATCACATGCTTACAGCATTCTGCCAGCTCTGAACAAATTTCACCTCTGTGACTCTGTGTGGAAAAGGATGAAGCTACTCCTGGTAAACAACAAATGAGTGCTTGAAAAGATTCTAGCACCCCAGAAATGAGGAAAAGAACAGAAAGCAGAGCCTAACAGGTATTTCACCAGCCAGGAAAGATGTAGAAGCCTATGGCTGGTTGTTTTATTTCTGCATTTGCTTGCCTTAGTTGAACAGAGGGAGAACAAAACACAGATAAGAGGAAGAGGAAGGTTAAGATCCTGCATAGGGAAGAAATTTTCCAGATGAAGGTGAATCAAGAAGTACTGTTCACTCAATCACTATTGTAGTTGCTGTAAGAGGAGTGTGTAGTGCCTGCATGTATATTTTTCCCCTAACCAATATAGGCTTAATAGCCCTGAAAACTGGTTGATGTAAAAAAGAAACCAAAAACTTGTTCACTAATTATTTAGTGAAAGGTAAGAAGAAGGATGAGAGTTAAAAACTATCACTGAGATCTGTAACCAGGGTAAATTTAGACTTTATACCTGTGCTACCCAGTTCATAGCCAGCTGATGTAATGCAGCCTTGGTAACTGTGGCAGCAGGCAATGCAGTGTGAGATAGTTCTTGAATATTTCCCCAGGATTTTGAGTTTGTTTTTTTTAGCTTTTAATGAGTACTGTGTGCCTGTGGCTACACTACTAGCAATATTCAAGCCAGTCAGGGAAGTCTGTACAAGCACTACCTCTGGTGGAATACTGCCAAGACAAGACACCTGTGATCCCGGGAGCACTGGATTAAGGAGAATATTTTAAGGTATCAGTAAGAACTCTATGCACAGACCACATTCAAGAAAGATTCTTTCACATTAGGAGAGGTGAAAAGAAAGGTAACCAAGATGGGTAAAGCCTCTAAAGCCTATCTATTAAAAAGTGAGTGACAGAACTTGACTGGGTTATTGTGGCAAAGTAAAGGCTGAGGCAAAAAATGGGACAGGCACTTACATGTCCCTATAAAGAAAATGTATGTCAACAAATACAAAAGAGAGTAAGCGCTGGAAAAGTCCAGTAGATGTTTAGACTAAAGAACAATGCTGGAGCAAAAACAACATGTAGAAACAGAACAGAAATCAGGCAGTAACCGAAAAGGATGCTAACAACTGGAGCATGAAAAATTGGAGCCGAGTTTGATTAGGGTAAAAAAAAAGCATAGGTACTTCTAGAACAGAGCTTGGCCAGTCTCTGAAAGGGATTATGAAATTCAGTCATCCTGTGTCATGTAAATGGTGTACCCACTTTAGAAATCTAGTTTAGGTCAGGAAGATAAGCTTCCCCTACAAAGAAAGATTCTTCTGTGGCTGGTCTAGAAGCACAACAATCTCATTTCCAAACACTGATTTTTTTAGAAAAGTTTTTAGGCTTGGAAGCTGGTAAAATAAACTATTAGTTTCCAAATGGCAGTCCTTACAGGCATTAAGGGGATGCCTACAGTAGCAACTGAATAATGATAAATATGGTGGCTCACCAAAATTGGAGGTGCCACCAAGGCAAAGTCAGACTACACCTCACACCAGAACAACCTCAGTTAAGAAAACGAGATGGGTCCTTGTCGTAGGTGGCTCACTTCTGAAGGGAGCAGAAGGCCCTATATGCAGGCCAGACCCACTTCTTAGGGAAGTCAGCTGCTTCCCTGGGGCCAGGATTAAAGATGTACAGAGAAAACTCCCCACCCCAGTCTGGCCCTCTGATTACTACCCATCACTGATACTTCAGATAGGCAGTGATTAAGTAGGAACAAGAAATCCAAGGGCAATGAAGAGAGCCTTCAGGGCCCTGGGACAGCTGGTTAAGGGATCAGGAACTCAAGTAGTGTTCTACTCTGTTCCACCAGTTGCAGGGATTGATGAGGGGACAAACAGGAAGAGCCAGCAGATTAACTCATGGCTCTGAGACTGATGTTAACCAGCAGGACTGTGGCTTCTTTGATCACAGGTTGATCTACAGGGCACCAGGCATGCTGGCAACAGGTGGGGAAAGCCTAACCCAAAGGGGAAGAAGGAACCTGGGACAAGAGTTATCACGGCTCACTGAAAGAGCTTTAAACTAGGTTTGAAGGAGAATGGGGATGAAACCAGGCTTACTAGAGAGGAGCCTGGGAGCAGCATGCCAGTGCTTGTGGGTAGAAGTGCTAGCAAGGTCTTGCAGTCTGTTGTCTCAGTGAAAGTGTGGTGATCCATGTTGTAGTGAAGACATGAGGGTTAGTGACAGGTCAGTAACTATGGAAGTGTCTGAGCATGGTCAGGTGGGAATTAGGGCTTGTTCCCCTAAAAATGTGGCAGGACAATTAGCCCAGCTGAAGGGCATCTACACCAATGCACACAGCATGTATAGGAGGAGCTGGAGGCCAGCAAGAAAACTATGAAATAGTTGCCATCACAGAAACATGGTGGGAAGACTCACACAACCGGAGTGCTGCAATTTTCAGAAGGGATAGGAAAGGAAGGAGAAGTGGTGGGATTGCCTTCTATGTTAGGGATAGATTTGAATGCCTAGAACTTAATGTAGTGAATGACAGTGTTGAGTGTTTATGGGTAAGAATCAAAGGGAAGGCAAATAAAGAAGACATCATGGTAGGAGTTTGTTATAGAGCCCCCAGCAAGGATGTAGAGGCTGATGAAATGTTCTGTAAGCAGCTGGCAGAGGTCTTGTGATCACCAGCCCTTGTTCTTGTGGGGGACTTCAACTTCCCAGATGTCTGCTGGAAATAAAACAGAGCAGAGAGGGAACAGTCCTGGAGGTTCCTGAAATGTGTGGAAGACAAATTCCTGACAGAACTGGTGAGGGAGACAACACGGGAGAGTACCCTGGTGGACCTGCTGCTTGTTAACACAGAAGGTCTTGTAGGGTCTCAGGGAACTACAGGCCAGTTAGACTTACCTCTGTCTCTGGGAAGGTGATGGAGTGACTCATTCTGGATGTCACCTCTAAACACGTTGAAGAATAGGAAGTTTTTGGGAGTGGTCAACATGGATTTACCAAGGGTAAATAATACTTGACCAATCTGCTAGCCTTCTGTGATGTTGTAACTGGTTGAGGGGAGAGCAGCAGATGTCATCTGCCTCGACTTCTGACACTGCCTCCCATAACATGCTCATTAGGAAACTGAGGGATTGTGGGCTAGGCAAGTGAACAGTGAAGTGCATTGAGAGCTGGCCGTGTGACAGAACTCAAGATAATCAAGCAGGGTTGAGCTGGAGACCTGTAACCAGTGGTGTCCCTCAGGGGTCAACATTCCGTCCAGTCTTGTCCAACATATTCATCAGTGACCTGGATGAGGGGACAGAGTGTATCCTCAGCAAGTTCATTGATGATACCAAACTGGGAGGGGTGGCTGACACTCCAGAGGGCTGTGCTGCCATCCAGTGTGACCTGGACAGGCTGGAGAGTTGGGCAGAGAGGAACTTAATGAGATTTCACAAGCGCAAATGTAAGGTCCTGCACGTGGGGCAGAACAACCTCATGCATCAGTACAGGCTGGGGGCTGACCTGCTGGAAAGCAGCTCTGGGAAAAGGATCCTGGAGTCTTTCCTTTTTTCTGTATTTTTGATCATGGAAAAAAAGCACAGACGTTCAAGGGCTGTTGATAACACACAGAACATTTCCAGCCTTTATATCTGTGAGACTTTTCCACACATCTTTGGCACGTCTGAAACAAAACCATGCCCTTGTGGTGCTGTAACCATTCCCAAGCCTCTGTGGCACTTTGCGCTTAGAGCACCTTATTCCTGCACTCCTGTCCTGGGATATGTGAGACTGCCACTTGCTACAGAAATCCCTGGCCTTTTTCATCCTCAGACATGCTGACGATCTTTGCATTAACAGCTAGTGGGTGGCCACACAGTGGGATCTCCCTCAGCATGACCTCTGTGTGCACAGACCATGCTGAGAAGCAGGCACAGCAGCACACAGGGAGTCTGGAGACAGCATGGTGTCACTGACGATGGCACTGCGGGAGGCTGCATGGAGATCCTGAGAGACCTGACAGTTGGCTGGGGTTAGCCTGCCATATGACTGTGCCAGAAGGGAGGTAACTTCTTATGTTGTGTGAAGGTTAAGCTGTCCTTTAACGAGTGACAAAGTAAGTACTCCATCTACCACACCTGGTCATGCCTGCAGCCAGTGCAACTCCTCATCTGTGTTTTTGTAGTAAACCAGGCTCCTTGTGAGTGGGGTGCAATGCGAAGACTTAACTAGCTCTAACCACACTGAAGAATACTGGAAATCTTGCAAGGCCTGAACGAAGTAATGAACAAATTAATTAACCAGTTGTAGTTTTACAGAAGTTGTTTTAGTATGTCTATTTTTGTCCTGAAATGATAAGCACATTTTTGGTACATTCCTTACATAAATGTAAAGAATATGCCTGTCATCACTGAGAGCTGTTCTTCAGGAATCATACATGTGTTGTGATGTCCAATATACATCTGAAATAGTTTGATATATATTTAAATACAGACTGGAAACAAAGTGCAATATTATCTAATTCAGCGTTTTATCGTTTCTCCCTGTAAATTCATATTCAGCTGAACAAGGCTGGCACATTCAGCTGAGTTTATCTGTTGATGCAGAGAAAATAATTTCTTTTTCTTGGATGGGATCATTGCCCTGTGTAGCAGCTTCATACTTTATTAAGTCATGCTTGATCACTTGACTATTTCCTAAAGAAATCAGTGAAATGTTCCTATCTCTTTTTATTTTGGACATTTAACAAATCCATAGCTTTCATGGATGCCTCTGTGAGGATCTCATTCTCTCTGTCTGCACTCAGTTTAATTAAGTTTATTATTAAAACAGAACTGGAACACAGTGGAAGAAGTGGAGATCCCATCCACTATCTCTATTCAGTTCACTATTTCCTGCCTTTCTTTGTCAAAACCTCTCTTTTCTCCTCCAACTTGATCATGCAGAGAAAGGGAAAAGAGCATATATATTGTCTGTAAATGTGTTTTCTTCTCATGGGAACATTCATGAAATAAAGATGAAATTCATCCTTGCTGAAATTTTCTTTAAATTATAAGAATAATAGTTCTCTTTTATCAAGGTGATCCAATTTTCCACTCAACTATTTTCAACTAAAATAATTTGTTAGTCAGGATTATCTGGGGGAACTGATTCACCTATTTAATGATACTTTTTAGCTAGAAGAAATCACATAAGGCCCATCAGCACACTAAAAGCATTCTAGCAGATCAGTGTAATACTGACATAGTTACTAATAATTAATCTTTATTAGATCTCTTTTTCTCTGTTGTGTGGGGTTTTATTTTTGTTGGTTTTCTTTTTTTTTTTTTTCCCCCTCCTCTCTTGTTTGTGCGCTATGAGTGATGGGCATAATTGCAAGAAAAAACAATGATGACAATTGTCTCCTTGGTAATTACAAACTTTTCTTCTAAGAGTCAACTGAGTTTTGTGTGTGGCAGTCTGTTAACAAGAGAAAATAGTTACAATGCCTAATTACTTTTTAACTGATGTTGTTCTATTGTAGTAATTTAAAACTGGAAGAATGATTTATTAGTGGGGTATCCCTACTTCAATTTTGAGCTGTTTTTTTGTGTATTAATGTGAAGAACTAAGTTCTTCAAATAAACAAAGACAGCCACAGAGTAGAAAACTAGCAATGAAAGTGGCTGTGACAATTTCTTATTAACCACAGACTGAAAAGAGGGAATTAACACATGAAATTTTACAATGATACAACCTGCAGAGGCAGATTCTGGAGACTGGAAAAACTAATTTAACTTAATTCGCTCAAACCACTCCTGGAACACAACACCCTAATTAGAAAAATTTCCATTGAAAGCAAAACAAAAAAAATACACAGCAAATGAACAATATAATGAACACTCAAAGCACTCTGACAAGTACAACTTTGATACGAATTGCATGTGTTTTCACTATATTGAGCTTTAATACCCCAGTAAGATTGCCTATCTGCTGGAACAGCAGCTGCTTTTTATATTTTATTGTTTTCTTTAATCCAAAATAAGAATTTTTATTTAATGTACATGCCTTGCTCTTTGTGCATAACAATACATGGCTTTTTCAATGGAACTTCATATTGAAAAAAGCCTCCATAAATACTTAAAAAATTCTGGGCAAAATCCCTAAAAATACAGAGCCTTGTAGTATTGTTTATGAATCACTCTCACTTAGAAGCAAATGGAAAACATAATGCTAATTTTTTTTGCTCATGCTATTTCTTACAGAAATATTTTCTACAGAAGCATTCCTAGTAAAGAGTAAGGCACCACCATCACAAAATTACAGAAAACGTAGTGAACATAAAATAAAGTTTAAAGGCAGCAAAAGCAATTCCTTCAAGTCCAGTTATTACTATACTGCCCTAAGACCAAACATATTCTGCTCAATTTAAGCGCCCATTTCAGGTGCTGCTTCTTTAACAAAATCTGAAATCATCTTTCTGACCTTAGGAGAGGAATGAGAGAGGATAACTCCCTAATTTCTCATGAGTCAATGGGAGAGGTGCTCCTGAGAATTGCAAAGATGGACCTTCCAACAGCCCTTTTAGTTAAACCGACGCACTCTCCTTGAGTGGGTTGGTTTAACCACTCTCTTTGAGTGGTACAAACCACAGCTTTATATTCAGTCTTGGGGTATTTTTGAAAGACTGCAACACATTCTGTTCTCAGAACCCTTTACGACATGTGCAGTATTTGACATATGCACACAACTTCATTAGCAGAAAGATGATTTCATACCTATTGAGGTATGAAATTGGCTACAGAGTTGATATTCTGAGGTCCCTTTAAACCACTTTTCAGTTCCAGGGTATAATCAAGTGTACCAAAGTAATTTATAAAACATATTTCTCTACCCTGTTCTCAAAGACATTTACTAATAGAGGATATGTGTTTCCAAGCAATGTTGAAGACAGTTTTTTCCCTCTGTTCTTGAAAAAGCCTGCCTTTTACAGCCACTGATGCAGACAATTACAGCTGCAATTGTTTATCTTAATTTACTGCACCCAGTACTTAGCTAGTTTATATATCTGTGCACCTGACTCATAGGCATAGGAAAGTTTTTATATGTCTATGTCATTTTATAAGTCTGCCTTTACAAGTGTAATATGCAAAAGGAGACAAATCCACAGAAAATCTGCACTTTTAACACTGTAGAACTGCTCTCATTCATGGTTTGTAGACTAAATACATTAATTCATTCTCTGGAGTAATATATTTCAAATGCTTCACAGAAATAATGCTTTGGAAAATATCCTTATTATTAGTTCATCTTCCTGCTAATAGACTAGATTGCAGATTGCAGTATCTCTCAAGTACTAGAAGGTACTTAGTTCTAGATATTTAAAAAAATGTACAAAGACATGTCAATTTTCACTGGTTCTCCTCTCTTCTACAGATGCTTTAAATATATATATATTTATATACATATATATATACATTTATATATATATATATATATTTTTTTTTTTTTTTTTTTCTAACAAGACTATAGAACATCTATGACAGATTTTGATAGAAGTAGTGTTTTCCCCCATAAATTCTGCTCATTGATTTTTCACTTCCTGCACAGGTTGCCTAAAGTAACTACTTAATATCCTCTTTTCCAGTCTATCATTTAGAAGCATTTAGAAGGTTTGATGTAGAATCTTTGTTCTATATGGCTTCTAAGTAGTACTGCTTAGTTTTTATTGCAATAAAAATATTTATTTCTGAAACACATCAGATCACACTAACTGGAAAATACTTGAAAAGACCAAGAACAGTTTTCTCCCTCTGGATGTTAATCTCCCATTTTTACTTTCTTTCACATGTTCTAGCTGAGAGTTATTTTATGCTACTATTGCATCCAATGCAGTTTTCAACAGAAAAAGCCAACTTTTAAAAACATTAAAAATTTTAACAGAAATAATTTGGTGAAATAACATAGTACTTTTATACAAATGAAGCAGAGAAAATAAAGACTAGATGTATATAATTCTGCACCTTCATATGTTGGATTTGACCTTTACATATATATGCTATTAATTTGCTATTCAGCCTTTGTAATCTGACCTAGTTTTAAACTTTTATGTGACTCGCTGTTTCTCAGGTCAATCTTCAAATTCTCAAGTCACTGAAGAACTCATGATTTAGCCAAACTGGTCTTTTCTGTAACTGCTTCTCAAAAGTAATTTAGGTGGGTGCTCTTCATATTGTTCCTTTAAGAATTTGCCAACTTTCCTTAGGTGCATTTATGAAGGAATGCATCTGTTCAAATGTAAAAAACATACTAATAGACTGTCTAAAACTTAGCCAATTTTCACCTTATTGCTTCAACTTCTGCATACCAATACAGACATCATTGAACAAAAAACCCCAACACACCCCAGAAAGAATTTTGACTGAAACAATCTAAATACTGAGTAAACACAGATTAAAAACTACATCTTGGAAAAAACCCCACAAGGCTAAAGAGTTATGAAATTCAAAGAAATACTAGCAAACATGGCAACAAAATAAAGACATATGATGCCTGTGATCTTTTGCACACAGTCTAAGATAATAAAAATGTTCGAAATACTACAAGGGGAACTCATTGCATTACTATGAGCACTAGCACTTTTCTGCTGCATTTCACTGTAATGCAGATTTCCTTAATCTTCTGCTTCAAGTCAAGACATTTCACATAGTTTACAGAAAGAAATACTGTACAATTTTACTGTATGATAGAGCATTTGAGTATCCCTAAGTCTGAGCTGGATATGGGAGATATCGTAAGGATCTGGGAGCTGGCTGCTGGAGAGGCCAGAAGGTTCAAACCAGGTTATGGAAAAACGAATTTGCACATGTGTGTCAGTGTGGGAGGCAACTGGGAGACCAGGGGGTCCAGCAGCAACTACTGGGTAGACTAGTTGCCTATGCACAATTACTGGAGGAATCTGTATTAGAATTATCCATGTATGTTTATTTCCATGTCACTGGAAAATCTGTAGGTACTACTGTATATTCAGGGAAGAGTACTTATATCCTATACTTGACGAGTGCTTTATACCAAGTCATTCAAATCTACAGTATATTTCCACAAAACCATTACAAAAGATACCTGTAAGAAAAACTAGATTTTAAGACATGAAACTTCAAAGATGTAAAGGACAAGGGGTAACCTCTAAGGTAAGGCAGATAGCTGAATGTAGCTATCTCAGTGTAGCTGAGAATCCTTTCTGAAAAGCATTAGCAGGAAAATGAAACTACAGAGGTGTATTTTTCCTTTCTGTAAAGAGATGACCTTCCAAAATTCTCACTTCTGTAAAGGAAAACCGTTTCACTTGATTTCAAAGTAGATGCTGGTAAGCCACTTGGGTGGATGGCTGTTTTTGAAGAACCCAAGCGCAGAAAAGAAACAGTATCATTAAATCACAGTAGTTTCTTTCATACAGTCAGATAGTCAAGCAGAGGACATGTCTACAATACAAGATGCTGACCATCACATGTCCAGCTGACCTAGAAAGTGGATTCATCACACATGAGCAAAAAGCAGTGTAGTACCACTGAGTTTGAGTTAACAGGCCCCATGTTGCTGCATGGCCAGTGTTACCTTCAGCCCAGGATGATGCCTGCTGTTTTGATGTTTGCTATCCTTTACTGGCCAGTTCCAATGGTGACTTCTCCTGTTCCACCTAAATACCTTTGCTGGTGTCAAGTCTTATTTTGCAGTATGCTGAAACAATATTATCTCAGGGTGAAATCTGTAGTTTCTGACTATTTCTTGTCTGATTATTGTGCTCTAGTATCTCCTTCTTTGGCAATAGGGTATTTTTTAGCCCTGTTCTCATATTCAACTAGTTCCTATCCCACTGATTTTTAGGACTCTTCTGTTCTTTGTATTTTGTAGGATTTTCCCCTTTTTTCATTTCTAAATAATCAGTTCTTCTAGCACTTCTTTTTGCCCAAGTTCTGGCTCTCAGACATGATCTAGAGCTCTATGTTTGGCTACAACCCAATAAAAAAGAAAGTTGGAATTAACAGGAGGCCCTTGGAATGGTTCAGAACTGTGCCAGGGGAGGTTCAAATTTAACATTAGGAAACACTTCTTTACCATGGTCAAACACTGGAATAGGCTTCCTAGAGGGGCTGATGCCCCAAGTCTGTCAGTGTTTCAGAGGTGTTGGGGACTGTACCCTTAGTAACATTTTGGTCAGCCTTGAACTGATCGGGCAGTTGGACTAGATGACCATTGTATGTCCCCTCTAATTCACCTCTCATCTCATGTCGTCTGGTCCCCTCCACTCCCCCTCCCCATCCCAGTTTCCCCCCCCTTTTCTCCTTTCCCCTCTCCCCCTCCCCCTATTTCTCTTCTCCCTCTTCCCCTCTCTCTCTCCCCCTCCCTCTCTTCTCCCTCTCTTTCTCCCTCTCCTTCTCCCTCTCTTCTTCCTCTCACTCTCCCTCTTCCTTTTTCCTTCCCCCACCCTGCCCCTCCCTCTCCTCTTCTAATAAAAAAATACTACCAGCTAATTCCCCAGAGCTGCTCTCTGCTGGAATTTCAATCCCATTGTTATTGTGTAGCTCAAAGGTATTGATGTTTGCAGCATCCTTTATGATAACAATTTAACCTATACCTTCTTAGAACAGCAATGGCAGATATTTGGTAATTAGTATGTGGAAGTGTATAGACAGAATTTTTTAAGTGGCTTGTGAGGATGGGGTTATGACCCTGACTCCACAGATCCACGTGCATTTTTCTCCCCTCTAATCGCTCTTTAGTCGCATCAGATTATTTATTTTGCAGGATCTATTGTGAACTGGATCAAAGACTGGTCCACCTGAAAAACCTGTGAATTCGATCACATCTTTTACAAATAAAGAGTTTGAATTCAGTTCACAGTCTTGCTCCACAGCCAAATGTGTCAAAACAGAAGAGAGGCAATTATCTGTGACTTGAAGTGATGAGGGAAAAACTAGGAATAATCTATAAAGGATGACTAAAGAAAGTGCAATTTAGGCAGAGAAATAAAGACTGAAGACTGAAATTGTATAATCTTCAAATATTGAAAAACAGAAAGATGTAATTCCAGTGTTGCTGTTGAATTTGGAACTTTATCCTAAGAATCACTGCAAAATAGGTTCAGAAACAGCCCTAAGATAACATCTGATCTATCTTCAGTTCCAAAGTGTTCTCATTGCTGAAAGACATTTTTCTAACCCACTCTTAAGGATTCAGAGATGGATTTCCAAAATCTGGCAAGAAATCAACAAATATATATATATAAAAATAAATCTGCCTCTTCAATAACCTCTCCTGAATTCTTACACTAAAGTCTTCTTATGCTCTCACCTGTTTGGTAATTTGGAACTATGACTGTTTGCTCTGTGCACAACAGACAGACAACAGATTAACATATTGTTTTTCACAGTGGCTTTTTTTTTTTTTTTAATTGTTGTCAAATCTCTCTGTTTTCATCCTTCTGTCTTCTCACTATCAAAGATGTCAAGTTTTTCCTTTGTCACAGATTTATCTGGATTTCTGACAAAGACTGCTACTTTCTCTTTGATTCTCTGAAATTATTCTACATCTTCTTGAAGTAAAACACTCAAAAAATTAAGTATTTCAATTTAGTGATTACTATTGCTGAAGAACAGAAGGAAAACTAAACATTTTACAAACTTTAATCTTTATATCTGACATGACAAATGAAAGTTTTTCCTAGGAAACCTTGAAGAAGCCATATGTCTAACTCAGATAAAATATTTTTATCTGCAAAAATAACTGAAACATATGGCAGAACAGAAAGTATTTATTTTCCAAACAAAGTATAGTTTCAACTTGCAAATTATTTTAATATTTAGATACTTCAGGTGAAAACACACAAAACAGTATTCAACAGGCTTAATTCTCACTCAGGTCATAATCTGCTTTGGTCTACTGTTCCTTTTACTTTTGCAGACTTAGTATTTAGCTGTTCCCCATCCTATTGCTGTGTGGTTATTTTTATGTAAGGTTGCAAGTTTCCTATCTTTCTTGTAATGTTGTAATTTTTTCATAACTTGATTTCAATGTTTAAAGGCTATTTTGGATTATCTATCATTGCAGCTCCACCACATCAATTTTTGTTTACTTCTTAAATTGATGGTTAAGGATGTTACTAAAAATCCTGAATAGAACTGGGTGCAGGACAAATGCATTTAGAACTCCACTTGATACAGACTTTTGATGCTGAGCCATTGATAACTACTTCTGGTTTGATTTTCCAATTAGTTTTGTTTTCACCCTAATTTAAATTAATTTTGATCATGTTTCCCCTTTTACAGCAGTAAAAGCTTTATTAACATCAAGATACCTAATATTTACTGTTTATCTATAAGGTCTGCTGTCCTCTCACAGAACAAAATAAAACTGGTTTGACATCATTTGTTCATGACAAAGATGTTAGGTTACTCATCTCCTTGCTTCCTTTGTATGTTTGTAGGCAAGAAGTTTGATTATATTTTTCTATTTCTCTCCTTCAGAACTAAACAAATACCATTAGCTCTCCCTTTTGGTCTTAACAGCATTCAGCAGTTCATTGAGACTGCCTTCTTTAATGAAAGCTAATTAAAATATTTGGCCTTTCACTTGTTAGACAACTAAAATTCTCTTTGTCTTTCTCCTGCTTAGGTACCAGAGAGCTATTTCACATTTTCCAAATTGTCCCTCTTGAGTTACATCTCATGTGTTGTGCTTGGGAAAGCTAATAATCTTGATTTGTAAAAACCCAAGACCCTATGCTCTTTAATAAGTTGAGGAACATTAATTCCTATTCCAAAGGCTTTAAACAGGGACTAAACCCAGGAAGATGAATGTACTCTATTAAAACGGTACCTTGAGGGAAAACATAGGCAAGCATGTAAGGATCTCCCTAAGGAAAATAAATGCATTCTACAGTAAAATGCAAAAAGGACTCACTGGCAATATTTACTACAGTGAACAAAATTAGGTCAGGGAAGAAGGTGAAGCACTATTGTGCACTTGTCCACACTAACACTATTTAGCACACTGCAGGTTCAGTTCTAGCTTGTTCTAATTGCACTCTTCCGGGGGTTGCACAGGAGCACCTGGGAAGAAGCACAGACCAGCTATGCTGTTTTGGAGGAAAGGGAGCTTAGCTCTATGGATATCAGGTATCCAGCACCACAGGCTGTTGGGGATAAAGTACTTTTGCTGGCCCATCTTATATACCAGTACACACACAGCCATCATCTTCAGTCTAGTTAATTAGTGGTTTATTTTGTTTTGCTTGCTCCAAGTGTTCTGGATTTGTCTGAGATTTTCAGTCTTTTACATGATTTTACATGATCTACTCATCTGTTGCCATTCAATCTAGTTTCTGCTTTCTTTGTGCTTACTTCTTATATTTGAAGTCAAACAAAAAATTCTTATTTATTGGGACTCTTGTGGTAGAACATTCTCATGCTATGAGACAGAAGCTGAACTCTCCAGTGAATGAAAAATAAATGTGAACTAAAATGCAGAGCTGTAGGTGCTGAAGAGAAATTGTCTAAATGCAAAAGAACAAGGAAGGAAAGAATCACAGACAACTCAAAAAGTCTGCATTAGGGTAAAAACAGTTGGTCTGAGTGATGCAGCAAAATCCATGTGGTTTAAAGATATTTTAAGTAAAAAAGAGACATAAAAGCACTCTCTCTATTTATATCTATAATCTATATCTATATCTATTTATATCTATAATTTGATGTGTGTATATATATATAAAAATATATATAATTTAACATATATATAAAATCAAGAATTTCCATTAAAAAAATAATTTCAAAACCATAAGCAAGAAACAGGTAGAACAGAAAAAATCATGAAAAGGAAAGGACTCTGATCCAAATCTCAGTTAACCTCTCAGACAACTCTATGCTGCCTGCTTGCAACATTAACTCTTCAGCAGAAATCTGTCTGTGCATGTCTAGAAAAATTCATTAACCAGTTGAGTAAATTGCACCTTCATGTTTTTAAAGTGGCTGTGATTGCTATGATAGAATTCTGCAGCTTTTGAACTGAAAAAAATTACTGTTTTTAAAGCTGTACCTATTTTCCATTACTGACAAAATGACTGGCTTAGAATTGAATGATTATAAAAGAATTCCTGAAGTGCATTGATGACAACTTCCACCTCCAAATGGTAGAGGAACTAAGAAGAAAAGGTGCTTTGCTGGACCTTGTTCTCACCAACAGAGTTGGGTTGGTTGGTGATGTAAGATTTAATGGGAGACTAGGCTGCTGCGACCATAACAGGGTTGAATTCAGGGTCAGTAGGGCAAGTGAGGAAGCAGCAAAGCAAGCTCACTATCCTTGACGTCAAGAGAGAAGATTTTGGTCTCTTCCCGGATCTGCTTGGTAGGGTACTGTGGGACAAAGCCCTGGAGAGAAAGGAAGCCCAAGAAAGCTGGTCCATATTCAAGGATCACCTCCTTCATGCATAGGAGCAATGTGTCCCAACAAAGAGGAAGGCAGGCAGGAGTGCCAGGAGGCCTGTATGGATGAGCAAGGAGCTTCTGGACAATTAAATGTTAAAACAAGGTTTACAGAGAGTGGAAGCAGGGACAGGTATCCTGGGGGGAGGAACAGACAAGTTGTCAGAGAAGCAAGGGATTGGGTAAGGAAAGCCAAAGCACAGATAGGATGGGACCTGGCCAGGGATGTTAAGAACAACAAGAAAAGTTTCTACAGCTATGTCAGCAACAAGAGGAAGACAAGGGAAACTGTGGGCCCATTTCAGAAGGAAACTGTAGACCAGACAGGACGTAGAGAGGTACTCAATGACTACTCTGCCTCAGTCTTCACTGGCAAAGGCTCTGGTCACACCATCCAAGTCAGAGAAGGTGAAGTCACGGACTGGGAAAAGGAAACAGAAGAAGGGAATAAAGGAAGACCCAGGGAACTACAGACCAGTCAAATCTCGCCTTTGTGCCCAGCAAAATCATGGGGCAGATCCTCCTGAAGTCTCTGCTAAGGCACGTGGAAAACAAAGGGGTGACTGCTGACAACCAACACAACTTCACCAAGGGCAAATCCTTTCTGACTAATTTGATGGCCTTCTACAATACAGTCACAGCTTTGGTGAACAAAGGAAGAGCAACCAACGTCATCTACCTGGACCTGTGCAAAGCTTTTGACACTGTCCCACACGACATCCTGGTATCAAAACAGTATCAGTACGGATCTAATTTACGGACCACTCACTGAGTAAGAAACTGTCTGGATGGTTGCACTTAAAGAGTGGTGATCAATGGTTTGATCTCCAGATGGAGACCAGTGATGAGTGGTGTTCCCCAACAGTCAGTACTGGGAATGGTGCTGTTTAACATCTTTGTTGGTGACACAGACAGTAGAACTGAATGCACCCTCAACAAGTTTGCTGATGACACCAAAGTGTGTGGTGAGATCAACATGCTGGAACGAAAGGAAGCCATCCAGAGGGGCCCTGACAGGCTTGAGAGATGGGCCCACGCAAATTGCATGAAATTCAACAAGGCCAAGGGCAAGGTTCTGCGGTTGGGTTAGGGCAATTCCAAGCACAAATACAGGCTGGGTGGAGAATGGATCAAAAACAGCCTGGAGGAGAAAGACTTGGGGTGATGGCAGGTGAGAAGGTCAACATGAGCTGGAAACCTGTGCTTGCCACCCAGAAACCCAACTGGGTCCTGGGATGCATCACAATCAGCATGGCCAGTAGAGTCAGGGAGCTGATTCTCTCCTCTGCTCTGCTACTGTGAGACCCCACCTGGGGTACTGTGTCCAGTTCTGGAGCCCCCAACATAAGAAGAACTTTCTCCTCTGGGGAAAGTCCAGAGGAGGGCCACTCCTATGAAGACAGGCTGAGACAGTTGGTGTTGTTCAGCCTGGAGAAGAGAAAGGTCTGGGGACACCTAATAGTGGCTTTCCAGTACCTGAAAGGGTTACAGGAAAGCTGGGGAGGGGCTTTTTACAAGGGCTTGTAATGAGAGGACAAGGCATAATGGATCAAAGCTGGAAGAGGGGAGATTTAAGTTAGACATTAGGAGAAAATTCTTTAGTGTGAGGGTGATGAGACACTGGAACAGGTTGTCCAGGGAAGTTATGGATGCCTCATCCCTGGAAGTGTTCAAGGCCAGGTTGGATGGGGCTCTGAGCAGCCTGACCTAGTGGGAGGTGTCCCTGCCCATGCAGGGGGTTTAGAATTACATGATCTTTAAGGCCTCTTCCAACCCAAACCATTCTCTGATTCTATGGTTCTATGAATTTTTATCTGATAGGTAATTTTATTAATAGGAATTTTACCCTGATAGGTATTCATCCTTCACTAAATCCTGGCTGGTATTAATTATAATATTGCTTAATATTCACCTTGTCAATGTACAAGTCTTCTAAAGCAAGTATTGACAAACCTCAAAGCTCAGTCAGGATTCAGGAAAGATTGTGATATGGTGCTCAACTACCAAGATGATAGTAAGATGATAACAAAACTCTTCCCAATGTATTTTCTCATACAGTAAAAAGCATCATGGATAGGCAAAATCATTCACACCCACTGAAATGTAAAAGAATATACACAAAAAAGTTTAGGTGCTGTATTTTTTTTTTCTAATTGTGCTAGTAATGGTAGTCAATCTGATTCCTGTTGAATGTAGCAAATGAAATATGTGAATTTCTTTCCTCAGAACCAGGAGCAACGGTAGAATTCAGTAAAGAGGGATAGCAACAGCATTCAAAAACTGCACATTAGTGTGAGTTAAAACCACACCACATATTACTGAGATGCTAACAATGTCACATTTAATTTTACAGTCTGAAACTACTACATGTTAGCTACAATGTCTACAGCCATGCCTGTAAATCTAGGAACATGTATACCTAGGAATATTCCTGGGCATTGGAATCTGATTTTTTGAATGGTCCCTGACACAAATTTGGTCTGAATAATCTATTAGTATCCCAAAACTGCAGATCTGGATACAAATCTGGAGCTTGCACAGGGGACTAGTCTAGTTGGTTGCCTGCATGCAAGTACAGTGTTTTGGAGGGCAAGACATTTTAAAAGTGTGGACACAGATTATTTCATGTCAGTTGGCCTCCAACCTAATATTTCTGGGCACATTTATTTTAGTAAAAAAGATGCAGCCATAACAACTGCCTAGCAGAAAGGGATGTGGAAACTTTTTAGTATGCATAGGAAGGCAATTGGTACTGTACTTAAAGTACATAAAATAAATGCTAAACAAGTATTTTACTTTTGCAATTATATGTTATGACTAGTAAACTATGTTGTTTATAAAACATCAAATATGCTAATAAAGTATGACAATCTATAAGACATGCTACTTTACTGCCTGTTAGTTTGCATATTTCAGCAATGGAACCTTCCCTGCTGTGTTTTAATAACCAAATGGTTATTTGGTAAAATGGAGTTAAATAATTAAGAAGGCAGCAGAGAAAACTGTGAGTTTTAAGAGTGGCAGTGTTAAGTTTTAGTTTGTTTTTCCTGTACATTCAAGCGAAGTCTCTTTAACTCTAAAGCTGCAGAGGTGGGGGTGGAAAGGAAGGGACTGTTCTTTAAGCCTAGTACTCATCACTGCAATTTGCCATATTTTCTGCATGCTAAAGGAATGCGATTAGGGGCATGCCCTCAGAGTATAAAGTACTCTAATAGGATTGAACTAATAATCTGATTACAGAATAAGCTGTGCACTGCTCAAGACACACAGTGAATACAGTATGCATGCAAACATGCATGCATAGCATAATCAGAAAAACTGTGTCACAGTACTTCTGAAATAATTTACTGACAGCCTAATCTGTTACTACTATATTCTTACTACCACCAAAAAATTATTTGGATCTGACAAACATACCACACTGTCCACTGGAAAAAGAAAAACAAGATCCTGATTAATCCCATCTAATTTTAGTCATGTAACAGAGACACATACATTATAAGCATACACTTTTCAACAGTGAAGTGAGCAAAATATTACAAGGAACCGAGGCACCTTCAGCTTCCTATAAATCATTCCAAGCAGCCAAACAATGCTCTAGAAAAGACTCAATATTTATTTATATTTACATAAGGAAAATGTGACAAATTTATCTAAGAAGAAAACCAGACTTTTCTGAATAGCCCACTTATTAAATATGCACCCTATGCAATGAAATAAAATAACAACAGACAGCCTGTGGCAAATGCTACATGTTCAGTATATGCAGAAGTGTTGGTCCACCTGTTAACAGCTGCAGTGTTGCTATGTCTAGTATCTGGACGTTTTCACCTACATTTCTGTGCCTCTAAGAGTTGAATTTATGGTATTATATAAAGGGTCAAATATTTGGGAGTGGACTTTATTTTGGCTCTTTATGATCTGTTCAGAAATTCAGAAGTTCTTATTTTCTTCTAGCTTAAATGTAAGGTAAAATCACAGACAGTCTAAAATGACACTTGGAATGATGATATCACATGAGACAAGACAACAAAAGTCAAGGAATTGAAAGAAAATCTGTTTGCCTTTTGACATTAGGAGAGCTGGTAATTTTTTAAGAATTTCAATCCACTGTGTTAGCTGACATATGCTACACAACATGTCATTTAACACATATTAACTAATTCAGTTAAACACCAGGGAGCTTTGGCTTCAATAAGATTACTTAAAAGGTTAAAGTCTTTCTCAGTGCAGTCGTAACTTTCCATAAAGCCATCTTTGTTTGTATAAAAAGCCTTCCACAACTCAAACTCTTACAGAATATAAATAGTTGTGGAGACTGATTACAGTTTTATTGAAGTAACTTCTTATTTCAGCTGAAAACATGGAAATAGAAAAATTACTTTAAAATTACTAATGCAGAATCTCATCCAGATTTTATGTAAGAAATCACAACCATTCTAGCTTGTTGAAAGAGAAAAGCATGTAGAAAGATTATAAATCCAAGATCTTGAGATACATTCAACCCAAACACCAAACAAAGAAATAAAAAGGTTTTATTTTGGCCATTCATTGTACTTTGTTCATTTGTAGTCTATTTTTATACTTTTATTTTGGTGTTCAATTGTTCATAAACTTCTGATATCTTTATATAGCCAAAACAAGAATAACCATGCACATTAAATGTACAGCACTGTCAAAAAACAAAACAAACAAAAAAATTAATTGTATATGGGAACTAGAGGAAGGTAGGTGGCAGTTTCTACCTTAATGAATGACTGTGAGGAAGGGACAATTAATCACAGATATTTTAGTCCCAAGCAAAAGCTGACTTTGCCACGTGGCCTCTTGCAGGTCAAGCAGCTGGCTGTTAGTAAAAGTAACCTAGACTGAACTCAACATGTAACAAGACAATGAACAGCTGCTTCAGTAATATGTGACTTCTCAAACAAGATTGGAGAAGATAAAGAGTTAACAGTGTAATAGCTCAAAAAAGTACAACAGCTGCTGAATTAAGTGAAAACATGACTAGCAAGGAAATGGGAAAATTAAAGAAAGTGACCAGAAAAGCCAACCTGTGAACACTCAGAAGGAAGAAAAGCTGAGCCTACTTCTGAGTTATGTAATTTCCCTCCACAATCATGGGATATTTAGATTAGATGTAGGAACACGGATTATAAATTACTGGTGAGTTTCATCATAGTAGTAGTAGTAGTAGTAGTAGTAGTAGCAGTAGTAATCACCATAATCATCAACATCATTATCATCACCACTATAGAATGCCAGGTTGGAAGGGGCCTCTTGTCCAGCCCTTCTTGGTTGGAACACGGGTTAAGTGAGATGGCCCAGCACCTTGTCAAGCTGTCTTAAAAGTGTTCAGTATTGGGGAACCCAAAGCTTCTCTGGGGAGATTATTCCAATGACCAACCAATCTTATAGCAAAAATTTTCTTCTGATGTCTAATTGGGATCTCACCAGGAGTAACTTGTGCCCGTTATCCCTTCTCTCTTCCATGTGACTCCTTGCCAAAAGGGACAAGGTCTCCCCTAAGCCCTCTTTTCTCCAGGCTAAACAAACTCAGTTCTTTCAGCCTTTCCGCATATGGCAGGTCCTCCAGTCCTTGGATCCTTTTTGTGGCCCTTCTCTGGACTCTCTCCAGTCTGTCTGCATCTGTTCAGAATACCGGGGACCAGAGCTGAACCCAGTATTCCATGTGTGGCCTAACAAGTATTGAGTAGAGTGGGATGCTGACTTCTCTATCTTTGCTGGTGATTCCTTTGTTGATGCAGCCCAGCATCCTGTTGGCTTTCTCTCATGTTGCAGCACACTGTTCACTCACATTGAGCTTGTTGTCCACCAGGACCTCCAGGTCCCTTTCCCCAGGGCTGCTCTCCAGCCAGGTAGATCCTGTTATGTGCTGTACTCCTAGGTTATGTTTTTCCAAGTGCCAGACCTTACACTTTTCCCCTTTGAACTTCACAGGGCTCTTGTTAGCAGATTCCTCCAGCCTGTCTAATTCTTCCTGGTTGGGCAGCTTTCCCTCTGGAGTGTCTACTTCCCCACTCAGCTTGATTATTATCTACAAACTACACCAGGATGCACTTGAGCATCCAGATCACTCATGAAGATATTAAATGTGTTGGACCCAATACTGATCCCTGGGGAACCCCACAGGTGCTGGATTGTCAGTTTGAAAAAGAACTCTACCACCACTCTCTGAGTGTGGCTGGTCAGCCAGCTCTCCACTTACTGCACAGTCCACTTGTCTAGGCTGTAACACATCAGTTCCTCTCAGAGGAGGCTATGGGGACCATTATATATGCAGCCAGTAAACCTTCTCCTTTATGTTATGGATGATCCTTTGGTCACTGACTGCTCAACTAGCCAGTCCTCAGGGTGACAGTTTGGACAATGGATTTGACATCCATGGGTGGGTTCAAAGGTTGAGTGAACCAAAATAAGCTTTTTGAATTGGAAGACTGAGACCATCCAACTCTCACTTATCTCAACCCCCCTACTTAATGGAGTGTATAAACCAACTCTGTACAGCTAATATACTAGCTCCTTCAAAAATAACTTACTTTGCCTAGGAAAGAATGACCCAGAAACATCAATTTACATGAACTCTTACTGCAGAACTTTCTGTACATAACAGTTTTCATTCACACTTGATTCTTAGAATTAGATGAAATGCTCTTTTTTTCTTTTTAAAAAGAAAATTCAGTAAATTCAGTTATGACAACTACTATCACACAACATTTTTCAGATGTAATTAGCCATTAGCAGTTATTTATAGCCTTTCAAGAGCATTTACATGCAATCACCTTCTCATCAATATTCACAGGAGCTTAGATTTTAATGCCAAGCAATCATGAGATTATTTAATTAAAATTAAATGTTGAAGTCTTGAGTTTTGCTTAAGCTCCAAGTTGCTTCTGAGCTCCTTAACTTTCCATATATTTAGCTTCTTACTTCTCTGAGCATAACTTTGCTGGTAGGAGTATGTGTACCCTCTGTGTGCCAGCTGATGCACTGAAGACTTTTCAAGTTTACTTCTTTTCTTCTCCTGCTGTTATCTACCCTCCCCTACAACTTCTGTTATGTGAGTCCACTGGGCATTGCAAGCAGTACAAACAGGTTCAAGTCACAGGAATTGCCACCAAGCATAGCTGCTATGTGCAAGAGACAGTCAACAGCTCTAACAGGTAAGCTATTCTGGCACTTTCATCTTTCTGCCATGCAAGACAGAAAGATGCAGACAGGTCAGTGTTTTATTTAAAGCCTGTTTTGCAGAGAATGGGCTTTTGCAGGGGAAACCTTCTGGCAGAGGCCCCTGGGCTAATGTGTATAAATTTCATTTTGTCTTGCAGTATTCTTTCTGTACCAGCATTCTCCTGCAGACAGATAAGGTGCAGACTGGCCATGTTTTCAAAAACCTCTGTAAAAACAGGAACTTTTCTTGAGTTTTTTTCAAATTCTGAGCAGGCAGGCTCAAATCACTGGTTCAGCTTGTAAGAGTATAACAATATGGTCCTGTCAGACCATGAGTCTGAAGTATGAGACCATCAAAACTATAGGTATAGAAAAAAAAGGACTAAAAGCAAAAAAACAGGTTCCAGGATGGACAATTCCCAGTGCCAGGAAAGGCTAGGAGGATGTGATATTCAGCTCTCTACTTCCACCAACCTCATTTTAGCTGTTGAATGTACTGTTGCCCTGCAATCCAAGATGAGAGAAATAGAGTGGAAAATCTCTTCTCTGCATTCATAACTACAGTGCACAACAAAGACATTAGAGCAGAAAGGCTTCTCAGCAGGAATATATCCTGTCATAGCTGATTTCAGCCACCTCTTTAATACTCTTGCATGTATTTCTGATTCTGCAGAGGAATTAACAGCATATCCATGTGTCTCTTTAGGTGCTTCATTTATCTATGTTGTTTAATTCCAAAATCACAGTTTACAGCTCACTTAGGGCTCAGCTGGAAGGGATTCCATAGGATGCTTCCATGGGGACAAAGGAGCTGGGAGTTTTTCAAGTACACCCTCCTAGAAATACAAAACCAGTTCAAACCCTTTAAAGGCAAGGGAAGCAGGCAAAGCAAGAGACCCCTTAGGCTTAACTGCAAGCTTCTAGATCTGCTCAGAACCAAAAGAGAAGTGTATCAGAGATGGAAGAGTGGAGTAACACCCTGTGAGAATTACAAGGACAGTAGCAGGGCATGCAGAGATGCAGTTAGAAAAGCAAAAGCTCAGCTTGAGTTGAAGTCAGCTGATGTAAAAAAATATAAGAAAGTGTCCTTCAGATATGTAAACAATGAGCAGAACATAACTGACTCCCTGTTAAACAGGAGATGTGAAGTAGTCAGCAACAACAGTGAGATGTCAGAGGTTCTCAACATTTTCTTCACCTCTGTCTTTACCAGTGCTGTTGGGATCCAGGCCATGGGATCACAAATCCAGGTTGATACAAACACTGAACCACTGATTGTGGAGGAAGGGTGTGTAGGCAAATTATTACAGGAGCTTGTCCCATACAAATAAATGGCCCCAGATGCCACCCATCCAACGGTCATAAGAGAACTGGCTGATGGTGCTGCGAGGCTGCACTTCACAATCTTCAAGAAGTAATGGAAATCAGGGGAAGTCCCAGATACCTGGAAGAAGGTTAATGTCATCCCCATCTACAAGAAGGGTTCAAAGGAGGACCCAGGTAATTGTAGGCCCACCACCCCTACTTAAATCCCTGGGAAAGTCATGGAACAAATCCTCCTTGGGACTGTCATAAGTCAAAAGAAGCACATGATTGGGAAAAAACAGCATGCCTTCATCAGGGGCAAATCATGCTTGAAAACCCCAATCACCTTCTAAAACAAAGTAACCTGCTTGGTTGATGCAAGGCATACATTGTCTACCTGGATTTCTCCAAAGTTTTCAATACCATCCCCTACAGCTGCCTTTTAGAGGAACTGATGTGTTACAGCCTAGACAATTGGACTGTGCAGTAAGTGGGGAGCTGGCTGACAGGCCACACTCAGACAGTGGTGATAAAGAGTTCTTTTTCAAACTGACAACATGTCACACATGGGGTCCCCCACGGATCAATACTGGGCCAAAAAGCTGTTTATTATTTCATAAGTGGTCTGGATCATAGAATGACAGAATTATAGAATGATAGAGGTTGGAAGAGAACTCTAAGATCATCAAGTCCAAGCATCAACCCAGCACCACCATGAAAACTAAACCATGTCCTGAAATGCCACATCTACACGTTTTCTGAACACCTCCAGGGATGGTGACTCCACTACTTCTCTAGGCACCCTGTCTCAATGCTTGACAACTCCTTCAGTAATCAATTTTTTCATAATATCCAATCTAAACCTCCCCTGCCACAACCTGAAGTCATTTCCTCTCATCCTATCACCAGTCACTTGGGAAAGACACCAACAACTGCCTCACTACAACCTCCTTTCAAGCAGCTGTAGAGAGCGATATGGTCTCCCTTTGGCCTCCTCTTCATCAGACTAAAAAATCCCAGTTCCCTCACCTGCTCCTCGTAAGACTTGTTCTCCAGCCTATTCACCAGCTTCGTTGCCTTTCTCTGGACACATTCCAGCACCTCAATGTTCTTGTAGTGAGGGGCCCAAAACTGTACAAAGAACTTGAGATGCAGCCTCATCAGTGCCAACTACAGGGTCATGATCGCTGCCCTAGACCTGCTGACCACAGTATTTCTGATGTAGACCAGGATGCTGTTAGCTTTTTTGGCCACCTGGACACATGCTGGCTCATATTCAGCCAACTGTCAACCCACACCCCCTTATCATTTTCCTCTGGGCAGCTTTCCAGCCACTCCACTCTTCCCAAGCCTACAGGGGGCTTGATTGGATTTGTTGTGATCCCAGTACAGGACCTGGCACTTGGCAAAACAAAAGAACCTTTTATTTGGCTTCATCATCATCTAGATAGGCTTATAGTATTTTGTTGAGCAGGTAATTTAGTTCAGGTATTTATTTCCAAGTTATTTGGCTCCTTCAAGAAAAAGCAGAAAAACTGAAATTACAAAACCTGTTAGAGAGAACTAAAACCCCATGGAAATATTTTTCCTGTGGTTATGATAACTCACAATGCATTTTGTTTCAGAAAGGTTATGATTGTAAAATTGTTTCCATTGCTTTTTTGGAGGATTTTTGTATTTGCATATTGAACTCTGTAACTGTCAACAAAGAAAAAAGTATTTCTCATCACAACCATGGTAAAATTAATAGTCCTTTCTCACGCACTGTCCATTTGACATAGAAAATTACTTCTTCAATGGTATCCTTAAATGTGCAGGTATTCTTTCATATAGAAGTCCAGCTAGGTCTGCGCAAAGGCTTTTGGTTGAGCAAACTGTAGTGCATCTCACTTGATGAAGGTTGTACATTAGTAGTTTCTAATTCCACTGTGCTAGCAAAATAGTACAATAAAGTTATCATACAGTGGCTGCACATAATGAAATATTTCTACAAAATTATCTTCAGATATCAAAAAGAATATATATGTCTTTTATTTATGGTACTATTGCTGGGCCCTATTGATGGTCATAGACATGGCACAAAAGTAGTGTCGTTTTAACAGTAACAAATGTTTAGATTACCTAAGGCTTTGGTCTGAAAAGAAAAAAGAGCATAGTTCTTTTCGCTGTAGCCTGTTACACTGTAATTCCTGTATTCAGTAATGGTCTTGTTCTGTGGCTCAAACAGGAAATTTGCACTGCACTGCAGTGATGCTAGTGAGTTAGGGCTGGATCCAATTGACTCCACTTCTTATAAATCCAGAAACTGTATACTTATGTCAGTTCTTTATGCCTCATTTAAGTACAGAATCATAGAATGACAGGTTGGAAGGAAAGTCAAGGATCATCCGGTCCAACCTTTCTTGGAAGGAACACAGTTTAAGTGAGATGGCCCAACATCTTGTCAAGCTGAGTCTTAAAAGTGTCCAGTGTTGGGGAACCCACCGCTTCCCTGAGGAGATTATTCTAATGACTGACCCCTCTCATGGTTAAAATTTTCTTCTGATGTGCACTTGGTCTTTCCCCAGGAGTAACTCACCTCCATTACCCCCACAACATCCTTCTCTCGAAGCTGGAAAGATACGGATTTGATGAGTGAGACTGTTCAGTGGATAAGGCATTAGCTGGATGGTGACATCCAGAGGGCAGTGGTCAATGGCTCAATGTCCAGATGGGAAATGGTGACAAGCTGTGCCCCTCAGGAGTCCGTACTAGGACCAATGCTGTTTAATATCTTCATAAATGATATTGACAGTGGCACTGAGAGCACCCTCAGCAAGTTTGCCAATGACATCAAGCCGGGTGGTGCGGTCAATATGCCTGAGGGATGCGATGCCATCCAGAAGGACTTGGACAAGCTGGAGAAGTGGGTCCACGTGAACCTCATGAAGTTCAACAAGGCCAAGTGCAGAGTCTGCACCTGAGCCAGGACAACCAGAGATATCACTAGAGGCTGGGGGAAGACATGCTAGAGAGCAGCCCTGTGGAAAAAGACCCAGGGGTACTAGTGGATAAAAAGCTGGATGGGAGCCACCAACATGCAATTGCAGCCCAGAAGGCCAACAGCATCCTGGGCTGCATCAAAAGAAGTGTGGCCAGCAGATCAAGAGAGGTGATTCTGCCCTGGTGAGACCTCACCTGTAGTACTGTATCCAGCTCTGGAGCCTCCAACAAAAGAAAGATGTGGACCTGTTAGAGCGTGTCCAGAGGAGTGCAACAAAAATTATCAGCACCTCTCTTATGAAGACAGGCTGAGGGTGTTAGGGTTGTTCAGCCTGGAGACTTTGGGGGAACCTCATAGTGACCTTCCAATACCTTAAAGGAGCCTATAAGAAGGCTGGGGAAGACCTGTTCACTCGGGTGTTTAGCGATGGGACAAAGTGGTAATGGTTTCAAGCTAGAGAAAGGTACATTTAGGTTGGATATTAGGAAAAAGTTATTTAATATGAGGATGGTGGATCACTGGAACAGGTTGCCTAGGGAGGTGGTGGAGGCCCCATCCCTGGAGACATTCAAGGTCAGGCTTGATGGGCCTCTGAGCAATCTGTTCTAGTGTGAGATGTCCCTGCTTATTGTAGGGGCGTTGGACTAGATGACCTTTAAAGATCTCTTCCAACTCAAGACATTCTATGATTCTACTAATGTCTTTTCCATGTGACTCGCTTGTAAAAAGGGAGTCCCCATCTTATTTACATATTGGAACATGACAAGAAGGTCTCCTCTAAGCCTTCTTTTCTCCAGGCTGAACAAACCAAATTCCCTCATATGTCAGGCTTCCTAGTCATCTTTCTGGCCGTTGTCTGGACTCTCTCCAGTCTGTCTGCATCTGTTCAGAATACAGGGGACCAGAACTGAACCCAGTATTCCATGTGTGACCTAGCAAGTATTGAGTAGAGTGGGATGCTGACTTCTCTATCTTTGCTTTGTTGATGCAGCCCAGCATCCTGTTGGTTTGCTTTCATGCTGCAGCACACTGTTCACTCACATTGAGCTTGTCGTCCACCAGGACTTCCAGGTCCCCTTCCACAGGGCTGCTCTCCAGCCAGGTAGATCCTGGTCTGTGCTGTACTCCTGGGTTATGTTTTTCCAAGTGCCAGACCTTACACTTCTCCCCTTTAAACTTAATTGGGTTCTTGTTAGCACACTCCTCCAGCCTGTCCAGGTCATCTGGAGGGTGGTTCTCCCTTCTAGAGTGTCTGCTTCCCCACTCAACTTGGTGTCATCTGCAAAATTCATCAGGGTGAGCCTGATCCTAACATCCATATAGATGCTGTCTACCTGGGCTTTAGTTAAAGCCTTTGACACTGTCTCCCACAGAATTCCCCCAGAAAACCTGATGGCATATGGTTTAGATAGGTGTACTCCTCACTGGGTAAACAACTGGCTGGACAGCCAAACCCAAAAAGCTGTGGTGAATGGAGTTAAATCCAGTCGGCAGCCAGAAGGTGTTCCCCAGGATTCAGTTTTGGGGCCAATTCTTTATCAGTGATCTGGATGAGGGAATTGGACACACCCTCAGTAAGTTTACAGAGGACACCAAATTGGGTGGGAGTGTTGATCTGCTTGAGGGTAGGAAGACTCTGCAGAGGGACCTGGACAGGCTGGATCAATAGGTCTAGGCCAATTACATGAGGTTCAATAAGGCCAAGTGCCAGGTCCTGCATTTCGGTCACAACGTGCAAGACTACAGGCTTGGGGAAGAGTGGCTGGAAAGCTGCCCAGAGTAAAAGGATCTTGGGTTGCTGGTGAACAGCCAGCTTAACATCAGCCAGCATAACATCAGCCAGCATGTGCCCAGGTGGCCAAGAAGACCAACAGCATCCTGGCCTGCATCAGAAATAACATGGTCAGCAAGACTAGGGCAGTGATTGTGCCCCTGTACTGGGCACTGGTGAGGCTGGACCTTGAGTACTGTGTTTAGTTCTGGGCCCCTCACTATAAGAAGCACATTGAGGTGCTGGAGCAGGTCCGGAGGAGAGCCACCGAGCTGGTGAAGGGTCTAGAGAACAAGTCATACGAGGGCAGCTGAAGGAACTAGGGATGTTTAGTTTGGAGAAAAGAATGAGGGGAGACCTCACTGTCTTCTACAGCTACCTGAAAGGTTGCAGAGATGTGGGTGTTGGCCTCTTCTCCCTAGTGGATAATGACAAGACCAGAGGAAATGGCCAGAAGTTGCAGTAGGGGAGGTTCAGATTGGACATTAGGAGGAATTTCTTTACTGCAAGAGTGGTCAGGACTGGAACAGGCTGTCCAGGGAGGTGGTGGAGTCACCATCCTTGGAGGTATTCAAGAAATGTATAGGTGTGGAACTTCAGGGCATGCTCTAGTGGCTGAGATTGCAGGTGTTTTTTTCTTTTTTATGGCTGCTATTTGGTGGAGTGTGTGTGGTTGTGTTTGTTTGGAGTTTTGTTGTGTGGGGTTGTTTGGGGTTTTTTTTGTTGTGGGGTTTTTTTTTTTTTATGATAGTCGGTCTTGGTGATCTCAGAGGTCCTTTCCAACCATGACTATTCTGAGATTCTGTGATTCTGTTACTTGTCTGTTTCTTAAAAAGAACACTTTGAGAATGACAAATCAGGATTCATGTCACTTAACCAGAGGCATATAGCTGAGCTCGTAGCTGAGCCATATATGGTCCTTATCTGGTCAATGAAGACAAAAAGGCTCTTACAGAATGTGACTCATCTTACCTATTTTAGATAAAAGATAAGGCGAACTTCTGTGAGAAGTGCCTGTTTCTTCACTGACTATGAACAAGGAGTTTGCGCAGGCTGGTTGTATGTATCTACATTTAGAAGAATTGCAGTCGCAGTAAGAAGTGGGAAGGAATTGAGAGACAAACAGCAGAATGTGCTGGCAGACTCTCCTAATTATGTTTCCTGAAGTGCTTTAGAAATGAAATTTTGGCTTTTTTTATTATGGTAATGGCATACAGATTTTTTTTAATATGTACAATTACGTAAATTCTGGTATTGACAAAAGCAAGGGCTATTGCCTTGTAATTGGACATCTATTTATAATGAAAATTAATGTAATCTGATTTTTTCTATTTCTGTCAAGACACACTGTCTTGTATTAATATTTTGTTATGAACCAAAACTCCTCCTTTGAATGCCCTTACCTTTCCACTTAGTAAAGAAAACAAAGCAAAGCAATTTCCACATGGCTGTAATCAAGCCAGAGTGTTATATAAAAGGAAAGTTTCTGCATGAATGAATGGAAAAGGAGAGTTTCATGCATCCAGCACCAGGCTAAAATCTAAATTGTCTTTCCCAGATACTCTGAGCTTAAAATAACAGTGACTGTGTGGTTCATCATTGCTTTAGGTCTAAAATACTGCTACTCATGCAAGACTGAACATGAACATTTTCTTAAGAGTTTCTGTGCAGACCTTTTATTATTTAACATGGGAAATCCTATTCTTTCATAGTCTTCTTGGCTTCTTGAAAGTGCAGAACAGTGACTCAAGACACCCAGAAAAAAAAAAGTAGAAACTTGTGATCTATTACATTATTACATTTGTTAGTGGACCTACAAAAAATAATATTAATTTGTCCCTACTTTTAATGATTAAAATTGTGGCCTTCTCCCACAAAATATACATCAATCCATAAACATTTCATATTAATATCTGTGTAGTTCTCCACTCAAACTTTAGAATTGTGATCTGCTTCCCTTTAATTTTTTGTATTTGGTTTTCTTTATAAACTTACAGCAATCAAATATGAGATAATTTTGTCTTAGACATAGTGTGAATACAGTAATATACAGTTTATATTGTACTGGTGGAAATGAAGGGCAAGTAAAGAAGTTAAGACTAAAAGAAAGCATTTACCTGAGTTGCTTTACAGATATGAAAGAATGCGGTTCATCGGTTACTTAACAATAAAGTACAATTAAAACAAGGTATGGTAACTCAAAAGAATAGTATTAAATATGTGAAAACACAAAAGCACAAAAAATCAGTAAGTAAAATTGGGGAAGCAGAATGACACATTTTAAAATGGCTTAATAACACTGTATACATATAAAAACATGTTGGAAGAAAAATAGTAGGTGAAAGGTTTATTGAGTTCAATATACAAAACACAAAAAAGACTCTTGTTTACTCCAACAAAGGAGTAGTGTTAAATGCTAAAATAACTGAATCAAATCAGATAAACAAGTTCACTGCATTAATAAGGAAAACAGAATCAGTGTGGATTGGGATTTCTCACTTAAATAGAAAAGCACAGGATTTTTAAGACTATAATGCTGATGAGGGATTAGGATGATGTCAGTGACTGTCCTTGAGTCAGACCTCCACAAAGCACAGCACATTATTCAAAATTATATTATTAAGGAGCTAATCTTTAAATGTGCTCACTACATTCTTTGTTTATGGGAAAAATAAGCAAAAAAAATTAAAAATTTCCACCAATCTAGAGTTTAATTAAAAAAAAAAAGTTATTTTTAAATGAGTGGTCTTGTTAAGAAGAAATAAAACAAGAAATTTTAGATCTTATCTGTTTGTAAGTGCCATGAAGATTTTCCGTGACACCATGAGAGGGTTTCAGAAAAAAACAGGAGCTCTCCTTACAGAGGATATACTGGGAAATCTGCTTCAAATATACATGACAGCAGAAAAACAGCAAAATGAACTGTTACAAATGGACAAAACTAAATTAGAAGTACTCACATGTTTTGAAGAAACACACCTCTAAAGTAACTAAATTATTAGTGTAGATGTGCAACGTATCTTAATTTCAGTGTTTTCCAAAGCGGATTGGTACTGTACATGCCTGGGTTCATCCCCTTTTGACATGAATGTAAGCTAAGTACTAGTTCTGTTTCCCACTCATTTACAGTCTGACAACACTGCAAATTAATTCAGTTCACTGTGGGAAAAGCTACAGAATAGCCACAGCAACAAAAGGAAAGTTGAATATCAAATGCCAACAAAATGGATAATTTTATTACACTAATTATTGTTCCAGTATCTTAGAAAAATAAAAATTCATACAAAAAAAAGAAGAAACAAGCAGAATCAATAGCATATTGAGATTTAGTTATGCTACTCTCTCTCAGCTATTGCTTTTACTGTAGATCCAGATTGAATTAATTGACTTGATGATCTTAAAAGTCTCTTCCAACTTAAATGATTCTGTGATTCTAATATAATGCCTCTTAATTAACTATAAAATTCCATCTAATATCATTTCTATTCTACCAAAGAATTAAAGTTCTTGAAAAACAGTTATTAGGAAAAGAAATATTTGAACTGCAGAAGTAAGGTAAGCATTGCTTGTGTTTAGTGCAGAGCTAAATATGTAAGTAAATAGTTTTCTTCTCAAGTTTTGCTGAAGCTTGCATATAACTATATTTTAGAAGATTTGAAGGATAGGTAAGGTGGAAATTCATAGAAGAAGTTCAAGGGGAACATTTAACCTACAGTTCATAAATGTGTCCCACTAAACAATGTGGGATCGATCTATAAAACAGACACAATACCACAAGCTAAGGAATTCAGTGTTGCTTTAGAAGGGAGCTGCAGCCCAGGGAAATCCACAATCCCAAACACTCAAGAACCAGCCACCAGATTAATGCAACCACTGGATGAAAGAGTATCTGTTTGCCTAACTGTGATTCTGGTTGTCCAGACACCACATTGCTTTGTTGAATACTCTACTTTGACTGGAAGTTTGTAACCTACACTCCTGAAATTCTAAAAAAAAAATAAATTAAATGTGTGTATGTCAAGAGAATAACACATTACACCTTACTATCTCAAGCAAAGCAGAATATACTGGGAGAAACCAATGACTAAGTAAGATAACAGCAAGAACCTCTAGTCCCACCGCCACAAGCTCCAGTGTATAAGATATGCAAGTTGTCTGTGGCTTGTAGCTGAGCTCTGCTGTACAACCAGGACAGACTTCATTTCCTCTTGGAGAATCACATTAGTAAATACAATTTCCTTGGTAACTACAAACCCAGCGGACACTGAAATATAAAAAAAAAAACCAAAACCAAACACAAAAAGACCTACTTGTTCATATACTGGAGACGTAATCAAATGCATCTACTAAGAAAGAAACCCACTAAGAAAGAAACCCCTCCTCACAGTATCCAAAGTTGCTCAAAAGCTTAAGCAAAAAGAAGTCATAACAATCAGAATGGAAGAGAATATGATCAATGTTCACATAAACTAAGATAATCAAAGACATATCTGTACTAGTAATACTGATTTCAGGTCTAAGAATCACACATGAAAAAGGAAGGAAATGGGCAGAATCCAAAAACAATAGAAAGAAGTTCAGACAGGAATGTTAAGTACAACATTAAAAATATGAGAGGCATAGAAAAAAAAAAATTGTACCAACAGTAAAAAAAAATATCTCTGACTGTAATTTCAAAAGGAGATTACTATGTGGGCTTATTAAACAATAAATGATAAAATGAAGACAAGCTTGGCAGTTATTAGACAC
Organism: Apus apus; assembly: GCF_020740795.1. NCBI lineage: Eukaryota > Metazoa > Chordata > Aves > Apodiformes > Apodidae > Apus > Apus apus. Next base: position 12,838,122 of record NC_067312.1, read on the forward strand.
AAACTGATATCACATAGGTCTCTTACCACTGTTACCTACGCAGTTATGCATCAAACAATACCCAGAAAGCCTCCTCTTTCCCTTTTTGATATATTCAACATCCTCACCATACTCATGACAAACACAATCATATCCTCTACCTGAAACAGTATCCTGAATTTTATCCTGTTTCTCCATGTTTGTTCAGGCAGTATACATGAAACACAAAGTATTCATAAGACACTGTCAGCTACTTGTTATCATCGTCAATCCATGGGCCTCTATCTTTCCTTTTCATTCTATCAGACTTCCTTACTGTTCTCCTTTCCCTGGCAGCATTAAGAAATAACTTACATTTCCTTAATTTTCCCCACCCAACTCAAAAGAGCTGGATGTCTTCACATATAAATCAAGACTCACAAACAGTGACTGGGAAAACCTGATATGAAATATTTTCTTTATTGAGCTCATTATTCTTAAATGAAACAAATTCTTGCCTTTTTCTCTGAAGAATGCATTATCAACCTTAATCATAGGTTGAGTATCAAAAAAATGAACAACAGCTTTCATCCAGTACTGCCATTTCTATGTTCTGGTGTCTGAAAGGACTTAAACACGTCCTGAGGAAGCACAACAGTTTTGTGCTAGCAACCATGTGCCTCAGTATAAATCCTAAGCAACAAGCTCTGAAATAATCATCTTCTTGGATGTGGGCCTGTTAATGCCCTTAAAAAACAGAACTGGTAATCCAAATGATCCTCTTCTTTTCCCCAGCCAACCTAAATATCTGTTAACAGGACGAACATTGTTACTCACAAAAGAATGTTCTATCTATCAGAGGAAGCATCGCTAGTATTTACCTGGGTTTTATCAAGACTGCAGACTGGAAATGGAGACACCAAAGAATGTCAGTAAATCAGTTGAACCCGTTTTCTCAATTTTTCTATTAATATTTTTCTGAATTTGTTTCTATCATTTCTAGAACACTAAACTGAAACACTGGTGCTTTAAATAAAAGTAGTAATGGAAAACATGCAAGTTTTGCATTGTTTCAATAAACAATCTGGAAAACTGTGTAACACTTACCAAGAGATCAGAAAAACCCAACAGGCATTGAGGCTTTCCTAAAGACCCCTTCTAAGTTGTGCATTTCTGGCAAGTATTATACAGCTTCTCTGAGTTATTAAGTCAAACTACCTTGATTCTGAAATGAAACCCCTTCCTTATATATGAGCAGAAGAGAGCTGTGAGAACCAATCCAATGTACAATGTGTTATGAGCAGTGCACCAAATTCAAAATATTACAATGCAGTGCAAAAACAATCCAAGACAAACACATAACCTCATAACAACAATGGGATTAATGCACCATAATCTAAGGGGACGTAATTCACTTGCTCAAGATTTCAGAAGAATTTATGACTAAGTTAATTTGACTTGCACATTATGTTTTTATTTATTTTCGTTAAAACCACAGTTCCCTTTTCAGCCCTTTGAAAATAGTAGCTTAAACAATAGAGGTTTTCCACAGCCTCAGTTTTTTTCTGGGGTTTTGTTGTCAATGTTAAATATATGCCAATTGTGAACATTTTGATTTGTTAGAACTGTTCTTCCCTTTTAAGGCACTATGAATAGCTACATAAGAAGAGAGATGAGTAAAAATTAGACATAAATAGTCTATGTCTAGTTCTGGTTTCCTCCATATTGATATTACAGAATTAACCTGATTTCACAGTAATGTTTCCAATGGCTACTCCAGAATTTATGTTTCAATTAGATCAAATAAACTAAATCTCCTTGGTACAAGGCATTTAGAATAAATAGAGCAAAATTACATCAGTGATTTAAAATGGAATGAGAAAATTGTAGCATTTCACCTAGAAGAAAAGAGATCTACTACACAAGCTGGAACACCTGGACACGTGGTTTTGGGACATGCACAGATGGCCTGCTGTAAATCTACAGCATCAGAAATATCCTGGACTCATTGTGCACACACAGATCAGTTGCACAGCACACACACAGAAAGGATGACATGACCTGGATGCTTCTAACTCTGTGAGCAGGGAAAGGCTGATCTGCCCGTTCGTCCACAAATAACCCGACTGGAGAGACTGCTGCTGCTTCCCCTATTCAGGATGCCAGATTATCCCAGAAAGTAGCAGGGTCATAGAAATCTCAGAGTAGTTTACTGGCACACTGTTAAATCAGTTAGTTGATTTAAAGAAGAAAGTTGGATTCTACTTCTTGCTCCCTCAATTAGTGATAACTGGTCAAGGTCATTAGTATCAGTGGGTTTTGGATTAAATGTTAAATTTAAATTCACATCAAACTCCTTATAGAATCCAGTCTGTTTACAAAAGCATGGATTTTAGTGATGACCAGAAAGCTACAGATAGAAGATGGACCAAGACAGAATAAAGACAGATCTAGTGGTACAGAATTAGCAAAAATGCAAGGAAGACAAAAAGGCTGAAATTCAGACAATCAGTACTGAAAAGTATTCAGCTCAGTACCTAGCCTTCAAAATAACTATTACACACATAAGTAATAAGCAGAAGAATAAGATGATAAAATCACTTGTGGTACTAAAAGGACTAAATATGACAGTAGTACAAAACCACCAGAAAATCGAAAATTTAAAAAATAATAAGAAAAAAAGGGAATCAGAAACTTATGGGGAGGCACAACACATTTCCTAATAATTTTATTTTGAAAATTAATATTATCTCTCTCTAAGCATATCTGGATCATAGCAGACTTTTCTCCAAGGACTAAAGTCACAGTTTTTTAAGCTAACTGACTCATATACTCCAACAATTTTGATGTTGTTATGTTCTTAAGTATTTAAGCATTAAATCATTGAACATGCTCTCATCTCTAACTTTTCTATTGCACATTTTACATTGTTTAGAAGACCGACATAATATTCAGCTCACAGAAATGGCCAAGTATTCCCTGTCCTCTTTGCTTCATTTCTTCCCCTGATGTTCTGATAGAAAATCTTGTCAGGTTGGCAAATCTCAGAAATTAAGTAATGAAATCAGATAAATTTCATGTTTGTTTGATAAAGGCCTTAAATATGCTGCCAAATGTCTGAACTCCACTTAGGAGGAAATATCTTGTACAAGGAATTATTGTCTAACTTAGATGAAACAGTAAAACCAGTAATTCTGGGAAAAAAAGTTCAGGTGTTTTAAACAGATATAAAAAAGAAAGAAAGGCAGAAGTGAAAAAAGGAGTGGGATGCCAGAAAAGAATTATCAAAATCTGACAAAAGCCATTAGCATTAGCTGTTTTAGATTAACTTTGGCAGGAAAAAAGCCCAAACGCAAAGCAAGAAAACAAATCACAGGATAGTGCTAGAAGCGAAATCACTATGACAATCAGATGTGTTTCATTTCACAGTTTGCTTCAGTTCCTCCCTTCTCTTTACAAGACACGGGACAGTATCACTATTGAAAAAGGTTCATCTGGCATTATTTGCAAATAAACCAATACTGATTTTAATTTTTTTAAAATGGGTGTGTAACACCTCAAGAGATACTGAAACATGAAAAAATCAATGGTTCATACATGCACATTAACAACTAAAACAGAGGGCTAATTAAGAAAGACATTTAATCACCTTTGATATTACGTGGCAGCATAAAAAAGCACAAAAAACTTGAAATATTTTACCAAAGAATGTATAATTTGCTCATTAATTAATTCTAATTTATTTAAAAGCTACAATTAAAGTATAACATTCTATTTTATTTTAGAAATAAAAAGGAAAATATTTTAAGTTTTAAGTAGAAAACAAGTAACTTCTGAGAGAAATTTAAACAACTTTTTCAAGTTCCTTCCCAGCCAGTAAAAAGCAATCCAGCATTTTTCTCTTGCTCTTATTTATCTCAGTTCCATTTGGATTTTGATTCTTTTAGATACAAAAATCTGGGGTGAAATAACACATGGATGTTACAGTGTGAGCTTACTTCAGCAACACGTGCATTAATTCTCTTTACTGAAGAACATTGCTTGAAACTATTGACAACTATTCTGCATCTCAGTGTTCTGTAAACTTTGTTTCTTATAATTGGGAAATCAACATATATTTATAGTGGCATAGCTATGTGTGAATTTTAGCCTGATTATAAAGCTATAATAAAGATAAAAAAGAGTTCATCATACTTCAGTTAGCTCTTCCTCATTTCGTATCTTATAGAAAAACATGTTACATTACTTCATTTTCTATTATCTAATTTTATTTTATATAAACATTTTACTTACACAAATGGAGTCTTTTAGTCCTTCTAACTGGGAAATGCGTTCACGTGTTACAATAATCCAGGTCTGACATTTAAATTAGGTATATTGCATATATGTTTTTGCCTGTGCATATCTTCCTTACTCCTGAGGGACACCTGCACAGTGAAGAACAGACAGATCTTGTTGATCCCTGATAAGGTCACCAAGGCTTAGCTATAATATAGCCTTGCTTAATCCTCATTGGTTTTGCCTACTGAGCACAAGGCTGTTTCCTTGACAACACAGCTGCAGTTGCCACAGCATCCAGAGCCACATGTGATGTCCAGGTTTAGGGTATGGCCCATTCAAAAATTCATTATTCAATGCTATATTCTACAAGTCAGTATAGCCTATACATAAAATAAGTGAAAATCTTCCATATCTTCTATTTCATCTGTTAATATTAAGCCCCTTGATATTACTCACTCACTTACAAAGACATCCCTATATGAGATGGACACTTCTGAAACTCAGAAGCCATGACAATTCATGGCAAGCACATGGTCTAAGAGTATTCTTTATTTGAAGTATGTAATTTATATTTGATATGCAAGTAAGGATTAATTACCAGCTTGTGACATAAGACAAAATAGGAAATACATAGAAAATGCAGTGATAATCTGGAAAGTTGAAATATGAATAATGACATCAGAAAAAGGGAGACTTTTTTTTTAACTTTTTGAAAAGTTTTTTCTAAAGATGTCTGGCATACATTATACCCAGTGAACTAGTTCTGAAGTGGAGAATCATTCAAGACCATGCAAAACCTACCGTATTTTTTAAGCTTCACCTCGCATCTTTACAAAGGTAGTCCACCGCCTATCCTCTCAATGCTAACCAGAGACTTGTAATCTCACAGTATCACTATAATGACTTAGTATTAAAATGCTTGATTGGTTTTCTTGGCTGAAATGGCTAATACATTAGGAGAAGTTACCCAGAGAATCACAGAATCACAGGGGTTGGAAGGGCCCTTGAAAGATCATCTAGCCCAACACCCCTGCCAGAGCAGGATCACCTAGAGCACATCACACAGGAACGTGTCCAGGTGGGTTTTGAATGTCTGCAGAGAAGGAGACTCCACAACCTCTCTGGGCAGCCTGTTCCAGTGCTCTGTCACTCGCACAGGAAAGACGGTTTTTCTGATGTTTACATGGAACCTCCTATGTTCCCGTTTGCACCCATTGCCCCTTGTCCTATCACTGGACAGCACTGAAAAATGCCTGGCTCCATCCTCCTGACACTCGCCCTTAACATATTTGTAAACATTGATGAGGCTACCCCTCAGTCTCCTCCAAGCTCAAGAGATCCAGCTCCCTCAGCCTTTCCTCATAAGGGAGATGTTCCACTCCATCATCTTTGTGGCTCTGTGCTGGACTCCTTCAAGAAGTTCCCTGTCCTTCTTGAACTGAGAGGCCCAGAACTGGACACAATATTCCAGATGTGGCCTCACCAAGGCAGAATAGAGGGGGAGGAGAACCTCCCTTGACCTACTAACCACACCCTTTCTAATACACCCCAGGATGCCATTGGCCTTCTTGGCCACCAAGGGCATATTGCTGGCTCATGGTCATCCTCCTGTCCACCAGGACCCCCAGGTCCCTTTCTCCTACCCTGCTCTCCAGCAGGTCAGCCTCCAGCCTGGACTGGTACATGGGGTTGTTCTTCCCCAGATGCAAGACTCTACACTTGCCCTTGTTGAATTTCATCAAGTTTCTCCCCACCCAACTCTCCAGCCTGTCCAGGTCTCACTGAATGGCAGCACACCCTTCTGGTGTGTCAGCCACTACTCCCAGTTTAGTGTCATCAGCAACTTGCTGAGGCCACACTCTGTTCCCTCATCCAGGTCGTTGATGAAAATATTGAATAGTACTGGTCCCAGTACCAACTGCACTAGGACTGCACTAGTCACAGACCTCCAACTAGATTCTGTCCCATTGACCACAACTCTCTGACTTCTTCCTTTCAACCAGTTCATGATCTACTTCACTACCTGATCATCAAGACGACACTTCCTCAGTTTATCTATGAGGATGCTGTGGGAGACAGTGTCAAATGCTTTACTGAAATCAAGATAAACCACATCTACCACCCTACCATCATCTACCCACCTAGTTACTTCCTCGTAGAAGGCCTAACATATATGGTCAAACATGACTTACCCTTGGTAAAACCATGTTGGCTGCTCTTAATGACCCCCTCATCCTTGATATGCCTAGAGATAGTGCCAAGAACAAGTTGTTCCATCACCTTTCCAGGGATGGAGGTGAGGCTGACTGATCTATAGTCACCTGGGTCCTCCTTCTTGCCCTTTTTGTAGACTGGAGTGACATTTGCTATCCTCCAGTCCTTAGGCACCTCTCCTGTTGCCCACGACTTACTAAAGATGGTGGAGAGTGGCCTAGCAATGACCTCTGCCAGCTCCCTCAGCACCTGTGGGTGTATTCCATCCGGACTCATCGATTTATGGATGTCCAGATTGCTTAACTGATCCTTAACCCAATCCTCATCTACCAAAGCAAACTCCTCCTTCATCCTGACTTCTTCTGGGGCTTTAGGGATCTGGGGCCCCTGAGGAGAGTCTGCAGCAGTTAAGACAGAGGCAAAGAAGTCATTCAGCACCTCTGCCTTCTTTCTATCCTCTGTCACCAGGGCACCCACCTCACTCAGCAGTGGGCCTATGTTGCCTCTAGTGTTAGTTGTATCTGCAGTGTACCTGAAGAAGCCCGTTCTATTGTCTTTGACCTCACTAGCAAGGTTGAGTACCAAGGAGGCCTTAGCTTTCCTAACTGCCTCCCTACATCCTCTGACAACAGTCCTATATTCCTCCCAAGTGGCCAGCCCCTCCTTCCATGATGTATAGATTCTCTTTTCCCACTTGACTGTGCCCAGCAGTTCCTTGTTTAACCATGCAGGTCTCCTGGCTCCCTTACCTGATTTCCTACCCATTGGGATGCTCTGATCCTGAGCTTGCAAGAAGTGGTCCTTGAATGTTGACCAACTATCTTGAGCCCCTTTACCATCTAGTACTCTGTCCCATGGGACTTCTCTTAATAATTGATTGAAGAGGCCAAAGTTGGCCCTGCCGAAGTCCAAGGTTCTGGTCCTGCTAGGTATTCTGTTCCTCCCACACAGGATCCTGCACTTCACCATCTTGTGATCACTGCAGCCAAGGCTGCCATTGACCGTCACCACTTCAACCAGACCCTTCTTGTTGGTGAGCACAAGATCCAGCAGCACTCCTCTCCTAGTTTGTTTGTCCACCATTTGTATCAAGAAGTTATCATTGATGCACTGAGGAACCTCCTAGACTGTGAATGGCTGGCTGTGTAGGCCTTCCAGCAAATACCTGGGTAGTTAAAATCCCCCATGAGGACCAAGGCCTGTAGTTGCGAGGCTGCCTTCAGCTGCCTGTAGAAAGCCTCTTCAACTCCTTCGTCCTGATCAGGAGGTCTGTAATAGACCCCCACAACTCTATGTCCCATGCCAGCCTGCCCCTTAATTCGTACCCACAGACTTTCCAATTGCTCCTCATCAGCCCCTGGACAGAACTCAGTACATTCTAGTTGCTCTCTCACATAAAGAGAAACTCCACCACCTCGCTTCACTGGCCTGTCTTTCCTAAAAAGGACATAGCCACCCATGACCACATTCCAGTCATGTGAGCTGTCCCACCATGTCTCTGTCATTGCCATCAGACCACAACCCTTAGAGCACATACAGACTTCTCATTCCTCCTGTTTAATCCCCATGCTGCCTGCATTGGTGGGCAGGCATTTCAGGGAGTTCCTTTCTGTTATTATATTACCATTGAACTACAGAGCGGTTATCTGATTTATAAATGCCCACAGTGTATTGGTTCTATGACACAGTAACCTTGCCTAACTTGTGCTTTTAATGAATTCCAAATACTCCTGGAGCTCTTACCTATGACTGTAATTCATGATCCTGCATTTGCCCGTCAACGATGCAGTATCTTAGCATGTCAACAGCAGGACCAACGAACTTCTACTGAATTTAGAACTAATATGAAATCTACCCTCTTTGAAGTGCTGGAAATAATACCAGTACCTTATGGCATTTAGTTTTATCCAGAAACCTCAAAATAAAATGAGTCTGATGATTTTAAAATTGAGAAACAAATTAAAAATTTAAGCCCAGAAACACATAATTTGTGCCAGTAGAATCCAGATATCATCCATTATTTTATAAGCCATATGTTCAAACTAGGGCTTTATTTTACAATTGATTAGTTTAATTATCTGTAGTAAAACAAGCTGAGAATTTTGAATAAGCCTGGAATACGAAGATTTCAAAGGAATATATATTTTTTTGAGGAGGAAGAGCATTACTGCCACTGTAATTCTTCAGAGCTACTGAAGGTATTTAGATTAAAATTCTAGTTTCACATAAATCAATAGCAAAACTACTGTGAAAGACTACAGGTGGATATAGACAGGTGAGAAAGAATGAAACAATGAATACAAAGATCACTATTACAGGCTGTAATCTCTGCCAATACTTGATAATATCACAGAATCATGGAATGCCAGGTTGAAAGGGATCTCAAGGATCATCTGGTCCAAACTTCAAGTAAGAAATGCAGGATAATAAGAAGCCATGTTATACAAGGGGTTACTGATTGCTTATACAAATTCCTATCAAGTGGGACAGACAGAATGAGAGAAAGCTAAAAAATTACCATTCAAAAATTTAACAAGAGGGCAATAATGGCTGCCATAGAAAGGGAGGGAGCATTGAAGGTCCAAAGGGAAAAGTTTAGGAATAAGTTTAAAGGTGGGTATAGAAATGAGATCGTGACAAGCTACACAATGCAGCAATATTTTATATAAATATACATGGAACAAAGCTTGTTCAAACAATGCTGACAAGGGTAACTTCCTAGTGCCAGATTTTTTTCTCTGACCACATATCTACTAATACATTATAAAACCAAAAAGCTGTAAAAAATCTTTTCTTGTGTGCACTGGCTAATCTGACAGAAATGCACTATGTGTCCATATGTGTTCTAATCCGGCTTGCCCAGGGCAAATTCAGTACTAATGACTGTGGAACAAGAATGGGCTGCAGATGGCATCCAGGATCCAGTATGTGACAGATGAGTTGCCAGGTTCAAGGCAAGAAACAGGAAAGTGAGGTAAGAATGGAGAACCACAAGGAGTTTTGGTTTGTCTCCTGTTGAACTGGAACTTTATACTAGAAGTTCATGGAGTGGTTTTAGTTTAAATAGAGCGAGACTGAAGTAAGAAAAGAGGCAAATAATAGCTTTACCTCATGGTTAATGAACTTGAGCTATCTGAGCCTGAATAAGGCATTGCAATGTACCTTGTGGTAAAAACACTTAGAAAAGAAGGATTTAATCAATTGAGAACATAGCAGTTTGTTTCTTAGCAACATAGGTCACCAAGAATACATAATTCCACTCATACTATTGTTTTCCTCTTCAATATGGTTAAATTAAAATTTCCAATTTTTCCTTTCAAATATCTCAAGTGTACAAGCTTACATGACAGAAAAGATCAGGTTACCACAACTATGAACACAGCCTCCCGTAAGAATGACTTTCTGTCTTCAAGAACAGTGGAGCTGAAAATGTAATGGAAGTACTGTGAAGTTTGAGGATTTTTGGGGACTTTTTGTTTTCTTCTGTTTAGTTTTGTTTTAAACACCCAAAAATAAATAGACGGTGTTCTCCATAGGTCTGGCTCAGATTTGTAAATGAAGCTCTGACAAGTCTGAAAAACTATAAATTCTATTGCTTTCAGAAGAAAATGTGGAACGTATCCTCTGACTTATTTTCCTACTGACTACATACTAAATAAATAACTAATAAAGAAAATCGTGACCTTTGAAAGAATGTCGTAAGAAAGACAATACCAATTTTCTAAGATACTAAGATAGTATAATAATAAGCAAGACATAGTAGGCCTAGTAAAATAGCCACAGTTAACTATTCAGTGAATACTGTTTGTCCTTAAGTTTTGTAAGTTAGAAAAAGTCTAAAATGTGAAGTTTTTTGTAAATTTGTGAAAACTTATTTTGAATAAAATATTGCCTATACAAAACTATAAATAATTAATTATCTGCTCATTTCAATTCTGAGAAACAGAACAGGTTGCTCAGGCAGGTTGTGGATGCTCTCTTCCTAGGATTGTCCAAGGCCAGGTTGGATGGGGCTCTGAGGAACCTGGTCTAGTAGCAGGAGGCCCTGCCCATGCAGGGGGCTTGGAACTAGATGATCTTTAAGGTCCCTTCCAATGCAAACCATTCTGTGATTCTATAATAGATCAGTTGAAAGATGCTGATATTCTACTTGCAAGGCAGATTCTTTGATGATACTGTTTTAACATGGACACTGAACTGAAACTTGTCTGCTTTTCTGATTGACATGGAGAATCAAAAGTTTCTTTTCTCCTAAGAACTCTATATTTGATATTTCCCTATAGTCTCCATATCTTATAGATCACTTCTTTTCCTAGATCCACTAGTGAACAGAATGCCTCCCAGATCATTGAGACTTGAACACTGAATCATGGATCACAGAATCACAGTGTTGTTGGAGCTCGAAGGGACTTTTAGAGATCATCTAGTCCAACTTTCCCACTGAAGTAGGATAACCTAGAGCACGTTACACAGGACTGCATCCAGGTTGGTTTTGAATAACTCCAGAGATGGAGACTCCTCAATAGCTCAGTCAATAGCTCAAAAATTTTTAAATTATTTAAACAATAAGCAACCACAAAACAAGATTATAAAACTGCAACTGGTAACAACTTTTACTTGTTAAACGCCTGTATATACACTAAATGCTCAAAACCATTGTAAAATCATTAAGTAACAATGTAAAAAAATGTAACAATAAGCAGTCTCACATACATCAGGCTTAGGTGAACTGAAATGATTTGTGAATATATTACAAATGAATAGTTTTAGCTGGAAAAGTAATGAACTAAGGCTTCATTTTGTAATTTTTACAAAACAGCTTTTCTGTACTCAACTAACTTCAATTTAAAAATAAAACATTATCAAGATTGGAATGGAATTTAAGAAAAAAGAAGCATCCCTAAACTAAAGAAAACGGAAAACTTTTATCATCTACAAAGGAAACCTCAGAGATAAAATGGTTTAATTACTTACATCATGTTGAAGTGAGGAGCTTTGGCACCAGAAGGAATTTTTTCACATGTCCTGTTTTAAAAACTCTATGGATTCTTTCAGTGTCCAGTATCTGAAAGGAGAGTTAAGCACACATTAAAAAGTGAGCAGTAGTACAGGCACTAAAATCAGGTAGAAATTTTTTCATTTCCTAAAACTCAATGCTTTCAGCATTACATTTTTGAATGTGATCCTTAATGATGGCTTGTCAAGTGTGTTCAGGTAATTACCAGAAGTCTAATAGCAAAATGAAACAACCCAAATTGCCAGCATCTTCATCTATCTGCCATAAAAATTTTCAATCACTGCAGTTCTGATTTTGTTTTCTGTATCGTAATTATCCTTCATTGCAGGAACAACATTAAGACATGCAAGTTATTTCGAGTAATCTGAATTGTCTTTAGAGCAGTAATTAATGTTTAACTACCTGCTTGGCTCTGTATTCCTTGTCTATACTTTTCCTACATGTCATTATTTTTTTCAGTTTCCTAGTTATACAGATACTGCATAATTTGCCCCCCCTTCATTAAAAGAAAGCAGTTTTAATATGTGGTCAATGCATCATACAAGGAAACACAGACCACATCTTTGGACATCTCTTGACTAGGCCTTTCTCTCAGTAAAGTAAGTCTTAAAAAAACAGCGATAGCAGGGTATGAAACTCTTCAGGGATGCAAATGCTATATAAAATTTCCAAAATTTCAGTATCCTTCTAGATGCAAATGGAGAAATAAAACGAAGTATTATAAAGTCTGTAAAATGTGACAGATCAAGTGATTGTTTCTAGTTGATGGAATTAATAATATTAGAAAGTATTACTAGCTTGGAATAATCTAACTGACTTAAAACCAAATGTTCTTTATATAACTAACACATTTCAACAGGGTGCAGCAAATCTATTACATTTTCCTTCTAAGAAATGAGAAAGTTTAAAAAGGATTAAATATCTTGTATCTGTTTTCCTTTTCAGAATTAAACAACATAACAAAGTGCCATGCCTGAAAAATTGTCCTTTTAGCAATTTCAATGCTGTTAACTTAAAAAAACCAATAGTTTATCTTGAGATTACTAGTTAAGCAGTACCCAATGTTTGGAAAACCACGAATGTAGCATTACACACATAAATCAATTAATTATTACATGAATACATGCAAAGAATTATTAGTCATAACAAATTTGAGGACAAAGTGTGTCAAAATTATCACTATTGAGAGAAAGAAAGAAAGAAAGAAAGAAAGAAAGAAAGAAAGAAAGAAAGAAAGAAAGAAAGAAAGAAAGAAAGAAAGAAAGAAAGAAAGAAAGAAAGAAAGAAAGAAAGAAAGAAAGAAAGAAAGAAAGAAAGAAAGAAAGAAAGAAAGAAAGAAAGAAAGAAAGAAAGAAAGAAAGAAAGAAAGAAAGAAAGAAAGAAAGAAAGAAAGGAAGAAAGAAAAGAATATGTGGGGCATTTTTTTTTTTAGTTCTAAAAATGTTAAGCAAAGCAGCTAAGACAAAATGTTAGCTAGTAGCTTCATGATTATTTGATAAAGATTAGATAAGAGTTTGCTGGTCAGAAGCTTTCACATTATTTGCAAGAAGAAATAAATATATCACCAGGAATTAAAAAACACCTTAAAAGAACTACTTTAGATTATACCCTGCTAATTTTCCAGAATTCCCAGACTCTGGTAAACCAGTGTCTTGACTACACACTACTTTATGCAGTCCACCTTTTCATCATGCCTTCCGGGCCACCTGCGCATGCTGCTGGCTTGTGTTCAACCAGTTGTCAACCAGTACTCCCAGGTCCCTCTCTGCTGGGCAGCTCTCCAGCCACTCTTCCCCCAGCCTGTAGTGCTGCCTGGGGTTATTGTGGCCAAAGTGCAGGACCCTGCACTTGGTCTTGTTCTTGTTGAATTTCATGCCATTGGCCTCAGCCCATTGACCCAACCTGTCCAGGTCCCTCTGCAGCTTCTTCCTGCCCTCTGGCAGATCGACACTCCCCCCCAGCTTGGTGTCATCTGTGAACTTCCTGAGGGTGGACTCAGTCCCCTCACCCAGGTCATCAATAAAGGTGTTGAATAGGACTGGGCCCAGCACTGAGCCCTGGGGACACCCCTGGTCACCAGACACCAGCTGGATGCAGCTCCATTCACCATCCCTCTCTCGGCCTGGTCATCCAGCCAGTTTTTCACCCAGGGAAGGGTGCACCTGTCCAAGCCGTGGATTGCTGGCTTCTCCAGGAGGATGCTGTGGGAGACTGTGTCAAAGGCCTTGCTGAAGTCGAGGCAGACTTGAGGCACAACCACAGCCTTCCCCTCATCCACAAGGTGGGTCACCCAGTCATAGGAGGAGATCAGACTGGTCACCAGGACCTTCCTTTCCTAAACCTAAGTTGGCTGGGCCTGATCCCCTTTCAGTTGTACCCAAATTGATGTAACTCATTTGTTACAGCCTTTTAAAAAATGCTGCTTGCAAACTGCAGGTGTTGTTTTGTTTGAGATGTTAGAATTAATTCTAACATCTTGAGCCAAAACAGGCAAGCCAAGTAAGTTACTGTGAAAAGTAATGACAAGAGTAATATCATTAATGTGGTTAGATGAAAAGCTGCACTAGATCAATAAAGAGCTCTGGAAAAATTAGGCCAGATGTAAGGCAAGACATAAAATACAGCAAAGACAAGCTAAGTTGAAAAATAATTTGTAGAGATGCAGAAAAGCTTAAGCCTTTCAAATAGTAGACTAATAGAGCTCATGGAAGAGGTGCAGCTGTTTGATTAAAATCTAAATTAAATGCAATTAAGGATTTTAACTACTATGAATCAGTTCTAATATTATCTACTACAAACCTTTAGCCCTATTAATATCTGAAGGACAACTGGCATTTTCTACAGATCATTACTGATATGATTAGCATATGAAGAATTTGAACTAAAATTGCTGGAGAAGATTTGTTATATTATACAATTCCTCCATGTTCCATTTTTGCTTGGTTTTACTCCAAGCAGACTCAAAGATGGCAACAGGAAGGAGCTGAATTTATGAACAAAATGGTTATACAAAGTAAAACATATGTGTTACGTAGAATGTGCATCATGTATACCAAAACACACACACCTATTAATGTTCTCATTGTTTAAAAAATAACTTTCTTGGTACATTCAGATCATCATCTGGATGATACTTGACAATGCTTTGTAAGTCTCCAGAAGCAGCTGCTCAAGACATAGTGTACCCATATTTTGATACATCTCTTTAAAATCTAGATCAAATACTTCAGGGATTTGAGATCCTCATCATAATGCTTTTCTATTTTCAAGTTTGTTTTTAACTCCACAATTGCAAAGATACTTTCTTCAGCTCCCTGAATCTCTGCTGATTCCAAGAACAAATTCTGACTCATCACATACAGCAAATAATTTGAAGTGCAGCAGTAAAACTCCTCTTACTGGTTTACACTTTATTCACACACCCAGACCTGGCTATTAATGCTCCATTATCAGTTATGAAAAAGCCAATTCTCACTAGCATCTGCACCTTTAACTTGTATCATAGGCTACCAAGTGCTCTGTAAACAAAATAGTACTCAAAGACATTTAGACCTGATCATAGAGTATCAATTACCACCTACTTTGCTCATATGGTCAAGGAGTGAGGGGAGTTAATATAAATTCCTTGTATTGACTTATATTTATGTATTCATTTATTTAAATCTCCATTTTGGGACAGCATGGCTTTGTGTGTCTAAGAGGAATACTACTTGTAGTGATTAGGGGAGGGTGGGTATGTAGGGCAAGAAGTATACAATTTGCTTAGTGTGTAAGAAGTACTAATTCTGCCTTTAAGGCTCTTGGGAATAGATTTACAGTATATTATTTATTGTGAATTTAGAAAAGGGCTTGTTTTTTTTCTGGTTGTGTCTGCAACAAGGTTTCCCTTGATTTCAAAATCATGTACCTGTCTTCAGGAAAAAAAAAAAAGAAGAGAAAATCAACAGACAACATCAGTTATTACAAAGTTCACACTATCTCTTAGAGCTGGTTATTGTTCCTCATGCACAGGTAAATTGCATGGTACCACATAATTTATCACACTAGCTTAATAACTTAAATCAAAATATTTAAAAGGCAATAGAGGAAATTATTTTTTTTCCCAGTATCAATATAATATTTAAAAAAGAAAATAAAACCAAACAGACTTCTATGAAAGTTCAAAATGAGTTTCCCTCTTCAATATTATTGCTCTTTCCTCTTTTGACAATGATTACTGTTAAAGTGAAGACAAAGATTTTCTCTCAGGGCCAAGAAAATTAACTGCATGTTGCATCATGTCAACCCTATTTTCATTTTCTGAAACATATTTTTTAAGTATGTCTTTCTTATTCACTAACCAAAAAGCCATTAAGTAAGCTAGTATTGATGAGTATTTTCTCACAACTCTAGAGTACAGATTCATACAGTTACAGGTTCATACAAAAGGGGAAATACTATGTATGCGTATACCTGAGTTCTGTATGCTTACACACATATATATACAGATAAACATAAAATAGGTATGCTCACTAAAATTTATTCTGAAATATAAGGAAAAAATCACATTTTTAACATTTATCAATTTATCAATGTTTGAAAAAAACCCAATGTGATGCAAATACACACTTGCCTATATAATCATATTGTCTGCTTCCAAAATTTGAAGTTTAATGTGCAAAAAAGTCCATATTCTCAAAGAAACCATATCATTCATGCCCTTTTCATGATAGAAAAGTAAAAAAGTAAAACTTAAAAAAAATGAACAAAAACATGTCCATTCATCATAACATTTAATTTGGCATCTCATCAAAAACATTCAAAGGAAATTCAGAAATGTAAGGTATATACAATAACTAATTGAACAGCAAAAGTGCAGGTAATATGTTAAAGGCTATCAAATGAAAAAATCCTCTTTCAGGCTGAGTGCTATAGGATTAAAGTAAGAAATAGATAATACACAAGAAGGAACAAAACAGGAGAGGACTAGACTGAAAATTTCTCTTATAATTTAATTTCTTTTAAGAAAACATCTTACAGACTAACACAGAATTTTAGAATACTCCATTAAAAGACTGTAACACCAGACACACTTTCAATGCTGTAGGCCAGTTAATATCAAATATTCAGATGACATGTCTGAATTAAGAAAAACTTGGCATCCACTGTATCAAGCAGAAAAGACAATGAACTCTGATTAAATGCCAGCAAGCATACTGAAGTTTAAAATAAAGAAAAGGTTGTTGGGCAAGACCAGTAAAGCAGCACAGCTTAGGTAGCAAAAAATATGGTCTACATCTGCTAGTTTAATTTGCAGTGCTTTCCAGAAATAGTCCTTCAGTCAAATGATAGGCTAAACCCTTTTTGTAGGGACAATAAAATCAGTGTATAGCTCATTACCCACTTATTAGTTTCAAGTTACTGATGAGCTGCTACAAATAAAACATGTTTAAAGTCAAATGCTAAACTAAGAAAAAAAAGAAAAAGAATAAATCCCAAACTAGAAAATACACTTTTAAGTATCACCTCATACATGTTCTCAGAGGCATAATCCCCTCTTGTGTTTAAATCCTATCATAAATAGATTTCTGAATCATGGTGAGGCAATAAACAGTAATTACTGGCAATAACTATAAATTACAACCTATGATTTTCTACTCAGTTTAGAAATACAGTTTGCCTATTCAAGCCATCAAAGGCCCATAACTATCACAAGTGAGATCCAGTATATTGATCATAATGTCAAGTCAGATGGGTTCCTAGTGATTTAGCAGCTAGTATTCTGTTGTGAAGACTAGTGCTTTGTGTCCCAGAATTTTATGGATTTTCTTTAAAAAATTAGCAGAAAATGGTTCTACCATGGAGTGGATTAAATAAAAAACAAGTCCCCAGATTAGAAAAAAAGAATAGAATATCATACTATACCTAATTAGAAACTGTAAATAAAAAATAACAAATAATGTAAGAACAGAAATTGAATTGTTCGCATTTATGAAAAAAATTTTCCAAGTTAACAACTTGATTCAAAGTAAATCTTTAAATAAAAAAAATCTATGGTACGGTACTATAGCCAAAATATATGTATTTAAAAAGATAATCCTCAATCACTTAAGTAGATTGCATTGTATCTCAACAACAAATTACTATATACTTGTTCTGGGCAGTAGGTAGAACAGTATAAACAGATGTTTTATTAGGACATGAAAAACATAGCCAAGGTAAGCCTCTAGGTGTGTGTGACTGGGATGTAAAAAAGGTAGACTTATCTTTCCATCAAAAACTACTCACCATCAAATACCTCCTTAGCTTTTTAGATCACCAACATTTTAAACATTGTGCAAAGAAAACAGCCTTCAATTCCTTCAATTCTCTTTCCTCCTGCACAACACCTCATTTTTTATTGATCTGAATTAAATGGCCTGTGCTTCATCCATTATATTATTCTACTGATTTGTTTGTTCTACAGATTCACTGTTAAGAGTCTAGACAAAACTGGGATTAAAAAAAAAAAACAACTCAAAAAATTAACCAGAATCTTTTCCTCTAATTATGTTCACATTCAAGTTCACATTATTTGCAAAAGTGGGTTTCTTATTCTATAAAAAAATTCTTATCCAGAGGAACCAGTTTAATGAGAATTGCTTCAATAATGGTTGTGTAATCTCTACTGTGAAGCTGATTACTAGTGATTTTATCTTACCACTTCACATGCCTGCTAGCTTGAAGGTGCTTCAGCCTACATAACGAAATATTTATCAAATATCAGTAACTTAAGAGAACACAATGATAAATCCAGTTTTAGTAAACTGTTTGTTAGTCCCTTCCAACCCAAACCATCTCATGATTCTGCATAAAAAATTAAATACACTGTCAACTTCTGGATCCTAGGGGGAGCAAGCAGCTTTTGAAACCCAAGGGCAGAAAAAGATGTGCAGACTTTTAACATAAATTGTGCAAGAGAAAGCAGAACTTACAAAATAGGGTCAGAAAAAGGCACAGTATATGTACAAACACAGGCATAAATATGCAAAGTTGAGAATAGATGATCAATGGTTTCCCAAGATACCTGGAAAATAAATATTCTGTCTAGTCTTAGGAGTTCTTTTTTCAGCTGGCATAGTCATCAGCTGGTTTTGTGCATACCTCATAGACCAACCATCATTTTGCTTGGTTTTAATTTTAAATCTCATTCATTCAACATTTCTCTGGGATGGGACAGGACATCTACCATCTCTCTGGTGAAGGAATTTCAAATCTGTAATTTCAAAGCTTTCCAGATAAGCATGTGCCAAACATCTATATGCCAACAAGTTTACAAAAGTACTTGTAGAAAAGGAACAGCTGAAGGGTTTTTTGGCCTACCACTCTCCACATGACTCAAATGGCCAAAAAAACTTTTCCAGGAGGAAGCTGTGGGAGACTGTGTCAAAGGCTTTGCTGAAGTCTAGGGAGACTCCACAGCCTTCCCCTCATCCACTAGGCAGGTCACCCAGTCATAGGAGATCAGATTGGTGAGGCAATTACATACAAGGAGAAAATAAAATATCTATTAGAATCAGCCTAGGAACAAATTTATTCTCAAAACTTGAAAGATAAATTATTATTGTAGAAAAGAAAGTCTACACATATCTTCTTATACAACTAAATACTGTGTACTAGGATTATCATGCCATGATTTATCATTCAGTTATTAATAAAAGGAGCAACTGGGCATGTTAGCCCCTTTGTCTAGCTACATCAACATCACTTCATTTTTAAAAAATTATTTGCATCATCAGTTTTACCATAATTAGCTAACAATTGTGGATTAAAGAACAATTGTGAAAGCCTGATGTTCAACCAAGAACACTTGCAATGTACAGTATGCTTCACCAATGTTCTTATTCAACATAATGAGAAAGAACAAGTATCCCAGGCTTTTAAGTGCTGGCATTAATTGCAGGGATGGTAGCCAAATTTCAGATCACTCAGTCACATTATGCTTACTTGCATTCCCTCTCCACTCCAGAACAGACGCTCTATCCTTCATTTTATACCTTAAAAATATAATTGAACAGAATTGTCAGTGCACAATAGCTGTACTATTTCTAAAAGAAAAAACAGCTGCATTTTAGTAACAGCCAAAAGGATTCTAGTTACACTACATACATTCTTTAATAATGCCAGACAAAAGCTACAGGGGAAGAACATAAGACATATGGTGCACAGATGATGAGCACTTATTGAACGATAAAGATAAAATACTAACTGATGAGGCCTTGTGAGTATTCCAGTACTATTCAAAATATATCAGGCCATTGTGTATAAAGTAACGCATCCATAAAACGATACACTCACACTTTCTAACTGTCCGGAAATGTCTGTTTTATTAACTTGTATTGTATCTCACAGAAACACTATGCCAGAGACTGAATGAAACTTTTCATGGCAAAAACGAACCATCTGAACTTTACTTATTACTTAGCTGCGTGATTGTTTTAGTTTTTTTTGTTAAACAACTGTTGGGAGAGAACTTTCATGCACCCACAACAAGCACACAACCATTCTGTGCATAAAAGAACGACTACAGGAAAAATGGTACTGTAATTTAACTTCTTACTGCACTATAATACATTGTGTTATGTGTGTGGGCATGGGCAATTGTCAGGACTGACTGACAAAAAATCTTTGCCAGTAAGTTTTACATGCGATTTCCCAAGGCAGAGAAATATTGAGTCAGAATTTCAAGGCTCTTTTCAAGTCATAGAAGTAAGGCAATTTGTGTTGTCTTAATCCCCTTTATTCCATCTCCAAATAAACTCTCTTCTTGGCTAGCTGTTTGCACCAGTCACATTCCTTGGTGAATATTTATCCAATCTGTGTCTCTAATATTCAGGTTTATTTACCCCTTGCCTACTGCCTTTCCCAAGTACTCCTAGCATCCCACTAATGAATCACTGCATTCCAGAATCTTCAACCTTCTAAAGCAAATAAAATCATCATACAGGTGTTAAAGAAAGGATACTGGTTATAAAAATGAAAATAAACTATTAAGCAGAAAGAGATGCTAAAAAATGGCTAATCAGTGGCATCACAGTGAACTCTTTAAAATAAGTCTTCATAACCCATTATTTTGTTTCACACACTTGCTTAAAGCTGTGTCTACATGTCAATCTCTAATTTCCCTATAATTTATTGTGTCCTTAAGACACATATGTACTCCCTATTTGGATAGGTTCTAATGAGCTTTCTACTTCCTTTTATTTTGCTAATGTGAATTTTCATTCTGTCAGGCAGTTTGGTTCTTTACTTTCACCACTTATACTCAGCTTTTACTGCTTTGATGTTTTCTGTATGAAGGCTTCTTTGGTCCTGAAATGGTTAAGGAATACTGTCTACCTTAAAGCCAAAGAATCACTTTGAGGACTTTCAATGAAAGTCAGTAATTCTATACACTTAAAAAAAAAGAACGAAAGAAAAAAAAAGTGCAATCTGCTTCAGTAAGTTTCTAAGTATTCTTATAAGTGAAATGAAACAGCATCAATATTTTCAATGTTATTCATTATCCACTATGGAGGATTATCGATTCATGACAAATATCATCCTGGAGATGCTGAATTCTGATTTGAAGCTGAAAAATTTTTCAGACCTTGGTATAAATGTAGTAGTGCTATAACTGAACTAAACTGAACCTTACTGTCTTAGGTACAACAAGCAAGTACGGCTCTCTGCAACATGTTACACTGTCTTCTTCCTTAATCAGTTACCAGTATGGAAAATAATCAAAACATGTCAGCAGTAACACTACACTTGTTCCTCATACTGGAAGCATTTTGCCCTTTTTCTTCCTAGTGTCAGAATTTCTCAGCATTTCTAATACTAATAATCCACTTTGCAGTACAGACAATAATGCACTCAGTTACAATATTTTCCTGTATACAGAAAATACCTGTAGTTTTCCAGCTGCATCACAGGTTTGAACATAGGCAACATACATTTAAAATACAAAGAGACTAGTTAAGCAGTAACTTATATATCGCATGCATATTGCCACATGAGCTTTGCCAAGTATTTTATTTACTATTACTTGAAATGGGGGACTATTTTTAACAGTACTTTTACAGTAAACTCACACCTTAGCAATCTTCATGCAGATAATAAAGAGAACAGCATATGCCTTAGGAACCACATTTCCTCTACAGAGATACAACCCACCGACCCCAAAACAGGGAAGGAGAATAAAGATGGACGGAAAACGTACATCTATAATACATCTATTATACAGTTATTGCAAGCAAGACAGCACCTGAAACATGAGTTCCATTAAGGGTAATATAGTTTTTTCATATAAAGCCAGGTTAAGCTATGGACCTTACCACAGACTACTGTCAAATACACGGATTGAAAACTGTCGCCATGCATTCATTGAAGGAAAAGGTAATTGTAGTAACTTATTTGGATGCAGAAAGTCCTTCACCACAATCACTGCTGGGTGGAAGAGTGTTCTGTAGGGTGTCTTAGTATATGCTAACATGTCTTAGTATATGCTCTCCCCTAATTTCTTCCCCAGAATTTGTTACTGATCACTGTCAAAGACAGGAGACTGGACCAGACAAACACATGTTCTGAATCAACCCAGCTGTTGCCTTGTGGCAACAGAGAAAACCAAGGAAAGAGTCAGGACAGGGTTCTTGGTACTTTAAATGTCAGTATTGGCAATGGTCACCTGTGATAGGACAAGGGGCAACAGACGAAAACTGGAACTCAAGAAGTTTCACCTCAACATGAGAAAAAAATTCTTTACTGTGAGGGTGATGGAGCACTGGAACAGGGTGCCCAGAGAAGCTCTGGAGTCTCCTCTGCAGACTTCCAAGACCCATCCAGATGAATTCTGTGTGACCGGCCCTAGGTGGTCCTGCTCTGGCAGAGGGGCTGGACCCAATGATCTCTAGAGGTCCCTTCCCACCTCTAACATTCTGGGATTCTATCATTCTGCAATTCTATGGTTCTGTCAAGCTAGCAACAGCTGTAGAAATGTGTGGTGAGAATACGCTTCAAGATAACACTATTTGTTTAGGGCTTGATCCTCTCCTGTCCTCAGAACAAAAATGAGGATCCTCAGGTGACAGGAGGAGAGTATCTGTGCAGGATTAATATAGTTGAAACGGAGTTTCAGAGAGAATGTGCTCATTTGATCATGCCAGAGGGAAAAAATAACATTAAATAAAATGAGTAATCAAGCTAGAGACAGGAAAGTGGGAAAGAAGCTCTCTGAGAAGTGGAGCTTCCCAGTAAAAAGACAAGGCAAGCAAACAATAAAGAACATAAAATTAGACAAAATCATACTTGACTATGTTTATAAACAATCTTAGTGATGCAGCATCAAATTCTGGTGCAAAAAAAAGGGGAATCTCCTGAACCTACACATTCTTTAATTTCTCTGTATCTCTACCTGCACAGCTTCAATTTAAATGCAATTTCATTTAAGAATTCAGGTACTTCTTCTTTTTCTTAATCTTGGTTTTATTATGATGAAATAATTCCTCCTAATTAACTCCCCCTTCAGTTTAGCATCTTGAACATTTAAAAGTATTTTGATTGTCCTTTTGTGATAAAAGTTTATTGCCAATAACTTTAAAAACTGGATTTTACCTTTTACTCTTTATGCATACCACTATTAACATCCATGTAATTCAAAACTAATTTCCACAAAAGATGTAGGCTTGATTATGTTGGTAGCTCTTTTTTTTTGTTCTTCATAGATGCAGTTTCTTTCAGGAGAGCAAACAAAATTAAATGCAACAGATAATCCCTGGCATTTAAAATTCTGTGCTCAACAGATTGCTGTTTGGGTCTTCTATTCCTTTGACCATTACAAACACAACCTATAGGCAATCCTCTCTTCTAGCAAAGCAAGAACACAGGAAGATACGCTAAGTTTAAAATGAAGACAGGATTTTAGCTGAAAAAAATCTGATGCATTCCACAGCCCACTATCAGTTTCTAAAACCTGTATTATCCAAAGTACAGTGTCTTGTGAAAAGTCAGTTTGTGATTTCCACGACATCACCACTGGCATTCCTAGCAGAGAAGGAAGAAGTTTACAGAACACAGAATAACCTTATTATTTAAAGACATTGGTGTTTTCAGCAAGGGTAGAATTAGGGAAAGAGTTACCTTACTTCTTGTCTGGAAGTATTTTTCTTTAAACACTCTCTGGACTCAGATTCCACAGTGCAGAACACAGACATCTTTCCAAGTTCTTACATTCAGGGAAAGAATGAAATAAAAATTCATTACTACATTATTGCATCATTACTCAGAACTGTGTAAAAAAATCTATATTAATTTAAGAGCTAAGATGAACTAGATGAAACAGCAAACTACTACTGAATGTAAATATGCAGTTCCACAATTTTCTCACAATTCTAGCTTATCTGAGTAAAATTTTATAATGTCCATCAGAGCAGCTAGAACAACCAATGTTATCTTTAAAGAAAATTAGCTGTTTACAAATCAATGCAATATGAGAATGAACCTGAAGGAATACATTCCACAAAATATTCTAAAGTTACAGTCAGTACCTGCTTTTCAGTGTCAGAGGTGGTATGGAAAGAAGTTCTAAATAAAAATCAGTTCTGGTTTGTATTTTTTAAATCAATATAAACTTCAGTTACTCTCTACTTACAGCTACATTAAACTATACAGAAACATAAATACAGATACACTGATTTATGAAGTTGAGGAGTAAAATCCATGATGAAGCTAAAATAGATTTATTCTTTGCACACTGACAAATCAGAATCACATCTTAACACTAGATACTCCCACTGCAAACATTATAAAAAAAAAATAATAATTCAAAGTTTTTTTCTGTCCCCAAAAGTGTGGGTATTTTTATAACATACCATATAGAATCACGGGATCATAGAACAGTTCAGATTGGAAGAGACCTTAAAGATTGCTTAGTTCTGACCTCCCTTCCGTAAGCAGGGACACCTCACACTAGACCAGGCTGCACAAAGCCTCATCCAACCTGGCCCTGAACACCTCCAGAGAAGGGGTTTCCACAGCCTCCCTCGCCAACCTGTTCCAGTGCCTTACTGCCCCCATGGTGAAGAATTTCATCCTGATGTCTAACCTAAATCTCCCCTCTTACAGTTTATAACCATTACTCCTTTTCCTATCACTGCCGTCTCTGGTTAAAAGCCTCTCCCCAACTTTCCTTTCAAGTACTGGAAGGTGCTTTAAGGTCACCCTGGAGCCTTCTCTTCTCTAGGCTGAAAAGCCCCAACTCGCTCAGCCTGTCTTCATAGCAGAGCTGCTCCAGCCCTTTGATCATCTTGGTGACCCTCTTCTGGGCACCCTCCAACAGCTCCATGCCTTTCCTGTGCTGAGGGCACCAGAGCTGCACACAGCACTCCAGGTGGGGTCTCACCAGAGCAGAGCAGAGGGGCAGAATCACCCTGCTGGCCCTGCTGGCCACACTTCTTTTGATGCAGCCCAGGATGTGTTGCTCTCTGGGCTCCAGCACACACTGGTGGCTCATGTTGAGCTTCTCATCTACTACCACCACCAAGTCCTTCTCCTCAGGACTGCTCTCCAGCCATTCTCCCCCAGCCTGTATTTGTGCCTGGGGTTGCACTGACCCAGGTGCAGGACCTTGCACTTGGCCTTGTTGAACTTCATGAGGTTGGCACTGGCCCACCTCTCCAGCCTGTCAAGGTCCCTCTGGATGGCATCCCTCCCTTCAGGGTGTCAACCACACCACACATCTTGGTATTGTCAGCAAACTTGCCGAGGATACACTCAATCCCACTGTCCATATCTTCAACAAAGATGTTGAACAGCAGTGGTCCTAGTACTGACCCCTGAGGGACACCACTTGTCACTTGCCTCCACTTACACACACATACACACAAACCTTTTAGTTCTTTACAAGGACAGAAATACTAATTTAAACACTGGTGCTGGTTTGGGCGGGGATAAGAGTTAATTTTCTCCATAGTCACTGGTATGGGGCTATGTTTTGGATTTGTACTGAAAACAGCATTGACAATTCAGGGATATTTTTGTTACAGCTGAGCAGTGCTTACACAGAGTCAAGGCCTTTTCAGCTCCTCACACCACCCTGTGAGCAGGCAGGGGGTGCACAAGAAGCTGAGAGGGGACACAGCTGTGACAGCCGACCCCAACTGGCCAAACGGATATTCCGCGTCATGTTATGTCATGCCTAGCACTATAAAGCTGGAGGAATAGGAGGGCGGGGGTGTGTGTGTAGGGGGCACATTAGGGGGCATTTGCATTTCCAAGTAACCCTTATGTGTGACAGAGCCCTATTTTCCTGGAGATGGCTGAACACCTGCCTGCCAATGGGAAGTGACTAACTAATTCCTTGTTTTGCTTCGCTTGCGTGCATGGCTTTTGCTTTACCTGTTTAAACTATCTTAATCTTAGTTCATGAGTTTTCTGATTCTCCGCCCCATCCCACTGGGGAAGAGTGAGAGGGTGGCTGTGTGGGGCTCAGTTGCTGGCTGGGGTTAAATCACAACATCTACCCTGGAAGTACTTCCCCTCTCTTCAAGTTTCCTTTTACTCGATTCATTCATGTGGCACTAATTCTACAGTGACGTCAAGATATAAATGGCCACTTAATCTTACGAAACTCAGTAATTTATTTTTATTTAAAGCACACTCTGCAAATGCAGAGATACCATCCAAAGACTTCTAGAGGAACAGAACCCATAACATTCCAAGTTGTTTATGTCAAGTGCTAATCATTACATTTGAAAATTACTGTTAGTTTGTTGTCTACCTGTCATTAAGCACCAGATCCTCTTGTTAAGTAATCCTTTAGGATTCTGTTTTGTACTGAAAGGTACTTCAAAACTTAACTCTAGATCTTTCCCAGAAAAAGAAACTGGCCAATTTTAATTGTAACAGCGCATCGTATTTTCCAGCGTAGTTCTCTTCTCCAGGGTCTACTTTTTTGTACCACGCTCCTGAAAACGGGAGCACTAAAACTGTCTGTGATTACTTCAGGGTGACTCTAAAACAAAGATGACCCAACACACACAAAGGCAGCGCACGAAAGACTGAGGCTTAATTAAAACCAAGCTTGGATCCCCGAACGGCTTTACCGCGGGGCCAGGAGCTGTGCTGGCACACGAACGCCTCCGGGACTTCTAAACAAACACGGCTGTGGAAACACATTCTTGCAAATCGCGTAGCACTCATCTGAACTGCCAGAGCTTTCTTCAGCAGTTTTTGTTCTCCCTCCCCCTTTCAGACAGTGCCAACACCGTAATTTGTACCATTTTGTGAGCAGTTTCGGGAAAATTACTCTGGATTTTTTTTTTATTCCCTCGTATTTCTTTCCTGCCAGATTGTTTTTCAGCCTAAGAGTCCTCTGCCTTACACCGTCTGCGCTAGCACGAAAAGCAAACTCAGCCACGAGAAGCGTCAAGTCAGGGTGGAACGGGGAAGTCGTGATTTAAACACGCACCGCACACGCAGCAAGGCAGGCGGCCACGCAGCCAGCAACAGGCGGCGGGGGCAGGCAGGGAGCACGACCGAGAAGGCAGCCCCGGCACGGCCAGCGACGCTGACAGACCGCACGGCAAACCGGCGGGCGGATGGTCGCTCGGAGGGCTGAACGCCAGCGCCCGCCCGCCCGCCGAGCCGCCAGCGCTGGAGCCGCCAGGGCTGGCGCCGCCCGCCCTCCCCCGGCCCCGCCGCCCCGCCCCGCCTCCTCCCGCGGGCAGCCCCGCGCTCGCCCCTCAGCGCCGCCGGGGCGGCGGTTGGGCCGGACCAACGGCTCCTCCTCGCGGCGCGCTCACCTTCCCTCCGCGGCTGCCCCGCCCCGCCTGCCGCGCACGCGCAGCGCCCCGCCCCCCGCGGGCTCGGCGGCGGCTCCTCCCCTTTACCGCGCATGCGCCTCGGGCGGTCGCCGTGGCAACGGGACGCGGCGCCGGGCGGCGGGGACCGGGCTGCCCCTCCGCGGCCGCGGCCGCCGCCCCGCCCGCCATGGCGGAGATTTTGTGCGAGTGGCTGAACGAGGAGGTGAAGCTCTCCCGCAGCGTGGGTGAGTAGGGGCTGCGCCGCCCTGGGGGGCGCGGGGGGCAGCCGGCTTGCCTGTCAGCGCGGGGGGCTGCCGCCGGGCCAGGCTTCGTGGGGACCTGGGGGGGTTCCCCGGGGGGACAGCTCCACCCGACCTGCCCACGACCCTTCCCGCGGCCTCTCGTCCAAATACCTCTTCAGGTAGCTCTTCAGTCTTCGGGTGACTCTCGAGGTGAAGTTAACTTTCCTCAAAGCACGAGTGCTCCCGGGAGAGACAGGGACCTCAGGCTTCGTCTGCTAATGGGACTGTGGGGGATAAAGACATTGCAATAAGGCTGCAGATGAGTGTGCTTTGTTTGGAGTGGTAACTGGGGTGCAGCCTTTGGAGACTCATTTGTTTCTGCATGGAAAACGAGCACATCAGATCTAGCTTTTGTTTGTTTGCATTTTTTTTTACAATGTAGTGATCACCGTTTACAGAGATTGCCATGATCTCAGTCACAATGATGACAAAGTTTACTTTTTAACACTGAAAAAGATAGCTGAACGACTGCCAAAGCTTATGTTGCAAAATAACTACTCTGAAAGCAGATTTATTTATGACTTGAAAACTAGTTACTGCTAGATTAATCTCCTAAAATTCCTTTTAATTATTCAAATAGTTTGGACTTAATAGAAGTCATTATTTTTATAACTAAAATAAGATTAATGTGTGCATTCTTTTAATTATCATGTTCTCTTGTTGGTATTTTTTTTAAACCGCCAACAAAAACTCCCAATTTAGTTCCAGGGTCATTTTCAGAAGAATTTTCTACTGGCTACCTCCTAGGAGAACTTCTGCATAAATATGGACTTCAGGATGACTTTAATCAATTTTCACAGAGCAGGTTAGTATATATGGATAACATGTCTCTTACCAAAATTAGACAAAATATGAATTTTTCAGTTAGGATTTGCTAATGCAGAGTGGGAAAGCCATCTAGAATTTACTAAGATGTGACGCATTTATCAGTAAGTCAAAAACTGCTTGTATTTGAAACATGGGTAAACTTTGTATTTCCAGAGAGATTAACCATACTACTTGAAGAAAATTACACATTTTGATTGTAATTAAGGTAGTTACACTAGTAGGCTTGACCAAAATTTCAATTTCATCCTTCAAGGATGTCTCTTAAGATTGGAGATACTGTCTCAATGAGCTGTTCAGAGCCAGGAATCCAGGCGTCTGGTTTGGTGGGGTCATTGCATCTTCACTAAAAGGAAGATGGTGGAGGTGCATTGTGAGGCTCTGAGTATGTTTACAAGGAAACTGGTGCAATAACCACAATGAAGAACAAAAATAACAAACAGAACATTGAAAAAATCTGCAGATCCGTGAGCCTTGGTATGTTCATGAAACAGTTCATAGGGTTCCTTGGCTCCTGCTCCATTCTAGCAAGTGGTACACCTTAGTGCGCATGTATATCAAGTGTGCCAGGATCTACATCCTCTTCCTGTTTCTTCTGAATCTCTTCATGTTCTTTTCACTTTATCTATCTATCTATCTATCTATCTATCTATCTATCTATCTATCTATCTATCTATCTATCCTCTTTCCTGTGCAAGTCTCACCAGCTTGTAGGAGAGAAGCTTGAGCACAACTAACAGAGGCATCCAACAGCTTCACACAGCAGTTTTTGGGCTCTGCTTATAGATCTCTCAGTAACTTCAGGGATCATCAGAGGTCTCCGGTTAACTCTTCAAGGAACTTCAGAGTGCCTGCTGCTACCGGGAAAGCATAGTTTTTCTAACAAGTTTTATCAGCTTCCAACAAGTTCTGTACACTCTTCCTGATAAAAGTGTGCTTTGAGGTCTTGTCCCCAGCAGAATTCTGAATAGAGACGTGCAACTAGTGAAGATGCACTTCAGCAAGTACAAGGAGATGTTAGATGTCTGAGACAGTGTATGTGTGCTCAGCAGAGGTGGTGGTACCTGACAGGGCATGATTCCCAGTAGCCACTGGAGCAACTATGCAGAATATCAGTGGTCTTAACTCAGGTTGCCTTGTGGGAAGGGAGGTACTTCCCCATGTCTGAGGCTGCAGGGAATGCTCAGAGTCTTTAATGAGCCTTGGGCAGAGGGAGATGGCTTTGTCTGCAGAGGTGTATGCTTGTGGAGGATCTACGTCACCAAGTAAAGCTGCTGCAGAAGAAAGTCGGTAGGCTGTTCAACATCACAGATGATGAAAAGGAGATTGACTGGTCTGCTCTGAGATGCTGCAGATACAGGAACCTGAACCCATACTGAGGAGAAGCAGACAGGACCTGTGCTTGTTGTCATTTGGGAAATGGAGATGACTGGCAGCTTGTGACTTCTGGCAAGAGAAGGAAGATTCCTGTTCTATCTGATGATCTGCAGCTTTCCAACAGGTTCTTTGCCTTGGTAGCAGATGAGATGCTGGCGCCTCAGTGCAACAAAGCATCTGGGCTTGCTAAATCTGAACCACACAGGTGCAACAGGAAGAAAAGGTGAGGGATAGTAGTGGGACACTTTCCCCTGCAGGAGATGAAGGCTCTTATCTGCTCACCTCATATGCCAGCTAGGCAGGTTCACTGCTTCTACAGGTCCAGGACTACAGAGGCTTGTGTAGCCCTTGCAGTGTTACCTCTCCTGCTCTTCTATGTGGGCATCAAGAATACATCAGAGACAACTGGACCATATCAGGAAGATGGCAAGGGGGATCGTTAAGCCTCTCTCCATCATTTATTAACAATCCTGGTCAACAGGGGAAGTCCCAGATGACTTGAGACTGGCTAATGTGATGCCTATCTACAAGAAGGGCCAGGAGCAGGATCTGGGGAACAACAGGCCTGTCAGCCTGGCCTTGGTACCAGGAAACATCATGGAGAGGCTCATCATGAGTGAGCTCTCACAGCATGGGTTTATGAAAGGGAGGTCTTGCTTGACCAACCTTATCTCTTTCTCTGACCATGTGACCCACCTTTTGGATGAGGAGAAGGCTGTGGACTTTGTCTACCTGGACTTTGGTAAAGCCCTTGACAGCTCTTCTACAGTACTCTCCTGGAGAACTTGGTGAATAGACAAGTGTACTCTTCATTGGGTAAAAAACTGTCTGGGTGGCCAGACCAAGAGAGTTGTGGTACTCAGGGCCAAATCTAGTTGGCCTCCAGTCACCAGTGGTGTCCCACAGAGCTCAGTTTTGGGGCCAGTCTTATTCAATGTCTTTATCAGTGATATGGATGAGAGGATTGAGTGCACCCATAGTAAGTTTGTAGATAACACCAATTTGGGTGGAAGTGTAGATCTACTTGAGGGTAGGAAGGCTCTGCAGAGGGACCTGGACAGGCTGGATCAATGGCCTGAGACCAATTGTATGAGGTTCAACAAGGCCAAGTGCCGGGTCCTGCGCTGGGGTCACAGAGAGCCACCAAGCTGGTGAAGGGTCTAGGGAACAAGTCATATGAGGAGCAGCTGAGGGAACTAGGGATGTTTAGTTTGAAGAAGAGGAGGCTGAGGGGAAACTTCACTGCCTTCTATAACTGCCTGAAAGAAGGTTGTAGGGAGGTGGGCGTTGGCCTCTTCTCCCAAGTAAATAACAACAGGATCAGAGGAAGTGTTCTGAAGTTGTGGCAGGGAAGATTTAGATTGGACACTAGGAAGAATTTCTTTACTGAAAGAGTGGTCAGGCACTGGAACAGGCTGTCCAGGGAGGTGGTGGAGTCACCATCCTTGGAGGTATTCAAGAAACGTCTAGATGTGGCACTTTAGGGCATGCTCTAGTGGCTGAGGATGTGAGGATCTTTGTGGTTGTTTTTTGGTGGAGTGTGTGTAGTTCTTTGTGTTTGTTTGGGTTGTTGGTTTTTTTTGTGCTGATGGTTGGACTCTATGATCTCAGAGGTCCTTTCCAACCATGATGATTCTGTGGTTCTGTGATTCTGTGTGATCAGAGGGCAGACCAGAAAGGGTGATGCTCTGCTGACTATTTGCTACAGACCACTTGAACAGGAAGATGTACTTAAGGTTTTCTTGAGAAAACTGGAAGAATTATCATTTTCACAGACCTCTGTCTGAATAGGAAACTTCAAATAAGTTATCATCTGCTGGAAGAGCAATACCACAAGGCACAGGCAATCTGGGAGGTTAGTGGGGTGCACTGATGATAACTTCCTGAGAAATATGATTGTCCTTCCTTCCTGAAGAAGGAAGATGTTCTACTAAACCTAGTATGGATAAACAAGGAAAGTTGGGGGCAGAATTGACTGCCATGATCATGAGATGGTGATGTTCAGGACTTTGCAAGGAGTGAACAACCTAAATAGCAGCCTCACAACCCTAGACTTGAGGTCAGCAGACTTTGGCTTGTTCAGGCATCTTCTTGGAAGCATCTTATGTAAAATGGTCCAGGAAAACATAATGATTCTTTTTTTATATATATATATTTTATTTTTTTTTCCCTAAGGATCACTTCCTCTGAGCTCAAGAGTGATCCATCTCAATAGGAAGAAAACTAAGCAAAGGTGGCAGGAGGCACAAATTAATGAAATAAGTGCTACTAACAAAATTTAGACATAAAAAGAAAACATGTAAGATGTGGAAGCAGGGTCAGGTGACCCAGGAGAAAGAATGTCCAGGCTTGGCTTTAGGAAAACCAGCACCTATCAGGAGTCAAAACAGGTGAGAGACATGGATGGCAACAATGACTATTACAAGTATCTCCACTGCAAAAGGAAGGTTAGAGAAAACATGAGCCTACTGCTGCTTAGGGCAGGAGTCAGGCTGACAGGAATCTCATGAAGTTCAGCAATAGGAAATGCAAAGTCTGCATCTGGGGAGGAAAACCTCATGCATTCAGTACCAGCTGGGGGCCAACTGCCTTTAAAACAGCTTTGAAGGGAAGTGCCTGGAGACCCTGGAGGGGAACAAATTGTTAATGAGCCAATAACATGCCCTTGAAGCAAAGGACAACAGCATCCTGAACTACAATATAATATGGCCCTGGTGAGACCATACCTGGAGTGCTGTGAGCAGTTTGGGACTCCCCAGTGCACAGAAGATATGGATATAGGTGAGGTCCAGAGAAAAGCCCAGATGAATACTAAGGTCTTGGAGTATCTAGCATATGAGAGGGAGGAGGACTGTATGTGGTCTTCTTTACCATACTACTCCATGACTTTGTAAGTATAATGTGATGTGTTCAGCTTTCCTCAGTATTTCCTTTTCTTGTAATTACTGACATTGATGTTTTGACAACTGTTGAGAATTATTGCAATGATTTCTTAATTCCGCATTAAAAACAGTTATTACTCTGTAATAGTAATCTTATCATTCTTAAATTCTGCAGGATCCTGTGTCTGCCTAATCTAACCTAATATCTATCAAGTAATACTTTTCAATTTTTGAGTGTGCTAGGAAGGAAAAGACTATTCTTCGTATATGATTTGGTAGACTGTTGTCACTTTAATGTGTTTTAGCAAGGTCTTACTTGTTGGGGTGATGGTGGGCGAAAAGTAGATTCCAGTTTAGAATATGCAACTGTAAGACACTAACAGAAAAGACAGTGACTACTCAAGGTCAATTTAACTGTATTACCTGCTTATGCTGTGCAGTTCTTTGACACATAAGCAAGGGAATAATAATTGAGAAAGTGATACCACTTTAAAAGGAATGCTGCTGGAAAACTTCTTCCAGATTTGTTGTCCATATTTGAAAAGTGAAATATTGTAGTTTTCCCTTAAGTCTTACAATGATCCTGAAATAGCATTTATGGTATTTTTCGATCATGAGGCAAGTTTATGAAATTCCATCTGATCTTAACAAAGAATAAAAAGTGAAAAGGTCATATCACCAGAGCTTCTCAATGCATGTGGGGTGATTTCTGACAATAGGGCTCACCTTAATCTTTGATCAATGACAAAAGAAAGTTTAATAGTTGTGAACTGCAGCTATACACAAGTTATACTTGTGTAAGAAACCAAGCACGAAGTATTAAAATGAGAAAAATGAGCTCCTGGACTGTTTCATTTAGGAATAAGGTGAATACTGTGTTACCAGAAGGTCTTAATTTAAAATTGGCCATTTTTTTAGAATTATGCTGTTGCTTGGCTGACCTCAAAAACTTTTTGGTTCTTGTGAAGAAACTGTTGTGAACTCAAGTGATAAAGTAGTATAGAAAGCATGATTTTTTGACTCAGCTTGAAGTTACAGATTTGTTGGATGCACTTTGGTGTGTTAGCTGGGAAACACTGATCATCTATTACTTTGGGGGTGTGGCCTGTGTATCTACTGGTCTTGAGTGCTTCTGCAGGAGAATCTACGTCTCAAGAGAAGCATTAATCTGCAATCCACTATTTCAGTTTTGAATGTAAATTTTGCTCATCAAGACTATAGCCTCTGTTTTCTACACTACTACAACCCGTCAGCCCATTTCTTTATAGTGGAGATAAACCATGAAAAGGTTTTGTGTGGGTTTACAGATTATATAGACTTTTAAAAAATAGAGTTTCTTAGATTTTGGCTGGCAATAGTTCAAGTGCATTGATGGAGTTAATACAGAAATTTTATTCTAATTCTTTGTGTATTTTGTGGATGGTGTATCATTAGCTGTAATGAAGGCTGAACTTTTTCTGTCTGATCCACTTTGCATGTGCATGTATCAAGACTTATACAACCTAATGTGATCTTTTTTTTTCCTAAAGTTATGGCTACTAGACCAATCCAGTTACATGCACTGCAGTATAAAACCTAAGCCAAAGTGTGTATCACATTGCTTTAAGGAAGTCCTCTGTGGTTTTTTCCCCACTTTTATCTTGGTGTGGGATAAATGCCATGACTACACATATTGTTGCAAATTGGAACTGAAAATTAGTTTATGTTCTGATTTTTTGTTCTTGCTGTTTTTAATCATATAGGATTGCAAGTGCAAAACTTAACAATTTTTCTCGCCTGGAGCCCACACTTCATCTCCTTGGTGTACAGTTTGATAAGAATGTGGCCCAAGACATAATGACAGGACAGCATGGGACTGCAACAAAACTTTTGTATGAATTGTATATTGCTTTAGAAAAAATGAAAAAGGCGAAGCTCAGTGGAGTAGCCATGGAAGCAATGAGACCTGCAGCAACTGCAAAGCTGAAGTCTATTGAAAGTGCTTTGTTTCAAGAGGTAAATAACTATGCCTATTTTGGATAAATATATTGGAAAAAAGTAAGCATACTTAGATGTACATCTAAAGCATGTTGCATGCTTCCCCTTCCAACTTCTTAAGTTTCATATTCAAAATTCAATACTTCTACTAAAATGGTATAGACCTGTGTTATGTCATATACATAGAAAATGGGATTACATGGTTTAGCTGTGACTTGTGAGGATAATGATCCATTGTGTCCCTTTGGTTTTGCTCATACTATGTTACCTCCTCTGTTTTTGAGCTTTCTCTAAACTTAAAATACATATAGAAACAAAAGCTTCTAGCTGTTCGACAGCTGCCATTTTACTAATTTGATCAGTAGAGATTGCAAACTGCATTGCAGTTTAGGTATCAAGTTAAGCTGATTTCCTCTCCAGGAATCTTGTTTGTAACTGTGTTAAGCTTCATGCCAGTGTGGTTTGATTCTTTCTGTTGCACATCTCTCCATATATTTATAGTACAATCCAGCCTGCAATAACCATATGCTGAATAATAAAAATAAAGAGGAAAAAAATAATAATAAAGAGGAAAAAAATGAAGCAGTATGTCTCAGGCAAAGTCAGTACTGATGTAGTAGATTCAGTTAAGGATATTCTTCTTGTCTTCAACAGTAATCTTCAGAATTTGTAGACTGTACTGTGTTATCGGGATGAACAATCTTTACAAATCTATATATTGTGAATCAAGTTCAGCTAGGTGAAATTTGACATTTTTTCTGACATTCTTCCTGAAAAATAGTCTACAAGCAGAAAGTTTACCAGCAAGTGCAAGGATAGTTCCAAACAGTCAAAACATATTTATGGATAGCTTAAAGAAGATACAGCAGCTGAGAGTAGCTACTGGCAACAGATATGTTGAGAATGACATTAGAATCATAGAGTAGTTGAGGTTAGAATGGACCTCTGGAGGTCACTTAATACATCTCTCTGCTCTAAGAAAGGTCAGCTGGGGCAGATTGCTCAGGTCTTTGTCCAGTTGAGTTTTCAGTATCTCCAAAGGTGGAGACTTCACAGCATGTCTTGGCAAATTTTTTGTCACCCTTTCAGCAGTTTTTTTTCCTTCTTTTTGTGTTTAATTTCCTGTATTTCAGTTTGAAAGAGTAGACCAGTTCTATTGGAAAGGACCTATAGTGAGCATGCAGTCCAACTGCCTAACCACATCAGAGGTGCCCTGAAGTTAAGGCATACTGTTAAGGGCATTGTCCAAGTGCCTCTTAACCACCGACAGGCTTGGGGCATCAACCACCTCTCTAGGAATTCTGTTCCAGGATTTGACCACCCTCTTGGTAATAAATGCTTCCTAATGTTAAGCTGGAACCTCCCCTGATGCAAATTTGAGCCATTCCCACATGCCCCATCACTGGATAGCATGGAGAATAGAACAGCACCTCCCTTTCCAATTCTACTCCTCAGGAAGCTGTAAAAAGCAATGAGGTTGCCTCTCAGCCTCCTTTTCTCAAACTAGACAAAGTTTGGTATTGTCCAGATTCAAATCTGGGTCTTCTTTTCAGTTGAACTTGTCTTGTTTTTCTGAAATGTATTCCACCATGCTTAAATATTGTTCTGTGAACTTCAACACAAGAAAACACAGTGTGAAATTACTATTGCAAAATTATAATATTTAAATAAGTTTCTTACTCTTTCTGACTCTTCATTGCATCCTGTTTATTTTTAGCGTTTGAAAACTTTAATACCACGTCAGACTGATTTGCAACTACAGCAGATTTCAGAGCATTTTGAAATAAAATCTAGGGCAGTAGAAGATAAAATAGCTCGTTTACATATCACAGAACAACAGAAAGTCCAGAAGCTCCAAGAGGAACAAAGAGCCCAAGACATTGAAAAGGTGACTACTTTTTATTGTCTTCTGAGGAAGTGTTTTCTTAATGTTGTGTACCTGTTGACTTAAAGCCAGTGTGAATCCTTGTTAATTCTGTGCTATACAGTGACGTTTATAGAAAAACAGAGAAAAGGGGTATGCTATATCATTAATACATAGATATAAAGCCAATATATTGTTACAAGGTCCTTACAATATTAATATTTTAAAATAATTTACTTAATGTTAAATTAGGAACATCTGCATATTGTCATGCATGTAAAATAATTATAGATTTGGAAACAAAGTGTAAATTTCACAATGTTACGTGTTTAAGGTGTCCTTGTAAAAATGGTTTGTGACCTCCTTCGTTTGTAAAGAAAAGATGTATAAGGGTTGTTCAAAAGAAGGAAGAAGACACAGGGAAGGGAACCCACAGTGGGTAGGGCCTCAGAACACTTTGTAACTCTGTGCAGCAGTTTTGATAATGTAACAAAGATAAACCAATGTCTTAAGATATGGGAACATTTATGCAAAGTACAGCCTGTAGTTTATATAGAGGAACTAGCCACCTATCCAATGGGTGTTGAGCCACAATGTAAACGAAATTGACTAGTTTGAGATGCATTTTATTCAGCTAATTAAGGAAAATCAGTCTTACTGTGGTTATTTAGCTTTGCTATAGCTATTGCATGAACAAGAATGAAAATATATTCTCTTCATGTATCTAGAAAAGAAAATGCACTATCCAACTTTCAAAATATTTTTTTTAAATAATATAATATCCTATTTGATATATTAAATATTTATTTTTTAACTTTCTTTGACTCTTTGTAAAAAACTTATTTTCCAGTCAGTACAACCTATAACTGCATGCTTCTGTAGTGCACTTTAACCAGTGTAATTTAAGTCTTTGTTACTTCTAGGTCATCTGAGACTTATTGTTCAGTGCCAGTATTATCTAATATTCTCCATTTCTCTGCCAGGAAATTGGTATTCTCAGAAACCGTGCTGAATTCTGAGCTAGAATTTAATACGAGCTCTTAAATGCCTATTAGGCACTGTACACAAGCTGGAATTCTTTAGACATGTGCTTCTGCTGCACCATACTATTTGTTAATGGGGTCATAGCATATATACACATACCATTTTCTGATAATGTTACTTTAAAAATATATCTTCATCTTCAAATATTGATAACATATACTAGCATATTTCTAAGCCGTGAAATTATTCTGAATATAGAGTGATACTTTAATTTTCCACCATCTTTTTTAATGATATAAAAAAGGTAATTTATGAGTATAGTGGATGTGAATATTCTTAAGACAATGATTAACTATGGGCAGAAGAGGAATTTTTACGGTTTTTTTTCTGTCATGGTATTTTAGTTACCATCTTTAAGAAAAGTCATTTGCTCAAGCCTGAAGCCTGCTAGGCTCTTCTGATTTCTTCCTAAAGTATTTTTTCCTTGTGGGTTAATTACTTCATAGATAAATAGGTAGCATATTAGAACCATATGATGTATTTTGTTTCAACTCAAGTACCTGAACACATGATGTTGAATATTCAGCATCGCATAGGAAGAAGAAGACAAAATGAAATAATGGCCAGGATTCAAGCAGCTGTTATACAGGTTCCAAAGCCACCACCAAACCGCACCATAAAATCTATTGAAACCAAAATGTTCTTAAAGAAGAAAAGAGAAGCAGAGGTAACTATCACCTATATTATTTTAATGTTAGTTGTATGAACTTGCAAAACACATGGTGTTCTGGGAATATTTAAACTTACAGATACTGTACTTGTACCATCTAAAGTTGCTGATACAACTGTTAAAATTATACAGTAGAGTCAACCAGTGAAAACTGGGCTTAAATACGAGTTATGATTAGGGTTCTGAGTTTGTTACTTAGGAACTATTTGTTTTAATATAAGACAAAGTTCTTGAAAAAATACTGTAGGTAGGTACTCAGTAATTGCTAACAGTGTTTTAGCTTCTGCTCAATTGACTACAATATGTGAAATAATAGCATTAATGTTTTGTTCTCATTTATGCATAATGAAGTTTTGCACCACACTGTATGAACTCATGTAACACAGTATAAATCTGTCTGCTCTATTAAAACTTTTAACAGTTGAAATTAGTCTCAGAAGAAATCAAGAGACGTAGGCAGTGCACTGATTAAAAAAAAAATAACAAATCTGTATTATTTAGTGCTGATGAATACTTGGATTGTAATCTTACAGTTCATTAATCATAGTGTCATCAGAAATCCAAACATTAGCTTTTTTTTTTTTTTCCAACTGCACAACTGAGACACATACATTTAAATGTAGAGTACAGGAACATAGTTGCCTGAGTAACCATCAGGGATTAATTAAACTACTAAATCTAAAGCAGATCATAACTCACATCTTGTTTCATATCTCTGCGTGGTGGGATGCTAGAGTCCTAGGTAAATTCAGAATTACCCAGCACAATAAACAGCTGTGAAAACAGGATTTTCTGTCTGGCAGACATAGATACAGCTTAGAAAGGGAGGGAGGAAAGGAGAGAAGGAAGAAAATAAAAGGAAGCAGGAAAGGAAAAGAAGAAGGAAACAGTCTTGCCTTTTTTCTTGATCTAGTTGATGCTTAGTATAGTTTCAGTGTAAATATTTCTGTTTTACTAATATGTCATAAGAATAATTCCCTAATATGTACTCTGTTGAACCTTCCTTATGATACTTTGTGAAGAGAAAAGAAAGATTATGTTTTGTGTTATTCCTTCAGGACACATACAAGGAGATGAAAATGTTTGAGAAGTCTATGGCTAGAAATGCCTCTGCAGTACACAGCCAAGTTACTGACAGGTAATACTTGGATACTATATTAAGTTTAGACAGGATCCTACCTCACGTGCCTTCTATCTATGTAGATGGCTACATGAAGAAAGTGTCATGGCTTGTTTATCTTAAACTGTGATTTTCCTTCGAGTGATTGTCCCACTAGCACTGCAAATATTCCGGCACTGTTACAGTGCTCTTACCTTACCTATAGTTGTAGTAAGGGTGCTGTATATGCAACAACAAAGGGCACAAAGGGCATCTCTTGTTCTATGTTCATTTCAGTTATTGAGTCTATAAGGTTAGTTAGAATTGCTGAGAGAAGAGAATGGTTCTGGACTTAGATACGCAGCAATACATTTCAAAGAAGTAACTTTTCTCCTTAGAGTTTTGTCATCTGTATTTTGATTTATTTGTGAATAATTTTAAGTTATAGCCATTCTGTCCCCTTTAGTTACATGTATGCTGTACTCAGAAGAGGTCATGCTCAGGCACAGTGCTGTGAATACATCTGTGTATAAACGACCTGTGATTAATGATTTTGCAAAACTGCACTCAGTGTATATGGATATATTCAAGAGTAACTGATCTTTATTTGATATTCTGTGAACCATCCTAATTTCCTGTTTCTAAAGAAATTTGGCTTCATACTAGCATGTGAACTAATTGACAGACTAATTGGCTCAAGTCAGTGCTGGAGCACTCTGCTGGACTTGGTGGTGATTTGGGGGTGCAAGGGCATTGAGAAGTAGCCGCAGTGCCTACAGAGTACTGGCCAAATTGTTCTGCCGTACATTTGTCAGACCAGCACATAACTACAGAGGGATCTCTATGAAAACACCTCCAAGAACTTTATAATTTCTATCAAGTCAGTGACATGTTTTATCTTTTCAATCAGTGATACACAAGAATTGCAAACACAGAAGCTGGAAGCAACAACCTTAGAAACTACAACACAGACAGCAAGTGAGCTATTAAATGTTTATTCAGATGATGAATACATAAAAAAAATTCGTAAACGTCTGGAGGAAGATAAGTTTGCTAGAGAACAACGAGAAAAGAGACGACGAAAAATGCTAACAGGACAGTTAGTAACCCATGAAGCACAGGAGGTGAGAAAATATTTGCTGAAGTATATACCCCACGAACAACTAGCAATCTAAAAAGGTGCTTACAGGTATAAAAGAACAGTATTTTTGGAGGTTTAAATAAACGTTGTAGGAGATAAAGGGAGGTATGTACATGTATCTCTGAAAATATTTTTTATGTTAACCATTGTCTTTCCTTGGAAAATATGGACAGGTGCCCATTCTTTTTCACCAACTTTATGTCAACTTCCTCCTTACAAATGATAAAAGATCAAATAAAGATAGCAGAACTAAGATTATTAAAAATCAGCTGAAGAATTGCATTTTATTTTCTACCTTTCCTTCTCTACCCTGCCCAAGGTGAACTTTCATAGAATCATAGAATCATTAAGGTTGGAAAGGACCTGAAAGATCATCAAGTTCTAACTCTCCTACCATGAGCAGGGAACCATGATCTAGTGATCAGGCTGCACAAATCCTCATCCAACCTGACCTTAAAAACCTCCAGAGATGGGGCATCAACAACCTCCCCGGGCATCCCATTCCAGTTCCTTACCACTGTGATAGTGAAAAATTTCTTCCTAATATCTAACCTAAATCTCCCCTCTCTCAGTTTAAAACCATTACCCCTTGTCCTATCACTGTCTTCTCTGATGAAAAGCCCCTCCCCAGCTTTCCTGTAGGCCCCTTCAAGTACTGGAAGGCCATTGTAAGGTCTCCCCTTCTCTTCTCTAGGCTGAACAGCCCCAACCCTCTCAGCTTTTCAGATTCTTCCTCAGACACTCCTTGTTCAAAAAGCAGTTTCTAGATTACTGACTTCACACTACTTCTCTTCACTAATGATTGCAACAAACAGAACCTTGTAACTCACTGTGTTTCTGTGATTTCTATTTATCTTTTATCTTAGTATTGCACTGTGAGTCCTTGGCTTAGATCATAAGTGTTGACCCCAGTGTAACTTAGCCTGTCTCTTCTGGTGTTGTATAATAATGCATACTTCAGATATGTTGCATCTCTGAAAAGGAAAGGTATGAAATTATATAAAAATACATTTTTTTAAGCATTGGTGTGTAATGTCTGGAGATGTTTCTGGAGTGTTTTAGAAAAAATTAAATTTGTTGGGATCACAGAATCATTCTGGTTGGAAAAGACCTTTAAGATCATCGAGTCCAACCATAACCTAACTCTACCAAGTCCATTGCTTAAACTATGTTCCTAAGCACAACATCTGTAAATCTCTTAAACACCTCCAGGGATGGTGATTCAATCACCTCTCTGGGCAGCCTGTTCCAGTGTTTGATAACCCTTTCAATGAAGAAATTTCTTATTGTATCTGATCTAAGCCTCTCCTGGCACAACTTGAGACCATTTCCTCTTATTGTATTGCTTGTTACCTGGGAGAAGAGACCAGGTCCCACATGGCTACAAGCTCCTTTCAGGTAGTTGTAGAGAGCAATATGGTCTCCCGTCAGCCTTCTTTTCTCCAGACTAAACAACCCCAGTTCCCTCAGCCTCTCCTCATAGGGCTTGTTCTCCAGATTCTTTACCAGTTTCTTTGTTCTTCTCTGGACATGCTTCAGCACCTCAAGGTCCATTTTGTAGTGCAGGGCCCAAAACAACACAGGATTCAAGATGTGGCCTCACCAGTGGTCCTCTCCAGTACAGGGAGACAATCACCTCCCTGGCCCTCTGGCCACACTATTTCTGATACCAGCCAGGATGGCATTGGCTTTCTTGGCCACCTTGTCACACTGCTTGCATATTCAGCATCTAGAAATTACATGGGTTCTCAGTAGCTCTCCCAGACCTACATTCTAGGAAAAACTGACTACACCTCGAGTACTTAGACCAAGAGTCCATCTATCCAAGTATTTTGTCTCTGAGCTCTCACTCAAAGAGTTTCTTTGTGATGTTCTTGTTGATATGCAGAGGCCACCAAGTTTTGCAACTCAGTTGGCTGAAATCACTGTGCTATGAAAACTTACTCTTTACCTGCTATAAGCTGTTGCAGCCCCAGCACAACCCCAGGAGCCTGGATTACTGGTTCCAGTCGCCATGGACCGATCTGCTTATGTCCATGTGGTAGCAGCAATCCCTGGGGTATTTTGTGGTTACAGCAGCTGCAAATCAGCATATCCAGCCAGGGCTGTTGGGGAGATCAGGTAGCAGGTCCATCTGCAGTTGTAGTAGAAGACTTGCCAGTTTGAAGATGGAGGAATTGTTGCAATGTGCTGCCAATCAGTGTCTCCAGGGAGGCTCCAAAGCAAGGCAGAAGTAACGTAAGTGTTAGTAACTTCCCAGGAAGAAAAATAAACCCTGATACAGAAGTAACAGAAGTTACAGACTGCAGTAACTAGAAAGGAAGACAGGGAAAGCAGTTGACTAGAACAGTAATCTCACCAGGTAGAAAATTTATTTAGTATTAATTTGGTTCCAGATCAGCAGCAGAAGAGGTGACTGGTTGGAACTCTGTGATATTTCAGAAATAAGGTGTTGTTTGACTTAGAGAAGTGTGAAGCAAATTGAGATATTTTCTTTAAACAAACCAACAAAAAAACAAACCAAACCAAAACATGAAGTTGAATATTACCTTCTCCCTCTGTTAGACACTGAACCAGAAAGAATTTTCAGGCTAAAATTGTAGCTTTCTTGTAGACATTAGGCTCAGAATTTACCTATACTGCATAACACTTGAACCCAAGGCATGGGATCATTTAGAATTAAATTAATTTAGTCCCTTCAGAGTTCTTTAATGTATTTAATGTTCATATGTATGAACCTCTACTAAAATAATTCTGTTCCAGTTGTTTGCTTTTTGACACAGTACAAGCTGTAATACAAGTCAGAACCTGGGGAAAAAAAAACAACAAACCAACATTAAATTTACATTAAACTCCTCTGTTTTAAACAGGGTGATACCAGTAAGATTTTCATGAGCAGGCAACATGGCTTCATCTCAACTGAATCTTTCAATAGCTTATCAGTTCTCAGTAATTTATTTTTTTTTTAAATGCTCAGTTTATGTCTCTGAAGTGAAAAAGTTATCAGGAAGAAGTTACTGTAAGCAGTAAGTTTAGAAGATGAAAATGGGAGGGGAAATGAATTGTTACTAGATTATTGCTTGTCAGCTGAATAGTTTTATATATGCTAAGGTCTAAGTTTTGATCATAAAATTTATGGCTACACAACAGAAAATAATTGTTTAATTTATATACGTTTAATTTATATATGTTTAATTGTATA
The DNA here is from genome assembly GCF_020740795.1 of Apus apus. Classification (NCBI taxonomy): domain Eukaryota; kingdom Metazoa; phylum Chordata; class Aves; order Apodiformes; family Apodidae; genus Apus; species Apus apus. Next base: position 12,881,772 of record NC_067312.1, read on the forward strand.
TAAATTAAACAAGGAAACAGAGAAATAGAAAAAAAAAGCTAATTATGTATTAACAACATGAAACAAACACATTAAAGCCTGGCCACTGGATGCCACTGTTGTCTCAAGTAGGTAAACTGAAAAGAAGTGTGTATTATGCTTCCTCAGTAGTAATTTTTTCACGTGATCACCAAGTTGTCCCATTTATGATACTAGTTACTTTTTTGGACATTTCACAGTCCTCTGTGAAGAAGTTGATGTAAAATGTTTGGTCAAAAAATTGTACTGCCATTTTTATTTTGTCTTGTAATATGCCCAGAAATCCCATCCATTCCTGTTTGTAGGAAATACAATTAGACTACTTCACTCGCATATCCAATAAGCACCTTTTTGAAATGAAATTTGGTGTTCTGAATCCTAATTTTTCTACTGTGTAGCTATGAGTTAATTGCTGTTTCAGATATTTTTGTTCTTCAAAAATTTCTGGCTGGCTCTTTTTAGGCCTACTCAGCATGTGCAGATATTCAATTATGTGGAGTAATGAAGGTCTCTAATCTTCAGATGACAAAGAAAATGTCTATTTTGGGTGCTCTGAAGTGTTCTAAAGGAACACCTTCCCATTTCCTTTTTAAACAGCATATTCACTTAGATGAGGTGGTTTGATTTCTCACTGGGACAACTATTTGCACTGAACATTTTATCATCTGAGTATGACAAATGATCACTATATTTGGGTGGCATCTTCAATCCTCTGTGAATTATGATTTGAAGATTCATTTTCCTCTGATGCAGTAATTACTGATATACTAATCCGTGACTGGGGATAAGCAGTTGCAACTAAAGAAATCAATGGATATTTATTTGTTATAGGAAGCAAAATCTGTGCAACCTCTACTGTTTTTTTAAATCTTAACAAAATACTGTGTCCAAAGAAGTGGTGGATACAACTGTGGCAGCAAAAGGTGTTATGTCTCCTTTTATTGCCTTGATTTCATGAATGTAAGAGACAAATAGATTAACTCTTCTGTAGGTAGGGCTGCTGGAAAAAACAATATATCAAATGACACATAGCATAAGTATGAAAATGTGCATAAAAATTATTACTATTGCATTGTTTTCCATTTTCAACATTCAAAATCGGATCCTCGTTTTCTATTAAGCTTTACAGGGAGACAATATTGCATACAGATGACACACTGTGGGATTAAAGCCTGAGATGATTGCATCTTTGCCATTAGAACTGTTATGTAGTGTCATGAGATTCAGTGATAGGAAAGGGGATTGCGAAGCTCACATTATACCTAAAATAAGCAAAATGCTAAGAGTTTTTATATCAACTTAATATTTTTGAGTAATCTGTATTCAATTGGAATGTATTGTATTCTCAGCAGTTGTAAAGGCAAAGGAATATAAAACATGGAAAAAGTTTTGTTTGGAAAATATTGGCTTCTTAATAACATCAACATTAAGGATCTAAAGCTATTAGGAAGTTGTTGCTCTTATTATTACAATTAAAATAGCCTTATTTTGCTGCTTTGTGTTAGAGATCCATTACAGATGTCTTGGTTGCATTGTATAGTACGGATCTAGATCTCTTTACAGAGAGCTTTCTTTCATGTTAGTATAATACATAATGAAGTTTGATTTTTCACTTACAGTTGAAATTATGTAATTTGTTCTGCCCTTGGTCAGTCACAGACAGCTGATGGAAAATAAAGCAGATTAAAAGAAAATTGAAGGGATATTATATTTTGGTTTGTTTTTCATACTACTACCAACTGGCATTACGTGTTCCTCTCTTCATAGGAAAGTGAGTTTGAATTCTTCAGATTAAGTTCTGAATTTAGATCCTTAAATCTGAACTTCTTTTTCATAGCACTTTTGTTGCATCTGAAACAAATGTCCAGGGAATCATAAATTTCCTCTAAAAAGCCTGCTATAGGAGTGGTATTTGGTGAGCTGGTGCTTTTGCTTAGATTTTAGAAGTAGTGATGCAAAACTTTAGGTTAAGTTAAGCATTAGGTTATATGCCAAGGACAGTAAAGAGAAGTGTAGCAGTGAGAAGGTATTTCTGTATTTTGTGAAGTGCTTTGGAAGTTAGCAGCCCACAGCCTTCAAAGTATCTGTACGCACTGACCATGCTTCAAGCAATGGTTCAGGATCATTTTCGTGTAATACTGATTAGGGAATTCTATTAATGTCCAAGACAGAACACTAAAACTGTTATTAAGAACCCTTGTATTTTCCTGTGTTCTGATTGCTTCCCTATATTCTCAGTCTGCTGAATGGAGGACATAATTACCCAAATCCCAAGAAAAAAAGGCTGAAAGCACGGACTGCTGGAGAGCAGGGATAAGAAAATTATGACCAGTTAATGATTTGAGGAAAGGGTGTATCTTTGCATTCAGAAGCAAATATTTGAAATCCATAGAATCACAGAATGGTTTGGGTTGGAAGGGACATTAAAGATTGCCTCGTTCCAACACCCCTGCCATGGGCAGGGACACCTCCCACTTGATCAGGTTGCTCAGAGCCCCATGCAGCCTGGCCGTGAACACTTCCAGGGATGGGGCAGCCAGAGCTTCCTTGGGCAACCTGTGCCAGTGTCTCACCACCCTCACACTAAAGAATTTATTCTGCTGTCTAACCTAAATCTGCCCTCTTTCAGTTTAAAGCCATTACCCCTTGTCCTATTATACATGCCCTTATATGCTGCGGTTTCTTTGCACACAGGAAATAGTGAAATTAAAATTGAGTTAGTCTCCACAAATATACTTTTACTAAGTTATTTCAGTTAAGCAATATCAGAATTCACTTCCACAGTTCTGCAATTATTGTATAGTTTACAAAAATGATACTCCTGAATAGACATGTATGTTCTGGTGGTTCATGTATCAAATGAACAGGTAGATGCTGTTATGTGACTCCTTTCATGTTTCTTATGTGAGAAACTAATAGGTTGTCTATGAAATAGTTTATAAGTTTCTCTTAATACTGTTTCATCTTTTAGGAGGTTTACCGGGAAGAGCAACTTATTTACAGACTAATGAGACAATCTCAGCAGGAACGGAGGATTGCTGTTGAACTCATGCACATTCGACATGAAAAAGAGGTGTTGAGACAAAATAGAATTTTCAGGGAAAAACAGTATGAAGAAAGACGACTGAAAGAGTTCCAGGAAGCTCTTGATAGAGAAGCGGTAAAATATTTGCTCCTTGAATTGTGTTAGGACTGTTAGAATACCTTCCTGTTATAAAATGGAATTTGTATTTTCGAGTGTTAGAATTTAGGAATTTTCTAGGGAGTGAGTTAATGATTAATATATTGCTTTTATCTAGGTTCAAAGTTACAGTTAAGTTAATAAGGGATAAAACTGAGTGAATTACAGTCTAGTTTTGATCTTTTCTTCCAGACTAATTTTAACTTCGTAGGGAAACATTTCTGTATGATGAGGTTAAAAGGCACAGTCTTACAGAGACAAAATGACAAAAGACAATGACATAATATCTTGTTTCAAGAATCGTATTTTTAATTTCCTTTATATGTTATCTGTGACATCAATTTTTTACAACTGCTGCAGGATTTTAATTCATGAGTGCTACTTTCTACCTAGTATCTCAGAGCTGATTAATAAATTAAAAGAATTCATAATCCTGTGGCAAACCACAAAGTGCTATGTATGGCCACCACAGGCCACAATGTGATGGAAGGAATTGTACTGTTCTCCTGCCAGAAACAATTAGCAACATCAAAACTTCCAGCCCAGATTAAGTCCTATGTAAACAGCAGCTATAGCTATTGATCACAATACCTTTTTAAGTATGCCTTTGGCCAAAAGGAACACATCATCACAGGAACTACTGATAATTTTCTGCCATAAACAAAGACCTTTCTCAAAGACCAGACAACATCTTTACTGTTTGAATATAAAATTATTTGCAGACCAGAATTGTGTAAGTCATCATATATTTTAAGAGTATTCCATTGTGAATTTCTTTACCAAAGCATCTGCCTAATTGTTCCTCTGAAAGAGCAGACAGCATCATTTCATGTTTCTGTACCCCACAAGCACTAAATATGTTATTCATAATTTTGTCATGAAAGAAGTAATATTTATTACTCATTTATTTAGTTATATGTTAGCAGTTAGCAAATAAACTGGAACTTAGAGAATTAATGTAAGTTTTTAGATTTGTGTGTGTGTTGGCTATCCAACTCTGGTGCAAATCTAGTTGTTTTCATTTCTGGAGTTAAATGAACAAGTTCATATTGTTTCCAAGTGGGAGCACTTTTGCACTTTCATTTTCTTTGTAATCTCAGATTTACTCTTTAAAAAAATTCTAGGCACTGGCAAAACAAGAAAAAATGGATAATCAAGAACAAATTATCAACGAAAGAGAACATCATGAGAAAATTATCCGTGAAAGAGCTCAGGCTCGTTATAAAAAGCATTATTCAATATGTTGGGAAGTGATCAACCAAATAATTGATTTGTCAACAAAAGTAGGAGAATATCGTATACTGACAAACAAGTGAGTATGGTAGTAGTGAGGCTAAACTGTTAGCTGTTTGGTAGCAGTTAGGCTGCATTATTCAGTCTCATTTAAGTCTCAGAAGCATCTTACCTAGATTCTTAGATACATTACAGGACAGCTCCAATTTGTTGCCTCAGAAAATGATGGTATTACTTTAGTGTGAGGATTCACTCATGGGTAGTAGAAGGTGAATTCTTAGCAAACCAAGTTTCACTAGTTCTAGTGGTTGTGGAACTACTGACTTCCTTCTGTAGGAACAATTTCTTAGTTTAAAAGTTAAAAGCTGAGTGATATGAACCTCATTCTAGATTTCTGCAGTAGCTGAATGCTTAGTATAATATAAACATAATTAATTTCCTGAGGTATATCCTAAAAGTAGCAACTCAGCCCAAAATCTTCCGAGTCTTACATATTGTGATTCCCTCTTTTGATGTACCCCGACTGCACAGGGTTTCTGAGAAAGCCCTAAAAGGGCAGCAACCTCCATGTGCTTGTGCTGTGGGAATGTTTCCAAAAGAGAGTGGAGCATTGCTGTTCTTTTCTTTCTTTGGCATTCAGTGATTAGACTTCGGAGTAAGGCTCAGAGCATTAGAAAGTATGCGAAGATCATCATTGCCTTTTAGTGTAATTGTGTGTTAGAATAATAAAGTGGTAACCATTTGAAAGACATATGACTCTATATTTTATGGAAATTATATAGATTAGGCCTAGTAGGTAACAGATAAAATAGCTCAGACACAGTTCAATGACGATTTGATTATTTCCTTGTCTAACATAGTCATGGTTCCAGTGTCACATTTGCTTGTCCTGGATGGTGCAAGCAATGTGTTACAGATATCTGAAGTATCTTTCCCAATAAAGCATATCTAGGTTGTATCTTCATTTGCTGCCACTACGGGCATGTTTTGTCTGTGTTTGTGTGCACTTAATTGTGCAGGATGCAATGTGCATTAAATTATTTTTCAACAGCACAGAGAGTTTATTTAAGCTGTGACACTCAACTATCTACAATCATTACAAAAAAGAAAAAAAACAACAACTCCAAATTGATATAATCTTTAAAAAAATAGCAACCTCCTTTTTGATCATGTTTAGCAGCCACAGAATTCTAATGTGACATATGTCAACATCCTATCTGCATTTAGCTTGCTACTATCAGCAGTCATCTGATTTCATATGAATATTTTTCCTTGCTAAATGAAAAGAAAAAAAAAAAGGAAGAGTTTAATTGTTTAGTTTGCCAGATAATCTTGAATTAATTTAATTTTAGCTTCCAGAAGAAAAACTGTATATATTTTTAGTGAGAGGTGACCTTAATCAAAAGGGAAGGGAAGAATAAGGGGAAGAATATTTTGGATCAGGGAAAAGTAGCTAAGGCAAAACTGTAACAACAGAGCTCTGCCAGCCAAATACTTTGTGGTGATACATTTGTGAAAATACTGAAGCTTACTTATAAAAAACTAATAAAATCTGTAACAATTACAGAAAGCTTTATAAACTATAACTAGCTTTGAATATGCTTGTTTCATGATTTCAGTTCTTCTAAATTTGGGTCTACTATTCTAAAATATCTATACTTTTTTTTTTTTTTTTCTTGGAACTCATTCTTTTTCTTTTCCTTCTGCAGCAAAATTCCATTAAAACTGATGGGTGATTGGAAGGAATTTTTTTTTAATGGAGAACCAATATATGAGCAAGCCTCAATTCAATCTTTGCCTGATGAACCAAGCCCTGAACAGCTTGTAGAGCTGAATAAAATGAATCTGTTAGATGAGAAAGATTATGGTGAATACAAGGTACATCAAACTGATGAGACATAATGGAAAATAATATGCCTTAATGTTTCAAAATCATAAAGATTTTTTGTGATGTTGAATTTCTTTCTTTAAATAGTTTCTGATTAAAGAATTCGACATGCATTTTCGTTTCCTTGCATGAGGTTCCATATTAAATATATGACTATAACATGTCAGTAGCTCTGAGGAGATGGTGCAATTTTAAAACACTGTTATAATTTAATTAATGTATATAATAGTGATTATAGTTCTCTCTTGAATTCGTAGGACCAACATATAAATTGCAATGCTATTAAATTTTCACTAATTGGAGTTTGAAAGTGTGGTTAATGCTACCACATTTGAAAATGCAACAGAAAGTAGGAATCAAAAGCAAGTAAAATGAAATAAAGAATCTGTTAAAAAACCTGAAAGTTTTTTGAACTTATCTATTTATAAGGACCTTGTTCAGACAACATCAAATTATGTAATGAATTTCATGATCACTTTGTTTAGGTGAAAAAAGGCATAAAGTGATCATGAAATTCATTACATAATATATATATATATATGTTACATATATATATTACATTATATAAAATATATATAGTATATACTGTTTATAATTTATAATATATATATATTAGACCTACAGGGAGAACATACAGGACAGACAGGCAGGAAACAGTTACTGGGAAGCACTAAAGAAAAATGAATTTTTTAGTGTAATTGTTGTTTGTATGGCAATGTCACAGTAGTTTTATCTAGATGAAGATTATAAACATTTGATGACACATTTAAAGCCCTTGTTTCACTTCCATTTTTTTTTTTCAAATGCACATTCACATCGTTTTTTTCTGGATTTTGTTAGTTTTATGCCTTTCTGCATCAGCATTCATCAAAAGCTTGTATCATATGATGTGTAAAATTGTAGGCACCAATTCATACTTACATCTTCTAAAAACTAAATTGGACAGCTAATGCCTTCAAAGTAATGCTTCTATATCGAAGTGTATTGGTAGATCATTCTGTCAAAGTGCATGTTCATTTTCTTAACCCTGGAGAAAAAAAAACAAATCAGTACAAGCAACTTGGCATCTCTCAAGAGTAATAAGTTTACATTAGGAATACTGACTAAAAGTGTAAAATATATCTGATAAAATATGAGAACGAAATACAGTGCTATCAGTCTGTTGCACATTCCACATCAGATTGAGCTTGAAAATATTTTGAAACTATCACATGATCAGTTGTGGCAAATCACTTAAATTAATGGAATTAACCAAAATAAGCGTAACAGCTCAAAATATAAAATGATTTCCAGTGTCTGTCAAGAGTGTTGACCAGGAGTTCTATAACTATAATCTGGATACCTGAAAACTTGTTTCTTACAGGTAAGCTACTTGAGCTCAAGACAGGTACAGTCTAGCAGTCTTCCGGTAAAAAAGGCAAGAAGACCAAAAATTTAGTATGAGGGAACATTACATTTGGAATTCCTTTTTCCTACACTTCTGACAGAATTTAAAGCAACTGATTCATCTCTACTTTCATGTTTAAGGAAGAACAGTTCAGATTAGATTAGAGGTGATACTGTCCAACTAATTTTTTTTTTTTTCCTACTGATTACAAATAGGTGATATTTTATTTCATAGTGATAATAAGAAATATTGAGTTATTCTATCTAATGTACATATTAAAAGTCAATAATTATCAAGTTCTGTTAGTAAAATGTCTACTGTGGCAATAAATCATTCATGATAGTAGGTTCAGAAAAAGATTGCATATTCTACCTGAAACATGAATTTAAACATTATCTTTTGACAGAACTTAGAATGAAACTGTTTGCTTTTGTTGATGGTGATTAAATATTTAATTTATAGAATTATACAATTGTTCAAGTTGAAAGGGACATGAAGGTAATTCAATTCAACCTTTTTGCTCATAGCAGGGCCAGCTTCTGAGCCAGATAAGGTTGCTCAGCACCTTGTCTGTCCAGCTGTCAAGCGTTTCCAAGAAGAGATTCCACATATGTTCTGTGCAACCTGTTCTAGTGCTTAACCACTCTCATTGTGAACATTTGACTTTCTCTTTCAACCCTCTATTGCTCATCCCAAATGAGATGACAAATTAGAATCTAATTTGGAATAGTATTAATCTGCATCCAAAAAACTGTGTAGTAGACTGCAACCAAATAATAATTAATACAGAACAAGCATTATCCTGCATACTATGATGTTCTATTTTAGCTTCTTACAGCATAAACTGTACATCATGAGTTTGCTATTGTAATAACATCCAATACTGAAAGACTCTGTATTAGAGTGTCAAAAGCACAATTTTCTGTTAAATTCTTTTGACTGCATCTTTCCTTTCTCATCTTTCCCCAAATGTGATTGTCAGTAAAAACTGACAAATTGATTGTCAGGGATTTACTAACAGAACCTCATTAAGCTGTATGCTGCTAAATCATACAATTGATAAATATCTGTCAATATCAGAATAGAAAAACTGGAAATTTCTACTCAGCATTTCCTTAAAATAGTTTGAATTATGTGTTGTTTTGGATTTTTTGACATCTCTATTGAATATGCCGTAGGCAAATAAATGTATTTGAGATCTTTGTCTGTAAGAATTTTCAGAGATTTATGTGTGATACTGGACAATAATGTTACCCAGATTTTAGAATTATGAGTATTAGGGGACAAGACTCCTATGCCAAAAACCTGCTACTGATTTGTTTTCATGAAATGATTTTTCATGTTTATGGAATAAAAAAAAATATATATTCTAGGCATCATTAAAATGGTTGTAGGAGTCCTTGTCTATCTCAACTAGGAATTAGTGAATATCAATAAATGCTATGATATAGCTTTTAACAAGGACTTGTTCTAAAAAGCATTTTGTTATTTAGTAGGGTTCAGATTTGGTTATTGTATATTCTCATTTTATGTATAAATACATATAAAGAAAGATAAAGGACAAGGCATATTGACAAAGTTTTTGTCATTTATACAGAGTATGACTGGGGAATGGTGCCCAGCTGAAGAGAACAGTGAAAACAAACCTCCTCCTAATAATAACATACTGGGTCATGTGCTTCGTAGACTGATGGATATATTCTATCCTCCAAAACCCACACCTTCACCACCTGTATTTCCTCCATTTCCTGTCAAGGGATGTATTTTGGGAAAAGCTTTTAGTGGAAAAACTACCTGTGTAAAGTTTATTGAAAAAGGTAGAGGTTTTGTTTCCCTAAAATTCTTAAACATATTTTTTTGCATTAAAATTCCACTCTTACAAAGAAAATAATTTGAGCAAATCTTTGAACTACTAATCCTTCAACCTCAGATGCATCTGTGTTTTGCAGGCATTGGTTGCAAGTCATTCCTTCATTGTGTTTCAAAAAAAAAGCCCCTGAACTTGTATATAGCATTAATATAGTATTACTTCTGCTTTGAGAATTTTTAAAAAACCAGAACTTTTGTCTAACTTCTCTGAGGATAGTTGGGATGATTGTTATAGAAGAGCCTAGTGAGATAGCTATGATTGTGGATGCACACTGTCCAGTAGTTACAGAGAAGAGACATTGGAAATAATCTATCAGAAGCCCAAACAAAAGGGATAGTGCATTACTTTGCATGTAAAAATGCTGTCTTCTCATCGTTACTTGCCAGTAATAATGCCTCAATATGTATGGTCAGCCGCAACTGTAAAGTTACCTATTTTTTTTGTGTGCATTAGTTTGCAATATTCAGATACTATCTGTTGATACTCTGGTTCAGGAGGCCATCCAAGCTTTTCTTAAAAATGAAGTTAAAAGTGAACACAATGTGATTTCAGAGGAAGCAGAGAGTTCTGGGGAACAAGATCAGGTAAGAATTTTTGTTAAGTTTGGGTTTTGCTTCCACAAGGAGTTGAGAATGAAATACACAAGGAAGAAAGCATGTTGTTTCAGTTTTTCACTCCATTTCAAAATTAATTCTAAGTTTGGACTTGTAAGACTTGCTTCTACTTTATAAACAACGCAGTACTTAAAATGGTTAAATTACTTAGATGGTGACACACTTTCATAATTGTGAATTAATTTATTGACCTCACTGCAAGCATTTTCTGTCTGAATATGAAGAGTTTATTAGGAAAATCTGTCCTGTGTGTGCTGGTTAGAGTTCTACATTGTGTTAAAGCTCTTGCTAACCCTCACATCTATCTAAGATATGGTACTTCCTATGTCATTTCTGAGTTAGCAAAAATGTACTCCTGATCATGCTGCTGCTAAGCAGATAATTCATCCCATGACAAGGTTAGTTTTCTTTATGTTCAAAGATACTTAATTCTACAGTTATCTCCTTGGATTAATTGCTCACTGGAAAATTCTTCAAAAGCTAAGATACAGAAGAATCCATGTAGAACTAATGAAGTTAAATGCTGCTGTAGGAAACTGTCAGTGGATTAGTGGTAGTGAAAATCACAATAAGTTGACAATCAAGGCAGTTAATTTTTTATTTCTTGGTCTTCATATCCTTTGTTTCTTGACTTTGTTTCTGTCTGGCTATTTCATGGGTGTAATGATAAAAATCATTACAAGATCTCAATTAAATTTGGCCTTTTTTGCATCAGTTGAAACTATTTCTTCTTAACAAATAACAGTAAATATTAAATATACATAAATAACACAACTAACAATAAATTCAAATAAGTAAGTAAATATAATATTTATAGTAGAATCATACTTTTTTTTAACAGTGAGTGTTTTGAACATTCTGAGCATATTAGTCTTACGCTGCACTCTTCCACAGCTGTCTGTACGTGCCCAGCTTGGCTCTGCATCACAGAAAATATTGAAGAAAGGAAAAAGTATTCCTGATGAAATACTCATTGACATCCTATTGGAAGCCATTAAGTATGAAATTGTGTAGCTTTTCTTTTTTCTCAGTTATTTGGAACAAAATTATGCAGCTTGCTGGACAAGATGTAGTAATTTCTCTTTATTAGGGTATTTTTTGACCACTGGAGTTTTTTACTTGAAAAGTGGAGCTAATCAGTGAAGTTATTTAATGCTCATTTTATGCTAGCAGTAGAGTGCTAGCAGTAGAATTTAGCCTTAATTTATACAGACATTATTGTAAACTGCTGGAGGTCAGTAAAAGTACACGCATAACTATTGCATAGTCCTTAAATATAACTCATGTCTCAGTTTTGTTAATTAGTTGGAAGGTATTCAGAAAGAGTATTTTTTTTCTTGTAGGCTTTGTGAGATGCATAATCCAAGCACTCACACATAAGCATTTTTCTGTACTTTTGTTTTACGGCAAATTTTCACAACTACCTTGATGTGCAATTAGCACTGAAGTTCCCACATCAGTATTATTTAAGCTATACTACTCCAATTAGTATATTTTAAAAGTACAACACAGATTTTGCTATTTGTTACTTCAGTGCAAAAGTTAGTAGAGAAAGTAGTGAAATAAAACCTCTAATCATAGTCTGTATAGAGATTAGTTTTGAAAACTTTATTTTACAAGAGAGCAAAAATTGCGGGTTTTTTTGTTTTTTCACTTTTAGTTAGGCTTGATGTTATTTTTCTAGTTTAAAATCCATTGCTTTACAGATTAAGTTAAAATTATGATTGTCATATTCTGCATTCATAAGGATGTTTATTACATTGAAATTCAGAATGAAAGACTTCCAGGGCAAGGTCTTCTTTACATGTTGTTATTATTATGCTATCAATTCACTGAATGATTCTGGTTCCTCATTTACTTTTAGGCAAACACCACCAGAGAAGGGGTGGATTTTGGACGGGTTTCCAATGACAGTTAAGCAGGCAAAGCTATTTGACAAAGCCTACACAGGGTTTGATCCGGAAGCAGAAGATGCAAATCCTGGGAAGCTCTCACTTGTTACAGATCCCAGAGTCCCTGACAAGTTGCCTGTTACCTCTCCTGCATTAGATGTTGCTATATTATTGGATATTTCAGACACCATAGTACTGGAACGTGCTGCTGACTCGAACTGTAAGTTTCCAACTACTTTATAACAAAGTTAAATGACAAACAGATTCTGATATATGGGGTATGCTTAGATTGCTATAATATTGACATAACTGAATTGTGGGTTCTTTGCAAGATAGAATCATAGAACTACAAAACGTTAGGGGTTGCAAGGGACCTTTGGAGATCATTGAGTCCAACTTACCTCCCAGAGCAGGACCACCTAGGACAGGTCACACAGAAACACCTCTAGATGGGTCTTAAAAGTCTCCTGAGAAGAAGACTCCACAACCTCTCTGGGCAGCCTGTTCCAGTGCTCCACCACCCTTAGAGCAAAGAAGTTTTTCCTCATGTTGAGGTAGAACTTCTCATGTTCCAGATTGTGTCAATTGCCCCTTGTCCTATCACAGGGCACAACTGAAAAGGGATTGGTCCCTCCTTCTTGACACCCCCCCTTCAGATATTTACAGACATTAATAAGATCCCCTCTCAGTCTTCTCCCCTCTAGACTGAACAGCCCCAGGTCTCTCAGCCTTTCCTCACAAGACAGATGTTCCAGTCCCTTAATCATCCTTGTAGCTTCTGTTGGACTCTCTCAAGTAAATCCCTGTCCCTCTTGAACTGGGGAGCCCAGATCTTGGCACAATAGTCCATGTGTGGTCTCACTAGGACAGAGCAGAGGGGGAGGAGAACCTCCCTTGACCTACTGGCCACACTGTTCTTAACGCAACCCAGGACACTACTGGCTCTCTTGGCCAGAAGGGCACATTGCTGTCCTATGGATAATTTGTTGTCCACCAGGACTCCAAGGGCCTTCTCTACTGAGCTGTTTTCTAGCAGGTAAACTCCTAATCTAGACTGGTGCACGGTGTTGTTCCTCCACAGATGCAGGACTCTGCACTTGTTCTTGTTGAACCTCATTAGGTTCCTCTTTGCCCAGCTTTCCAGTCTGCCTAGATCTCACTGAATGGCAGCACAGCCTTCAGGTGTATCAGCCAATCCTCCCAGCTTTGTGTCATCAGCAAACTTGCTGAGGATACACTCCATCCCCTCATCCAGGTCATTAGTGAAGATGTTGAATAAGACTGGACCCAGCACTGACCCCTGGGGCACACCACTAGTCACATGTATCCAGCTGGACTCTGGACTGTTGATCACAACCCTCTGAGCTCTATTTTTTAGCCAGTAATGTAATAACAAGTTGCATATTTGAATTAAAGTTAATAAATTATATATTTTCCTCTGAAAATTATGAAATTAGAAATTGTTTAGGTTTCTTGACAGCTTTCTTCTCAATTTGTAAGGCCCCTCTTAACAAAAAGTACATGACTAGGTATATGTAACACATTAATCCCAAACATAACTTACCAGATATACCTGTAAATTGTACCTATTGGAGCAACACAGCACTATTGCATAAATTCTCTACATCTCACAGTATTGCCTTATTTAATTGTGCATTATCACCTTGAATGCTTTAAGATTATTTAAAAAACTTTTATTTGTTTCAGTCAAAGGCAGACTAGGAGTGTGCAAATGCATGTGTATATGCTTGTTTGTACTGAAATTTCACTGAAGCTGAGGTTGCACAGTGGCTGGTGTTAGCACATGAAACAGCAGCTGGAAAAAATACAAGTTACAACAGGTGCAGAAATGTGCCTCATTATAAATGTGTAAATTGTATTTTTCTCCAGGAAACACATTTGAAAAAGGATGGAGGAAAGAATAAACAAAGGGATGGGCCAACATTCATTCTCAGCGGGTGCCAGCATACCCTCCCTATTTATTACTGCCTTTGTTTTACCTTCACTTAAGCAGCGAATTATCAGGAATAGTCAGTTTTGGCCAAAAATGGCAAAGGCATTAAGGGCTTTTTGAGGGCTGTTTCACTTCCAGACCACACATTTTTAATTACTCTTACTCACCTTGGCAAAAGACAAGTTCTTTCCATTACTATGCCCCATATTGTCCTAATTATAAGGAGATTCCTCTTCCTGTTTTTCATGGCATGGTTTGAATTAAATCACCATTTACCTTTAGCTTTTATGTACTGATAGTGGTGAGAATGAAGCAAAATCATTAGAGCTTCTGCTAACAATGCAGTGAAGATAAAAGTATATACACTTGTTAATTTATGATGTTGTGTTGCCAGAACAAAATGTCATAGTATATAATGTAAACTCAGAAATCCACACAGAATTTATTTCATAAGATGTAATGGGGTGACGGAAAGTTACAAGAACCATAGAAAATAGAAATCAGTTAAAAATGGTTTATTTCTAATAAATTAAAGGGTTTTTTAAATATTTCAGAAAAGGAGTAGTTACTTCAAGGAAGATTCAGATTAGACTTGGAAAATGCCTTCTATATGTTAGAATAGATGCGACTGAAACAGTCCACCCACAATAATGTTCCCTCTCTTCAACTGGAGATTTCTATGATGGCACAGCATCCATCAGGACATGTTAGTGCTATAATTGGCTGTGTACTTAAACAGAGAAAGAGGCAATTTTATATTTCTGTATTTTTTTCTCAATGTTTGTTTGGTCCTCAATTTTTAAATTAAAAAATTTAAGATCAAGGAATATTGAATTTTTTCTTTTCATAATTATCTTACTTAGGGCAAATAACTACCTGCAGAACTTATTTTTTCATTATATGCTCTTATGTGCTGTTTTCCACTGAGCAGCTAAATTAAAGTCATCTCAAACTGCACAAGAGAACAATCAAAACTCCGATGCTGAAATCCCAGAAAAGAATCTTGTCTCAGTCAGGGACAAGGTGCTACAGAGGTATGTTGTACAAAGTACAAAGTGTTACTTCAGGCTGAGATTTAGGCATGTAATTAATCTGAATCTCACGTGTGATCCGTGATAGTGCTGACATGGCTAATGTTAGGATTTTACTTAGTAGTTTCTTTAACATGAAGTCTAAAGAGTACTTTCATTTTTGAAACAATATAAATAATCCTAGAACATAAGAATTAATGTTTTGCTTTTCCAAGGAGAATTTTTTTTCATATATATGTTGCATGAACTGTATGTATACATATACATGTATGCATATATATCTATACATACATATATCTGAGAAATGCCGTATATGTGTGACTGCCCTTGAGTCAGATGTACTAGAATCACCAAAGTCACTTCTGTGTTTCTAAAAGAAGTCTTAAGATTGATGTAAATTTACATAAAGACGAAATAAAACAAATGAGTTTTGTTTCTAAATATTTAAGACTATCAAACGTTTTAGACTACTACATTATTTATAACTATTTTTGTTGTTGTGTGATAATAAAGTAGGTTTAGCTGGTGAAAAGTAAGAGATACATAAGACCAGTTAAGAGTAGGAATTTTGCTTTTTTCCTGTGTTGAAAATGAAGGGGTTGATGTGGATGGAGTATTATTTTACAGAAGATACTGGGTGGGTTTAGTATTCTATTAGATACTCTGCTTTTTCTTTTATTTATTAATTTGGAAAAATGTTTTATCTTTCATTATTTAGATAGTAGTTTTATACATTAACATGATTTTTCTAGAATGACAGGCTTTCTAAACACGTGGCCAGAATTAGACAAATGGTTTTCAATCCATCAAAATATTCTTGTGAAAGTCAATGCAGAGACACAGGAAAGTCTGGTCTGTGAAACAGTGAAAGAAATTATAATGGAAGAAATTGCCAAAAGCCAGGATAGAAGTAAGTTTTCCTGTTCTTACTTCTTACAATTCAGTGAGAAAATATTTTGTTCTTTACAATTAACACTAGTAATTAATATATAAAACTATATGGAAACACACATTTTCACTGGCACTGCAAGACCCTGGGAATTTGTAGGTTAGTGATAAATGCACCAGAACTGTGAACTTTGCTGTGATGTTTTTACATTTTTAGAGGATATGGGCTAATTTCACATCATTATAAAGGTCATTTGAGAATTATTTTCTCAAATGTTGTGTCCAGCAGTTTTTTTTCTTTTTACAACTTAATCAGAATGGTAGTTTTTCCACTGAAGCATCCTGCAATAAAGTGTTTTTCAGAGGCAAGTATGTTACACTTAAAGTGAAACAAAACACAGCTACTCTTCAATGCCAAGCTTCTTCCAAAGAAAAAGACAAGACAGCAGTGTTTTAATACAAGCCTATTTATTTTCTTTTAATATTTTCAAACCCACAGCAAAACTTTCCAAAATTCATGCACCTGACTCTGAGGATTAGTTTTAAAGTAAAAATCTAGTTTTTGTAGGGTCCTTCTATGGTCACTGATGAGATGCTGATTTCTTTCCACAGGTCTGTTCAGATCCTAAGATTGAATCATGCTCTGAAGCTGCTAGCTACATCCAGTATTATTTTGCTATACTATAGGCTGGCATTGTTATTTATTCCCATTTCTTTCTCTACCACGTTATCTTTTCCAACTCTTTCTTTCTTCCTATCCATCATCTTTCATACTTTTCAACTTCTCAGAATAAGGTGTATTTTTCACGTTAGGCCAAATTTAGCTAATTTTATCTGTTTCTTCTTCAATGGTTTTCTTGATCAAGTCTTTGCTAAGTGGAAGCTTTAAATGTTTAAAACTGTTCTTTAATTAAGGTGCAAGTCCTTGAAATCATGATAGGTATAAGAAATTTCAAAATTGTATCAACACCACCAGACTTGGTTTACCTGGTAAAGAATGCATGCATACTGATTCATTATCTTCCTGTTTCTCTTGCAGTGATGGACTTAGAAAAGTATTAGTCCTGCAAAATATAAGCTTAACTGGAAAGTGATTTTGTAACTGTGGCATCACGGATTTGATTAGTGTCTTTTTAGATGAACAACACCTGAGTAATGAAATATTGAATCTGTTCCATTATTTTGAATTTGTCAGAGTAGCACAGATGTCTAATTCTTTTAATACTTAAAATACATTTGAAGGTACTAATTTTACTTTCATATTCTAGGGTCTGTTCAAGAAACATCAACAAGAAAAAAAAGTTTATCAGTTAAACATGAAAAACGGCTTCCTTCCATTGGTGTGGCACCACCACCAATTGAACCAGGATCAGAAAAATGGATTTATGTAGATGAACCACTTCCCAAGGTATATTTATTAATTATTAAAAGTCTTAGGTATCAAAGTATGTATTTTTCCTCAGTGTTTTATGCATATTCTACCTCAATCTTTTGTCTCATTGTGTTATTTTGTTTCAACATTTTTCAATGAAAGGAGCACTAGTACTGTATTTTATCTATACAAGTAACAGTTGCTGCTAAAATATAAGACAAGGAAACACACTTTGAAATTTTTTGTAATTTTTTATGCTAATTCTTCACAATGATGTTGAAGAATAACTTGTGGGTGCTGAAACAATAATACTTTTAAATATTATGAAATACAAGCATAAATTTACTGGGTCAGTTTCCTGTCTCTGACAAGGTCTAGTTGGAATCTTGTAGAAAGAATGTAAGAAGGGGGAAGGTGTGCACTGATCTGTCTTCTAGGATACATTTTTCTAACATCTTTTTCCCCAAGGACTTCTTCCTAGTTTTCAGTGATGTGAACTCTAGGGATTTCCTGAGACAACTGTGTATCTGCATCTTTGTGTGTAGTAGCTCTCAATAGACATTTCTTCCATGATTATGTCTAGTTGCTTTTTTAGAGCAATTTACTTTTTTATCTCCATGCCACCGCCTGTATAATTATGTTTTTTCTTTGAAAAAATGTTTCTGTCTCTTTGCTTTATGCCTGTTGTTTGCTTGGATCATTCAATGACCCTAGTTCTTCTATTGTGAGGTACAATGAATAATAATTCTATAATCACCCTCTAAAGTTACTGAAGATGTGACAGGCATCTATTACGTCTTCATTTTGCTCAGTGTTTCTTTGCTTCTCCTGTCCAGTCATAATCTGTTTAACTCCTCTCATGTGGAGTGGTTCAATATGTTCAGTCATGAATCATGACTTTCTCTCTGTCTGTTCTGCTATAAATTTCTTGAGATGGGGAGCTGGGACTGCATGCAATATTTTGAAGGATGCATAATGATGCTTTGTATTTAATTTTGTAATTCCCTTTCCAGTATTTACCAGTCTTGCTTTCATGGCTTCAATTAGTTTGCATAAAACAGAATTGTCATGGTTGGAACAGATCTCTAAGATCACCTAGTCCAACAGTCAAAAAAAAAAAAAAAAAAAAAAAAAGCCCGCTAAAGCATGTCCTGAAGTGCCACATCTACACCATTTTTAAATACCTCCAGGGAGGGTGGCCCAGCCACCTCCCTGGGCAGCCCATTCCAGTGTCCAATCCCTCTATCAGTAAAGAAATTCTTCCTAATACCTAGTCTAAACCCCCCCAGTGTAACTTCAGGCCGTTTCCTCTAGTCTTACCATTATTTGAGAGAAGAGGCCAGTGCCCACCTCCTTACAATCTATTTTCAGGTAGATGTAGAGAAAGAGAAGGTCTCCCCCCAGTGTCCTCCTTTCCAAACTAAAGAATCCCAACTCCCTCAGCCTGTCCTCACAGGACTTGTTCTCCAGCCTCTTCACCAGCTTTCCTCTTCACCAGCTTTTCTGCCCTTCTCTGAACTCAATCTCAACTCAGTATCTTTCTTGTAGTCAGGGGCCCAGAACTGAACACAGCACCCAAGGTGCAGCCTCACCAGTGTGCAGAACAGGGATAAGACCACCTCCCTTCTGCTGGCCACACTATTCCTTACACAAGCCAGGGTGCTGTTAGCCTTCTGGCCACCTGGACACACGCTGGCTCATGTTCAGCAGCCTTTGACCATTACCCCCAGGTCCTTTTCCTCTGGGCAGATTTCCAGCCACTCTTCCCCAAGCCTGTAGCATTGTCTGGAGTTGTTGTGACCGAAATGCAGGACCCACCACTTGGCCTTGTTAAACCACATGCAATTAAACCTCATGCAATATGCTGGGCTTCCCCTGGCCATGGGGCTTTATTTTGCATTTCATGACAGTCAGTCAGTCAAAACTCACCTTTGCAACATGGGAGTCAGCTTAGATATTTACCAGCTTGAACACTTGTGCACCATAAATTTTGATGCTTAAATACTCAGTTAATATCCTCAGTTAGTTTATTAATATATGCAAGGCCACAGTTATCTGAGTATTCTGCTGGGATTTCCCATTCATTTAGAGTTGACACTTATTTCTGAAGAAATGCACAGGATAAACTGTATGTGACTACAAGATCTGTAATAAGTTGTAAATAGCTGTGTGTCAGAATAAATACATAATGAAAAATTTAGTCATATGATTTCATGAAATTATCTTTCTTATATTGGCTAATGCTACAGGTAAATGCATTACCAAGAATCAGATCAACTAATTTTGATGTTTTTAAAAAATTCACAGGAGATACCTCATTTTTTAGTACCTTACTGGGAAATGGTAGAAAATTCATACATAAATAGCATCAAAACTATATTTAGATGTCTAAGGGATGAACATCATTCTGTGATTTATTACTTAGCAGACATCAGGTGAGTAGAAATAGTTGCTTGTTACATTTATATTAGTATATTAGTATACTGTACTTTTCCTGTGGTGTTCTCTGTCTTTTAACACCAAAAATATTTTTGCCATAAATTACAGAAAAAAATTTCAAAATTATTTGAAGTGTCCAGATCTTAAGCAGGAATTAGTTTCTCAGTGGCAATCAGATTTTAATTCAATTGCTGATGACCTGAGAGAAGATGAGGAAACAAAAGCAGAACTACACCAAAGAGTTACTGTAAGTAAATGGCAAAACTTGTAATATAGCCTAAAATATTATTTCATTACCTACAAGCTTGATGTAGCAGGAATGATATAATTATATACATTTTTGTTGTTTTTACCACTTCTCTGACAGTATTTCACTTCCTCTTGTACATGAAGTGTTCTTTGCAAGTATATATCTGGTTTTTCATCGTATCTTTCTTGTGTCTTGCTTCTGTTTTTAGGCTATACTTTGGTATTCTGGCACATTGTAGAAGAAATGCTTCTCTCCTTTCTTTTTCTTTATGTTTTATATTTTTCAGAAATTTTACTCACAAGTTTAGACATTTCTATCACATTCTAATAAATCTTGGCAATCATTTAGTTTTTCCATAAATGCTAAATGGCAATATATGTCTTCTAAAACTGATTCACACAAAGTATAGAAATTTTTTTTTCAAAAATTTTGACTCAGGCAGATCTTTGCCAGTTCATACATTTTCTGAGAACACTTCTTAAAAAAACCCAACAACATAAGAGTAAGGCAGTTTTTAGTAAAAATACGACTTCCAGGATTTTTGTTTCTGAATGACCCATTCTAGTCTAGGAAAAAGGGAAGCTACTTCACTTTGAAAAGAGGAACTGTGGTGGGAGAAAAAAAAAAAAGCAAGAGACACATAAAACATACTTTTAGATTCGCCCAGAGGAAGATACCTCGCTGTCTCCTTCTCCAGTTGTCTACTGCTTACAGTAAATCAAAACTGTGACTTGAAAAACATGAAGACAAAGAAGAACATACTTCTCCCGACATGTCTCTGTAAGGTTCTGGAGAGAGATGTACATCAGTGTACAAAACATCAATTTGATTTGTTTGCATAGCCAGTAGCAGAACTGGCTTCTGTCAGCCCCCACGTTGAACAGAGCCACTGTCAGCTGGCTCAAGGTCGCCAGAGCTGAGACGATCAGCAATGGTGATGATACCTCTGTGATGGCATTTTTAAAGAAAGGGTAAAAGCACTGCATGGCAGCTGTGAGAGAGGAGTGAGAAAATGTGAGAGAAACAATTTTTCAGTCACCACAGACAGTGAGGAAGGAGGGGCAGTAGCTACTCCAGGTGCCACAGCAGAGATTCCTCTGCATCCTGTGGAAAAGATCATGATGATGCAGGTTGTCCTGCTGCAACCCATGAAGGACCACAGTGGAGCAGATACCCACTTTGCAGCATTTGGAGGATCACACACTGGAGCAGGTGAAAACACCCTGAAGGGAGGGAGCAGTAGCCTGTGGAGAGACTACACCAGAGCAGACTCCGGGCAGGAGCTGTGGCCTGTAGAGGAGCCCATATAGGAGCAGGTGTTCTGGCAAAACCTGTGGCCCATGGAGGACCCACACTGGAGCAGTTTGATGCTGAGGGATTGTGCACATAGAAAGAACCCATGCTGAAGCTGTTCTTGAAGAAGTGCAGCCCATGGGAATGACCCGTACTGGAGAATTTTGTGAAGGACTGTATCCCTTCAGAGGGACCCCATCAGAGGCAAGGGAAGAGCATGAAGGGGAAGGAGCAGCAGATAAAACACATACTGAGCTCATCACAAGCTCCCATTCCATACCTTCCCCATGCCACTTGGTGAGGAGGACGTAGAAGAGATAGGAGTGAAGTTGAGCCTGGGAATAAGAAGGGGTGTGGGAAAGGTGTTTTTAGTTTTGTTCTGTTTCTTGTTATTCTGCTCTGTTCTTAAATTTCAGTAAATTCAGTTAATTCCCCCAATCTGAGTCTGTTTGGCATATGATGATAATGGGTGAGTGATCTCATCATTATCTTCACCCACAAGATTTCCCATCATATTTTCTTCCTCTGTGCTCTGAGGAGCTGGAGTGATAGAGCACCTTGGTGGGCACCTGGCAGCTAGGTAAGGTCAACCTACCACTGCAAAGCAGATAAATGGTATGCTTATAGCTCTTTTATTTAGTAACATATCCTTACATGTGTATCCTGCAGTGTGGACAGTCATAAATATCTGATAGCCTTCACTTAATGTGCCATCACTGATGTCTTAGGTAGCACAAGAGGTGCTAATTTGTCAGCTTCCCTGTAGCTCTCGTCCAAGGGAGGACAACTGGATTTGTCTGAGGTCTGTGAAGTGGGGGGGAGAAATACGATCTGACATATTCAGCTGAGACCAAGACTTGGTGAATATGGAATCACCATCTAAAGCCTGAGCTCCTCATTGCAGGGCTAGTGGTCTGAAACACCTTATATCTTTATCCTGAAATAGATAGGACAGAACTGCTTGTAGCTGAAGAGAGAGCTCATCTTCCCTATCTTTGTACAGAATGTAACAGCACTCTACTCACCTCCTCTTCCTACAAGGAAGTCTGTCACACTGTTTCCATGTGTAGATGGCAATGTGGACCAGAAGATTTGCAAGCATGTTGTATGCTTAGCAGGTCTTCAGGGCTGTCAGTGAGCCACAGAATGCTGCTGTTAGATATAGTGACTTGTTAAAGTGCCCATACTTGTAACCAATGTTAAAGACAAATGGAACAGAGCTATCTGAATTGCAAGAGTAGTTGAACTCGGGCATAATTGTTTTGAATTTTTCATATTCCACATCCCCTTAGAGTATTATTCTTATAAGTGCTAGCAAGCCATGCAAGTGAAAAGTTGTTGAGCAGTTGGGAGCTTAGCTATTCATATTCTCATATCTTTAGCTGACTTAGGTAGATTTCTCTGGCTAAGGAAAGCAAGTAAGACTACATATTTCATAGCTTTGCATTCTGTCTGGAACATTTGTAAAGCTACTTCCTATCAGCCCTCTGTAAACAGAAAACTTCTTCACCAGACTTTTTTTTATAACAATAAAGAAAAAGCCCCAAATGAGGGAGATGCTATATGCACAGGCAAAAAAAAAAGTAGATGTTTTCATAATACATATAAACAAAATATGTTTGATATTGTCTTTTAGGACCTAAGAGATAATCTCTGGGATATCTGTGATAACAGAAGGGAAGAAGCAGAGCAGGAACGTACTGATATCATGAATGATGGCTGGCTATTAGACCAAAGGGGGATTGCAATGAATAATTTCTTTTCACTAATGCAGGTATGGATCTACTATGGAGTCTGCAATGGAAGGGGACAATGAATTAGATTTGGAAGTCAAATAAGCCTCTGAAGAATTTCATATGGTTGGCTTCCAATAACTGTGGGACTCAGAATTAGATTAGCAAATGTTCATGCCTCTTCTGAATTTATCTAGAAAGCTAAGAAATAAAAAGTAGATGACCTTCCATACATTAAACTGTTTGGCAGGCAGAAGAAGTTAAGAAAAATACCACTGTTATTTCCCAACACCCCAGACTTTTAATCTGTAATGTATAGTAATATTATTTTCAATTTTAGCAGTCCAATGAATCATCTGAGTTTTGTAACAGAAACGTTAGAGCTGTTTATCCTTTTGTGATCATATTGACATCTGTTCTTAATTTACAAGTTACATAATTCACTGCTGATGTAGACCCACTTGCTGTTAAGGTTGTCCTGTATTTACCATATCACAAAACTACATCAGTTGTAACTTCACCAGTGTGGCTTGAAATTTTATCTAAAGACTGAAAAAAAAATAAATTGTTTGGACTGTTTTTGTAAATATGATGTAATTTGTTGCTCTTGAGATAAGCATTCAAATACCACCCATCTTTCACACATCTAACTTTAAAGTCTTCAAGAGACCATCTTAAATTAGTTGGCTCTGCATTCCTTCACATGAAGCATTTCCTGTCATTCAGCCTGACCTTTAATTACCTCACCCCCTGAAGTAAATTACTATTTTCCCATTATTGCTTTTTTTAGATGCATAAATTTGGTTTAGGGTTGTACTGGACAGGAATAGATTAGACTAGACTAGACTAGAGAGGCTTTTCTGTAAATTGAGTGGCAATTGTGTGAAAGTTTTGGCAAGTCTATGGAAGGCAATAGAAACAATGCTTTAAACACGTGCCATGTGATGCTAATCTGCCTAAAAAATCAGGCCAAAGCAGTGCAGGGTGGGCTTCCTGCCCTTCAGTTGTTTGTGTTATTTTTACATGCTTAATTAACAAGGGAACCACTCTTTTATCTCATATGAGTTTTGTGGTAATTTAGGTAAAGTTTGTGGGGTAGTCAGTTGCTATAGTAAGGAAATTATTCACGCTGTTTTCAGAGAGTCTAAATAATGTCCTAAATAAAGATTAAGGCCACTGACTAAAGAGAGAGGTCAAAATCTCAACTAACCACTGACTAACTGAATGACATGCATCCTGTGATTAGGATGTTTGTATGACTAAGTATTTTAAAAACGCATCTTGAATTAAGTACATGAGAGAGCCATATTAAAGTATTATTGCTGAGCTTGATTTTTAAATGTTTCACCTTTTATATTAATGTATAACTTTGCAACTCTAATTCTCTACTAGCATAATTTCATGGACATGTATGTTGCAGTCCAGAGGAGATTCACTGTTAATCTGATTTGATCAGTTTTATGTGCATATGCAAATAGCCACTTAAGATTACAAATACATTTATTACCCTTGTATGAGCTTTTATTTTCCTGAAGAAAAATGCAAAGAAAACTATTTTTACTTTCTTTACATAGTATATCTTCCCCAGAATAAATGAATTATTAATGCTAAAACTACAGAACTAAAAATATAATAACTATTTTTTTATGTTATGTCTTTGTTTGAGAAGGAGCCAAAAATAGGCTTCTTTCATCTTAAGCATTCTGTCTGTGGGTTTTTCTGTGGGAAGTTACATTTGTTCCCCAGGTGGCTGTTACTGTATAAACATATAGATTTGTATAAATGCCGTTTATCAGATTTCTCTCCACCTTTCTGTGTGCACACTGCTATACTAGAACATATTTTCTCCCTAACTTATGGATAAATACTGGTTTATACCACAAAGGTTTTATCCTTTGTTTTGTGAATGTGGTTTTGTGCATTTTCCCATGAATATTTAGTACTGTTTTGTCAGTTAGAAACTAACACCATACTGTATCAATAAATCAAAACATGACAGGTGTTAAATGTTTTTTGAATCTTACTTGATTTCTTCCAAGATGATTCACCCAGAAAGATCTTCAAGACACCTCAGTGTGTGAAATCTTTTTATTTCTTTGGTCCAGAAAAACTGTGTGGCTTTTAAAATTTTCTCCATTGCATGAACCTTTTTATTTTATGCTTTTTAAATTTTTTTGAACAAAAAGATCCCTATATATACCAAGTTTTTGGTACAGGTATTCTTGCTACCATAGAAATATGTAAATATCAAAATATATTGTAATAAAATTTAATGCAGCAAACATTATTTATTGTAAATATTTTTCCTCAGATTTTTATTAATCCTTAGAAATGTCAGTTTAAAGACATTATAGATGCAAGTAGAAAAATGCATTGAATACACTATAAATTATCAAACAAATATGATTATATTTGTTGCTCTCCCTTAGGCTCTTATGATTTAGAATTGCTTCTACTATGATGCATTTAAAACTGTAACAGAAATTTGTTCTGCCCTGTTTTTAATTGCAATCTTTCCATCTTTTCTTTTTGAGGTTGAAGTGGATCGTTTCCAAGATACAAAGAGAATTCTGCATGACTATTACAGGGCAATGGAAGGAAAAATTCCAACCCCAGACAGTCAAGATTTCACTAGAATCCCATTGTTAGATATTATTAACGTAGAACAGAAAGAAAACCAAAGACAATCAAGAAGGTAGAAGTGCATTATTAAATTTTACAAACATTTACAAATACAATCACTGATAGTTTTGTGGGTGTATGTGGAAATATATGTGTGTATACCTGGAAAGATGGAGAAATAAGAATTTTTAACAAAAAGTTATATTCAAATTATGAATCTTGAATCATCCTAAATATTTAATTTATCCCTGAATTTTTACTGATTTACTTGTATCATTGTCACTAATGCATCTCTTAACTACAAAACATTTAAAAAGCCACTTTAGCAAGAAATCTGCTAGGAATTGTTTCCTGCTTCCCTCTGTGTTGCTCACAGTTTCCAACACAACCCCCACACGACTATGTTAAATATAATTATGGAACATGAACAGGTTTAAAATTTGCACCAACAAACATATCTGAGTGGATTATATAATGACAAATACAAATAAAAGCAGCCTACAAAGATGCACAGAACTGAATGCCATGTTAAAAGGTGAGGTATGCCCTCAAATTTCTTTTCACAATATCAAAAATACTGTCAATAATGACACCGACTTTTAAAAAATACTTACAGTTCATTTAAAAACGTTGTGAGGCTGTACTTTTAGCCCACAAGGAATATATAAGCCATGACACAGTCATTTGATGTAGTTTTATCCATTAATATTCCTTAGGTTCTGTACTTAATGTAAACAGTTTTCTCGTTATCCACATTTCACCACTTTTGATCACAAGGGAAGTTCTTCCCTTTTTCTGTTGTTACAGCAAATTTTGGAAATAGCATTCTCATTCTCTTAAAATGCTCTCTGATGTAGTAACAAATTAATATATTTTTATAAAGGGGCTGTGTGAATTATACCCTGTATTTTATTTTTAAGGATTCCTCTAGTGTCTTCCAAACTATTTGCACCAGGAATAGATACTACCAAGTCAAAAAGCAAAGGAACTGCACTGAAGAGTGCTAAGGATGAGCATTTTGAAAATGTAGTTGCCACTTTTAAGAAAGACAAAAAACTTATTACTGATACATGGCAAGCAGCAGTAACAGCAATATCAAACATGGTAAGGAATGTTTAATTTACTTAAACATTTCTGAATCAGACAGTCAAAGCCCCCCATTCAGCAGGCAGCATAAACACACAGCTTTTGGCCTGCATATCTGTTTCATGACTCTTGTTCCGTATTTCCGTTTAATATGCTTGTGTTTCTATGAGGAAAACATTGCAATCTGTGTATTATTAGCACCTCCATGTTTGCAACTTACCCTTTCATTTCATTACTGAGAAAAAGACTTTGAATGTTGCCTCTATATATCTACTCCTTCCATGATAAACTCTCCCTTTATCTTTTGAGTGTAAGGAGTGGGGCAAATTTTATCCTGTGATGCAATGTTTGCTAAAACCTTTACATCCTTCAAAAGCTATGATTATATTATTTTTTATATATAGCTAAAAGTAAATTATTTGGGCTTTTCAAATGGTTTATTTATAGGTTTATTTTTTCTTTTCTCATTGATAATTTTAAAATAAATTAATTTTTGCACCCTTACAGTGTAACTGTAGTCTGGCTTTGCATCCTGGTGATTCTTATATTTCTCACTTTTTCCTAGAGTAGAGGTAATGGATTACAAGAATTAAACCCACAACCTTTCTGGCTGGCATTTTTGCTGTAGAAGTTTATTTTTTATAAATAATAAAATTGTAATCAATTTCATTAGTTAAAACATCTCCTTTGCTTTATTTATGTGTGTATATCTCAGCAAGTAGTTTCTGTAAATATAGGCTATTTAAAACAATAGTTGCACACTGTTGATACTATGTACTTTACTATGGTGTCAAGGTAACAGCTGAAGTACAGTTTAAAGAAATGGAGGAAGAAGTGGAAAGTCTGCAGCTATATCTGAGAGAAGATGTGACACTATCAGGCAAAGCTACTGGGAAAGGTGCCAAATCAGCTTCTAAAAGGAAAGGTATTTGAATTGCAGGCTTTGTTTTGCAGTGCTTGAAGTTACTGAAATATAAATATGTCAGTATTGGAGAAAAGAGTAAGCCAAGAGATTTGGATTTAATATGCCTTTTGAGATGTTAAATGTGACATAGCAACGTGAAAAGGTGGCAGTGGTAAAGGAGTGCAGAGGCTTTTGAATGGCAATTGCATGTATTTGATCATATGTATTGCTATTGTTATGATGTGGAAATATATACTCTCAATAGAACCTAGAAAGTAAATATTGTTTTTTCTTCCTGTGCTGTTTTGGGATTGAATAGTTAGAACTAGTTTATCAAATTAAATAAAATTATATTAAATGATGCTTATTTTTCAGCCATCAATCAAAATATTTCAAATATTAAAATAAAACTACAGGAATAGAATGCATAAATTATCCAATACCCCAAGATACTTTTTAACTAATTTACCAGCCCTGTAGTAGTATGAATCTATCAAGGTCTATTGTTTTTATGGTTTTATATTTATCTATAACATGGTGTAAATAAAGAACATAAAATCTAATACCATATTTAGTCCTAAAAAAGAAGAGACTCTCACTAAGGTAGATCTTGCGCATAGGCCTGGCAAGAGTCAGTCCAACCAGGTGGAAATACAAAATTTATCTGCAAAGGAGAAACAGACCAAAAAAACCCTTATCTCTTTAGCCTAGCCATTCAGACTGTCTGCTAGGAGGAATCCTGGTATGCAAGGTTGTTTATACTTTCCTTTTTTTTTTTTTTCCATAAATACTTCCTTGAGCAGGTAGTGGTTTAAGTAACTTCTACTTCTTCTGCAAAATGTCATAGCTTCAGCAGGAAGTGAGGCTGGTAACATAAATCTTGTATCATTTGTAAGGACATTCAACACAGCAAGAGAGAAGCTCCAGCCATGCAACTGGGAGGGTAGCCTGAAACTACTTCAAGTGAGAAAGCTGTAGCTGCTGAGTTATTATGCATAGAGCAGCTGATTTGTATTCTTTGACAGACATATTATTTGCACTGTACTCAGTGCTCTCTCCATGTTTAGTTCTGCTTATACTACAGTGAACAAATATAGCCCCGCAAATACTTAGATACCTAATTTGTGAGCCCCAGGGAGCCCTAGATGTGTGTTTAGAATCTCAGTGCAGTCAAGAGAACAGCAGATTTTCTGATTTCTACAAAAGCTTTGTGGTTAAAGATCAGCAGCTATCACCTATCGTATGCTAGTTGGCTAGGCAGGGATTGGAGGATTGCCTCTAGGAACTAAAGTTTTATTTGGTCCTGGTACTAGGTAACTTACCTGCAACCACAAAACTATAAAGCAACAGAAATCTAAATATGGTCTGTGTCCATAAGACATCTGATAATCCGCCTTTGTATTCTCATAAATGGTCACATCAAGTAAGGTGGAAAGTGCCATTTTTCATTGTAAAAAATGCACTGTTTTGTGAGTGCCTATGTATAGATACACAAAATTATCAGCAAAGTCCAAAGACTGTGAGGAGTCTGTTTTCCTGCAGGAACATCCTCTGCTGCATCTGAAGTCAGTACAATTCCTCTGACCCCGGAACAATTGAAGAAACAAGAACTGGCAAATAAAATAAAGCAAGAATATTTCAGTGCCTTGACAAATGAGGGTATGTTACTATTTTGTTACTTATATTGAGGGGTGATTGTTATTCCAAATTTAGGTGGTGTAATAGGCAAAACTAGCCAGAAACTCTTCCTGGGAAAATGGATGGATAACTAAGAAAAAGGAGAGAAATTGGTGTCTGGAGAAATCATGAACATTTCTAGGGTGTTAGTCATCAGTAATTTTGTGATAAATATATTTAAAATAGATTTTTTTCCCCTAATTTTTCATTATTCTTTTTTGTTCTTTTCTATTTAGTTTAATTAAATTTCATTTTCTATGACTAAGCCAAGTATTCATCATGAGAGAATAAATTTCCCATAGGTGGTTAGCCACTCTTCAGTATTCAATTGAATTGAACTCAGTATTTGAAATGTTTTGATCTGGAAAGAATTTGTTGGCAATTATATATTTTATTTCATGCTCTTCTCTCGGATTGCTTCTTTACCAAACCACAAGGGATTCAAGCAGCAAGACACAGATTTTGTGTCTTTTTACAGACAGACCCTTCCGAAAACTATGTATTGTTCAGTTATTCCATTTCTTTGTCAATCTTACACAAAATCTTTCCAGACAACTGGTCAATTTCAGCCAAAAATAGAAGTTCGAAACTGAAAATTGGTTGAATTTTTTTTTATTTTTTTTTTTTTTTTTGAAGATGGGTTTAGGCTGGAAGAAAAAAACCTCTTTTTCTTTAAAGGGAAGATGGAACTTAGCCACTTGAGATTCTGTCTGGCCACAGTTGGCAAGCTCATCATCACAGAATCCCAGAAAGTCACAGAATCCCAGAAAATCACAGAATCGTAGAATCACAGGAGGGTTTGGATTGGAGAGGACCTTAAAGATCTTCTAGTTCCAACCCCCTGCATGGCGGGGTAACATCATACAAGTTACCCCTTTGGCAGGGCTAACTTCTGCTTAGTATTTTCTATTCTTTTTTAAAGTAGCAGGCAAACAACAGTTAATGAACAAAACATAAATTCCTAAGGCTTCTTTAGGTCCATACCAGACCAAATGCTTGTACACCTACCTTTTTCAATATGATTTAATCCAAAAGCAGTTTAGGAATAAATATTCCAAGATTTTGGGATAATGAGAGGAATTATAGTCATTTTGAAGATCTTAACAGCATGAAGCTAAATTTTAGTTATTGGTTATAATTTTTTGTTTTGCTGAGGTTGTGTAATTTTCATCCTTTATTTAGCAAAAATGCCAAAACAAGAATCTGGGAAAGACTAAACATGTCGAGCTATAATTGCACAGGTGCATAGCTGGCACATTTGAGGATCATAGTTTCATTTGCAGCTATGGTACCTGGATGTTTGTGGGTTTTGGTTGTACAAATACATAGAAACGGGCGAAGTTACAAGTTGTTGACAGTTGATGTTGGTTTCATATTCCCTTTGTTGCAGCAATATGCCTTGTTTTTAACTCTGCCGCTCTTAAGAGAGCAGCTTTGTCAGCAGACTGTGCACTATCTGCTTCTGAAAACAGATACAAAATTTGTCATATATTTATCTTTGTAAGATACTGAGAGCAGCTACTCAAAGAAAATACAGAGAACTTACAAATAAGGCAGCTTTGAATGGTATTGAACAAATGTGACTAGACAAGCATCATCTAGGATAGTTTCAGTTGCTTTCAACCTTTTACTCATGTCTTTTCTATCCAGTAAAATAACCCTCTGTGAGACCCAAATGCATCCTGCTCAAAACAGAAAGCATGCAGCATTGCATTCTACTGCAGCAGAGAAAAAACATTAAAAGGACATGCCTCATGTTTTTCCTGGTCCATCTTCCTAAACTTAGTAGCATATAGAATAAGGTTTATAATGTAAATGATTTTACAGTCTTGAGCTTCAGAGTTACTGAGCCAATTACTATGTAATATTAATTATTTTAAAGATTCCGCAGTATGATAGGTTAAATATGATGAAAAATCAAGTTGAAAACTGAATTTGCCTTCAGGATTGAAAATAATCTATAGCTACTGGTCCTCTTTTATGACACTTCTTTTACAAGGCTTTTAGTGTCTTTCAGTGCTTCCTCCATGTGTCTCTCAATACCTTACCTTACCTGTCTTTTTGTTCAGTTGGCATCCATTTCACTTGGGATATTGCTGACTTGTTCCCATTTCATGTTCTTTTAGGTTCTTTTTATAAGTATTTGCCTCTCAGTGACAGACTGATTTTTTAAAATTATTTTTATTTTTCCAGTTCTTCCCATTCTCATTAAGTTCTCTATGTTTTTAAAACTTTCATGTAGATACTCTATGCATAATTTTGGTAGAAATGAATTATTTTCCTAGTGCTGAGTAACCAAACTGTTTTCTAATCCAACCTGAGTTTTAGGGTATAAAATAGTCATATATAGGAAGCTTGAAGCTAAACCAGGGAGGTTAATTTTGAAGAGCTGGAGGTAAGAAACAGAAAACCAAACTTTTATTGTGTTTAATGTACATAATACACATATTGTGACAATGTACATAATAAGTCAGATATGTTTTCTTTAAAATGTATCCATAATAGGGCACACAAACTTGCATCATTAAGCTTCCAGGTCTCTTGCTATAGAGTTAATTTCATTTGATGTCACTGTCTACTTAGACATGCCCTGCATCTTTCTATTAGTTTTAAAAGATATTTGTTACCTTGTGAATTCTGTTTATAGAAGACATGCTTTTGTAAAAAAAAAAAAAATTGTTCAAGAAGATTAATAGTATTTTACGGCCTAAAAGGTTAATGTGTTAAACTTCAGATGTAGAAGACCGAGAATTTCCCTCAAATTTTATAAATATTAATTATAATGACATTACTGTTTAAACAGAGCTAGCCACAAAATCTCGCCTAGAACTTATAAAAGAAAAAGCTTTAGCATTTGTTGAAGACCTAATAATGAAAGCAGAAGAGGCTTATAAAGATATGGAAAAGTGGCTCGGATCCAGGTTCTTGGCAGAAATGTCCAGGTAATATATATCAAGTCTTAAACAGGAACCTTTTTAAACAAACGAAACTATGCTAGTAAATATAGTTTCTATAGAAGCAAACAGTTAAAGAAATAAATAAGAAGGCAGAAATAACTTCAGTTTCTGAGCTGGATTTTTGTTTTATCTTAAATATCTGGATGTTGATAACTCATTTCTTGGATGATTATAAGGTTCTGCTGACAGCAGTACAGGTAATTATCAGTTCTGCTGTTTTTCTAGGCTACAGATTTAGCAGATTTATGACCATCAGGAGAGAAGCAATTATTCCAGTTAATTATTCTGTATAATTCTGTATAATTTCAGTGGCTTCTGTCACTTTGAATTGTGGGATTATTTTCTTTCCCGTGGTTTACACATGCCAGACAATTCTACCTACTTTTATTACTACTGTGCATTAGATTTCTCAAAATTATTTCAATGTACATTAAAAAAAGTTCTTCACAGTTCTTATGTCCAAGTAACAAACACGTGTTTGTGACCACTTAGGTCATCTGGCATCGATGGCCTATGTCCATAACCTTGAAGTATTTTACTTACCTAAAGAAAGGGGTAACTTTGCCTTTTGGAAGATGTTTCTGTCCTGTTCTAACTTTTGAAGCATACCTGGGACAGTGCTAGTTGGTTCTTGTCAGGGCAAGCCCAAGAGAAGAGGGATGAATGTAGGGTGTGAAGGCTCTAAGAGATAATAGCTCAAAGAGGCTAAGCTCTGCCTTCTAGCCAGTTTTATTTGCTCTCCTGACACCTCAGGCCAAACCTTTGTCTGGTTGAACATTGTAGGCAGCTGGCTTAATTCTCCGTATAAATTGTACTCATTACACTTGAAGCAGGAGTTCATATGCCTCTCCACAATGCTACTCTAGAAAGTACTCAGCACATCTTGGGTATAAGGGCAGAGCAGATGACAAGGCATTGAAACAGGCTAACAGATGAATACAGGTGGAACATTTATGCTTCAACCCCATAAAATCTGTGGAATAACGGAAGACTTATTCTTTCATATAATTCCATCAGGTCTCACCTGTGGGTTAGATCTGCCTTTATATAAATTTCTTACCACAGTCAACAAAAGTTTTCTTGCTGTGAGAGGAAGGGTACACTTCACAATGATTTTGCCGAGTACAGAATTCACATAGAGGATTTGTGATTCTTACTTGAGGAATGTTCTCAAAGTGTAAATTTATTAAAATTAGAACCTAATTTATTAACATCATGTACTAAAAGGACTCTTTTTTTGCATTTACACTTTCACAGTGTTGAGAAGCTGATTGAGGTTGCACGACATTTTATTGAGAGTTCTAGCAAAATCAATTACAAAATTACTTTAGAAGAAACAGATTTCTTCATCACCAGTGATGTAGAAGTTACTCCTGACCCTATTCCTTCACCACAAGTTCCACAAATAGAGACCTCTGGAAGTGGTACTCTAACTATTTCACAACTTACTACACTTCATAAGCAGTTTCTACAGGTAGCACCTAAAGGTAAGAAAAAAATTTTATTTTTCAGTCCTTGTCGTGGTTTGGGCCCAACACAACAACAAAAACCAGCCCTGTGGCCTCTCACCCAACTCCCCAGCACACACACACTCTGAGGTGTGGAGGACAAACCCAACTAGAAGCTCCTGGGTCGAAACAAAGGACAAGGAGGGTTCTTCACCAATTAAGGTTCTGGGCAAAACAGACTCAACTTGGGGAAAAATAATAATTTAATTTCACACTAATCAAACACACACAGGACACAGACAACACGCAGAGCAGGGCTTGCATATGTTGCCCCACCCCTCCCTTCTTCCCGGGCCCAAATCACTTTGTTCCCAGTTTCTCTCCCTCCTTCCCCCCAGCGGCACGGGGGGACAGGGGATGGGGTTTAGAGTCAGTTCACAGGCTGGTGGTTCCTGCTGCTCCTTCCTCCTCAGGGAGAAGGACTCCTTACAGTCCTGCCCTGCTTCCCCATGGAGTCCCTCCCATGGGAGAGAGTCCTCCACAAACCTCTCCTTCATGAGTCCTTCCCACGAGGTCCAGAGCTGCTCCAGCCTGGGCTTCCCACAGAGTCACGGGCTGCTTCAAGAAGTCACCTCCCCTGGTGCCTTCAGGGAATGTTCCACCACTTTCCTCAGTGAATGCAGGGGCACAGCTGCCATCTCGCCGTGGGTTGCAGGGAAACTTCTGCTTGGGCACTTTTTTCCCCTTCTTCCTCACCAAGCACCAGCACCGCTCTCCTACCCCAGCACCAGTCTCTTCCTCCAGCACAGCTCTTCTCCTTCAAGTGCCTCTCTGCTCAGGTGTTATAACTGTTCTTTTGAATGTTAATGGCAGAGGCACGTCTATTGTTCCTCTAACGGCTCCTTGGCTGGTTTGGGAGCAGGGGGAGCTTCTCAGCTTCTTACAGGAGCCATTCCTGGGGCCCTTCCCCCACTACCAAAAATGCTGCTAAACCAAATCAGCACACTCCTGAAGGTCTGTTTGTCACCTACTTGGAATTTAAAGTAATTGCTGGGAGCTACTACATGAGTTGCCTATATTGTTAAAGGTTATGTTACAATTAAAGATTGTGCTACATATGATATGAAAGCAAAGTCA
Source organism: Apus apus (assembly GCF_020740795.1). Taxonomy (NCBI): domain Eukaryota; kingdom Metazoa; phylum Chordata; class Aves; order Apodiformes; family Apodidae; genus Apus; species Apus apus. The sequence continues at coordinate 12,916,646 of NC_067312.1, forward strand.
TAGTGCAGAATATGGAAAACATTAAATACCAGACGACTTGAAAGCTGTTAATGTCTTTCCTTGCTTTATATCTGGAAGATCACATATTTAATATTCCTCTAACAGATGTTTCTGTAATATGCTTTTAGGAGTGTGACATATCAGGCTCACTTTGCTTAAAGATGCAAGTCTTGAAACTCATTCACTAATTCATAGATCAGCTGAAGCTTTATTATTTTAAAACATTTTAAAAGAAATCAGTATTTTCATGAAACTACCATACAGAGTCTATTATAACTATTACCCATTATATTCTTCAAGTCAATGTGTGCCAGTTGTTTTGGGTGATTTACAAGTGTTAACTCAAGATGTGTAATTTTTTTCCTTTGTACGTGACTTTTTTGTGTGTCTACCCTCTAATTATGGGAATCTTAGGTTTAGGCTGCTTGAAAAGACTTTATTGTGAAACTAAATACTGCTTTACAAGTGTTATAAAATAATCTAATTAAGGCAGTTTTAAACTGGGATGGAAAGTAGTTAAACACATATCTGCAGAAGGTTTCATTACTACCACTGTTCCATATTAAATTTTAGTATGATTGCCACTAAGATGGTGAAATACAATATGTAAGCATGGATGTACAATTCTAGATTCAACTAATCCAATGTAATAAGGCTTTTAAAAAGGCACGAGGAAGTTTTATTTAATTTTTTTTTATTCAGAAATGCTTTTCATGTATATTTATGGAGAAATCACACTTCCCTTTTGAGCATGAACCCATTTTAGGCAGAAATGTTTACAGTTTTCCTTTAGAGACATGCATATTGTCTTATCTATAGTGTAGGAGCATGGGTACATGTGTAAGCTTTCCAAGCTCTTCTAGAGATATTAGTTTAGTGGGTAGTATTGCATATATAATGCCATGTGAAACTAAAATTCTGCACATTTGTAATTATTAGATAGCACCATAGATGTACAACACAGATACCAGTTTCACTGGTATTCCTACTTAAAAGGTTTTTCTTTTCTTTTTTAATCACTTATTCATTAAGGTATTTAAAATGAAGAAAATTTTGTCTAATACAAACTTTAATGTTCTTAACATGTTTAAGACAGAATAACTATTTTCAATGTACTTTTAAATAACTAACAAGGAAAAAAAAGATTTAAATATTTATTTTTCTACTATATTGTCCTTTTGATAATATTATATTCATTAAAATGACCCAAGATGACTTTGATAACTATCAAAAAAAGTAAATAACCTGACTTAATAGTCAACAGACAGTAGAAGAATGCTGTTGCCTGTTCTCTGGGACAATGGTAAGGAATTACTGTTTAAAATAAGGTCCCAAATTTTGGTATTGGTTTTTGGTATTTACAAAATAAGTCTTATAGAAATTATAAACAGTTTTGTGTTTCGTAGGCATGTAAAGTATTAAAGAACTACTGATTCATCACAGACAACTTTGTTACTATCCTGCACACTTGATTCTCCATGGAAGCACCTTACTCACCATGCTAAGCACCGATGGACAAAAAGTACAGCCTATGCTGGACCTTCCTACCTACTGACACAGTCTTTTATTTGATAAGAAAATATTTAAGTCTTGTTTTATTATTATCCAAATGCTATTGCTCATGTTCCAGGTGTCTCTGCAGTATTTGTTAATGTCACTAACTCCTTGGATTTATTTGTTAACAGTGCTGACTCAGGAGCTGTGGCAGGTCTTAAATGGAGCTACTAACACTTTTTTCTTTACTGCAGTCTCTTGGGATCTGTTCTTATCAACAAAATCCAACTAACCACCTATAGTTTCATCCTCTGATTTTCTCTAGCACTGTATTCTTCCTATTGCCATATCTATTCATTGTCAGACATATGGAATGCCTCAACTTTCTTCTAAAGGTGCTGCAGACAGTGCAGTCTTGGAAATGTTTTGCATTACTGAATAGATCAAAATAGATTCTGTCACAGACTATTTTCCTCCATTTAACAAATGAATTACACAAGGAATATTAAATTTTATTAGCTTGTTCACAGTCACAATTCTCATTAACCATTCCAGTTTGAATTATAGAGCTGATTATTCATCAGAAATAACCTTCAGTCAGGCTTTAAATACTTCTATATCAAATAAAAAAATGTTTAAAATGCTTTTTAATAAAACTATACAATAATCTACTAGGATATGAACTGTTGTGGTAGAACATATGCCCAAATTGTATCCCTGCTTCTTTTCAAATCGTAAACTAGTAAATTGATTTTACCATGTTGCTAAATTTGGAACACGTAGGCCATTCAAGTATGCATCTCTCATCCCAAGCACTTTCATAAAAACAATTCAAGAACTTACAGTAGTAATCCTCATGATCTTGACTTTGATGGGAATGGGGAGTGGGGTCCATATGTGAGCACAGAAATAAGCTCAGCATCTCTAACTTATCTTTTATAAGATTATATTTCTTCTCAACGTCCTTTTTTGAAAACTTGGAAATAAGAAAGGTTAAGATTGTAGACAGAGGAAGTATCTTTTACTAGACACGTGGTATAGATAGCAAATGCCTAAACATTTTGGAAATAAAGGCCTTAATCAGAGGTCCAAAATAGATACAATAACTGTCCCAATATATCATGAAAAATTTGGTAGTTCTACTGACTTCGTTTCACTCACACCTCTTGATCATGTCTCTTATTAAATCATGTATGTTATTTAATTTCAGAAATCTGTGGTCTGTGTAGCCAATTACTTTTATAAAGCATGTTTAACATGTTTGTATATGCTTCTGTGCTTTTTAATATATATATATCCAAGCATTGATTTCAATCAGCATGAAAGAGGAACTCCCTTTTCTTCCATTCCATCTGGACTGTAATAGGCAAACCTTACTCTGTGTGCTTCTAAATGAAAACTCCGATTCTTGCTGATTAGTGAAATTGGCTAATTAGTGAAAAATGGGCATATAATGTATCAGAAGCAGTAATGATTAGTGAATAAATTAAGTAAATATTTACAGTGAAAATTATGTGTGTGGGGGATCGGTATCTCAGTATCTTGAAGAGAATTAATGTTTTTGAGACTCCTGACTTTTTAATCTAATGACAGAATTATCCCATATTAATACTACAAAAGTACTTTTAGACACAAAAGTTAGAAGAGTATAATTCAACCTCAGGTTTTATTTCACTCATTCATTCCTTATAGTGTTGCTGCATAATCTGGTGTGTAATTTGCATAGATCATAATCCAAACTTCTAGTCAGGAATCTCTATGGAAACATTTTTCTCAGTGAAAATGGGAGGAGAGGGAGAAATAGGAATCTGTTTAAATCTTTTGCTAAAATTTGTTGAAAAGGGAATAGAGCATTAACATAATTATCTTTAGTGTAGGTTTACAATCTCTTAATGGTTTTTTGCCTGTGTAAATTTATAATCTGAATCTTTACTACAGTTCCTCAGTTTATGGAAGTATTTTCCTACAGTGCCTGCTGACTAGTATATCATTAAGAAAGAGTCTTTTCGTATCATATCTGTGCCTTACAACTGAGGGTTGGCGATTGCTCTTTATTTCTTATGTCCCTTCAAAATGTCACAGTCCTGTTTCACAGGGTACGTATCTAGTGTACTTTTTATGCTGCTGTCATTCTTAATGCTCCCTTTTGGAATGTTTGTTCTTCTGTTTTCAGTTTCACTTGTGGTCATAATCACAATTTCTTAATGAATTAATTTTTATCATTTAAAAAATTATGCTCATTGAAAAGGATATAATTGCTTTTCAGTGCCACCTTATGTATCAGAGAATGATACCAACTTTAAAAAATATTTTAATGAAAAACAATTCTACTTGGTGCACTTTGTTCGACATCATTTTTCCTTTTGATTTCATTGAAGACAAACTATGTGAAAAAGAGGTTTCTTCGTAAGTAGTACAGGCTAGCTGCCTTTTGTATCCTGTGTTCTTTCCACAGTACCACAGTACCCCTACCCTGCTCCTTCCCATGTCTATTAGCCTCATTTGAAAAATCAAAACAAAACAACACACAATAAGAAAACTGTTGTCTTTCTTTCATATCATCTTAATTATGTGTTTTGCTTGCACAGCTGCAGCCAGGGTGCACTGGATGTGGAGTGTGGTTCTCAAAGTGCTGACTGTGGTCTGGAACCGAGTTTTGACTGACTTGTGTCCCTTGGCCACTGAGTGGATAAAAGCTGGTCATCTCCCCACTTTTTCCTCAGTAGGAGAGTTATAAGGACCTTCCTCCTGTACCTTGGAACAGATCTGAAAGAAATTTATAGGACCTTCATTCACCCTCACTTCTTGATGAACTTGGTTCAAGTTTGCCTTTCTCAAATTATCAGTGAGGGAGAACTGGCAGACAGATAAATTGGTGTAGAGATATATAGGCAAGACAACTGTGTAACCTTCATTTCCTTAGTTAAGCATGGTAAGTATATACTACAGGGAGAATTTGTAAGAAGTATAATCATATTCTAGATGGGTTATAGAGCTGATCTGATGATTCATTGGTCTTACCCAGGTATTTACTGCTCTCATATGTTGTGGGGTATGCTGTCTTTATAAAGACACATACAACTGATTACTTATCAGCACACAATGTCTCACACAAATTCTTCTGAGTTTAGGCCGTTGTTTCTCGAAACAAAAAAAAGTCCAGACTTAAAAAATGCTGGTAACATTGAAAGTCCATGTTACAAGGAATCTTGTCCATGACCGTGGCTCACAGAACCTACTCTGATCCCCATGTTTTTAATCAACACCGAGTTTCTGTAGGTGCCCATGCATGTCTAGAAGCTGCAGGCACTAGAGAGGAGTTACAACAATTTTGTCCCTTCCGCACTCTTGACTTACGCAGTTACAGATCCATTAATCCTGCCCTCCATCTCTCTTTTGCCTTTTATTGGGGTTTTGTGGCTGCCTAATTTTAGGGAAAGTTTTTAATCTTTACTATATGTTAAGAATGCTTCTCCTCCTCCCTTTGGTCCTGGATATGGTACTTGGCTACATGTGAGAAAAACATTCTGTGGTCTAGTTGTTCTTGCTGTCCATGTGGACCCAGCTGCTATGTTAGATTTTAAGTTCTTTAAAAGAATAGGTCATAATGGAAATGTATTTCAACTGCACGTTCCTAGCATTTCTTAACATTATGACTTTTCAGGATGCTCAGAATAGAATGAGGCAGACAAATTGTGTTTTTTATGACAATGGGAACAAGCAGTTCTTTCAAATTTTATAATGCATATATGAAAATCTGCCCTTTCTTGTAAAATACAGCAGAGCGGAGTAGAGGGACACTTCAGACCTTTTAAAGCACCAGAAATGTCTTTACTTTCTATGATTAGCTTAATGTAATCATTAATTTTCCTCTTGACGTACACATCACAGCAAGGAGGGTGGGGAATCAGATTATTCTTAGGTCATTTCTCTATGCTTTACTTCTGTTATTCCCAAAGAAGAATAGGAGATTCAGTCTCTAGAGATAGAATTTTCAAAAATGTCAGCATATGGCATTTGCTTCTACAAAATGCAATTACCATCTAGAGAACAATTTGGGAAAATAATATTGAGAACGATCTCAATGCTTCAAGAATGTTTCAATTTTGAGAACAAAATGTGAAGCTACACAGTTCCTAATTCTCAAAGCAGTAATAAAATTATTCTGCAGATACTGTGTTTCAAGAATATTAGGTTAGCTACATATGCTGTAGAACATCTTAAGTATTCTGTGACAGGTATTTGATTATGTGTTCACAGACTTGCTCCAAGTTAACTTTTCTGTTGATACCAGGTGTAATAGACATCATAATAGGTTTGTGACTTTTTAGTGTCTTATGCCAACATTTTGCCTAAAAGAATTCCACTCCTTAACTCTGTTTTTTATCTGTTTCAAAAATGATATTGGTGCTGCTGCATTTTATTGGTTGCATATTCTGACAAACTTCTGGCAGTCAAAAGGAAACGAGTAAAAACTAACCATGTCTTATATGGATTCTGGTAGCCTCCAAGTGATTTAAGAGTAGGTCTCAGTTTTCCTTGTTCTCTTTTATGACTGTTTATTTTGAGTCACAGCCTAGTCCCAAATTAACAAGAAAAATGTGGATTAAAAAAAATTACATTTGATAATTTATGAAATAAAAACTACTTCATATTTAGTTGTTTCTTTTTAAATTATAGCCATAAGAGCACTGAAGCAATTTAAAAGCACAAGTAATTCTTCTAGCAAGAGAGAAGGTGGTGACAGAGGGAAAGAGAAGAAAGATTTGGAACTTTGGAGAGCAAGGAGGAATCGCCAGTTTCCAAAAATATGGCTAACAAAATACTCCTGGTTAAAATACGATGATGAAAAGGGAATAATGTTTTGTGCACCATGTCGCAAGCATAATGTGGATTTGGGGGAAAAGATTCATAATTTTTGTTCTGGCACTGATGATTTCAAACTTGAATTTATCAATACACACCAGAGTAGTGAAGCTCATGCCTGGGCTACCTGCATGGAAGCTGCCAGTACTGCTTCACCAGATGCAGCTTCTGCTGAGCAGATGTTGAAGAGCATGAACTCCATAACATTAGGTAGAGTAGAAAATATTTTTAGAACATGCCATGCTATAGCTAAATCTGGTCGTCCCTTTACAGATCTTGACTGGATGTGCAAACTAGATGATATGAAAGGAGTGGATATTGGTTCTGTATTTAGAAATGACAAGTCAGCAAGAAAGTTTATACATTTTATTGCTGAAGTAGAAAGAAGAGCATTAAAAGACAAACTGGAGAAATGTAAATTCTTCTCTGTTATTAGTGATGGAGTCACAGACAGTATACTCAAAGCAGCTGCAGTTGTCTATGTACGCTTTGCATATAAGGGGAAGGTCCATTGCCAGATTGTTGGGGTTCAACCTGTTCACAAAAGGGATGCTTCAAGTATAAAAAATGCAATTGAGGAAGCACTACAAATAAATCTTCAACTCAGTCTGGCAAACCAAGACTGGTCAAGAAAATTAGTTGGGTTTGGAAGTGATGGGACAGATGCAATGGTCAGGGAAAACAGTGGGGTAGTGAAACTTCTGAGGGAAATTCAGCCTTGTGTACAGTCTGTGCACTGTTTTGCCCACCGCCTACAGCTGGCTTACAAAGGAGCACTGAGAAATATTCATCTATACAACATATTAAGCAATGTCTTGAGAAATATGTATTACTTTTATCATAACTCACCTCTAAATAAGAATAATCTCAAAGCCACGTATGCAGCGATTAAGTTACGCCCAGCTATTCCTTCTCGCATTGGAGGCTCCCAGTGGCTCCCACGTCTACAAACAGCTCTACAAATCCTCCTGAAAGGTTATCCTGCAATTGTTCTGCATCTGAGTAAGGTAAATTGTGTAATGCTTGGATGTAACTTCAGAAAAAATTAATCTCTATAGCTAATTTTGGTCCACGTACCTGATGTTTTGTTTTTCTGTATTAATTTCCAGATTGAAAGAGATTCAAGAGCCTCAAACCAGCAGAAAGTCAAACGTCTTTTACATTTCCTTCTGAAAATGGAGATAGTCAAGTTTTCTCATTTTTTGTTGGATGTCATCAATGTCCTTAACATTCTGTCACGTGTTACTCTGGACCACAACTCCTCTGTTGCAGACATATTTGCAACTGTGCAGTCAACACTGGAAACACTCCACATGTATCAAACAAGGTCTGGCATTTCTAGCAGCTGAACCATGATCTCTTAGAATATTGTAAAAGAGTAATTTTGTATATTGTTTTGTATCATGCATCTTTCAGAGCTGGTCCAAAGGAACGCCTGATGGAGACCATTCAGCACTTTCATGGTTACCAGCTTGTTGGAAATGGAAATATTTCAGCCATACGAACCAAACTACTAAGTAATTTGGTGAAGAGGCTACATGATTGTTTTTGTGATGCAAGTCAAGATGTTTTGAGAGCAACTACTATTGGAAGCTTTAAACTATGGCCTGAAAAAATGAAAGAAGGTAGACCAGTGATAGTGGCTATTTGAAGTGCTCTAATTTATTTTATTTATTTATTTATTTGTTTGTTTGTTTGTTTGTTTGTTTATTTATTTATTGGCCTCTATTATAGAATTTGGTGAAAAGGAAGTGTCCATCTTGACTAAACATTATGCAGTCATACTAGAAGCTGCTAGTGTGAAACTAGAAGAAGTAGAAACTGAGTGGAGCATGTTGAAATTAGAGCTTTATAACAGGTAATAAGAAAACTCTGTGTCTGTTGCTTGGCATACTCAAAGGATTATGGAAATGCATTTAATACTTTTTACCATGCTTTTTAGATTTCAGAACATCCAGACCTTGACATGGGATTCAGTGAACTCCAATTATTTGAAAAAGTATCCCAACATTCTGACATTGGTAGATTTGATCTTAACTTTACCGGCAGGCTCAGCTGAAACAGAGCGAGGCTTCAGTCAAATGAAACTCACCATGATGCATTTTCACTCTAAACCAATGTCTGAAAGTGTGACAGATCTTATGATAATTCAGATGAACTCTCCGGATATAAAAAGATTTGACCCTCAGAAGGCTATTCATTTGTGGAATGCTACTTGGAGGAGAAACAGAAGACTGCAGGAAGGTGATGTGATGACAAACAAAAGTCCAGTTTACTCCTCTGAGTTTGATTTGGAGAATCTCAGTGGAACTGACTAGATGAAAATTGTTAGTTTTTCCTCCAGAATCTTCTTGTAACACACATGGACACATGAGAAGAATAGCTTGCAGGGTTAATGAGTGTAAACTTTTTCTTTCTTCATAATTTATTGTAGTGCTAAAATATGTTTTTTCTTCATTTTCACCACTGAATCACCTGTAGATCTTTACATTTGCCTTTCTATATCTGACTTCTATAAAACTGAAGACAATGAACAAAGATAATGGAGTATCTTGTAACTTTGTTGACATGTGGACAGAGCGATGACTCATAACTTCTGATTGTTTATTGCATTTAGCTGCATCACAATACTTTATAATCACTGGAGTTAACTATCATCTTACTATCAGTTTTTAATAGTTCAAGAAGCTCAATTGCTTCTAAGAGTGCTTATATTCCTTTCATAATGTATGGAAAATCAACTCGTTATTTATGACAAGTGGTTTCTTGTCTTCCTATCTGTATGTTTTACTACCTTTTATTCTCTTATGGACAAGGTTTAGCATGACCTTTCACAGATTTTTGTGAGACTTGCCTTCATAAGACTTCCCTACAGACTCAGAACAGATCCATTTTCTTTTGTTGATTATTAATTGTACAGGTTGGTCTTTCCATAGCAAATACTCTTACAGCCAGCCTATAACTAACATACTTTGAAGATTGAACCACTTATTTTCCCTGTAAAAATCTTTGAAAAGGTTGTGATAAGAATTCTGTATCCTGATTTTTAATCTAGAAGCTAAGAGAATTGTTCAGAGAAGTATTTGTTTTGATAGTTTCACAATTCTATGTGTTCAAAATGCAACTTCCTGCTTGATAATTTCCAATCAAGGAACATATCAGCAGAATACATGTTACCTAAACTTACATAATTAATGACCCCTCCTAGTTCTTACTACAGTGATGAACTAGAAATAATTTGTAACAAATGAACGTGAGATCATTCACATTTCAATCAAACCTTTTCCAAATTAAGATCAACTTCCTGCTTTCAATATAAAATGTGTCTAGTAGTTGCAGAAGGTATATTATATACATACACACACACATGCAAAAAGGGTTTTTTTGTGTGTCTTGCATATATATTCATACTACTTCTAGATCTGAACATTATGCCAGAAATAGAGTATGTTTTGAATGCATGCCTCATTAAGGGGTGTTAGGTCACTCAAGTAGAGTTCATCTGTAGTGATCAGAGAGAGATCAGTACTGTGAATTATGTGATTAATTGTAAAAGACTCATCATTGAAATATCTTCATTTGTGATTTTTCAGATAATGAAATTGTTTAGTTATATTTTTTACTGTCACCATTTGACTCAGGATCTCGATCCCCTCCCCCTCCTACCCAGGTAGGGAAAGAGGGAGAGAAAAAGACACTTGGCTGGATTGAAAACTAAACTACACAGCTTTAATTAAACACTAATGATAAAAGAAAATATATACAATTATATACAAATATGTTCAGATATGTGCAAAAGCCTCTCGCCTCCCCCCACCCCCAGCAACTCCTACAGCATCTCCTGAGCTGTGAACAGTCCCGAAAAGTCCTGGAGCTGCTGGAGAGAGCACAGAGTGATGAAGGTCAGGAGAGCTCGAGCCTGGGGGTTGGTGGTGATGGATGGACGGAGTCCTCCCCGGACGCCGGCCATGGACGGAAGAGAAGGGAAGAAGAAGAAAGGAAGAAAGTTGTCTTCTGTGATCTCTGACCTTCCTCTGAGCTTACGTAGATACATGGAATGGAATATCTCTGGCCAGTTTTGCTGTCTGTCTAACTCAGCCTCCTACGGGGGGGGGTCACAGATCTCCCTGTAGTGTCTGAGCCGGCAGAGTGAAGGTGCAACCTTGAAGACCCAGCAGTTAGAAAAACCTTCCATTCTTATTAGTCTTAGTTGGAACCCTCTGCTGCTAGTTTAAAGAAAGCTTGCTGAAGGAAAAATAAATAAATAAATTAGTAAAAGGAAAATTGTCTTCATCCTGGCTCAAACCAGGACATTTACCTAATGAGCAACAGTTATGTATTATACATAGTATCTTACTAGCTATGTGGCACTGCGAAAGCTAAGGATTTTCTCTTATATCCCATAATACCAAGTTTTGCCATTAAACTTTGCAAATAGGAAGATTTTAACTATTATGAGATTTGAAAAAGTTTGAAAATGTGTCCTCAGAATGTCCAAAAACAGAAGACAAAAACAAAATAGAGAAGAAGAGTATATTTAGAATCTATAGCACTCAAATAACTTCCATGATGTATGGGGGCAGCATCACATTTTTAGTACTAGGATTGAAGATAATGGATACACTGCCTGGGGAAAAATACTAGCAAAATCTTAGTATCATAACAAATAGCTAGGAAGGGATATTTAATGAGACAATCTGTATCCAGTACTTGGCCCTTGTCCTTTTTTTTGGTAAGCTTTTAAAATAGTCCGATGTAGAATGTGTGGTTTGTTTTCCTCAGTGCTTTGGTGTTCTTCTGATTGTATGTTTTTTTACTACTATCTGAAATATTTTTTTGCTGCAAATATATTTTATTTCCTGTCATTCTTTCTAACTGCAGCTGAAGAGACAGGATTACCCATAACCACTATGTAAAATTTGGTTTTAACTGGAAAACTATTGCTATGTTTTCTCAGCCTTCACTTCATAGATGAAACTAGAAGAATTCCTGTAACCTTGCCTCTCAGGGCATGTTTTCTAAGCCTGTTATGGTTCTTGCTGCTTTCTTCTGGGCACTCTTTAGTTTTCCATATATCTGTCTAGATTTGCAAGTTCCAAAAGTGTATGCCAGCAGAAACACTGACAGCTGAAAGGAATGCAAGGGTTATTTCCGGCATCTTCCCATGTGCTTTCTGGCAATATTGTGATCTGCCACACTCCCTAGAGTGTTTTCTGCAGAAATTTTACTTTGGCAGTTTTATTGCCATTGTGACATTTATGTAGTTGATTATTTCAGCCCAGTGTGACACTTGACATTTCTTCTTATTGGATAGTGTCCGTTTTATTCTGGAATATATCTCCTATTTATGAAGTTTCACTTTGAATTCTAATCCTGTTCTCCAATGTGCTTGAAGTCCTTTCCTGATTGGTTTTATCTGCAATGTAATTTGTTCAGTCTGTTTCTTCTAAGTACCTTGATTTGTTTCCAGAGAAATGTACTTACTGATTGTGAATGTATCACCAGTTTTAAAATATCTTTTTAAATTCTGATTATTTTTCCAAAATCCCTTATAATTAAAAGTGTTTCTACACATTTACTAAATGTATTTTCTATTCGGTTTCATACATCATTCATGGAGTCATAAAATCATAGAATGGTTAAGGTTGGAAGGGACCTTAAAGATCATCAGGTTCTAACTTCCCTGCCATGAGCAGGGACACCTCACACTAGATCAGGCTGCACAAAGCCTCATCCAACCTGGCCTTGAACACCTTCAGGGAGGGGGTTTTCACAGTCTCCCTGGGCAACCTGTTCCAGTTCCTTCCTCTTCTCATGGTGAAGAATTTCTTCCTGATCTCTAACTTAAATCTACCCTCTCTCAGTTTAAAACCATTACCCCTTGTCCTATCAATATCTTCTCTGATGAAAAGTCCCTCCCCAGCTTTCCTGTAGCCCCTTCAGGTACTGGAAGGTGCTGTAAGGTCTCCCTGGAGCCTTCTCTTTTCTAGGCTGAACAGCCCCAACTCTCTCAGCCTGTACCCACAGCAGAGCTGCTCCAGGCCTTTGATCATCTTTGTGGCCCTTCTCTGGATCCTTTCCAACAGCTCCATGTCCTTCCTGTGCTGAGGGCACCAGAGCTGTACACAGCACCACAGGTGGGGTCTCACCAGAGCAGAGCAGAGGGGCAGAATCACCTCCCTGGCCCTGCTGGCCACACTTCTTTTGATGCAGCCCAGGATGTGTTTGGCTCTCTGGGCTCCAGCACACACTGGTGGCTCAAGTCAAGCTTGTCTTCAACTGCCACCCCCAAGTCCTTCTCCTCAGGACTGCTCTCCAGCCATTCTCCCCTCAGCCTATATTTGTGCCTGGGGTTGCACTGACCCAGGTGCAGGACCCTGCACTTGGCCTTGTTGAACTTCATGAGTTTGGCGTTAGCATTCAACAAAAACCTGTTTGGTTTCTTCTTTTTTGGACCTAACAAAAAGGTTTTGTGAAGAGCATACCTGCTTTGAAACAATTCTTATTAGGTAGACAAAGCCAATCATAGGAGTTGTTTTCCCTTTCTGTCCCAGAGGACATTATTTCCTTTTACTACTTGCAGAGTACCATTTGTAGACACCAGTCTTCTTTTCTCAGCACCATCTGTGTGTCTGTCCACACGTAGTATCTCTCCATGATTATAAAGCAGTTCTGTGACACAGGCAACCCCTGAATTAAACTGATTAATCACCTTTTGTCTTGTAATAGGGTCCGAATTTAGAAAATAGTTCCATGCTCTGTAATATAAAATCTAATACATTCAATCTAGACAAAATATCTAAAAACACACTGAGGAATTATTTCTATATGCATATGAGGGATTTCCTCTTTGTCTCAGACTTCCCTTATTCCATCTATGTATGTCATGAGGAGGAATTAGGTCACACTCCATTTGACATTTTTTGAACTATTATAACTTTCTGAAGACACTTTGGAATTGTCCCATATCAGATGTTGCAGGAGGAGGAAGTAAATTAAAATAAATTACCCTACAACACATAAGCAATGCTATAATTAATAGACAGAAAGTAGCTTAGCTGTGATTGAAGGAGAGTTGTTTCTTCACATTTTTCCACAAAGGAAGAAAAAATGGTAGACACTGCAAATCACTCAGTGTGCTTAAATATTTCACAATAATTCATTTTTGGCATAGGCATACATCAACTTATGTCAAACTTACCTGAAAACTGTTCTAGCATAGTCTACAATCCAATCAAAATTCTATAAATTGTGATTAATGTTTTGGACTCTAGTTCTTTAATACATTTTCAGACATTGTATCTTGATTCAAATTTTTTAATTTCCTTGTTCCTCAGATTTTTCGGTATGTTCCAGAAGTTGTGTAACCTCACAAAAAAAGACAAGAGGATATTAGTATCCTTTTAGACTTTTGTGCAGAAAACTCCCAAAATTCAGTTTCCTTTTAGAAAGCTAGAAACTCATAGAAAGTATAGGAGTAGCGTTTTTTGTTTTCATATGGGGAAATCATAGTAGGAATTGAACAGTTTAATCCGTAAGATAATGTGAGAGAAAGAAGTTAGATTGCCAGAGGACTAGGGATCAGATATGGAAAGATGAATTACCAATAAAACAGGAAAGAGAAATTGTTATAACTGGACTTCTCATGATAAAGAAATACACAGTTTGAGACTGCAAATAAGATATAAAACTCTTCACTTTTATTTTAATATTAAGTTTTCACGAGTCCTTAGTAAACCATAGCCTACTCTACCCATGAACCACTATAAAGTTACCTGGTTTATTCAGTCTTCTGTGAAGTCTCCGGGTAAAAATACTTCAGCGTTGTAGGCTTTATTATGCCATATGGAAATTATCTGATTCTTGTGGCTTAAATTCTAGTCAAAATGCTAGTTTATGGTTACCTTAAAATTATTAAATCAGTGATCCAAAGTGATCAGTAAACAGCCTAATTCACATTATTTTTAAAAGGTGTTCTTTCTCAAGGCAAGTAACTCAAAAGCCTTCAAGAGGTGACATTGGAGCCTGCCAGTATATTTTCCCAGCCTTTGCTTTCATGCTGGAATTTATGTTAGGACATCAGTCTTCAAGTCCAGGTGTTTTCCTCTTCCTTCTTCCTGTCCCAGTAGACTGAAACTTCCCAAATGTATTTTTTTCCTCTTATGTCAAAGCTTATAGATGTATTGGATTTCTCTACTGTATTAAGATGTGCTGAGGGCATTTCCCCTGGTTTTCCTGATTGGAGGCAAACAGATCTACAGAGGTTGCAGACTATTCATTCAAATTGGCAACTTGATTTTGAGTCCTGACATTATTAAATTAATATTAAAATACATTCTTAATATTCCTACCACTTGAATCTTTCTTCATAAACTTTACAAATTTCACTTCACTTTTCTACTTCAAATAAAAAAATTTGTTACCTCTAGAAAATGCACAGCTGTGCTTTTTCAAAAGAGCAGGAAGTTTGGCTGTGAAAAGGAAAAATGTTAAGTAAGTCCTTCCAGTAATCCACTCATTGTGTTCGCTTTTAAAGGTAGTCTGAAAACGTACTGTTTTCATGATACAGAACTGATTATAACCTGAGCTAATCAACTTTGTCTCTAAAAATTTAGATAATTTGAAACTTATTTTGCATTTTTTATCATTACATCAGAGGTTTTGCAGTGATCTTTACTGAGCCAGCAAAGTCCATTTCTGAAATAAAAGTCTGATAAATTTTAGTATAAATAATATTTTGGTTTAATACTGTGCAAGAAGTTTGAAGCTTCTATTTGCTTATAAGCAAATCCGTGCTAGTAAAAAAAACCCCAAAGAAACAATAGGTTTTGTTGCACTTATTTATTTTGATCTCATGGTTTCTTTAACATAAAATTGACAGAGATATTTATAACTCCCAAAAGCCAGCTCTGAGAAGCATGTTAAGCAATTCAGTTTTCTTTCAAGGTTTAACAGACAATGGTCTGTGTTTTCATCCTATTCTCTAACACAGGCTTGCTTTCAAGAATAGAGAGAGATTTATGATTGATTACGATAGAGAACAGTGAAAGAAGAGTTTGGTAGGTGTTAGCATCTGTGTGTGACTGGTATTTGTGAACCCATTAACTGTCAGTGTAGACTGTGGGGATGGATTAATGATCACAAGGCAGACCAGGACAAGTATCAAAAGAATCAAAGTGTATTGGGATATTTGACATTTTAGTATTAGACATACCACAAATAATTTCTTTTAAATTAGGCAATTTTTTTTTGTCTTGGCATTACCACTATTAATAGTTCATAATAACAAAATAAATAATTTTCTGATATGACCATTAAAAAAATACACATTTCCTTTAACAAAAGAAGTCTATTTAAAATAGTAAAAATTTTTTCTTGACTTTCTTTTATTAGGTTTTATAGAAAAGAAAGTATTTGTTGACATTTTTACTGACTTGATTAATTTGAATCTTGGAGCAAATTGCCTTCCTGATGCATGGATGAACTTAAAGCTTCCAGATGTAAGTTAACCCCTATTTTAATTTCAGCTGAAGTATTAGTTAGTGTAGAAGATGCAGGACTGCCCTTACTATGATAAAGTGAGGAGTATAACTATTATAAGGCATTATCAGTTTTTCTTTAAAATTCTTCTGTTTCACAAGAGAAAGATTCTGGAAGCCACTGTGCCAGAAATAAAATGCTTTTGTCAACACTATATTTAGTTCTGCTTTTCAAATTACATCCGTTCCTTAGAAAACATTGAGAAATAAATTCCAGGAGTTAAAATAACCCTGTTTATGTTCTTCATTCCATGATAGGAGCATAAACTTTGGAGCTCTATGGCCTTAAATTTATCTTTCCAAAGTTTACAGTTTTCAGAGCATGCAAAATTACAATTCAGTCTCTCCAAATGCTTCCAACAGGGAATTCTGTGACTAATTTTATTTTCAAATGTTTCTGGCAAGCCTATGGCATGAAAAGGTTTACATGTTTTAGCATATTTTGAGAATTTTTTCTAACAGTAAGCCATCATTCACATTAAGATTATAATTGTATTTTATATGAGGGAAACAGCTTTATTCAAATATGCTTCACACAGCTGAACTGCATAAGTAAACCATTTTGAAGCATCTGAGTGAGGAATTTCCATTCGATTTTAGCAAAAACCAGGCTCAGCTGTCATCATCAGGATATAAAAATCTAGTCTTAGCACAGGAAGTTAATTATACGGGGAACGCTACGAATCAAACATTGTTTATTAATAGACTACATATTCATGTATACCATTTTCTTTGTTCTTAGAGGACTCCTAGTGCTGATAAGAACTATTTTAATAACAGAATTTCCTTTTCTTAAAAGCAGCATTTTGAAATGAGACTTTCAAATTTATAGTGATAGCAAGAAATTACACACAAAAGAAAATGTGTGGAGCATAAACTAAGATCTATTTTTATCCTGCACAAGCTATTCTGAGCTGAACTCACCATTTCATAATTATGTGACTTGATAGAATTTCAAAGACTTTTTCAAATTACAACAAGCTATTTTGTACTTGCCAATGTTAGCGCAGGTGACATCTACAACATTACCAAATTGTCTCACTCTGTGTTTCCCCTATCCTTATTCCTGTAAACACATTGCTTCCTTCTCAAACTCCAGTCTGGATCAAACCAGAGACTTCCCTTGACAAGGAATTCTGAGTGGGGGGCAGAACATAGTGCAGAGACACTTAGCAGGTTCTCTCCACACTGGCAGTGCAGAAACGAGCTGTGCCAATTTTGTTCCCTCTATCAGCTGCTGCCTTTGCAATGCTGTGTCAGCAGGTTTTATGTGTATTCTCCCATTTCTGCCCTGTACCCTGCTCTGCTGTCCACATACAATATCTTCAGTGATGGCAAGACACATGTGGCCATCTGCAAAGCAGCTTTTCTATGACAAATTTTTCTCACTGCAAATTACGCTGGAGCAGAGAAAAGCCACATGGTGGACACCTGTAGAAATAAGCAGAACAGAGAGAGGCACGGGCCCAAGCATCTACTAGAATTTGTATTCATGATGCCATATTGTCAGTTCAATTCTTAGCACTCTCCCAGATGGGGCACAGAATGCACTAAGTACATACTAAGGGCTGTTGTCTCATAGGCAGTTTAGATATAGGCCCCTCTTTAAGGACTCAGAGTATTTATTTAGAGGTGTCACTTGGCCTCAGTGATAGACAGTGGCCTGTGGCCTGTTTTGTTTATTGATACATGTCTTTTATACATCTTTGAAATCTCACTGCAGAACCGTGTTCATCCTAACCAGGAAAAAGACCAAAGGATTCATAGCGTATAGAAGGTGTGTATTTATGGATGCATATCTGACAATGTTATTTTATTTTTTTTCTTAGTTGCAAAATCTGGCAGCTGCATTTACAGTGAGCTTAGACTTTATTGACTGGCGCAGATTCTTGCTTGCAGCAGCTCAGCCTTGGCCAGTGCCATCTGTGACACAGCTTCTCAAAACACTACGGAGCTTCAAGTCTGTTGATGAAGCTGGGTCAGGATTTGTTACACAGGAAAACTATATGCAGGTTATAGTTATTTTCTCTCTTGAATAATATTTGTTTGTTAAACTCTCTGAATTTAATGGTTTATTGTTGGATTTATTCACATTCAGAAACTTGATCTGAACTCCAATTGTTTTGTTTCTTTGAGGGCATTTTCTTGTGAAAATTGTCTTCAGGAAATTGAAGGCATAGTGTCTATGTTTAGTTCCACAAATCAAGCTAATTAAGCTTAATTTTTACTTCAGTATTCTACTTTATCCATGAAGTAATTTCAAGTGAAAATCCTTCTTCTACAGAAACTACTCTGTTTGCACTTTGAATACTATTAACTTGTTTGACAGTGGATAAGACCAAAAATTGGCTCCAAACAGGAAATAGTATTTTAGTTTTGGCCAACCAGCTCTACTTCATTTAAATATTCCTACATTTTTTTTTTCAGTAAGGAATTTTTGCAAATGAAGATTGCTTTTCAGACCTTGAATACACAGAAAATTGTAAAATTCTTTGATCTATTCTTTCCTCTAAAGAAAACTTCTATCTGAACCATTGCATAGTTCAGCAAGGTTTTTCAGGATATGAGTTTCATGGAAAAGTATTATGAAAACATTTTGTTTCTTTTAGTAAAATTCTGCTCATTACATTTACACTTGCTTCTACTTTGGATTTTAATCATACCTAGGATGACTGCTGGTTCACTCTTTAGTGCATACTAGCCATATATAATATATATATATGTATCTATGTATGTTTGTGTATATGTCTACATATATAAGCATATGTGCGTATGTGCACAAAGCACTACAGTTCTGCCAGTCTAGTGATGCTAAAATAATTTTCAAACTTTTAAATAAATAACCTTTACTACAGCTTGATTTCAAATCACCTAGTGTTAGTTTTCTTCAAAACTTAAATAGAGGCTGTGCTGTGCCAGATGCCTATCAGTTTCAGAACTATTTTGATTAACTCAAAAATCCAGCAGTATCTGCCAAACTCTACCTACCCCAGACTTGGAAAGAAACAAATTTTTCAAAGCCAGAAAACCCACAAAAGGTGCAGGTCTATCTGCATATGTTTATCTATCCATGTGGTAATTTTTACTGAAGTGTGAGACTTTAAAAATAAGGTAAGACATGCAGACTGAGAGTGTACATTTTTAAAACAAGATCCCACTTCAAATATTAAATGAGCAATTTATGTACTCACTTCAGGATCACATTCAATCTGTGCTTGTAATTAAGCAATGGTGTATACTCATTTCTTTATAGACCTGTCAGGGTCTTTATAGACCCTGTCATTTCTCCCAAACTTCCAGGAGAGGGATTACTCTGAACCTCATATATTTGCTTAAAGACTAAGGAGGACTAAATAGCTCTTAAACACACAGGTAACTGCACACAGCTGAAGCTCTTTGTTCACAAAAGAGCTGTGCAGGCAGGCACATTACTTAGATGCTCAAGAGACTGTTATGGGAACCTCCAGAGACAAAGCAACTTGGCTCAGTCTGCATTGCTCTGAAGATTTTGCTCTACAACCAATTCACATTGCAAATAAAAGATGTAATGTCTGCCACCCCTATTTCATGTTTCAAAATATGACCAGATCTTTCTTCACTTAAAAAACACAAAAACCCCTCAATATCTGTTGTATATCAGGTCCTACCCTTCATCCCAGTGACAGTACCTTGGTTTGGAATTTTTGCATGTACAATTATGAGAACAAGATTTTTCAGACAGAAGTAAAATGTAGTCCTCTAATTTTAATTGATGAGGAACATCTGAATTGTTTTTTAATTGCACTGTTTTATCCTTTTGGAGCAATTTATAGCAGATTTCATGAGGTCAATAATTATTTTCTTTCTTATTAATTTGTTTAAAAAAAAAAAAAAAATGTTATGTGGAACATGGTGCACTAGAGACTTAATGATTCAGTGCAGTCCATAAAGTTAAGGAAAGAACAGTGGGAAAGAGTTAGTAAAATAACTGTTCATCAATTCTTATAATTGATATAATAAAATCTACAGCAAACCATCTGATATATTTCTTGTGAAGATCTCAAGACAACATGAAGTGTATTTTTTCCTATTACTTTCCTCAGTCTTCCCAGCCAAGTCACAGGGGGAAAAAGCAGAAAACTGAATTTTCTAATTACTTTTCCTTTCTGAAAATCTCTTGAAGCTTCCTGTTTTGTCTTACTTAATTGTCTTGCTTTGTAAATAAAGCATGTAATAACAAAGCAGTACTTTATATAATCAACAATGTAGTAAATCACCTGAAATGTGTAAAAGGATGTAGGTAATGAAATGTATAACTTCATTACAGTATTTCAACTTAATTCCTACACTGAAATACTATTGCATCTCTCATTAACATCCGTGATTCATTAAAGTTTCCAACTATTTGAAATCTTCCTTCTAAGTCTATTAATCTAACAGGAATATACTGAGATTTTTTTTCAAATGTTAAAATCTTTCAATAAAAATGGTAACAAACTTTAGTTGTTTTTTTTTTTAATGCTGGGATGTACATGCATTAAAAATGTGGTGAAACTTTATTTTACTCTCTTAACAAGAAACAATGACATGGAATATTTCCTGTGTGGTCTAGTATTGGAGAATTGGTTCTAAGCATTTATAATTTACATTAGAACATAATAGGTTGTCTGGCACTGCAGGACACTTATTTCTTTTGTTGTGAACAGGCAGGCATGGGAAGAGCCATGCCTCTGTCCTTAAACATAGAATCATAATAGAATCATAGAATGGTTTGCATTGGAAGGGATCTTTAAGGCTGATCTAGTCCAACCCCCCTGCAATCAGAAGGGATGTCTTCAACCCAGTCAGCTTGCTCAGAGCCCCATCCAAACGATCTTGAATGTTTCCAGGGATGGGGCATCCACCACCTCTCTGGGAAACCAGTTCCAGAGTTTCATCCATCTCATTGTAAAAAATCTCTGCCTTATATCCAGTCTAAATCTACCATCTTTTAGTTTAAAAAACATTTCCCTGTGTCCTATCACAACAGGGCCGGCTAAAAACTTTGTCCTGATCTTTCTCACAAGCCCCCTTTCAGTATTGAAAAGCCACAATAAGGTGTCCCTGGAGCCTTCCCTAGGATGAACAAGCCCAGCTACTTCAGCCTGTCTTCATAGCAGAGATATTCAATGGGATAGCAAAGGATACCCTTATAGGAAGAAACCAGAGCACACATAGATACTCTGCATCCTACTCTGCTTCTTGAGCACCGTAGGTTTACAACTACCTAGTTAATTTTCACTTTTTTCAAGCAGACAGTCACTTCTATTCCATTTTCAGTAATTCCTGAAGTATCTGTTGCAAAGTGTGAACACCTACTTAATTATTCTGATGTCACTTTCTATTAATAGCAAATTCAGCTTGAGTAATTTAATTTCTTATTAATCTGTCTGTTGAACAGCTATAGAGCATGAAGTTTATTTATTGTATGAAAATAAATGTTTTGGGTTTGTTTGTTTTTTTTTTTTAAATCAGGTTGGCTTATGGTTCAATGGAAATGAAGATATAAGCATAAGAAAAAGTTGCACAGAAACATTGCCTTTAGATAGACTAAGACATCTCATAGAGGTAAATTTAAAAGCATAGGTATTTTGAAGAGACCACTCACTATTCTAACCTGAGAAGTCTAATTCAAAATTTTCTTGGGTGTCTTTCATAACTAATGCAATATTTTAGTGGTTTTTGAGCTCAAGAGGCACTTCAGAATATGATTTCCAGGTATATACATATATATATATTAAGGAAAAGAAATAATATAGAAATAAATCTAGAAATTGTCCTTCAGTGTTCTAAATCGTACTCTACTCAGAAAGACTTAATTATTCCTGTTCTTCTTTGAACTGCATTAATTTTGCTGCACAGTTACCAGCTATGTTAAGAATGGGAGGCAAATGAACCCATGCATCTAAGCTTGCAGAAGTCTCCATGGAAGAGGGAGATAACAGTGTGATCTGAAGAAAATGTTTTAGACCTATATGTCATGATGCAAGATTTTAAAAATTTCTCCTTGTTTTGTGGAAGTCCTGAATCTAGAATACAATTTCTGTTTCATTTAATGACTCAGACACACTTTTGGTTTCTCTTAACTGGCACAGCCTCAACACGTTTTTGAAGACACTATTACTTAGCAGCAGTCATTAGTTTATTTAATACTCTTACTCTACAGTCTGTGACTTTTCTTTGATTAAATTCCTCTTACATAAATCAATTTACATATATCTGTCCTTTTATAGTTTTTCTTTAGTTTATTTGCTGATACCAGATACGACCCCGCGCTGCTCAACTATATGGAGATGCTACTTTATTTTGCCTCCCACCCTGATCCAGTTGAAGGCATTTACAGAGCACTTAGCATTGCTACTGGAACATGTATTCATAGAAAAGAAGCTTCTGTTCTGTGTGAGGTAAAATATTGCAGTAAAATATTAGACAACAGTAGTGGTGCCTGCAAGATATAATTTAGCAAAATTTCTGTGTATTTTGTAATCCTGGGTAGGTCCAGTCCTTACGACTAGACCCACTGACTTAATGGGAATTCTGCAAAGAGTTCCACTAACTTTGCTAATAATGCTCCATAATCTTCTTCCCAAAGTCTGAACATTTGCTTGCTAAATAATAAAGTTGAAGATATGTACTGGTAATTACTCCATGTACAGAGGAACAGTGGACATTCTTTGACCTAATTGTAGCCAATTAGGTCTAGTTATTAGTCCCCAGGAATCAGACTGTAGTGTGATTTATGGTATTGTTACTTAAAGATATAAAACCTGGCATTATTGCTGATCCTACTTTCTTTTCCACTGTGGGGTTTGTTGTTGTTTTGGTGTGGGATTTTTTGTTTGTTTGTTTGTCTGTGTTTTGTATTTAGAAATATATACACCTTTGTTGTTATTTCCAAGTGTTTTGGTTTAACTGTAAGTCAGAATGATTCATAATTATTAATAAGTTTAATAGGAAATAATTCTTAAAATTATATTTAGGGCCACGATGAACATATGTTCACATCAAATGAAGTTAGGCACCACTGTTAGTGTTCCTGGAGTATGCTTTTATTTTTAAAGTCTCAAAACTGACATTAGTGCACTGCATACACTAGTCACAATTTAAGTATACCTCGCTTTTGAGACAGAAAATAGATACCTATACCTTGTTGTGAGACTTGCTCTTCCGAATAATAAAATGTTCCAGTACGCTGTCTCAGCCACAGGAATTGTAACAGTTGTCAAATATTCAAAATACAGTTGTGTTCTCCAGAAACAGTTTAGAAAGGGCATTGTTTTACCACACAGTGTAATACTATACATATTCATAATTACATTTTATCACTTGAGATGATAAAGTATATTACTGTACTCCCCTATGTCTGGTTTTATTTCTCAATGGAGTTTTTTTCTCCTTGGGAGAGAATGAAGAAGACAATTTCCTTTTTCACATTTCACAGAAAGAAGGAGAGCAAAGAATGTTCCCATCTAGGTGCATAGAACTGAACTTAGTTTCCCATATATTTTAGTGGAAAATGATGACTCTCACATCATTGGATATAAGACAACACAACCTGTTCTGCTTACTGTTATTTGCTTGGTTCAATATCTTTAGTCAGAACTTTTGTTAACTGCACTGGCATAATCACCTGTGTGTCACCAACTTCTTAAGGCTGAGTTACAGGTGAAGGGAAACATTTGCTTTCAATCTATAATTAACAATGTATGTCTGAAGACCAAAAGTTATGCCACATCCAACCTGAGAATTCCCTCATGCTTAGTTTCGCACTTGATATATTGACTCTGTGAATCTGTGATATTTCTGATGCATGTCTCATGATATGTTATACAGACATTTGTGCATCTAATTCATCTTAGGGAGTCCCTTAGAAACCTAGAACATCTAAGAATTAGATGCTAAGTCAAAATCTTGCACATGTGGATTCTTTTTGACTTTACAGTCATCTTCTATAGGTTGGTGTTTACAATTGCAGGGCTAATAGAACATAATTTTAATCTTTTCTTCTTACATCCTGTGTTCTATATGTGTACAGTTTAACAATAATGCTGAATACATGAAAAAAAAAATTTATACAAATAAGTTCCACACAAAATGAATGAGTTTTCACCATTGGCTTCAATAAGGCCAGCGTTTCATGCAGAATATTCCACAACCACAAGGAAGCAAAGTAAATTATGAGTTTCTGTGGTGTCATATTTGAGTCCAGCTCTACCAAATAGAAAGACATAGATCCCTAAAGACATCCAAAGTGGTTTTCAGCACCAAATTTAAATGTTTGTCCCCCTGTGGCTGTTTGTATGTGACCTGAATATCCCATTTCTCACCACAAGTATTAAAAATCTAGTAAATATTATCAGTGGAATATTCATTAGTGAAATATAAAGAGTTTTCCAGCTCATCTACAAGAATGTTTGTAATACACCTTAGGTACTTAAACATCAGCACCTAATTTAATTTGTCTCTTCAGTTTTTCTTGTTCTGTGCTGAAAATGGTAATGACTTCTGATTGGTAGGTGCCTACAGAAATATGGCTGAAACTTTAAGGATGTTAATAGATGAAGATCAAACAAACATATTCTAGACACTTGCAACCTTTACTAAATTAATACCAAAGACCCTTTCACTTAAAATGTTTAGCTTTTAAGTCTCAATAATTTTGTTACTAGTTGTGTGGATTTTATTGTTAAATGTAAAATGAACAGTGTGAAACAGAAAAGCCTAAGGGCTGATATGTGTGTAATCTGCACTATTGTGAGTTAAAAAGATGGTATTAATGACTCTGCTTCTCCTGTGTTGAAAAAAACATGTATTAAGGTCTCAGACATACAGCACAAATGTGACAATCTCTGTAGTCTTTCCCATCTAATGAGGGATGTTTAATTAAATGCAATTTCTTGTTAATGTTAGTCTACACAGCAGCCTAGTCTAGACAAAGCATTGTTCGCCTGACTGAGGTCCTTTCTCATCTCATTTTGTACTCACAAATCTATACAGTGTGGGGTTTTTTCTCTTCGGTCATCTCTAATATCACAATAAAGGTACCTCATTGCTTGTTTAGACTAAACTTCTAATTTTTCTGCATAAAATTTTTTTCATATTTTTCTGTTGAGAGCCTGTAAGACTATGTTAACTGTTAGCCAATATTAAGTTCTTGCAGTGACTCTTTTATTTGGAC
Source organism: Apus apus (assembly GCF_020740795.1). Taxonomy (NCBI): domain Eukaryota; kingdom Metazoa; phylum Chordata; class Aves; order Apodiformes; family Apodidae; genus Apus; species Apus apus. Next base: position 12,941,741 of record NC_067312.1, read on the forward strand.
TAGGAAATTCATGCTGCTTTTTTTAGCGTTATCATCCAGAATTATCAAGTTTACTCCTTATAAGAATACAAGGCTTTTGGTAGAGTATTGCAATTTGTGACTTTTAGGTACTTTTATGTTTTGTTGCTCTGGAGGAAATTGATTTTTCAGTGGAATCTTGGCCACATTCCTGGAAAAAACTGTTTATTGAATGTCTACTAATGCCAACATCATGGATATTTCAGGACTCTCATGATTTATTCCTTCATCCCATAGTTCAGTAGATAATTTTGTGTGAGTTGATAGTTCTTCCATTGTAGAGAACTGAAGCATGGAAGTATAATTCACTGATCCTTAATGAATCTCTTAATGAAAGAGACGACCTACTGACAGACTATATATCACCAAGTATTATACCTATCTCTGTTTTCTTAGGCTTTTCCTTGTACCAGTGTAGTACCAAATGAGAAAACTTTAATGGAAGATGAAAAAGAAGGCCTGAATTACATGAGTGAAGGAAAAATTTCACTGGCAGCTCTACTCAAAGTGTTTCATACTGGACAAAGTAAACATGAAGATAGTAATAGATTTAGTAATCTGGAGAAGGAAGACAGCTATGATGAGGTAGACTAGTTGATTTAAAGAAGGTTTTGTACTTTGCCTTATATATTGAATAAATGCCTGCTGCAATCTTTGCTTTTACACAGTTTTTAAAAATACTTATTAAATTTACTTTTTTTTTTTTTTTTTCCTTTTAAAGCATTTCATCAAAATATATGAAGAATTAGGCACTGAAGATCTGGCACCCCTTCCAGTTGCACTCCTTTTGAAGCATTCTTTCATGCAAAACTTGATCAACAGGTATCAAGAATACAAGTTGCCGGTAAGTATTGCTTTCTGGGACCAATAACTTTGTAAGTACATATACTGAAATCTTCATTATCCCAGAAATGTAAGTGTAATTCATTCAGATACTGCCAATTTGCAGTGTAGACCAGATATACAGCATAACAGTCAGTGGCTTAAATTGGTTGTTTTGTTTTCCATGCAAACTCTGTCCATCAAAGACTATACTTGAGGACATAATTTTTTTATACATCTTCATAGAATCACAGAATCATAGGATGGTTTGAGTTGGAAGGGATCGTAAAGATCATCTAGTTCCAACCCCCTGCATAGATCCACCACTAGATCAGGTTGTTCAGGGCCCCATCCAAACTTGCCTTGAACACTTTCAGGGATGAGGCAACCACAGCTTCCCAGGGCAACCTGTTCCAGTGTCTCACCATCCTCACCCTAAAAAATTTCCCTTTAATGTGTAAACTAAATCTCTCCTCTTTCACTTTTAATCCATTTCCCCTTGTCCTCTCACTACAAACTCTTGTAAAAAGTCTCTCCCCAGCTTTCCTGTAGCTCCTTCAGGTACTGGAAGGCCACTATAAGGTCTTCCCAGAGCCTTCTCCAGGCTAAACAACCCCAAGTCTCTCAGCCTGTCCTCATAGGAGAGGTGCTTCAGCCCTCTAATCATCTTTTTTGACCCTCCTCTGGACTTTCTCCAGGAGCTCCATGTCCGTTTTACATTCAGGGCTTCAGAACTGGACACAGTACTCCAGGTGGGGTCTCCTGAGAGCTGAGTAAAGGGGGAGAATCCCCTCCCTTGAACTGCTGGCCAGTCTTCTTTTGATGCAGCCCAGGACACGGTGGCTTTCTAGGCTGCAAGTGCATATTGCTGGCTCATGTTGAGCTTCTCATCCACCATCACCACCAAGTCCTTCTCCTCTGGACTTTTTTCTATCCGTTCTCCACCCAGCTTCTATTTGTGCTTGAGATTGCCCTGACCCAGGTGCAGAACCTTGCACTTGATCACGTTTATGCAGTTTGCACAACTTTGAACTTTATGCAGTTTGCACAAGCTCACCTCTCCAGCCTGTCAAGGTCCTTCTGGGTGGTATTGCTCCCTTCAGCTTCCTCGCTGCCTTATGGATCCTGAATTCAACCCTGTCATGGTCACTGCAGGCTAGTCTCCCATTAAATCTTACATCACCAACCTGACTCTGCTGGTGAGAACAAGGTCCAGCAAAGCACCTTTTCTTGTTGGTTCCTCTACCATTTGGAGAAGGACGTTGTCATCAATGCACTCCCTGAACTTCCTGGATTGGCAGTGCTTTGCTGTGTTGTCCCTCCAGCAGATATTGGGGTGATTGAAATCCCTCATGGGTATCAGGGCCTGTGAGCCTTGCTAGGCTGTAGCTGCCTATAGATTTTCTACTGCCATGCCATATGTAGCATTGCTTTTCCTGCCACCTATAGGAAGAAGCCTGATTGAATTATCATAGAGTCATAGAATGGTTTGGGTTGGAAGCCATGTTAGTTGCCACCAATCATCTCCACATTTTCCACATACCTTACCAGAGTCTTCAGAAGGATCTTTCTGGACATAGATGTGAGAGTACCTGGCCTGTAGTTCCCTCAGTCTTTCTATTTTATTTCTTTGGAGATGAGGGTTTTGTTTGCCCTTTTCCAGTCCATGGGAATTTCACCAGACTGCCACAACTTCTCAAATATGATGGGGAGTGGATCTCAACGGGTCCCACGGACTTGTGCACTTTTAGGTTCTTAGGTGTTCTCACACCTACTCTTCTCCTACAGTGGGCCTATCTTTTTTCGTGCCTTTGCTCTCTGCAACTTGGGTGGTGTGGCCAGAGCCCATGCCAGTGAAGACTGAGTTAAAAAAGTCACTGAGTACCTCAGCCTTCTCCATATCTCATGTTAGTAGGTCTCCTGTTTCCTTCTGGAGAGGGCCCACATCTTCCCTAATCTATCACCAACATACCTATAGAAGCTTTTCTTCTTACCCTTGATCCTGCCCAGAATTAATTCTGTGGGCTTTAGCTTTCCTAACCCAATTTCCAGATGCACAGACAACTTCTTGGTATTCCTCCCAGGCTTCTGCTCTTGCTTCTACCCTCTGTAGACTTTCTTTCTACATCTACATGTGTCCAGGAGCTCTTTGTTCATCTACTCAGGGTTCCCAGCATTCCTGTCTACCTTCCTTTTTGTTGGGATGCATTGCTTATGGCTTTGGAGGAGATAACCCTTGAATACTGATCAGCTTTCTTTGGCCCCTTTCCCCTCCAGGGCTTTATCCCATGGTTCCTAACCAAGGCAATCCCTGAAGAGCTCCAAGTCTGCTCTCAGGAAGTCCAAGGGAGTGACCTTGCTATGCACCCTCCTTGCTGTCCTAACGATCTGATCTCCACCTTTTCATGTTCACTGCAGCCAAGGCTGCCCTTGAGCTTCATGTTACCCACCAGCCCATCCTTGTTGGTGAGAACATGGTCTAGCACAGCACCTTTTCTCATTTGTTTCTCTACAACCTGGAAAAGGATATTGTTGTCAATGCATTCCAGGAATCTCCTCAATTGCTGGTGCTTTGTTTCGTTTTCCATCTTACAGATACTGGGGTGGTTGAAATCCCCCATGAGGATAAGAGCTTGTGACTGCAAAGCTGCTCCTATGTGTTTATAGAGGGCCTCACCTTCTCAGTCTTCCTGGTCAGGTGGCCTGTAGTAGACCCTCACGATGACATCATCTGCCCCTGGCTTCCCTTTAACCCTGACCCATAAGCTCTCAGTCAGCTCCTCATCCATCCCCAGGCAGAGCTCCATGTTCTCCAGCTGGTGACTGTTGTAGAGGTAAACACTCCTTGTCTTCCCTGCCTAGCCTTCCCAACAGTTGCTAGCTGCAAGACACTATGGGATATGCAGTAAATGACATTCCATTGCAGGCCAACCAGGCTGCAGAAGAAGGCATGAAGAGGTAGTACAAGTTCAAACATTCTCTGCCACAGTCTAGAGCTCTCCTGCTACCTGTTTAAGTGTGCATTAAAACAGTTGTACATAAGCCAAGTTTGGGCCAAGTATCAAAGGCAAAAATACGTGATACACAGGATGCAAGAAAATAGCATGAGACAAGATGGGCATTCACATGCCCAAAGATGAAGCAGAAATATTCTTCACAAGTTTGAGATGATCACTACCAGGGACACAGAGTGTTCCACAAACTGTGAATCTGAGTAAGGTACATGATTCCCCAGGAGTAACTTGCTATTTCTTAATAATGTTTCTCATTGTAAGAAGTGAAGTGCCTAGCATTTATTGTATCACTCATCATCATTGTTAATGAAAGACATGATGCAAGAATAAAATAATAACTTACTCTATCAAAGTAAGGGTTTGCTATAGTAGGAACAGATATAAAAGGAAAATGTAAGACGAAGACAACATAATTGAAGATTATAACTATGAATGAGTGTCCTGCCTATGCTAATGTCTCAGCCAACTTGTGACCATAGGCACCCTGGAATGTAAGGCAATTCCTCCCTTCCAGTCTCCAGTCTTTGTTCCTGACCCTTTTAATTTAATCCAGTACTGCATTCCCTAATTTGAACATTTTTTGCAAATTCACTGGATTTATTGTACACCAAGGCATTTAATAAAATAGCTCTCAGTTCTACACCTGATTGATCTCACAAACTGTTCTATACACAAACATCTCACTGGTTGAGTGGCATTTAACATGATCCGGTCTCCCCATGAAGACTGAATGTGATACAACCTGAAGTAACACTTCATTAGTGGTTAAACTGAGTAATGGCATATACATACACACTGCTATTTACAGCTACTGGGATTTATTTTTAAAACCTCTTATCACTAACCAAAAGTTGAATATCAAGAGCACAGCATATATTCTTTATCAGAATTTCTAACCTTGTACCACTTTCAGGGGTAACGACATTATATAGCTTGAAAAGTAGATTGTAGTATACGTTTAAAATTTATTAGCTACCATCACCTACCTGCTTTGTTTGTGGCTGGTAGGATGTGTTCAGGGCAGTTCAATTATAAAAATTATCAGTCTGTGAGAAAAGGTGTAGTTGAGAAACTATTGCATATAAATCTTGGCGTAGCTGAAGATTTCAGTACTTGTGTTCCAACCCAAAGGTGTTTCCACAGCTTCACTACCAAAGAAATATTTGTATCATTGCATTTAAATAATACATTTTTCTATATTTTGACAGATTAATTTGATGCCTGTAACTCTTGACATGACAGTTAGATGATACAGAGCTTCAGTTTTTGTTTGTAATACCTAGAATTTCCTCTTGTAAGGGCCTATATTAACTGTATCTCAAATACAGTGCTCTATGGTTTCTAAACTTAGAAACAGAGGACTCTATTCCTTAACTGTACTGGTAAATACAGAGTACTGCTTTATGCATGAATCCAACACTTCATAGTCTTACTTTAAAATCCTGATGAACTGGGGAAGAGCTAAGCTCTTATCCAACTTTACAGAAAATCATTGTATTCACCAGCAAACAGGCATAGAGACCCCATGGTCATTGTTTTATGTAGGTTAGATTCTGGGCAAAAACATATACTCACTAGGAACAGTTTTCCTCTGACAATTCCTCAAAAACTGTATCAGTGATGAGGTGAATCTTTTTCTTTCCAAAACATATCCAAAGTAAGTTAACAATAAATATTTTTTTTCAGAAATTCTCCTGAGACTATAAAAATCTCTATGAAAATGATATTTAACCACAGTGCTGTTATTTTGAGATTTTTTACGAGATAAATATAGCAAGTTAGGGTAGCAAGTTAGGGTGTGGTTTCTAAGGTTAGAATGTTTCTACAACTGAAGTCATAAACAGTGGAAAATAAAATGTTTTGCAGAAAATTCTGAATGAAGTATCTAGCTTACAATTTTTAAAATTTGAGTTGGGGCAGTAGATTCCTTTGACCTCTGGATCCATTCAATTTTAACCAATACATCTCTGATTAAAATATTTTCTCCAAGTAAGCTATTTTCTTGTCTTTTGAAGAGAGGTTTTTTTAAGGATGACCTTTCTGCTAGCCTCTGTACAAATGCCAACGAATTAATATGCTTGGAAATTCCATTGCTTTTTCATCTGGTCTTTTCTGTATTGTTTAGAAGTCTTTCTGGTCCTGACTAGAACTGTCAAGTGGCTTGCTATTATCAACACAAGTTTTTCACTTACTAGATGAAATGTATTCCTTTAGAATACTTAGACCGCACATATATGTGTGCATTTCTGAATGCACTTTGTTGCATTCTGAATGGAAATGTCTTTAAACATATTTATTGGACCAGCTGATGCAGATGGAGAAGCAAGAGATTCTGCTTTTTCAACTGCAGAGATTTATCTGTTGAGGTTATTCTATGAAATGGTCTTCTCCAGGCCTGTTATTATTTCTTGTTAGAAATTTTGCCTTTTATCCTGAGGGTGTCACAGATATAGTAATACAGAAAGAACCACCTACGTTAATAACTCTAAATTTTGGTCATGTTAAATGTAAAAAAAAAAAAAGTCTTGGATATAGTCTACTTTTATTATTCTTCATGCTTGCATTAATCTGCTATTTTCAGTTGGCTACATTCTTATAATTACTGAGGATCACCAGGCAGTTTGATAATTAGCATTCAGTTTATTGATATAAAAACCATTTTGCATTTAATGACATCATGTTTTATGTTTTTATGCTGCTTTCAAATCCTGAATAGTCCTTTTCAAACAATTCTAGTTTTAAAGATAGGGGTATCATGTTGTGTTTCTATGCATTTGTGTTTTGAGTAGATTTAATACAGGCCCTTGCATCAATCTTGTTCGTTCTAGATTTATAGTCCTGTTATTATTGCTGTTATAGCTGGATTTATTAATAATTTCAGTAACGTTGCTTATATATTCATTCAGATGTGCGTTCCACTGAGATAGGATTTCTCACAATGTATAGTTAACATGCTTTTATAAAAAGGATGTTGGGCAATTATTACAAAACTTGTTTATACACACAATATAGAATTATAGAATCACAGAATCATAGAATGTCTTGGGTTGGAAGGGACCTGTAAAGGTCCTCTAGTCCAACCCACCTAGAATAAGCAGGGACACCTCCAACTAGAGCAGATTGCTGAGAGCCCCATCAAGCCTGACTGTCAGTGTCTTCAGGGATGGAGCTTCCACCACCTCTCTAGGCAACCTGTTCCAGTGATCCACCACCCTCAAAATAAATACATTTTTCCTAATGTCCAAGGAAAGTCTACCTTTCTCTTGCTTAAAACCATTGTGTTCCCCAGCCTTCTTATAGGCCCCTTTGGGTATTGGAAGGCTGCTGTAAGATCCCCCTGGAGTCTCCTTGTCCTTCTTTGGGGTTGGGGTCCCCAGAGCTGGACACAGTACTTCAAGTGAAGTCTCACCAGGGCAAAATCTCTTTCGATCTGCTGGGCATGCTTCTTCTGATGCAGCTCAGGATGCTGTTGGTCTTCTGGGCTGCAATTTCACATTGGTGGCTCATGTCCAGCTTTTCATCCACTGGTATCCCCAGGCCTTTTTCCACAGGGCTGCTCTCTAGCATGTCTTCCCCCAGCCTGTATTCCTATCTCTGGTTGCCCTGGTCCAGGTGCAGACTCTGCAGTTGGCCTTGTTGAACCTCATGAGGTTCACCTGGGCCCACTTCTCCAGCTTGTCCATGTTCCTCTGGATGGCATCCCATCCCTCTTGTGTATTGACCATGTCACCCAGCTTGGTGTCATGGGCAAACTTGCTGAGGATGCTCTCAAAGCCATTGTCAGTGTAATTTATGAAGATATTAAACAGCACTGGTCCTAGAACGGACTCCTGAGGGACACCACTTGTCACTGTTTTCCATCTGGACGTAGAGCCATTGACCACTACCCTCTGGAGGTAATCATCCAGCCAATTCCTTATCCACTGAATATTCCACCCATCAAATCCATATCTATTCAACATAGAGAGAAGGATGTGGGGGACCATGTCAAAGGCCTTGCAGAAATCCAGATAGAAGACATCTATGGGTCTTCCTGTGTCCACTGATGCAGTCACTCCACTGTAGAAAGCCACTATGTTGCTCAGGCAGAATTTGCCCCTGGTAAAGCCATGCTGGCTGTCCTGAATCACCTCCCTGTCCTCCATGCATGTCTTCTAGAAGGATCTGTTCCATGATCTTCCCAGGCACAGAGGTGAGGCTGACCTGTTGGTAGTTCCCAGGGTCCTTCTTTATACCCTCTTTAAAAGTGGGTGTAATGTTTCCTTTCTTCCAGTCACCAGGGACTTCACCTCACTGCCATGACTTTCCAAATATCATGGAGAGTGGCTTGGCAACTACATCAGCCAGTTCCTTCAGGACTCTGGGATGCATCTCATGAAGTCCCATGGACTTGTATATGTTCAGGTTCCTCAGATGGTCACGAGGAAGGTCAGCAGCCATTTAGTATTATACAGTTCAAAAACCATTCAGAACTCCATGTATCATTTTACAAAGTAAAACTGCTTTCTGTCAAGGGGGAGTCCCTATATACTATATTCAGTAAGGCTTATGAGGTGGGCCATACAGTTCACAGTCAATATTTTAAAATGCTTTGGCAGAAAAAAGCACTGCTGAATCACTGTCTACTCATAGGCAGCAGCTGTAATACTTATGAAACTTGAGAAGCCTTTTTCATGTGGTGTTTTAAATGTCCCAGTGTGAAAGAAAAGTAAAATGTAACTCGGTGTTTAAATACCTAGTTTAAAAAGGAGACCCGTGTTATGCTTCTCTTTATCATGTGTTCCATCAAAAAAGATTAGCAAATGCAAATATACATGAAAAATAGTGTTTCTTACTTTTAGAAAAGATAAAAGTATCTATTCATGTAACAGAAATATTAAGTTTTCTTCATTAAAAACAGACAAAGTAAATCTGTTAGAGTAATATTTCTCTAGTGTTTTGAGATTATCTAGTTTTGGTTTCCTATGCAAAACTGGTAGTTACAATAATAAATTCTGTCCAGAGGAAAATTTTTCATTCTTAACACATTCTTAAATGCAGTTCTGTCACTCTCTTTTCTGCACCAGATTATAATTTTCGATCATACCATTCTTACTTTTAGACTGATATTTGACATATATTTCTGTGGCATTGCTAGAACCTAAAATTTCCACTTTCCACATACAAGAAAACTGACAGTATTGGATGTGCTTCTGTATATAATTTGCTCCATGATGATCAGCAGTAGCTTTCTCAAACTTATTTTTTACAGGAACATAGACTGATACTTTATATTCAGAAATCTCATAACAAAATTCACATTCTATCACACCAGAAGCACTAGAGTTTACTGAGATCCTCATCTGCCTCGTGTGGTAATGATAAGTACTGATAATGAACTTGCTGAAGGTTCCATTTGCTAACATCTACTTTTGTAGAACCGGAATTGAAACTCCTTTTTCTGACTCAAGGTGCCGAAAAAGGCCTCCTTGAACTGAAGCATTAGTTAGAGTCAAAAATAAATGTCAGTACTACCTTCTAAAATACAGGACTGGTAAAATTATCTTTGAACATGTTTCTTCTGCAATCACCAAAATGCTCCTGATATTTTGCGAGGCTTTTGAAGCATCATTGCATACTGGCAATTTCTTTAAAATATGCACAAAATACATATTGGAGTATGTATTAAATTTTTAACTAATTTATTTTATAAAATTACTACTTTATTGGTCTCCTAAAGGAAAAATATATTAACTGACAAACCAGAAAATGCTAGAAAGTTAATTTACTATTTGTATTTTTATTTTAAGTTAAAAAATTTATTGTTCATCCTACTTACACAATCAATAATATCAATGAATTTGGAATTAGAGAAGATTGTACTAATTAAAAGTATTGAAAATTAACGAATCAAACAATGTGTTACATAGAATGCAGAACTGCATAAAAGCCAACAACCTCCCCCCCCCAAAAAAAACCAAAAGAAACCCAAAAGCAAAATAAAAAAACTCTATGAGGGCTAAAACATGGGTGTGTGTTATTCCAATTGTTAATTACCTACTTTGTTTTATTTACATTTCCTTAAATTGTTGTTTAAGTTCAGCTTGCAATATGACATATATAAAAAAGAAACTTTATTGAAGAGTTTGTCTCTTGTACATTCTAAATAATATTGACTGGTTTAAACAACAATCTAAATACCTCTTTTCACTAATAAGTTTAAGCCAATGCTCAAGATCTCTGCTTACTTTAAGAATTAATTTTCAGCACACTTGTTTTAAAGGCAATGATGCTGTGTGGGTAACATGGAAACATCGTCTCAGTGTTACTAGTGACACATTGATACCTCCTTTGGAATTTCCCAGAAAGAATGGTTTTTGCATAATTTTCACTGTGTATTTATGTTCTCATTAGTGCACTGAACATACATGGAGCTTAAGCTAAATGACAACGTTGGTTTTAGTGCCTTTCTGGGAGACACCTTTTGTAACCCAGGGAAAGCGGAATTTATTGTAGTGTATCTCCACTGAAGTTAGTTTTCAATCATAATCTTCTAGTCACTCATTAGGAAGATCATCCCATGGAAAGACAGATATTATTTTTACAAGTTTTAAGGTAGATCAGGCTGTGACATGAAATAACCTTTTAATGTTTCATTTTCCTTTTCATAGGATATTAAAATCTTTCTACAAGGAGTCAAACAAAAGCAGACAACTGATGGAAAAAACACCACATGTCAAGTCACGGATGTATGAAAAATGGTTGTTCAGAAACATTAAGAAGTCTGGGTTTTTTTAAGTTTGTCAGAAATGTTCCTTAGATCTCCAGTCCTCCCTTCCATGGGAAAGGATTGTTTATTATTGTGAGAGCAAAACCCCACTGTAATGACATATTTTCTTTTACTTTAAAAACAAACAAAAAAAAAGCCAGTGAAAGTTATGGTTAGTCCATAATAAATAATCTGATGATACTTCAAAATAAAAATTGAACCAGTTTTTGAACTTAAAAAGAGCTGATAGTATGTTTATTAATAAGTAGTATAAGAATGGCATATGTCCAGTACTTGCAAGTGGGCTAAGATATGTGGTCACTTTTTGTTCTGTGCCATTTTATTCATTAATTTTCAATGCATTCAATGTTGCAATCAATAAATTTCTAAAAACATGTTGCAACTCATGGCTAATAAAATAAGTGTATGAAAACACCATATCATCTGAGATGGGTATGAACTACAAAAAAGGACACCATGTACATGGAGTGCTTGTTGACAGTGGACATGATGAATCTTTTTTATCCAACCTTTCTCTTTCTAACCTTCCACTACAGCCCAACTCTGCTACCACCCACTAAGTCTGCAGGCCCTTTCTCCAGTGCAGCAGCACACACAGACCCAAGGGTCTGGGTGTCACAAGGTGCTGCTCCCCAGTGACCTCTCCTCTGATCATGTTCAGCTGAGGAGGCCCAAGTGAAGCCGTAAGGTGGGCACTATGCCATGTGTTGTTCCTCTGCTAATTCTGCACATACTGTTGGTAGCCACTAGAATTTCCAGCATGGTTCCACAGAACCATTTTCAGTAATCAACTAAAATTCCTTTTTTAATCTCCAAACCAACATTGCAGGTTTTCCGGCATGACAGGGGTTTGTTTAAAAATCTGTATGGCACACAATGACATATGGATGTTGCCTTCTGTGGCAGATCAAGCAAAGTCTTGGCAAAACACTCTCCTTATTTACTGCTAGAGGGGTTGTTTCTTTTTTTATATCCAGTTTGACTTGTACTGGATTTCCTGGAAGTTGTTCTGGAATAGTTTTCATGGGACTTTTCTTGTTAATAGGATGTTTGTGTTTCCTTGCAGTTTTATTCAACTTTTCCATTTTCTTCTGCCTAGTGATGCTAACGATAAAATGAGAGGAACTATTTTTTCATGGAACTTTTTACACAGATTTTACAATACTTGTAATAAATTCCTCTGGAATTCAACATTGAAATGTCTAGTAAATCCTCAGTTTTGAGTGGTAATCATTCTCTTGACCTACAGTTTCAATTTTTCCAAAGACTGAACATAGCAAGTACGTAACTGAGATTATCTGAACTCAGTGTACCTTTTAATCTGCAACCTCACAGCTGGCCAAGTTGTTAGCAAACCTTGTGCATACTGCATTGTCTTACTAGTTTAGAAACATTAATAAGTAAATGCTTCCATGATGCCTCCTCAGAACTGAACACTGCTCCATCATTCTGGGGTATTTCTTTCTGCATTTGGTAACAATTACAAAACACTTTAATCTTCTTTCCCTGGTTTGTTTCAGCAAAGTACTCAAGCATACAATGCTCTCTAAGAATACAAGTAGTCCCGTAGAAGTCAGTTAAGTCATAGGGAACCACAACCCTTTGCTATTTGTTGAGAAGTGCTATCTGCCCAGAATGCTTTGACCTTTTTAATGTATTCGTGTTGTTTTTTAGCAAAGTATTCACAAGATAGTGTAGTATTTGCATAACATTTGCTAATGTTCCTAACAAGGTTTCTAAATTGCTTGCATGAGGAAAACAATTATATACCAAATAGACAGTAGCAGCATACAAAAAAAAAAGATAAACTGGCATAGTGTAGTTGGACAATGACTAGCAGACCTACCTGTAAAATACATTGTTTTCTGACATGATCACTTTGTCAGATTTTTAGAACTTCCTAATGTCAATAATGGCAGGTTTGTTTCTTTGTTGATTAAAGACAGTCAGATTTTGAAAGGAAAGTTGGTAGTCTAGTGGTAGCAGATCAAAGCATCTATATGTGATATATGAAGCTCAGAATAGAAGCCAGTAAGCTTATCACTTCAGGCAAATAATGTTGTGTCTCTTCACTCTACATATTTTGTGCTAACCACACCGGCACATTGTAGCTAGGTACTATCTTAGAAACAGATGTAACTTTGTTGTGCCCCCGCAAACCATGCTAAAACCTCAACATCCTTGTTTTACTCATGACAGCAGACTTTATAATGCATACAAATTAATTTGCTTTGTTACCAGAATAGTTTCTTCACATAGCATGTACCTTTTGGTCAAATTTACATCCCCAGTGTTCTTGAAACATTACACATATATTCATACAAAACTTTGGTGGCATTTTCTTCCCATATTATGCGTATAGGAAAAAAACTACAGTGCAGTTCACTGCCTTTTGCATGTTTTGGAACATTGAAATTTTGGGGGTTTTTTTTCCCCATATTTACTTACTTTAATAAAAGCCAAATTTAGTCACTAAGAGTTACATTCTGACTTCACATGCTGGAGTACACCATATGAAAATAAAGGTATTATTACTATTATTATCAGAAAGTCGTGCCTATAGGCCATAAACCTGAATGAGATATAAGGGAACTTCAGCTACTGGAAATTATAAACGGCTGTTCAGGTAAGGTTCTTCAAGTATCAGTCCTCTGTCCTACACTGTTTATATCCTTTACCTATAGTTTAGAGTGGAACATAAAATCATTACTGATGAAGTTTGAAAATAAAGGCAAATTGTGGCTCTATGTCAAATAATAAAAAGTGAATTGGATTACATGGTGAACTGTCAAAAAAATTCTTATTTCTCCATGGTAAAACAAAGGCATGATTTGAAAAGTAGAGACTGCACACCCTGACAATAGCAACTTATTTTTACTAACAGTTACTCCCTAAGTATAATTGAGTATCACAGTAGTGGTTCAAAAGATGTGGAGTTCTCAGCCTAGTGCTGGGGCCATGACATGGAAGAGGTCCTTGTATTTATTTATAAGTGGGGAATGCTGAGTAGGTTTGCATTCAGATCTGGCAGTGAAGTTACAGTTTTATCATATTCAGTTTTCATATCTATACTTCAAGCAGGATGTTGAAAACTGGAAAGTGTTCAGAGAACAACCACAAGAATAATGGGAAATCATGTCTCGTAGCAGAAAATTCAAGGAACTCAGTCTTCCTACCTCATCAAAGGAAAACTGAACGGGGTTTTAAAAATGAGTGTGCAAGAATCCACCTAAGGCATCTTCATTCTGGTAGACAAAGACAAGCAAGATTCAATAGCTGGACCTTAGACTTCAAAGTAACATGCAGATTTTTAACAAGGAAGTAGATTAACTGTTGAAGATACTTGCTAAATGTTGCAGCAATTTACTCATCATGGAGTTGTAAAATCAAGATAGGTAATTCCTTTAAATCCAGTTTGTGATGGGAACAAGAAATAAATGCACTTTTGATATTGAAATACATAATTAAAAAGAAAACCTGAATAATTAGTTAGCTTTCAGTTAATTGTATGCAATGCTTTTGATCCTTTCACAGCACGCTAACTTTTACTGTTATATTTCCTCTGCTCCTTATTTCAGTTATCCTTGTGTATGCTGCATAGAAAATGCCTTGGATAATTTGCCTTAGAAAAGATGAATGGGAATTTGTGCTAATGATATTCTTATCATAATTACAATTTATTTTATTCCATCCCTGTAACAGTGTTCTTTCAAAAAACTCAATAATGAAATAGTATTGCTGAATTAGGATGTCTCCAACACTTTTACTGACTTGCATAAAATCTCTGCGTAAATCAAGTTCAAATCCAGTTCAAGTTCTTCTGTAAAAAAATCAGGCTCCATATTCATCTGGTTTAAGGTGTGATCCATCCCTTTACACACATAGAATCCCTCCAGGCTCATCCCCCAGAAAGCAGTCTGGTACAGGAAGATTAAAAAAAATACAAGTAACCAGAACACTTCAAGGTACTATTTATTTTGGTTTTTTTTGCTTTAAAATGTGGCTATGTGATGTCACGTTGTCGCCATAATAGCAAAAACAGTTCCTCAATCTGCTCTGTGGCCCATACCTCAAAATTTCCACTAAGCCTGAGGTTCAGCCATGGTTTCTTTTTGTATTCTTCATAAGTGAAACAAACTGTTTTGTAAAAAGCCTCTTAGCTATGCTAAATTTTCTTAACATGGGAAGACTGCAAAAGAGAAGTTCTCCAAACCATTGAAAGAGGCACAGAATTATAAATACAATCTGAAAATCAAGCATGCTGCACAAACATATTTGCAATATTACAGCTATGAAATTAAATCAACAGCAATCAGAAAATGTCAAAAGATACAATACTATTCACTGTATCAGCACAAATTACTTGCTTTGGTACTGGGTTTTTTTCCCTTAACAGGTTCTATAACAAGTAGCTTAATCTGTAAGCAGAAAAGCAATTTTATTTCATTCCTAATATTACAAAATGTCTTTGACAGAGGGAAACACATTTTTTAAAAAATGTCTATGTGTAGCTAGGATTCTGCAGTTTGACATTTCATCATAGGACATCACTGCAAATTCAAGAAGGACACATTCAAGAGTCTGCCCTTTGGAAGGAGTAACCTCCCACAATGTTAAACACTAAGGGTTTTCCAGCTGGGGAGCGGCTTTGCTCAAGAGCACCTGGGAATCTTGGTGGACAATCAGCTGAAAATGAGACAGCAGTGTGCCCTGGCAGCAAGGACCAACAGCATATTGGCATGTGCCACTAGGAACACAGCTAGTAGACTGAGAAAAGTCATTAGCCTACAGCAACCAGCACTCATTTGACTAGAATGTGTGTCCAGTTTTGGGCCTCCCAGTACCAGAAAGAGATGGAGAAATGGCAGTGGGTTCAGTGGAGTGCCACCAGTAGGGCTGGGGCCTTGAGCACTTTCTGGGAGAGGAAGACAATGAAGGAATGGGGCTTTTTCAGCCTGGAAAATAGCAGGATTTGGGGGGACCTAACAGTAGTTTTACAACACCTGTGACAGAGTTATCAAGATGTAGTCAGATTCTTTACTGTGATGCTCAGCAAAAGGACAAGAGAAAACAGGCATCATCTGAAACATGTATGGTTCTGAGCAAATGTGAGACATTTTTTATATATGAGACTTTTTCTGTGTTAGAACAGTCCAGCAGTGCAACATGTTGCCCAGAGAGGCTGTGCAGTTTGTGTCCTTGGAGGTTTTCAAGGCATGACTGCATAAAGCCCTGAGAAAAAGTGTAATGGCTGACCTGGATGACCTCTGGAGATTACTTCACGAACTATTGTATGATAATAATTTTGTATTTTTCAGTTGTACTATGCAAAATCGACTTCCTTGATGCAACACAAGCATAACTATATGTCTCTTAGTAGCAACTTCCCCTGAAGATGAAAATGGATGAGAAAGCTATCCAGTGTTTTTGCTTATCTTATGATCACCATGATGACAGGAATGAAAAAGTGAGCATCCTTTCGTTACTGAGATCAAAAGGTATGACTTTGGCTATCTCCAGGTAGCACTGTTGTTAAGCAGAAGTCACATCACTCTCACCTTTAAACGTCTGATAGACTTTGCCCTTGGCTTTGCCATGTATGCATTATGCAATTTATCATTAATTTCCATAAAGGAATTGATTCAATAGCATTACAACAAAGAAAATAAAAATTAAACTTCACAGCCTTCATTTAGTTTGGAAGCATTCATATTGTAACAGTAAACGTAGGGGGAATTTACTGACCTTTGAATTTTGTATTATTAATTTAAATATTCTCTGAAACATTTTGAACTTCATTTCCTTTGTGTTCTGAAGTCACTTTACATTCAAGATTTCTCACTCCCATATCTTCAGTAGCAATGCCTTTAGACATCCTTAAACTTCATAATAGAGTTTTGGCTTAGAAGATCAAGGCTTGACAAGCTTCTAGCTCATGGCCTTGTCACATTAACAGAACAAAAGTAGTTGTCTGTAATTGCATAAAAACCTGTACTTATTTCACATAATGAATATCACACCTGTTAATCAGAAAGTAACAGCAGTACCTGTCAGTAGCAAAGAATGTGCCCATGCCCACCTCATAGCTCAACTTAGCCAAAGACTTAATTTTTCCTCTCTTCTTTTTTCATGTAACAGTGGTTCATATTTGTTTACACTATTTGCATATATAAGTATATGTTTATACGCACACATATATACATATATGTGTACACATATACACATATGGAAAGCTAAGAATTTCTTGCTTAAATATAGAGAGGAGTACATTTTCAGGTGAAGAAGTCTAATTATATCCTGGATAACAGTGACTTGCTTCTTTTCCAGCAAATTACATTCTATGTTTGATTTGATTTTTCTTCTTTTTAACTTACAGCACTGTAACTGTAATCTGATCCATTGCAGAACTTCATGGATATTACAGCTATCATAAGGCAGGTTTAGAAACAGGTTTTCATTGTATCTCGTCCAATGCAAATGTTGCTACTTCTAGAGATACAACATTTAAGGATGTCAGTGTATGATTTTTGTTGGACATTTAAATTTTGTTACAAGAAATAATAGTATTTACAAAAATCATGTAATTGTTGACAGTGTTTTAAAAACAGGATGTACTGAAATTGCATGGAATTCATGTTTTTGGGTACTCAGGGGATCATTAAACACACAACTAAACTTTGCAGTATCATGACACCTGAAGTTCAGATAGTACATGTTGCTATTGGTTTAGGATCATGTTTTTCCTTTTTTAGCCTCATAATGATTAATAGTGACACAATGAAACCATAATTTTTTTAAACTTGGGATGTCATTCACATTGTTTCTGGGAGGAAGACTAAAAGGGAAGAAGGACGGTCTTGTGGTTATGGTTCTGCAATAAGGATATGTCTCTTTGTCAAGTGAAATGTAATGTAGAGGTGTTAAAGCTGGCTGCACATAGGGAAGTTAATAAGCTAGTTCAGGCACTGAAGTCTCACTAAAACAAACACAAGTTGGTACTGATAGTGCCGTGACTGAATCTGAAATTCTACATTCTGCAGCATGCATACAGCTTTAGGAGACAAAAATTAGTTTCCTTAAAAATGCTTCTTGTCTTTTCAATTCTTCCATTGGCAAAGCAAGCAGGAAATAAAAGCTTCTGTGTCAATGGGATGGCAAAGAATCCATAGAAGATTCTTCCTTATTTTTTTGAGGTGAACATTAACCTCTTTGGATTTTCTGAGTAACACTTTTAGCAACAATTAGCTTTTACTTTAAGAGAAATATGTTTTCAGTACCTCAGCCTATTTGGCTTTTTTTTCCCCCCACCACTTCCTTTAAAATTTGTTTAATTCGATGAGCCCTCTGAAGCTCAGCCTATATTTTCATCTTTCATTATCTGCATGACATAGGCTACTCAATAATCAGCACAGCTTTATTTTTTCCCCAAGCAAACTTTCCTAGTTTCTTCAATCTGGTGCTAAGGAAAAAGACAAAAATATCTGTTACTTTTTTCTTCTTGTGCTCAATTTCAACCCTAATAGTTAAATTGCAAGACTCCTTAAAAGATCCAAAGGTGAGCAAAGGAAGGGCTAGGGTCGCTTCTCAGAAACAGATGAATTAGAAGTAAGAAACAGGTTTCCTCTTCTCTACCACTACCCACATCTGAACATACAAACAACAAAAACAATGGTAAGGTAAGGAACAAAATGAGGACAAACTCAAAAAAAAAGAAAAAAAAAAGAGAAAAAAAAAAAAAAGAGAAAAAAAAAAAAAGAGCTGGTACTCAGATAAAATCAAAGATTGTTTCCTACCATCAGTTTGTTTTGGAGCATCTATATTCGTAGAGTGATTTTTTTTCTCTACTAGAGTGGATGGATTTCAACCTAAACAAAGATGTCATCTGGAGATTTTACCTTTGATTGCAAGAACCTTCATCCTAAAATTCCCTGCAAAAAGCCTAGTAATTCTTCTTGGTGGTTTTTATGATTGCCAGAGATCAGGAGAAAGAGACACTATTTACTCTAACAATTGCTCTCACTTTTAAAAACATGCACCTCTTGTTCAGACTGAATTCCAGCTTCATGCTTTAGTGCCTGGACTTTGTTACGGTTTGTGTTCTAAGCTGAAAAGCTTTATTTCTTTTGGAAGTTAGATACAATGGCCAAAAGTTTTCTTACTTTTCCATTTCTAAAGAAAAAAAAAAAAAGTTGTGATGTCTCTCCCCATATTTCTATATGGACTTTCCTCTGTATTACCAGTTTCACATTCTGTATTCAAGCATCTTAGATATTTGGTCAGACTTCACAGTTTAACTTATGTTAAGCCTAACTGGAAATCAGGTATTATTTTAATACTCAGAATTCTTCTCCCACCTTCTATGTCCTCAATAAATTGCCAAGCTTTGTGATGTGTTTTTAGAGCAGAAGAGGCCAATATATACACCAATTTTGTTACAAAGGTTTGAAAGTTAACACCTCCTGAGATAGTCAGTGAGCCTGTGGTATTGCTGAACATGGATGCAATTTTCTTCAAAATGTGCTGCCTCCAAGCAGTTTAATTAATTGCTGGTGAGTAGTACAGCTGACCTTGTTCACAACAGTGCACTTGGAGGTTTAGTTATGAAACACTAAGCTCACCTCTGTGTTAGTTTTTATATGTATATAGGTGGTCTAAGCACTTGCAAAGTTAGAGAACAGGCTAAAGTATTAGGTGGATTTAAGTGTTGTACATGGAGTTTTCAGGTCTGCATTATTCATTTGTCCTTTCTTACCTGCAGACAAGTGTGATACTAGAACTGACCAAAGTTACATGGTCTATATTTAGAAACACAAACTCAATCTTACATGACATGGGTTTGCAAATTCTTTCATTTGATCAAGTTGAACTGGGTTTGTTTTGGCAAATTGCACAATATTTAAAAAAAATATTTTACAAGAGATTTCAAGGTAACATGATGGTCTGTAAATGGAGCTGGCTGTGTCAAGTAATTGCTCTTGAGAAGGCTTTTAGCTCAGGTGCATGCAGCATAAATGAAACAGAGGCTGGGCAGGTCTTTGGAAAGGCCGTTAATTTCTGTTACAGACATAAAAGCTTTTTTACATTATTATGTATTAGTTACATTTATACATCAAATATTTTGCCTTTGTGTATGGAATGCCACGTTTTCTGTAGTAAAATCCTAAGAATACTGATCATATCATGCATTTGTGTATTTATAAATGAAAAGTTTTGAATTACCAGCATCAAAAGTCTCCACAGCGAATTAATGAAGTTAAGCTGCAGCTCCAAGATACTAAATCAATCTTATTATATTAGTATTGTATTATTAGAGAAAAATTAATCAACAAAGGAACAAACGGTATAGCATGAATAGCTGATAAGTATAGCTTGGACACAGGTGGTTTAGGGAAACAGAAGCACCATCTTTAAGGGCTTAGCGAGGGAAGAAGCTGTATTACCCAAAAAGGAAATAGCAATACATGTTATTATGTTGCCTCTCCTTAGCCAAAGAATGCATAAGCATGAAAAATTAACAGTTACAAAGACTGGAACACATTTGTAAAATTAAAGGTGAAGGAAATGCAAGTTCTATACTGCTCATTTCTCTGTGCAAGCAGAGAATATATTGTAAAATGCCTTTGATGATTTTCTGGCTGATTATGCAATGGAAATAAACAGGTAAATGGTATTGGAGGAGGAGGGACATAATTACACTCTTCAAGGAAAGGTAAGTTGCTGGTATGTTTTCTCATGTCCATTATTAAGGCCCAAATGTAGGTACCTTGATCTGAAAGAGAAGCTGGTGCACTCCAAGTTGCTCTGGCTTTCTTGGATAATGTTTCAACAGACTGCACCTCCTGTTCCAGACACCTATTTCAATAAGCAGGACACTGCAAGCTGACCTAATTTGATCTGAGTAGGTTACACTTCTGACACACAAATACAAGCTGACCTAATTTAGATCATGCGTTACTGTGGTTGAAAGGTCCTGCGTTAAACTGAGTGTCATGCTTATGTAAAAGTGAAGGGCTTTGGAAACTTTTCAGACAGCCAGAACAAGTGAAACGAGTGTCTCAGTAATTGCTGTAGCAGCAGTGACTCAGATACAATCATTTACGCATTTGAATTTAACCCATCTTTTAAACATTGGAAACAGCCTCAGGAAATTCCATGTCAGGTCAGGTTTTTTTACTGAGTATCTGAAAAGATGGCAAAAACATCACTTGTCACACTATTGCAGTGCTAGAGGACATCTTCAGCCTCTTCTACATATTCTTGTGTGGTTTTCAAATGCAGAGTTAATAGCATTAATTAGGAACTTACTGTTTTCTGCATAGATTATTTCCTCCATGCAGTCAGAAAGGGCCAGTATGTCTCTGTCATTCAGGAAGTCTGAGACTGACTCTGGAGGACTAGAATGGACATGAAGTTATGTCCAGTTAACCTCTTCTGTTAAAAAGGTTATCTTAAAACTGGTGGTTGGCATTGCAAGATCTGATTTTTTACCTTTTCAGCTCTGCTGTTCAGTTGATTTATGGTTCAACTAGCATTTTGGACAAAACTGATGAGCAGTGCTCCTGAGTGACATCACTGGGAGAGAAAGGAGGAGAAGGGCAGCGCAGGCTGACAGACCCCAGAGATTGCACTGCAGGGGGTGGAACAGAAAGGGGGAGTAACAGGAAGACGGAAGGAGATGATTAGGGATCCTAATTGAGGTATTCAAGCAGACCCTAAAACCTACTCTTGGGCAGCAGAAGGATGCACAGACTATGTCTATACTGATAAATAAAAAATGGCCAAAGACTGTCCTGCCCTAATGCTGAGCCCAGGCTGGCTGACACCCAGACTGTGTAGGATTAACATTTGAAGCGCATAATGATGGGAATAAGGGAAGGCAAGGGAAGGGAAGGGAAGACGGAAGGGAAGGGAAGAGGGAAGGGAAGACGGAAGGGAAGATGGAAGGGAAAATGAAAAGGTAGAAGAGAAAGGCTTTGTATCTTGCCAGCCTTTAGGTTTTTCCATTTTCACCTGTGCAAAGTGAAACTTCTTCAAGTGACAGAGATTTCTCTTATGTGTTGAAGTAACTGTAGAGTGCTGACCTATGAGAAAAATGCAGACCACAATCATTCATTCCCAACACATCTGCTGCCTGTGTGCTAGTGGCTCATTTGATAAAACAGTTCTAGCACATAAACCACAGGCAAAAGTGTCACGTCGCACCCACACCTAGATGAACCACTTGTACATCTTTAGGGTAAATTAAGAAATCTACATTTTTCAATGTTTTGTTCTGAAGTACCTTTGTTTATTTATACACAACAAAACAGTATATTAGGTAAAAAATTTAAAGTAAGACAGAACAAAATATGCTAACATAAATTTCTGTATCTCTTTTAAATGGGAAACCCAGCATAAGAGCCAAGTTTTAACTGGGGTAATCAACCAGAGTTTGTAATTTGAAACAACTGTCATAGACTGTTCAGATGTAGGAAATCTTTTCAGCTGACTTGAAGGGATTAGGTTTTTGTGGGTTTTAAGAAGATGGAAGGCTTTCAGAGTAAATTGCTTTACAAACATAATTAGCAGAGCTATAAAATGCATCACTATATGTAGTTATTGAAATTACTCTTTTCAAATAAATTTTTAACAAAACATAGTCCCTGTCAGCTTTGCCAGGCATTCACAAACTGATCCAAAGATGTGGCAATGTACTTGTGATTAACAAACTTGATTTAAGTTTTGGATTAAGAATTTTTGGTTTGTACATATCAGTCTTATATGTTTTCTGTAATATCTGTAATACATAAAAAATGTCTGTAATATTCTGTAAAATTACTATAGCATTCCTATTTATATGAGGTGATAAAATAGGAGGGAAATGAGCAAGATATATTCTGGTTCATAGATAAATAATAATTGCCCCCTTCACAACCAATACAGATGTTTGTAGCAACTAAACAAACAAACAAAAAAAGTTACATAAAATGAATATCACTCCTACAACTCTTTGTTAATAATTTATAAAGAGAGGTAGAAAGCCAAATGGAACAGCTGCTGGGAGCTACCTTTGCCTCACTGATGCCTATGAGAAAATTCTGCTGGTGCAGGAATTCCATGGCTTGCTGCAGTGTTCTGCTGCCTCTGAGCATAGGAAGCAACATTTATGGACCCTGTTGATCACCAACAAATCAGTTATCAAATCTGCTTCTCTTTACAAAATCTCTGTTTTGAGGCTTTGTAGCCCAACCAAATAACCAGTTCCAACCAGTTAAAGTGGTTTAACTCTTCAGAGCCCCCAGTGTTCACATCTTCTTTGTTGCTATTTTCAGCCGCTTATTCTTACCTTGGAAAGGAAAATTTCAGGTGTTCACTGCATAGACAGTGTTGGCAATTTCTATTCTAGTAAGAATATTTTAATAGTATTCAGGACTATAACAAATTTTTCAGGTTGTAAGTATTGGCTCTGCCACATCAACAGGAAAACATAGTTTTTTGATAGCTTCCTACCTGAACACCATTTTCTCTTTCGTTTGTACATGTGAGTCAATTGTCAGGAAACATTAAGGTTCTGCATGTGTTTGTTAAAATACCACTTCTGTGACAGCATAAACCACTGTTAGACAGCAAAGGTGCCTGGGACAGATTCAGCATATCTATACAGGACTGAAAGCTGCATATTTGTGGCAGAGACAGAACAAGCCCATGTCCTGATACGATTTACAGTGCCCCACATCCCTTGCTGCTGTGCTCAGATACACAGTTAAATCCACAGTTCCCATCACGGCTTTACATGAGTAGAAAAATTTTAGAGAAAATAAAATGAAGTTGACATAAAGGGCAAATCAAAATTTCTCAAGATGAAGATATTAATTTGGTACAGCCTTTCTGTGGTTTCAGAAAGGAGCAGAAATGAAAGGTTTTGTTATTTTTTATTGTTATTTTTATTACTTTCTAAGTATAAAATCATGGTTCATGATGTAGCATCATTGTTATTTAAAATCCTGGTTTGTTCAAACTCAATTTGACAGCTAGCTTGACTTTGCTGGTAATGCACATTCATTCACTTAGTGCCTTCAGCCACTGCGTGGTTGCCTTCATAAACACCCAGTAGGACAGAAGTACCAAACACTCCAAACCTTGTAGTTCTCTTAAAAAAAGGTGGCATCCTTTTGAATCTGCTTTCCTAATCAGCAGTGTTCTTCCAAATATCTGATCCTTTTCAGGTGTTTGAATTTGATGGACAAAAAAGGCTGTTAAAGAATCAGGAGGCTTGGTAGGATTAATCATTCACACTGCAGACTGAGTTTCCTCTCTGTGAAATGAAGCTAATATTTACTTACCTTCAAAATCAAGGTTTTGTGGGTTTTGTTATCAATAGACCCAAATCAGTGTGCTGTAAATAGCTTGATTCCACTTTGCTTTTACAAAGCATGTTTGTGATGGTGTTTACATCCTCCTTGCTGAGGGGCTGAAGGCAACTGCGACAGACACGGGGAACCTGTTCAGCCAGCCTGCCCTGGGAAGAGGGGATAACTGCAACCTCTGCAAGCCCCTAAAACTGTACTGAGCAATGCTGGCACTTACAAATGAATGTCTATTTCTGTGTATTGCCATTGCTTTTCTGACTTCTTCACAAAGGAAATCATACATAGCCTAAGGTCTGAATGGGTCAACATAGAACTCCCAATTCTGGACATTTCTACAAACTGTTATACATAAATTTTCCCATAACTGTTGAATGACAATCCACAACTGCCCCATATAGCCCCGTAGCTGTAAAGCGGAAGGAACATTATCTGGAACAACAGCGTTGTAATAGTAATCTGTGGAAGACACTACGGACAGCCTTTTCCAAAATGGTTCCTCAAAGTCGGATGTAGAAATCTATTTTTAGTTACTGAAATACATAGTCAAGTATTTAGAGGTAATGACCAGCTTCTAACAGATCAATGGAGGGTGTGGATCAGCTGTGAAATTAAAGGGAAGTATTAGGTAACAAAAGTTCTATCCGGGAATTTTCAAAGGCTTTCCAGTTACTGAGAAGCACAGATCCCACTGAAATTATCTTACACACACAGACCTCCCCCCCCCCCCCCCCCCCCTTTTACTTTATTGCTTTGAAAATCTTTTCCAGGAGTGGAAGCTAAACTGAAACATTCCACTTTTATTTTTTTCTCTCTGCAATAATCGGAAAGTTGAGAAATTGAAATGTAACAATGGAGGAAGTACAAAGCTGTGATTCCAATACAATTTGCAATGCAGACCTCTTGTCCCTGCAAACTTTGCTTCCTATCAGCATGTGTCTAGCAAGCAAAAAAGGGCATTAGTGGGAGAAGCAAGTTAGTGAAGCACTGGCAAGCACTAAAAATTTTTACTGATGAGGTTTGCATAGAGCTTTACAGGATCACACTGTGCACATTAACAGAATGATCTTGAACTGCTATGCAGTGTATCTGTGGTTATGGAGGATCTCACCCTACATACATTTTTCTCAGTGGTTCTAGCATCCAGCAGGTAGAACTTCCCCCAGCTTTCCTTCACACATGGCGGAGTCTGTGGAGGAAAGTTTAGTAAAATCTACCAGAGCTGAGACTCAAAGAGAAGTGAAACATTCAGGGAATAGAAACATTCAAGGAAGGAAATGCAAACACTGAAGACGACCTCAGTTTGACCAAGGCAAGGTGTCACAAGCCGGTACTGAGGGCTACCAGTGGTCAGGATACTTTTGTGACTCCCCCTCCCGTTGTGGAGGGGTTTGTGAACAAGACCGAGGGTCACACGCGGCGCTGCCTCTCACGGAGGAGCGGCCACCGCGGGACCGTGTTTCAGGGTGGTAGTTAGAAAGCTTATACTTATGTGGGGAAGAAAAGAACAGTTTCCCACACAAGGCCTGGCCATATAGCACCATTTCTAGGAACAAGTGATGGCACATGTCATGCCGTTCAGAATGTTTGGACTCCGATGGTGCACTTCAGTGAGTTTAGTGATTTTTTTGTAGCACTGTAACAACCTTACCAGAGCAGGCTGCAAGCAGTGAGGGACTCAGAGACATGCCTTCTGGCTAGCTTTGTGCCAGGCAGCAATGCCAGTGGGGTGGAGGGGCCCGTTATCTCAGTGTCCCTGTGTCTCACTTCAGTTCCTGTCCTCTCCTACTCCTCACAGGGGCAGGAACCTGCTCTCCTTCCATGCCCAGGTGTGGACGGCTTCCCTCACCATGCTGGCTTGGCTCCTCTGGCCATCTGTGTTGTGGCATGAGGGGAAGGGAGGTCCCAGACCATCAACTCTCCCCTGGTTTTCACTGCTGTGACCTTGAGAAAAGAAGCAGCTGCTTTATGAATTCCCTTCTACTCGATCACAGGGAGAAACTGTGGACACACTGCCCCATCCACAAGCCCATAGTCATAGCCTTCCTATTGTTTTCTGCTGTACTTGCCTTTGATGTCTTACTGATCACTTTCCTAGCTGAACCTCAGGTTGCAACAAACCAGCATTTCAGCTGCTCATGCCTGTTGTGGTTTGTTTGTTTTCACTTTGGCTGCTCAGTATTCAAATTTTCGTTTCCCTCCCTGTTGTGTTTTTTTTCTTTTTTCTTTCCCAAGCTGAGGTGATTTGGTGCAGGTTTACTGAACATTCTGGTACTGAATACAAACACTTTGACTCCCATACCTCTCCTGGCAACTACACTTTGAACACACTGAGGCTGGGCCTACACTGTTTGCCTTCAAAAGTGAAACCAGGGGAGGTATGCCTGTTTTCATGTTTTGTTACAAACTCCACCTCAAGCCAAGGTCACTGAAAAGCTGGGCAGCTTCCATAACCTGTAAGCAATCTATGTTTACTGTTTTTTGCCAGCATTGCTTCACTTTCATCTGAGGGCTTGGTATGTGTTCCTATGACTGAGCTCAGTTTCTGACTTTGCTTTGATTGTTTTCCTTGCTTTTTAAGACAGCACTCCTTGCATACACATGGAGTGAAAGCTCAGATAAAAATTGTGGCTCACGTACAATACTCAGTGCCATCTCCACAAGTCCAAACAGCACCATGTGATGTTAGTTCATACACATGGTAGACAATAACAGCCAGCATATACCTAACTTTCCTGTGTTTTAGCTGGCAGATACCAGCTTTGTGTAATGATAGAAAATGCTGGTTGATGCTGTGCCAGACACCATGGAACAAGGCAGCTGCTGCAGATTCTGGAAAGTCAGGGGAACCCCCTGGCACTCTGAGGGTCTGCAGGTGGCCAGCTCATCCTGCAGCACATTTACTTCTGCTGACTGCTTAATGCTCTTGCCAGTGGAGCTTACATTGTTCAAGGGGAACAGTAAACAAAAAGCTCCTTCTTGGCCTATGCTGCACCCTGTCATGTTAAAAAAGGGCTAAATAATTTAGCAGAAACTAAAACCCCTTGCTTTACAGCCGATTCTCAGATACCAGAGGGTGGCTGGGCTTAGTTTCCAGGTGATGCCCAAACCGGCGTTAGTAGTCCAGTCACACCCAACACCTATATTGGACTACCATGGGTCCAGATCCACTACTAATGTCACACTACCTGCCCAGCCACACACGTCCTGAGCACTATGGCCACACTCAAAGGTTTTGTCTTCATTCAGGGACAACACTCTTGCTAAGTCAAGTAACGGTGTGATTTATCAAAGCAACAAGTTCTTTGGATTGCAGGTGACAAATTAGCTGACTGCAAAGCTGGTACAAATACTAAGAATATGAGTAATACAGCCTGGCTGCTAACACATAAAGTGATAAGAAAGAGAAAAGAAAAATAAGAAGAAAAATAAAGGAAAAATAAAGGGAAAAGGGAGTTCTAGAGCCAGTTATAGGTTTCCAGGGTGTAACTGAGTGTTCAAATCTTACCCAAAGGTGTCCCTATGGGGGCGAAGAGAGGCTCAGCCTGCCAGCTGATGCAAAGAGTCAAGGATAATCCTGGCAAAGGCCAGGCAATGGGATCTTCCCTGACACTGATTGTATCTTCCCATTTTTATAGGATTGTTAACTTACAGGTGTGACTTGAGGGACTCTAGTCATACATACCATTGTTATGATTAGTGCAAAATTATCTCACTTCACTTTTAAAGGTGTAGACTAGAGCAAATTCAGGGCACAAGCTCATTGAGGGATGGTCATCCCCAGGGAGAGGGGTAGCTTTTGGGATGGAGGTGTGTTTTAGTATTAAAATGAGATTATAGTGAGCAAAGGTCTCCAAAGGACAGTGTTAGACTTTTGGCCAAGAGTATCAAATATGCAACTTGTCAGTTCTAGGGGACCTTCAGAAAAGTCCAGCTGTGATGTCTCCAAATGTGCATCTTATCAATCCCATGGTACCTTTAGGCCCCCATGGTCACCAGAGACACTGGCCATGGTGTCTCCACTCCAATCTCAGTGCTGGTGTCCTTACAGTCAGCACACTGAACTCCCCTGATGTTGCCAACTATGAGAGTCACCTGAGGAAATCCTGTGGTACAGACTCTTTGCACGTTAGCTGCATTCCACTTTAAAGGCTCTGTCAATTTTTTACCTTTACTTGAAAGTGAATATAGACTTAATTTCTAAATCACCTTGTCATGGGTTAATGCTGGGCCAGCAATTAAACAAATAGCATAAGACGGTTTTCTTGGATCCAAGCAGTGGCCTTGGTTCTGCACACCGTTCTCTAGCTGTAACTAAAACATTGAGTGTTATCAGTCCTAGAAGCAGACACTGACCAAAATATGCCGTTAATTTTGGCAAGTGCAGGTACTTAGAAGAGACTTAACTGAAAAGTTAAATTACTAGAAAGAAAATTGGTTCTAACCTGGCTCAAAGAAGGACACACTTTCACCAATCATCCCATACATTATCCATGAGCCAGCAATGTGCCCTTGCTGCCAAGAGGGCCAATGGAATCCTGGGGTGCATAAGGAAGAGTGTGGCCAGTAGGTCGAGAGAGGTCATTCTCCCCTTCTACTCTGCCCTGGTGAGGCCACATCTGGAATACTGCATCCAGTGCTGGGCTCCCCAGTTCAAGAGAGACAGGGAACTCCTGGAGAGAGTCCAGCAGAGGGCAACAATGAAGACTGGGGGATTGGAGCATCTCCCTCATGAGGAAAGGTTGAGAGAGCTGGGACTCTTTAGTCTGGAGCAGAGAAGGCTGAGGGGAGACCTTATCAATGTCTACAAGTATCTAAAAGGTGGGTGCAAGGAGGATGGATTCTGTGATTCTGTGATACCGGTAGATACCGCAGTTAAAACCAATGTTGTGATTCAGAATAAGCACAATAATGTGGAGAGCTGCAGTGATGAGAATATCCCTGCACACAGGCATTAGTGAGACACTTATGAGAGTATTCTGTCTGGTTCTGAGCACTTCAGGGAAAAGTTGAAGGAAACTATGGAGTCAGAAAGACCTGTCTTTATCAAGTGAGAAGTTTAAAGCCCTAGATTTAGTTTGCTTCTTCAAAAACATGCTAAAATGGGAATTTCATGGTTGACTGGAATTACCTGCAAGGGAAAGGATTTCTGATAAACATTTTTATAAACAAAGGAAGGCAAGATCTGCTCACTGGAAGTTGGATTTAGACAAAGTTTCATGCACAACCTGAATGATAGGACAGCTAATTTCAGGGGGCAGTAATTTCTTCTTGAGATGACCAAATGTAGTAACTCAGGCATCACAAATAAAACTGACAAAGAGAGGAGAGGGAGAGATTCTTCCGAAAGTGCCATGACCACATCATCATGACAGCCCGTTCTGCCCTATAAAACCATAGGTTATGTTTGCAGTGTGCAGTGCGTCGTGGGCTAGAGATACCTCAGCTGGATCCAGGAGTGGTGATATGGTGGTGCTGACACAGGGTCCATCTAAGCTCACCTCCCATGAAAGTAAATCAGGTGAATCAGAACTGTATGAAAAGAAACAGACTTTCTGAAGGTCACAGAGGGAAGAGTGGAGCCTCTTGCTGGTAGCTGGGCTGAAAGCAAGACTGGAAAAAGGGTCCTTTGTTACAGTGGAGAGTACTGGAAATAGGATGGACTTGGTCCATTTCCAAATGTGAAAAATGTGAAACTATCTGTGGGTGGTTTTTAAATCCTCAGTGTAACTACAAAATGATAACAAATCTGCATGCCAGCTCTACCAGGTGGGATCCCAACAGAGTTCGCACGTGTCCCTCTGCAATTAGTGCCTTATTTGCATATTTCTTTATCTCCTGGCGGGTGAGGCATGAAAAATAGGGCAAAAATATGTGATTATTTTCCCTGTTTAAATCCATGTTTAAAACGGAGGATATAATCTTTCAGGTTTCTCACACATATTTTCCTGTGGTTTTCTGGCATGAAGTGTCTAGATTTAATGACATCTCAAACATTACTCATATTTGAATTATTGAGATGACATACATATAATTAATTTTTGAACAGACAAACATCTCAGTGCACAAAATTGGTGCCAAACCAAATCACATGAGTTATATGTATTTTTCTTACCCTTGATAATGTCTGTTTAAAAATTTTTTTTCAGTTGCAATGTCAGTTGTAAATTTCAGTTTCATAGTGCCACATCCATGTCTTTTAAACACCTTCAGGATGGTGACTCTGCCACTTCCCTGGTCAGCTTTTTCAATGCTTCCTTATCCTTTCAGTGAAAACATTTTTCCTGATATGCAGACTAGACCTCCACTGGTGCAACTTAAGGCCTTTCCTCCTGCTATAACAATTGTTATTTGGGAGAAGAGATCGACAGCCACTTTGCTACAATCTCCTTTCAGGTAGTTGTCATAGAAGAAGATCAGGTTAGTCAAGCAGGACCTGCCTTTCATAAACCCA
Organism: Apus apus; assembly: GCF_020740795.1. Taxonomy (NCBI): domain Eukaryota; kingdom Metazoa; phylum Chordata; class Aves; order Apodiformes; family Apodidae; genus Apus; species Apus apus. The sequence continues at coordinate 12,972,164 of NC_067312.1, forward strand.
TGCTGACTGGGCCTGATAATCTAGTTGTCTTGTATCTACCACCTAATTGCCCTGAAGATTATCTGCTTCTGCACCAAGGTCAGACTGATAAGCCTGGAGTTCTCTGGATCCTTCTTCCAACCCTTCTTGTAGGTGGGTGTCACATTTGCCAGTCTCCAGGACTGCTGATAGATGGTGGTGAGCACTTTGTCAGCTCCCTCAGTACCTTTGGGCAGGTCCCACCCAGCCCCACCAACCTGTATGTATCTAAGTGGTGTAGCAGGTAGCCAACTGTTTCCCTTTGGACTATGTGGGCTCAATTCTGCTCCCCAACCCTGTCTTCCAGCTCAGGGGTCTGGGTACCCAGAAAATAACTGGTCTTACTGATACAAAGAAAGCATTAAGTATTTCAGCCTTTTAATCAGTCTTAGTAATTTTGTTTCCCCTCACATCCAATAGAGGATGGAGATTACCCTTAGCCATCCTTTTCTTATTAATGTATTTGTAGAAACATTTTTAGTCGTCCTTTACAGCAGTAGCCAGATTCAGTTTTGGTTGGGCTTTGAGCCGTCTAATTTTCTCCCTGCATAACCTCTTGATTTCCTTGTAAGCCTGCTGTGTTGCCTGCCCCTTATTCCAAAGGTCATAAATTCCCTTTTCTTTTATAAAGAGTTCAGCTTTACTGAGGATGTTATGTTCAACAACACTAATTTTTATCAAAATGGTTAGTGTGGCTGTAGCTGGCTCATTAAACTACTGGAAGACCAATAGGTGCTAAGACGTGCAAGTAGAAGCAAGGGGATTCTATACTAACATTCAAGGGGGGTTTTGTGTTGATGGTTGGACTCAGTGATTTCAGAGGTCCTTTCCAATTATGACGGTTTTATGATTCTGTGATTCTGTGATTCACCAACCTTCATGTCATTGAAGGAACCAAGGAGCCCAGGGGCTCCTGCCAAATCAACACAAGAAAAGTTCTCTTCCAATCTCAAGCTGGACCATGGGTACGTCTGTGGGTATCTAACCAGGACACCAACTGAGCTGCTCAAACACATGGACACCTGTCTCTTCTGACCATCACTGCCTAATGTGCTGCACACTGGAGTGTATCTTAAGGACGTGCTTCACTCAACTTCCACTGATGCTCTGGGATCTTTCTGAGCTGGCATGTCTGAAAGCATTGCTGGTAGAAAGATGGGTCTACCAACTTCATCCTTCTAAGCAGGTACTGGTGGCAGACTTAAGTCTAGTATACATGGAGAAGCCTTTTGCATTTTTTAGATCCCAAACAGAATCAAAACAGATTTTGTGTCCTCAGAACAGTGAGAACAAGTGAAGAGAGTGTAAGAAGCAAACATAAATGCTAACTTGTAGGCAACCTTTTAGGCTAGTGATTTTCAATAGCTGAAATACAAGTGGTAATCCAAGAAGTTGTAAGATCCCTTGGAGCAGTCAGTGGGAAATGCTGAGGAGCTGTTATGCCACACAGATGGCACACACTTCTGAACCACAGGGCACTGAAAAAATTGTTTTCCTCAGGCACAGGGGCTGTAACCTGGACTTTGTTGATGGCCAAAAATGTAAGAGGATTTAAGGTGACTTAGAAGCTCCAAAGTAGTGTTGAGACCTGAACAGGTTTGGCAGGCAAGTGAACAAGTATGTTTTTGCTGGGCCATCAAAAGTCTTACCCATTTAAACTGTGGGGTTTTTTGTGGAACCTTGGATTAGGAGACAAAAGTGGTGTAAATTTATTGCACATGTGAAATCAGTCCTCTTTCAGCCTCTCCTGGGTACTAACAATTCAGTTGCCCTAAGATTTAGACTCTCACAAATTTGGTTTCCTATCTCCCAAGGCATTAGAGGAAGGCAACAAGGTGAGACCAATGAATTAAAATTCATCTTGGAAATCAAAATTTTGAAGCAGAGACCCAGAATTAAAACAAAATGTACTTTTGCTTCATGACTTTCGCTATACTAGGTTTTTTTTTTTCTTTTCATTGTGGTCCCTCATTTCCCCACCCAGACAAAATGCAGCTATGACAACTTGGAAATCCCCTGAGCAGCACAGCTCTGATAATAAGATTGTTCAAGTTCAACCAAAATATTATGTCTGAAAAGTCTTTTTCTTTTAGTTTGCCCCAGCTGAAACAGGAAAAAAGAAAAAAAAAAAAAAATCAAAGTGATAGCCCACTCAATTATCAACAAGACAAATTTAAAGTGAGAAGGTGTTATTTCCTGATAGTGATCATTTTGCACTGGAGATGCCTCCTTTATTGATAGTTCTGGTTTGAAAAAGAGGTAGAAATAAGACTGAGAGTTTCTAGAATAATAGGATATTGAATATTATTAACCCAGGTGCTGAAATGCTTAAATAATCTTTTCTAAAGCAAGTTAGGAGTAGACCTTTGGGGTGTGAAGTCACCAGGACCAAATCCTCTTGATTCAAGTTTGGCTTCAATAAGCTTCGGTCAAGCATAGGAAACCTGGGAGAGAGATTTGAGGTCTACCTTTAATGTCCCCCCAGCTGACTCAGATCTCTGAATGATGCAATTTCTTGAAGGGATATGATGTGAATGGGGCAGTGCCCCAAATACTTCTGTAAGTGAAACCAAGCTCTTGAGTTGGTTCGGCCAAGGCTCATTGGTTCTGGCACCATGTCCAGGTCCTGCTTTGCTTTGTGTGGGTGGTCACTGTGGCTTGGCAGGTTCCTCCCCTGTTTGTGGGTATGAGGCATCACAGAGGTCTGCCAAGCAGACATCCAACTCCTCCACCACCTTGGGGTCTTTTTCTATTCAATGCAGATAAGTATATTTATTTACAAGTTTAGATTTCATCTTTTGGATGTCTTTGTTAGGATGAGATGAATCATGCTCTCCACTGGCTAGATGGGGCAAAGCAGGAGAAGCTCTGACATAGGAATAGACACTGCAAATACCTACATTTTGACTGCTTAATCCAAATCCCTTTACCTAGACTCAGTGCATCTTCAGGGAGTGCTTTGGTGGTAAGCCTCAGGGTCCTACCACAAGGCAGGATTTGGCACAGGTATGGGAGATCCATCTTCTGGGTAGTCTTGCTGAGCTGTTGTGGAAAGGGGGGCATTACTTCCCACTAAAACAGGGCAGGGTAGCTCAGAAGCACCCCTAGGCTACCCACTGACCATTGCTGTGGGCAACAGGTGACCTGGCAAGAAAGACACATTTCTAGACATAGGGGCTGAGCTTTCATCATCTTCATGAATTATTTGAATTATTGCCTTGCAAATGAAAAAGCTGCTGTGGCTTCCATATTGAGTTTCTTTATTATAGTGTCATGATTCTTCTGTTTTCTCGGGCAGTGTTACCAACTTTACCCTCAGTTTCCTTTACACTTATGACATAAAGCTTTTTTTGGTACAGCCAGTGCTGTGCCAGAGCTCGCTCCTCTCTTTCAGGTCTTCAGCTCACTTGTAGTTAGCCACATCAGTCAGCTGTGGACATGGCCTCGCATTACAATCTAGTGTGCATTGGTGTGTGCAGCCACAGAAAGTGTGCAAAAGAAATATTTAACACCCCTTTATCTTCCTCTTTCTGCTTCTGCTTTGTCCAAAGTCTGAAAAAAAAAGTGAGATCTACCAATTCACTCTGAGGAGCTAGATTTTGCAGGAATAGTCTTTTAAATTACAGCTTTTCTGGGTCAGCACTGCTGTATGTGGGAATTCCTAGAATCATAGAACAGTTAGGGCTGGAAGGCACCAGGAAAGATCATCTAGTTCCAAATACCCTGCTGTAGGCAAGGTTGTCCTCCACTAGACCAGGCTGCTCCAAGTTCCATGCAACCTGACCTTGAACACTTCCAGGGATGAGGCATCCACAGCTCAGCTTCACTGGGTAACTTGTGCCAGTCTCTCAGCACCCTTACACTAAAGAATTTCTTCCTAATGTCTAATCTAAATCTCCCCTCTTCCACTTTGAAAACATTCTCCCTTGTCTTATCACTACACACCCTGGTAAGAAGCCCCTCCCCAACTTTCCTGTAGCCCCTTCAGGTACTGGAAGGCCACTACAAGATCTCTCTGGAGTCTTCTCTTCTCCAGGCTGAACAGCCCCTTTTCTCTCAGCCTGTCTTCATAGCAGAGGTGCTCCAGCCCTTGGATCATCTTGGTGGCCCTTCTCTGAAATTGCTCCAACAAGTGCATGTCTTTCCTGTGCTGAGGACTCCAGAACTGGACACAGCACTCCAGGTGGGGTGTCACGAGAGCGGAGTAGAGGGGGAGAATCACCTCCCTTGCCCTGCTGGTCACACTTCTTTTGATGCCAAGACTTAAAGAATAAATAACAGCAATTATATTTAGTGTTTCATAACTGGCATAATTTTTAATTATTTTTTTTTCCTAGGACTTGTCTTTCTCCAATGAGATGAAAGTGGTTGAAAGGACTGAACTGTGCTCTGGGAAAAGTCAGCAGTGAGAATCCCACTATCCAAGAGAGGAGCCACTATCCATGGAACATGCTCCCAGTCTGCTGGACTTGCCCAGATTTGGCCCAATGTCTCAGTGGGCCTGATCCAGAAGGTCCTTAGCTTTGAAGTGGGAAGCATGTTTCAAAGTAAAAGTTCTGTGAACATCTTCAGGCTGGCTTCCTGCGCTCTGCCACCAGTCATCCTTGCTGGCGTGCTTACATTTCCCCTTGCCTGCGGTCGCTTTATCAGGCAGTGGGTTTGCTCTGCCTCTAGTATAAAGTAAGCGAGCACGGGTTTTGCACACACATGTAGAGCACACATGCAGCATGCTCAGGATGACACAGATGGGTATAGTATTGAGTCTTCTCATCTTGTTTCTTCACACCACTTTTGGGGAAAGTGGTTGCACCTCAGCAGATGGTGATGGTGAGTCATTTCATCTTCATCTTTCCACTTGTGTATGATCTTGAAAACCCTAAGTTAAGAGCTCCAAAATGCAACTGCTGGGTTAAATGTGTTGTTGCTTCAGCCTCCAGTCTCTTAGTGTCAGTACCTGAGGTGGATGTGGAGCAGGAGAATTCCTATTTAATTTAATTCTCCAATCTTCTGTCCTCTGTAACATGCAAATTTGTATGAATTGAAAGAGACCACAGCTGTATGCAGAGGGCTTGCAAAATCACATCTGTTAATCCTCTCTTGTTGTATCTAGTGTTCATGTGAGGAGTTACACCTGTGAGCGGGAACCACTTCTCTCTTTTGCAGCCCATGATCACTCTGACCTGTGATCAGAGAGGGGTGAGGTTCTATCTTCTCCTGCCCTTGGCAGTTCCATCCAAATAAAATGTTTCAATGTACTTCAAACTTGTCCCAAATTGTTCCACTCCAAAAGCGAAACTTTTTTTCTTGTTTTTCTTACTGCAATTGTATCTGCTGTATCTGGAGGATAGTCCCAGTCTCCCTTGTAGAATGATTGAAGCAGCAACTCTACCACAGCCCCTTGTTAAGACCATTAATCCATTACTCAACAAATAACTATAAATTAATTCAACAGTTTAAATTCAGGCTTATTACAGTTCTCATTATTTCATTTAGAGAGGTGAAAATTCTTTAGAAGCATCAAAATCAAAAGTTAAAAAACCATAAATAGCAGCAACAAAACCACTGTTTCAGGCTGTTGTCCCTTTTCTCAAAAGGGAGCTGGAAAACTGGACTTACAGATTTAGTCCTAGATTTGGTAATATCTTACTTGTCTAATACTAACAGCAGTGACAGAGCTTGTTGCACTGAAGTTGCTCAGTTACTGGTAGTTTTAGGGCTCCATTATGTGGGAGCAAAAGAATTTTTCTTTTTTTAGGAACATAATGGCAGTGTTCCTGTGTTGTGTCAGAGACAGGGAATCTTACTCTCCCATGTGCCATGTATGTACATGCACACATATATACATAGACAGGATGTGCATGATAAGATTTTTAGTCAGAAGAAAACAGGGAGTGGCTCAGACTGCATCTAACAACCTTGGATTTTGCATTTTCCTTTTATTTATGCAATCTGCAGCTGTACAGAGTCGGTTTTGGCAAGAGGCTACAGGGGTGAATGGTTGATGCTAGTGTTTTTTCACTGGTGTCACTGAAATCTTCTGGGCTTCCCAAAATCAGATATGACCAGACCTTCCCTTGGCTTGTCACTAACTGCTAACAAACCACAATTTGCTTAGAATTAAAGAAAAACAGATTCAGAAAATCCCCACTTAGTACGATTAGCAGCTTTTATTCATTCTTTGTAAGTCTTTTGGTTTGGTCAACAAATTAAACAATACAAGTTATAATCACCTGTGGTGGATGTTTGGCTTTCAGTCTCGGCATTTCCAACTCCCCTGGCCTCCTGACAAAATGCCACCAGCTGACAGAGGCAGGAGCTCACCCCTTCTCTCATGGACAGAGGAGGGAAAAGCTCATTGTACCACTTGCCTTGGTCTCTTGCCCTCTTCAGAGGGGCAGACTGCTCTTCCAGGCAGAGATGATGGAGATTCCCAAAAGCCCTAAGAGACTTACCAGCAGAGCCAAGAAGGGGCAGCCAGGGAGGGGTGAGAGAGCATGGACAAGGGGAGCAGGAGGCAGCAGGTTGCTGGGGTCTCATGGGCAAGACAGGTGGCTTCAGCAGTCCTCATACCTTGACTGGTATGGTTCATCCAAGCCACAACAAAACTGCTGTAATTAAAATAAGTCCTGCCTGAATCAGATCAGGACCAGTGATTTTGTGTGCCCCTGTCCATGGAGACTGGCACTTCACTGACTTTGGAAGTTTACTCACTGCTCCTGCAGGTGCTTAGCAGTGCCTTTGGTTTCACACTTTGTGGTTAGTCCCAGTGGCTTCAGTGCTTAAAGCTGAGGCATGTCCGTAGCCTCTGCTAGCAATTTGCTCTCAATACAGGCTCATGAGATTCCTCCTGTGATTTGAACCATACTGCTGGTTGTTGTCCAAACCCAAGAGACAACTGTTGCTGTGAAGGGCCTGCCATGGCTGTAGCTACAAGAGCAGTTTTTCTCCCTCTAGAATTGGCCCGTCTCAAGCCCTGCCTTGGTTTCATCAGAGCAGGGCTCAGGGCTCTGCCTGCTCTGGGCTTCAAAAAATAAAAAATTAAATCTTGTAAGGTTTTCATTGTGTAAGGAGTCCCTAGCAGTGTGAGTCATGTTGGAGTCATCAAAACCATTTACATAGCAAACACATTTGTGTGTGGTGGTTGTGAGGTTTAGGAAATAAGTGTAACTGAGACTATGTGCGTATTAATGTCAGACAAAAAAGTTACTGTCAACCCATAGAGGAACCGTAGCAGAAGAAGCATTTCAAATTGCTTACTTAAAATCATTCATGAGGCTTAATTATAATATATTCTATGATTAGGATGTTATTTCCTCAAATAAGGAACCACATAATCACAATATGAAAGTTCAGTGTCAAAGAAGCAAAATCAACTTTCCTCGCAGTGTGGATCCTACAGTGAACTACACTGGCTAAACATTTAATGTCTGTTTGAACTGCAAGACAAAACCTTTTTCTTGCTTCTCATTTTGCAGTCATCCTGATAGAGAGTGAATGAAAATTTCTGTCCCTTTGCAGCAGAATAGTAGCAGGCAGCTGAAGGAGTTTTTTTCTGGTATGTGTTTATTAATACACTGAATATCAGTTTTGTGTGTTCATCCAAAATCTGGTATATGGAGTTTGCATATAAAGAGAGGACCAAGCAGTCTCTCCTAAAAAGGAAGGTTAGTCATTCTAATTAATAAGTTTTAATGTTGTCTTGAGGTAGTTGATTATAAATAAATCAGTTTCCTGGTAGCTGCAAGTAAAGTCTTAGAGAGGCATAAAATGTGACATACCTGTCCATGTTGGCTTTAGGTGTATCTCTCTATATAAAATATGTGGGTTTTTCCTTTTTATTCTTATTCGTTTCAGCTTACTTGTTATCTCCTGAATTTTAAATATATGTCTATCTATATGCACACATTTTTACCCACAACTCCGTAACTTTATATAATACACATTTCTGTACATGTATGTCTCCCTGGATGGCCCAGGGTTGCATTGGTCAAGACTCTTACCTGTGTGGAAATGCTGCTGGTCTTGTTCTGGAGTTGCACTGACCTTTGTGTGTCTCTCTTGAGTGTGATGGTCAAACAGAGTGGCTTTGGACAGCACCTGCTTTGTCCATGTCTGTGCTACACACGTTATCCCCTCAAAGCAGCAGCACTGGTGGAAGACACGGTGTTTTGTTGTCCCTCAAGGAAAGCTGGGCTCCCCTTGGGACAGACCTCACCAGAGTTGCAGTGAGAGGACCAGTAACTGCTTCTCAGCATTGGTGGCTCCTGGCAGCAAATGGCCACTAATTTTTAGCTTGGGGATTGATCTACCTTCTGAATTTTTTTTCTCTTACTCAAAATCCGACTCCAGATGCACCTCGGCTCCAAGGTCAGGAGGAAACACTGCTGACAGCAAGCCTGTGGGGTGATGCTCTTTACTTACATTTTAAAGCAATCAAAAAACTCTCCCCTGCTTTCACCCTGCTGACAAGCCATGACCATTTTGGATCTTCAGGTGTGCTCCCATGCTGGTTGCAGGATTGGCTGTAGGACTTCAGTATGAATCAGGATATCCAAGCAGCTGGGCACCCCTCCGTGATCCGATTCACCTGGGTGACAGCAGAGATAAGCATCATTTTCTCTGGGAGGGATTTTTTCCATTGGAAATATTTCCATGGGTATTTCCCTACAGTTTGTGAGTATGAGTCACTGATATCCCCAGAGCAGCCAAGTTCTTGTTCGCACTGCAGAAGGTGCCCTGCACAGCAAAGGCACATGTGAGGAGAGGGTAGAAGAGGACCAAGCAGAGGGTTGGGAATAGTCCCTGGACACAGGGAACAGGATTATGTATCATCACAGCTACCTTTAACCATCACTAAAAGGAGAAAGAGCCATTCCTGCTCTGAGGATCTGCTAAAGGACCATGACAATAACCCTTTCCCTGTTGGTTTGGCTCGGGTGGGTGAGATTTCATGAAATGAGGCTGAACCAGCAGTTTCCACTGGAGAGTACTCCTCTCAGAACCATCAGTTTTTGTTTCACTGATGTCATACATGTGTAGGACCTGAGACATATGCTCTTTGTCAAATCACAATTGTTTTATGAGTCACAGAAGCAAATTTGCAGGAAGCCATGCATTCTGGCAGAAAGACTGAGCTTTCCCTCCAGAGCCCAAATTTGTGACATTTCAGAAAACTTTTGCAGTACAATCAAAATGGTGCTTAATTGCCTCATGGCATCAAAATACTCTTGCTTTCTTAAAACCACCCATATAATTTTCCAGTCCTCTCAAGAACCTGATAACTGGCCAGACCTTCACAGCAGAGGCAGAGCAGGGGCAGGAGGGGGCTGCTTGGTGTACTCTTGGCCACCTGCTACATGGATGGTCCTGATGCAGGTCCAGCAGTGGCAGCTGCATCCTTGGCTGTGGATCTGCTTCTTCAAAGCTATGAGTTGTTTAATGTACTTTCAGGCTGGCCTGAGCTAAACTTCCCATACAAATAACTCCCATTGAAAATAGCCCTTAATCTTGAGCAGACACTAGCCCTGAGCCTCTGCCCCAGACACCTCTGGCAGTAACTGCCAAGAATACCCCTCAGTGCAAGTTTCTGTTCTGTTTATTTTCAAGAGTGTTTGATCCTTTACTTGAATATTCTGCTTTTCAACAGGCATCATAAACATGTCTTGCTCCCCTTCACGTGCCCAAGGACAGCAGCATTTTGCTGTTCCTGATAGGAAAACCTGTTTGAGAAAGTTCTGAGATTATTTTCAGATAGAGTAAGTCATATTTTTATCTTGGTGTGAAGATCATCTGTAACTTTTAAAATGAGACTTCTCCGGAGTCAAACTTAGGAGGAATTGAACTGCAGAGTGGACAATATCTGTTCTCTATTTTGAACTTGACACTGGTACTTTTTCACAGCAGTTTCCATGTTGACATCAGTGCCCCTTTGTCCATGATTAATAGAAAATAATAGACATAGAGTGTCTCATATGATCAAATCATCTGCAATTCTATGTCTTTTTATAGTTCACAGACTGATGCAGAATGTACCTTTGTGCGTGGTAAGTAGGTGGGCATGTAGGGAGAGGAACCTTGAAAGGCACAAGTGGCTTTTAATTTCATTTTGAACAAGCTCTCTTTGCTTCTTACAAAACAGGTGGGTTGATCCACTTCCTTTCAGGCAACCATGTAAAGAAACAACCTCCTATACAATGGAGCTGAAAACTGAACACACTCAGAGGTTTGCTTCAGTAACATCCTGAGAATCTCTCTTTAGGGACTTCTGGAGATGACGAACCAGACAATTTTAACATCAACTGCTTCAGCCAGCTGGAATTTAAGTATTCCTACAGTAGCCTGACATGCAATTTTACCGAGCTGCCTCCTCACAACACTAACTATACCCTGGCCCTGTGGTAAGTGCTGTCAGTCCGTCCTTTGGTAAACTTCTGGGAAGCAAAATATTAAGCACCAGTGAGTCACACTGCCATCATATGCTGGGAAACAGGAGCAGCAAAGCAGTAAAATTACACTTCAGAGTTTTTTACCAAGTTTGAATACTATATTCAGCAAAGAAGAAAAGTTTACTGAAACAGAACATAACTCCCTAATAAGAAAAAAAAACAAACAGATGGAAGGGTCTGTAATGATCATTATAATGTCTCTAATAGTCCGATACCTGATACTGCCTCTGTTGCTCTGGAAGATCTGTTATTAGAGATGCAGCCCAAAATGAGCTAAGAGCATTTTTCCTTTAAATTAAATTATATTTTAAACCAAAACAAACCTAGCCTTTATGAAGTGAAAAATAAAATTGTTTTTGAAGAGGCACACCCTTTCCACAAAAAATTCTTTGGCAAGACTGATTTTCCACTGAAGGAAAAATCATACAAGGCAGAGTATAATGCCTTTATCTAAGCCAAATAAAAATTTAATCAATTGTTTTCACATATACAGACTCACAAAAAACACATAAAAATGAGTATACAAAAACTCAACAGTAATGAAACAGATGAGTTGTCTCCACTTCTCACTGAGACCTTGAAACTGTTTTCCACCTTTTTTAGAACTGATGCTACTGGCTGAAAAAGCTCAGATTTTGTTTCTGTAGCATATGTCTGCTTGTCCTTTTACCTGTTTTCCCTGAAGCTGAAAGTTCTGAAGCAGACAGGAAAAGAAGTAGTTTTTCTTTTTTCATCTTGGTATTTTAAAAATTGCTACATAATTTTTTCCACCTAGTGTATTAGAATTTTCTAATTCATGAGGTTATTTCTGTATTTGGACTGAAATTTTATGATAATCCTCAAACAGGAGTATCACAGAGATATATCAGTCACACACAGATGTATTTCCACCTCTGAAACTGTGTCTTAGGAATCCTTCATGTTGACCCCATACTTGCTAGCATTTTGGTCAGCAGGAAATTTATCTTCAGAGAATATCCAAACTGTGACCCTCTATTTTAAAATGGCAGCAGTGAGATAATTTTTAAAGATAGAAAGGATTTTAACACATAAATCTCCAATGTAATAATTGTCTTTTTTTCTTTTTTTTTTTTTTTTTTTTTCATCTTGGAGAGGCCTAGGACTCTTACTGTGACTCACATCACTTTGTTACTGTGTTCAAAGACCACAATAACAAACACTATCAATCTTTTAAACTCTTTGTTTGCATGGCATTTTTTTCTTATTTCATATAGAGTCTTACTTCAATTAATGTGAAATGAGCAACCAGGATTTGTCCCGTATAGTTAAGACTGAGAAGAAACTAACGTTATGTCACTTTGGTCAACAGTACCAAGGAAGACAGCAGTTACGTGTGCTTCAATATGGAGAAACAGGAAGATGCATATTTCTTACAATTCACTGATATACTGTCAAATAAATATATTTGCATGGACTCTGAGATGAAGAGACTGGTCTGCAAAAGTTTGGTTGTAACTGATATTGGTGAGACAATATTTTAGACATTTTTAAGATACAGTGGTTACTGAGCTGGGAGGAGGGGGTGGCAGGAATGGCCCAGCACAAGGCCTAAGCATCAATCTGGATGACATAGAGGCAGTATAAAATAATGTCCTAGCAGAGCATGGAGCCTGGATTGGGGTGTTGGCAGAATATGGTGTTCCCCTAGCTTCAAAGACAAACATGATTAACCTTCATTCAAAACATGCAGCTCAGTTCTGGTTTATTGTAACACTCTGCCCAAACCTGGACACAGACCGGGTCATGCACATGGGTGAAACAGCTGTTCCTGAGCATGGGTGAACTGACAAACAGGGGCATTTTGTTCATGTCTCACTAGGGTTTGTGCAGTTTCAGGACTGACCACTCCAAGTCTAGTGTGAGCTCAGTAGCACAGGGACTGTAAGGTTTCAAGATCTCGCTTTTTCACACCTTGCTTCTTGGTAGAGCTTGTTGTCTGAACCAGGTGCTCAGACATCCTGCAGCACAGCAGGGACACCAAGAGCCTATGAATGGGCTCCACAAAGCCATGCTGGGGATCTGCCTGAGGACAGAAATAGGGAACTGAAAGGAAGAGGGGCTCCATAGGACTTAGCTCTCTTGGGAGCTGGTCTCATTTAAGGACTGCAGAGAAGCCCATGTGGGGCAGCTCTTTACTGCTCTGGTGCCACATTGCTTTGCCTTCCTTGGGCAATACGCTCTGTGACATTCCCTTATTATGAAACATTTTTCCCCAGTGCAGTAATTTTGTAATAATTTTACATTACCTCTCAGTTTATGGCCCAGCCTTGACCATCTCTGGTAGGCTCTGCTCTAGAAACCATGGGCTCAGCATGAAATAATTAAATATTTGGGAGTTGCAGGTGCAAGCACAATTTCTGGCTAGATGCATTTTCCTGAGAGCAGAGAGGTGTGGGCTCACTGTTCCTGTGAGAGCCAATGTTCTTCACATGGCACATTCAGGTAGCCTCAGTGTCACAGACACAGGTCACTGCAGACCTCAGGCACATTCAGCACGGGCCTGTGTTTTGGATTTGGTGTAATTGCACAGATGGTCAACCAACTGACAGTCTCCTTCTGCAGACTAGGTCAGGTGTTCATAGCAAGTGCCTGAAGCCACAGCCCCCTCTCCTATATCCAGTACTGTTGTGTTTTGTGCCTTCCTCAGTCCCCCTGCCTATGATGTCCATGAGTAGTTGTACCTGTACCCAGTTAACTTCCCATTGCCTTTCTACAAGAGCAGCGATGGGTTGTGCCATGGAGTCTCAGTCTCGGACCACAGGTTAGAGGGACTGAATTTCAGGTCTTCAAGCAGTGCTAGCATAGGGGTGGGACTGCTCAGGAACTGCTTTCCAAGACTAAATGTCACATCCCTAGGAAGAACCACCCCTGCTGGCCACACTGCTGTTCCAGCAGGTCAAAACCAAACCCCTCTCAGGACCAAGGTGTAAGGGTGAGCTAGAGCTCAGCAGAAGGCTTTCACAGTTCAGGCCAACCCTCACTCAAGTTGGGCCACCCTGCAGGGGGTGTAACTTGGAGCGGATTTTTTTAAATTATTTTTCAATACCTGTTCATTTGGTAGTAACATTTTTCTACTCCTGTTATGTCCTGGTTTGTTATAATTTGCAGTTAAGCCTGAAGTACCATTTGGTATAAACATCACATACCAGAAGGAGGCAAATGAATATCTTATTCATTACAGTACACCACACTTCTGGAAAAAATACTTAAAGGACAAATTAATACACCAAACGGCCTATCGGCAGGAAGCAGGTACTTGGAAGGTAAGCAGTGATGTATTAGTGAGCTTACACTAATTTCTGAAATTAAACATTGTCAGAAATCATGTCACAGCACCCTCCACCCCCTCCCCCAAACCTGTATTTCTACAGTTCTCCAGCTGAAAACTTGGAAAGGATCAACCCTCCTATGAAGACAGGCTGACAGAGTTGGGGCTGTTCAACCTGGAGAAGAAAAGGCTTCAGGGAGCACCTCCCAGTACCTTAAGGGTCTACAGGAAAGCTAGAGAGGGACTTTTTATAAGAGCATTAGTGATAGGAAGAGAGGGAACACTTTTAAGCTGAAGCAGGATAGATTTAGGTTAGATATTTGTATCAAATTCTTTACTGTGAAGATGATGAGACACTGGCACAGATTTCTCATGAAAGTTGTGGCTACCCCATCTCTGGAAGTGTTCAAGGCCAGGCTGGATGGGTCTCTGAGCAACCTGGTCTTGTGGGAGGTGTCCCTGCCCAAGGAGGGTTGGAACTAGATGTTCTGTAAGGTCCCTTCCAACTCAAGCCATTCTATGATTTGCCATTTTTAAATTTCATCATTCAAAACTGTTCCAGACAAAGCAGTCATGTCTGTTAGGTGCTTGTCTGGGCTAATGAAGTTTAATTCACTTGTACTTTGCTGAGGGAAGAGAAGAGATAATGTAATGAATCCAAGTGTTTGGATGTCTTGCTTTTTGCTTTGGTGTTTTTTCTCTTATTTTCTGAGTTCATCAGTCAGCAAATCACATGACCCCTTTCTTACTTCGCAAGAGTTTCTTCATGTCCCTTTTCCCCTGAGCCTTTCCAGGCTTCAGGTGCAGTCCCACAGTTCTCCCACCCTCATATCATGCTTTGGGCTGCAGATGCCTGTGAGCTGGATCTGGTCCGGGCTGCCCAGCTGCTGAGACCTCTGTGTCTCTTGTCACAGGAGCAGCCATGCAAACAGTTGACCAGATGGGAAGTGTTTGGAAATATAGACTATATCTGATTTTTACAGAGGGAAGAGAGGAGAGCTGTAACTAGAGAAAGAAAAGGATTCAGGCAACAAAATATATTGAAATACAGAGCACCAGAGCTGCATTGTGGGATTTCAGCTTCTTTCCTGCACCTGCTCTTTCAGAAGTTGTATTTTTTCCCCTCTCTATTCTGAGCTTTGCCAGGGAAATACTTATTTCCCACTGAAGTATCAGCAGTTGCCAAGCACAGATAATACCTCCAGCTACTTCCCAAAGAGCTTTTACCCAGCATTAGTCTGTCTCCCTGATACTGTCTGGATTACCTTGCTGATGCACTAGGCTGAGGCTGTGATGACCACCTTTAGAATAATGACAGTGACACAGAGCAGACATCTCACTTCTGCAGGAATGCACCTAATACTGCACATTTTGCTGGAATCCAAAAATACTTTTCTGATGCCTTCTAGAAAAATAATTGCATTTTTTTGTGTGTGTTTTTAGACAATAGAGTCACCATACCTTCAAGTAAAATTACTTGGAAAAAACCTTGAAAATGATGCATCATATGAGGTGAAAGTACGTTCACAGCCTGATGGACAGTATTTTAAGGGCATGTGGAGTGAATGGAGCACTTCCAAGAGCTTCAGGACTGCAAGGGAGCAGCATTCCACAGAGAGCTGTAAGGGCAGAAACCACTTTGGTCGACCTGGAAGAAGCAGAGCTAGAAGCCCTCAGCTCCCTGACCAGCTCCAGCGGAAGCAGTGACAGGAGCACAGGGGGGGAAGAGCCCATGGCCACTCCAGGGTTAGCCCTCACAGGCACCAGGCACTCCAGAGATGACCCAGAGAGTGGCTGTACTGCCCCAGCCTGGGACTAAACATCCCTGTGGGGTTAAATCTCATTCAGCTTGCTGCCTGCTGGCACGCAGGGAGAAGAACCAGCTTGCTCTGAGCATTTTAGTTAAGGCACCAAGAACGGTGAAACAGGACCCATCTCAGGGCCCTGCATTTGTGTGTGAACATGGAATTTAATGGCAAATATTGTCCAGGATAAATCCCACTATGGCACTTGTAAACATGAGTTACCCCTCTTGGGGTCCTTGGGGACCCTTCAGTCCCCAGGGGCACCTTGACAGCGTATTCGAGGTCCCTTCACTGCTGATGTAAGGGCACTATGAGTGGTGGCTTCAACTCACTGGAGGTGATAGCAGACTTCGAGCTGCTTTAATCCAACCTGAGAACCTCTCTTGGAGCTCAGCCAAGTGCTGGTGCTCTGGCAGCCTACCACTTTTCCTCCTTCAGGGAGGCAGGAGAAATTAATCTGACCCGACACTACAGTTACAATGGGTTAACAGTGAGACATTTACATGCATTGGCTGATGATCTTTGTTTTCCTTCAGATAGCAGTGTGGTTGTGGTCATACTCTCCATTCTAGGATTTATGGTCTTCATTGTCATGATTGTCCTGATCGTAACTTTTTGGGAAAGCAGGTAATCTAAGTCTCTTCATACCAGAAGAAGTATTGGGAGACCCCCATGTTCTGGCAGTCTTGCTGCTTTTTTTCTGTTATACTTGTGAACTAGTCTCTTTCTGTCTCTGAGCCTCTGTATCAAACTGATGGCAGGCAAAAGGTAGAAGTGGACAATATAAGAGAGCATTGGCAGGTAGAAGATGCCCTGAGCAGACTTCAGACTTGGGCTCGAAACACCAGGACCCTTGGGCAGCTAAAGTCATCTTGAAACACAGTCAGTGTCTCACTGGGGCCAAGTTTGTCTCAAAAACTTCAAGAAAGATACAGAAAAGAAAGCAACCTGAAGTTTTCAGTAAAGTCCCAAGAGGTCTGGAAACACTATAGGGGTGAGACTGCCTCTTTCTCTTTCATAGGCTGAGTCAGCAGGGTGTTTCTCAGCCTTGCTTTCAGAGGGAGCAGGGCAGAGCTCTCTGCAATAAGGGACAAGGGCTTGATGGTGTCAGCCACAAGCCCAGCTGGGTCCACATCCAGCCATCCATGTGGTGAGCCAGCTCTACATCCCCCACCAAAGTAGTCACAGCAGAAGTGGAACTCGAGATACATTTGTTACACAGGCACCCATTTGTCTACGTTAGCTTTTTTTTCATATATTGACTACACAGCCATAGATAGATAGATGTCCATGTATTTTTAAATACGTACATGCTTATATAGAATAGACAGTCGACAAGTTTAAGAAAATTAACAGATATGTAGATTATCTGGTGAAACCAGAATCCAAAGGAAAATAGTCCCAAGTTTAACCATAGGAGATTACCCCCTCCCAGGGCAGAAAGCCCAGAGCTGTCCTGTGGCATTCAGGCATGCCCATCCATGACATCCAGCTCCACTGACAGCCAGAGAGATGTCTACACACAAGTTGCTTTTTGGGGAAAAAACTTGGCAGGTGTTAATTCCTGAATTGCAGAGAGGGATTGCATGAGAATGTGCTAGTTGGCTCTAGTTAAACCATGACAAGAGCAATTTTAACAACTGAACATTTTAGACACTGGAGTTATCTGCCAGGGAATGCTCCCTGATGCTGTTTTATTTGCAAGTATAGATGTGGCTTGAAACATCTAGCTCTTGCCTTTTTCTGTTGCTGAGAACCTGCAGTTCTCCAACTTTGCTAAAACTTCTGCATATGTCAAACTGCTGAAGAAACAATACATTTTTAACCCTAGTATTTCCCTTCTAAAAATAAGAGGGGTTTATGCATATGTATATATACACCCATGTATGCAGACACAGACATAATATGAACTATACATTCATTTACATCTATAGTAATATTTGTATCACTGCCACATTGCATGTGAGTCAGGCAGTAGTCTCTAGATGCATCATGGCTGAGGGTTTCCAGCAGCACAACACACAAATGTTGCTCACCAAGGCAGTAAAAATGAGGCTTGTGAGAGAAGGCTACAATACAGTTATCTGAAACACAGAGGGCTGGCCAACGAGTGGGACAATATGCAGTTCTTTGACTTACATAAACATGCAGGGGCAAATATCAGCAAATTTGCACTTAAACCACAGCATACTTTTTCAATTGCAGAAATCGGTTTCACTGTGCACAACCCTGTTACCACAGATAGATGCAAATAAACTCCTTGCCAGCATAATATGCTGCTTTTCCAGTACTTGGTGAAGTGTCTTCCTTTAACTGTCACAATTTGTGCACTCAAAAGAACAATGGCTATTCAGTGATCTTTTTAACTGCTCTTCTCCTGTCTGTTTCATTCTGGGACTTCTCTATCGTTATTCTGGGTACTGCAAGCCAGCTGTAAGGCCTTATGAGAATTAGTACAGATGGTGCAATATGAACCTTGGATATCTCAACATGTTCCTCTTTCGCTGCTGTTGAAACGCTTTTTGTCTACTGTTGCTGTTTCAGGATCA
Organism: Apus apus; assembly: GCF_020740795.1. Classification (NCBI taxonomy): domain Eukaryota; kingdom Metazoa; phylum Chordata; class Aves; order Apodiformes; family Apodidae; genus Apus; species Apus apus. The sequence goes on from NC_067312.1 coordinate 12,990,270, forward strand.
AGCCTGCTGTGTGGCCAAACCTTCCTGATCATAAAAAAACTCTGGAGCAACTATGCAAGAAGCCAAAAAATGTAGGTAGTTACACTGTTGTTTTCACTTGAGTACAGACTACTGGGGAAAAAAAAAACACCTAATGTTCATGAGAGGCAGTACATGCAGTTGCTGCATTAAATGGGACATCTTTCATCGGTGGATTCTACATTTCACTGAAGAGAGCCCCCATTTGCACAGGCAGTTGTCAGTCAAGGGTATGGAAATAACAGACAATTCAGCTAGTGCCTGAGCTTTGAGCTGTGCAAACTACAGAGGGCTGGAGAACTTTATATATACAGAAAGGTTGAAGGAATTAAGTTTTTTATAGAAGAGAGGAAGATCAGGATTGGGAATCCTAATCACAACTTTTCAATACTTCAAGTGTAAGTAGAGAGATGATGCAGGTGCTCTCATCAGAAGCCTGCATAGTGACAGGACCAGAGGCAACAAGAACATGTTACTTCAGCACAAAATTCATCTGGATATAAGAAAGAAAATTCCCCTTGAGAGCAACAAAACACTGTGTAGATTTTCCAGAGAAGACGTAGGTTCTCCTTTGTTGGTAGGGCTCCTGATAAGAGAATCCACATCCTTTTTCTAGCAGAAGGTTGGACCAGTTGGACTGCAGAGGTCCTTTCCAACCGAGATGCTTCGGTGATTGAAAGAAACTGTGATCATGGGGCTGGACAGGGACCCTTTGCAAACATCTCTGGTGATTCCCATGTACCTTTACACAGCCAGCAGAATTGCTCATATATTCATCAGCACTGTTCTCTGCAGTTGGTATATTACTGGCATCTTCTTAATTTAATAAGAGTGCCCAGGGCAGAGATTCCAAATATGTTGCAGAAAGCCATGGCAAGATTTCACTTCCCTCACTGCTAAAATAGGAAGGTAAAACTGAAAGAAACTACCTGGGCTGGCGCACTCATTCCTGTGAAGTGGCAGCTGCGCAGTAAATGTGTGGCTCAAAAAAGTCTCTGAAACTCCATTTCCCACCACGTTGTGCAGAACATAAAACACTCTCCAGTGGCGCTGTCTGCAGGAGGCCACTAGAGAGATTTGTACTGACATGGAAAAGGATTTCAAGTGATGTGTTAATTTATGCCAACCTATTTTTCAGTCTGCTCAGGGTTACTTTTAGAGTTAAAGAAATAATTAATACACTTCTAAAATAAAAAAAAAATATTGAAGTACTTTTCCTGTTAAGCTAATACCACTGTTAACTGACCATGTTGTTCCCTTTGCCATGCAGAATTTTGATATAAGCTTTAACCCAGAGAGTTTTGGTTATGTTCACATCCATAAAGTAGAAGGCATTCAAGTAAAAGCTGAACTGGAAAATTTTCTGCAGCCATCAACTGCTCCAGAGACAAACCTTACAGAAAAATTTAGGAGCGGCTCAAACCTGAAGATGATTCCTGCAATGACAGACAAAATCAACCCAAGCCTGTCTGTGACTTATGGAGAAATCTGGCCATCTGAAGCCCTGCACAGACTCCTGGGCACCAGCCAGTTTGCAGTCACTGAAGGAAATAGTGTCTCCTGTATGTATGAGGTGTGTCACAGCAATGAAGTGTCCCTGTGTGATGATGGTTTCAACCTTCCCTCTGCTCCTCCCCTGGATCCCTCTGGCCAGTCTGGACCAGACCCCCTAAATAGTGACTCAGTATCCCAGTTGCTGCCTACCAGTGAAATGAGGTCACCAAACAATGAGGAAGCCTATGTCATGATGTCTAGCTTCTACAAAATTCAGTAAACCTTGCAGGAACGAGAGCATACAGGTTTTTCTCTAACACAAGCAGGACATTGAAGCTTTCTGCTCTGTTTTTTCACATCCTGTGAGCTCCCACTTCCACAACACAACCTGCTCATGTGCAATGCTATACCTGCAGAAGAGTGGGTTTTCCCACATTTCAGTGATAAGTGGCCTAACCATGGCTCTCAGTATGCTGCTAGCAACCTCCACTGCAGCAAAAATTAAATTTAATTCAGCTTGAGTTAAATCTTCAGATCTGATTAATCCAGTACAATGACACTGCAGTCCTAGCTGAGGATCACAGCATGTCTTGTTAAAGATAATGAACTCCTCTGCTAGTCTCTTGGTTGCAGTTAAGCTCTTAGTCATGCCTAATCAAGAAATACAGTAACAAATTCAAGTTAAATAGAATCCAATCTCTTTTAAACAGCTGTAGATTGAGAGAAGCTCTGCTGCGGTCAGTGGAAGTCCACAAGTTTGCGAAATGCTGGTAAATTACAGTTGCTATCAAGCATTACTTGTCTGGGGATTCAGGAATTTGGTCACCCCAAGGGAAGTCTGCTGAGCCCTCAGGAAAAAGGGCACATGGACTCCTTTTAGGAAGACGTATTCTCAGCCTGACACTTTGTTTGTTTGTTTGTTTTTTCTTTTTTTCTTTTTTTTATGTTAGTGAAGATCATTTCATGTATTTCATGTATTAGCAATGTTTAGCTAAGTAAACAAAACAAAACCAACGAAAAGCAAAATCCCATCTCTTTCTATAAACTGAATCAGGACTGTAAAATGCACGATGCTTTCTTTGTCTGCAGCTCTTGTGCAAGCATTAGTGCAGCAGAAAAGTACTTTCCAGGACAGAAGGGCTGAGTGGACCATGTTTCTTTACTAGCATTGTTCCCAAAGGCTGTGGCTGCATGACAACACTTTGAACTTGGCCATGCAATTTTCTAATGCAACATCTGACCTAGGAAGAAGGATGGAACATCATGGATCCTGCCAGTGATCAGTCAACCTACAATTTTTTTTAAAGTACCTACTAAATTGCCCAGTGATAGCTTTACTGTTATTATAATTTTTATTATTAATATTATTACTTTACATTATGATGGAGGGAGGTATCCTGCCCCTCCTTTTCACCTTTCTCTGGACTCTGTGCCCAGCTCTGAGGGCTTCCTCACGTTCTGTCACACTGCAACGGTTGAGCCACTTCACCTCCCTCTGGGATGCTGCGCATCATGGAGCACATGCTTGGAGATAAAGCTGCTACAGCCAACCAGCTGCATGACAGCCAAGCAGTGTGGCCATGGGAAATCCAAGCTGCTTTCCTGCACTCTGGGATCAGGGTTCACCTCACTGTGCCGTCTCAGTTCCTCTAGCTGCTTGAAATTCTCCTTTACAGAAAGATATTCACACCCGCAGAGTCTCAAGGTACAAAGAGTTCTCTCATCCTCAGAGCTGCTTGAATTTGTTCTGACTGGTGATAATCCCTGAGATGTCACTGTATTTGGTGTAGCCTGCTGGAGAAAAACATCACTTCCAAGACTGCTCCACCTTCTCCTCCTCCACCCGAAGCCGGGAAAACATTTGAACAGAAACAGACTTAAAATCTCTTCATGCAAAGGGGCCGAGGACTTGGCTCAAGGCATGCCCAGTAACATTTTACAGGACGGTTTTTATATCTGTTTCCCACCAGATAAAACATTGATTCATGCAGTAGGAAAACATTAAAGCCCTCGACTTTAATTTGCTTTATAATGCTTGCATTTTTTTAAAAAAAAAGAGCTGCTGGGCCTGCTCATGCTGTGCTGACTTGCACAGTGTGATTGTAGGTGCAGACACACTGTGCTGGAAAGATAACCTCTTCCAGTAACACAGGGACAAATAAAGGGGGATAGAGGAAAAAGCAAAAGCGCATCCGAAAATTCCTGTACAGTATGTGCTATGCTTGTTTCAAACTCATAGACACTTTTTAAGGATTAAAAGGAACATGATAGATGTTTATTTGCACTATTTAAACAATAAGGTACCCATGTGTAATAGAACTTCTCTTTGTCCAGAAAGGTATACTGCTCTTTAATATGGGAAAAGTAGTAGAAACCTGTTGTTTGCTCTTTAATATTGGAAAAGTAGTAGAAACCTGATGTTTATTTACTTCACTCCCTCTGAAACAGTTATATTTTTCCTATATAATACTCATATTTTTGTATAGCTGCTAATGTTTAAATATTCATTCTGTTTTCTGTGTCTTTTTATCTTATTTAATTAGGTAACATGTAACCTTGGTTTTGTGATGTTTTTACTTTATTAAAGGGACTTGTCTATTTGTATGTTCTGTTTATGTTGGTCAGTCTTATCAGGACAGGACTCATTCTGCCCTCACTGAAGTGTTGATAACTCCATGGGCACTACCTAGCTTCAGGCAGGATAAATCCCAAATAAATCCAGACAGTTCCAAGGCCTGAAAGAACTGTAGGATAGCAGCAAGCACCACGCTCCCTTCATCATTGCCACCTGCAAGACAGGGAACCCTCTCTGCACCTGCAGTGTTTTAAACTGGACATGTCTTTTTTCCATCCTGACTACAATTGCCATCCAGCCCTTGTCATCCAGAAAACAGAGAGGTAGCAGTTCTGGGAATCAGATTGCTGAAGCCGATCTCCCGCCAATGGCTTGTACTTGCTCAGGTGAGACAGAAGCTTTGCCCAAGCTCCTTTGTGCCGCCGTTTTCCACACCACATGCACCAGAAAAGAAAAAACAAAACAAAACAAAACACCTCAGGCTTGCAATAGTATAGGTATGCATGCAGTAGGGCAAAGTCATGGAATCATAGACTCATAGGATGGTTTGGGTTGGCAGGGACCTTAAAGATGATCTAGTTCAAACCCTGCTGCCATGGGCAGGGACACCTCATCTCATCTCCTCATCTCATCTCATCTCATCTCATTCATCTCCCTTATGAGGAAAGGCTGAGAGAGCTGGGTCTCTTTAGTTTGGAGAAAAGGAGACTGAGGGGTGACCTCATCAATGTTTACAAATATGTAAGGGGTGAGTGTCAGGGAGATGGAGTTAGGCTTTTCTCAGTGTTGACCAGTGATAGGACAAGGGGTAATGGGATCAAATCGGAGCACAGGAGGTTCAAGGTGAATATTAGAAAAATTTTTTTACTGTGAGAGTGACAGAGCACTGGAACAGGCTGCCCAGAGAGGTTGTGGAGTCTCCTTCTCTGGAGACATTCAAAACCCACCTGGATGCGTTCCTGTGTGATGTGCTCTAGGTGACCCTGCTCTGGCAGGGGGGTTGGACTAGATGATCTTTTGAGGTCCCTTCCAACCCCTAGGATTCTAGGATTCTATGATTCTATGACCTCCCATTAGACCGTGTTCCTCAAAGCCCCACCCAGCCTGGCCTCAAACAGTTCCAAGAAAGGGGTATCCACAGCTTCTCTGGGAAACCTCTTCAAGTGTCTCACCACCCACACATGAGAGAATTTCTTCCTAATATCTAATCTAAATCTACCATCTCTCAGCTTAAACCATTTCCCCTTGTCCTGTCACCCCATGCCCTTGTGAAAAGTCCCTCCCCAGCTTTCCCAGAGCCCCTGCGGGTACTGGAGGGCCACAGTAACATCTTCCTGCAGCCTTCTGTTCCCCAGGCTGAGCAGCCTCAGCTCTCAGCCTGTCTTCATAGGACAGGTGCTCCAGCCTTCTGATCTTCAAGTCTTGTATAGGGCAGTACTTCAGAGAAGGCACTGTGTAAATTCACTGCTTAATGCTGACAAATAAGCAACTGAAAAGAAAGCAGTGGTTTTTTTAGTCATGTTCATCCCAATGTAGCTTTTCTTAGTGGAGGTTGTTCAAAGCGTATGATGAAGCTTACCCAGGAAAGAATCTTTCTAGGAGAGTAATGCCATTCACAGCCAGACTGAGCACCATTAAAGGTTAGCACTGAGGACCCTGAAGGACCCTGTCTCACAGAAACAGCTATTCATTCAGTGATGTCCAGTCATAGGACAAGGGACAACGGGTGCAAACTGGAATATAGGAGGTTCCACGTAAACATCAGAAAAAAACTTTTTTTTTTGTGAGAGTGACAGAGCACTGGGACAGGCTGCCCAGAGTGGTTGTGGAGTCTCCTTTGCTGGAGACATTCAAAACCCCCCTGGACACGTTCCTGTGTGATGTGCTCTAGGTGATCCTGCTCTGGCAGGGGGGTTGGACTGGGTGATCTTTTGAGGTCCCTTCCAACCCCTAAGATTCTGTGATTCTGTGAAACTTATTCACCAAACCACATCCAGCTGCTACCAAGCCAATGCCAACAACTGGGTGTTTACAGTGGTGTTCTGTCAAGTTATGTCAGGCTGAACTTTCACAGGTGCCAGGTTCCTCTGAGATGACTCTGGGGATTAGGCTGCTCTGAAACGTGCAGAGGCTAGCAGTCTGCTTCAGCTTTGACAATCTGGCCTGTGCTGTGAGAGCTTGATCTTCTGGAAAAATGTGTCTCTGATGATTTTGCAGGTGGTGAGTACCAATATGTAAGCAGTCTTAGTATCAGCCTCTCTGAACATCATCTGCGACTTCTATAGCCATCAACATAAATTTGATGAGTGTACACAGATATTACAACTCTCAGCTTCCTTAGGAAAAAAGGGAAATCCAAATATGCACCAAAGCAAGAAGCATCACAAGCACTTTTGGTCCACGGCCAGCTTTTAGGTGCATAGTACATATGTGACAATATGGCCATGGCTATGTCTTGACAACACTTCACTGGGTCAGGACTGAGTAATTCCCTTATTCTCCATGACGATGTTTTCCCCAGAACCATTCACAAATTCCCATCTGACTCAACATTCTCTGGGGAGTATAGCTCAGCCTTCACATATTCAAGCACCTTCTTTAGTTCAGCATAACCTTCCTCCTCCACACTTTGTGCCTCCTGTGCTCATACTTGGCTGCACACACAAAAAGAGCTTGGTGACCCTGGTTTCTACGTAGCTGGTTTATGTCACTGTGCTTGGAGCTGCCTGTTCCTTTCTCTGTATGTACTTTCCAGGCTCTGCTGCCTCTTCTGCACTCATGGTACAACGCAGCTGCTCTCCTCTCTTCATTTCTCCCCTCATCTGTGTGCAGCTCATTTGCACTATGTAAACACCTCCTAGAGACACACAAACACTAATCTGGGAAATAAGTCTTTAGTCAGTTATAACACTGAGTCACAGCCTAACTTTAATGATGTTGAAAAATGCTAATTACCTCTCAAGGCAATACTTGTCCCCTGCTGAATTTATTAGTTTGTTTACCAAATCTCCTCCTCTTGTGCACATTCATCAGGCAGGCTGGTAAAACATACAAAAATGTTGTCTGTGTCAGTGGGGTAGTGAAAGACCAGCTAAGCACAGGGAGGCAGGGAAACAGTTTCTTGCACGGCAAAGGGATGGTTAAATGCATGTGATGTGAAGTCTGGGTCATGAAATAAATGGTGAAGGGATGGCCTGGCCATGACTGCTGCTGGGACACATGGCTGAATTCAGAGCAGTTTTAGGCAGACAGAAGCTGACTATGAAGCTACCCCTTCTGGCAGCAAGGGACCTGGCAATGCTGGCAGCGTATGTCTGCAGGGCAGGACTTTAGCCCCTTCTAGGCTTCTTATCAAAGTGTTTATTGGCTCAAAGGCCTGTATTCATACAGCAGTGATGGCAGCCCTGGGGAAAACAGCACCAGGTTTTCCACCTAATATTCTTTTTTGTCTCTTATCCCCTTAGTTGGGGGTTTCTGAAGCTATGCTTTAAAACCAGCTAAAATTTAACATAAAGGAGACTTAACCATCTCTGTGAAGAATTATTTTAGGGTCAAATAGTTCCTCACTGCTGTGATCATGAAGCCTCCCAGATCAGCACTCCTGTGTCTAGCAGGGAAACGGCAAAATCAATCTACTGTACAGACCCACAAGGAAACAACTGATTTACACGGACTATCCCCCCACGCTTTGCTCACTCGGTGGCTCCAGGCTGGCTGTTCCTCTGCTTTCAAGCGCCATCTGTTGAAAGCCACACGTCTGAGTCCAGCACTGGGACATTTGCTGATGTCATCAAATTATGCAGCTCTGAAAACGTTGCTCAGATGGGAGCTGGGGGAAAAAAAAAATAAAATAAAACCCGCAACAAACTAAGCGGAAGTTTCACTTCTTCATCGTCTCTGATCCCAAAGAAGCTGAGGTAAATGAAAGCAGAAGTCAGAGCTTCCAGGATTTCTTCATCCTTAAAATGAAGTAGGCATCACTGTTTACAGAAGCACTAACTCCAGAGTAGTAGTTCAAAAATTCCTCTTTTGTAACCTAAGAATGAGAAAAAGTGTTTACAACATGTGAAGGCCTCACACTGGGGCTCAAAGCAAGTTGTTTACGTAACACATCCTCATATTTTGCAGATAATTCTTTTGTATCTTCCAGAGAAGTCTGATTTTTTAGATCAGGCTGTTGCAGACAGAGCTGTTGCTTCACCCTGGAAAAATATTCGTGAGAGAAGCTATTCTGGTTATTGATAAATGTTGACTGCATAAATTAGGTGTCACAATGAAATTAGATTAGTTCGACACTAGCACAATCACTAAATGACTGCAAAAAGGCCCAAAGGTTAGTCAAGCAACAACAACAACAAAAAAAAGCAGAAATGCATTGGTGGAAATGTCTAAAGGAATAAATCTATGCCACAAAGTCAGACCTTGTCTAAAGAAATCTGCTTGTTTTGATTTTTTTTCAGGAAAGATACATAAGCTAAAAAAGTATAAATAAATAATAATTAAAACAATAACAAAACAAAAAAAAAACCAGTAAATTTTGAGTGCTGAAGTATTAGCTGGAAAAAAAAATAACAACACAGATTTTGGGAAAGATATCATGTTTTAAACTAAAAAAGAACAGACTGATCTCTGGAAAATAAACACTGCTCACATTTTACCACGTTCTTTGCTTTTCCACAGCAAACCAGGCTTCAGTTAACTTTCATGAAACACTGCACTTCCTTCCTTTCTAATTTTTCCTGCTTGCCAAGACATTAAAAAAAGTCTGGATCCCATCCCTGTTCTCCATCTGCAGCTCCTGTTGGCATCAATGGCAACGTTGTAAGCTGGGAGGAAGTCAGGGCCCAGGTTCTGGCAGCGCCAGGGCTGCTGTACCTGGAATGAACTGCAAAGCAGCGAGCTGAAGCTTTTGCACCCTGCCTCCTGCAGCCTCTGCTGGCATGAGAACTGAGCAGGTGCTGGAGCTGAAACCAACACTTGCTCTGCAGTAATGGAGGCTTCAGAGTCAGCTGGAGCAAACCAGCATGGCCAGGGCTGTTTGAAATACCGAGGCTGCCAAGTGTGGCCCACGAGGATTCACAGACTCAGAGAATGGTTTAGAATGGTTTGGGTTGGAAGGGACTTTAAAGATCATCTAGTTCAAACCCCCCTGAATGGGTAGGGACAGCTCTCCCTAAACCAGGTTGCTCAAAGCCCCATCCAGACTGACCTTGTCCTATTCCAGGGATGGGGCATCTGCAACTTCTCTGGGCAATCTGTTCCACCGTCTCACCACCCTCACAGTGAAGAATTTCCTCCTAATGTCTGATCTAAATCTCCCCTCTTCCAGCTTCAATACACTACCCCTTTTCTTGTCACTGCAGACCCTTGTAAAAAATCACTCCCCAGCTTTCCTGTAGGCCCCCTTCTGCTCACCCCTTTCTCCTGAGTTGGCTTTGAGAAAGGATTTCTGGAGGAGCAGGGTGGGTCATAATCATAGTGAAAGCCACACAAAGCAGGTGGCTGCTCTTGGCATTAGCTGTTTCATCAGGGAAAGCTGAGTGTGCTGCCGTGGCTGCTGCTCCAGGTGCAGAAAGCAGCAGCTGGGAGGCAAACGCAACTGAAATCACCAGGCTTGCTTGTTCTGCCAGCCACTGAGAGCAGTGGCCAAGAGCCCAGCTCCGGGATGGCAGAGCTCTGTTCTGCCCACACAGCCAGGGAAGTTTGAAGCAGCACCATGTAAGAGCTGCTGGCTCAAGGCAGGTCAGCATTTATAACAGCAACGTGTGCAGGTGGTTTCATCTGTAGAAACCTCAGCTGCTTCCAACCTGCCTCTGCCAAGACAGCTTTGTGCCAGGAGACCGACAAAATTAATCAGAACATTGAATATACCTTGTGGTCTAATTTCAAGAATATATGCCAGTGAGTGGGACTTGCATTAGAACTCAGTTTCTTGAACTACAAATTTATAGTGCAGGGGAGAGTGTGAGCCAAAAAGTGATTTGAGACCATGTCAGGCCACAGAATTCTGCTCCAGGTCAAAACTACAAAGCCACAAGAAGAACACAAGGGGCAAAGGATGCTGCAGGAGTGCTGTCTTTCCCTGGGGAACACACGAGGCTGTCCCTTGCCTCTCCACTCCTGAGCCTTGTGCTTTTATCAGGGGGGTGATGGTCACAGAGATGCTCTGACAGCTCAAGTAGAGGTACGGAGTGGGGGCAGAGTTTTGGGGGAGGTGCAAGGGAGCCTTTTCCCTCCACGAGGGAGCATAGGGCCCCACTGGCATTTCTAGAGGAAGTCACAGTGGTGCTCAGTAGCAGGGAAGGCAGAGCTCAGCCCTGCCTGGGTGCTGTGCCAGGGCTGGACCTCCTGGTGCAGCCAAATCCTTCCCCTCTCATATTGGCTCACAGCCCTGCAGACTCAGATGTTCCTATGGTCTGTGCCATCCTGTGTAGCATCTATTGCACAATCAGAAAGAAGAAATAGTGTTTCGAACAGGAGGCACCAACCAAGATCTGACAATCTTGATGCTGGAGCCAGATACGATTGCGTGCTTTGCCACCTATCTCCCAGTATCTGCTGTGTGCTGTGAGCAACCACAGGCTGGCAGGACAGCCTGCACTACCATCTATCTCTAGCATCTGCTGGGTCTGTAGCCAGCACACAGCAGCCTGCAGCTCAACACGGGTGTTAGAGCTTCACTTCTGCTTCACAGTAGCCCCAGCAGAGAGGGACAGTGAAGTGCTAAAGGGCAGCTCTGGACAGCCGATGTGAGCCCTGATATGTCTTCATGTCTGGTTCAAATCCCTTTAACCTCTGCTCAGGTGCATGTGCCCAGTGTGTAGAGGTTTTTCTGCCTTGCAGTAGATGCAATGCCTTTGTTTGTTCCATGAATTTGCACATGTATAAATCAAATGACATTTCTTACTGCACAGATTCTGATTTGTGTTCTACAGCATCTGATTACAAGTGAAAAAAAAAAAAATCACGTATTATTCTTTCCTAGATTATTTCTTTCCCCTGAAGCACTATTCCTTTTCTGCAGTTAACAGTTTTCATTTAGATTGCTCTGGGAGGAACTCGGTTCCCACAGAAGTTAAAGGAATCTTTGCCATCAACTTAAAGGAATCTGAAACCAGCTCTTGGAAGCATGCTCCATACAAGTTTTGAAATTACATTATGAAAAATATCCTCCTAAAGCTAGGAAATGTATTTGGCAAGCAATGAGGTGTGTAGGCAGGCAGACCCCAGGAGCCACTCTGAGAGAGCCAGGGGGTACATCAGCTGTGGGTCTCGCCCCAAGGGGGGGAACTGAGCCCTCCCACCAGGATGAGGGGGCTTGAACTCTCCTGGCTTACAGCCTTCAGGTCCTACAAATAACCCCCTTAGTCAAGGGCAACTTCCACTGCACTTGATTAAATGTCAGCACAGCAGATTCCTGTGGGGTCTGAAGGCAAGCAATAGAATGTTAGAAGGAAATAGTTTTTTCATTTTGTGATCCACATTATTGCTTTTTATTTGAAACATTGAAGACAGACAAAATCCCCATTTTAGAGCCAGCTTATAAATGAGAAAGGAATGGATTATACTCAAGCTGCCAGGACATGCAGAGCCCTATGTGATGGTAAGGTTGTTTCTCATGTAAGGTGTGTTGGTACTCCAGCAGCATCAGAGTATGCAAAGGCTCCTGTTATGATCTTTGGCAACCATAAAGAGACTCTTTCCACCAGTTTCCAGTGTCAGCCAGTATATGAGTTTCTGGAGGGTTGCAGAACAGAAAATAATAATTGAGTTTGCACAGCCTGTCTAAGGAATTGCAAGCAGCTATTGCTCATACTGAGATAATGGGTGAACAAAACAAAAATGGAGTTTGCACAGGACCAGAGCAGCAAAACTCAGGACTTCTGTGTTTGAATTTTTAGCAGCCCAGGCTAAGTAAGAGCTGAGACTTCAGCAGTCAGGCTCTTTTTGAAGTCCAGTATATAAGTCTACACTTCTCTTAGCTGATTGCCAGCCTGAAATGGAGCAAATGCTGCCGTACACAAGCCATCTACTCTGCAACAGCAGCAGCATCTCAGTCTGCAAGAGCAGCACAATAATGTGAGAGAAGAAGAAAGAATACAAAAGGAAAAGGAATCAAAGCAGGGATAATTACACAACACCCTCAGTCTTTTTTCTTTTTTTTTTTTTCTTTCTTTCTTTCTGTTTCCTTTATGTGTCATTTCCCCACTCTCTAGTGAAAGGACAGAAGATTTCAGAACTGAGAAGGCCTTATTGGTGTGACCAGGATGGCAGGTTCCCATGATTTTTTCAGCATCAGAAACAGATTATGACAAAATGAGCAGGATAGAAGTTCTTCAGTTCCCAGAAAGTTCCCTGAAGCCATGGCTTGGCCATAAACCAATATAAATACAAAAAGTAGTAAGCAACTTTAGATGTAGGTGTGTACAGTCAACAGCTACAAGATCAGTAAATGTTCCAGTGAGAAGAAAATCCTGAAACATACATATCCCCTTCAAAGACAAATAAAAGAAAAATATTACCAAGATAATCTCGAAGCACAAAAAGCAAAAAATCACAGAGGGGGCAGGAGGGAAGCAAGAGCATTTTGCATTAGTTCTCGTCCATGTCTTGTCTTTCTGATTTGTTTCTTCTGTCAGCCTCCTGGCACTGGGAGCTCACACATTCCCAAGAGCAAGCTGAAGAGCTGCTCCATCCCACAGTTGAGAAGAAGCCAAGAGATGCTGCAGTAGTAGAGATGAGAGGGCTGCATGATCCTACTGGGACAGTCTTGCTCATGTATGTAACAGTCTGCTCCAGACCACCACCTATCCAGAATATTTTGGTTTCCTCCCTCCTCTTGCGTCCTCTGTTGAACTGAGCTGTATCTAACGCTGGAGGAGGGGATACATTCAGAAGCCACTGGGACCTACTGCAGATATCTGAGAAGAAAAGACATGACAGGGATGCAAGGAGAAAAAAGGACAGATCTGCCGAGTGGCTGGATGCCAGATAATGCTCTCTGGTTATGCTCTGATCCTGAGCCTACCAAAGCATCTGGGTATTACTTATGTAGGTTGACTGTAATTGGCACAGTTAGTGGAAGCTGTGACTATGGAAAATTAGTGTGTTGTTTTGCATACACTAAATCATGGGAACCTACAAAAGGTGGAAGTCTTGCTCCTTTAATCACATGATCAGAGTTTCCAAGCATTCTTCATCATGATGATGAAGTAGACATCTGTGTCAATTGAAGCACTGACTCCGGCATAATAATTCATGAATTCTTCTGTTGTGACCTGAGACAGAAAGATTTAAAACAGGAAAATGAACCTTTATTTCTTTAATACTATAGTAACTCAAACCATATGTTGAGAAGAGCTCTGAATGAAGAAATCAGCACCTGCTATATCACGTTATTTCTAGTGAGATAAGGAATCCAACAGGAGGAATGAAGACACTGCAAATTTGTGTAAGTTCACTTCTTTGCTAGAAATAAGAGCTCATCCTCCAGGAACACTTGGAAGGAAATGAAACATATAGAGTTAAACTAACCTTACCAGGAGCTGAAGATAAAATCAGTGTTGCACAAGAAGACAAATGTTTTAAGGCATTTTTTTTCCAGGGATGTTATATTCTAGTCCTTTGCATTTTTATTAATAAAAGTGGATGGGGTTTCTAGTGCAATACAGAGTCTGGTAGAAGCTTTATATCCATTCACTAGAGAGAAAATGTCATTGCTCTAAACAAATCTCATTTAAAGAAGCCAGCATTCTTTCAAATACCTAAGAGTTTTGACTATCTTTTGTGGGTATTTTGAGGTTGCATTGGTTTTTAAATGACCTTTAAAAAAACAAACAAACAAAAAAAAAACCCACAAAAAACCCCAAACAACAAAAAAAACAGTTTAGCAGATATAAGCAGTACATGACTCCTCTAACTACTTAATTATTTGACAGTATAGGTCATTCTTTGAATAAATATCACATAGAAAAATATTTGCTCCTACTGCATTTTCCATTTGAGAGCTAAGTGAAATGTGACAACGGGGGGCAGAAAACACTGTAACCTGTCCTTCCACCACAACAGGCTCCACCTTCTCCAGAGGCACCCAGCAATATCATAGTGAAGAGGACCTTTCTAGCAGACACTCAGCCTTGATACATTTCTGCTAAAAAACTTTTAAGGTCTTCAGTTCATTCCAGCATCATCAGTGACCTCTGATTCAGGCACAGGAAAGTCCCAGACAGTTTTCAGAAGAAACTACAATCAGTTGGCTAATGTTGGGATGACTGAACAAGAAGTGGGTGCTCAGAGTAATTTTTCTATAAGCTCAAACACTGCAGTGTTTGTGAGGTGCAAGGCACTGAACTTGTCAAGGATCCTTCTAAGGACTTGCTTTATTTGTTCATGTCTGACCTCAGCACAAAAAGCAGGAACATTCTGCTTGAGGAAACTGCACCAACAATCCTGTATGGAGGTTATGCATCCATTTTACTGGAGTCATCCCCATGAATGTGATGAAAATACATGTTTGGTACTGCAACACATTTAATAATTTAAGTCACATGGTGATTTCATGGCTTGACATTAAGTGTTTCACTTACCTTCCCATCTTTGTCATAGGGTGAATCAAAATTATCCAGAAAGGCCCTAAAAACTTGATCTTCTGTCCAGTCTCCATTTTGGTATTTGGGATGGTGCTTTGCATTATACACCCCTCTTAAGTCTTCAATTGTTATGACACCATCTCCAGACTTATCTAACTTCTTAAAGGCCTGCATGATGATTTCTTTCCTTGCGTTCGACATGGGAGGCTGTAAAGAAAAATTAATAGGATCAGTTTATTTCTGCCAACTGCTTGACTAGCCCAAATTCAAGTAACAGCTGCTGTTAAAAGCGAACCTGTTTCAAGGAACCTGGGACAACAAACTGTTGACAAACTGTTGACAGTCTGTTGAGCATTCTCCATGAGCTGGAAGGGCAATGTATTATTCAGTGTCTATCAGTATGATGATAAGTTGGTAATAGAACAGAAACCTACCCAGAACACTTCCTGTTCTACTAATTTTAAATATTTCTGGAAAGAAATTACTAATTACACTAATTGCTAGTATTTTTCTTCCTAATTTTTTTAGACCTCAGCAGAGCAATGAGGCTCCAACCAAAATCCTTCACATTGTGGTTGATTAGAGGAAGCCACCTCATGATTAGTTCATGTTATAAGGAGATAAATCAGGAAAGTGACAAATAAGTGAGATTAATGGGCTGATGTGCATGGGTACCCAGACTGCAATACAGCAGTTTAGGTACCTAAATCAATGGAGCAATTCATTTTTAAAAATCCCCAAAACACAACCATTTATTTGTAACTATACTACTTGTGAGGAGACTTATGCCTTGCCAATAAATTGCAGAGGTATGTTGGCTTCTGAGCTCTCTCATCCACAGAGGTGTTGTTTAGGGTGATTTTCCCCTGCAGCATATTTAGATGGAAATAGAATATATTAACTTCTAAAGAACTACTGACTTTTAAAATAGAGATGTAGATTTTGCAGATTACCAAAGTGGAAAACATGTGCAGTGTTTTCTGTTCAGCTAATGATGATTTTCTCCATTTAATTCAGTAATAACATAAATTTTCAGACTTACTCTCAGCGTAACAAGAAATTCATCAAAATCAATTGTTCCACTGCCATCTTTATCAAATATCTGGAAAATCTCCTGTGCTTCTTCCTTGTCTATCATCATAGCATAATCATTTAATCCTTTAACAAACTCTTTGAAATCAAGGGTCCTGCTGTTGTTGTCATCCATAATCCGAAACATTCTGTGGAAAACATGCAATATTAGGATAATTTTGTTATTAGGAAAACTTTGAGAATGGTGCAGTCATTTAGCACAGTGCTGGAGCACAGGGACTCTATTGAGATAAAAAACAAAAGAGGAAAAAACACCCAAACAACCCTTAAGAACCCCCCCACCACACTTACTGACAGCAGAGAGGACTTGCATAGGTTGGGTGCCTGAATATTATACAGCTGAAGTTAAAGGAGATGAAGGCTGGCTTAACTCAAGGAATCTTCCAATTCATTATACATTTGGGCTATCTAAGAGTTGGGCAAGGTGGTGAAGTTCCAGATGTTCACCTAGGATCCCTCTGTGGTTTGTGGGGTCCAGGAGGGGTTTTCAGGCTGCAGTGCAGCTCTGCTTTCCTTGGGGTGGGCTGACCCACACTCTCAGGGTCACTGCAGAAGAAAGTTAGATGGCTCCCATAAACGAGACAGCTAATAGATAATTACAGGAGAATAACACCCCAAAGGAAAGGAAGCACAAAATCCCCAATACTGATATATAAGTTAATTAGAGAAAATACCAAAGCAAGAGGTATGTTTTATGTTCTCCCTCTCTGCCAGCAGCTATTCTGGGCCTCAGGGAAGCACCTTCCTCTGAGCAATTCATGGTCTTTGGTCCTGCAACAGGCAAGCAGGTCAGTCCTGTCTCCCAAAACACAGGAGCCCCAAGCACAGGCTCTGTGAGTTGTGGCGTTTGCACTGGAACCAGGAGCCAGGTTTTGGCCCCTGCTTAGCCTGCGTGTTTCTTGTAGCTAAAACTATTAGGCTGAATAATGGAATTGACTTCTTAGACTCACCTGCCAAGTCCTTTGATGCCTGCAGATCCTCTTGCTAAACACTTCAGCCGAAGTCTTTCTAGAGGGTCGGTGGTTTTGGACAAATTTTTTTTTGCTTGGATTGCCATCTCTCGGTCATGCCTTGCTGTGCCTGGCATCTGGAAGACAAAAGCACTCATATGGTGCAGATTTACATACACAAGGCAGAGTGCTGAATCCTGCCTTAGTGTCTGGAGCATCCCAAATTCCTCACTCGTAACGTGCTGGCAACTCTCTCATGAGGATTTATTTTGACTTTCTATCTCCTTTTCCTTGTATCCTTCTACCAGAAGAGGAAATGACAAGTTTGGGCCACCAACCCTGAAAGGAGACCTGAGCCAACCATCCTGTGTTTAACCCAGGTGCAACTAGGAAAGTGTGGCTAAGAATTTGCTGCCTACAGTGTACGAACACAGTGAAGACTGGCGGAGCACCCCGCCCAGGAGAGCAGTGCTGCCCCTGCACCCCCAGAAGCCCTGCCAAGCCTCCTCAGCCTGGCCAGGCTTGCAGTCATCATTCCCTCACAGGTTGTCCTTAGTCAGGACCTTTTCCTTATGTTTTTTCTACTGTAATCTTAACTATCCAGAATAGGGAGATGTCATTGCACATCTAAGCAATAGCGACCACCCAGAGACCTGACCTCACATGTGGACGACAACTTATTTCAACTCAACTGGAGAACAACTGCAATTATTATTTAGGACCCCAGGACTTCAGGTCTCCACCAAGAGGCACATAAACCTCCCAGCTTCCCTCAGAGGAAGACAGTGGGATAAAAAGTGGAAAAACAGGGGAATGGACCTGCAGAACTGCAATACCTCCTGCAAAAGCAGCACGCTTAGGCTGGCAGAGTCACTCCGCACACAGGGATTATTTGTGCCTAGTGCTAAGAACACCAGGGATGCCCGTGTCCATGCAGACATTTTAGAGACATGTCAAATCATAGCCCATGGGGACACACTCAGGGTCAGGACTGCAGCATCTGCAGATCACAAAGGCCCCAAAAATAACTTTGAGCCCTTAAAGCATCACAGGACCAGGCCACAGTGTATGAGAGCCATGTAAGGGCTGGCTGAGTCACAGCACAGCCCGGACTGTGAAGGCACTCAGAGGATGCTCAGGCATGGGGAGATGAGGAAGATGGGCAGCTCTGTGAAGAGGCATCATCAGTGCACATTACACTTTCAGTCTCATTATCATTGTATGTGCAGCAGTGTGAATTTAAACAATTGGAGAAGACTTTAAAGAAACCTGAAATTAATAAACTATTTTATCTTAATTGCTCTGCTCCAGTCTACAGAGCACTGGCTGCAGCAGCTGGTATGTTGCTGCACCTTCAGAGAACACCATCTGGGCTTGGAAAAAATGAAAAATAAAATATTTTTGTTCCCCCAAAATGGTTTCAGTAGTAGCATATTGCAGAAATACACCATGGTAGAAAAGACACCATTTCAGCTTTTGCTTCAAACAGAACGAGTGAAGTTCTTCTGGGAACTCATTAGCAAGTGACCAGAAAAACCCTACAGCTCTGTGAGATCAGCAGTCAAAAATGTTCTCTCCAAACAATGATCTGCCCTTAAGAGGCAAAAGTGTAGAATTCAGTGATGTTCTATAAACAGAGTGCAAACTATGCTTACATTATATAATTTTGCACTATAACTTTCATAGATAGAAAAAAATATCTATGTACCTACATGGAGAGTGCATAATGCATCCATAGCATGTGCAGTCTCTATACTATGTTCTGTATTTCCAAAGATCACAGAGTCACATAATCATCATGGTTGGAAAGGACCTCTGAGATCATTGTGTTCAACCATCAAAAAAAAACCAACACCGAAAATACCCACAACCAACAACAAAGCAACAGCAAACAAACAACCCCCCCACACACACACAATAGAATCCCAAACAAATACAAACACCACACACATTTCACCAAACAACACCCACAAAAAACCCCAAAAAACAAACCTACAATCTCAGCCACTAGAGCATGCCATGAAGTTCCTCATCTACACATTTCTTGAATACATCCAAGGATGGTGACTCCACTACCCCCCTAGACAGCCTGTTCCAGTGCTTGACCACTCTTTCAGTAAAGAAATTCTTCCTGATGTCCAATCTAAACCTCCTTGACACAACTTCAGGCCATTTCCTCTGGTCTTGTCATTAGTCCCTTGGGAGAAGAGGCCAACACCTACCTCCCTACAACCTCCTTTCAGGTAGTTGCAGAGGTCAATGAGGTCCCCTCTCAGCCTCCTCTTCTCCAAACTAAACATCCCCAGTTTCCTCAGCTGCTGCTTGTATGACTTGTTCTCTAGACCCTTCACCAGCTTGACAGCTTTCCTCTGGACACACTCAGTGTTCTTCCTGTAGTGAAGGGCCCAGAACTGAACACAGTACTTGAGGTGCAGCCCCATCAGTGCTGAGTACAGGGGCAAAATCACCTCCCTACTTGTGTTGGCTATGCCTGATGCAGGCCAGGATGCTGTTGGCCCTCTTGGCCACCTGGGCACATGCTGGCTCAGGATAAGCTGGCTGTTCACCAGCACACCCCAGTTCCTTTTCTGCTGGGCATCTTTGCAGCCACTCATCCCCATGCCTGTAGTATTGACTGAGGCAGTTGTGACTGAAATGCAGGACCCAACACTTGGCCTTATTGAACCTCATACAATCGGTACTGGCCCATCAACCCAGCCTGTCCAGGTCCCTCTGCAGAGCCTTCCTACCCTCAAGCAAATCAACACTCCCACCCAATCTGCAAATTCACTGAGGATGAACTCAATCCCCTCTTCCAGATCACTGATAAAGATGTTGAACAAGACTGCCCCCAAAACTGAGCCCTAACCCAAGAGCAGTGATGACATAATTTGTCTGGACTGCATGCTGCAAAACTCTACACAAACACATACCCTGCAAATAAGACAGGAGCTCTTTGCCTGGAGTTCAGTGGAGGCATTTCCAGTATACTGCAATGCCCAGCAAATCACCATGGCAGCAAGATTCATGAAGTGAGGCTAGAGAGTGATCATCTGATAGAATATCTATCATGATCTCCTACACCTCAGTAAAAGCCACTGAAACTGGCCAATGCTCAGTTACATCTGTGGTAAGAACACAGTTTGCTTTTACCTGTAGAACCATTTCCAGCTGAGAACCCACCATCTCTAGGCTAAGTGGTTCGGTACTTAATAATTTTCTTCTTAAAATATGTTTTTTATTCCTAGTGTAAATTTTCTCCCATCTTTTGGTGCTGTTTTTCTTGCTTTTACCAGATGAAAGAGTAGTTAGTATTTGTCCAGCTGCAAATACAGGCCCCCTTTAAACCCTCTTTTGCTAAGTAATCAGACAGCACTTAGGACTATCGCTACAAAATGAGTTTCCAGATGTTAGATAATTCTGGTCTTCTTCCTGAACTCTTCCAATTTTTTCAGTATTCCTTCTCAGCTGGAACAGAGCTCTCATTAATAATCTCATTAATGTCACAGGCAGAGATAATGTCATTTTTTCTTCCATGCACCGCAGCTAAAAATCAATATCAATATCAATAATCAATAATAAAATATCAATAAATATTTCTGCTGCTCTTTGCAAATCTATGTTTTCTAAATTGTTCAACAATAAAATTACCAATACCACAGTGTTACAGAAAGCTGGGAAATTAAAGTCTGCTTGAAAAAAGATTGCACTTAAATGAACATTACACTAAAGCCTCTTAAACATAACCCGCTTCCTGCGTTACACAGCAATACTCATTTGAGAATCCCTTCTATATACTAAAAAAATACAGAAAAACAATTAAATACAAGCCTTAGTACACATAAGCCTAGTCTGTAGTCATGTCTACCACTTTGTTGGCTGCTGTTTAAGCAAGAGAGAAACCCTTCCCAGAATGTTAAAAGACTATACTGTACTGCAAGAAAATACTTGTGAGAAAATAGATTCTGAATCAGAGAAATGATGGAGGAATCATGGTGATTCAGCTGCTGTTTTTTACTCTCTCCTCTCATTTTGCTTTTTCCCCTTTTTGGGTAATGTGAAGTAGTTAGAGATACAGTCAGGATTTGCTAAATATAGCCGTTCTCTGTCCACCTGACAAAGTTGTTACATATTAATAACAATTATTAAAGTAAGAAAAGGTCATAAGTATAATTTTGCATGTTTTTCATTCTCAGATCTCTCCCAAAATCATCAGATGTCTCCCATTGTGAAATGAAAAAGGGCTGGTTAATTTAACCCTGAACACTGAAGAGCTGTTTTGCGTAAGAGCTTGATCTATGAGCAATTCCAATACCTCACATCCTCATCATTATTTGTTTCTATGGGCAGTGTTTTGTTGTGCAGGCTGAACAGAAATGACTGCATTTCTTCTTAACAAATACAAAACCTGAAATTCTGGGTTGAGTTTTCCAGAAAAGCCTTAGGCTGTTCAGCAACCAGATCCCTTTACATCCCTTTAAACCCGAGGCTTTAATCTAAGCTATGTTCCTGCTCAGCCCCATTTGTTTATGCATTGTCCTTCAGCTAAGCCCAAGAGACTCCTGTGAAAATCCTAAAAAAACACCCCAATGTGGTTGATAGAAATCCACACCAGGCTCTGCATCACCACAGAATCCTGAAAGTCCCTGTCCTGGTCAAACTCACAAGTCATCCACTACTCTTGAGTAGAAGATCTCAGAATCTGGGAACTTAGTGTCTTAAACCAGTTGCATGCCTTTGGGGTTTTTTTCCCAGTAATTTCATTACATTATTAAAAGCATGAAAACTGCATCAGTGTTAAGCAGCCAACTAAACACTACCTTAAAAATCTGGCTTCCCAACCCCACTGACTCCTCCATGGCAGTCTGCAGCCTCCTCTCTGTGCCTTCACCTTCTTAGCATCATCCAGTTTTAAAAAATATACTTATTTATTAAATTTAAGCAAAATATATCTATTACATGTATATTTTAAAAACTACTCTTGGCTGAGCTGCAAGGCCAACTGATTGGATATGCTCACTGTGAGGTAGCAAACAAGAGAGAAAATCCTTTACCTGCAATGCTATCCTGCACTTGGGGTTTCCACCCAGGGCTTGGGAAGTGCTGGGGGGCTGGGACAGTGTAGTGCCCCACCTGATTCCACCCTTCTGGGCTCTCTCCCGAGGCTCAGGTGGCAAGCGGAAGGGTTACAGGGCCTGTGATTGCTGCAGAGCTTCCTTGTCCATCTCGTTTTACTTGTTTACACACCCAGCTGCCTTGGCCCCCCCTCTTTTGGGAGGCCTGGAGTTTACCAGCCAGTCTCCAAGGTGACACTGGCAGCTGCGGCTGGCCCAACCTGCAATTACGCTGCTTCCCTGGGCGATTGCCTCTGGGTAGCAAGAGTCCTTTGATTTATCCTCTTGTTAAATCAATGCCTCCTTTCCCCTCTCCACCCACACGGGCTGCGTGGGAGGGAGTAGAAGGTACCTTCTGCTGCCCCTGACCGAGATACCCAGGGATGTCTGCAGGAGGGTGCGGCAGCGCCGTGCCAGCCTTGGCCTCGGCTGTGTTTTGGCAGCATATTTCTCTGTTCCGCAGTAGATGGGGTTGAAAAAGAATTGCTGGCTCAAACCCTTACTCAGAACACAATGGGAGTAAAAAGCCTGTTGATTGTATTTCACAAGAAACAAGTCGCTGGCATGCTTTTTTTCCTGCTGATTAATTGCCATTTTGAAGACCTGCTGGTGGTGAGAACCTCTGGGGAGATGCTGAAATTGCATTCATTTGAAGCAAGAAGAAAACTGAAAAGGTTAAACACCCATATGATGAGTAAAAATTGCTCTCTGTCTAGACACAGCTGTTAACAACTCTGTCTGCAGGTCACCACCATTATTGGTGACATAGTGTGACACTTGGAGAAGGAATCAGTGTATTGATAGAACTCTAGGGATGATAATATAGCCTGTGTTATGCTCCCCACCTCTCTCCAGCAGGAGCAGGTGGCGCACACAGGGTCAGGGCTGATGACAACAGCAGCTCATGCAAATCGGCACAAGAACAGGCGGGAAACGGAGAAAGAGCTCAGTTCTGCCCACAGATGAAACACCAAGCAGGAATGCCAACTGCATCGTTTCCTGACAAGAGCAGAAAATTATTTCAGGCAATTACTAGAGCATACTAACATTTGTATCCTGACAGGCTGCTTATCTGGTACTTCCTGGTACTAAGCCGTAGCTTGTGCAAGCTTTGTATCTGGCAGCTGATTGAACGCTAATGTACAAGCAGGAAACTATGCTTATTTAATCATTCAGCAATTAAAAAATATTGACCTTTTGGAAGTGTAACATCCCCGTGCCTGCTGTCTTTGTTTTGTGAATCGATCTCCAGAGGCCACCGAGGAATGTAGGAGAGACCAGGGGCTCTGCATCGGAGCAGGGCTGCAGGTGAGGGAGGAGCAGCCCTTGCGGCCCGCACAGGATGCAGAGGCCAGGCTGAGGCACTGGCACTGGAGCAAGAATTCTTGCTGAACAACAGCTTGGTCCTTGAAATCCCTCTTCCCACCCAAGTGCACCCATTCTTCAGGTGCAGAATTTGCATTGGCTTTCAAAGGGGTAGATGTAGATGGGAATGGCAAGGACAGGCTCCCACACATGCAGGGGTTCAGTCCACCTTTAGCAACCTTCTCTGAAAAATGGACTGTGTCATCTGAGCTTGTTAATGAGTTATGAATCTGAACAATTATTAATGTGCTTTCAGGCATCTCAGATTGCATCAGTCTGTGATTAAGTCTGTTTGATGGTACCTGCTCTGTTACAGTGCACAAAACTGCAAGCAGAATAACTCAGTGAATTCAGAATTCTTCAGAAGGGAGATAGAAATTTCATGAGAACTCCAGAATTTTCCCTCCTCTGAATACAAACCTGTTGTTTTTTAGTTTTGTTCCATCTGAACAGCTTGAGTAGTCTGTCCAGTTTGTGGTTCAGCACTGGAATAAATCTACTAAGAAAAAAATATTCATGAGATTTATCACTATGTGTACATTCACGACAGAGGCTGAGATTTGCCAATTTCAGTTCCCAAAAATTCAGATTTCTTGTTGAATTTAGGCAAGTGGGAAGGTATAAGAGATCAAAGTGCCTCAAAGAAAACAGAGACGGCACTGGGTCATTTGGCACACTTGCCATGCACTGCCATTTCTTCCTAGTGTGCTACATGAGACCATGACTGTAAAAAAAGTTCTCTCTGCACTGAGAAGTGCAGGTATGAACACTTCTATTTGCTCTAGGTAGGGGAAGCAGACTGGTGTTTAGTAAGTGATATAATTTAATTAGCAGGTTAAAAAAAAATAAAAAAAATGCATGATGTATCAGAACATGTCACAGAGTACATCTATCACACCACTATACACCAAAAAAGACTGATTTTACAGAATAAACCTTTGAGGTTTTTTCCTACTGTTGAAACTGAGAAAGTTTCACATACACCAAAAAAGAAACCCCCATGGTAAGTAATATTGTCAATGGAAAACTATTCCCATTTTAAACCAGGCTATAATCCAATTAAATCGAACTCTCAAATACTAATAAAATGCTTTTACAGTTTATGCAAAGTGGAAAAAAACTTCAGGTGGTCTTTAAAAAAAAATTTATTCTCTCACATTTTTCAAAAACATTGATGGGCTTCTGCCAGTCACAGTGAAACAATGCAATGGAGATCAGATATACATGTCAGAGCACATGTCTCTGCTCACCCCATTCTCTCCTCCATGGACAAAAACAGTTACGAGGACCCAGCGTTTAGTAGGCTCAACATACTTTTTGATGCTGAAAAGCTGTGGTGGACCATGGCTGGGAGGAGGAGGTACGGAAGGACATGAAAGCAGTCTGCAGCTTGCTGCAACAGGAACCAGAATATCTGTCCTCAGTGAAGAGGGCAAAGAGAAGGGAGCTAAAACCAGAGAGGATAAGATTTCTGTTAGCTGCTCCTCAAAGAGGCCTCCCTAAAGACTATCATAATGGAGTGGTAGAACAGGCTAGGGAAAGAAGAATGGTTGTGAAGCCTCTGCTCTTGGCACAGGTGTGTGCCAAGAGGGGAAATCTTGTTGATTTTTTGATGTCTCAAACTTATGAAATGTGGATTTTTATGTGTATATGGGATCATGCAGGCACAATTTGACAGGAGAGAAGAAGCTTCCCAGGAAGCAGTGCCAGGAGCTGTAGAGGAAAGGGCAGAGGCTCTTTCTTCTAGAATGTGGGCGAAGCATTGACTGCAGGACTGTCTGGAGGCTGCAGGGAGGAGAAGCTCTCTTAGTCGCCAGTGAGATGAGTGCTTAATTTGTCAGCCCGTGGACCTGCATAACTGCATCTGTTACTTCAGTCTGTGTGGCACCATTTCTAAAAGAACCACAAATACGATGTATCTGTTGCTTCTGTTCTCTGGATCTTCCTCTTCAAATTACCAGGGACTGTTTTGGTTCCTGTCTCCAGAAACTTTGGGACTGGCATGTCAGTCAGATGATTTTCACTGCCAGGGCATGCTCAGCATGGCAGGACAACTCAGCACAGCACAGGTGAATTCTCATTTGTTCTACCCATCAACACACTGGTAACACACCATTGACCTAGAAAGCTTAGTGATGTCCCACATTCCCTTCTCTTGGGGGCTTGCTCGCTTCAGAAGTTACTTTTGTCGTCTTGAAGGACTAGCTGTTGTCAGGCTCCTCAGCAGATGTTGAGCCCCGAGATGATGCCACCTTGGCTGTTGTTGCCTCAGCAAAGGTCTAACTTCTCTGGCTGCAAAGAGCAGATTCACACAAGGATGAGTCAGCAGACTAAAGATCTCAAAACAGATGAATGCCAAGTACTGATATTTACCTTCTCCAAACACTGCAGTGTCCAAAACCTTGTATCTTGTGACCATCAGAAACTTAACATTTACCTCCTTCAAAAGTACCACTGGTCAAAGAGTGCCCCCTCCCCATCCCCCCCACTTCCCTTCTGAGCTGGTGACAGAAACAGTGAGAGCCCAACCATATGCACTTAGAGATATTTTAGCCACCGAAGACACTCCACATGTCTGCATAAAGCCTCACAGGACTTACCTGAGCCTTTCTGGGAGAGGAGCTGAAAAGACAGAGCTTCCAATGCTACCAGATGCTGGTGTTTAGGCAAATGAGTCACCCTCTGGCTGACCCTTCCACAAAATTACAGCATGTAAGAATATTTGAAGTTAAAAACCAGTTTGTTTGGGTCATCCCAAAGTTCTGTGGCCCAATTTCTTAATCTCCACAGTGGCCAGCAGCCTCTGTTGGGGTATAAGGCATGCCTATAGAGTTCTTCCCCATCCACTCCCCAGCCCCTGGCTCATTTCCCAGCTGGGTCAGCTGGAAGTCATACCTATAGAGCCTCTCTCTCTCTCTCTGAGTTTCTCTAGCCCCTCTTTGAAGCCATTAACACCTCTGGCCCTTGTGAAAACCTCACAGTACGAAATACCACAAGTACTCAGTCGTCATGTCTGGAGGTCATGTCTAGTATTGCAAGCAGCCTTTCAGATTTAGTGGGCATCCTCAGTGATGATGTATGAGGACTGGAAAGCAAAAGGTGACGTAGTGTCTCTGCCAACAGGCTTGCCAATCTTGTGATGAGGGCTTTAATCTAGGTTTGTTGGGACTTGTGGCCAAAGCCTAAGAAGGACATGCATGTAATGGCCTTAACACTTCCCAGCTGAAAGCAGCACTGTTGGCAACCAACTTGAATGCCAGAATAGCACAGATGCAAGTGCACAAGAAGAACAGAAGGAGTTAAAATGCTAAGCACACTCCTCCTTTACTAGTTTCTTCCTGTTTGCCTGGTGTAGATTTCAGACTTGCAGGTTTGAAATTCCAGGCTAGGTCATCAGACATGGCTTTCTGAGGATGTGACTTTTTACCCTTGGTGAAATTAAATCTGCTTAGGACCCAGTGCACCTTCATACTAGTCTAAATTTTAGATCCCTGGGAAAGTGTCTCTCCTAAAATAAGTGCATGCATTCCCTACCTAAGCAGTGGACATGAGTAGGTGCCTCTGACACCTGATAGGCAAGCCCAAGTGTCCATTTCTTCCAAAGCTTCCAGGAGAACAAGGCTCTCACAGAGATACAGGGGATCTGCCTTCACAGCCTGGCCTCCTGTTCTGAGCCCACAGCACTCACAGGTCACATATACAAGATAAAGATGAAGACATATTCATTCTTCACTATCTTCTGGCTCCCTACAATTTGGGTTTGGAGTTGGATTTTTCCAATATCATCCTCCAGCATCCAGTCTGAGCACTCTCTTCATTACTGGAGGAAACTGACAACTGAGACAGGAGACTCCAGCTACAGATTGTGAATTTCAGCGGTTTTGAAAATGCTGACTAGCAGAAGCATTTAAACCCCACTTTCTCTGGGGCTTGGCAGAAAAGCTTTTCAGATATCAGAGACAATTAAATGACAGGGTCACATGCTGCAGCCCTTGTATCTTATTTCCAAGTGTACCGTGGACTTTCCTTTTCACATGCAATCCTTTGTTTGCTTTTCACTGTAAATCAAGGCAAAAACACATTGGAAATTTCTTGTAAAAAAGCCTCCTGTGACACTGCTTCAGGTAAATCATAATGATCATTTCTGATAAACCCAAAGTGACTCTGGCATGGATCTTACTGCACATTGCCAGGCAGCCCTTCTGGAAATGATGACATGCAAAGATGTTTCTCTTTCGTCTCTAGCTTTTGATATGCAAATTTTAACCAGAGCAAAATATCTACTCTAGTTTTAAAATTCTGGGTGTTTTTTATGTTTCTTCGCATGGAATGAAATACAGTAGTTGCACACAATCTCAATCCTACAAGCTACTTTCTCCCATACAGCAGTGATCACAAGACCTCTGCCAGCTGCTTATAGAATATTTCATCAGCCTCTACATCCTGGCTGGGGGGTCTATAACAAACTTCCATCAAGATGTCTGCCTTGTTGAGAAACAACAGAAGGGAACAACATAATCCCCATAAAAGGGATAAAATCTACAAGGTGTGTCTTATAATTTTAATTATATTATCCCTGTACTGAAGTATCTTAACTTCATTATTATGATTTCTTTTTTCTCTAACAATTAGATTTGGACCAGCAACAACAGACTCTTCATATTTCAACTAACAATAAATTCTTAGCTTTAGTTACATGTATGGTGCTCTTTTTGCCCATAAATGAGACCTTGATCATAAAGGGAAGAAAGACAAGCATGGGTGCTTCCCCAAATTCAGTTGCTAGCAAGGGGCCAAAAGGCACTCTGTAACATCATCCTGCTCTTCCTGAGGTATGTTATGCATGTTGCCAGCTGTGAACAGCATTAAAGGAAGTTTTAGTATTATATTCTGTGTGGTTAATTTCACATCCACAGAGCTGAGGTGTGTCCCAGCAGTGAGGCTGCTTTGCCTCTTCTGAGTGTTTCCCTTGGAATGGGAAGGTGCTGTTTTTCTGAGCTGGGAAGTTAGGCAGGTGAAGTCTTTCTCCCTACAGGCTGCAGGGTAGTGTTGTCTTTGTGTATGCCACTCACTTCACCCTTGATCCCTGTTTAGCATATAATAAAGAATTATTTTAAATAACAGTGAAAGCATGTAGTGCTTATTCCCAGTAGATTTGGAATCAGCTATTCAGATCTTCCAGCAAAGATCCTCCTGTCCAGCTTGTGAGCAAATATGCCCCAGCTGTGACATGCTCCTTCCTTCACACCAGCAAGCTTTGTTTTCTATCTACCCATTAGTTTCACAACTGCTGGGAGGGAAAATTCCATATTAACCACCCCCAACATGCACACAAGCTTTCCTTTCATAACCCAGGTGCTCTCATCCAACTGCAGGTTAGGTGGGAGTGCCACCAAGAGTAGGAGACCACAGCTCCCAGGCAATCATCCAACACCTCATATTGCACAGTACAGTAGAGAACTACACAGCTTGTGTACAAAGGGACCAGGGAGCACTGTCTGGTGCCACCAGTCTGCAGCAAACACTGGAGATGACATCCAACAGGGAAATACAGAGAAGTAGGCCAACACAATGCTGCAGAAATGGTAGCAGGAGTTCCAAAACTTTTCTAGTTCTACAGGCCAAGTTACAACGTGTTATGGATCCTCTTTTGTTTTGAGACCTTGTCTACTAGTGAAGTCATAATTTCACTTCCTAGGATAGTTCCTGCTGATTTTAGAAGTGTGGCACCTAACACACGCAGTTATGCCTGATGCCACAGAGCTGAAGCACCCAGTATCCACACTTCTCCCTGAAGTAAGTCACCTGGGCCATGACCATTTACACTAGGTAATGTTTCTACTCTGTCTCACTGTGTGGCTCCACGATGGACACTGATGTTGATGAGAAACCTACCACAGTACAAACCACTAGCAGGAACTGGGAAGCAGTCATTTACACAGCATCAGTGCTAGGATACTGGTGTGAGTTCCACATACACATATTTGTAAACTAGTTTTTCTACCTGAAGACTTGTCCTTTTTAAAACCAATTGGTCAAATAATCTCAAATTTATTTATGCTAATGAAAAACACAGTTCAACTATATAAACAAGTAACCAGACTACAAATACTGCCATGTTTATGATACACCACACCTGCATTTGAGACCAGATAGTGTTAACAAGAATTTTTTTAATATTCTCTACCCAGAAGTTGTATAATCTGGCATGTTTCTTATCTACAGGAAGAAGTCATTATCTTTGGATGGATGAAACCTCTCAAGTTTTTGTACAAACAATCATACAATCTGGATATCACCTAAAATGGCTGTTTTTTATTATGTCAAGCAAAGAAATAAAAATAAAAACCAAAAGAAAGAAACAAACAACAAATAACCCAAACAAAAAACCCAAAACCTGATGTGGTTTGGGCCCAACACAACAACAAAGGAACAGCCCCCTGGCTGCTCACTCAACTCTCACACACACACACACTCTGGGGTAAGGAGGACAAAGCTCCTGCGTTGAGACAAAGGACAAGGAGGGTTCTTCACTGATTAAGGTCCTGGGCAAAACAGACTCAACTTGGGGAAAAATAATAATTTAATGTCACACTAATCAAACACACACAGGACACAGACAACACACAGAGCAGGGCTTGCTTATGTTACCCCACCCCTCCCTTCTTCCCAGGCCCAAATCACTTTGTTCCTGGTTTCTCTCCCTCCTTCCCCCCAGCAGCACAGGGGGACAGGGGATGGGGTTTAGAGTCAGTTCACAGGCTGGTGGTTCCTGCCGCTCCTTCCTCCTCAGGAAGAAGGATTCCTTTCATGATTTCCCACGGGGTCCCTCCCATGGAAGAGAGTCCTCCACGAACCTCTCCTTCATGAGTCCTTCCCACGAAGTCCGGAGCTGCTCCAGCCTGGGCTTCCCACAGAGTCACGGGCTGCTTGGGGAACAAACTCCCCTGGCGCCAGGGTCTTCCAAAGCTGCGCAATCAGAGTCCACAGGCAGCAAATCCTCTGGCCAGAAAATCCAAGTCCACTGGCCAAGTTCACCCCTCCTGGCATCCCCAGGGAATGTTCCACCACGTTCCTCAGTGAATGCAGGGGCACAGCTGCCATCTCGCCGTGGGTTGCAGGGAAACTTCTGCTTGGGCACTTTTTTCCCCTTCTTCCTCACCAAGCACCAGCACCGCTCTCCTACCCCAGCACCAGTCTCTTCCTCCAGCACAGCTCTTCTCCCTCAAGTGCCTCTCTGCTCAGGTGTTATAGCTGTTCTTTTGAATGTTAATGGCAGAGGCACGTCTATTGTTCCTCTAACGGCTCCTTGGCTGGTTTGGGAGCAGGGGGAACTTCTCAGCTTCTTACCTCCTGGGGCCCTTCTCCTGCTACCAAAAATCCCACCAAATCAAACTAGAACAAAATCAAAACCCAAAACTCCAAACAACACAAAAAACCCCCCAACAGCTCACATCTCACATAATCACAAAGTAACAACAAAAGTAACAAAACATTTATCAGAATAGAATATTGTTAAGAACAATGGGAATCTTAATTATACTGTTACTCTAAATATTACATAAGCTCTAATAACAGTGTATTTATTCCACCATCAGTTGCCTCTGCCAAGGCATTCCATGCAGTCCATGGCGTGTTACTTGACCATAAGAGGCTTTGCTGAGTGGCACTTTCAGAGTGCAAGTTCAACTCTTCATCTGACATCACCTGAAAATCTAATCTAAATCTCCCTTCTTCTAGTTTACAGCCATTCCGCCTCATCCTGTTGCTACACACCCTTGCAAAAAGCCTCTCCCCAGCTTTCCTGCAGCCCCTTCAGGTACTAGAAGGTGCTATAAGGTCTCCCTGGAGCCTTCTCTTCTCCAGGCTGAACAGCCTCAACTGTCTCAGCCTGTCTGCACAGCAGAGCTGCTCCAGCCCTCTGATCATCTTCATGGCCTTCTTCTGGACTCACTTGAACAGATCCACCTTGCGGGCTCCAGAACTGGACACATAAATCAGTGCCTGTTTCTTATTTAGGAACAAAGTAGCTAAATTGGGAGAAGGACACAGACACATACCCCTGGCAAGTGGTGCTTTCTGAATGGTTTGGTGTCTCTCTGTTCCCTGTCGTTTTCACAGCTGGGACCCAAATTAGAATAAACTGTGAACTCTTTGTCATCCCTTGCCCAGAGCTGTGAAAAAGCGACGGTTATTCATCCCTAATTTTTGAATAAAAGTTTAATTTTAGCCTCTGAAGAGTCCAAAGAAAAAAGAAATGGAAGCTGACTTTAAGGCCGTATGTTAAAAATGCCTCTGCTTTGAAAATATGTTGAATCCTATGTGGGTTAAAATAGGAGTAGTCCAGTCCCTACCAAGGTACCAGGCACTCTGGAGTCCAGGGCTGCACTGATTAATATAAAAACAGGTTTGCCAGCTGCACTGACACATTTGTAGAGGGCAGGTAGACTCTTGGTGATTTCTGCATACAGTTCCTTAAGCAGCTTAGATTATCTGCAAAACCCACCAGCATTCCTCAGCCTCAGACAGTGGATTCCGAAGTACTTGGCATTAAATAATGAACTAATGCTGCAAAAGTCTTTCCAGTGGAAGTTCCCTCTCCCTTCCCCATGCAGTTTTTACTATGGTATTCCTAGGCAAAGCTAATGCTGCAAGATAAAACAGACTTCAGATAAATACATTCATATAATTAAGACCTGCAGTTTCAAGTCCAGGGATTTCCCTGGTGGATTTTGTGCTTTGAACAAAATAAAATAAAAAAAAATAATTAAAAAAGTAAAATAAAATAAAAAATAAAAGTCTAGGCATGAAATTCAGGTGAGTGTACTTCTTTATGTAATAGTCATCAACACTTCAATAAGGCTGTCACCCAAACTGAGGCAAGTGGAAACAAAAGGAAGCACAAAAAGCAATGAAGATCTTAATTTAGGCAGTGTGACATTTTCTCGCAAGGTTTCAGATTTTTGATGTCACGTCCCTGGTCATCAATGTCAGAAATCTGTGGGTGGCATGGGTAAGGCATCAGTCCCCTACTTGAATATTTAACTCAGATGTCTGAGAGCGCACTGGAGGAATGCTTGAGTGGTACAAGGTTTCCTGTACAAAGTTTACGAAGCAGTTACAGTCATTGACTCTCTAGCCCTGGGACTTTCCCAGTAGACAAGTTTCCTGGAAAGAGACAATGTGTTGAGTTAGGGTTTCCTGACATCTGGCTCTTCTGAACTGTCACAACTTGGATCCAAACCAGAAAAACCCTGAATTCCTCCTGCCCATGCTAAAAAGTTCAGTCAAGTCCTTCGTTGTCAGAAGGTAAGGGAAAAGGTAGAGAATCTTCCTTATGAATTCTGCTATATTCTACCCCAAATCTTTTTACAGGGTCTGTGCAAAACCTGGAAGACTACTCTGGAGATAGGCTCTTCAGCTGATGAGGAATACGAAAGGAACATTAACACTGAGTTCAGGGATTTGGTGAGTGTGGAGCTATGATGAACAAGTTTCTCACTAAGTGTTCTGGCTGGTGTGGATAGAAATCTACGTAGATACACAGACAGATAAATAGATTTTGCCTACTGACCTAATCTGTTGTCTAGGATTTTTAAACACTGCACTTGGTTTCCTGAGAGGCAGGACCTGGCCCCACTTGAACGCCAAGTCTACTTCAGGCACTGCAAACCTTATCTTAACTGTGGTCTCTTGCAAAGCAACCCATGGCTTCCTCTCCTAGGAAGCAAAGCAGCAAGCAGTCCAGAAGAGAGGGCTGTGGTGTGGAATGGATTGAGGCAGCCTTGGAGTGGGACAGTCATACATACAGCTGACAGGGATGCTGCTGAAACAAGGTATGTGCAGCTGTGCAAGGATGCTCTGGAAGCCAGCCAGTCTTACAAGCATGGATATCCGCAGTAGCAAGAACCAATCATTTATGTATTTATTTTCAATCCAGAAGTACTAGCATGCAGTTGATTTTTTCAAAACACTTTGTAATTCTTTTCAACTGGATTAAGTGAAAAGTTTAGCAATTTTATTAACTTCTAAACCATTAAAGTTTAAAAAATTCACAGTCTGTAGTTCTGATGAGGAAGCAGCAATTAAAATACTCAACATAAATAGTACACAGTTAAAGAGTCTTGCTTTTCCTCCCACACTAATAGACAATGTTCAGCCCTTACCCCAGTTTCATTAATCAACTGTCACACCAATATTAGACTCCAAGACCTCATTTCCTCAAAGGAGAAGTTTGGCATAAGGTGGTGGATGCTTTCAATCCTTCCTACTCTGCTGTAGAAAAATTAAGGTGTGGTCTGTACCAGAGTTCACTATTGCTGGCAGGCCACATGCTGGGATGGACAGTCCTCTGTCTTGTGTCTCAGTATTTCATTCTCACTGTGGACTTTTGGAGTCATGTTGTCAAGTAGAGTTTTTTGCTTCTCTGATCAGTAATAGCAGAAAGTTGTGAGCAGACCAAATTTTAATGTATCAGCAAAGAAGGAAAAAACAAATCCAACGCAAATCTGACTTTCTATGTTTTTTAATTTTTTTTTTTAAGACATTAACAATTCTCTAAGTAGGGTAATGCTTGCTACCCTGTCCCTCCTGGTTGTGTGGTAGACAGCAGAAACTTTTGTAGCTCTTGTTTTCAAAGTAACAGAGATATGAAAAAATATCCCGAGAGTGTGAGCACCCAAGGAAATATCATGAATCCAACACTGGTACTGTCAGACCCAAAGAACTGTTCTACTGACTGTCATGTTTTATTGCTCTTTGCAAGTGCTGGAAGACTTCATAGCAAAAATCAAATGCTCAGAGTTTTAGTTGTGACATTGCTCCAGTTACTCTCAACCTTGTTGCTAAACATGCTCTTCTGGAAGAATTCTGCCTTGGTCTATCTAGCCCAAAGTAAACTAATTTATTACTTTGCCCTGTAGCTGATGAGATCAAATTCCCACTCTGTGAAAATTAGAGCTTGGATTGAATAGAAGGACTCAATAGCTGAGGACTCTAATAGAATATCTAGCTAATCTACCAAATGGTTCTAAATTTGTTCTTTATTCAAGTTCTTAACTTTTAAGGCTCAACATAATTATTGTTCCTGATAAATGGTGACTGAATTTCTGATTATATTGCTACCACACTTCAACAGATGTCTGCTTAAACAAGAAGTAAGTCCATCCCATTTTCTGGAAGTGTTTTTAAAGTTTCTAGCTCTAAATTCGTTCCAAATCCCTCAGCACCAACAAGAGGGGGCACTGACCAGGGTTCAGGCTGTTGCCCGCTTCAGCAGAGTGCTCCCACCTCTGTGGGAACCTGAGACAGCCCCTGACTACCTTCCTGCTGCCCTGAGCCTGCAGGTCCCAGTCATGTTGTTCTGCACAGGCTTTGCTACTGCTTTACAACGCATAAATATTCAAGTCTGCTCAAGCCTGCAGCCACACCCTCTGCAATGTTTATCCTTCAGAGCTGACAGGTTTTGGCTGGTACATAAAGAAGTTTTAAGCATTAGTCCAAGAAAGGCCTGACTCCAACTGTCTATGCTTTTCCATCTTTCATTTTGGTGCTCTGAATTGCACCATGCTTGCTCACATTCTCAGTCTCTCCCCTAGCTCACTCCTTTCTTCTTTGTGTAGGCACTCTTCAGGCCATGAGCTGTGCTCAGGCTGGATACCTGAAATAAGAGAGGGAAAAGCTACACGGTGTTTTGCACATTACTGGCCCCAACTTCGGCTTTTATTGCTGCTCTGCAGTCAAAGCAACATATTCTTAGATCTCGGGGGACAGTTGTCAGCATGTTGCTATCAGATTTCCTACAGAAAATCTGAGGTGAGGCTGTGAGCAGCAAAAGGTGCTGCTTACCCCAGGAGCAGAGAGAGATCACACCTTCTTTGTCACCACCACTCAAGTACTCTCTCTCCCACGCTTTGCTTTGCCTCTCAACCCACTTCCTTCGTCCTGTCTCTCTCTGCCTTGGGTTCACTTTGCCTCATTCCTTTCCACACACTGTGCAACACATGCAAGTGCTATGTGCACTGAGGGGTTGTTGCTGTGCCACCCTGGCTGCCACAAGTGCTAGACTCCAGCAAGACACTTGCTAGTTGTTTGTGAAACCTGGGCTGTTGCTTGCTCCCTGAATCATGTCTTAGTAGTACACTTCTTTTGCATCTTCTTCTCAATTCCCATAGATTTAAAAACTGCAAAAGCTTCCAAAATTAAAAGCATGATGTTTTTGCAGGACTACTAGTGCTTACAGAAGGAGCCAGCCTTTGGGGGACATGAGGAACATGGAACACACCAGAAAAACTCCCACCAGCATCGAGCTTTTGTGAAGTTTTACTCAGAATAGATGACTTCTCCTAAGCTTTGGGAACAATTTCATTTGACAATGAATTAAGTGTTCACTTGTATTTCAAAGGCTTAGAAGGTGTCCACAGAGCATGTCTAGTCACTGCCTCAGTTAAAACTTTGATGTTGACCGTGTGACTTAAAACACACAACCTTTAACCAGATAAGCTGTTTCTGTGGAAGGAACCTGAAAGCTTTTCTTGTGCTTGGCATAATCTACATGCATAAACCACTGCAATACCTGACCTCTGTTTATGAGCTTAATTTTTCTTTGCAGCTCAGGTCATGCTGCCTGAGAAGAAAAATTGTGTCCTATGTCCAGGTTGGGCCCTGACCAGCTTTGACTATCAAAAAGGCCTGAAGGCAATGGTGTGTTATGAAGCAACACATAAGATGATGCAAAAGATAGGATGTTTATGAAGAGAAAGGGTTAAGATCTTTATCACAGTATGCAGAGCAGAGAATAAGACAACCAAGCAACACAGTGTGGCAGGTACAACATAGAACTGCGCAGGCAGAGGTGAAGTGAGAAGGGCAGAGCAAGGTTAATTCACAACCCTGACAACTCAGTCAGTCAAATGCTATTTCAGAAGACTTAAAATTCACTGACAATACAAGGTAGTTTCATTAGCAACTGCTGACAATTAAATAACAGAATTTATATTGCTCTGTGAGCAAATAAAACTTTGACTATGAGAAATGGAAAGTCAGTATTTAATAGAGGACAATCCCATCCCATCCTCTGCTAGGCTTACAGTAGCTACTCATCACAGTAAGTCTGGAAGAAGAGTGTGGCTGGTTAACTATTCTGACATCCAGACTGTCTCTGCAAAAAACCTGAAAACATACACAGAAGAGCATTCAGCTACTTCTACCTCTTCTTCCATGAATAGAGAAAATACTATGCACTGGATTGACAGATTTCTCAGTTCAGTCCACTGAACTTTCTGTTACACGTCTTTCTTAACACCTGCATCATTCATTTACGAAATTATTCTGAACCCACATACATTAAAAATGCATAACAAAAAGATCCAGAAAAGACACTTGGTAAGCAGCAGGGAGAAGGGGTGTGACAGAAAGAGTCTTTACAAACAGTACCAAGACTTTCCTTTTGCAGTGATAGCACAGACTCAAAATGTTTCCTGAAACTCACTTAAAACAGCAGTAGCGGATTAAGTATAGGAAACAATTAATCAAATACAGGAGTTAACCATTTTTAGTTGTTTTAAGTATTCTGATGTGCTAAGAAGATTAATTATTACTTGCTCCAGGGTATAGCTTTTCTGTTTACAACATCCAGAAGACATTTCTGTATCCCTCTCAAAAAAGAAAAAAAGAAAGAAAGAAAAAAGCCTCTTTACCAGAATGAGAAAAGAATCTGAATAGTTTGGGTGGGAAGTCACCTTAAAAGATTATCTAGTCCAAACCCCCCTGCACAAGCAGGGACACCTCCCATGAAGATCCTAAAAACATCCTGCCACTGTAGGTGTACAGATACAAGATATTTAAACAACAACAACAAAATAATTTCTTCCCTCAGCCTATTTTTTTTTTTTTAAGGTAAGGAAAAGCAAGCAATGGAATAAGAGGTAAGAATAACTCCTTCTTCACTTCACCCATCTCCTCATACAGTCTCTTGCCTCTGTTCTCACCAGTGTCTGGGAACACCTAGGAGGAATCATATTGTAGTTTGACTGCTTATGGAAGGGAGGGATAAGTGTAGAAGCCCTACCTGCCATCCCACCTTTTCCCCACAAAAATGCCCAGTGCCCTATCTGCCCCAGGAACATACGAGGTCCCCAACAGACTTCCTCCAGGTGCTGCAGGAGCCTTACAAGTTCAGCTAACCTGGCTGTACTTCTCTCTCTCCCTGCAGGCACAAAAGCTGCTTGTGCTTCCACAGCTGGGGTGACTTGTCAGTAAAGGTATTGGCTTGAAGTGAGGGTCTAAGTCTCATCCCTGTATTCTTACAAGAACATGTTAAAATATGCAAGTTTCTTCTCAACTGCCTTTTTAATTTGTTTTAAAGAAGATGCAAATGGATGACCAAAACAAGGCTGGGAGTGCCATCTAAACCAAACTTAACTTCTACCTGGAAATAAGAAATACGTCAAATTTCTCTAAAAGATCACTAGCAAAACCACTTCATAGTAGTATGAATATCTAAAATACACCAGGGAAAATATATTGCAGAAATTATTTATTTCATGCCATCTTAGCTCTTTGACTAGATATTTTAACACACATTTTAAAATATATACCCATTACAACAATAATTTAGAATGCTACAGAGAAAAAGGTGTAACTCGGTGACAGAACACAGAATTATGCATACAGACTTGTATCATAAGGCAAAAAAAGAGAGTCTATCCATAAGCAGCACTCCTACAGCGTATCTTCATATACACTGGAGAATGAAGTTCTGTAACTAAACCTTTGCTTACAAATGAATCCCCTTATCTTCCAGACACATCTACAGAAATACAAGTTATTTCTATAGACAATAATCAATTTCTACAGCTATAGCTAAGCTGTCACTCTGCTACTACTGCAATTCACAGGAATATGTCAAATATAAGTACACTACCCTGAAGAAATAACTAAAGTTGCATATTATCTGTTGCCTGCGAATTACAACTAAAACACATATGCATACAAAATCATGCTGAGGAATACATTCCAGTGCATTTTAACAAAGAATAAACCTGATTGGTTTTACCATATGACTGAAACAGAAGATACCAAATACACTGCAACATCATGACAGCAATTACTGTATTAGAAAGGGATCTAGTTCAAGGCATTTTCTTTTTTTTTGCTAGGAATGCTGAGTTTTTGCTAACATAATCAAATGGTGTAGGAGTGTCTCAACTTCAGACTAGACTACTTTATTAGAGGCACAGTTATTACTAGAAAACTGTCACAGAACAGTACATATTCCTGCAGAGCCCATTAGAGAAAAGGAATATAAAAGTCTCAGAAAGTTTACAAGATTCACAGGTAAGTTCATCTGAAAAGATCAACCATTTTCTGAATTTTAAAGAACAAAAAAAAAAATCTAGGAGACAATACATACCCTAAAAAGTGTTTTTGTTAATAATTAAGATGCACATTTTTGTCTGTAATGAATAAGTCAGATTTCTTTAAGAAGCCTCATGAAAAGTTTTCCTTCATAAAGTGATTCTATTTGGTGTTGCAAATGCCCCTCAGATTCATTACAATAATAATGAAAATTGGAACAAAATATTGTTTGTTTCACATAACTTTTACAGTATTCCAAGATGAAGTTAGTAAAATAAAAATTATCATAATTACAGAAAATCTGAGTGATCACTTTTTTTAATACTTCTTATGTGAAAATAATTGTTATGGTTATGTTTTAAAATAGCAAGTAAAAACAGTGAAAAGGTAGCAGCTTTCCACCATTCCCATTAATACTGTTAATTACTATTTTATAAGTGCTTGATTACAAAATAAAGGCAGAACAGATAGCATTATTTTTTTCCAGTAGTCTAAGTTACAGTAGTATAAAGTATGTTATTTCTTAACACATTATCGTACCTAGATAATAAAATATATCCTATTTTGTCCAAAGTGTCACCATTAGCACAGACTAGAAATTGCATAACCTTTGCCTTCCCTCATAAGACCCCCCCACTTTGCTAAGAGATGCACTTTCCTCAAGCAGAGAACTCATTTCTCAAGATAGGTATCAGAATGTGTATATTTTTAAATGCCTCTAGTGTGAGTAGTAAGTGCAACTAGAGCTTTTTGCTATCATAACCGTTTAATAAATCCAACACTGACACAGTATTAATGTAGCTACTGTTTTCACTCTTGCTTTTCAAAGTTCA
Source organism: Apus apus (assembly GCF_020740795.1). Taxonomy (NCBI): domain Eukaryota; kingdom Metazoa; phylum Chordata; class Aves; order Apodiformes; family Apodidae; genus Apus; species Apus apus. The sequence goes on from NC_067312.1 coordinate 13,029,657, forward strand.
TTGCAACTTGCATGGAGTCTATTCACTAGTTTAAAACTTTGTCAGGAAGGTACTCATACATTTGCACTTAACTTGGGCGGGTTTTTTGATGTTTTGGTGGTTTTTTTGGTATTAACAAATGAAGAGGAAACTGCGGAAATGATGATGAAATGGAAGCATACCCCAACTGCTCAGTAATTCAGAAAGTGAAATAATAAAGAAATACATAATTGACATTCTTTAGCTGAGAATAAATATGACCATGTACTAACAGATTAAATACACCAACATTCAGTTCCCAAAAGCACAGGTTGCAAGGCAGTTATATTTTAAATCACCTACTCTGGAGCATCAAATGTGATGCAAGAACACCACTAGCCAACAGCACAGTTGCTACTTAAAACATATCAAAGCTAGTTTTATCTTTTCTTAGCTGTGGTACTCCTAGCACTAGAGCTATAGCAGCAAATAACTCATCAAGAGTTGCTGCAATCTGGCAGGGAATCATGATAAAATCACAGAGTGGTTTGGGTTGAAAGTGATATTTAAAGCTCTTCTTGTCTAAACCCCCTGTAATGGGCAGGGACATCTTCAACTGGATCAGGTTGCTCAGAGTCCCATCCAACCTGGCCTTGGATGCTTCTGACATGTACAGCCTCTCTGGAGTGGTGTAAAACCTTAGGCATGTAGCCCCCCCAAGCAAGTTCTGTATTATTTGCACTAGCAGCAACCAAACTAGTTGAAAACTAGATCAAGTACACAGCAAATGCCGTGCAGGTATATTCCTTATTTCTACAATGTTCTTTTTAGTTATATTCTGTATTTCTTCATTGAAAGTCTTCCAGATTTAGTAATATGAACTCATACTTACTTTTCAAAACACCCTTTAGATTAATTGGCCAACAAATTGCGTGTAATTAGAGCAAGAGTAGCTGTTGGTCAGCAGTGAACACTCTGGATGAAACCTGACTTCACCTACCAACTCTGTACTTAAACACCCAGCATGCAAGGAGCATGTGACACTGAGGACCTCCAAGCACAATCCAGAGAACTCATGAGAGAGAATCAGACCTCCAAGTCTCATGCTTTCAAAAAGCAGCCCCTGGTTACTCCATTAGTCCACTGCAGCATCAAAAAAGGTCAATGGATTCCCATCACCCTGAGCTCAGAATTTCTATGTTAACAACTGAAATCCCACTGCCATCAATTTATATAGCCAACTCCTCAAATTATTGCACCCCAATGAAAACCGGACAGAGGGCTTACACCAGGGACTAGTTAGCTTTTGTATATAACATCTTAATTACAAGTTTCCACTGAAAATTCTGTTTGCAGCCACTCAACTGAATCCTGAGGGGGGGAAAAAAATCAGGTCCCAAAAAGGCTCGATCCAACTCTCTGAAAGCAACAGGGGATAGGTAAGGATACTTCACACATACTCAGAAAAACAAACATTCCTTCTATAATTTTTCCATTAGCACTGAATTAGATCCCTTTGTAGTGACATTTCAAGAGTTAGACAAAGAACTTGAATCTTAGTTAATCCAACGATTTTTACAAACAATTTTTTTAACAATTAAACAATTAAATGAGATTTTAAAAATAGAAATATCAAGTCTAAGAACATTAATGTGGATGGATGACCAAGAACATATACGACCCTTTTAACATAAGGCTGAATTCAGGATAGCATTTCTAAGTAGATCCGAAATAAATTAAATAGGTGCTAACATAAAGTTGCTAAAGAAAAATTTGAATTAAAAGTCTGATTTTCTCAAATTTGAAGCCCTGAAACAGACATAAGGTTTTGATCAAGTTTTTACAGAACACAAAATGCCCAAAATAAAAAAGGTGCCCTCTTACATGTAATCTGGAAATTGCATGAGCTTGAATACATGTGGCCATGGTTGTTGTTCAGTGTTTTCACCTAAGAAAAGAACTGACAATTATTTTATGTCTGCCAGTTTATTGATATAATTAATGCTATACCGACAGAGTATTTTTTCTCCTTCATAGTAACAGGTCAGCGTTTTAAAACAGACAGACCAATATATTACAAATATCACTACTGTTAGAACACATGATGTACTAAATCACAGGAGGTAGTTAGATCCCCATTAACAATTGCTTCAGAAAGCAAAGATTATTTTTAAAAATTAGTGTAACACCTCATTCATGAAAATTTACTTTTCAGAATTATTCACTCTTAGCTGCTTTCACGAAGGTCTTCTTTTTAAAGCATAATAAAGAATTTACGATAGAAACATGTTCTCTTTCCTTTTTCAACATAACATTGCAATAAGCACATAAGAAAACTCCCAAGTGGTAAAGACTTAGGGCACACTGAAATAAAGCAACGTTTTAAATTAATCAAATTTCCAAAGATATAATGAATTTGACCACACCTTTTACCTTATGATTACACTTGAAAATTCATTCAACTAACTACATTTAAAAAATGTATCTACACCAATGAAATTAATGTGAAACTTTTTACACAATTAATAATTGGCATTTCTGAATGGCATTCAAATGAATAAGCATTATTTGTTTTGCAACAACATACTGCAAAATACAGGCACCTTAAAAAAGATACATAATGCAACAAGGGCATTTGGGACATCAGAAGTGTTTACCATTATCTACTCATGCTATATATTTCCCTTCTTTTAAAGAAATACTCTACAATTTGAAGCCGTGCCTGAGGTGTGTGCAAATTATATTTCAGCATTTAAGTCAATTTTCACATTATATTTCTTCTATAGTTACAAAAACATTAGTGTGCCAAGATTTTCAACCATTACTGTAAAAATCTTAAGCAGACATTGTATCTTCAATAATGTATTCTTGCTATTGCACATATGCTCATGTGACAATGAAACTCCAGTCCATATTCAATTTCAACTATTTACACATGCTAAAATAATTTATCTGCATATAATGTTGGAAAAGAAAAAAGATAGCCTCTCTTGACCAATACACCTTACTCCAAAATTTATGCCAACTGATTTCATAGAACCATAGAATACAAGGTTAGAAGGGACCTCAAAGATCAACTTGACAAAAGCTCCACCTAGACAAGGTGGCCCAGCACCCTGTCCAGACAAACCTTAAAAGTGTCCAATGTTGGGGAATCCACCACTTCCCTGGGGATATTATTCCAACGGCTGATTGTTCTCATTGTGAAATTTTTCCTCTTTTGTCCAATTAGAATCTTCCCATGAATAACTTGCACACATTACCCCGTATCTTTTCCATATGATTCCTTGTAAAAAGGGGGTCTCTATTTTCTTAGAAGCCACCCTTTAAATACTGGAACATGTATTTTATGATTTTATGAAGAACAGTCTACCATTCAGTCTTTAAGATTATGCAGGGTCTGATTCAAAGACCACTGAAGGCAAAAGAAGCCTTAATTTAATTCAGTCAATTTTGGACTAGGCATAAAGTTCAAATAGAAAAATTCCAGAAAGTGTTTAGTATAGTAATTGATATAACTGCACTTTGGATGCATTAAGATGCTCTCACAGCATCTGTTAAAATACAAAAAAATTCATTCCAAAATATCCCCTTCTTAAAACTTACAGTGTTACAGTTCAAGTTGAGTCCTAGGTACATATATCAAGTTTACTCTCTATTAACTTAATTAATAGTTTTCTCCTTTTGGTCATGACACAAAAGCCCACACTGATGCACAACAATATCTACAACAGAGGAAGCATATTCTTGTCATAAGTAGTAAAGTTATCCTACAAGTGCATTTCCAAAATAGTTGTTCCTTCATATTCTTTTTTTTGAACAAAAATGGTCTTTTCTGGTTCGGCAATATATTGTAAATACAGTATTTCCAGACAATGAGTAGGAGATGTATTTCCACTGAATTTTCTTTAGCTTCGAGGAGTTTAGACATCATCAAATATTTTGCTTCGAGACATTGACAGGTATCTTCCACCAGGCTGGTACCTGCAGAATCAATTTTAAATATGAGAAAGTAACACAGGAAATAGAAAAATAATCTGATGAAATTATTTAAGTCTCACTGCACTATTACTCCTTAACTCTCAATTAATTGTAAGATCTGAAGTTCCACTGAATTTCTGTTTCCATGACAGTTTGACAGACGGTCACTAAATTAAATCTCATGTGATCAGGAAAAAGTGATATGAATACTGGGACTCTTAAATAACTTTGTTTTCTGACACAAAGGAATTAAGTTGAATACTTTTGTTGAACAGAATTTTTTTTTTTTAAACAAGACAAATCAATATCCAAAGGTAGTTTGGGTGATGAACAGAACATTGCACTGGATATTCCTAGGAGAAATAGAGTATCAAAGATAATGAAAACAAATGGCTGCATATTTAGTTGGGAAGAAAGAAGCCTTGCAAATTGTTGGTCAAATTTATTTTAGGAGCATTTTTGAAGTACAAAAAAGTTCCAATGTAAGCACAATGTACTTCCTGTGTCCCTGGTGCTCTGTCCTATAATGCTGTAACTATTGATGGGCCTACAGTTTTAAAAATTGATGTCACACAGGCTATTTTTAAATTAATTGGAGTTTCATATGCTATTATTCTTTCTTAATTACTTCTATGAAGTTAAATGCAGGTTATTAGAGGAAAGCTCAACTAAGCTCCAGATTTTGTTTTTAAAGAAAAAGTTCAGAGCACTCCACTCTGCTAAGTCCATACAGAACTTCAGACACTGTACCTGAAAAGTATTTGCTGTCACATAATATATGCATATTCCTATTTTTGTAGATGATTATTCCTTTCACCCTCTATAGAAGTCCATAGCTGACAGACTGCTAGGCTAGTTGCTATTTAAACTCTTGTGCTTAAAACAAACCAACTTTTGAAATGTGGTGACATCATACTGCTCAACTTAGCTGTTGATAAAAATAAGCATGGTTGAATCAATCACTGAATACACACCCAGCAGTGTATTTAACTGGAATTTATTTGTTGACGTTATACTACGACATTTGGGTAGGCTAGTTCCAGCTGAAAAATCATGTGAACTGTAACGTTTTATAAGGGAATTTAAATTATTTATCATTACATGGTTCGGCATCATATCTAGCTGGATAAAAAAGGGCCCCTAAAATGTATTGCTTCTTAAATATGAACAGAGCTTAGCAGTTACATAAGATACTCCATTTCACGACTTAGGGAATTTGGTATTGTAATCACATCCACAGACTCCCAGAATTCTCTATTACAGACAGAGCTACACTGTGCAGTCTCAGACTTTTTTTCAATAAAACAATTTTAATTTACTTCAGTAGTTCCAAAATCTGATGCCCAGGTGTACTGCTGCTACTGCTAGTCCTGTAATACTCGGTTTTCTTCCTTAAAGCCCTTTGTGATGGTTTTTATACAGGGAAATCAAGTGAGCTTTCTGAAGTCTCGTAGGAAATTAAAGAAAAACTTAAAACTACTGTACATATGCAGGTAATTCTCCAGTTTTCTGGTTTTATATGCAGTATTTTTCAGATTATGCCAATATACAAAATTACATGGAACTCAAATTTTACTCAGACAGTTCTAAAAAATGGAAAACATTTCAGGTTTTAATTGGTTTCAAAAAAATTCCCAAAACATGGAGGAAAAGGATGAGAGGAAAAGAGCTACATGAGATGATACATTTTGTTTACAAAACTATTATTATGAAACCATCTGATGTGGCTGTCATAGGTCAGAAGACAGATGACATCAGTATCCTTTAATTGTACATAACACAGATGATCACTTACCTTCCCGAATCTGATTCAAGTGGGTCATCATTAATTGAGTCTGCGTTAAAATCCAAAGGTTCTGCGTCCTGAAGGAGTTCTATTCTATCTCTTTCAGTCCTGCCATTTGATCGGGTATACTTTGATAGTGCTGAACAGGTAAAAGGAAGGAAAGACATTAATTTTCTCTATGAACACCTTGGAATGTGGAGACATCAGACTTAAAAGACCAGAATAATAATTTGCTAATATCTCATCCAAAGTGTAAGTATGATGACTTAAAGTAGATTCAATATTAAACCAAACCTGGCTACATGCTCAAATTCATGGTATTTAACTTTTTTAGCTCCATAGAAATGTAACTACAACTTTCCTTTTGCCCCTCAAGTAAGAGATTGACTTTGCAGAAAAGTAAAAGAAAATAAGAAGCCATATGCAAACATTATTTTTAAATCAATCAATCAATCAATCAATCAATCATCCATTCGTCTTCCCAACTTCCCACTTTAATTAAGCTAGCTGGAGCTTTTTTATTGTTTGTTTTGTTTTGTTTTGTTTTAAAGAGGCCATCTCATGAATTAATGAAATGTAGACGTTCTGCAGCTCACTCTGCCTCCTTAACTAGGCCAGTAATTAAGGCTTCTTTTGGTGTTGGAATGATATTCATATGGCTAACACTAAAATCCAACTTCATATGATTTCCGCTAGTCTGTCACAGAAAATCTGGGTCTCCAACTTTGTAAAGAGGATGGAGAAATGCAATAGAGTTGTCTCAAAAGCATGTTCGAAGTTTTCCTCCTTCTCCCTCTTTTTCCTACTTTTTTTTCAGTTTCATTTATTGCTTGTTGTTAGTTTACAAGAGCACACAGAATACATTAAAAACATTACCATTGTGACAGACTTACTTTTTGGAAGTTTAGAGAATCCAGAAAAAAAGAACAGACATTATTAAAATAAAGTATCTTTGCTGACAACTGCTACTCTATTGCAATCATTATACATCCCATAAAATCAAGTAACTGAGACCAGGCAGAATCTCCAACCTCTACTAGCTGAAGTGTTGAAGAAGGGAAGAAATACAGCACCTCTTTTGAGGTGTCTTTAATGGGCAAGATGGCATTGTGCTACAGAAGGGAATGTATCACCACATCATCTAAGACAAAAAGGAATCTATTTGAAGCTACTCACACAGCCAGTGTTGGGCAAAAAGATACTATAAAAATAACCAAAACAAAGTATCTCCAAAACCCACAAAGCTTACCTCTATTGGTGCTGGTGTCTGAGAAGCTGGATTCTTTTTGGTCTGTGTGGACAACTCTGTTTCTAGTAGAATCGTCTCTATTTCCATATCGCTCCTTCCATTCCTGGAGAGAGGAAAAAAAAAAAATTAACAAAGGAAACATCATCTGTGAGGAAAAAAGTAACACAACAAAAGCATAAGTAGAATCAAGAAATCTTCCAGACCCACAATTTATAGCTAATTGGTCAATCACAACAGACAATTAAAGTAATACTTAAAAAATGTTCCTGTACAGTATCTTGATACAGGAATAATTTGTTTTATTTTAAACTCAATGTATCTCCCTAACTAAACCAGTTACCATAACTGTTCTTTAGAAAAAAGTCTTGTAGAAAACAAACAGTACATTAAATCTGCACTCTAAGTTCACTCAACTGCTTCAAGTTACAACGGGGAAGTTGCTTTTTTAAATTTCTACTTCCATCTAGTGGAAGAATGGTAAAATAATCAGATGCAGGTAGCATCAAAACAAATTTGGTCTGGCCGTGTTTACCAAGCTTGTTCTGTTGTGTTTCCATTCCACTCCATCATGTTTTAGTATATAAACATCTTAGTATCAAGTATAATGAAATGCTAAAGAAGAAAATGCTTCATGCTTTTATCAGGACGCAAGTTCGCATCTTAATAGACTTTTCCAATTGCTCAAAAAACTTTGATATGCTTCAGATTTATACCTAGATCCCAGATTATAGACTGGTAGGAACGAGTATACAGTGCTAATTTATGCCGTATGTTACAATTCTAAGCTGCAGAAGGATCAAGCATTTAATCATGCTCCTGTAAAAGACAACACTCTCAAAAGCCCTAAAATTTTCAAGCATGTATGTGCTGCTAGAGTATCTAATGCACTCAAAGCCAAGTAACATCTGAAGTTGAGTTTGCTCTTGAACTAAAATGTTGTGTAATGTCAGATCATTTCAGTGTATACTAAATGCAAACATTTGCTACTACTTGGTTTCACAAGTTCAAGCTCAAAAATTACAAGATGGGGGCAAGAGGATCAGTTGTATGCAGTAATGGCTGTCATCTATAATTGAAGTATTCTTGAGCTTGAAAAGCCAAGAGATTTTAGTCCCAGGATTATCTTGCTTTTCTGCACAACATACTTTTCCCTTCCTTTAGTCAGTTCTTTTTTTGCATGCTTCCTTTCAGTTTATCTCTTTGATTGAGATGCTCTATGCTAAATTCCAGATGTTATAAATTAATGAAAAACTGTAACTACTGTTAAAATGAAGTTGCCTGAATTAGGTTTTATTCAGGTTGATTGCCTTTCCAAATCTTTCAATTCAGTATGTACTCAAAGTTCAATTTGAATCAAGCATTCCGCTTGTTGCTCAGTGGTAACAGCATTCATTCTGTCCTAAAAGCAATTCCCTCCTCTGAAAAAAAAATAAAAATCCGTGCAAATTATCTTCCAGTGAGCACACAAAGCAATGGGTAAGTTGACACTGCAGCTGCAATTATGTCAAGCAGAGCAGTATCAACATAAGAGACTGACAATAAACCACTTCAGATTACTCTCCATCCTAGAAATCAGGACATCTATTGCTTTTTACACCTATTGGCACACACGGTTCTCAAAGCACAGCGAGTAGAATAAATTTCCAAGTAGTGAGACAACAATCACTCTAATAAAAAAATAAATTATTTTTTCTCCCCAGCCAAGACTATTTTGCAAGATTCAGCTGATTCCATCGATTATTAGAGACTTATTTAATTGTGGAACAGATTATGCTGAATTAAACAGCAATGGCAAATCCTGCCATATATTGCAGTATATTAATATTATAATCAGGTAATATAATATCATACCCTTCTTCTGTTTTCACCTTCTTCCTGCCTTTGTCGTTTTCTTTTCTCTATAAATAAAAAAAACCTGTCTGAGCACCATACAATAAAAACAATTACCAATATTTTTTTAAACAATGTAAATTGAAAGTTATTTAGCAAAGATTCTTATTTAAACAGGTTGCTTATACAATTAAAATAAAAACAAAGCACAAACTCCCTGTCTATCATTATGAAGTCTCCCATTTAAATGAATTAGTTATAATGCTATCTTGGGTCAAGGCATAACATTTGGATACCAGCTGGGAAAGCAAAAAAAAAACCAAAACAAACCACAAACCACAGCATATCAGAAATAGTTGGAAAAAGTATGACATTAAGAAGAAACTTCAGCATTATTGAACCAAAATCTTGCTGAAGTTTTGTGAGGCCCAAAGTATGACTGACCCAAATGGTTTGTCACCTTCTCTGCTATTAAGCTTGAAGTGAGACATGATAGCACCAAAGAACAGTAACCTGTTGCTTAAGTGAAATAGAGACATTCCTTTCTTGAAATAAATACTATTATTCTAAGTAAATCTTGGTTTTGTTTTTCTAAAGTATGAATGGAGAATGAAAGTTTTCCATAATATAACATTGTACTCAGAGACTTTAAGTTCTAAATATTTACTCAAGAACCACAACAGCTTTAAATAACCATCAAAAAACATTTTCCATAAAAATAAACATGAAAAAATTACATAGCTTTTCAAAAGAGGAGATAATTACAATTCTACAGAATAACATTGCTTTTTTAATAAATCACAGTTAGTTAAAACAACAAAAAATCTTAAAGGAAATTAAAGAATGAGAGCAACTCAATCAACACATACAAAGAAAGACCAAAATATGCCTGTTGATGATCAACACAATGTAAGTGCTAACTATCCATTATGACAGATTACACAAGCACCTGCTCAGGTATTATTATTAGATCAGTAATTACTTCAGAGAAGCACCACTTAACTGAACTCTAAAACATTTGGAAATATCTGAAATTCAGATACTGTATCAGTAGAGCTGACACTTTACTTCAGATGTCAATGAGGTCCAGAACCACTTTACAGCAACCCCAAGTCTCTTGCAGTTTGGCACTAGGCTGCCTCAGTACAGTTTTCAAACTATTGACAAGCTATAGGCTTTTTTTGTGTGTAACACTTCAGACAAATTTAATTCAACAATGCATTACATTTAGCAGGAAGACTGGGATATAGGACCTAACTTACCTCTTCTGATTAGCTCTTTTCCTTCATCAATCAAATCAGAGGTCATTTCACTATCCCCCATGAACTGCTGGAATCCCAGAAGATTCAAACAACGAGTTCCTAAACTGGTAAAAGCAGCAGAAGAAGTAGTTTCCTTTATTAATTTACAAGTTTAGATATATTGCACTGCAGAATGTAAAACAAGTATTTGGAAACATATGGACAATTCAAGTAAAAAAGCAATATAGAAGACAGACAATTATACTGAGAAATCAGATAATTCAGAATGGTGACACGTTCCTAAATACAATTGGATGTGATAAAATAATCATTTCCAATAAGAGAGATAAATCCCTATAGTTTGAGAATACTGCAAATTATTTAAAATAAGGCAATTGCTTGAAATGTTTCCGGATATAATAGAATTTATACATCTTATACATTATTGACTTTTCTTTGCCAGAAGACAATTACTATAAAAAAATATGCCTATTATGATTTCTGTGTTTTTGAAACAGTAATAATATAGGAAAGCTACCTTCATCTCAGGTTTACACAGGAGAAGCATGTATCATACTCTTTAAGCTGTCGGGATGCCTGCTGACATTTCTGATACCCACCAGGCTGCAGCAAGATAATAAGCTTGCTCCACCTTTTTCAAGCTATTTCTGGAACTAGATAGCATTAAACAACTTTCACCTTTTCAACTTCACACCGGAGAACACAACTGATGGTTTTGTTATTTTCCTCTCTCCAAACTGGAGTATCAATATCACGTTCTAAGTTGCCTTCATTGTTTATGCTGAAAAGCTTTTTTTCCTATACTACCTGAACTTTAATAAGACTGCTGGATTAAACAAGGGAGACTGATTTCCTTGATACATTTTAATTGAAGATTCAGTTTTACCCATATCTGAATTATTACAGGGCATTGTATTTCAAGCATTAAATTTCAATTTCCTCTCCTTTAGTTCCTTTTCGTTCATTTCACTGTTGGATTCAATACTCGGGATGATCATGGACAAGAAATCACACAAACTATTTTCTTCTCATTGGTTTTCCTGCTTGCTTTTTGTGGATGCTTTGGGGTGTTTTGTTTTTTTTGCATGACAGTATGCAGGGAAAACCTAGGACCGGATCCCTGTCTTCTTAGTATGTGTGTATGCACATAGGGTATTAATGGACTTTGAAGACTTTTAACTGCATTCTGCATGACCCAAAACTTACACATGGCTTCTGACTGAACGGTACTGCAAAACTGAGTAAGTAAACATAAAAGTAGCCGAGCAACATCAGATCAAAAGTATCTCTACTCTTACAGTGGCCAAAAGGCAGACATTTTGAAATGTAAGGATAAAGCAAGCATGTAATGGTATTTTCTGCAATTACCCTTCCAGCCTCCAACTGTGGCATAGGGAAACACAATCAAATTATTTAAATCATTATGCCTTCAAAGTGGGAGTCAGTTAATGGATCAGAAATGTTCACTACCTAAAGGTTCTGCTAATGCTTCTTAGTTTACTAGTAAACCTTCCTGAAAACATTAACTTCTCAAGGTAATTTTAAACTAAATGTCTGTGAGCTCCAAAGTTTGAACAGATCAGATATCAGAATCTAGCAATGCAATTTAATGGGGGAAAAAAGCCCATACTCAATGATGAGTTGATACAACTGATACTCTTAAAATGTACACATCACATATATAAACAGCAATTTGCTGGTTTAGTTTTTCCCTTTTCATTAATAAGTCTCAACTCAACAGCTGGAAGAGGAGAAGTGAATCTCTTCCTGATTGCTGAAATAAGTATTATTAACACAAAAAACCATGGAGGATCTGTCTTGCCAATCACTTACCTAAAGTATGTAGCAATACAGAGAATGACAACAAGCATTGGGTAATATATATAGAATCCATCTGCAATGAAGGACAGCACTCTCATGGATCCCATTATCTAGGTAAAAAAATCCACAAAAATAAGGTCTTATCATATTTATTCTACATATACCCATAAAGATTATGCCATCTCACTGTTTTCAGTCCACAAGACACAAACCCACAGGCTTTTGCAGTTACTGAAACATCGGTAAGTATTATTATCACAGATCTAATTCAGACACTTGACCCAGAATGCCCAGACATTAAGACCATCTCTAAGAGTGTATCCACTTCAGAGGTTTCTAAGGCATTAGATCCTGTTGCCTCATTTAATCCAGAACCTCTTCAAATTTGGTGCATATTTTCACCTGTTGTGAAAAGGGTCTCTGGACAACACAAGGAATCTACTTGCTAACAATGAAGACGTGAGCTGTAACTGTCCTACAGAAATTGGTTGCTCAGTAAAATGAATCTTGCTGGTTTTCAGAGGCAAGTAGTCTACAAAGATGACACAGATGTTAAAACCAGTGGAAGTTGAAGTTATTAGAAAGGGAACAACAGTCTGAACACTTTGGTATAATATTTTACTTTCTCAGGATGAAGGAACCAAAATAGAAAAAATGGGCTATTGATGACTCCTAGTTAGCAATCATTACCAAAATCATAGTGTATGCATATTTCTACCCTGTTTAATACTGCAGAAAAGACTTCAATATCTGAATCTTACTATAAGAAAACCTTAAAAATATTTTACCTATTCTCCAAACCATGCAGAAGTCTCAAGAGCACATTTTCTGTACTTACAGATGTATAAGCAGTTGGCTGAGTGTTTTTGTGAGAGATTGTTGCATCCATGTGGGTCAAGCCCAAAAAGTTCAAGCATAACGGTGGAGTAAGACGGCAAAATAACCTGCACAAATGCAAGAGGTAACAGCATTTAAAACAATTTCTTGCACTAAAAGTATTAATAAATTATAACCGAATATATCACAGAATCATAATGCACACCTCATTAGGATTTATACCCATATGATTATAAATAAAAGAATATAAGTGGAAGTTTCATGGACATTTTCAATGGAATATTTGACAGAAAATCTGCAAAATATATGCCACATACTCACATGCCACTGAAAAGGAGACTGTAAGCATCTGTCTGATGATGTGAAGCTAAGTAATAATAGTTAAATACACGGATCCTGAAGACAGTAGAGTAAACACAGATACTTAGGAAAAAGATTGTAAGAAAACAAGCCATCTGGGGAAAAAAAAAATAAAACAAACCTTGTTTAAATGTAGAACTCTACTAAAGATTTTAATACATTCAGCACAAAGTCTGAGCATCCTACAAGTTGACTATAGTCTAATTTTTCATTTTGAGATGGGACAATAACACCAGCTCTGAGAATTTTCAGGTGGCTTCTTTGACTAATTTGAAAAGGATATATGTAACATTCTGTACTTCAGAACTACACTAACAACTGACCCTAAGAACATTGATTTTCCTTCTTTTTGTTAGGTAAATGAAAATGCTGTAATTGCCTCAATAATTACTATGTCTGATTTGACATTAATTGCCACAAAAAGTGCTAAAACCAAGTGTTTTCAATTCAGCCTATTTTGTTAATATAGTGGAATTTCTAGCTCAGCTTCTTTACTGATAAATTTGTGCACTCATATGCTAGCCGCACCTGTGACAGGTTTTCTGGTCAGCAGCAAATTCCTGTTTAGGGATGAGAGGTCACATACACGGTCAATTAGACACAACTCTAGACATCTATGCTCCAAGCTAATGTATCACAAACTACTCTACACATTATATTCAGCTCAACTGGCTCACATCCTCACCCCATACTGGAAAGTTCTAAAAAGTGGCAAAAGGCAGACAGACTCCCTCCACAGAAACAGTTTTTGGCATTATACGTTTCAGACACCTTCTGAATGTTGACAGACTATTAATTTTACGTTTAAATCTATCTGGTCTACTACTATTACAAATTAATTTATGTGAAAAGATTTTTGTTATTTTCTCAAACTTACCTCTATGTATATATAATTGTATGTCTTCTCTGCCAGCTGTATGAAAACTGCAAATAGCGATAAAACAGGGTTTGTGCTGAAAAATGTGCACTCTGACCACACAACAATTACAGAGAATGTGGCCAGAACAACTGCAAGCACCCTGTAAAACCATGGTCGTAGAAGACATTCCCAGTACCACTCTGGAAAAAACAAACACACACACATCCAGCATGTGCTAATGCAAATTACACAAACAGAAATGGAACTCCCTCACAAAAACTGTTATGAACTTCTTGCATGCACGCCCTTAAAAATCAAGGCTGGAATCTGTGGGGCCACACACTTAATTTCAGGGCTTTTCCCATACCTAGAGATCTGGCTCAGCCCTAAGGAACTCTATGCACAACTGGGGAACAGGGTAAGGCTTGTAAGGCAGATTTTGCAAATGGATTAGAGGGTGTAGAACCGATCTCTTCACTTCTGGTCCAGATACTACGGCTGATCAACTTTTTGTTCTTCATCTGTTACTCTCTCAGAAACAAAGCTTAGGCTGTAAAAATTATATTCCCTATCTTGGAAATAACTCAGTGCTAGTGCACAACAAATTAGAAGTTAAAACATTATTAGGAGAAGACAATTTCTAAAAAGATGCAAAAGCAGCAGCATGACCCCATGAGCAGCTTGATGAGCCCCTTCCTCTTTTGCTTTACTAGAAGAGCGGTGCCATCTCAATAATATCCCACAAATGTAGAAGGCAGCCATGATCCAATAATTTGAAGTTGCTGTTTCTTTCTAAGGCTCCAAATTTTGCTATCACAACGTAACTGCTATAAATTTGTAAAAAAAAAAAATATTGAAGCTTATGGTCAAGAACATAAATGGGTACCTGATTAATTATTCCATTACATAAATGCATTAGGATGCACATTTGCATAAAACAACTGGTTCTTCTTACAAAGTGGTACCAGCTACTCCCTTTGTATATTCAGAATCTGCATGACAGCACTTACCAACTGTTGGTGTGTATAAATACTGAATAATTTTATTCTCTGGTTCCTGGGAATGAAAGGTATGAACAAACTGTCGAGTTGCACTGCTTTCATTTTTTGCCACATCTTCTAGATAAAACGCTTGTTCTAAGAGAATTTGCCACTGAACCTGTGTACGGCGATGTCTCTGTACTGAATAGATTACCTACAATAAATTACAAGAAATTATGGTTACAACATACTTGTTTCAAGAAATGAGAGAAAAGCTTTGAAAATCCCTGAAATATCTACATTACAGAATTGCAAAGATTAATTCTGTATACCCAAAAAGCAATTCCTTGACATTGTTTAAATAAATTATTTAATTCTTTAAATACATACATAAGAGGACTCCATACATAATTTCTAAGTTTTGTAGTTCTCTCATCACAATCTTACCTGTAGCAGTAACAGCCTGTTTTTTCAAGGATACCATTTTATTTTTGCATCTTAGTGAATACCAAGCTTTTACTAACAATTTCTTTTTTTTAATGGATTATTAATCAACCATTACAAGGCCTACCCACAGACAGCTAAAACACAGTCAAGATATAATGCAACAAGAACACTTTTTACACATTGAGAAGTTTGATCTGGACATCACTTGGGATAATAAACTTTTACATTTCCTTTTACTGAGAAATGATTTTGTTAAGTAACATTCCTAAAACCCACTATACTCAGCAATTCAGATAAAGTGCACTGAAAATCTTTATTTGACTAGCATTTATTCTAATTACATTAGCATAAGTGAGGCATTCTCTCATTTATTAATATACCTGCTTGTGAAGTTTCACCAAACTTTTTTCACTTGGGTAACTGTTCTGTCTTTCATCAAAATCTTCATAATCATCCATGTTCCTACCCATTCTCTCCTGATACTCAGTAGGACACTGGAAGGAAAAGGGAAAATTAACTGAAAGATGGAAGAGCAGTCAGTGCTCTTTGTTAATTATGTGTAAATGTTAGGGGACCTTCATGCAACCAAAAAGGTCAACCTAAGCATACGTTTTTCTGCTTCTAAAATACTACCTATGTCAAAATACAGCAGATAATTGCATACATCATAAGAAAGAATACCACAAAGAATCACAATTCAACATCTGATCAGAATGTCACAAGACACCAATCAGAGATTCTATGGTAAGCAGAAAAGAAAATAATGTGCAAGTATTCAGTAGTGCAGGAAGTACCCACTCCCAAATGAACAATTCCAGCTGAAGATGAGCAATTTGTTACCTTTTTCAGTATTGTATCAACGCATTTTCTCAAAGGGTGATTATACTTGATACTCTCACTTACTTTACGGACTTCCTATTGAGGAAAAAAAAATAGAGTTGTTTCATTATGTTAAATATATTAAACAATTTTACAGGGTCAGGTAAGAGTTTCACAGCGCTGCTAATGGAAAAGATAACATCAGAGATTAAAAACAATAGAACTTCCTAAAAGCCACAACCTTACTAACGAAAGATAATTGAATGAGTATTTATAAAGAACATACGTGCATTCTTAAAAAAAACACCCACAATGTCTGTGTGTAAACATTACTCTGCTGATGCGTGGAGGACTGGTTTCTGTGCATGAATGCTGATATGGAAAATATTTTCTTGTTTTATTTATAGCTTAAAATGATGAATCTCTGTCTTATTTGGTTTAGTTTCACTTTCATTACTTTAAAAGGCAGCTGATGAATATAATTTTACACTACTCAGTTTTGTATCTTCTACACATTTATCTCCACATCGCTCACTTCTGAGACCATTTGCCATTTATCAGTAATAAAAGATACTGCCTAATAGCTAGATAGGTTGCACCAGAACTGGAACAGTTTATCAGGCTTAGTGAGAACTAGATTTTGTTCTTCATCCTATTGTCAATCCAGAGATAATATTTTGATGCTTTTTTGTTGTTGTAACGAAGAGCACTTTAAAAATAAACATATTAAGTTCTAGATTCTGGAGGATGGAAATACATGTAAAGGCTTAGAAACACTGTCAAATAGGATAATTAGCAGATAGAAGAATTTTGTTTGTTTAGTGTGACAAGGAAGGTTAAATGGGATATAGACAATCCTTTAGCATATAAAAGGGTGTTCTAACAGATGCCTGTCAGTTATTCTGGACTCCTCCTGAATTTCTTAAGAGAATGACCACAAGAGATCTGCTTAGTCTGTGGCAAAGAAGTAGTGGAATTATGAAAAACAAACAAACAAAATCTCACAAGAATGTCTGTAATGTCAATCCTAATATACTCAACTCTGTCAAATAGACCACTGGAGTGCAAAAAAAAAAAAAAAGAAATTGGGAATATTCTCCAGTACTACACTTTCTTGTGTTTTCAGAATCTCTGATAAAGTAAGAAAATGAAAGCCTAAACTAAGGTGTGTGAGAACTAAAATTCTGTGATTTATTTGATTCAGCAGAAATTAGTAATATTTACAATCAGCTTCTCAGAGTCATCACTGGCATGCTTTGCAATTCCACTGCAATTTTTTCTCGACTGTAAGAAAAAAAAAAATAAGTGGGGGGAGAGGAAAAAAGTGAAGTGCTAAACCCTGAAAGAGGGTTTTATCATGCATTAACAAATTAACATTAATTTATGTTGTGTGTGACATAACCTCAGAATCTGTCAGTCATCCTACTTGACTTAGAGGACACTCTAGTTCAAGACAGTAGTCTAGTACAAGACCCTCTTTTCAGGGAAGTTTGCTGCTTCCCTGGGGCCCAAATTAAGGCTGTCACCAGAAGACTGAAGAGCTTAGCTCAACAGTCAGACTACTATCCACTTCTGCTCTGTTGCTTGGGTTAATGCTGTCACAACAAAAAGTCTGAGGTAGATAAAAACATAATTCAGTATCCTGCAAAGAATACTAAAAAGTCCAGGTAATGTTTTCCTCAAATCTCCCAGCAATGTGGGAGACTCTGGAAAAAACAGGCAAGTGCAGGACATCAGTAACTAGCAACTGCTGTCTCTGCCTAAATTTTGATTTTTATACCACGGAGGAGTCTTCAAGGCACAAGATATGCTGTGTTTAAGGGAACAGAAGGAGGAAAAGGAGAAGAGAGGGAAGGATGAGAAGAAGAGAAGGAAGGAGGAGAAGGAGAAGAAAAGGAAAGAGGAGGAGAGATGAGACAGTTGGAAGGTACCTATAATGAGTATCTAGTCCAACAGTCAAAGGATTGTATACATGCCTCTTAAACACTGACAGGCTTGGGGCATCCACCACGTCTCTAGGAAGCCTGTTCCAGTGTTTTACTACCCTCTTGGCAAAGAAATGCTTCCTAATGGCCAGTTTAAACCTCCTCCAATGCAACTTTGGACAATTCCCACACGTCCTCTCACCAGATACCAGGGAGAAGAGTTCAGTACCTCCCTCTCCATGCATCTGAACAACATTCTTAATAATTTGTTTTAACTTTTGGACAGCCGTGAAGTGGTCAGACTCTTGGGCTAGATGATTGCTGTAGGTCTCTTCCAACTGAAGTATACTCTTCTATTCTGTTCTGTTGTAAGTACTAGTGGTAAACAAAGGTTTTGTTACTCTTTTTCTAGTATGCTTTGTAGTATGTCTCACTCAGATGTTTCTAGCAATTTCTTGCAAATGCTACCACTGCAGAAAAAAGATTCTACTACTGACATATCACAGAAGTTAGCACCCTACCTTAGAACTCTTCAGAATTATTATCACAGAATCACATAGAATCACAGAATCTTAGGGGTTGGAAGGGACCTCAAAAGATCATCCAGTCCAACGCCCCTGCCAGAGCAGGATCACCTAGAGCACATCACACGGGAACGTGTCCAGGCGGGTTTTGAATGTTTTCAGTGAAGGAGACTCCACAACCTCTCTGGGCAGCCTGTTCCAGTGCTCTGTCACTCTCACAGGAAATATTTTTTTTCTAATGTTTACCTGGAACATCCCATGCTCCAGTTGCCCCCATTGCCCCTGGTCCTGTCACTGGACATCACTGAAAAAAGCCTGGCTCCATCCTCCAGACACTTGCCCTTTTTGTATTTATAAATGTTTATGAGGTTACCCCTCAGTCTCCTCCAAGCTCAAGAGACCCAGCTCCCTCAGCCTTTCCTCATAAGGGAGATGCTCTACTCCCTTCATCATCTTTGTGGCTCTGTGCTAGACTCCTTCAAGCATTTCCCTGTCCTTCTTGAACTGAGGGGCCCAGAACTGGACACAATATTCCAGATTTGGCCTCACCAAGGCAGAATAGAGGGGGAAGAGAACCTCCCTTGACCTACTAACCACACCCTTTCTAATACACCCCAGGATGCCATTGGCCTTCGTGGCCACAAGGGCACATTGCTGGCTCATGGTCATCCTCCTGTCCACCAGGACCCCCAAGTCCCTCTCTCCTACACTGCTCTCCAGCAGGTCAGCCCCCAACCTGTACTGGTCCATGGCGTTGTTCTTCCCCAGATGCAAGACTCTACACTTGCCCTTACTGAATTTCATCAAGTTTCTCCCCACCCAACTCTCCAGCCTGTCCAGGTCTCACTGAATGACAGCACAGCCTTCTGGTGTGTCAGCCACTCCTCCCAGTTTAGTGTCATCAGCAAACTTGCTGAGGGCACACTCTATTCCCTCACCCAGGCTGTGGGTTAAAATATTGAATAGCCATGACCTCTGACAGCTTCCTCAGCACCCATGGGTGCATTCTAGCGGGACCAATAGATTTATGGATGTCCAGACTGCTTAACTGATTGCTAACCCAGTCCTCATCAACCAAGGTAAACTCCTCCTTTATTCTGACTTCCTCTGGGCTTCAGGGATCTGGGGCTCCTGAGGACAGTCTCCAGCAGTAAAGACAGAGACAAAGAAGGTAGTGAGTAACTCAGCTTTCTTTGTATTCTCTGCTCTCTATCCAGGGCACGCACCTCATTCAGGAGTGAGTCTACATTGCCTCTAGTGTTAGTTTTATCTGCAGTGTATTTGAAGAAGCCAAGTAGTATTGGATACTGAAGAAGTATTACTTTGAAGCGATGGTATCAGAGCAGAACAGGGAACAGCTATTCAATGTGTTGCACTTGCCCAGGGAGTCACCATCCCTGGATGTGTTTAAGGGTCATTTGGATGTGGTGTTGGTAGGTTATGGTTTAGGGGAGAACTTTGTAGAGTAGGGATGATTGTTGGACTCAGTGATCCCAGGGATCTTTTCCAAACTGAATTGTTCTATGATTCTATGATTTCCATTCTGTTCTTTAACTACAGTAGAGCCTATTGCTCACTCACAAATATCAATAACTGCACTCCCAAAAAACCAAAACTCTGAAAAAACCAATGATCTATATAGTTTCCTCTCAAAGAGCACATACCAAGATCCTGTAAATCCAATTTGGAAACTCTTGTTAAGATTCCTGAATTATACTGGGAGCACAGCATAAAATCAGACATACACAAATCGCATAAACAATAGCGAAACATCTGAACACTGTATTTTCAAATTCCCTCTGGCATGTTATTCATTAGTTACCAATATAAATCCAAAAAGGTCAAAAAAGTAATAAAACGCAACAAATAATGGCTCCCAAGCTACCATGGCTATCATGTGGACAAGGTCTTCACATCAGGAACAACTTTTCTTTTTATTGAGCATCCTCAAGCGGCACACTATGTTGATTTTCTTAATTTTATGATATGTCACATTAAGTTCCTGCTATTTACATTTTCTTGCCATAAGTGTCCAACACCAGGAATTTCAGAAATAATTAACAGCAGCCTTCACTTATTTAATAGCTGAAGCTAGTTACTTACCTCCATAATATCCTCTAAATTCTCCTCTGCATCTGCTTTTTCAGTCATAAGTTTGGCAGCTTTGAAATAGGTCTTCATGAGTAGATAACCCCTCTTGGCCCCATTCCAGTGCGAACGGGGAATTTCCACCAAGCCATAACCCAAAAGCAACACAAGAAGAAAAAGACCCCATGTGTTTGCAGCGGCTATCCCAATTGTCTGAAGTTGATTCCTAAGGAAAAAAAGCAGCTGCAAAAACAGAAAAAAAAAACAACACAACAAAACAAAAACAACCAACCAGCCAACATCCTCCTAGTCCACCTATAAGAAAGCAACTCTGAAGTATTCATGCACCAATATGGCTTTCAAGTTTACAGGAATAGACTTAGCATCATCTGTGACCCTTACATAGGGCCAGTGTGCTACTGGGCCATATTTAAAGACCCATTTAATCTAGAGAAAAGATTCGCCATGACAACTCACGTGAGCTCTAACATTATTCTTACCATTGTAAATTGAAGTTTGGGTTTACAGCCACGTATATTAAAAATGCTCCAAAAATCAGTAAGTAAGTGCCGTAATAGATTGCATTCTCAATCAACGCAGTTTTAATCTTTCCAGTAATGGAGAACCCTCCTGATCTAGCATATGACTGCATGAATGGCAGCAAAATCCTAGGAGGAGAACAAACAAAATTAAACCACATCAGTCAACCAAAAAATAAAAGAAAAAAGTTTAGCAGTGGCAGGATACTGGACAGGGGTGTTTAAGCTAAAGACTCCCAAGCTTCTAACAAAAATAGCTAGATATACATTTTTATTCTAGATTTACTGGTTTGATGGCAAACCTTAAACAAGCTGCAGATAAAAACAACAGTAAGCTTTACTATGAAAAATCTGTGTTAATCAAGAAATAACAACCCTGATATTCTTGACTGAACTATAAAAACATTTATTTGATGATAGGCTGGTCAGAAACCACAACTCAGTCTAACTCACATCTGCTGTAACTACAGCTATAGCTTTATACAGTGTACTAAATAAAGCCAAATAATTTACAGTATTAATAAAAAAATTACCCAACTTATTACTGGAATTATTTTGGTGTCCTGTGGCCTAAACTCATTTTTTTCCCCAAACAATCTATTCATAAACACCTACACCTCTATGTGTAAATTGCTCAGTTTCAAGTATAAAATGAACCAAGGTTAAATTGTTGCCATCTGAAAAGGAGCAAAGAAAAAGGGGATGCTCAATTCAGTACAGTAATTATTAGAGAAATTTCACTGCTAGCAAACAATATATGACTAGATAGCACTGTGGAACAGTGATATATATATTTTAAGAGTATGCTAAGACTGTTGAGATATTGCTCTTAATAATACCTAAATTATAGTCTTTGTCATATTCTTTTGCCTTACTTACCACGTCAAGAACTGTGATGTCCAATATACAACACGCCAGAAAATTGGCATAATCCCGTTAGGAATATAACTCCATGGTTTGAAACACTTTTGCTTACTGCAACATCGTAAAGAAGCTTATTGTTAGTTGTAGGGCCAATAGTATAAAAAATATTTTATAAAAAATTCCCCTATCTAGAAAGGTCTTTGAAAATACCAGACAAGTAATAGACTACTAGTTGAGTAAGCAGTCAACCATAAACCATCTTAGAAGCAGATAACCTGAATTGTCACTTAAAAATATTTATCATTCTCGTCACTGCAAATAATGTATATGGACAAGACAGCTTTCTTAGAGAAAAGTAGCTCTGACTAAAGAAAAATAAGTAATTAAGCAATTTAAGGTTACAATTTTTCTTTTTGGGCAGTAAGTACTTTCTTCATGCAAAGAAAAATATATTTTTGTAGATAGAAGACCATCCAACCTTAGTGCAGTAGGTTTTCAAAAAATCTTTTGGAACCTCATCACCTCGTTCTACCACCTAGAGCATTTAGTGGTAAAAGTGTTTTAGTTGTTTATTCTGTGACCGAGCAGGACTTAGTCCAGTTTATATAAACTTTGACTTGTTGAGTCAATACTATTCTGCCACATAGTGTTTGATTCCAAAGACCAGAAGTCACAAGAGCTTTTCAGTAAAAGAATGAGCAAAACACAAAGTGTCTATGTATCCACACTAAGACACTTTGTTATTTTACCCACACCTGTCTGAGTAATGAAGCCATAGTGAGTCAAGGGGGCAATTCAGTCAATTTAACAGGAATATCTATTGAGAAATAATTGATGTTTTCCAGGGTCAAACTAGTTAAGCCTGAATTGTGAGTTTTTACATACACAAAACTATAAAATTACCACAGAATGACAGGTAGTGTGACTGAAGGTTTCAAACAAAGTTTTAAGATACAAGTTGCACCAACACAGTATCTGCTCCACTACTAAGTTGATATTTTTATTTGATATACTGAAGGCGTATCAAAGAATCATAGAATGCTGACTTGGAAAGGACCCACCAGGATCATCGAGTCCCAACTCCTGTTCCTATGTAGGGCACCCCAAGAATCACACCAAGTGCCTGAGAACATCATCCTAATGCTTGAATTCAGGCAGGCTTGGTGCTGTAAACTGAAAGGCTATTGAATGGTTTTCAAATAATATATTTACCTATGTCCTGTATCTACTTAACTAAGTCTGGCAGGTTACTGTTCTCCCATCGATACACAACATGCAGATAGACTCTGCTTTGGGGCAACACACCTGGCAGTATGTTGGATGGACTTCTTAAATACTCTAATCACAGTTAAGCACACTGCACACATGTACAGTATGTCGAAATGGCCTATGGAGGCTAAAGAACCAGCAGGCACGGAAAGGGCTCACATTCACCTACATTTCCCGTGCTTTAGGGATTACTTCCTTCCTGTCAGAAGACGGCAAGCAAGGTTTCTTTGGTGGAATATAGTAAATTTGAGATAAATCTATTACTACATATATGCATTTACAATAAGCAATTAGATATGCTACTTATATACTAACAAGCCTCCTAATTTCATTCCTAAGGTATAAAATTAGATTTTTTGGGTTTTAAGTATTTAAGATTGCACAGGCAAGATAACCATTCACCAAGGCCCCTCCTCACAGATAACCAAGGTTGCTGGATACCAGATGACCTAGACAGACTGGAGAAGTGGAATAGCAGAAACTTAACGAAGTTCAATGGGGAGAAGTGTAAGGTCTTGCACCTGAGAACACATAACCCAGGAGTGCAGTTCAGACTGGGATCCACCGGGCTGGAGAGCAGCCCTGTGGAAAGGGACCTGGGGGTCTTGGTGGATAACAGGCTCAACATGAGTGACCAGCGCTCTACAGGGACACAGAAAGCCAACAGGATGCTGGGCTGCATCAACAAGGGCATCACCAGCAGAGATAAAGAAGTCATCATCCTGCTGTAGTCAGCGCTTGTCAGACCACACCTGGAGTACTGCATTCAGTTTTGGTCCCTGCTCTACCAAAAGGAAGTGGACAGGCTGGAGAGGGTCCAGAGAAGGGCCACAAGGATGATCAGAGGACTGGAGGACCTGCCACATGAGGAGAGTCTGAGAGAACTGGGTTTGTTCAGCCTTGAGAAAAGAAGGCTTAGGGGAGACCTTATTACCATGTTCCAGTACTTGAAGGCTGGCTACAAAGAAGATGGAGACTCCCTGTTTACAAGGAGTCACATGGAAAAAACGAGGGGTAAACAGGCACAAGTTGCTCCTGGGCAGATTCCAATTGGACACAAGAGGTAAATTTTTCACTATGAGGACATTCAAACACTGTAACAGTCTCCCAAGGGGTGTGGTAAATATCCCAAGTAGGACAGTTTTAAGTGCCAGCTTGACAGGCTGCTGAGCCATCTCCTATAAACTAGAGTAGTACCTAGAAAGGTTGGACCAGATGATCCTTGAGGTCCCTTCCAACCTGGCATTCTATGATTCTCTGATTGCTTGAAAAGCTTACTTCTATTGATTTAACAACAAAACAGAGGAAATTTAGCATGGGGAAAAAAAAATAAAAGGAATATTTAGGTTATCAGTCAGAACTACTGTATAAATTACCGACAATAGAAGCAGATGTATTTTTCTTCACCTCTTCCCTCACCCTTCTGTATGCTACAATCTTCAAATAGCGTATCACATTGATAACACTTATTTATTAATCTTAAAAACACAGTACACTCCTGTTCCTTAAAAATAAAAACAAAAAACCAACAACCAAAAAAACCCAATAACTTTTTAAAAGCAGTCTAATGGAGAATACATATAGCTGATACCTTGGAGCAAGCGTAACATAAGAGCCATTATTTTCAGCAGGACTGGAGTTGACAGCAAGTTTGCACCGATTATAAATAGTCTAAAAGACAATTAATCTCTCATAAATAACCAGAAACATGTACAACAATTCTTTATAAACAGTAATTCCAATTTTTTAAGACATTTCCTGTATTCCAGGTTTACATTTGGAAGCAATTATAGTAATAAATAAATGCTCAAGACAATGTGCAATCTGCAGGGCAAGTAAGTAAAAGACTTGTTTTTATGCTACGTAAGCAGATAAAAAAATTGCTATAAACAAGGAATAAAATTCTAAAGCATGTGAAATAGTTTTGTTATCTGACAAGACCAACAAAAAATAAAATCACTTGTAAACACCAACATTATCATTCTAAAAGTAACAAGTGTCCAGTTTAAGAAGATGCTATTAGGAAAATTTATTTGCTGTTTAAGTTACTGTATTCTGAAATTACTATTTTTTTAAAAATTACCATACACATCCTGTGCAACTAAGCAGAAAATCTCACAAGCTTCTTACCGTACTGACATCGAGAGGCAGTATGAATACAATAAGAAAGCAAAGATACCAAGCCAGTAATGTTGCTATGATCACCAGTCGATGCTGTTTCTTGAAGTCTCCATACCGATGAAGTAGGAACAAGGCCAGAAAAAAGACAAATACTATCTCAAGGCCCAGTGCTGCACCACTCATTATTGAATGTTCGCTCCAGACACACTTCACAGCTCACTTAGGAAAGCAGAACAGAACTGCAAAACGAAAAGACATTTCATTACATTAAAAGCTCTGGAAGATATTTATGCAGAAAACAGTTGTTTAAAAGACTTTTTAAAACATATTAATAGACTCTTCTTATTTCATGACAAGAATGCTGATCAGAAGAAGAAAATAATTTTCAGAAAGTGCTTTATAGTCCTCTGCAGAAATCAAAATATCATGTAATTCCAATTTTGTCATTTCTAGCAATATATTAGGGCGACTCTTCATCTTCTTGATATACAATAGAACCAAAAGTGAAATTTCTGCCCTTGAGTAAGACTGTAAAACTACCTTTTTAGTCCAGTGTGAACCTCAAAAGAAAACCTTTTTTTTCTTTCACTAAAAATCAAGTTGGACAAAGGTTTAAATGCTTCTGGAAAGCTCTGTTAACAGACTGTCCTCAAATATACATTTAAATTCTGTATTCAGAGTTAACAGAGCATAAAAATGCAGCAGCGTGTACATTAGTCTACTTTGTGATGTACCTCTTTTAGGTTTGAAACTTCATCTAGTAAGAGGCAACATGCTAGCTAATTTACCTTCCAACCCCTCTTCTGTTCTTCTTCAGAGAAATAAAGGTCTCCATTATTTCATTACTAGTTTTGCCATGACACACTTCTGTTTTGCTCATCCTGGGTTAGCAAGTCTAAGGTCAGGACTGCTAGAAATGCCTAGAAGTTCATACATCTTCATAGAGGCATGCTATTATAAAAAGAGCCAGTGAGCTGCACAAATATGTTATTGAAAATTTCACTGACTTGTTAAATAATAATTTAAATTGTTTATGACCTTTTTAATAAGCACCATTTTACCACAGGCACTTCATACATTTAGGAAAAAAGTCTGTCACTCTGGTCAGGTTGACTTGCTTCTCCATGGACATTACCACTCTGATTAACAGACATTTTTTCTTAGCATGACTACCCAAGTGTTGTATTTTGAGTGCTTTCACTTTTCACTGGAACTTTCGAGATTTTAAATAAGTGTTAATACTCACATTTCCCTGAATTTACTTTTAAATCCCTCATAACTTGTTAAAGTGAACATTTCCTTTACTAATCTTTCTGCTTAAGCAGATCTGTTATGTATGAACACACTAAGCAGTGAAAATCGCCTTATTTTGACTAAGAAATTTCAAAATTTGTGATCCCAATACTTCCTTGAAGTCACACTGGATCATTATTCTTTGGGTTTTTTCCACAAGGACTTGTTTTACCTCATTTTGTTACTTCCATGTTTAATTTCCAAGTAGTGCAAGCAGCCTGTTTACTCCGTGTCAGCTGCTGTACACTGAGCACCCCACACTCTGAAAATAACTTGAGTTACCTTGCTCTTTTTATCTTCCGCATTTAATCTAATGGGTTTCTGAAATTACTAGCATTTTTGTTGGGTCAAAGCATGCCCTTACTATCTGCCTGTACTACATTTTAGTTAGATCATTTGTGAGTCATGATGCAAGCAGTCTAACCTTTCTCAATCACTTATTCCAAGCAAGTTCTTTCCTATTCTATCACTCCGTTCTTATTTTCTCAGAAAATAATTTTTAGTATTGATAGCATAGTAGCAAATTCCACCAAAAAATGAACGGATAAGAAATATTATAGATTGACTTTTTAAGGCGGTACTATCTAACACACATAGCTTTATGTGTTCATTACAGCCACACCTTATGCTACGGAAACAAAAACAATTACACAGTATATCCTGCATTAGTCACTCCTATACAATTTTTTTACTCGAGTCACACTCAAAATGTTGCTATCAAAACAGAAGGCAAGAAGTTTTTGCACAAGATGCTGCAGTCAATACTGCAGGGAACCTGCAGAAAGATTATAAGTGTGCACTGAATATCCTAAAATAGTCCTACCACAACTTAACTCACTTTCAGAGCCAAAAGCAACTTTGCAGTCACCAAAATAAACTACTTTTTTCTGTTCTTCACCTTGTTATTTTAATATCAAAAGACAAAATGAAATGCCTAATTTTTATGAGAAAACCCACAAAAAATAACCACAACTGATGACAAGTAAAGTTGTTTTGAAATACTGTATATACATATTCCAAAATACTGTTAAACAGTTTTAGACAGAAACCACTTAAAGCTATTTCTCATAACAAATAGCTTAAGTGGGAAAAATCCAGGTGATAAATGCAATGCTTGATAGGAGTTCGTATTGTGAACAAATCCTGTCTAACGGGATTGCTATATTTGGGACCCATACTACTAGAATTTTCTGTATCAGACATTAAAATGTATTACTGCAGGCTAAACAGCTATGCCTTCCTGTGTTAAGCAGCATTTACTTCTGTATCTGTTTGTTAGCTCCAAAAAAGTTAAGTTCCTTATTTAGACAGGCTTCTCACCATTAGCACCACAGCTCCCTAGTATCAGCTGGCTGAAATTCCTAACCCCTTAAGAATGTTCTCCCAAGATCAGCCAACTACTTCAGGAGAGTTCTCTTGCACTGCACAATCTTCAGCTGCTTAGAAGATGCTCCCACTAAACAATGACAAAAAGTAACAAAATTCATCACTCTGAAAGGAAGAGTATCAATTGGCATACTTTTGTTTCTGAAGAGTAAAGCAGCTACAGATTTATACAAATAAGATGAAAAGCTGAAACGTTGGCACTGGAAGTGCATTTTAACTAATAAAAGACAAGGAGCCTCCTGTGTAGGCTTAGGATTTTCTTTGGGTTTTTTTAGACATAGACAAAATCAGTACATTTTTAGTTTTGTGAATGGAAGAGTTTGTTCCCATATAGGATACACATTTCAAAATTCTGAAACAAAATCCTCTAGAGACCAACCCAGCTAATAACTCAGTTCACACTTAATTCCCTTGAAGCCTCCCTCCTACCAACAGTATTAAATTACTTTGCAAACCTCATGCCTAACCGCACTCATGACCATCTACATTACAAATGAACTGACTGCTCTGTCTGGTACAGAAATACTCAAGTTACTAAATACAACAGTAGAGAATGAAAAAACTATCTTAGAGCTTCTATACAGCATCAAATCTAGTAAATACATTCCACTATTATATTCTTGAAGAAAGGCTAACAAGAATAGAGCGCACCTGTGAAGTACCTTGGTCTCACTGAAATGGACTCCTACACCCCTTTAATCAGAAAATTCAGATCAGACTGCACAACATTTTTAGTCTTTTCAGACTTTGCAGGAAAGCATTTTACCTGATAATTCTGTAGACCAATGTAACTGGTACTTCAGCCCTTCCCAGTCAGTCTTACACCACACTTTCTTCTGACTTCTCATTGCTGTCCTCACTCTCCCCAGTGTACCCACCTCCTTCTATCTTAAACTGGACACACAGTATTGCAGCTAATGACTTAGAAGGCCTGAACCAGGAGTACAGATTGCTTCACATGCCTTACTGAAAAGTATACATATAACCTCCACGATGCTCCCTCCACATATGCCAGTTATTATACTCTCTAAATTCTTTCCCTCTAAGAAGTAGGATACCATGGAATAAAGCCCTGGTGAGGACAGCAGGCCAAGAAAGCTGGTCAGTATGCAAGGATCACCTCCTCCAAGCCCAGAAGCAACGCATCCCACCAAAGAGGAAGGCAGACAAGAATGCCAGAAGACCAGCATGGATAAACAAGGAGCTCCTGGACACACTTAGATGTAAAAAGAAAGTCTACAGGCAGTGGTAGAAAGGACAGGCAGCCTGGGAGGAGTACAAAGTAGTTGCCTGCACAGTGAAGGATGGGGTTAGGAAAGCTAGCAGGTTTCTACCAGGGTATCAGTGATAAAATTTTTCAACTGGGGAAAATGTGGGCCCTCTCCAGAAGGAAACAGGAGACGCACAGACTGGAAAAGGGGAAACATAACCCACATTTTCAAAAAAGGAAAAAAGGAAGATGTGGCAAACTACAGGCCAGTCTCACATCCATGCCTGCCAAGATTATGGAGAAGATCCTCCTGAAGGCTCTGCTAAGGCACATAGAAAATGTGGAGGTGGTTGCTGGCAGCCAACATAGTTTCAGCAAGGGCAAATTGCACCTGACAAACTTGGTGGCCTTTCATACTGGGGTCACATTGTCTGTGGACAAGGAGAGAGTAATTGAGAACCTGAGCAAAGCATTTGACACTATCCCACATGACATCCTGGTCTCTAAACTGGAGAGATATGTATTTAACTGATGGACCACTCAAGGGATAAGGAACTGGCTGGATGGTCACACTCAAGGAGAAGTGATCAATGGCTCAATGTTCAAATGAAGACCAGTAACGAGAGCATTCCTCAGGGGTCAGTACTGGGACCAGTGCTGCTTAACATCTTTGTCAGCAACGTGGACAGTCAGATTGAGTGCACCCTCAGCAAGTTTGCTGATGACACCAAAGTGTGTGGTGTGGTTGACACTACAGAGGGAAGGGAGTCCACCCAGAGGGACCTTGACAGACTTGAGAAGTGGGCCTATGCCAAATGTATAAAGCTCAACAAGGCCAAATGCAAGGTCCTATGCATGAGTTGGGGCAATCCCAAGCACAATTACAGGCTGGGTGGAGAATGGACTGAGAGCACCCCTGAGGAGAAGGACTCGGGGATGTTGGTTGACAAGAAGCTCAACGAGAGCCAGCAATGTGCATCTGCAGCGCAGAAAGCCACTGTCTCCTGGGCTGCATCAAAAGATGCATGGCCAACAGGTCAAGGGAGGTGATTCTCCCCCTCTACTGCACTCTTGTGAGACCCCACCTGGAGTACTGCATCCAGCTCTGGAGCCCTCAGAACAAGAAGGTCATGGAGCCCGTGGAGGAAGTCCAGAGAAGGGCCATAAAGATGTTCAGAGAGCTGGAGCACCTCTCCTATGAAGACAGGCTGCAAAAGTTTGGGTTACTCAGCCTGGAGAAGAGAAGGCTCCATGGAGACCTTATATCAGCCTTCCAGTATCTGAAGGGGCTACAGGAAAGCTGGGGGGGGGCTTTTTGTAAGAGCGTGTAGTGATAGGACACTTTAAACTGGAAAAGGGTAGATTTAGGTTAGACATTAGAAAGAAATTCTCTACTGTGAGACACTGGAACAGGTTGCCCAGGAAGCTGTGGCTGCCCCATCCCTGGAAGTGTTCAAGGCCAGACTGGAGAGCAACCTGGTCTAGTGGAATGTGTCCCTGCCCATGCAGGGAGGTTGGAACTAGATGATGTTTAAGGTCCCTTCTGACCCAAATCATTCTATGATTCTGTGACTCCACACTGTTCTCTGTCCTGTATTTGCATAGTTGATTGCTCCTGCTCAAACACAGGCACAGACTCTAGTCATTTGTACCCTTTCCCCTTCAACAGGTTTCTGAATCTTCAAGGCACTTTGATTTCCACTACCACACTCAAAAAGATCTGCAATACCTCCTAGCTTTGTGCCTTCCTTAGTTTTAATAATCATATTATTTCATTATTTCATTATGGAAATTCTTTATGAAAATACTGAAGAGTAGTTGACATGGGACTGGCCTTCTTAATCACAACTGTACCAGCTGTGCTTCCTTTGCAAGGACTATTCTTCCCCAGTAAAAACACCCAGAGAAACAGAACCAAAACAAAATCAAATGTAAGATATCAGCTGATTCTCTCATATACAGTTGGCCTATAATTAAAATAAGTCAGAAAAGTAAAAAGCTTGAAAAAAACCCCAACAAAACACAGGGGCTGCTATACAGGTTAAATATAAACAGCTTATTTTTTAAAAACTAAAAAAAATCACCTTGCTTTCATTTGATTATCCACTTAAGATAATCTTTCAACAACAGCTCTCAGTTAAAACTGGAAACAGTGACCAAAATTATTTTTTTACATTTGTAAGAATGCAAATTTGAGTCACATCATTGTCTGGATCTGAGTTAAGAGCTGTGCATGGTCTGCCATGCGTTCCATTGCCATCTCCAGCCTCACAGGCAGGTCTCTCCATCGCCAGGCAGCAAACAAACGGCAGCACTCACAAGCAAGCGGCTGAATAAGCAGGGAGGTGTAAGTGTATCCAGGGTTATTTTCCCACCCCCCACCCATTTCAAAACGAGCAGTTTGGAGAAAAAGCAGGAAGAGCTGCACTGCTGAAAGAAAGCCCGGCATAAATCCGAAACACGCTGTGAGAGGATGACAGCCTTTAAACCAGCCTGGCGAGGGGCAGGACCAGAACACACCGCCAGTCCCTCAATTTCAGGCCTTCGCAGTGATGGCGTTTCCAAAACGCAGGAAAACCTTTCACGGTAAAAATTTCACTTGTCAGCACGATCCTGGTCTCGCAAAGCAGCTACTGCCCCCGCACACGGCAGCTGACGACTACACCCGCCGGCCCGCGAGGCGCGCAGAGGCTGCGGACCCCGCGCCAGCACGCAGGCCGCAAACGCGCAGCTCCCCGCAGGAAGGAAAACACGGGTCGCTGGGCGCAGAAAAACCAACAGCCAGGGTCCTGCCGCCCCCACAAACGCTGCCTCCAGCCTCCCCAGCCAGACAGAGCCCGAGGTGTGTCTTCCCGCTCCTGCCCGGCTCACGCACCCGCTCTGGGCGCTGCGGGGGGAGCGGACGCGGCTGCACCCTCCCCTGCCCACAGAGCCGCGCCCGCCTCGGCGCCCGCCTCGCTGCCCGGCTCGGTGGTGCCCGGCTCGGTGCCCGGCTCGGTGGTGCCCGGCTCGGTGCCCGGCTCGGTGCCCGGCTCGGTGGTGCCCTCCTCGGTGCCACCCGGCTCGGTGCCACCCGGCTCGCCCCCGGCCCCCGCCGCCGTGACTCGGCGCGGCACCCCCCCCCCTCTCTGCCCGCCGCGCTCCGAGCCGCTCCGCCTCGCCCAGACCCCCTCCTCCTCCTCCTCCTCCTCCTCCTCCTCCTCCTCCTCCCGCCCGCCCCGGGGCCCGCACGCCCGCCTGCCGGGCCGCGCCGCGCCGCTCCCTCACCGCATGCGGAGCCCCCTGCTCGGCAGCCCGTCCCTCACGGGGCGCCGCCGCCCGCCATCCTGCCTCCACGCGAGGGCTCAGATCGCCACGCAGGCAGCGGCGGCCGCGCCCGGCTCCTTCCGCGTCAGGGCGCCCGGAGCCGCCAGCGCCGACATCGGCCCCTCGCCGCCCGCCCCGCCCCGCCCCGCCCGGCCGGCGGGCGCAAGGCCCTCTGGGTACGGCCCTCCGGGGCGGGGGGGGCGGCCTCCGAACTACAACTCCCGACAGGCTTTGCGGCGGGCGCCAAGCGGCTTCCGGCCGGCCCGGGCTACCCCGCGCGCGCGCGGCGGGACGGCGCGGAGCGGAGAAAAGCGCGGGCGGGGCGGGCGCGGAGGTCCCGCCGGTGCCCCCGCCGCCATGCACAGGTACCGGGGGCGGGGGGGGGGGGGGCGTGCGCCGCCCCAGGCGCCGGCCCCGCCGCTGGGGCGGGAGAGGGAGCCGCGTGGCGCCGGGGCTGTGCGCGAGCCCCCGCGGGGGGGGGGGGTGGAGGGGAGCGGGGAGCGGCGCGTGGGGCGGCGGGAGCGCGCGCGGGTTCTTGCGGGCCCCCCCCCCCCTCCCCCTCCCCCTCCCGGTGCTCGGGGTGGGGAGGAGGTGCGGGGGGGGATGGGGGGTCCCCGGGGCGCCCGGCTGGCAGCGGCGCGGAAGTCTGCGGCGGTGGGGCGGCAGGGAGCCCCGCGGGGCGGGCGGGCAGCGCGGAGGCTCCGGGGCGGGCGGGGGGTGCGTTTCCCTCCCGCCTCCCTCCATCCCGTGCGGGGCTGCCGCGCGAGCCGGTCCCGCGCGCGCCCAGGTGCCCAACGGCCCTCCCGCGCGGGCGCCCGCGGCTTTCCCGCCCTCCCGCCGCCGTGCCGGGTTTGCGGGGGCCGGGCCCGGGGAGCGGAGCGGAGCGGGGCCCGGGGAGCGGAGCGGGGCTGCAGCGGGGGCCGGGCCCCGGGAGCGGAGCGGGGCTGCAGCGGGGGCCGGGCCCGGGGCCGCCCCGTCCCGTCCCGTCCCGTCCCCTGGCGCCGCTCCCCGGCCGCCCTTCCCGCAGCCCCTCCGCTCGGCCCCTCGCCCCCTCCGGGGCCGTGGGGCGCCTTGCCCCGGTTCGTGCCGGTCGGCCTGCCTGAGCACACGTCTCCGCCGGGGCCGCTGCCGGTACCTGCAGCGCCCACAGTTTTGGTTCCAGTGGCTGCTTTGCGTGGGGACGTGGCTTGTGTGTGACTGTGAGAGGCTTCTGTGCGAGGATCCCCCCCCTGTGACGGGCGTCGGTCTGGCGGTCCCCCCAGAGCCTGTGGGTTTTGCTGTGTCTGCAGGAAACACCTCCAGGAGATCCCGTCCTCCAGCAGCAATGTTTCCACCAGTTTCACCTGGGACTGGGACTCCAGCAAGACCTCGGAGTTTCTCTCTGGCATGGGAGTGTCTGTCCTTAAGAAGGACAAGCTGGGCAATGAGAACACACCGCAGGACCTGCTGGTGCCATCGTCCTGCCCTCCCCAGAAGCGGCAGAAGGTGAAGGAGAAGGAGAAGGACTTTTTCATAGTGCGCCGGCCTCGGCTGCTCCGAGAGGTGGAGTCAGGTATTTGTCACCCTGGTGCAGGTCTTGTTCACCCTTCAGTAGAGTAGGCATCAGAAGTCATTAGTACTTTATTCTTTGCTTTATTGCTCTTTCCCACCATAATACGGTTTGCAGACCTGGTGGCTGGTACATGCTGTTCCATGTAAGCCTTTAAGTAGAAGTGGTATGTCTGGCTCCAGAACTGTGGCCTGTGTAAGCCATGGATGGCTCCTGCCATCCCCTCTGTGTGTGTTGAGGGTTTGTGCTGTGTGTCCCAGTCTGTCTGCTCCTGCTGCCTGGGACTTGGGTGGCACCTTGGCCCCGAGGGGCATCTGTTGCTCTGTCCATGGACCCGTTCCAGGAGATGTTTCACCACATTCCAAGCAGGGCCAGGCTCCTCACCAAATACAGCTGTGGCTGCCAGATGAATATGGATTATTGGTGGTTTTCTCCCCAGTGTGATTTTGAAGCCTGAGGAGCTTGAATTTTTAATTTTAATTTAATTTCTTTTTTACTTAAGCATCTAAGAAGTGAGATACTTGTCCCTCGAGACCAAAGGGGCTCAAATCCACCTCTCTTGCAGTGCAGGCTGAGGTATGCCAAAAAGGCAGCATCTGTTCCTCTGTTGGAGCTAAGCTGTGCGTAGTGGAAGGGACCCTGCCAGTTCAGCTGCAGGGAAGATACAACTAAGGGGTTAAGGCTCCTGTGCTGGAAAGGGACTGGCAGGGAAAGAGCAGGCCTGCAACCTGAAGACCTGAAGGACTTGAAGAAGGGATTGGAGGATGCTGGGTTCCTTTCCCTAGTATCAAAATGTATTTACAGTTTCCAGAGACTGCAGAATGCAAAATAAAGACATGACAGTAATATTTGGTAGTTATCTTCTGATAACAAAGAGCTGAAAGGGGGATGAGTATTGGGCTGTCACCTGTATAGCTTAGAGGGAGAGGCTGTAGAGGTGTTTTAACAAGCCAAACAAGGCACCTGATCAGTAGGCAAAAATGAACCAGCCTTACCTAGAATACATTTGCTCTTTCCCTAAAGGTGTTTCATGGGATGCACTTCCAGATGAATTGCTTTTGGCAATCTTTTCCTATTTGCCCCTAAGTGACTTGCTCAGAGTTTCCCTGATTTGTAAGCGATGGCATCGTCTTTCGTAAGTATTACTAAGAAAATGTTTGCTTCTGTGGACTGTTAAATGACCTCTTTCTCATCTTCTTTAATCATGTACAATTCAGTTTAGGCTGTATGTGGGTTCTGTGTATGTGTAATCAAAAGGTGGCTCACGTATTTTAACATTAGTAAATTCTATTAAATAGGTTTCCCTCCTCTCCATCTTTTGTGACACTGAAAGCTTTCTGTGCTTATACTCATAGTTATGACCTTTTCTAACTCACTAACGGGTAAAATTCTGTGTCTCAGGTTTGATGAATCTCTCTGGCAGACTCTTGATCTGACTGGTAAAAATCTGCTACCAGGAGTGATTGGACAGTTGCTGCCTGCAGGTGTTACTGTATTCCGCTGCCCAAGATCGTGTGTTGGGAATCCATTGTTTAAAACAAGCAAGTAAGGCTTTTTTCTGCATGTTCTGGATCCTGAAACCACATCTCAAATATTCACGGTTTCTCTCTGTATTTATCGTTTTAAGGTCTCTTACCAGTAGTAGCATTTGTGCTGTCTCTGTAATGTGGAAGAGCTGATCAATGGTTAGGCATGTATCAAAGTTACTAAGATTTTTGAAAGTATGAAGCACCATTGCAGTTTATATATCTTATAGAACCAAGAGGCATCAGTATCTCCAGCATTTTTACATGGCAAGCTCAAAAAAACCGATTAAACTCCAGCAGGACAGACTTTCAACTGTTAAGACAAATCCTGTAAATGCCTTGGAGTTTTCTCTAGTTTTGGCTAGTAGCTTAGCAGTAGACCTGAGCTTAAGTAGGATGTCCAATGTGTAGCTGAATACAATAGCATAACTATTTTCTGCAAGGTTTGCACGGTTTTACTGCACAGAGTGTATTTATAGTATCAGGACTTTGTAGAGCAGGTCTCTACAAATGTAATTTTACAAAAATGTAATTTTAGTAACCTGTCTTTTGCCTTTTTTAGACCTCTGAGAGTGCAACATATGGATTTGTCAAACTGCACAGTGTCTGTTGCCGATCTCCAGAGTATTCTTTGTCTGTGTGAAAGGCTGCAGAACCTCAGCCTAGAGGGACTAGTTCTTTCTGATGACATTATCAGGTGAGTAACATTTTTTGCAATATTCAGTAAATACCTTCTGTTCGATACTGTCATTTTGTGCAGGCTAGTGAAAGAGTGCAGTTGAGAGTTGTTCATTGTGTGAGTTGTTTGAAATGGCTAGTTTTTAGGCACCTAACAGAGCTAGCTGGGCAGGCTAGATGAGCTGCCTCTTTCCTCTCTGTCCTCCAAGAGATTAAGCTAGGATGAAATGCTCTTGGTGCCTTTTCATTCCCCATAGTAGGAGGAGCCTGGAGAAACCACTTAATCTCTCTAGGGTTTATATGTCCATTGGCTGTTCCCACACCCAAGCTGTACAACAGAGCTACTTCTGTTTTCCCATTTCTGTGCTCCCAAGAGAACTTTGTGTTTGACATACAGCTTCTTTTCTGGTTTAAGGGGTCTCCCACCAGATGCTTGTCATGCTTTTGCACAATTTCTCACTTCTGTGTTGAACTTCACTGTGAGTATCTGGAAAATTAGATTCTGTGAAGCAGATGAGCTGTTGTCTGGTTAAAACGGAAAGACGCTAAGGGGTACAGTCAACCTGTTCAAACACATCAGGTGATTGTGGAGGTGCCAGGGACTAGAGGTCAGATGGCAGAGACACTGGGTGTCCTGCTTTCTACTTTTGAGCTTTTCTAATGCATTCCTCATGCCAGAGGGAAAAAAAAAAAAAACAACCCAATATAGTTTGGCTTTTGATAGATGTAAAAGTATCTGAAATTCAGGTACTAATTAGGCACAAATGATGGCATTTTATTGCCTTGTGTCCAGATCTCAATACTGGGTGTAAGGGTTTTTCCAGGTTTTGCCAACTGCGTATCTGCTGTAGTCCTTGCAAAAAAATGCATTTGGGGGATAGTATTTGGGCGTGGGTTATATTCTGGAATTACTCCTCATCTTGCAGGGTGACTTGGAGAAATGGGATGATTCCTTTGTCTTTCGTAGAGGTATAGTCATCTCTAATAAGCCATGTTTGTGTTTAATGGCAAAAATAGTTTGCTTTTAAACTCTGCAGTTTATAAAAATGGAGATTTGTCAGGAATGTCAGTTAAATAGGAACATGTCCCTTTCAGAGTTGTGTCATGGTACAGCAAGTATAGAGCTGGAATCTTTAGTGACTTTTAGGCTGGTCAGTTTACTAAAGATGCATTGCTGCATGTTTAATAAATAATTCTGTGCCCAGGATCTTGGCTCTTAAAAATAGTAATGCAATCCTAGCAATGCAAACAATGTTCCAACATTCATATTTTATCAGGCTTTTCTCTTCTCTACAGGAGCATTGCTAAGAATCCCAGTTTGATTCGACTAAATCTCTGTGGGTGCTCAGGATTTTCTGCAGAAGCCTTGGAGCTGATGTTGAGCAGCTGTTCTTTGTAAGACAAAAATAATTCTTGCTATTCCTGCTTGCTGCTATTGCTAAGGAAAAGGAATTTTTCCTTTTCTCATAGGCATCCTAGTTGTACTTAACGCTAGTATCTTTTTCTCAGCCTGTTTCTGTTCTTAAATGCCTAATAGTTGATTATTAGCAGAGTAGTCTGTTTCTTTCTATCAAGCTGTTTTCTTCTTTAATAGTGAAGACATATTTTGTAGTTTTTAAGGAGTTTCCTTAATCATTCTTAAAGGAAATGTCGTTGGTAGGTAACACTAAGTTATGTTCCTTTGATTATATTAATGAAAGCACTGTGTGATCCTCACGAAGTGGAAGTGTCTTTTGAAACTAAAGAGTCCCACAGCACCGTTAGCAATCGGAGTACAGTATGAGTGTCAGAAAACATTGTGCTTTCCATACACGATAGAATAATTCTTCCATAACGTTCTGCTTTTTGCAGCACTGTGTTCAGATTGGCATCTCCAGTGATTAAACCATCTGCTGGCAGGAAGTCACTAAACTGAACCCAAGTCAGTCTGGGATTATATCCTGATCTTTCTTCTGGCTTCCTGTGAGATGCTGGACAATCTCCTTAATCTTTACTTCTGAAAAAACGTGTTTTTAATCAGACCACAAGTTAGTGGACAGCCAAAGCCCTAATTTTTTTTCATGGGTAGATAATGATTTGTGTTGCTTGGTCTGATTACTTGGATCATGAGCTCTTCAGAGAATGGCAGACTGTACAGTGAATAATGAACAGCAGATGGCAAACCTGATCCTAGGAGTGCTAGTGGCAGTTTAACTGTTTTTTCATGTACATAGGGACTGCCAGCTAAATGGCTCTCATTGTGCTGTTCACAAGTCCTTGTCCTCTGGTTACATCTAAGCATCTGCACACAAGACAATTACTTTGTCCCAGCCCTGAATGATGATAGACTATAAGTAATCAAGCATGTAAAGAGAGTTAAGGTCACAGCATGGTAAATGCTTATATAAAATGATGAAGTATTTTATGCTAATTAGGATCAATTGGTCATCTGACCAATCCTAATAATAGATTGTCTTTTTTCCTCTCACTGTGAACATCTGTTCAGTAGTAACAGATTCAGGTCAGAAACCCAGGAGCAAGATGTGAAACAGTGTCTCCCTGTGTCAGTCTTCAGAGAGAACCAATTCACTTCCTAAGATATTATTGAATCATTCCAGTCAGAAGTGGCCTTGGGAAGCCACTTCAGCCCTTTGTCTAGAGCAGGGTCTAAATTCAGCACTGGCCAGGTTCATGAAGACTTTCTCTGGTTGGATCTTGAAAACCTTGAAAGACAGATTCCACAGCCTCACTGGGCAACCTGCTCCAGTGCTGAGTTATTGTCATAGTGAAATCTGCAGTCACGAATATGGGCATTTGGTAGTAGGTGTGCTACAAATTTTTGCCTCAGAAGTATCAACTGTAATAGCTAGTATCAGAAATGAAACTGTATTTCAGTCTTTCTTCTAGACAATTCTTCCTTCATTTTTGTGTAGGTTGGAGGAGCTGAACTTGTCCTGGTGTGACTTCACAGCCACTCATGTCAAAGCAGCAGTCAGTCATATTACATCAAAAGTAACCCAATTAAATTTAAGTGGATACAGACAGAATCTACAAATACCAGGTAAATAGCAGTATGACAAATCTTTATCACTGTAGCAGCAGGCTTTGTATTTTCTTCTGGTGGTGTATGCTGTCTGCATAGAAAAATCATGCACCAGCGCTGATCTTGTGCTCTGTATAGTTCAGTTTTCTTGATATCAAAGGATCTTTCTCATACCTCTGGCGTAGCCATGAGGGTTGAGATGATTTCTGAATTTAAAATTAGTCAGATGAAAGCTCATTTCAGTTGAAAGGTATAGCCGTTATTTCTGAATTAAGTGCTGGAAGCAGGATGCAGTGGACACCCCACGCTCCACTTTGAATCAGCCTTAGAAATACTGTCCTTAATTCTCTTCTGGTATTGTGGCTGCTGAAGGCATTGTCTGAAAGAGGGCAGTCATAGTAACTATTTGAGTTTCAGCCTGACATGATTTTGT
The DNA here is from genome assembly GCF_020740795.1 of Apus apus. Taxonomy (NCBI): domain Eukaryota; kingdom Metazoa; phylum Chordata; class Aves; order Apodiformes; family Apodidae; genus Apus; species Apus apus. Next base: position 13,069,579 of record NC_067312.1, read on the forward strand.
ACACATAGCAGTTAATGTGGAAGGCAAATAATCTCGGTAATCAACATTAACTGTTTACTTTCTAATGGTTCTAGGAGGGAAAGTTGGATAAAGTTACAGGCTAATAAAAGTGCAGGGAAATCTGTATTTGGGGAGAGGGCACAATAAAATGAACGAGAGCATAGATAAAGGTTGAAATGGCTTTGGTGGTAAAGAGAAGTTAGTTTTCTTCATGAGCAACTGTGATAGTAGGGGATTGGCTGACAAGCAGGTAGGTGACACATAGGCTGTGACTTCTATTTAAACGTCACACAGACCTTGGCGTGCATTCCCTTGTGGGGAAATGCACCAGTCATCTTTTTAGCTCAGCCCAAAACCCTAAGTAAACATGCTACATAATCCCCTCCAAATGAGGAATCGGCCGTCTGGTGATCTGACCATTACAGACAATCTCTTTGCAAAACAGTTTCTATGAGTAATTTAACTATTTCAGTTAAATTTATAAGCTGTAAAATTTGAATAGCTCATTGATCATCATAATCTAGCTATTGTTTTCTTTAGTTTTTGCATGAGTTCTGAAATACCAATGTTCTCTTGCATGTCGATTACCATATTGGTAATATAGTGGTGACACTTGAGCCACAGGTGACTGTGCTGTTAGCAGACAATGACAACATGGTCTCAGGAATTTACAGTTTAAATGGTAAAAACTGTAACTTTCTGTTACAAGGAAAGAACTTTCTCTGGGTAAAAATGGAGATGGCTGAAGAACTTGCTCTGAAAGGGTATTTGATGTGTGGAAAAATTTTGGAGGAAAGGCTAAGGGAGCTTGGTCTCTTGAGCTTGGAGAAGAGGAGACTGAGGGGCGACCTCATCAATGTTTACAAATATGTTAAGGGTGAGTGTCAGGAAGATGGAGCCAGGCTTTTTTCAGTGATGTCCAGTGATAGGACAAGGGGCAATGGGTGCAAACGGGAACATAGGAGGTTCCACGTAATCACTGGAAAAAAACTTCTTTACTGTGAGAGTGACAGAGCACTGGAACTGGCTGCCCAGAGAGGTTGTGGAGTCTCCTTCACTGGAGACATTCAAAACCCACCTGGACACGTTCCTGTGTGATGTGCTCTGGGTGATCCTGCTCTGGCAGGGGGGTTGGACTAGATGATCTTTCAAGGTCCCTTCCAACCCCTAAGATTCTGTGATTCTGACTACATGTAAGAATTTCAGGCAACTCACCAATATTGTGTCTACACCATATTGTGTAGATTTCTACACCAGTATCATTTGAATTATTCACTTGCTAAGTTGCTGGTGCAGTTTACTTCTAGGAACACTTCGGACTAAATGGATCTGTTTTGCTGAGATTTAAAAAAAGTCCCTGAAAGGTATGTTAATAGACTTATAGCATATAGTCTGCATTAAGTGTGTATCTTGTTCACAAAAAGTTGTGTTTTGATTTTGGGGTTCTTGTAGAGAAGCTACAGATTAGAGTATCTGGAAGTGAGTAGGATGTACAAAGCACATTTGTCTTGTTGCTGAAACGTGGACTGAGTCTGTGTGACTTTTTTTCAGACGTCAAAACACTGGTGGAAAGATGTCCTTTGCTCGTCCATTTAGATCTAAGGTAAGAAGACCTGTGCAGCTAGTCCTTAAATCCTTATGGTTCGGGGGATTGCCAATTCTATTGCAGTGCAATAATTTATATAGCAGTAATTGTGTAGCACTGCACAACCAGAAAATACTTTCTATGATAAACATACAACAGATTTGCTATCTGGCGTGATACAATCTGGAACTTCTAATGAACTTGAAGATTTCTTATCTGTGCATCTATGTTATATACATACAGGATTTTTTAATTAACAAGTGATGGTAGTTGATGGGTAGAGTGGAAGGAAGCATTTAGATGCATACAATTTGAGCCTAGCATTGTAGAGAGGGTTTAGTTCAGCTCTGATATAAATGTGTTGCTTGGCCATAGAACTGTTGAAAAAAAAAGGTTTGCTTTGACTTTGTCAACTAAAATATTGTAAAGTAGTTGTCTTTTCATAGCGTGAGTTCTGCTGAAGAATATCTGCCTGCAGAGAAGTTTCTGCTTCACTTCCCCTGCAGTGAAAACCAAAATCCCTTCTGCACCACACACACACACACACACACACTAGAAATGGGTTACTTCTATATTGAGAAAAAAATACTGCAGTGGTAGAAAAAGGTGATATTCATTGGATTTATCATTCTGAATTTTAGAAATACCACATTTACTGCAGCTTTTTACTTAAACCTCTACTTCATGTGCTTTTGTGTACAGTGACAGTGTGATGTTGAAGCCTGAGTGCTTTCAGTATTTTCACCAGCTCATCTTTCTACAACATCTGTGTCTTAGCCGATGTTACCAGATATCACCTGCAGCCTTAGTGTAAGTAATCTCAACGTGGCTTTGGTTTGCTGTTTGCACAGAGGGTGAGATAACTTAATTTGCTATATTTTAGGTTTAGAATGGCAAGTACTGTTTTGAAAAACTTACTCTGGTGTAAGGAGTTAGAAATGAGGAACTGAGATAAAATAACCTTACTTGCATGTACCTTTGAGAATCCAGACTGGAACCCAAGGTATCTGAGAGAATCCTTGTGATGTCAGTCTGTGCTCATGGAACTTGCTGCTCAGTGTGTCTTCCAGTAATGGCATTATACTACTGGTACTCATTACTGAGAGGTACAGCCAGTGACCAGTATCAATGTCAATATTGGGCTTTCAATTATGCAGCAAGGAAGGTTAGACTAGCTTAATCTATTTATATTCCTTTGCTTTTGTGTGTACCTGTATCAGTTATTGGTTGCCACTGAAACACATCTTCAAGCTATTGCTTGTGGGTTTTTCTACTTCTTATTAGTGTAACAGCTATCCATCTTAATTCTCTGAGGAAGGCTATCAATCCTGGGAAAATGATCAACCAAAGAAAAGGTTGTGAGAGGACCAGGACTATCAAAATTTGCCTCTTGAAGAATCTTTTCTGTAGCAGTGTGTGCCATCATGATGATAGCTTGTGTGTCTTTGCCTTTGGCATTGTCTGATACTTGATAAAACAGGTCACATGATGACTAGGCAATGAAGAAGCCAAGGCTGGGTAGTTTTCAAAACATTGTAACACATTGGAGCCTGAGAGTATCCAGGGGCTTCTGTCCTCTGAGCCACATCCTGAAACTTCATTTGGGGCAATTCCTTCCACTTGTTCTAAATACTAAATCCAGGGAAATTAAAGGCAAGGAACAAATTTATTTTCACTCTGAGAGGGAGAACAGCAAGAAGCAATTTATTGAACTGGTTTCCTGAATTATCAGTACAGAGAACTAATTTCAGTTAAGTAGGTGATTTTAAAAAGTAGGAGGGGGAATTTAGCTTGTTACCTTACTTTAAAAAAAATTGGAAGTAATGCAGTTATCTAGTTTTGAGTACTTTCTGTAAAAAAAAAAAAGTTTTCAGGTTCACAACTAATTTAGTATTTTTCTCTTTCTAGAGAACTTGGTGAAATTCCAACATTAAAGACTCTTCAGGTATTTGGAATAGTGACTGATAGCTCCCTACAGCTCCTCAAGGAAGCGCTTCCTGACATGAAGATCAATTGTTCCCATTTTACAAGTATTGCAAGGCCAACTATTGGCAGCAAAAAGAACCATGAGATTTGGGGCATCAAATGCAGATTAACACTGAGAAATCCTAGTGGCTTATGATCATGTACAACGCACTGGATGTGATGGACATGCTGTGTAGTGAAGCTCCTTATGAAGCAGAGTGCTGGAGCACCTTTAATCATAGTACTGTTATTGTGAAAAGCATTCTAACTTGGTCTTATGCGTTAATGTAGTTTCATAAATATTTGTAGTTTCACAATTTTTTTTTTTACTCAAAGCCTTTAGAACTCTAATCTGTGAGCAATTGTAGTTTGTTTGTTGTTTTTTTTTTAACCGGAGAGCTTTTTTTAAAAATACTATGATAGTCTCATTGTAATTAAACAATGCCAGCCTCTGGCAACTGTTGGAGGTCCTGATGCAGCTTTTGTTGCTCCAAGGTGTTCTAAAGGTGCTTTTGATTAACTCTTCCAGCTCTACAGCTCCTGAAATGGGTTGTAGAGGTGCTAGGTATCTTAAGGCTTATTAGGGAATTGTTGTCTTCTGAGTTTACAGAATTCAAAATGAATAATGGCATTAAACTTAATCAAGTCCTTAACTGAATAAGATGCACAGTAAAGATGAGAAGCTAACCACTGTCTGGGAGAGGGACAGTCTGAACTTGCTAAGTGTGAAATCACTAAAGAGGGGAAGGGCTGTCTACACAAAAGTAGCTATGAGACAGCTCAATACTGTGGACATCAAGCAGCAGTATAAAGGAGCTACAGTGATGTTGTTCTTTAGCAGGCCACAAGGCAACATCTGGTTTTAGTATTCTTCATTGTTAACAAAATATAGTCAGAAAACCCATTCAGAATAAGCATCTGTAAAATTAGATGCTGGTTATCAATTGTTTAATGTTGTGGTGTTCTGATTAAATATTACAAGACAATGTAGGTTCTGTGACCTTGATCTCAGATGAAACTACTTTAAAATGTTCTCTTCCTTCAAAAAATAAGATCTTTCAGCTGCAACTGATAGATTGGCAAAAATCTTGCAGGACTCAAATGGCTCTCAGACCAAAACCTGGGACTACAGCATGAATGCTGAAAGGAAGAGATGCTTTGGTGCTATCAAGAGATACCTTGTTTGTAGTATCATTTCACTTCTTGTATCTCCCACACTAGGTACTACTGTCTCGTGTTGGGTTTTTTTAGTCATATGAAAAGCTGAGTAACTGTCAAAAAAACCCAAACAGGTAGTGCTCTAAAAATTTTGATCTGATCATCAGGGTCCTCATGCATAAGCCTGGAATGTTTCATGGGTATGTTAGTTGAGAAGTCTGAGAGCAAAACTTGCACACTATGTAGGGCATGTATATGCTGCTGCTGCTGTTTGCATTAGCACAGTAAGCAAGTAGGCACTTGTTTTGTTCATGAATGTTTGTTAGCCTACAGCATCACATTAGGGCTGTTCCACAGGGGTAGTGTTTCCCATCTCAATCTGAAGAGTTCACGCATAAGTATCTGGTGGCACAGAGCAGATTAATTACTGTGGAAAGATTGTATTAACTTGATTCATTTTGTTTTAACTATTTTCTACAGTATAGCAAATAGAGCACTATCTTGTTTATTTGTTCTAAGTGGGTTTGTTTTATATTAAATTTAACAGAGTCTAAGTAACACTTTAGTCACTAATATACTGCCTACTCACTCCTTTGTAAGGCACACAAGCCTATGTTCTGAAAGCTGGAGTGCAGAAGTGATGGGAGGTTTGGGGATGCTGGATACTCTTAACGCTTCAGTTTGCAGCCTTAGATTTATGCCTTAAATTACTTATGGAAAAAAGTAAAATCTTTGCAGTAAAGCACTGTTTGTAAATGCTGCTTCTCCCTATGCACATGTAAGCCCATACAACTTCTCTTGCATTTAATAAAGATCTAAGGAACTGCTAAGTTGCACAAAATGACTGATGGAGGAGAGAAAATTTTCTCTGACTTGGCATTGACTGTGTCTTGGGTCTCAAAAAAAATCAAACTGTAAAAGCTATGTCTAAACAATGGTGGTTTAGAGGACAGGGTGTTACCACAACTACTTTTGCCATTTAACAGACTGTGCTTGAAAATCCTGTACAGAATTGGAATAGTAATATGGCTTTGGTTAGAAAGAGTAGTCATTAACTGTTTTTTTTAAGTACCAGGTTCAGTGTTGGAAGAGGACAGACACTGATAATTCAGGTCTGTTGGTTATGATGGCAGATGTAGCAGACTCATAATGGAAATTCTCTGGTTAAGATGCACCACTGACCTTTTCCTAACTGAAAAGTTATAAGGCAGCTCCAAGCACTCTGTATCAGTAACTGCTGCATTTTACCTAAAGCATGACAGCTTAGAAACCATTATTTAAAACAAATTGCACAGTATGTGAGAAAATGAGCACATGAACTACTGTTGAAAGTTGAAACAAAGCACAGGCCAGCTTCATGTATCTACCAAGTTTTTAATTTTTATTACATAATGTATAAACACCACTTTTCTTAAAAAAAAAAAAAAAGCAAAGAATGACAGGTCTAGTTTAGCAGAACACAGTGTGGACTGGCACTAAATGAAAAGACCATGGATTTGATTCAGCAGCTAGAAGAGGTGCAGAGTTCACTGCCAGTCCAGGCAGATCAAATCAGTGTTAAACCAACACTCAGTCCTGTCAGAAAATACTGTCTACCAGGTAAGTTGCCTGTACTGTGATCCTTCATAATAAAGGATGCTTATTGTATTCTACAATTCTTTAATTAAAAAGGTAGCTGCTTCCTGTTTATTTATTACAAATTTCTGAATCATCCTAGTTATTTAAATAAAGCATTCACCAGTAAATGCTTTAACAGAAGTGCAATTAAATATAGACAAAACCAGTAGAGGCCACTCATGAGTAGGTCAGGTTTCCATTTTGCAAAGTTAGGAATTTGTGAAATCTCTTACTGAGGGCTAAACCAGATCATACTTAGTCTCTGCAGGGCCTGAAAACATTGCCTTTTAGTCTCAGCATTCATAATAAGGAATGACAGGCATCTTTAAGAGGTACCCTGATCAGACTAATCGGTCTCCATTAAAAGGTTACAGCACACAAATGTCTTTTAAGTTTGGGACAAGGGTTTCTGCTGTGAATTTTTCTGTGCAGGTATTCAAGTACATTAGCAATATCTAGACCTCAGATCTAACACAGTGATAAAGTTCTATGAAGTCATCAATGTGTGCTAATGACACTGGTGGGTTGATTTGTTTTTTTAAATCTTAACAGCATATTGACTAGTGTACTAGACAGAGGCACATTAACCCTCCTTAACTGGTTACAGATGGATTAGGAATAACTAAAACACCCTAGTCTGTGCAGCCAACTTTCTAAAGAAAGATTAGTCTTGCATCTTTACCTTTAGAGCAGTTTTACAGATTAATTTAGACATTAAGAGCTTTATTCTTACACTTCCTGAACTTACCAAGTTTTGAAAGAGTATTTGGTTACTTGATTATCCCCATCTGGTCTGCAATCCTGGTAAGTAGATTGAGTTATTTACACTATCTGCAGCACACTTAAAGGTGAAATGTACACAAACAGTGGCAACTTACTCAAAAAGCTCTGTCAATATCACATTTTACTAAAATTGAATGCTCTGGTCAGATCATTTTCCTCTAAATGCTGGTTTAGTGAATACAAAGCACTTAAGTAGTGTAAGGAAAAAATCCTTTATCCCCTTCCTCCACCTGTAAAGATAAGTTTACATTTTCTGATTGGCAATAAATACACCAATTTGCCACACTGGAAAACATTTACATCAGACCTGAGAACATCTGTTGCAGAAGTCTCTTCATTCAAAAGTGGTTTAAAGAAAACTCACTTTTGGAAATAGATCTGTAGTAGACAGGACAAAACATATTTGTTTCAAGTCACATAGAAGTGTTCCCGCTGTAGGAATCTTCCATTTTGTCAAATTCTGCCCTGATCTATGCAATTAACACACTTTCAAAGGCAGTCCTAGTTCACAGTTTCTCTAAAACATAAGCCAAGAATTCACTTCCTTTTCTATTATCAGAGCTTTTTTTGCTATTATCAACTTGCTTACCTAACACATTATTAGAGGCACATAAAACTCATTTGTTTCCAAATAAATATCAGTAAAATTCAGCATAGGATTGGAAATTTAAACTTTTGGGGAAGTTAAACACACATATGGAAAACTGGGAGACACACAGGTATTAACTTGTGCTCCCAACTACTACCACTCAGCACATCTCCTTCAATTATAAAGAATCTCAGAACTTGAAATTGCAAACCAATCAACTTAAGTCCAAATATCTTTCTTAATGATAGTCACCTACATACACTACTGTGACTAAACACCTGCTAACCCGTTAATTCATTCAGTGAAGGAGTATATCTTACTTCAACATTTCCTATAGTTTATATATTCCTACTAAAGGGCTCCAGAAAACCCTGGGGTTTCAAGTCCCTCTCTAGCCAAAGAGTAAAGGCAAGAACTACCTCATCCAAGATGTGATTAAACCAGACTTTTACTTTGGATGTAAATCTACTAAGTAGAAAAAAATCCTGGAAGAGCAAAAAAAACCCAACAAAACCCCACCAAGTTTCACAAGTTGTATGGAACTAAAAAGTTGTAAAATTCTTTAAAAGCATACAAAAAAATTTATATTTCTATTATTTCAACATTAGGATTTACCAAAATCTATATATCCTTGCATCAAGTTGCTAGATTGACAGCTTTTCTACAAAAGTGTATGTATGAAGGTGTTTAATCAGTCCCAGACTGTTATTAAAAAACTGTACATCTGAATATTTAATACTACTGACTTAATATTTGAACCCATCTACCTGTGTTTATAAATATGCTCTTTCAGGTTTGCCTTGCAGGTTAAAATGTCAATTTCCACTGATGTTAGAGCTAAGAGACTTCAGATCTATTTCTTTTTCAGCAGACACAAAAAGAGCTTTAACATCAGGCTAAGGTTTCCCCAACCCAAAGGAATGAAAAGCATCTCAAGCTTCCTCCAAACGCTCTTGCAATCAAAAAGGCCAACTTCCAACATAATGCAGCATTGTGATTGCTGTCTATCTCCAGGAGTCCCGTCTCTGGATCCAGCATTGCTTTCAGCAGGAGCCATTTCAGCAGGTCCTTCAATCTTCCAGCAGAACTGTGCACAGTGCATCCTCTGTATCGATCATTATTGAAGCTATCGCCCCATCATTGAACTCAAAAGATGTTCCTCCATCTACAACCATACATGCATCCCAACAACGGGAACGGACGCAGACTCTGCAAAAAAAAAAACAAAAAAAAAAGATTTTCACAAAAAATTAAAAAATTATTTCATACAACCAGTTATTTGAACTGGTTCTTGGACATTCCTTTGCATGGATCAGCCAATGCTTAGTTACATGGAGGCAAACATAGAGAATAACTCAATTTGGTGCTAAGGAATTGAGTCCCCTGACCTACCAGTACCTTGTATACACAAAGCAGAGTCCAGAGAGGACTGAAGGACTTGTCCAAATGGAGACTATTGCTCAAAGAGTCTGAGAACAACCCTTGATTTCAAAAGCTGCAGTTCAGGTGTATTTTTTAAAAGAAAGCTACTTTTTTTTGTATTGCTGGGTGGGAACCAATAGTTATGCCAGAGCTGCTGCAAGACTGCAGTTTCACACAGACATACTTGATTGTTTCTGACTTACACCTTGGTCTAGACAAAGTTCTCATCTCCAAAATGTAATCAACAATTACCCAGGGACCTAAATTTTCAGGGAGAAACATCTTTTACAAATACGAAAAGGCGGGAAGCACAGCCACAGTGTCAGTTTAATTGGCCTGTTGCAGAACATGAAGGCATGTTCCACTCTGGGCAGCCACTACGTCAAAAAAAATAATTAAAAAGATAACAGCAATGGGGAGATAGCTAGTATGAAGAGCTGAAGATCAATTGTGACAGGCAGTAAATTATTCTTAAAAAAAGTGAAAATGGGTATATATCCTTCATACCTATGCAGTCAGTTGTAGCTTCAGTATAGTTTTTATAGTATGTATCATGCTGAGGGCTCCAAGTAAGACAAGACTTAGTCCTGTAGAACCCATGGATAAAAATGCAGTTATTTGCTCCTATTTTAACCTCTGCTCTTACCACCTCTTAGTATTTATACACCCTGGAGAACTCCCAGATCCAACTAAGGAGCAGTAAATATTTAAGGACATGACACATACACTGTTGGCATCTAATATTGTAATATTTAGTAGCAAGAGATGTTATTTATTAATAGGTCATAAAACGTTGTAAAATTGATGTGGCTCAAAAGGAGCAGAATTTGGGCCTCCTTTGTCAGAGCTCCTTTAGACATTTGTTTTGATACAAAAGGTTGAATTAACATTTAACTGATATGTTGTATTGTTCTTAACATGGTTATTCTGAACATAAAATTAAGTTGCATGTAAATTTATATTTAATTGTGGCAAGCTCCAGAAAAATCAGAGAATTCACTTAGGTTGGAAAAAACCATTAAGGTCATAGAGTCCAAAAATTAATACAACATCCACCACTAAAGCATGTCCCTAAGCACAATGTCTGTATATCCTTTAAGAACCTCCATGGATGGTGACTCAACTCCTGGGCAGCCTGTTCCAATGCTTGATAACTCCTTCCTATAAAATCATGGCTAATACATCATATTCTGCTCTGAAAATGAGTTTTCAGAGTACAGAGTATGCTCTGTAACCATACACTGGTAGTTCAATTCAGCAACTACATTCACCCTGATTAGTCTTGTTTCCTCCAGACTGCACAAAAGCACTGTTTGAGTCTCTCCTTCATACAACATATGTTTTGGCCCCCTCATCATCTCAGTGGCCCCTTCCTGAATTTACTCCAGTTTGTCAATGCCTGTGTCTCCTACTGAGGGAAATGGCACACAGCCAAAAATGGGCACAGTGAGTTATTTTTATTCTGTAAGACTGCAAATGGATCAAACATTAAAAAGGCATAACACAATTTGGAAACATTTTCTTCCTGTTAAGAAAACAATACTCAATCCCTTCAAAACACAAACTGCATGTTGAAACACTTCAAAGGAAACTCCTGGATTACTCCTAGTTTGACAAATACACTCTTCAGTGACTGCTACAGCCAACACTTACTTTGAAGAGAAGCCACGCTGCCGGCTACTGGAGAAAACTCTGTTTACAATAGGTTCTCGAACACTGAAAAACATCTTTGGTTCTTCTGGACTGTAGAGCAGGGACTCATTGTAATCATTCGTTACTGTAAACAGAGAAATCAGCCATTATTTTCTTCCAGAGAAAATCAGTTAATCTCAGAAACACACCTTTCCAGGAAAGAGCAGCTTCCCTACCAAGAGGGAATACTGAGTCTTGCCACATGTTTAATAGCCTTTACCTGCAAAAAATCAGATTTCATAGAAGATTCCTTTCAGTTCTATTGCATGATGAACACTCAACAGCTCTATTCAGATGATTATATATTAAATGTCTCAAATCTTAGAAGAAATGAAATTCTGAAGACCTACACATACCAGAGTCTAAATAAGTGCTTTCCTATCAACTCAGACATTTTTCACCAAATGTGCCTAAATAATGTTTGTAAGAAATACTGATTTTACAAGAGTGCTAAAATACTGAAAGCACTGCTCTGTATTAAGAGTACGAACGAATAACTGGTCAAAGATAAGATACCTTAAAGAAATCTTGCTTTTTTCACTAACCTTTTTGTACTAGCTCCGTGTTCAATGGCATAGTCAAACTTCCATGCCTTTTAGCTGTTGAGCCAAGAGAAAGAGCCCCAATTAGATACATAAATCTTTATATAAGCTTGGCCAATAAAGCCACAATGTTAACTCACCAATGTTAAGGATCTCTTCAACAGCTTGATGTGCTAACTTGTTAATATTATAGGACCTAGACAGAGAAGTAGAAGCCTTGTTTGCTAAGCAACACAAGTTGGGAGAAAAACAAAACAAAAAAACTTGCATACACATTAAGAACTATATTCAACACCAGGAAAAAAACAAAGACTGCTAGTAAGTGTGAGCTGACATGAGTTTCTTAAAAAAAATGCCTTAAATTAACTCTCAGTTTGACATCTGCCTATAGCTTTGTAAACCTTAATAATGTTAAGTCTTCAAGAAAGAAGAGCAGATACTCAGGATGTAGTCTCCTTAACAATAATCCTCCTGCCTTAAAACCCCAATAATTGCTGATTAAAATCTTCATTTTTAAAAAAAGAAAAATGACAGTTCTACAGATTTGTGTGTTCTTATCCCTTCTATCCACTCCCTGCTAATTACTTCCCTTCTGTTAAGTTCTCATTTATGGTACCCAACAGTTCTCTACAAATATTACTTTATTACTTCTCTTTATCCCTACCCTAAGATCTGGGCTTTAATCTCTTACGAACCAGTGCATGTAGAAAAGGAACAGTCAGATCAGACACTTGCACTTGCCATATTTGGATGTACAAGTCATCATAAAACCTCAATCCGAACCAAGTCTAACCTCCAACAGAAGTCTCCCTCCCATGTCCAGTCTCAAAAGGTATCAGGTGCTAGTCACAGCCTCTGTGCAGCAGTGCTGTGAACTCGCCGATGTCTCAAAACAGTATGAAATTCTCAGGCCAGCACTTCTGAGCCTGAGCACATGCTGGCATAAAATTGAGATTCAGTTTGAAATTGTCCTCTCTCTCAGCCAGATATCCTTTTGTGCAAGCTCTGGCAGCCGAAGGAAGCACTTGGACACTTAAATCCCTCTTAGTCTGAGGAGGTCTGAAATAGCAGGAGAGCCCCTAAACCACAGTAAGGATCATCACTCCACTGAGGCATCGGTTCAGAGAAGTCCAGCAGCACACACTGATTACAGCAATGGAGACAGACAACCCTGGAGTTTGGTCCCTGGTTCTGGGATTGCTCAGTACAGAGTGTATAAGCAACTGAAATGCATAATAGCTTTGAACGAAGACTGTACATTTCCCAAGGTACTGAACACCAGGAAAGTTCCTCTAGCAGTCTGCCAACTTCATCCTTGGCAGCCTTCAGGACTAAGTTATGTGGTCTGAATACAAAATTCTGAATTACAATGAAGCGTAAAACCCAGTAACCATGGTTATGGCATGAATATGCATTTTTGAATTCAATTAAAAGCTTCAGTTTTAGTTCATCTTAGCTTGCCATATGAATCCAGGGTGTGTTGTACAACTTTAAACTATAAGCACAGCCAGATTTTCAACCGAAAGAGACTCTCACTGTACACGTCTCTCACATCTCAAAACTCAAATGATTATAAATGTCCACACACTACTGAAGCTTGTTTAAGCTGAAGTTAATTTACCCCTTTGACTAAGCTAGTACCAGCTCTGCTTAGATATGCCTGTCTTTGTTTAAGGGAGTATTTTGGCAAGGAGATGGTGCCCTTTCAGTGAAGTTTGAAAGAGGCAAGAGACTTGGAAGGAGAATGGACAGTAGATGTGGCAGAGAACACATAACGCTATTTCCAAGTACATGTTTTCTCATTCTTCTTAGAGCTTAGATTTTTTTTTTTTTTAAGTTTTCTGAGCTACTTCATCTAAGCATTTTAATTTTAGCCCACAAGAGTAGTTTAAAGATCTTACCAATATGCACTGCAACTAAAAGCAGAGCATCTTTCCCTTGCCACCCCTAACCATTCATTTCCATGTGTGGCATGCAACTTCTTTCAAAGTTACACCAAAGGTAATTTTCTGTCTCAATGTCTCAGCTCCTCACCCTTTCATATCTTCTCCCCATACCTATAATTGAGGGGTGCTCTGCTCTTCTCTTATACCCAAGACAGCTTTGAACCATACTGGCAGTAAGAATAATTGGACACAGTTGACATGCACCAACTTACCCGTAGGCAAATAAAGCCTCAGTCTGAACAAAATGCTGAAGCAAAAGAGGTCCATCTAGCTTATCTGAAGTTATATTTTAAGTCAAAGCAGCAACATGTACTTACCATGCTTTTGATCCTGTTCCAGTACACACATTAAGCCCCGAACTCTTCTGTTTTTCCCAAGGACCATCATCAACTGATATCTCATAATAGGAGGCCCTATGAAGCGAGAATTTAAAACTGGGTTTGCAGGACTTAAAGTTCTCCCTGAATAAGACAGAACACACAGCCTTATCAGGCACATAAATATTTACAGAGGCTAGTTTCAAATCTGGATGATAACTTCACAGGTTTTGCACAGTGTTTCTGATTTGGCAGCCACTTCTGATTCACTGTTTTATAGCAATTATAATGGACAAAAGTGATTTGCAGCATGAGCTTTCAGGCAGTTTTTCTGCAGCCACTTTTCATACTAAATTATGCACAAAGAACTCTGTGGTTCATCTGGGAAAAGCTACATACACAAGCAGAGTTTGCTAGGCTTACAAATGAAACCAGAAATGTTACCATCCTTGAGTAATTGTTAAACTACTGAGAAACTGTGTGCATGCTGTGACTGGATCTCCTAAAATTACATCAGGGAACACTAAGAAGTAAGGCACTCCAATGTCTGAAAGTAATAGAATGGCTTCAAGATTAATTGTTGATCACTTCAGTAATTAAAAATCCACTGCTATCCTTCCCAGTTTTAGTTTTACAACAGTCAGCAGGCTTACATTTCTGTCCAGGGCAAATTCTTCCCAAAGCTCAAATGTATTAAGTCTTGGGGTACAGTCAGCATGACAAAGTTCCACCTTCATTAGTACAAGGAGCTTACTGATCTGGTTTGGGTCATGACGGTTTCAGTATGGATCAACTAGGAATACACTTACTGAGTATTAAGCTTAAACTCTTAGTAACTAAGGGCATTTTTGAGCACTCTTGAGAGTATGGAAAGATGAAAGAACTAGTGGCAAAATAAGAACACAGGTGTACAGCTTGATTCAGTTTAAGATAATTCTTGCAAGCTGGGTATGAAAGGTGTTGTTTTTTTTTTTCAATTTCCTTGTTTTCTTAACTGACATGCAGAATAAGGCCTTGAAAGAAACACCTAGACTCATTCTGTCTTATTATACCGCAGACTCTTGTATTTGAATCTTACAGAAGGTGCTGTAAGGTTCTGACATCTGTGTGATGTTATTATTTAAGTCTTCAAGTGTAAGGCCCTATTAACACACTATTTAACAACACAGTATTTATTATCACAGATTTTTTCCTAAGGGCATTGTGTTCCTCAATGCTTCTCAAATACACTGGAACCAAAGAGCACAAGGTATTTGTGACACTCAGAAGCAAAGGGCTACTATAAAACGTTGGAAAGCAGCTTTGTGTTTCTCTATCAATGTACATTAACAAAACATTTTGAGAGCAAAATTTGTATCTCTTTGAGACTAATTCCTTCTGACAGTCTGAAGCTGCAGTCCAGATGGAAGATAGAGCACTCATGGAACATTTATATTTTTTCCAGCAGCAATCAGTGTCCCAGGCATTATACAAATGTAAGAATGTTACACTCTGAAGTTGTGGGGTTTTTTGAGAAAAAACATACAGAAAAAAAGGGAAAAGGAATATAAAATACAAGTTTGGCCAAATCCTGACCAAGGATCTTGCTTTAATTCCTGTCATGCAGTCCCAGTCACATTTCCTACATCCCTACATGTTATCATTTGACTCACAGAAAAACACTGATCTGCAGGACAGAAAGGATAGTCAAAGGTATCTTAGATAATCCAGTACAAGGATTTGATACGAATTTGTCCCTTAAAACAAGAAATTAAGTGTTCTCCCACAGTAACAATGCTTCTGACAAATGCACGCTGATACCTTTGCCTCTAATGACAGAGAGGCAGGGAAAAGAGTACTTCACAGAATCACAGAATATCAGGGGTTGGAAGGGACCTCAAGAGACCATCGAGTCCAACTCCCCTGCCATAGCAGGACCAGAACTAGGGCAAGTCAGTCAGAAATGCATCCAGATGGGTCTTGAAAGTATCCAGAGAAGGAGACTCCACAACATCCCTGGGAAGCCTGTTCCAGTGCTCTGTAACCCTCACAGTAAAGAAGTTCTTCCTTATGTTGAGGTGGAACTTCCTGTGCTCTAGCTTGAATCCACTGTCCCTTGTCCTATGACAGGGCACAAGTGAAAAGAGCTTGTCCCTGCCTTCTTGATGCCCAGCCCTCATGTATTTATAGACATTAATAAGATCCCCTCCCAGTCTTCTCCTCTCTAGACTGAAAAGCCCCAGGTCTCTCAGCCTTTCCTCACAAGACAGATGTTCCAGTCCCTTACTCATCCTCATAGCCTTTTGTGGGACTCTCTCAAGTAAATCCCTGTCCCTCTTGAACTGGCAAGCCCAGAACTGGATGCAATACTCTAGGTGAGGTCTCTCTAGGGCAGAGTAGAGGGAAAGGAGAACCTCCCTCAATCTACTGGACACGCTCTTCTTAAGGCACCCCAAGATACCACTGGCCTTCTTGGCCACAAGTGCACATTGCTGATTCATGGATAACTTGTCTACCAGGCCTCCCAAGGTCCTTCTCCATGGGGCAGATCACCTCCTAACCTCTACCGGTACATTTTGTTATTCCTTCCCACGTGCAGGACCCTGCACTTGTTCTTGTTGAACCTCATTAGGATCCTCTTTGCCCAGCTCTACTTGGTAACACTAAAAGCTAATTCTACCTACTTGGCCATGCTGAAAACTTACGAAAAGATATTTAAAAAGAAACACAGGAGAGGAGGCAGTTTAAGGACAGGTATTTAAATCTTCCATTCACTGTGAAGATAGGAAGTGAAAGCATTTAGTTACATAAGAATTATCTGGGAAACAAGTAAAAGAACGAAGACGAAAGAAAACACCCAGAAATAATAAAAGATGAAAGAACGACCAGACAGGAAGACTGAAAACCAGAAATTAACATCACTGCACTTCCATCTCTGGAAATTCACTCCATAATTAGCAAAAGTACAAGCAGTTTGTCCTGGTTTGAGCCAGGATGAAGCCAATTTTCCTTTTACTGATTTTTTTTAATTTATTTTTTTTTTCCCTTCAGCAAGCTTTCTTTTAACTAGTCACAGGGTGTTCTAACTAAGGCTGATAACAGTGGAATGTTTTTCTAACTGCTGGGTCTTCAAGGTCGCACCTTCACTCTGCCGGTTCAGACACTACAGGGAGATCTGTGACCCCCCCTGTAGGAGGCTGAGTTAGACAGACAGCAAAACTGGCCAGAGATATTCCATTCCATGTATCTACGTAAGCTCAGAGGAAGGTCAGAGATCACAGAAGACAACTTCCTTCCTGCTTCTTCCCTTCTCTTCCATCCATGGCCAGTGTCCGTGGAGGACTCCATCCATCCAGCACTGTCAAACCCCAGGCTCGAGCTCTCCTGAACCTCATAACTCTCCGCTTTCTCCAGCAGCTCCAGGATTTTTTGGGACTGTTCACAGCTCAGGAGATGCTGTGGCAGTTGCTGGGGGTGGTGGGAGGTGAGAGGCTTTTGCACATATCTGAAGATATTGGTATATAATTGTATATATTTTCTTTTATCACTAGTGTTTAATTAAAGCTGTGTAGTTTAGTTTTCAATCCAGCCAAGTCTCTCTCTTTTTCTCTCTCTCATTCCCTACCTGGGTGGGAGGGGGAGGGGATCAAGAGCATTGTTGTCAAACCTGAGTCAAATGGTGACACAGTATTATATGTTCATGGATTAGAATTAAAATTTGACACCCAAGACATCATCCCGTCACTAATGGTCCACTGCAATGTTGTAACAAGAAATAAATTCAACTGTGCCTAGCTGCAGCAGCAAAAAGTTCAACATACCTGGATGAAAGAGATTCTCCAATAAAGACTTCATTGAGTGCTCTCACTGGCAGAAGATGTGGACCAGAAATGTCAGATCCTGCAGATATTTAATATAACAGTTTTTGATCATGGCTCTAATCCCCAAATTAAAAAAAAATATTCACAACTGATTGAAGGACACACTCTGCTTTCTGGGTTTGTATTTCAGACCTAGTGCTCCACTCTCTTCAAGGACTCAATTTTTCACTGATTTGGTCTGTAGCCAGTCACTGTCCTTTACTGGAGACTAGAAATATTTGAACCAAGGTCGATACGGCAATGACACTTACATTCAGTCACTGCTTTCCCTGAAAACTCATAGGCAAACAAAGAAACTGAGGTCTTCTCTTCTGTCAGTCACTCTTCCAGCCCAGTTAAATTAACTGATGGTGACCTAATAGACATTTCTGATAAAGTTCAAAGATTTAGACTTCTTACCACAGGGTAATTAAGGGGGATTAACAAGTTCTTTATGTTGACTAAGGAGTCTCAGTGAGGACACGTAGTGCTAGACACAGGTAAAGGATAGAATCCTGCATCTTCATCATAAAGAAAACCATTGCTTTCTGATGACTAACGAATACCCAGAGAGCCAGAGAGACACCCTCACTTCTAGTTTCTAATTTGTTTGCTGGCCATCTGTGACCAGCCTTTTCATTTGTCAAGTAACCTACCTCAAATTTAGCAAAACTTAAGAGCACATGCACGCACACAAACATGCTTTCAGTGTGAAGCTACTAAACATATGGTTAAATTGATCATGTAGTAATCCCCATGTGTCTATAGTAACTCTAAGAAACAGCATTTTAAAAAAGTTCAGCTGTTTTTCCAGCAGACAGTACTATTTACAAATATTTCTAAACTGTTAACACTGAAAACTGGTTATAAGTGTACAGTCCAAAAAAACATCTATAAACAAAAAATACTCAATTCTAAAAAACTTTAATCTGTGTCTTCAAGTAATGAGAGCTGTCTCTCCCTGGATCTCAAATACATCAAGCAGGCTTCAAATACTTCAGCTCTTACAAGTCTTTATCTCCTGGTGCAAGTTATCAAAACAAAATTATTATACTCATCAGATTTTAACCTACTTTGATCCGGGAGTCTTTCATTTATGTGAGCCCTGCTGTGTTGCTCTTGGCTTAGCTGCTGTTCATGTAAATCTACAGGGGTTGGGTTAATACCAGTCCCTTCAAGATACAGTCGGATTCTTTGCCGCCACTGCCACCTTAGAGGAGAAAGAAGTTGGTATCAGCAGCTGAAATATTAATTGCAGAACTAGACAGGATCAGAAGGTCATCATCCTTGTACAGCCTCACTTAACATTTCCTTACTATAATATACCTATCTGCCCTTAAATTCCATGTATGGTTTAAGTAGTCAAGCAGACAGTATGCAATGAATACTATCATGCTAGTCTCCTTAAAATACTCATGCTAGAACATGTCAAAATCCTTACAAAATTTGAAAATGTGACTGTACCCCTATTACACCACTATTACGAGATCCTGTTACACCACTGACCATCCAAAAAAGAAACATGGGTAGTCTGATACACTTTGTCCTTTATAAATCAATGACGTTGGTTGTGCTTAGAGAGATTGTTGCACTGAAGTGGCTGACACTTCAATGGTAAGCAGAAAAGGCAACCCCCCTTTTTCCAGTCAGTTGGCACCTCACCATCCTTACACAAGTCTGAGCCCCCATAAGCTGTCTAGACAGGCTGATCCAGTTACCCACCTACTTTAAAATTTCCTTAGGGTCAAATCTGAAAACTGCCAAGTGAAACACTCACTCAGGTCCTTGCTTAGGAATATCAGTTCCTATTATTCTGGAAAAGCAACCAGAGACATTCTGTTTCACTCTGGTGAGCCTTCAGATCCATAATGAGAAACAACAGGAGTGTTGGCAACATTAGTATAACATGACACCCAACAAAACATTAGAAGTGCCCAGATTATCAAGGGAGGTTACCTGCATTAGCACCACCTGCTTTGCCTAAGCAACTTAGCGTGATGGAAGGTTAAAAGCTTCTGTTTCAGAACACGGGAGATGAAGTACCTTTTCATTGAGCAATACCTACTGAAACCCCTTCAGCTACTTAAAATCAATCCTGATGACGGTATTCACCCCATTTCAGAATTTTTCTATGCACAGATACAGTTACACATCAATCTGTAAATTAAATGCTAGAAGTATAAACAAAACCCAACAGTAATGTACGTTCATGTGAATTACTTGTTTCTGTTTGATGGTTTGTCATTCTAAAAGTATTCTGGAATGTCAATACACTGCAGAACAAGTTCTACTTTTAAATAGTTTTAAAAAACTCTTCCCTAATCTGTGCTTTGAAATTCAGCTTGCCTCCTTCTTAATTCAAGTGAGACTCTTATTTTAAAACACCAAGCTGTCTTCAGCATAAAGAGAAGTTTTGGTTTACGCTAATCTGCTAGCAAAATTTAATCCACTCTACATTAATCAACAAACCCTAGATGCAAGACATTCACCATTTCCTAACTGTACAGGCTTCATTAGCTTCTAGCATGGCCCATCAATGTACTACGTATGTTTGAGTGTTTAAATATGTAAACCAATACAGTCTTCACCAGAATGAAGCTCCCCATTTAAGAATTTGCTAAGTCAGAAAAGAAAATAAATTACTGGAGATCATAACAAAAGCCTTTTTGCAGAAACTGACAGTCACTTTTATCTTTTGTATTTCAATCTCACTCTTTACCACATTTTGAAAAATCAAAGATCAGTGAATCCTACCTGAACTCACCACGATAAAGCTTCTGTAGTGCTTCAGGAAATGAGTGTGTGTATCTCACAGGCAAGCATAAGTGACCTTCTGATCTGGTAGCAAAAAAGGACAATGAAAATTTCTATTAAGATTTGGTATCTTTAAAAAAAAAAAACCAAAACAAAACAAATCAAACATGTATCTTGTTACATAAAGCAAAGCTACAATTTGACCTTTGTGAACCTATAGTATTCATACATTAATAACACATCAGCAACAATACATCTTGTCCAGCTCCTTTGGCATGTGTGAGAGACACAGGATGTTTCTCCCACATTTCCCCTAAAAACTCCCACTTCAGCGAGTAATCCTGCAGCAATACATGGGCAGTAATATAGTTCCTGTCACCATAGTCCTAAACAAGGAATTGAAGCCTAATAAACCTTCCCAAGTTAGAAAGAAAATTTCCTCCATTTACATACAAGTTAGTGATACTAGACAGGTAAACAACATGTCTAGGATCAAAAGACTGTCATATCAAAGCCAGAAACACTGCTACTCTTTCAAGAGTGATATTTGATAACTTGAAGGCACTTGTAATTTGAACCCTGCTATTCAGGCTTGATACTGTAGAATAACTATTCACAGCATTTTAAGAGTTTTGGAAGTAAGGTATGGAAGGAATTAAAACTTTTGGCCTCCACTTTCTTGTCTACTGAGATTAAACTGGTAACAAACCTAAATCTGGAAATCTCAGCAGACAGAGCCTTGGTGAATCCTGAGTTTTACTTGCCATCCATTTGAAAGCTATATCAGCCAGGCAGTACTAATAAGCTGCATCCACCTGCCCAAATCAATCTTAGGGCTAGGTGGATGCAACTTGTGTGGAGTTTATAATAGGACAACTAAATGCCATTAATTCGCTGAGGAGACTGCGTCCTCTGAGGCATGGCACCGTTTACACAAAGAAAGCAGAACAAACCTCTTCCTCTGAGGCCCTATCAGCTTTCCAATAGGATCCATCTTCTTCATAAAGAAATCACGTTTCTGTGTGTTCAGGCACTATACTGTTAGCTGCTTTCATTAAGTTCCTTCTCCTGTCTCTGTTCTATACTACCATCTCTAAGTCTCAAACTTCTGGTTAGTAATACAAGTTAACAAGCTCCAAATGCTGTTACACTGGTGTGTGAAAACAGTTGTAGCAGTTTACAGTCATGCTTATCCAGTACTACTTAATGTTCTCTCAGATGAAACAAGGTAACTCACGATGGAAACTTTTCTAATAAAACATTATGCTCATTTGATAGCTACAATCCAGTAAAAAAGACATTTATGCTGCCAAATGCCATGGGCATGCCTCATGCAGCATGAAAACAAATGCAAGTTGTCCCAGATAGTAAATAAAGCACTGCTTTCTCAAGTGTGTTTTTACCTTTCAGGATCAGTATTTACTCCAATAACTGGTTTAAATTTATCAAAGACCTTACTGGCTGCCAGCAACATTGTACCATCACCTACAGAAAAAGCAAAAACAAAAGTTAATTTTACTTCACATTCTAGTATCCCAAACAAAACCCTCTCACAGGTACTGTAGCATTATCACTACCTGCTTTAGTATCAACAACCAGCCAGGAAATGGAAGCATTCAAAGCCAGGCAAGATATGTCCCTGAGCAACCTAATCTAGTGGGAGGTGTCCCTGACCATGGCAGGACGGCTGGACCTTTTTTAAAAGCTTCTTCCAACCTGAAACATTCTATGATAATCTGTACAAAAATAAAATGGGACCACAAAACTAGTGACACTTTCAAAGGAGAGTAGTGACAACTGAATTCAAGATGACAGATATGATAGGAAAAAGTACTTTTCTGACAGCTATCCACGACCAGGCAACTAAATTTGGCAGAAGCAAGTTTGAAGGGAGATATATGGAAATCTCTGTATATCAGCTAAGAGAAAATTTCTAAAGAACATAAATTTAGAAAGTATCACTAATCAAAGCCAAAGGAGACAGGAAGCAATACAAAATTTTACTGTGAATCATATGAAAACAATTACTTTAGTTCCATCTCAGTTGTTCTCCTAGAAGGCACAATTCAAAGACCTGATTTAGTTGCAAATAGGCATGCTTGGAAAAAATAAGCTGTTAAAACAGAAACCTTAAAGTGTCACTCGTTTCTTTAGACATTGATATTCTTTCCTGTCTGTTAAACAGGTGGACAACTATAACCTGACTCAACCAAGATATAAACTCTGAAAACACTGATGATGGATCACTTCCCAGCTGCTTGCCTCATAATCCTGACAGATGTTGCCACAGCCAACTGGCACCTTAATCCCCAGTTTAGAGGAGTTCTTTGAAATCTGCAGGTGTATATCAGAATGCTTCAGGAATGTATATCTCTTTCCAACCATTATCCCTTTATAACCATTCTGAACAGTAACCAGTAGCTAAGGGCAAACTGGACCAGTAGAGAGGAGAGAAAGGCAAAGTAGTGGTCAAGTATAACTGCCATAGATGATGGCACATCACGTCAGAGCCCAGCAACACACTGTAGTATTTACAGCAAATCACAAAATTAATACTGAATGAACTGCTGCGATCCAATGTTCAAAAGGCTAGTTGTTCTGTTGGTTCATTTAAAAAGCTCAAAGCAGTGGCACAGGCTGCTCAGAAGTTGCATACTCTCACCTGTACCACCCAACTAGATAATCCATTAACTGGAATTGAGTGTAAAAGCAAGAAATAGTTTGAGTAAGGGGAGAAAGAGGTAGTTTTTGCTAGTCTCCTCACACACCAAAAAACAAGAAGTAGGGTTCAGACCTATATATTAATCACATGCCAGCAAGCATTTTTGCCCTTTAGTTGAAAACAGTAGTAAATTTCACAGCTTATGCTGTTTTCCATGACAACAGTAAATGTTTCCTAAGTGGTTGTGCACTGGAATTCACTTCCTAATGCTACAACTTTACACTAGATGTAGTGATGATGGTCACAACCACTGGATTTTGTCATGTTTTCTGACAATCAGATACACAATTTGTTTTCAAAATGTGCATCCAGATGCTTCACACATTGCAAAGTATTTTTGAAAAGGTATCTATAAAAACATACTGAAAACACTACTCCCATAAAGTCATACCTCCTGCTGATATAACAGCATCTGCCCACCGAACTGTGTCTTCATTATATTCTCGACGTTTAACAAGACGAACTTCTATCCTCTCGTTCCTACAAAGTGCAGAAAAAGCCTGAATGTGTCCTATATTGTTCCTTGCCACAGCCTTCTGAAAAACTGACATTTAATTAAGGACTAATTACAGTGGTTTTTGGATCACAAGCATTTGACACACGGACAAATCCTTCACATCTTTCTCTTTTGTTTTCAAGATAACAACTCGGTATGTAACTTCATATTATGATTATTTCAGGAATGACTATTCATCCACATCCCTCTGTTTTAAGCATTCCTATTTCAGAGCTTGTAACACAAAGCTTCCTTTCATTGTAGTACACAATTCATCTGCACTGTGTATCAAATTCTCAACACCCAACTCTTACCGTAAACTGTCTACAACATGCTCCACATTTTTTGTATGAATGCGATGTCGCTCCAGCAGACCAGCATAGTTAGATCCCTTCAAGGCAAGCTGTGAGAAACAAATTGATTTTGTAAAAGTTAATGACTACAGTAATTGCCTCTGAGTAATACCAACAGAAGCTATAAAAAGCATGTCTTTTATCTCATCAGAGACATGTGCTTTTATAAGCATTCCATTAGATACATCTCTATATACATATCAGTTAGCTTATATTGACAAGTTCATTAAATTAGTTACATGGCCTCAGTACCCAAGAATCACAGACCTTTTGAGGGTTATACACAAAATGCAAGCAAGTAGGCTGGCACTGACTTTTATGCCACTTCAGGCACTCTGCTATCCTTGTATCTGCTAAGTAATTTGAACTCCAGGTAAAACTACATAAAATAGTAATACAATCTATACTCATGTGCTAAAAGCATCCAGCCAAACAGCTAACTACCTGAAGAGTTATAAACATTGTGTTATAGAGAGAGAACAATAGAAAAAGCAACAGGAGTGATAATTAGGAAAACACAAATCTTTTAAATACCTTAGAACCTTAACCTTTACATTATATTTGAGCTAAAATGGAAGACTGCCAAGTGGTGACAAAGGTGACATTTCCCCTGCGTCAAAAAAAGCTTAAGGACAGCCTATCTGCTACCTTTGACACTGTCCCCTGGATTACAGACCAGATTTTTCAAACAAATTCACATAAATAACAAGACAAACAGTATTTAACAGTTGCATTCTAGCAAAATTATTTTTGGAAGCCTCCTGAGGGTCCTTCTAGCCTGTTATTCTACACCTACACTGTCATTGCTCCCTTTTTCCCAACGAGTTAAAACCAATTCACCACCACAGAAACATGAATTCCCCTAGCATTTGTGCAGCGAAATTCATCTGTGCCAGAAGCTTTGAATAGCAATTCCAGCAATATATTGAAGTGCCTTTACTTAAGTTGCACACCCTTCCAAGAGAAAGTGGTGCCAAACAGCCACAACTAATCCCATTTCCATAGAGACTCCCAAACCACAGAACTCTGCAGCAAAGGGGAAAGGTATGGCAGGATACGACCATTTCAGTTAATTGCAATCCAATACCCACCAAACACCATCTTTATTCACCTGACACCTGCTGATGTCAAGAAATCCAACCATGAGCTAAGCACAAAGACAGACTCCGTGCTGCTGAAACTGCAGAAAAGAATGGAACGGTCTGTTCTGGAACTGCGTTGCTGTCCTGCTCAGTGTGTTTATGATCAGCGATTAACTTGCAGGAATGAAATATTTAGGTGGTCTTACAGCTGGGACCTGGAAACCACCTCCAACAGAGGGGCTCCTAGACTTTGTCTGGCTGCCTCCAACAGCACTAGAGGAAGAGTAGCTGCCAACTGTGCTAGGTCACACACACAGATAAGCATGTGGGTGATAAGGAAACATTCAGACAAAGCTTTCAGATCATCTTTACAAAGCTTGTTAGTACAGGGTAACTGGGGTACAGGGTGTTATGTCCCATTCATTGCCTCACACAGTTAAACCCCATGTTTCTGTTTCTTCTACAACTGCCATCCTTGCACACTCCTGAATACCTCCTGCTCCCCCAGTGCCTGTGGGAATCTGAATTTCCCACTGGGAATCTGAATGGTGCCACTGTGCTGCTCTAGGAATGGGAAGAGTACGCAAAACCATCATCAGTTACAGCACTGCCCATTGCTAGGTCTGCTGCCAGCCTCTCATGTCCATTTGGAGCAGAAAGGAGAGAGTGGAAAAGAGGAAATAAGAGATCCATCTCCCACAGGCAACATCTGCCACTGAGCGCAACAGGTCTAATTTGCTAGAAGAGAGATTTTCAATTACACATTTGAAGCACAAATTTACTGTGCTTTACCAACTGAAAGGACAAGAATTCCACAGCAAATGACCTCAAAAAAGTAATCAAGTTGTGTTACTAAAATCCGATTACCATTCATGTCTTCTCTAGAAATACCTGCTGTGAATGAAAGACAAACACCTGACAGACTGCTGCTGCAGCAGCATATGTTTTTCAGGCTTCTATTTCCAAAAGCTATTCTCTCCACACACAACAGAAACTGCAAATTTCATCTTGCGATTTTATGTACCTCATTATTTGGCTAATTTGTCAGCACGCAGTCTTTTAATTTGGTCAAAGAGAACTTTTATCTCAGAACAACGACACCATAATGGATATCTGTATGACCAGTTTGCAAGCTTTTCAGTCACAGACACCAGTGGTGAGCCTACAGCTAACAGTCCACTGGCATTACTAGCAAGGAGAGGTATGGGGAGTGTCACTGCTGTGGAACAGTCTGCTCTGTAACCTACATTTGCCTTAGGTGTGTTAAATTATTTCACTGACAGCTTCACAAAGCAGTAAAGGATGCTCAGCTAATAAACTCCCAATATTCTGATGACTGGCTGAACCATTTCCATGGATACTTCTACTTTTGCTAAGAGCAGCACTGCAGAACAGTTACCTAACAGGTAGAGGTCTCCTCTTTGAATTCAGCTCTGTAACAAGTAAGCAGGTATCACCAAGCAACAAGATAAATTAAAAGTTAGAGCCTTGAGTTTAAATGACTAAGATACATCTACAGAGTTAATGAATCATCCTAATCTGCTAAAGGCTCCAGAGATTAAAACAGTCTGAACATCTCTAGCGTTATCCCTCTAGCTCAGAGTAAATAACTCCCAGGTTCATTCAGCTAAGAATGAATTAAGAACTCAAAAAAGGAACACCCTGCCTGAGCCTAAGCACCTTCAATTGTATCAACAAGGAATGCTTATCAGCTAATTTGATTGTACCTGCCTAAAGAACCAGAGAAGCCCTTGTGGTCAGAAGCCAAAGCACCGTGGAGTGGTTTAGGTTGGGAGGGACCTCTGGAGTTCATCTTGTCCACCTTCACTGCTCAGGCAGGGCCACCTGGGGCTGCAAGGACTGTGTCCAGGTGACTTCACAGGATCTCCACAGATGGGAGCTTCTAACTCCTCTCTGGGCAGCCTGTCCCTGGGATAAGCTACCCTCATTGTGAAAAATTGTCTCCCAGTGTTTAGACAGACCCTCCCTGTGCTTCAGTTTGTGCCCACTGTCTCTGGTCCTACCTCATATCCAGGGCCTGGATGCCATACTAAAACTATGACAAATGCCACTGCTTAGAAGAGCTCTGCACCACGCACAAAGAATAAGACAGACCAACACCTCCTTTTTATTTAAAAAAAAAAACTGAAGGCAAAGATCAGACAGTTTAGTTGCTGTCTGTACAACCAACTCCCCACAGAGCATGGGAGGAACTTGAAAACCCCAGACTGCAAGACAGCCTGGCTCCCAAGACCACTGATCAGAGAGGCCTGTGAACCCGTGACAGGCCTGGGTCTTACCAACTGACCTTCAAAAAGGTCAGTAGGTTTCAGCTTCTGCATCAAGAGAAGTTGCAAATTCTTCTTCCTTTGAGGGAAGCTCTATTTTACAATTGTGACAGTTACCCTGACAAAAGGAAAAGGTTGGACAGGCCACTCCCCACTTTCAACATCCAGAAGCAAGTCTGACAGTCTCACAGAGCAAGTATCTTTAAAGGAAGTACTGACATTTGTGGGGAACGGGCCATCTTCTCTCCCCCCCATTCACCATTTAACTCCCTGATAACAGCCTGTGACAACATTCCTGACTAAAATGTGAAAAACAAACTATTACGACACACTCCTGTTGAGCTTATTTGGTCTTTTAAGCTGTATGGAGCAGAAATTTGATCCAAGTATGAAGTCTACCTGAAGAAAAATGGAGTTACACCAAATACCTGATCACATTTATGAAATAACTTTGTATACTGTAGTTTCTTCAAGTTTATTTTCTAAAAACTGTCATTAAGATAAAGTAAAACAACAAAGGTCTCATTTTTACAAGAAAAAGTTCTCATTGAAAGTAATCCTTCTGCTACATTTCACCACTACCCTTTTGAAGAAAAATCACTTTTTTCCACAGAATAAGAAGCTATGTTTGGTCCATGAAACAGAAAAAACTGTCACAAAACTGGGAAAAAACTGAACTAAGTGTCATGGGGTCATAATATATACTCCTGCAAAACCTACCCATACTAATACAGAAAACCTAAAAAAATTACAAAAAAAAAAAAAGACTAATCCTGCCAGCACAGTACAAGGAGTACACTGTAAAACATAAAACATTTAAACTCATCCATACTCTTCCATACATTGCCAGATTGCAAACTGTTTTTCTAGGCACTGGCTAGCAAATAACAAGGTTGCTTCTACAGAGGTCAGAATCTTCAAACTGGAGTATTCATGGTATTTCTTGGTGTTGAAGTTGTAAAAGCCTGTGTGAGGGGCCACACACAGGTCTGGAGCCCTGCACTAATATTAAGTAATTTCTTCCAGTGGTTTTCTGGTCAGATGTGTAAAAGGAAATTGAAAAGTGCTGATGAATAGAAGTTATAAGCTATAGGTCCTTAAACACACAGGAAATGTGGCATTTGCTGAGGTTCCTGGAACAGAGGGGAAAAAAAAAGGGTAGAACATGCAGGAAACATCCTAACAGAGCACAAGGGTGGTCAGCTATGGGAGGCACTAGCGGAAGCACCCGAAAGCAGAAGTACCCATGACGCGTGGGAAGAAACAACTGTAGACCTATTAATCTGACCTCTATAGGCATGCAAGACTGTAAAATAAAATGCATTAATATATACATAAAAGCTATTCTAGCTAAGTGCATTAGTAGATGAAAACAGACAAACTGGCCAAAAATACATTCAGGCATAACTTCAGTAGGGTTTTTAAACATCACAGATGCAATGTAAAGCAGGCTTCCAAGAGAGGAAAGCATTGGAAAACACTCTCAGGTGAGAAGAACTTGCTCTATAATGGCGTTATTTTTCCTTAGAAGCCTGAGGGAAAAAAGGTCTACATCTAATTACTGCCAAAAAAAACCAAACAAAACAAACCCAACACAGCTCTTCTTTTATCTTCTGGCCTGATCCTTTTTTTTAATGAAAGGGCATTTTTTCAAAAACCTTTAATAGTCATATAGGCAAGACACACTAGACACACTTGCTTGACTGCCTTCCTTCTGAAGTCTCAGCTCTCACCTCTGGCAAGTGTCACCCCACTGGGACTGAATTGTAGACCTGCTGCCCTTGAGTAATGTCGGTCCTCCAGGAACACTGCTGCACAACCAAGGACATGCTTGTAGCCACCAATACAGAAGCAACATGAAGCCAAGTAACATCCAAATACCTACTGCGGTCTACATATGCAGATAATGATCCTTGATTCAGAGAATGGGGAAAAGAAAAGCTATAGACAAGTCTTACTGACATCACTAATCTAAGACGTAGGATAAAAGAGTATGTGCTCTCAAAATAGCAATGTGAATGTTGTCCAGAGTGAAACTGTGAACAGAGCACTTTCTACACCTCATCCTAGTACACTAAGATTAACAGGAACTTTTCAGATCCATTTTGGTTATATATTAATATACATATATAAAAAATACACATCCATATTCTTATTACTACGTTTATCCTTAATTTACAGGGCTAACCTTCATGTTGCCTTAAACTGACACTGCACCAGGGTGTAGTTAATGACTTGGAGTACCAATCAGTTGTTTTACAACCCATTCAGAAGTTAAGCTAAATGTTTCACTAGAAGCATTAAAAACAAACAAACAAAAAACCTAAAACCAAAAACAAACCAACAAAAAAAACCCAAAATAGATCTAGAAACAGTTACTCGCAATATCCACACTGAAGCTGCCAACACACACACCCCAGGCAGGAAAACAAGAACAGATCACTATTTTCCAATCTACTTAATTTCTACAGAAAGAACCACCAAACAAATGGCTTTAGAAAGGAACAGCTGAACACAGAAGTTTGAATTCTAACATGAAGAAAATAATACTATGACCATTATAGGTACAGTCATCTTACCATTTATCAGCAGAAAACAGCACTATCAAAAGTCCTGTATTTTCATAAATTGTACAGTTAGATTAACCACATCTCTCAAATATACACAAAATCAGTGCTCTCAGTTTTAAAAGAAAAAAGCATTTCTTTAGACAGAAATATGGAAAAAAAAAATCCCAATGTGTCAACTTTTTACCTAGAAACAACTTTGAATATGGTACATGCTTCAAATAATACAATCCTAGATTCCCTGACAAATAAGGAACACTGACTCAGAACTTGCCTAAGTATAAAAGACTGGCAATCTATAGTTGCACACAAGTAGTTTTCATATGTTCTAGAGTTAACTACTAGTAAAGTTAAGTCTTCATCTGTCATGCTAAAATCCAGCTACCTCACAGGTCAGGCAGATACTGAACTTTCTGATTTCTTAAGAGCTATAATCATATATTAAGCTTTCCTATTTCATAATGGAAACAATCTTCATACAAATTAGTAGGATAAAAGCATGATTCAGCTTCTGAATCCTAGATAAGAAAGTGCAGAAGCAACAAATATAAAAATAAAATGAGCAGTTAGTCATGGCAGAACCTCCCAGTAGAAACCAGTCTAAGCTTGGATAAAACACCAACTTTCACTATGAGTACAGGACAGCATGCCCACCCTCAATTTATTCTCACTAGAGGAGAATTACCAAAACCAGTATCATTTATGAGCTTCAACTGATGTATTTGTACCAATGACAGCAAGTTTGTGGATAACAGCAAACTCAGCAATGTGGCTGATCCAGAGAGACCTTGACAGGCTGGAGAGATGGGCCAATGTCAACCTCATGAAGTTCAACAAGGCCAAGTGCAAGGTCCTGCACATGGGTCGAGGCAACACAAAGCACAATTACAGGCTTGGTGGAGAATAGATTGGTAACATCCCTGAGGAGGATTTGGGGGTGTTGGGTGATGAGAAGCTCAACATGAGTCAACAGTGTGCACCCACAGCCCAGAGGGTCAACTGTGTCCTGGGCTGCATCAAAAGAAATGTGGCCAGAAGGTCAAGGGAGCAAATTCTCCCCCTCTCCCCCCTCTCTTTTCCCTGGAAAGGTAATGGAACAACTTGTCCTTGGCACTATCTCTAGACATATCAAGGAGATGGGGGTCATCAAGAGCAGTCAACATGGTTTTACCAAGGGTAAGTCATGTTTGACTAACCTCATAGCCTTCTATGAGGAAATTACTAGGTGGATAGATGATGGTAGAGCGGTAGATGTGGTCTATCTTGATTTCAGTAAAGCATTTGACACCGTCTCCCACAGCATCCTTGTAGATAAGTTGATCAAGTATGGGTTTGATGATCAGGCAGTGAGGTGGATCAAGAACTGGTTGAAAGGAAGAAGTCAGAGAGTTGTAGTCAATGGGGCAGAATCTAGTTGGAGGCCTGTGACTAGTGGAGTCCCTCAGGGGTTGGTACTGGGACCGGTGTTGTTCAATATCTTCATCAACGACCTGGATGAGGGCACAGAATGTACCCTCAGCAAGTTTGCTGATGACACCAAGCTGGGAGGAGTGGCTGACACACCAGTGGCTGACACACCAGAAGGCTGTGCTGCCATTCAGAGAGACTTAGACAGGCTGGAGACTTGGGCGGGGAAAAACCTGATGAAGTTTAACAAGAGCAAGTGTAGAGTTTTGCATTTGGGGAAGAAAAACGCCATGCACCAGTACAGGTTGGGGGCTGACCTGCTGGAGAGCAGTGTAGGTGAAAGGGACCTGGGGGTCATGGTAGACAGGAGGATGACCATGAGTCAGCAGTGTGCCCTTGTGGCTAAGAAGGCCAATGGCATCCTGGGGTGTATTAGAAAGGGTGTGGTTAGTAGGTCAAGAGAGGTTCTCCTCCCCCTCTATTCTGCATTGGTGAGGCCACATCTGGAATATTGTGTCCAGTTCTGGGCCCCTCAGTTCAAGAAGGACAGGGAAGTGCTTGAAAGAGTCCAGCGCAGAGCCACAAAGATGATTAAGGGAGTGGAACATCTCCCTTATGAGGAAAGGCTGAGGGAGCTGGGTCTCTTTAGTTTGGAGAAAAGGAGACTGAGGGGGGACCTCATCAATGTTTACAAATATGTAAAGGGTGAGCGTCAAGACGATGGAGTTAAGCTTTTTTCAGTGAAGACCAGTGATAGGACAAGGAGTAATGGATACAAGTTGGAGCATAGGAGGTTTAAGATGAATATCAGGAAAAAATTTTTTACTGTAAGAGTGACAGAGCACTGGAACAGGCTGCCCAGAGAGGTTGTGGAGTCTCCTTCTCTGGAGACATTCAAAACCCGCCTGGACGCCTTCCTGTGTGATGTGCTCTGGGTGACCCTGCTCTGGCAGGGGGGTTGGACTAGATGATCTTTCGAGGTCCCTTCCAACCCCTAGGATTCTATGATTCTATGATTCTACTCCACTCTCATGAGACCCCACCTGGAGTACTGTGTCCAGTTCTGGAGCCTCAAACATAAGAAGGACATAGAGCTGTTGAAGCAACTCCAGAGGGCAGCCGTGAAGGCTGTCAGGGAGCTGGAGCACCTGTCCTATAAAGACAGCAGGTTGAGACAGGGTTGTTCAGCATGGAGAAGGTAACACTCTTGGAAGACCTTTTAGCAGCTTTCCAGTATCTGAAGGGGCTACAGAAAAGCTGGGGAGGGACTCTATCAAGCCACGTACTGACAGAATGATGGGTGTTTCAAACTGCAAGAAGGCAGATTTAGATCAGGAATTAGGAAGAAATTTCTTACTGTGAAGATGGTGAGACACTGGCACAAGCTGCTCCGCTAAGTTGTGGATGTCCCATCCCTGGAAGTGTTCAAGGCCAGGCTGGATGGGGCTTTGAGCAGCTGGTCTAGTGGGAGGTGCTCCTGCCCATGGCAGGGCTGATCTAACTAGACAATCTTTAAGATCCCTTCCAGATCAATCCATTATATGATTCTGTGACCCTGCTTTCACAGAAATTGCTTGACTTAAACTTCTCAAACTTCTTAAAAGGGAAAGCATGTTCTCCTACTTGCTTTTCCTTTAGAAACACTAAATGTATTATCTTATCTTACATGGTTCTGCTAGGAAAGAGATGGTAGGATTGCCATACTTGGATAAAAACTAGTCAAATTCAAGTCCTTATTGAAACATTCCAGGCTCATTGAACTGATACTTTGGATCTACCCGACTAGCACTCCTGCCTGTCTGCTCTTGACTGACAGACTAACTGTTGATTGCTCAGAATTTTCCTGATATTGTCCCTGGCTATATGCCAGGCTTCTGCCAGAATGCTACATCAAGCCTCATACTGTAGCACCTCAGTGGGGCTGCTCCAGACAGGAAACTTCTCTGCTTTTACTTTCCTCACTGTTTTCTTCAGCAACTTAGTTCTCTCATTTTCATTACAACAGTCATGGCGCACTTTCAAATGCTGCCTCAGCATCTGCTACAGAGTAATGACCATGAAGTGTTTTGCATATTGTAGTATTCTGTATGCCATTACTTCTGTAGTCACTGACTTCACTAATCTCTTCACCTGGTAAGTGGAACGGGCAACATTATGTTCCTATAAGAAATGATGCTTTGGGGCAAGAGTCTGATTTACACATCAACAAAAGTAAAAATACCATAAGCTGCTTTCTAACTGTTTTAATCTACCACATTAAAGTATTATTGTAAGTTTAACCACAACTGAAGAATATACACAGTGTGTTTATTTCAAAGGCTGATGCAGAGCAAATTGCTGTGTTAACTACAAACAAAGCAGTAACCACTTTCTGCACGTTTCTGGAAATCCAGTGCAATCCAAGCAATTCAATTATTCAGTTCCATTAATTCAGCAGGACACAAACAATGTCATAAATCACAACTAGCTGAGTACCTAAAAATAATATTATAGTCACTTCCAAAAAGCAGCCATTTTCATCTGTATACAGTATCAGATGCTTGGTGAGACAGTTCGTGATATTCCATTTCGGCACAATGAAATGCCATACTTCTGCATTTATTTGCTATATAAAACTCAGTATACTTGAATAGTGTGCTGGAAACAACAAATGCTAAGGAAAAGCTAATACTACATCCCAATTGTTTGTTTCTATCATTTTCTAGACTTCTCTTATGACAGAATGACATCCTGGAAGGAACGTTTTAATAAAGCAGATACAACTGATGTTACTTAACACTGACACAAGTATATCAAATTTCAAAGGTAAACAAATGCACCTTATGGTTGTGAAACTTGAAAAACATTTGGGTGCTGTTCTCCATACATTCACACCCATTTCAGTTTCCAGTGCAGTACCTCAAAAACTTTCTTTCAGAAAATAGTGTCTTTAGCTTTATATGATCTTGGTATAAACAGATGGGCAGTCTGAATTTATCAGAACAGAAAGCTTCATAGTACCACTTTGCTCATTACATAGGTTTCTATTTAAAGATACTACCTTCAAATGTACCACTGTACATTTGGATACACAAGAGAACATGGGTTAACTACCCTTATACCTAACTGCTTTTTAGAACAGCTCAACTTTTTAAGAAAACAATTAAAACACAAGTTTTAAAGACAAAAGACTCTGTGCTGTTATCTGATTGTATTTTAATAAAAAAATTCACTTGAACATTGAAGTTTGCTTAATAATTTTTCCTTCCACCACCTTCCATCTGCAAAAATCCTAGTGTTTTGCAAATACTGAGAAATATTTTATAAATAGAGTTCTAGTGGATAACAGACATCTAGACTGAAGTGCAGATTACGAAAGCAGAAATCTAAGAACTAAATAGCTTCCAAAAGCCTGAATTGAGACGCTACTATAAAATTCACAAACCTGAAACACTAGTATTTATAAAAGTCATCCAAAAGTGACACTAAAAAATGTATCTTTACCTTCTTTTACATGAAGCGGTGAAATAATTTTTTTCTGTACTTTAAAAAGAAGATAAAAGATCAATCACCTATCAAGTTACAGGTAAAACAGTACTTTTCCCCAGGAGATAATTTCCTAAGAAATACTAAAACCGTAATGTGCAAATTAATAACAGCTGGTGCTGCAAGCATATAAATTAGGAATTAGGAAAGAGGGGGTGGAAGCAGTATACTTCTACACACAGACATTCCACCCCCCTGGCCCCTGTTTCTGGGGTTTTGGTGTACAAGAACATACAAACACAAGCTGGAGCTCTCCTACCTGCTGGGAGACACTCGCTCCTTCTTGACCAGCCCTGCTCTGAAGTTGTTGGTGCACTAGGCTGAAGATGAGTTCATATCATGCCTCTTATAGGGGAGGCAATATCCTGCTAACAGGTTACCTTTTCTCTACTAAGATACCAGTTTTCAGGAAAGAGATAGGAACTTTGAACTTCTAAGATGACCACCCCTGACAATTTGTTCCAGAGGTCCAAAAGAGCCAAACATGATCCAAACCTCCAACTCCTTGTTCTCCATTCCCACGACAAAGACAGACACATAAATGATTCACAACAGAGTAACAGCAGTGGTCCACATGAACAATTTTCAATCAAAATGAACATGACTTTTCATCTGACATTTTCAAAGATAATTAAAACAACATGTGAAAGTGTGTTTGGACAGCTAAATTGTTAATCTTCCCTAAATACGTTCCAGCAGTGAGAAGCTGGCAGCTGCACCTCAACTGCACTATCAAACCAAAAAAGAAATCATGACTCGGGAAGTTGGCTTTATCTGCTACTCAGATATTAAGTTCTCTGAATTTACATAAGGACAATAGCAATGCTTGCTCTGCATGGGTTCGCTGAGAGTAAGTCTCTTAAAGTCTCATCAAGGCAAACAAAACTACTCCTCGCAAGACCTGATGCAAGAATTTACTGAAGCAAAGGGGTTTTTGCAGAGACATAATTCACAAATCTTCCAAACACTCTTCCAAGAACGTTCGCCCTTGCTCTCCATCTCTGCCCCACCTATTTTGCTCTTCTACTGTCTGGTCTACTGCACCTCTCCCCTCTCTGCAGTCTTGACTTTGTAGCTTTGACACTGCAACATTTAATAGTGTTTGTATAACACAACTAACTCACTTGGTGTGTCCAAAAGAAAGGCCATGGAGTATTTAGGTCCCAGCTGCCCAGGGCCTCTCTATTGCCTATTAGAAGTGTCAGACAGCCAGGTTAAATACTGAGATACTCTTGTTCCTGGAGTGTACTGTCATTCATATAGTATATCACACATATGACAAATGCTGTGATCTAGGTAATATTTTAATACCTATTGCTGCATGCGAACAAATCATCATCACTCTTCTTAAATATGGAACAAATCCCATTTAATGACAATGTGTGACCAAAGGCACACACACGCAGTATCACTTCCACATAAAGTGGAACTGCATTTTGTCTTCATACATAAACACAGTGATTGCAACAGCTAAGTTCATGTCTGCTCTCTTGTCTTGGTGATCATGCACAACTGCTAAGCCCAAAACGATAACCAAAATCTGAAGTTTCCAAGTAGGGACATTAGTTATTCTCTAGGGACTTGCAAACACTTCTTCTGCCCACAATCAGTAGGCAAGCAAGCCCAAATTAGGCTTTTCAAATCTAAGCCTCACACTCTGCCTTAAAATTTAGTTTCTGTATTTCAGATAGCCAGTGTCTGGACATCTGAAGATGACAGATTACAACAGCACCCTGCTTCTCCACCAGGACAGGCTCCCTCACTCCCAGATGTTGCCACACCACAAGCCAACTCTAGTGTCATCTCAGCTTGAGCCCCAGCACTTTTGCCTTCACTCTTTGCTGCTACCCCAGCAGCAGGCTTCTGTGAGAGCCTCAACTCCCATCCTGCCCTCTGTGCGGCCACTCGGCATGACTGAGCTTCCACACTGGGTTCATCACCACTTCAACTCACAACCCTTGTGAAAAACTGAGAATCACCCTGGGCAGCGGCAGTAGGGACTCAATGCACGTCCAACGGCAGTGTCTGGCCTCAGTTCTCGGAGATCAGCAGCCTTCGGACTCTGAAGTTTTCTCAGGAGAAGCAGGGACACAGGCAGCACAGACTGCAGTAAACCTTGTGAAGAAACACATGTTCCCAAGCTATTCACAAAGGACACAGCAGAAGAGGAAGGACACTTTGCAGCAGCCAGTCTAAGAAGTGATCCCTGCCCACAACAGAGAGTGTAAGAGCCTCCAGAACCTTCACCTTACCTATTTACCAAGACTGACATTAGCTCAGAAAGTTTGATGGGAAAAATCAGAGACACACCAGTTCTTTACAGGTCTTCTAAAAAAAGCTGAGTAACAGGCAACAAGAATTCCTTCACACTCTTATTTCCTATTTCCAAAATACAGTTCTGGAAGAGCTTTTGCCTGTGCTTTTGCACAAACCTTTGTATTCCCACCCATACGGCGAGAGCCTAACTTAGTATTTCTACACACGTAGTTATACAAGTTAGGCTTTGTCTACCTGGCAGTACTATGAGTTTTACTGCTGCAATTCCTCACATTAAAGTATTTTCAGGGGAAAGCTAGATTTAAAAAAGCATCAGTCCTAGAATAAGCCTAGAGTTCTCACAAATATGGAAAATTCTTATACCTGTAAGTGCCTCTAAAAGGACAAACTCTAAGGTGTTTCTGCCACCACTACAATAAGACACCATGCATTCACAGTTACTTTTAAAAAAATGCATCTTCAGACTGATATATGTCACGGGTCATGCAAAATATGGATTCTTGTGAAAAGAGAAACTGCAGCTATTGCAACAATCAGTCGAGAGCACCTTCAGGGATATGCAACACTAACGACACTGCTCACTAACAGATTCACTATCCCCCAGTCCTGCCAGCACACAAGCTTTTATGCAAATGTGACTACACAGGCCACTTTATTTTTCATGGTTTTAGCTGCGCACTGAGGACAACCCAGTTCTCTACACTCAACAGCAAGAAATTTTTCCTCAAGAGCTTAACTGAAGACAGAAAAGCAGTCTTACAAACAAGCTGTAAGACACACGGCTTTTCCACAGCCATCCTTAGAAAGAAAGCACAGGGACATCTCATCAGAAGGAATCTAAGCGTAGGTGAGAGTAAGAAGAGGCTGATGTTTCCACACTTGGCACCCGAAGAAACCAGACTTAAGAGAGCTTTACAAAACACAAAAACGTCTGGACAGGAATTCCACAGATGTATGACCTATGCAGAACTATGCAGAAAACTGTAAGAACTATCTTGCTTTAGATACTGCTTATTCTGGTGCTTTACAATGCAGTATCATGCAACCAAAGCATTTGTCCATGCTATGCCAGTTATGCAAGTTTGCAAGTTTAATTCAAATGTTGCCAACGAATTGACATCTAAAATATTTCTAGTTCTAAGAGACCAAAAACTAGAAGGATGCAAACTAATGGTCTTATTCAGAGTTAAGACAGTAATAGGAGCTCATGACCTGGTCTGGACATACTGCTGGCAAACAAAGTAGCTCCATCAGGTACCAGCCTTTAGCCCACTGGTGGCAGAGGGGAACAGGACAGAGAGGGGGACAGGATGGGCTCACCAAGCTTGGTGGAGATAAAGACACTAGACACTGGGTGCACGAATCAACTCTTCAGGGATCTCTGCCGTCCTTAGGATACCTTAATGAATGGAACAGCCATCTGATTTTATAGTGAATGTTTCTTCAAGGTCCAAGAAAAAGGCTCTGCTAAGAACTGCAGCAAGACATACAGACGTGAAAGAGATTTGGCTGTTTGGCCACAGGAGTGGTTAGAAAAATACCTGAAGGACGAAGCGAGACAAAGTTGTGGAGGAAGAGAGAAGGAAGAAATTAGTCCTCTCCAAGTCTCGGAGGGGATCCTCACAACATCCTCAGCACACACTCCTCTAAACACAGTCTTTATATCACACACTGCAAGAAAAACCCTGGAGGTCGCTGATGGCTGCTGGAATCAACTCAGAGGACAGACCCCAAACACGCTCACCGCACAAATCCCCCGGCGATTTGCAGCAGGTGACCGGAGGGCGGCTAAGCGGCGCTGCCCGCAGCCCCTCTCCCCGGGCAGCGCGGCGGGCGGCTCGGCTGCCCAGCTCGGGGCCGGGCTGCGGGGCCGGGCGAGGCGGCTGCCGGGCACAGCCCAGCCCCGATGCCAGCAGCGGGGCAAGGGGAAGCCCCAGTCCCGCTTCCGACAGGCGGGCCCGGCGGGGGGCTCGGGAGCCCAGGCACGGCCCCGGTAACTCCCGCCGCCGCAGCCCGGCCCCGCGCCCGGCCGTGACCCCCCGCCGCTCACCAGCTGCTTGAGGTCCTCCTCGGAGAGCCCGGCGTAGCGGTACCGCTGCTGCTCGAACTCGTACCGCGTCGTCTTCACCACCACGGCCACCCGCGCCGGCCGGAACCCGCCGCCCGCCGCCCCCAGCCCCCCGCAGCCCCGCCGCCGCGGGGCGCACGGCCCGCTCCCCGCCGCCCCCCGCCCCGCAGCCGCGCAGCGGAGGGCGATGAGGTGCCGGCGGGCGCCGCCGAGCAGCGGCAGCCCCGGGAAGGCGGCGGAAGCCCCCGCCGCCCGCTGCCACAGCAGGAGGGAGCGGCGGGCGGCCGCCCGGCTGGCGAGGCAGAAGGAGCCGAGGAGGAAGCCCCGCTGCGGGGAGGCCATGGCGCGCGCGCG
Organism: Apus apus; assembly: GCF_020740795.1. Classification (NCBI taxonomy): domain Eukaryota; kingdom Metazoa; phylum Chordata; class Aves; order Apodiformes; family Apodidae; genus Apus; species Apus apus. Next base: position 13,108,927 of record NC_067312.1, read on the forward strand.
GGCGGGCGGGCGGGAGCGGCGCGGCCCCGCTCTGAGGCGGCGTCCGCGCGCGGGCTGCGCTCGGCACACATGGCAGGGCCGCGCCGCTCGCCCCGCCCCCCCCCCCCCCCCCGCGCGCGCGCAGCCGCCGGCTCCGCCAATCGCGACGCGCGGCACCCGCCCCCTGCGGGCCCCTCCCCTCCCCCCCCCCCCTCCTTACACCCGAGAGAGGCGCCTCCTGCGCATGCGCCCGGGCCGAGGCGTGGGAGCGCGGGTTGCGCGTGCGCACAGCGTCTCCCACCACCACCCCCACTACCCCCCGCTCCGCCCCGTTCCCCTCCCGCCCCCCAAAAGAGACCCCGGGTTTCCCACCGCGGTGCCCGCAGCCCCTTCTTGCGCTGGCAGCTCGTCAGAGAAGGGCGGGGGCGTTGGCTGCCGGGGGCGGGAGTTGGGATAAGCAGCCCGGGCAGCCGGAGGGGACGCGGGGCCCGGCGGGCGCTGCCCGGGGCAGCGGGCTCTGGGAGCCGGAGGGGCCGGCGGGTGCTGCTGCTCCGGAGGGGCCGGCTCTGCGTGCAGCGAGGGGCTGCAGGGGAAGGGGCCCTCCCAGACGCCCCGGTCGTGCTCGTGGCCTCCGCTGCCCCTGCGGCCGCGTCTGGGGGAAGCGCTTTGCCAGCTCGGCTAAAGAAAGTCGCGGAACGTCCCTGAATTCCCTTTTGGCAGTGCACGCGAGCTGTCTGGCAGCAGCGTGGGGTCTCCACGTTACTGGCAACTGCTTCCTCAGGCCCTGGCCCTCGGCCCCCGCGCCCGGGAAGCCCGGCGTCGGCAGGTCTGTGTCCCTGCTGGGCTTGTGCCCCGCGGGAAGCGCGTCCCAGCGCTCCGGGGAGAGGCTGGAGCCGCAGAACCTGCTTGTCGGGGCAGCACCTCCTGCAGAGTTTGCGGGGAGACTCTTGGGAAACCAGAGCAGCTACAGCCACCCCGCCCTTCCCTGCCCTTGTCCCGTACAAAAGCTCCCATCCCATCCTTATTGACAGATTTTTCTACCTACTGATTAGCTTGGCCTTGAAGGAAACTACCACGAACCAGATTGCAAGGAGAGTAATTAAACATAACTAATTCCCTTGCTAGGCAGAGCAAACCTCACTCTGTATAACCATTAACTTCGGGATTGTACAAAGCAGTAGGTAATACAAGATCCTGGAGACCAAAAAGATTCAAGAGGTTTTGAAAATTTACAGCTCTGTCCAGAATGCTATCTGGTTTATAGCTTATTTGACCATAAAGCTGCTCCTCTGCAATTCTGTGCTTCATGTATGGCCTATTTACATTGAACTGTTCTACTCTTTGAAAAACAACCTTCAGCCACTAAGACAAGCTGGAATATGGGTCAGTGTTTTACTCTGAGGCCATGAAAGTATCACGTTACGGTCTTTGGAATTCATACCCACAGCTAGCATTCTAAGCACAACGTATGAAATATGTATTTTAACATGTAAATTCAGAACAGTGGATATCTTTATGTCCTGGAAGCAGAGCATGAAGGGATTCATCCAGGGTATCCAGAAGAAAGTCTCTGATAGACTAATGAAGGGTACACAGATCATATGACATACCATTGTCTATGTAGAAAAAGGTTTATACTTTCCATAACACATAAAACAGGGATTATGGGATGTTACTCACAGTTTACATCTTACTTGGTAAATGGACCTACTTAAAAAATGTTCAATAGACACTACTTATCCTCTCCCTTACTTGAAAATGTTCAAATCCTTTTGATTTGAACATACACCTGGTACACAAGAACAAGACAGAAGTGTCTGTCAAATGACACTTCTTTTGAGATATGTTTGCAGTCTGGGGCGTAAGACGTGTCTTGTAGCCCCATCTTCAATGACTTCAGAGCAGTATACCCAGTGCATCAAGGGACAGATTAGTTCCTATAGAATTAAATCAATAAGCATAGATATTTTAGCCTGGTATTCTTACAGGATCTGAGTATGGAGCAGGGGTGAATTCCCAGTGTAATAACTTCTTTAATCCTTGGCAGGCTACAAACAACTTTGTTTTGGGCACAGAGTACTTAAACATTTTGCATGGAACCAAACACCTCAATACTGCCTGCAGTATGGGAAGTGCTTCAGGGTAATACCTGTCTTAGACACCAAGGTGTTATAATACATCAGTTAGATTTCAAGACACAAATCCACCAAAACCCAGTTATTCCTAGCTCTACATTCTTCAAGTTACATAGCAGACTTCTAAAAATCCCTGTGTAATAATCTTCTAATAAATCATGTGTTACAAAACAATGTAACTGGAAAAACTTCCATGTAAACACTAAATTATTCCTAAGTTGCTACACTAGCTGCAAAACTGGCAATACATGGCTGCACCAGAAATTTTGTATTAGATCTCCAAATGTAGCTTTTTTTCATCCAGAAGTATGTATGTACTGCATCTAGTACATTTATAATCTCGGACAACTTGTTCATTTATACTCCTTATTGAAGAACTAATGCCCTCTCATAATAATGTAATTAAAAACCAGTTATATAATTAATCCAATCACATTTACATTCTCTAGACTTCCTTTCCATGCTCCTAAATTATACTGGTACCTGAAAATGATAGTGCTATCTTTGTGTTGAAAATGATAATACTATCAGTGGCAGTTGCATTCACAGAGGAAGAGGTAAAGAGACCATTAGGGTAACATTTCACAAAACCTGAATCCTCAGATTTTGAGCCCAGCTGACCACAGCTGTTAATTCTAGTTTTTCAGAGGAAAAATCCAGGCTGGTGCTTAGAGAACACATCACTCATGTGACGCATCAGAATTTACAAGGTAGGTAGATGAACACATTAGCAGGCGTAGCCTGGTGGAATTTCTGATTGCAAAGGTTCTATACATGCATGCTTGCATTTCGATGAGTACCCTCATCAGTGATTATGTTGTTGGGTCACATAATTTGCTTCATCAATTCCAAAATAGAGGAGTGTGCTTCAGAAGAAGTAAAATAAATGCTGTTATTCCTATAAATGTAAATTATTGAACATTTTCCACACAAAACCAATTACTTTCTTGCCTGATGCTTTCATTAGAACATGTTTTAATTAACAGAAATTTACTTTTCTACTTTTCTTCCCAGCCTTTGCTTATGCAAAGAAAACTACACCATCCCTAAAGCAGAATAACAAAATGGAAAACAACATTTCAGAAGCTTGAATATACTGAAACAGCAGCAGACTCCTTGTTGTGTAAGAATAACTTCAGTGTTTGTGAAAGGCAACTCAGGAACCTGAACTCCCCTTTTTAGACAGACACGGCTGTAGAACAGGCAATGTGTGCTGTCCTGCCAGCATACCCCAGTGGTAGATCCTCCAAAACCCAGCCAGGGAAAACAGCATGCTCTTCCCTTCCCTGTCCGTGTTGTGCAGGTACTACTGAAAGAAGTACCAAATGTGCTAAAAGTTTTCCCTGCAATCATTCATTCAATAAAGACATTATCAAACTCTTAACTTCAGTTTGCCAAAACCAATTCAGAGGTCACTAAAGATTGTGACATAAAAACCTGAGCAACAAGATATAGGAAGAGATACAAACACCTCTAGAATCTAAACCAAACCGATTAGGCTAGCACATCTAAGTGAATTTTCCCAGAAACTCGTAATGTTAGAGAAAGAGATCTGCATACATGTCATTATATTAGGAATTTATAGTTTTCCCTCCTTTTGAAAATTATTACTACACTACTACATAGGAGTTTTCAGCTCTGCACCCCTGATGTATATAAATTACTTACTGGGCTTTGTTACAGATAAATGAACAAATAAACAACATTAATTAAAAAGCAAACAACCAATCAATCACAACCAAGAAAAGCCCACATCCAGACATAGAACACATAGCTCCACAAACAGCAAAATTAGTGATGTCTAGTTTCATATGGATTTGGGTCATGTTCCTACTCCCCTCTTCAGCCCACAGTAATCCCAGACATCCATACTTCCATGGTTTTCCTTTCCCCTCCCTCACAGCAAATGCTGCAGCATATTCAGAAGAAGGAGCTCAAGCCTGCAATCCTCACAGACAATACCAAGCTTACCCTGAAACTTTTTCCTCAAGTTAGGTATCAAGGGATACCTCCCCCTGACTTTTGTCACTCAACAACTACTAATTCTCATTAAGAACTTTAATTGCCTTTGAACTTTCAGTTCCCTTTCAATTACTGTTAAACTGAACAGTGTGCTTGACAGATAGAAGGATGTTTAAATCTTGTTTCCTTAGGAAAATAGGCTTGAAATTCTGCAGCTGTTTTAAGGAAGCTCTGACTGGAACAAAAAATAAGGCAACTAGTTGCAAATTAAAGCTGTAGGAAAATTTTTTATTGTTCAGGCATAGAAATTGTCACTCTGTCTGTCATAAAATGTCAAACTTTACATTTTTAAAACCAATTTAATATATTACATATTAGCATACCATCAATCTTGAGAAACAATTAATTTTAGTGCAAGGAGACTAAATAAAATAAATAAAGTATTAGGAACTCAAGAGTAAAAATTCATACCATAAATATAAATGCACATAAATGGATTTATATGTCCTCTATTACTACAGTATACAAGCTCTTCAAATTAGTTAAGCCTGTCTTTTCCTCCTCAGCTTTTAGGAGACATAGCTTCATGTTTGAGCCTTTGTGTTAGTGTGTATATTCATATATATGTGTGTGCATATATATATATGCACACACATATATATATGTAACAGCCTTGGCAAGAGGCAGATCAAAAGAGAGTTTATTTGTGAATGATCATAAACCTTGTTCCTCATGCTGTGGGAGCAAATTACAAAGTTTAAGTGTGTCTGCAAATGTGCTGTTGTGCCTGCTCTGGAACACTCCTTTTGCCAAGGATTTTACAGCTGTAGTAGAATTTAGAGGGGTATCATGACACTCAGGTGCTTAAGTCCTGTTTCACAGCAGGCTTTGATTATCAGGACAGACTTTGAAATCAAACTCTGCATGTAGTGCATAGCCAGCTGAACTCCAGGGCAAAGTTATCACCGTGACCTGTTGCTAAATACATGGGGCTGCTGTGTTTTACAACTACTGAAGTTCTTACACTATGGAGCTTTGTTCCCAAGTATGAGTTGCAGCAATGAAATATGAACATCAGTGATGCAGATACTGTTCTGGTCAGGAGTGAGGCTGATAGAAAAGGTCACAATGTACAGCTAGTCATGGAAAGAACAGTTTTGTTATCGGCAAACTGAAGTCAAAGAGAATCCCAGTGTGTTACTTTTTGACACAGGCCCTCTGTTGTGAAGAACTCCTCTTTTCCTCAAGGCAGAAATCCAAACCCACTTAAGCTTACATTCACCCAGATGCTAAATAAATGTCAGAGAAACACTAATTTTGGTGGGCTGCTTGGAATTCAAGGTAATCCAGATGCTGGTTCAGCTTCATCTGGATGCTCATCTTGACAGGGCACTGAGAATTCAGGAAGAAGCCGGAATTCTTCCAACTGCATAAATATGTTCAGATGGGAAAACTAAGTTGTAATTTGACCCTTTGAGTGTGATTCAGTTTTTAAGATTGAGAAATGGTTACAATTACCCTAATTAAAAGGACTTCAATTATTGCAGAACATTGTTTCAGCTTTTTAGGATGACAAATCATTTTTGGTAACCAACAGCATACAAGGCAGGAGAGAGCTACAGCAGAATGATTGCTGACATTGTTTTTTATATATTTTGACAGAATGAATAGAAAACACAGAGCATAAATGGTGCCTCCACTGTGTGTGAGCTTATGAATGATCTGGAAAGTCTTCATTCACAGGTGGCATTAGAGATAATTGATTTTCCTGATTCCCCATGAGAATAGGTAGAATGCAGTAGTTTGTGGAATCACTTCTACAGTGAGTGGGTCTTTGGCACTGTTGAAACTATTGCACATATTAGGAAGTGTAACATTCATCTATTTCAAGGAATGATGCTGTTCAGGGATAGCTACAGCTAAAGCAGAAGTAATCTCAGATAATCTCACACATTAAAGAGAATTTTTAATGCAAATATCTAGTTATACTGTGCATGCATTTATTCACTTATATCAAATAGACAATTAACAGTGCAAGTACTTGTTCTGTGCAACTGAGAAGGTGTTAATGAGTGCAAGCAAATACACTTCTACATCTTAAAGCTCCTATGTCCCTTACAATTGGATTGCAATTCTTCACTGTGAATTCTTCTGATGCTTACAGCTGTAAGAGCTGATCATGTTTCTTTGCCCTTTAACAAAATTCTACAACCAGTATACAACTCCATGTATTTTCAAAACAAACAGGAAAAAAAAAAACTTGTTATGAAGGCTGATATATACAGGCCTAGGTCATGCTAGCCTGCCACTCCCAATTCTGCTGGTATGTACTTACAAACAGGATGCTAAATGTTACCACACAACTTTAAATAAAAGGTTTCAGTGAAGCCCTATTTAAAGCTTTTTAAATGTACCTTTTAAATAATAGATGAAAAGTGACAACTATCTCTTCATGTATATTATTAGTTCATGGTAATGTGTTTTTTTCAATCAATACGATGAATATTGATTCCATAAAATTCCTTACTTTAATAATGCATCTAGATATACTCAATTCTAAAATCTGAAGCCTTTGTAACACTTCTTGAGTATTGGAAGCCATTGTGTCATTCCTACCTCAGTGCAAAGCAGGCCAACTGGAATCCCCAAAAGTGCATCTCAAGCTCTTTCTCAATGTGTTAAACTTAAGCTGTCCCTAAAATTAATCTTTGTTTGAAAGTCTTAAAGCAAAATGCATCTGATTTCCTCCTTCCAGGGGCTGATGAGTCAGCTTAGACATTTTGGGAAGATGAGTTCCCAGCCGTGATGTTGTAAGCTCTGGGAGGTGTCACGAGCAGACTACAGACTGCCTGCGGTTCCATCTAGAATGATCTGAAAAAGAGGTTAAAAAGATCTGGCTTATTTGAGCATATTCATGTTTTGAAACAATCTGGCATTTCATAATACCAAAGTGGTAGGTTAAAGTCTGGAAATGATCAGTTCCTGGTTTAGGTAAATATCTACCTAGATAACACAGGATTATTCACAAATATTTGAGCATGTGAATTGTGAATGAAGCCCATGACCCCTGAGTCAATAAAGCACATCAGCACTAAGGATAGGACAATGTGTCTGGGATGCAAATCATCTTGCTCTGTAAACGGAACAGTGTCTTAACACTTCATAGTTGATGTTCAGTAAACTGTGAGAAATGCAACATACCTTCAAATAACTAATTGGTCATGATAAAGTACCCCGTGGTGGTTTTGGTGTGTAATCTCTGTGACTATGACTAATCTGTGAAAAGTAGATACAGCTGATGAGTGCCAGACACATAATATCACTATGTCAGTATCTGTTTGAAAATTGCTGCTACCACCTGGCCACAACTAAATACTTAAAAGTTTTTGTAATAAGTAAATACAACGAATCATATATATTAATCAACATTTAAATTGAATAATTAAATTTATAATAAATAATTTAAAATAAAGAGAAGTTTTAAAACTTGCACAGGTGAAATCAAAGGCTTTGAGTTTGTCAGAACATTAAAACTGATTTCCCCGCTCTCTTTCCTGATATGTTAGCATTTAAAACCAATCAGAGAGCTGTCCTTTCTTTTCTGCTTAGATGTTACTGGTATCTACAGCAAAGAATACAGAAACTTGGACTCCAACAAATAATTAAATTCTTAACTTTTCCTCGACTTTAATCACTATCAGGTTGTGTGTGTTAGGTTTATGTCTTGGAATACTTAACAACTGGTAAGGATTTAAATTAAATTTACAAGAAATGTCAAACAAATATAGTGTTTTTTCAGAAGTTCCAATGATGTTGCTGATCAGTAAGTAGTTCCTTTAAGAACTTTAAAAATATTTTCCTTAAAAATGAAAAAAGCTCTTGTAGCATTTTATATCTTGATAAACACCAGCAGGTGACAAGAGTCCTAATGAAGCCAACATAGGAGGTACATGTACTGTGGCCTAGAAAACGTGCCAAAAATAAAGCAAAGGTTGCACTTCTGTGATATAATACTTTCTGTCTCTCATCACCAAAATCCATAGATCCATATAGGACACACTGTATCTTCACACAGTATGGTTTTCTCTTAAGGTCTGTGGCTACATATGGAAAGACTTCTTGGGATTTACTCTAGCATCTTTGAATTCACACTAATAGCTTCTGAAAGAAAATTCCATGCCAGAAAAGAGGGGACTCCTCAATCAAAAGAGAAGATCCCTCAAGGAGGATGAAGTTAGGAGAACATTTAAGAGTAATTGGTGAGGTACAGTATAAGAAGTAATGCATAAAACATTTCTTTGCTTAGTGGCACTGTCATCCTTGTCCCTCACTTGTACTTTTCCAGTTTCTGTGTTCCCCCTCAGCCATAAAACCAAACAATTTCCTGCAAAATCAGAAAAGGGAAAAGGAATTGTAGAAACCATCCTACCCGTAGGTCCCTGCTATTCTATTGCTATGACTGACAAATCATACTCCCCTGTGAAAGAAATGCCTTATGCCTCTAAAGAATAACAGTTCTTACTAAACACTACAGGGTTACAAAACTTTGAAGAACTTCTGCTATTTCTGGTAACTGTGATGGAAACAGCACTTCTTTCTAAATGTAAATAAAATGCATTACTTTGGGCAAGGACAGAATCTCCTTATATCTAACAGAAAAATCTCTTACAAATGCCAGAAGCAAGAAGTAAGATTTTCAGAGATAACGCAGTCACTTATGGGTCTACTGACTTCAGATGATCTGCTACCAGTGGCAAGTTTAGGTGTTGAAGCTATAATAGGTCCCTGCTCTGGCTGCATCAGTTTTTGGGCCTGACACACACACCTTGTTTGTGCTGTCAGGGAATAGCAGGGCACCCTGCAAGAGTTGTATGGTGTCTACATTAGAGAATTGTCCATCCAATAACTATAGAGAATTTATGCATATTAGCAGTGCAATCAGTACTCCCATGTGCTGAGCTTGCAACTGCCTGTGGTCAAGCTGCTTAAGGAACAGGAGTAAGAAAACTTTGGCTGCACAGACACCTTGCACCAGTTTGCTAACATACAGGAAAGCCCCAAATCCATGGTTGAGAGCCATTAGCAAACCAGGAGGGAGTAGTGGCAACATCTGGCATTATGTTACTCATTGCAGAACATGCAGGTACATAGACCTGTGGGGTGCTAGGCTGTCTTTACCCACAAAGGTCAGGTACAACTCATTGCCTGCCAGGAGACCATGCTTCCTTATTAGGCTGTGCCTGGCAAAGGGGAATTCTCTGTTCTGTTTGTTGAAGCAGATCTACCACACAGCAAAGGATGTAAAGTTTTCAAGTCCAAGGAGAAGAAAAATGAAAGGGGAGAGTCATGCAACCCTCTGCAGGCAGGTGGCATTCCCCTCGTAGATCAATACTTCACACATTGCCATAATCAACATTTTTAATTGTTATTTGTTAAATCATTTACTGAGAAAATTTTTAATCTGCAGAATACAGAATTCTGGTCTTTCCTCCAGTACTTATTATGAAGACAAATGAAGGCAAACATAGTTGCAATACTTAGCAGAGAAAAGAATTAGCAATGAAAGAAATGGAAGAAGATATCTGCTTAACTTTGGTCAGCCCAGAAGTTTGCTGTCTAGTCTAAACTCATCTCCTCAATTCACTTTTTAGTCAGTAGGAAAAGATGAATACTTCCCAGAGTGTTATTGATCCCATCCACACTCAAAATCTGTTTAAAGATGAGGTGTTCTGTTTCTCTCCACTGAAATTTATAGAGCAATTGTATTGGTAAAAATATCCAAGATGTATCTGGTGAAATATGAACTAAAGAATCATATATCAGGTACAGCAGCTTATTCTTTAGAGACTTCATCAAATTAATATCTCTACTTGAAAATAAAGCGATTCCATAAAAATTTAGAAAATATTGGAATAAATGTCTATACTGAATTTGTAAAATGGTAGAAATATCTCTAGTAGCTTATATACTGCCCTTATATAACACATCCTGTGGATGTTACAGTGAAGAATTCTGTGCAAAAAATTCTTACAAAAATGTCTCACAAACATATAGAATCACTGCAATATTCATAATGCTTGGCTTGTTACGTAGAACATACTTGCTTTCTTCTTCTGGTCTAGCACTACAGATAATCCACATCACTTTTTTCATATCTTTTACAGTGTCATGAAATATATAGCATAATCTAGGGAACTGTGTTCATTCAGTTTAATAAGAAGGAAACTGACTAGCTTAAGAACAGAAAGAACTATCCTATTTTTTTTTACTGTTTTTTTAAGACAAAACAGGTAGAATGGAATGAAATAAAACACAGGCATACTTTATAATTGCATTTCTTGTAAGGAAACAGTCACTGAGAACTTGTGATTTTTAACATTTATAGTAGTCTTAAAGAGAGGTAACCTCTGAAATTAAGTTACATCTATAAAAATAAGAACTTATTCACACACATCTTTAAATGATAATGAAAACATGAAAATGAAAGCTTTGACCAAATGCCTTTACATATGAAGGATCTGATAACTTTCATCTGAATGGATGTTTCTATGAAGATATTTAAAACTGACCTCACCCTATTCAAAATCCTTGAGATGTATTTTTCTTCCTGTTTGGAGATCGGAGTTTGGGAACAAGTGTGTATAAGGTGAGAAAGTCTGCATGTAAAGTGGGAGCTGGATACCAGTAATCAAAATCTATGCAAAATGAAAAACCTTGTGGGTCTGAGAATAATAAAAGAGGTTAAGGTACGCAGGAAATGCTAGAAGTCATTAAAAAAGCTCTTGAAAGGGGATGTTAGAACTGCTGCCTGTAACAACATAAATTAAAATCAGCTTATTAAACTAAAAGGTCAAGAAAAAACAGCAGCTGACACTCGTATCACAGAATTTGTTTGCTGGCTGCCATCTGAACAGTAGTATCAGAAATCTCTGTGGATCAAAATAAATATTTAACTTGTAAATCTGTGCTCCCACACTGCTTTGACATTCCCTTTCCCCTCTCTTTTTTTTTTTCTTTTTTACATTTTTTTTCAACCTAAAAAGAACAAAGGGTTCTTGTCATCAATAATTCTAGAAAGGAATCAACCTCCATCCAGAGTTTTCATGTTACCAGAGCTGCTTTGTAATATCAATAATGTTTTATAAGAGCATCATGCTTTGTTTGGAGCACAGAATGCTACTGAAGTGTAGTTAAACAACAATTAATAATAGGAGCAAGCTCTGGAAACGGTGACCTATTTGCTGCCAGAGGAAAAAAAGACTTGTTTCCTACGCAAATAGTCACTCGTAGATGTTTCTCACACATGACTTGATCCCTTGTTAAAAGGAAGAGTTTATATTATAAGGACAGTATGTTACTCAGTTGAAGAGGAAAATTAATGCTATGAAGAACATTTCTGCTGTAGTCTATCTGTTAGAAAATTGAATGTAACTGGCAGCTCCTGTACCACTGTAGCAGTTTGGCACAGGCAAGTGAATTTGACCCAGACACTTGACTTCTCTTTTGCTGCTATAAGAGCTTTTAAGTCTGACAGCTCTTTCTGCCTTGCTTTCTGCCCAGCCTTGTCATGAGCTGTATTAACAGCTTCTGGAGTAAGTTTAAGTCCACAGCTTGCCCCTTTTATCTTGTTTTAGTTTCATGGTTCACTTTCAGGATTCACTACATTTTTGTTACGTTGAAGAAAGCTGGCCAAACTGGCGTGTAAATCTTGACCTGAAAATTTCCTAGTGAGGTAGCTGTTACAGCTGATCAAGAATCAGAGTTTTAAATTCAGTTAACTACTGCATATTAAATATCTTAGTAAACACATTATGCTTGAAGCTGTTAGTAACTTTCTAAGTGCTGATGTGAGTGGAGTCAACTTTCACTTGCTCAAGTAACAATTAGTTATCTCAAAACTTGTAGTAATTTCTACTTAAACTGTTAGGTAAGGCTTGACAACATTAAAATTTCTTAACCCTCAGCCTTTTGTCGAAAGTATATTCCACTGCTCTGAAGAGGTGTAGATGCTTCATCTGGCAAACCCTTGAATTTTAACAGTAGGAAGTAAAAAAAACCTAAAAGGAATTGCCATTTTCTACCTGTAAAGGGGTATCAGTAACAGATGAAAGTTATAGTCAGTGGGGGGGGGGGGGCAGGGAAAGTAAAAAAAAAAAAAAAGTACAATATTCATTGCTTACAAGAAAATAATTGGAAAGGATTACAGCATTCCCAGGAAAATTTCTACTTACCAGATCCACTGCTGCTCTCTTGAGTTATTTTTTCATCAGCTTCATCGTCGCTATCATAGTTTAATGGCTGAGAAGCTATTTCTGACTCTGTGTCTACCTGATTAGCATCTGGCTCTTGCTCAGCAAAGCTTCGCAGTGCCACAAGGCGGTGATGTATTGCTGCATACAGGTACCCAGTGTCTTTTGAGCTTCCCTGCGGAACATAAATTGCATACAGTCCAAATTAACCAAGAAGAATCTCTACTTTTCATTCAGAACCTGACTAAGAAATTTTCAAAAGTATGAATTAGCTGTATTTTGTGCTTTTTAATCAAAACAGTTCACTTAAGATTCACACGTAATAATTCATTTCAGAAAACAAATTTAAAGATAAATAATGTCAAGTTTCTTTAAGTGGTCTGAGTTTTATAATATGTAGATGTTGATTATCTTCTTCACAGCCAAGTGAAACATAAGGTTAAAAATTATTATTCCCCCTGAAGAATGGCTCAGTTTGTACTGACTACTTCATATTCCAGGCAATTTCTGAAGGTGGTTCTAGAAGTAATAAGGCACTGAAATGTTAATATCTGTATTGCATGTTTACAGAATAAATTAGAATTTCAAAACCTAACTACGAAAATAATTTGTGGTTATAAAATTTAAAGATATCATGAATTGTGCCGTTATTGTGAAATAGAATATGACATCATCAAGAAGGGTATTGAGAACTAGATGAGGCAGTGTTTTGCCAGTACATGAAGCCTTCAAGCAGTCATGTCCTGATTACTGTGTTCCGTTCTGGGCATCACACCTCAAGGACAAAGCAGAACGGAAGAAGATACAGAGAAAGGCACAAAAAATTATCAAGGGGGTGGTGCAGTTCCTTGTGAAGAATTGAGACTCTTCAGTCTGAAGGGAATGATGAGAAGGGGGTATCACTAGAGTTTTCAAAATTATAGAAGTGGTGGATAAACTGAATATGGTACAACTGTTTAGCAAATCCCACAGTAAATGCTTAATGAAGGCAGCAGGGGATTAGTGTAATGCTTATTCATAGAGTAAGAACTTCTAGAATTTGCTGCCTCAGGAGAGAGTGGGGATAGAAAGTATAAACTAAAACCAACAGGCAAAAATATAAAAGTTTAAAAAATGAATTAGAAAAATTCAGGGAAAGGTGTATCATAAAATAGATAGCGAAGGAAACTTCAAGTAGAGGAGCATACTCTCACATGCCTAATGCAACACTTCCAAACACTGTGGGTTCACAAGGTGAACAGACCATACCAAGTGTCCATACATGCTTGTGCTTCCTAAAAGCAATGCATTTGGGCACTGTTAGAAGTGTCATAGAGTACTTATCATGTTCTTATGAAGGAAATAATCTACCAGAGAGTAATTGAATGCATATGATAGCCCAATTCTCCAGCTCTGTGCATGTGGAGTAATTTCTGTCTGTATCACTTGGCAATAGGAAAAAGTATGTATTCTTCAGATTGGAATGGCATGTTTCAGTGTGTACAGGTGTACGTAACTGGGAAGCACCAGCAGCTCAGGCTTGCCTTCTGTGCTACCCAGATGTGCAGCAGCAAAGAATTATCTCCCTATAGCCAGGCATAGAAAAAAGCAATTTAGAGTTGTTCAGGTGTCTCAACTACAGATGAAATTTTCAGTGGGCACATCTGAGCTGTAAAGATACAGCTTTTCAGGATGGTAAATATGAAAGAGGCAGTTATTCAGTCTGATAATTTCTATCTGTAGCTTCCTACTTACTCATTCAAAAGCTAGAGTTCCTCTGTCACTTTAATAGGAACTCCAGCTTCTGCCACGAGGGGTGGACTCACCTCCATACATCCTCTGACTCTCCACTGTGCCAACAACACCATTAGGGTGATCACAGGTGAATAAAATCAAGCTAAAAAACTAAGCAAACATGGAAAAAAACACCCATATCAGTTCTCTGATCTCCTCTGAAGTGAGGAGGCCAGCCTTCTATGCAAACCTGGGTGACTACTACAGGACCAACCTAATGGAGTCTTGTAAACTGCCTCCTTTGTTATCAGCACCATATGACTCTTCTCCTTCACTCATGAGAAATCCTTTGGATAATACCCCTGAACCAAATGTGTCAATCATTCCTGTGACACAGAAAAAAAAAATTAAATAGCAGTTAAAAATTTCTGCTTGGAGGTGTGGGCTCCACTGACTACTACACCAGCCTGATTTATGAGCCAAGGCTTTGGTGATGCCTGCTGTGTGCTTCAGAGATTGACCAACTTGCCTTCCATACTCCAGGGTCACTGGTTGTCCAGCTGGATACCAACCATAGGGATGGATACCAGTCACCTCAGTGACAACTGCAGAAGCAGCTTCCTGCAGCACTTGTCACTCACATACACCTGTCACATACCTTGGTTCTTGTTGGGAACTGATGCCATTGAGGGGTAGTAGACTTGTGTGGGGAAGAAAAACTGTTTCCCACAGTTCTCCTAATACATATATTTTTTTACTGTCCAGAAGTGCCAGGACAGAATTTAAGGAATGTTTACATCTATATATGCTAGAAAAAAAATGCAGCAAATCTGGAAATCTAGGACGGTTCTAACTGTCAAGCTGTGCACCACAGCCATAGTTAGGTCAGTCACTGTTTGGAAATTATAGACTTACAGTGCTTGCATATACAGTACATGGTGCTTTGCTTGAATATGACATGAGACTCTTCCTGGAAGTGGTGATTTATTTTTCTCACCCAGGAGACTGAAGCCTTCCAAGAAAGGTCTACTGGGGAAGTCAGAAACATCCTTAAACTCATGTGGATGCTCTCAATTCCTAACCTAGGATGTATGTGGTACTTATTTGCAAAAAACTCCACCACATTTCCATCTTCAATTTATCAGCCCTTGTTAGAGAAAAACAGAATTCCCAAGACTATTGTCTCACATAAGGTGACATCGTAAAATCTGTGTTGTCCTCAACTGAAAAATGGAGGTGCAACACTGGATGGATTATTGCAAACACTGCGTTGCAAACCATAGCAGAAAACTGCTACCTTGTACGAAAGTAACCTGTGAATATGTAACTACCTGTGTAGAAATTCCTACCCTGTTGCTTCCATTGCTGCATGTGACCCTGTAATGACATCCATTCCAGAGTCTGGAAATATCTGTCCTAAGGACATATCCCATCTTCACACCTTCACACTATTTTCTCCTTTTTTTTTTTCTTTCTTTTTTTTTCTTTCTTTCTTTTTTTTTTTTTTTTTAATAGTATCAAGGGATAGCACTTCTAACTAATTTCATAATAAAAGCCAAGTAACAGCTAAGCTAATTGTAACCTCACAAAGCACAGAAGTTCATTTGCCAAAACCAGAGCCTCAGCAAGACTTCAGAATCATAAAAGAAATAAGGACTTGAAGAGCACTTTTACCTTTTGCTTACCTGAATTAGAAATACTTGAACAGAGTGGTCCTCTTGGTCTGTTGCAGTGAAGCACAGGCTCTTCCTGTTTGCCCTTTTTATAACCATTTGATCCCAGAGTCGGGTGTTAAGAATTAGTCTCAAGCTGCCTTGATTTCGCATAACTAAAATAAGAAGGTTTACACGATAAGTCATTGGAACCATCTGTATTTTTACTATAGCAGTTTTATGGACCACTTGTACACAACCAGTATTTTCATTAATTACTCTTTTTAATTTGGTCTAAAACCTGACATGATTAGATGATATTATTATTATTATTATTATTATTATTATTATTGTTGTTGTTGTTGTTGTTGTTGTTGTTGTTGTTGTTGTTGTTGTTGTTGTTGTTGTTACTGTTGTTGTTATTATAGTACCAAAATGTATCAGTTTCTTTCAATATATCTGGCATTCAAAGCAAATATATCTGCTGAAACTGTGTAATACGGAACAAAAAATAACAGCACAGTAAAAACAACATTCCAGAACTGACTTGAAACAGAGCTCCTGGAAAAGCAGAATCAACAAAAAGCAATCTATCAGACTGCTGACTGTGCTAAAGAGGCATTGCAGCAGAAATGCACAGAACATAACAACATGTGCAAGCATGAGTGTACAAAATAAGTGAAAAGCGTCCAGTGCCTCAGTCTGTAACACAGCTAACTATACCAGGCAACATTAAAAAGATTTGCAGCAATTTGACTTAAATGAAACTAGCTACTCAGTTTTAAATGTGCTGAAGTAAGTTTGTGGCTAGCAATAGCACAAGTTTTTTAGTGTTTCGTGTGTGTTACTTTGTTATTTAATTCTTACTTAGCCTTGACCGCAACATTCCATCTTTATTGCTAGAAGTGTCATTAAGCCTCAGGGATCCACTGCCTCTTTCAGTCCAGGTTAAAGAGAGCTTATTAAACACAAAGAGCTTGCAGTTTATCTGAAAGATAAATACATGATGGAAATGGACAGTGTTAATTTTATTGGTTCTAAAACTTTATGTTTTAAAACCTTTTGATACAGCTTTTAATATCCATATGCAGGTATTCAAAGCTAAATATATAGATATATATCCCCATCATTACTTATAAAGAAATGGCTTGCAGATCTGCACTAAACTTCCTATTGATCATGGAAAACATTCAGCATGAATGTCAGTTTAGTTTTTCAAGTACTTCATTAACTCTTCACCTGTGAACCTACTAACGCAGCTGAACGTGTTGCAAGTGTTCTACAATCTTATTTTCTCACTCTTTAGAAACATTGTGCAGCCCAGGATACTGGCACTTCTCCTAGAAGAGTACTGCTTCAAAGAGAATTAAACTTCCATGTTCTGAGAAGATAAAATAATGTAACTTCCATGTTAAGATTTTAAAAATAATATACATCACTGCTATTTTCTGAGCAAGTGAGAGATTGAAGATTAAGATTAGCAAGATACATCCTGCTAGGCCAGAAAGATAATTTGTATTTTAGATTAACTATAAAACTTATTACTTTGACAACACATTGCTTTCCCCTCCCTCCAAAACAAATGGTCATAAAAAATATTTATACAAGTCACTTCCAATTTTGAAGTTTTAGTCACTGCTGATGTCCTGTGTAGATGCTTATAAAGTACAACTGTGAAACAAAGTTCTGAAGCAGCCACTTACTGAAAGTGATTATAAAATGAACAAATATAGTATGAAAGAGAAAATATTAGCCTATAGAAAAAGTGGTTATGTCTTTAAAAAGTGAAAAATTAAAATATAAACTGAAGTTAGTTTCAGATTCCTGCAATCTGCAGTTGATCTAGATGTTCTTTTCAACAATAAAACTGCTCATTGTCAAGGCTTTATGAAATACACACCTGCAATACATTGTGTTCTGCTTCTTCCCCAGTTATAACTTCAACTTTATCTAACAGAACTTTCTCCACTGGCTTAGAAATACAAGCAGTTGCTGATTCCGTTAGTGTTGTATTCCTCAACAAAGCTGTTTCTTCAGGGGAAAAAAAAAAAACAACAAACCTCTTTATGGGATTATTTTTCAGGACAACAAATCTAGCACATAAAATGGCCTGTGACTTTATTAATCCCTGCGGTGTCTAATATTATTTATTGTTATTAATAAGTTTTTGGCCAAAGCATAAATAGAAGAGAAAAAGAAAAAGACTGGAATACTCTAAAATGTCTCACCTGTTTAGTTTCATTTTGAATTGACCAGTTCTGCAGTTGCAGAGGTTTGCCCTTAAGGGCAGCTTGCAGAAACCAGCCCTAAATAACAGAATCATGGAATAATTCAGGTTGGAAAAGACCTATAAGATTCTCCAGTCCAAACTTCTAACTAACTCTACTAACCTAGACCTACCAGCCCACTGCTAAACCATGTCCCTAAGCACCATATCTATATGATTTTAAGCACTTTCAGGGATGGTGATTCAACCACTTCCTTGGGCAGCCTGTGCCAGAGTTTAATAACTGTTTTTGTAAGGAAGTGTTTCCTAACATCCAACCTAAGCCTCTCCTGACACAACTTGAAGCCATTGCCTCTTGTCCTGTCACTTGTTACTTGGGTGAAGAGACTGACACCCACTTCACTACAAGCTCCTTTCAGGCTGTTGTAGAGAGATAAGGTATACCCTCAGTCTCCTTTTTCTCCAGGCTAAACAACCCAGTTCCTTCAGATGCTCCTCATATGACTTGTTTTACAGACCCTTCACCAGCTTTATTGCCCTTCTCTGCACACACTCCATTACCTCTTTCCCGTATTGAGGTCCACAAAACTGAACACAGACAATCATTTCCCTACCCCTGCCAGCCACGCTATTTCTGATACAAGCCAGGGTGCTGTTGGCCTTCCTGGCCACTTGGGTGCACACACTGGCTCATATTCAGCTGCTGTTGACCCACACTCCCAGCTCCTTTTCCTTGGCCCATCTTTGTGTGGTCTGCAAACTTACTGAGGGTGCACTCAATCACCTCGTTGAGATAAAGATATTAAACAGGAGTGGCCCTAATACTGAGCCCTGGGGGCCACCACTGGTGACTGGCTGCTGACTGGATTTTACTCTATTCACCCCAACGCTTTGGGCTCAACCACCAAAGAGTATGCATGTCCAGGCCTAGGACAGCCAGTTTCTCCATGAGAATGCTGTGGGGAACAGTATCAAAGGTTTTACTGAAGTCTAGGTAGACTATCCACAGCCTTTCCCTCATCCAATAGGCAGATCACTTTGTCATAGAAGATCAGGTTCATCAAGCAGGACCTTCCTCTCATAAACCCATGCTGACTGGGCTTGATCACCTGGTTGTCCTATAAATGGTGCATAATGGCACCTGAGGTTATCTGTTCCATAACCTTTCCTGCCACCAAGGTCAGACTGACAGGTCTCTAGTTCCCTGGACCATCTTTCCAGCCCTTCTTCAAGATGGGTATCACATTTTCCAACCTCAAGTACACTGGGACCTCCTCAGTTAGCCAGGACTTCAGATCAGTGATGGCAAGTGGCTTGGTGAACACTTTGCCAGCTCCCTTAGCAGCCTTGGGTGTACCCCACCGGGCCCCATAGACCTGTGTGTATCTAAGTGATGTAGCAGGTCACTAATAATTTTCTCTTGGACTATGGAGGTCTTATTCTGTTTGCCCTTCCTGTCTTCCAGGTCAGGGAACTGGGTATCGAGAGAACAACTAGTTCTACTGTTGAAGACTAAGGCAAAGAAGGCGCTAAGTACCTCAGTATTTTCCTCATACTTGGTCACTGTGCTTCCTCCTGCATCCAATAAATGATGAAGATTCTCCCTAGTCCTCCTTTTGTTGTTAATATATTTATAGAAACATTTTTTGTCTTTCACTACAGTGGCCAAGTTAGCTGGGCTTTGGCCCTTCTAATTTTCTTCCTGTATAGCTTCACTACATCTTTGTAGTCCTCGTAAGTTGCCTGCCCCCTTTTCCAAGGTCCATTTGTTTCTGAGTTCCAGCCAAAGCTCTCTATTTAGTCTGGTCTTCTTCCCTGTCAGCTCATCTTTCAAGACCTGGAGATAGGCTGCTCCCGTGTCTTTAAGACTTCCTCCTTGAAGTATTTTCAGCCTTCCAGGGCCCCTTTGCATTTCAGGACACTCTCAACTCTTCTCCAAAACAGGCCAAAGTCTGCCCTTCAGAAGTCCAAGATGGAAGTTCTGCTGGTTCCCCCCTTGCTTCTCCAGTAACTGAAAACTCTTATCATTTCATGATCACACTGCCCAATCCCCCACACAACCTCTTCTCTTAACAAGCAGCAGGTCCAGCAGACCTGAGTTTTCCAAGTGAAGCTTGTCTGTCCTACTGCTGTGCATAAATAAATAATGAAAGACATATGTCCCAAGATTCAGAATAGTTACATGTATAAAATGAACATTTGACAGGAACACGAAAGGACAGGATTTGAAAGGAAAAACATTCTTACAGAACTTTATGTATTTGCATACTCTGTGTTTTCCATAGGCTTTAATTTTTTTTTATTTTTTTTTTTTTTACTTGTAAGAATGTTCATACAAAGAGGATCCAATACATCCATTAGTAAAGAGGGGAGCAAAATTTGGCAAGAGGGCTCAAGATAGTGAACTACTTGTGAGTCCCTCACAGCTTAAGTTTACATGGCTTGGCTAGTAGAAAAGAGTACACCAGAGTCACAAACAACCCCTGAAATCAATCTGCATAGGAGCTTCAATCCCAAATGAGAACACAAATATGGCAAAGCAATTTGTATGAACAGTCTCAAAATAAAAGCAGCCAACAACTTAAAATTGCACTTTAACAATGCAGTCCAAAAGGCCTTCACAAAGTTCACTGCATTTTTTTTCTAGTAATAAATAATAATTATCTGTAAAGCTCTGTCCTTTCCTGAGTAGCTTAGATTATGAATTCTGAAGTTAGTCCAGTTTAAATGTCGTAAAACAAGCTGTAGCTGCTTTCTGAACATAGATTTTGGCACATACTGCAAGTGTACTAGTGACTGGATAACTTGAGAATAGATGAAAATTATTGACCACCACTCATTCGACATCCTCTAAGATACAGTGAAACATATAATAATAAAGTTAACTGTACTTTAGTTGAGTTTGCTGAGAATGCTTACTTGTTTGTGGACTGACATAAAAAGATTCTATGTACATGGATGTTATTTCTCCTTTGTATGAATCGGCTTCATTACACAGCTTGGGATGCTTTTCAGGGCTCTAAGAAAAATGGGAAATAAGAATTCCTGTTTAAATAGAATGGCTAACTGAATCAAACTGAATATTAAATTATTTAATGAATGCTAAGCTGAAGCTTTGCAATTGTAATATCTAAGAGTAAAACTGACTCAGATGATAAAATTTCAGTCTCTAGTGGGAGTAATTTTATTATCATAAAATCAATACATCCTTCTTCCACCAAAAAGAATGGCCTCTTTGTACGAATTCTGGACTAGGATTTAAATCCACTGAAAGACTTAGATGTTTAAATACCAGCTGATTTCCAGTTTAAGCACTTAAGCCCCGGAATAATAGTTCAAGATCCCCAGAGACCACAAAATTCAACTCAGAGGAATTAAAAACTTCCATGACCTTCAGTTTTCGCAGATGAAGGTTCTTAGGCATGTCTAAATAAATGCTTCTGGCTCCTAACAATAATTAGTAGCTCAGCTCCTACCTTTTAACTAAATCCTGGCCAAAAGTCACACCCAGACCTATGGCTGCCAAGATTTTTCACTGGCAGATATGTATACTGCTTTCATTCTACTTCTGCTAGAAACTGAATTTCAGTTCCATTTTAAATGTTGCAGTCCTCAGCTTGGGAACCACCTTTTGGTCTGAATTTGCTTCAGTACTTGATCCATGAAACTGTCTCATAGTATGCACAATGTAGTTTAATGTGGACGCAATCTAGAATGGGTGTTTAACTTTCTCCTTACATTAATTTCTCCCACCTCTTACCAGTTATGGTCGAAACTATTAAAGTAGTGGACACCACATTATTTCATATTGTGGCTGTCCCACTTTACATGGAATACATTAAAAAAACTTATTTTGGTAAAAAAAATGAGCAAAAGAGAATAAGTGCATACTGATATCGATTAGTAATTAGAGTACTTACCTAAGATGGGAAGAATAAGGATGCCTAACCCTACCCTAACCTCTACCCCTACAGAAAATATTTAGATATTTTCTCCTTAACAGTCATTGGAATAATATTTACTCATATCTTGAAAATAACAGAAGGAACTAAAAAGAATTAACCTCTAAAAAAAATTAAACTCCTAAGCACATTAACCTTGATAAAATATCTGCCACCATTTACAGATCTTACCAGAACTCTTTCATCCATGTTTTCTCCAAACACAAAATCAGAATTGCTGCTCTTTTGTACACTTCTGTCTGCAAATAGCTGACTTCTGTGGGAACAAAATAACATGAGATTTAGAACTATTTAGAACTTTGTACAGAATATAAATAAGTTAATGCATTTACTTTACTATACCTTACATCAAAGACAAACAAAAAATGACTGCTTAAGTAATCAGACAAATTCTTTAAACTTTTTTATACCATTTCAGTCTCTAATGGGAGTAATTTTATTATAATAAAATCAATACAGCATTCTTCCAAGAAGCAGTTCTGTTGCTCTTCAGAATAACATTGTCCCTACTGCATTACAGGCCTTCCTTGGCCATCCATCTAACATCTTGGAAAGGAAGAAGGGCAGTGCATCTTAATACACACAGTTCCTATTCATATAAATACTGCAAAAATGTAAAGGCATGATGGCAGGTGGCTTATGATGAGGTATAACTAAAACTGGAAAGGAAGACCCTTCTATTCTTCAACTACCTGTTCCACAGATGTACTTAAAATGAGAAGTGAAGAAAACTAAATACTCCTTTGGTACTAGACAACTACAGTTTGGAGATACAGACTAGGGAGAAAAATTAATAAGGTAGATAAATCACTTTAGGATCTGCAGTGTGACTGGTTTTGGCAGAGGCCATATTAAAACAACACTTGTCCTTCTTATGTCCCTTTTTCCTTCTCAGTGTCTCAGATTTTTCAGATTAAAAAACAATTTATTTTTTTAATTGCCACTCTGAGTTTAACTACTCCCAGTTCGTCTCTTATTTTTTAGGTGTTTCTAAGAGAAGGATTTGAACATTTTTCTAAGTAGTGACATAGTCACAACTTGTAAAAAGTACATTACTTGTGGATTACATTAAAGAATATTGTAATATAAGTAGAGTTGTGATTTTAAATACTAATTATACAGCCACTTTAATTTAACAAGGTTCATTTTTTACAAGAGTCATTAGAAAAGTCCTTGTAAATTTATTTGTGTGGTTTCTGCTGTTGCCTTCTGTTGCTGTTCTTTGTTTTGTTTTGTTTTTACAAAAGGCTTGTAGGTTGTTCATGCTTTCTGTAGAGCTTAATCACTGCATCCCTTCCTGGCAAAGGCAAAACCATCCAAGTTCTTAACCCCTTCTTTCCATAAGGATGACTTGGCAGGAAGATGATCTGATGCTCTGTCACAAACTGCACACTTCAGCACCCCTTACGTGCTCTTCCAGATCATTTACCACCCTTGGCAGGGCTTAACAGCACATATACCATGCAGAGGATATTCCTGATACTAAGCTGGGTTTCTTGCCAGAACTTTGATGATTGCCTCTAATATTTAGTTTCAGTGATCACAACTACAGTGTGCTTGAATTTTCCTCAGAAGGCATTCCCAAATACAAGCTTTCTCCAGTTGATATATAAGGAAAAAAAATTCTTTAACATGGTCCTGCTTCATATGTTGCTAAGACTAAGAGTAAATGAGAAAAATAAATCAGAAAATCCATCTCTTTTCAGCCTTTCATATGTGTTTTGGGCCTCTTGAAGCCTTTCGTATGTGTTTTGGGCCACAAACAGGGAATCTGAAGTGTGTTTCTTATCCTTAAGAAAACTCCCAACTGAAATTGATAGAATTGTGATTGATTTCAATCCTGAAATTTCATCTGCTACTTGTAAGCTGCTCCAGTAGCAATTTAGTAAGGATAGCACTCCAGGAGAGCTAAAAGCCCAGAAACTAGATCTTTGTCTCAAATAAATAATGTGGGAAATAGTTTTTTATTATTTTCAGAAATGTAAGGGAAAAGTCATCTTTCAGAGAGCTAACTGGAAGTACCTACCTTAAAGTCTTATAAAAACCTCAATACACTTCTATTGCTGTAGGAGAAGAACTAAATGTGCCAGGGATGACATTGCCATGGAGATGTGAAAAAAGATACTGAATTCAATGAACGGCAACTAGCAATGAAGAACGAGAGAAACAGAAATGTGGATAAGATAGTGCAAAGGGATGATGAGAAGGGGATAGATCCAGGTACTGTCTGTCTCAGAGTGCCCAGAAAGGCCTGAGCAGCTGCCAGTTTCAGTGCTGGTCTTGAACCCTGGCAGTTTTCCATACAAATCCTTGTGCAAAGTTCAATACATGACCAGAAGCCTGCATTTTCCAGTATTAAATGTCTGTCACTTACAACACAATCTACTTACAAAGCTTTTAATCAGACTAGAGAAACTGCAATTTTCTCCTTTCCTGTTCATTATTAAAGCCAGTTGAGGAAATGGAACTGTCAGTGGTTTCCTGGGACATGGTCAGACACAGTAATTGCAGAGGACCAACAAACCATCTTCATTCATCTCTTTAAGACCCGTATCACACACAGAAGAAGAGGTGGAAGAGAAGGGAAAGTAGGAGGGATGTTTCCAGGCAGCAGCAATTCCTGCTGTTGAGTCTCTCTGCGTTTTATTTTTTGTAGATAAATGTCAATAGTTACACCTTGATAGATAATTAAAAACAAATATGAAAAAATCTTTTCTTAGCAATGAGTAGATCTGGCTGCCATGTTTGCTATAGTTTAGCACGTAAATTGAGTTTAATGAAACTGTGTGTTTGAGTACTTATGCTAAAAAGATTTTACTAAAGTGTTTTAAAGCATCAGTCACTTAATATGGAACAGAAGAATGGCACTAACACTCCCCTGAAGCCTCAGAAGGGCAGTAAGCACCCGATTGAATTTAAATTATTTTTAAACTCTTAAATTACACCAACATTCATAGACTCATAGAATCATTAAGGTTGGAAAGGACCTTAAAGATCATCTAGTTCCAACCCCCCTGCCATGAGCAGGGAACCCTAACATTAGATCAGGTTGCACAAAACCTCATCCAACCTGGTCTTAAAAACTCCAGGGATGGCACATCAACAACCTCCCTGGGCAACCCATTCCAGTTCCTCAGCACCCTTATAGTGAAGAATTTCTTCCTAATATCTAACCTAAATCTCCCTCTCTTAGTTTAAAACCATTACCTGTTGTCCTATCACTATCTTCTCTGATGAAAAGCCCCTCCCCAGCTTTCCTGTAGCTCCTTTCAAGTACTGGAAGGTGCTACAAGGTCTCCCCGGAGCCTTCTCTCTCTCTCTAGGCTGAACAACCCCAACTCTCTCAGCCTGTCATCATAGCAGAGGTGTTCCAGGCCTTTGGTCATTTTTGTGGCTCTTCTCTGGAACCTCTCCAAAAGGTCTATAGCTTTCTTGTGCTGAGGGCACCAGAGCTGTACACAGCACTCCAGCTGGGGTCTCACCAGAGCAGAGCAGAGGGGCAGAATCACCTCCCTGGCCCTGCTGGCCACACTTCTTTTGATGCAGCCCAGGATGCAGTTGCTCTCTGGGCTCCAGCACACACTGGTGGCTCATGTCAAGCTTCTCATCTACTACCACCCCCAAGTCCTTCTCCTCAGAACTGCTCTCTATCCATTTTCCCCCCAGCCTGTATTTGTGCCTGGGGTTGCACTGACCCAGGTGCAGGACCTTGCACTTGGCCTTGTCGAACTTCATGAGGTTGGCACTGGCCCACCTCTCCAGCCTGCCAAGGTCTCTCTGGATGATCTCCCTTCCCTCTGGGGTGTCAATAACACCACACAGCTTGGTATTGTCAACAAACTTGATGAGGATACACTCAATCCTACTTTTCATATCTCCAACAAAGATGTTAAACAGCACTGGTCCCAATACTGACCCCTGAGGAACAACCACTCTTCACTTGCCTCCTTTTGGACACTGAGCCATTGACCACAACTCTCTGGGTGTGGCCATCCAGCCAATCTATTTATCCACTGAGTGGTCCATCTGTCCAATCCATCCCTTGTCAGTTTGCAGACCAAGATGTCATGTGGGACAGTGTCAAATGCCTTGCACAAATCCCGGTAGATGACGTCAGTTGCTCTGCCACCATCCACCATCTCTGTAGCCTTGTTGTAGAAGGCCAACTTCCCATCCAATGCCAGCAGGCCCCTGTATATCAAACCATTCAGGAGTTTTGTCCCCTACCCCCATCAAGTCTAGTTTAAAGCTCTCTCCATGAGTCCTGCCAACTCCTGACCAAGAATCTTTTTCCCCCTTGTTGATAGCTCAATGCCTTTGTTTGCTAGCAGACCTGGTGCCCTGTAAACATCTCCATGATTGAAAAACCCAAAGTTCATCCGATGGCACCAGCTTCTAAGCCATACACTAATCAGTTGTGTTTTCCTAGTCCTTTCAGCTTTTCCTGCCACTGAAGGAACTGAGGAAAAGACCACCTGCGCTTCTGATCCCTCAAGCATTTAGCCTAGTTCTCTGAAATCCCTTTCCATCGCCCTGGGACTTGCCTTGGCAACCTCATCAGTGCCCACCTGCACGACCACTGGTGGGTAGTGACCAGAGGGCTGCACCAGCCCTGGGAGTTTCTCAGTAACATCCCTAACCCGGGCCCCAGGGGGGCAGCAGACCTCCCTGAGGTTGGGTCTGGCCCACATATGGGGCCCTCAGGTCCCCTCAAAAGAGAATCTTCTACAGCAATTGGTTTCCTTTTTTCCTCAGCAGAGGCAGTCCTAACGCATGGGGCAGACTGCCCCGGCAGGTCCCTGGACGGGCCTTTGTCAGTAACCTCAGTTACCTGAGTTTCCAGGGCCATATCCCTGCTCTGTAAGGGCACACGTGAAGGTGAGGGAAGCCGGGTTCGCCTCTTGCCTGGAGCAGGGACCCGCTTCCAGTTCCCCTCTTCTCTCAGGTCCCCTGCCTCTGCCAGGTGACAGGAAGGCAGAGGATCCTCTACTTCTCGTGAAGCCTCCACCTTAAGGTTTTGTCTCCAGGATGGTAGGGTAATACTCCACCAATCTGCTTCTCTTTCCCAGTCCCGGATACTCCGTAATCTTTCCACCTCCTCTTCCAGCTCAGCCGCTGGGCTGAGCGAATCACTCCCCTGGTCACAGCACACACAGGTGCTCTCTCTGCTCTCCCCCGATACGACTGCCGGGCTGAGACACTCTGCGCTGCCAGAGACCTGCACAGCTGCATCTTGAGAGGCACCCCTGTCGGGGCTGCCACTGGCCTCCTGGCAGCAGTGTCCGCCCCATGGCTAGGTCCTCTTCAAGGGGGGGATGATCCCTAGCCGAGCTCTTACCCAGAACCAAGAGGGGCCCGTGCCCGGCTCCGCACGCCCTGCCTGCACAAACTGCCCCACGATCTGCCGCCCCAGGCCCCTCTGCCGCCCCGCGCCCTGTCTGCGGCTCCGGGTCTCCGCGCTCCCCAGGGGCTGCTCCTCTACCTGAGGGGGTCAGGCCCCGTCCCTTTGCCTCTGCCCACAGTGAGTCAGAGCTGCTGCTCCCCAGAAGCTCTCACTCCCCCGGTTTCCTTGCGGAGTAGCCGCTGCAGAGGGGTCCACCGGCACGATCCCTTGCTCTGGTGTCCCTCGCCTCAGTGGCTTCACTGAAAATTAGTCCCATCAGGCCCCATAGATTTATGCACCTTCAGGTTCTTTAGATGTTCACAAACCTGCTCTACACCCATGGCAGGGGGTAATTCACTCTCCCAGTCCCCCAGTCCCAGTTTTCACTTGTTGTGGCCTTTGTGTTGCGGCTGGAGCACTTGCCAGAGAAGACTGAAGCATAGAAGTGATTGAGGACCTCAGCCTTCTCAATATCCTGTGTTGCTACCTCACCCGTTTCCTTCAGGAGAAGGCCTACATTCTCCTTGGATGTCCTTTTCTCCCCAACATACCTACCGAAGCTTTTCTTATTGTTCTTAACATCCCTGGCAAAACTTAATTCCACCTGGTATTTGGCTCTCCTGACCTGATCCCTAGCTGCTCGGACAACCTCTCTGTAATCCTCCCAGGATACCTGCCCTAGCTTGCACCTCTAGGAGCTGCTTACTCATCCACGCCAGCCTCTTGGGAGTTTCTACCTGACTTCCTCTTAGTTGGGATGCAACGGTCTTGGGCCTGGAGAAGGTGATCCTTAAATATCAGCCAGCTTTCATGGGCCCTTCTACGCTCCAGGATGTTATCCCAAGACACTCTCTTGAGCAGATCCCTGAAGAGGCTGAAATCTGCCTTTCTGAAGAGTAGTAAGCTTGCTGTGAGCCCTCCTTGCTGCCCTAAGGATCTTGAACTCCACCATTTCATGGTCACTACAACCTAGGCTGCCCCTGAGCTTAACATCCCTCAACAGTCCTTCCTTGCTTGTCAGGACAAGATCCAACACAGAGCATCTCCTGGAACTAATGAGACACAAATATCCCAAGCAAATTAGCAAGCCTTCTTTTGAAAAAGAAAAGGCAAGGAAATACCATTAAGCACTTTTAAGTCTCGTAACTTGTCGGCACTGAAACACTATATTGTATTTCTATATCCATTTACTCAAGAAAAAGCCACTAACCTATCTTTTCCTAGATACTGTCCAGGTGACAGAAGGTAACTGGACTTGGAGTATCAATACTAACTGACTTTGAAGTCAGCACCATCTTCCCTTTACCTTTTTCAGTATGTGCATTACCATCATTCTGAAACTCCTAAAATATGTTGTGTGTCTCCTTATTGTCCTCACAGGGCATCACCACAGCAATATTTGTGACAGCAAAGGACAGGATGGCTCTTCCAAAACCACACTGGCTGCCCTTTAATGATACTTTTTTTGTTGATAAAGATTAAGAATAAAGATTAAGTTGTCTGTGCATCTAAAAATCCCTTATCTCCTCAGAACCCCAGCCCTGTGTATCTCAAATGCTGCATGCAGAATCCCTTATCTATTGCCCATCCAGCCCAGAAGAAGACTGAATAGACTCCTTTGCAGCTACTGCATTCTCTGCCCTCTTTGTGTGGGAGGGGGAAAGGAGACAACATCACAAATGTGTTCTGTGTTGCCCTAGCAATTTTGAAATGTCATTCTCTCATCATAACTGAGCTCAGGCATATTCCTGATGTTCACAACTTCCACGTAAATAAACCCTCACTGACCATCAGCAAGCAGTATTAATACTGACAAAGATAAATTGCCGACTAACCACAGACCTAACATTCTCATGAGCTAGTCTCCAGAGAGAGATAATAGCTCACTTTTGCCCCAATATGAGCTCTTTCAGCCATATACAGAGGCAAGGACATGGGGCAACATTCTAGGCCAAGGAAGTCAGCTTCCTCAGGCAGAAATTCTGAAGTCCATCCTGATCAACCCATGTCTGCACAAAGATACCACCCTATTAGAGTCATCAGAGTTAGTTCATGCCAGAAATTCTGGCATGTGCATGGAAGTAGACCATCAGTTGCAGAATTCACCTTGTCTTCCAGATCAGTCCTGTACGGTTTTCTTCATGTCTCCTGTGTGCAACATGGTGACATATATTGGTAATTCCTGAGTTTCTCTGCATCTGCTTATGAGATGCTGCAGCTATACTATCAGAAGAGAATTGTCCAAAGGGACAGAGATGACTGTAAACATTCAAAGCTGTGACATTTTTTGAACTGCCAAAGCTGCGCAATCTGGCAAAGCAAAATTGTTTCTGGTTTATGGATTGCTAATCAGAAACAAACTGTCCCACAGAGGTTAATTCCTGACAGGAGTCCATTTCTTATGGCATACAAAGCTAGTGCCAGTACCCACAAATCCTGGCACCACACACAACTGCCAGTGAGCACTATGTGGGTGTGGGTGGCATGGGCTTAGTACAATGGTAGACATGCGTAGGACAAAAGGGCATGCCATAGGCCATGTGACAAAATGATGTAGACATCACAAATAAAAAAACTTACTGCGATGTTTTAGAGCTAGAAGGATTCATGGTAGTAGATGACCTTGCTGCTGGTTTGGATCCTACTGAATTCTCAGCTGGGGAAAAAGAGCTGTCTTCAGATAGCTAGGAATAATAAAACCAAATAAAATACTATGTCAGTGATCCATCAATTCCACGGAAACTCATACAGCAACTTGCTTGAAAATCATGCAGTGCAATAATCAACTGCTTTAAAACAGCACTGGGTTTTGTTTGTTGGTTGTTTTTTGGGTTTTTTGTTTTGTTTTTGATTTGAGCAGCAAACTTAAAGCCAGTAAAATTACTTTTATTTTTACCTGAACATGTGCTTCTTTCTTAGTTACTAGAGATACTACAGGATTTTCAGGACAGGACAGGACTTGTGGGGGTTGCAAAATGGCAGGTCTAATGACATTCCACAGTTGACTTTGTGACAAGGATCCTTGCAAAATACAAAGACAAAATATGTAAGCAGGGACTTTTTCTTCACATGTAATCCATAGTTATGTATCTTGTCTCTTTAACCGAAAGCTTCAAAGCATATTTAAATAACACATTACTGTTTACTTGCTACATACTCTGAGAAATTGTAATCCCTTCTAAAATACACAACTCGGCATGACAGCAACCTCTGTTATCCTATCAGAATAAAAATTTAATGCATTATATTAAAAAATATAGTTATTTATAAAATATATTTGTATTTATGTGTTTAAGTATATCTTTTTATATCTACTTATATTTCCTGCTTTGTGGTAGAGCTATCTTCTGGTATTTCAAATTTTATCCTGCACCTGCACACAACAAGAAGGTTCTTCATTGCCTTTTTGAGTAGAGTTACTCAGTTAGAAGTGGGGAATTTCACTATTCAAGGTTATATCCAGTTAACTCAGGAACTAAGGAGCCAGAGCAGGGGCTCAGAACAGAGCTCACAGGATATTTACACTGACAAACAACTTATGAATCTCATAAAGATACTTAGCCTATGTCAGCAGAAATGAGTTCTCATTTTTGTCTTCTGTGTCTGTTAAGAACAAATTTGTGGAACTACAGTGAAAAAATACAGCAATGACAGTTACCTTCTTTTGTACTTTTGATCCAGTCAGTATTTCTTTGAAAAGCAGCTGAGGTCATGAATATGTTATTCTTCTTTACTACAGAACAAGAAATATGAATTTCAATAATGAGTAATAACAAATTTCAATTATTAATTCACATTTCTGTATCCCCTCCCTATTTTGGTGGTACATGAGCAAAATTGCAACCTCTCCATCTAAACAAGATCTCTGAGATAACTGTTACTGTCTACATTTTATAGATGGATGGACTCAGCCATAGAAAGCACCATGGGTTTTCTGGCTACGTCAGAGACCAAAGTATTTTGGATATTAATGGATGTTTTAGACTCATAACATCCTTCTTCAGCTTTGAAAACCAGGTGCTGCTGGTTTGCAAAAGCTATTGGCAATTCTATCTGGTCCAGTCTTAGGCATTTTTAAAATGTGTACACGAGGCCCAGTCACATGAGAATAAATAAAGGTGTCCTGCCCTGTCCTGGCAAAAAGGCTTTAACAACTTACTATAATAACAGGATTGCACTACTAGTGCTTTCACTGTTTTAGAAAAGATACCAAACACCAGCCAGAAAGTGATGGCAACCATCTACCATGTCCTGTAAAATGACACAAGTGACATTCTATACATAATCACTAATTTTTCATGGCAGAAATAGTGTGGTTTGTTGCTGTAACAATGTTGTGTCCTCTTAATAATGCTTAGGAATCCTTTATGCCAATGTCTGTCAAGGACCTGTCTCTGGTAAGAGACATAGACTAGGATTTAAGACCTGTTCCCATTAGTTGTAAGTCGTAGCACACTCCCAGGGTAACTGGTTAGGAGGAAGACAGTCTCCTAGGAGAGAAAATTATATTCCTCCAGGAATGACCATCATTAAATTGCAAGCAAACTCATTCATTTAGTCACTTTAACTTCACTCTGTTTTTTCAAGTACAATTTGCACCACACTGTGTAAATGCTTATTTGCAAATTACTCAGATTCCTCCCAAGCATTGAGGATTCCCTAACAATAAATACAAAAAACATTTCTTCTATTGAACTGCCAGTCCTACTCCTAAAACATTCCCTTCTCCTTTCCAAATACCACCCTAATCCAACACACTCCAGCTCTGTCCTGCAGCATTCCTGTAAACTTCTTTATTTTAGATAATACCTGTGTTGTTATCTTTTTTTTTTTTTTTTTTTTTTTAATTACCTGGGTGGGAGGGAGGGAAGGCAGGAAGGATGATAAAGGAAGATAATCTCCCTCTTTTCTGAGCAAAAGTTGTGTCTGAAAGGATGAGAAAGAAATGATCATTTGTTTGGGGGAAAAAAAAATAATATTTTAAGATTAGTCAATTTAATGTCATCCCTTCACAGGCAGTAAAACAGATCACTATCTGCCAACTGTCAGCTTTCTGAAGTAGACTACTAGGTTATGCCTCTGCTGCTGAATCAGAGAGGTCTCTGGGGCCAACTGGCAATGTAACACTTCTGCCTTGGAGATGGCCATTTGGAGAGGTTCAAAACAGAACCAGGGAGGGAGCTATCTGTTAGGCAGTGTCAACAATCGGAGGTCAAACTCTCAACTTTCCTCCTGCACCCTGCATTAATTTTTGGTATAGGCATACCCTAAAATTTCTACCATATCTTTGATTTTCTGTGTATTACCTCAGTATAATTTTCAAAGTAAAACAAACTTAGCTTATCTTGAATCCTCTTAGCTGCATTCAGGGGTGTCAGGATTAGGTAAACAAAATATACTGTACACATATTACCATCTGAAATCAGAAATAACTTTCTGGTCCCATCTGTATATGAATTAAACATTGTAAAATCCAGATCAGTCCTTCTGCATGGTAGCCTCAGTGAGTTGTGTGCATTTTCCATGGAAGAAATACACAGTCCTTAAAAGGCCTTCCAGGTCATCTACTGGCCAGATGGAAGGAAGGGCCCTTCTGGAAACTGCTTTATATTTTCAGGGATTTCCCAAAGAATACTGATCTCTTCCACAAACCAGGGAATCTCATTCCTTTCTAGCCCTCCTCCCTTGACTGTGTAAGCAATTTTAGGAAACTATAAGAAATACACAGATTTTAGTTTGGAAAATTAATATTTTTACTTCAAAAGGGATTTACTGGAAATTACCACCAAGTTTACATCAATGTCTGTATTTTCATGACTGGCAGCAGAAAAGTTTCTTAGACAGGAAAATTCTTTTTCATCTTTACCAGATGAGAATGCAGAACTATAGAAATTAGAACATGACTTGAGCTAAATGTCATACCTGTGTTAGACTGAGAGTTAGACTTCTGGAAAGTAAAAGATGATGATCTTGCACGCTTTCTAGAACAACTAACGAAATCTAGAAAAAAGTAAATATGTTGTTCTGCAGGGGCAGACTGGCAGGAAGATTTCAGCACAATGTTGTATATGGAATTAAAACCTGAACGAAATATATGATAGGAATAACTTACAGAAACAGCTTTAAGGTAGTATCTAAGAGCACAAAGGCTTTGGAATCACCTGGCACAAAGACTTAGGGAGTCTTCTTTATATCTATTAAGTTCAGGGAACCTAAATCAAGCACTTAAAAGCAGTTCAGAGCACACAGCCCCAGAAGACATGAAGAATGAGAAGCTACATTATAATGTTGCCTAAACAAAGAGAAATGGGCAGCTAGGAACTTGTACAAACTGATGAACATACTTGGGCACTTTACAGGGCTGCTAGACTTTGGCTTTCTAGTAAGCAAGAGAGGTAAGATGGAAGAATTTTTGAGTAAGACAGGGATACAAATACATTAGGACAGAGTAGCTCTACAAACCACATAGTCTTAGTCTACTAAAAGGGATTTGTCCCTGCTCACACAAAGTAAGAGTCCTAGCACTATCTTCACAGATAAAAATCAGACCTATGAATAACCCAGTGAATTATTATACTGTTTCAATGAGGTGGTTATTACCATTTTCAGCGTTGCAAATTGGGGCTTCTGCAGGCCGCTGTAAAAAAATATAGGCATGGAAAGGTCAAGGCAGAACAGCCATTTTTTGTACCAGGACACAAATTATACCAAGCCAGCATATAAGCATTAAAATCAGTCTTGTCTCTAGTTTTCACTTTTCCTTGTTCTAACTTGAAACCATTTATCACAAGTCCTAACCTGGGCAAAATTCTGTTATTGCTGCTAGGATTATTGCCTATAGAATCTCTATTTCTCAGCATGTTTTATTAATTTATATATATATATATATAAAAAATAAGTTTTTTACCTTCAAAGAACAGTCTTTCTTTTCGAATACAAATGTTGGCTGCACAAGCACTGATCTTTCTGGAAAAGAAATAATTTTTATTAACAATTCTGTAATAGCACTTCTCAACCACAGCTCACAAAGTGCTGTGCAGTAACAAACAAGAATTAATACTTTTGTTACAAAGGAAGAAAATAATAGCACTGCAGTGACGTACAGCACAGTCCATAAATAAAAGAAACACCTCAAGCCCTCAAATCCCAGCGTGAGTTTTGCCTAACTAGATGCCACAGCATTTGGCCTCATATTTTTTTACACTTCTCTTCATTAGAAAGAATAAAAAAGTGCTTTTAGCCTTTCCAAACTATACCTGCCATCCTTGAAGAACAAGGCTGAAATGCAGGTTTGGTCCTCAGAAAAGTGCCAGGATTTGAAATGTAAAATGATCCCAAAAAGAAACCAAGGAAATTTGTTACATTTGACCTCTCGGATACAGTCACATTTTTCCATTCTTTAGCCTTCAAGTAAGGGAATGTAGTGTCAGTTCTAATGTGTGTGTATGATATATAAACATATGAAGTTCTTCAGAGTAAATTCTACTCTTAGGCATAGCTCTGCATTTCCCAGGTATGACTGAGATGAACTTTGGATCCATGTTCTTGTTTTTCTTTTATTTTCTTTTTTTTTTTTAATGAAACTTATTTCAGCTTAGAGTTGCCTCACAGCCAATTTTGTGTTGATTTAGAGGTCACTACTACATCCTATGTGATTTCTCTTTGCTATTTACTTTGCTGACACCTTTGCTGCCTGTACAGCACTAAAGGACTAACTTTGGTTGCCAGTGTGAAAGCAGAAGTTGTTTTCACTAGCACCACCAACTAATGACACATTTCTTATACCAATGAAAGAACAGACACAAACAGATGGGTTTTTTAGACCACCATACACAGGATTTGCCTCGTGCTAGCTGGAGATGTCTTTAACTTTTAGTCAATAGAAATAATCACCTGAGCCTGAGCATCTTTTAGTTGTGTATGTTAGGAGATGACTGGAGACCTAAATGCTTATATTTCTCTCAAACGGTAACAAGGACAGACAAGAGTGACTACTGAGCTACATGACAGGCCTTTGGGCAAAGAAGTCCCACACTTGATATCTTACTAACTGACACTTTACAGAATATTTATCATGCACACATTTATGTAACACTGGCTTCCTCTGTTTTATATTAGAATTTCTCAACAAAAACTCCATGTGAAAATTTATGGATTTGGTTTGCACAACTATCTGTGATTTCTAGCATTGCTATAAATTACGTAAACATTTAATAAAGTAAATATCAACCTATCATGGAGGTTTTAAAATTACTAAATAAATATATATTCAACAATCAAGAAAAAAGCAAACATTAATTAAATGCTGTGTGTATGTAAACTGGGGCAAGAAGCATGAAACTGGTACTCAAGTCTAGCAATATACATACAAACCAGTAATAACTAATGCAGTTTTGCCGTTGTGAAAGTCATTTGTATTTACTTAGGCATTATATGTGTGCAAAATAATGAGTTTTCCAACCTCGACATACTTTGCAATGAAGGTCGGGTTTGTCCTTAATAAAAAAAGCAGAAAAAAGTTTACATTGTTCAACTCCAAACAAGATAATTCTCTGTCACTGAAAGCTGAAGTGTCGTCCATAATCCTGTTTGAGCTGGGATGCCATGGCATGAGATGGAGCAATCCCACTTCTATTCACTAGAGGGGAGTGGCGCGCATAAACAATAGCATCTTGCTGAACAATGATTTATTCAATATAATGGGCTTTTTTTCTGTCTCCTTAAAATAAATAAATAAATAAAGGAATAAAAATAATTAATATTCTTATTGAATTAAGGGAAAACACGTAACTTAAAGCATAGCTACAGAAAACGTCGTATTTTTCATGGTACGTCTCAAAGTTAGGAAGCATTTTAAAAGTTACATTTACTACTTCAAAGCATGGAATTAGCAAAGAGTGAACTCCTGTGAAAAAGAAACAGCCTTTCCATCAAAGCATTAACTTTTGCTGAAGCTAGAAGGCTGCAGGGTGTTTGTAGGAATTAGGAACTTTCGCTACAATTTAAATAACAAAATTTCAGTAATAGATTAAAACCCAGAAGCTCCTGAAGGAAAATTTGTAACTGCCTGATTACCAACAGAAAAATGTGAAGCAAGGGTATAATGGTACCTCTTAAGGATAAATATATGTAGTTTGATACTGGGGTTCATATAAAAGATACACCACATCAACTGCTTTTTAACCAAGAGGAAAATTTTCCCTTTAGATTTAGTCAGAGTTTGTGATGCTGCCATGGTTATTTATCGCTTTCACAGTTCTGTATTTTTTTCTACCCAAATCAAGAAAACCTTTTTGTAAATCCTGAAAAGTACTCCACACACCTTATCAGTGACATCTTCACTCCTCAATCAGACCAATCATAACAGAGTTAAAAATAAATTGTATTAACTACATATGTATCCTATGAATAAATTTCAAATTTGAAACTTTTCAGATATTTAAGAACAAAGTATCTGCAGCTGACCCTGCAGAAAAAAACAACACCGAATTACTTGTGGATGTAACACGCGACCATCAAGGAGTTACCACAACTGTGTCCATATACTAATTTTAACACTGGTGAGCAACTTTGCACGTCTCTCCATGTTGTGCACTAAGGTTGCGGCTGGCAGGATGGATGGCTGAGTGCTGGGAGACAAGAAGCCCCCTGGCAGCAGCAGGGGCACTCAGCCCGGCAATGCCCAGCTGTCCCAGGGGAGAGACAGCAGCAGCCAAAGCCAGGGCAAGCAGATGAGGCAGGATGGGGTGAGCTGCAGTCTCCTCTCCTCCCCATCACCCACAGGACATGGACAGACATGAGCTGGCTGGGGCTGATTTATGACTGGACTGCTCCAGTCCTCAGCAGTTTGATACTTGTTACCAGAAAAACCTGCCAAATGCCTCTGGCTTCAGGGACTGCAATAATCCACCAGCCTCAGCCAAGAGTCCAGACACAGAACTTGTCTGCCTGCCCATCAATAACCACCATAGATTGGGCTTCTCCTCTGCAGCTGCTGAATTAGAAAGGTCTTGGCCCCTTGTTTCCTGTATTCAGAGTTCAAAATAAGTCCTTGCCCAGAACACACATGAGAAACACCCAGTTCCCTTGCTTGAGCTTGTATCTGCCTGGCCCCTTGGCTCCAGCCTCCTGTCCCGCGCAGAAGCTCTGACCTGAGCTCAGGCCTAGTGCCTGCTCTGCCCTCTTTGTCCTGTGTGGGATCCCTGCTCCATCACTCTTCTTGTCACTCTGCCTTAGCACTGTACCTGCAGGCAATCCACAAATCATGGTCATTCATGTGCCCAGATGGAGACTGCATTTATAGAGTTCCATTTGGAAGAAAATGCAGAAGTCCATCTTGGGAAAAATAAGTGTTGTCTGCTGCCTAAGCCTAGGAAGCATTAGTCAGACTGACGTGAGAAATAATGTAAAACTGCTTTCACCAACTTGGCTTGATTCCCAAAAACTGGCATTGTGCACAAGGTGTATGGGTCCTTCAGCCTTTGCTGTGACATTACACACTTCACTTTTATTACTATTGCTTTTCCTAAAGCTGTAGAAACTTCACGAAACACACGCATTAAAAAATAAGCAGAACACTGATGGTTTTGACAATTTTAGAGTTATTGTTATTACACCATCTTGCCCAGATAACATGTAAATGTTCCTTAACCTTTGAGGGCTAAGGACACAGTGGAGAGAATATGAGCCCAAATCTCTCCCCTGTTTCCAGGCAATCATATATCTGAAGTCATATGTAAAAACTAGCCGACAGTGCTGTGGCTCTATTCTCCCAAGGCAGAGCAAAAAACCCCCAAATCTTTAAGAGGATAAGACAGGAATTTGCAATCTCAATAAAAGTTTTTTACTTCTGACTTTTAAACAGTTCATTTTTACATTTTCAGATTCAAAGGAAGATGAATTTGGTTGCATCTTCACCATTACCAAACTTGCAAGGAGTCTGAAAACATTTAAATTCAAATTAATACAAACTAATTTCACTTTTTTGTATCTAAAGTTAGGGAAAAGTGTTAGAAAACTATTAAAAAAACCAGTAGAAGGTTTTTTATCTCTCAGGATGGCTGACTCCAGTGAAATATGTGAGTGCCCATCAAATCTAAAAGCAAACCTGATTTTACATACGTATTAAAATGCTAAAACGCAATTAGAGTTTGACAGTAGGCACAGTTCTTACACGTGAATCCTGTTTTTCTCCTCCAGTCTTAGCAACATACTCTATTATAAAAAGGAAGTACTCCTTCAAATTTGTTTTCTGTACAAAATTTAGTGGTTAGGGATCCCCTTTAGCTAATTACAAAAGTGAGTAAGTAAGAAATTAGGATTTCTGTGGTGTCAGATTTTTAATTCCAGCTCAGTAACCAGATAATAACTTATTCAGGGACTAGCCAGTCCATGTAGAAGAAAGCTGTATCTACTTTTCCAGTAGAGTAACCTAATACCTTATAATGTTAGACAACTTATATAGTGTTTTGTTTTTCAGCTTTGGATTACAATTTACTATTAGGCTTAACTGAAAGCCATATAAAAAACTGTACTTTATATATTTCACCACAAAGCTGGCAACAGGTGGTTTTTTATTCTGTCAGTTGAGTGCCATTGAGCAGTTAGATGGCAGGATTCTCATGTCTCTACTGTTCCTTTCAGTTTCATACAGAGAATTTCTTTAAAGACCTAATGTAAATATGCTGGGTTTTGCCAGAGCTTTCCATACTCTCGCAACTTTACATACTATTTGTTTTATATTATTCTTTACAATTAATTCTACAATCGGGTATTTTAGATTGGCTTAGCTACAAAACACAGAACATGAAAAATCCCACCCAGTAGTTTGTCACTGTCAACAAAGATGTAACACTGACAGCAAAAGCTGACTTGCAAAAAATAACATTTTTCTCAAAATTCCTTAAATTAAAATAGCAAATCATACATTTTTGGGTTTTGTACCTCACAGGAAAACTTAACGCTCAACCAGAAAATACAAATTTTACTTCACACAGTAAAACCAAAATAAAACAAAAATGTAATATTTTTTTTTTTTAATTCTGGAAAATTGTATGATCTCTTTGTAATGTCACTAACTTACAAAACCTTTAAGTATCCAGCTTTCCCTCATTACATCATAGTAAGCGCTACACAACACACAAAAAACTACATGAACATTATTAATCAAATAATAATTTTATCCCATCAAAAGAGAAAGCTGTGACATAACATTAGCAGTTTTCTGTGATTCAATATGCTATAGCATGAATTTGACTAGCTTTATATATTACTGCTATAATTTGAAAAAATAAGAGCACAAAGACTGATGCTTTTTGATGTTACAGCTTAGTTTGCGGGTTCCCAGGTCATAGAACTTGAACCAAATAAAGGTTAAGAAATAGAAAAAAAAATCTTGCACATCATATTGGCATTTTGTTTGTTTCACATACGAAGTAGCTCAATGCAATTGGGGAACATGCAATTGGGGAAGATGTTGAAAAGTAGATTTACTGTGACTGTAGTTACAACATTCCCAGAGGAAGTTTTGTATTACTAAAATACTAAGAAAAAAAACAAACCAAACTCTAACAAAGGGAGAGCTTTGTCTCTACCATTTATGAATATATATTGTTTACAACTATTACTTGAGAAGATCATTAAGACAAAATGTTTTGCCTGGTGTTTTGTGTCAATATATGTGAAGAAAAACAAAGTAACAACAGACTAGCATGTAAGTGAAAGAGATGGATACAGAGATTAGTATAGTTCCATGAAAAAACATTTATTTTGACTATGCTAGCTGATGATCTGCTCATTAACATATTGCCTCAAGGACTATCAGAGTTAAACTGTGTCCTAATGAAACTTATTTTTGTTCAATATGCTGAAAAATCACAGAAAACTACCTATACTTCAGATAATAAACAGTAACAGGCAGAAGAGAAAGATGTATCGTGAAAATATGCAGTACGGTAAATTACAAAATACTTTGCTATCCAAGCTCAGATTCATGTTTAAATATTGTTGCTGGGTTTTGATACAACAAGACATGTGTTGGTATTTCCAGAGATGGACTGTTTTCGTCTAAAAAGAGGTGAAGAAATTATAAAAACCTTCTGGCTAAGAATAGGGTTTGCCATACCTGCAGTAGAACTGCCATTTCTGTTTTATAAATACTCACTAAACTTCGCAACATGTAGCAGTTGAGTCAGTTCACAGCCAAGCCAGAGGGCAACAAGGCTGCCAGCCAACATCTCAGGTCCGTCAGTGACCTCAGTAAATAAGCCAGGCTTTCCTCTGACATACTTAAATAAGGAAGGTGAGATAAGGCAAAATGGAGATGTCCCACAGCAGTGCTTTAGGCTCCCCACTCAGAGCTTCCAGAAACAGACCTGTTACACAGGATCACCAGTATGAAATTTAAAAAGCTTCTACTGTACGTCAAGCTCTGAGCAGCTGAGAACTCCAGTGGAATTCACATGCACAGCTGGCTGCTCAGCACCTTTGAAAATTCAGGTCACTTATTTAAGACTTTAAATATGGACCTGGAAACCTAATTTCAGATTCTTGTTTATTACCCTTCACACTTTTGATTTTTGCTTATGAAGCACATTCAGTACATTCTAAGACAACTTCTTTAAAAACGGAGATCTGCCAAGAGGGAAGAATTTTCCAAGAAAATGTAGGTGGGTTTTTTGCTGTTGGTTTTGGTTGGTTGGTTGGGTTTTTTTGCTAGGATATTGTGAGACAAGACTGATTAATTAGTTTGCGCCTAAACCCATTATGAGGGCATGGTGGGTTTTTGTAATTGGTAACCATTGAAAACAAAATGGGAAAATAAAACAGGGTCATAAATCAAATGAACTTCTAATTTGGTCAAACCTCCAATGCTCATCAAAAGAGTTTTCCATATGCAGAGGCACCAGAGACACATGTCACCATACAGGCAACAAATTTTCAATTTCAGTATCTTAGTCATAATTCCGGACTTCTAAGCTAATTGAATTTTTTTTTCTTTTAGAATAGTCTTCTATTGAAGAGTGTCAGTGAATCGATTGCCACAAGCTTTCACAAATCCTGATTTTCAAAAAAAGTCCAATAGAAATTGCTTTAAATAATTTTTCAAAAACCACACTGAAATATTTTATTAAAATAAATAGTTTCAGCATTATTAAAATAAAGTACTTTAAACATATTGATATAAAAATTTTGGACAAAGCTTTTCATTTTTTAAAAGAACAACATTTCTGAGCATTTTATTTCTAGATAATAGGAAGAACAAGACATTTGGCCACCTGGCTGTGCTTGCTGCAGAAATGACTGTACGTCACTGGCCCATGAAGAGATTGCTCAACACATCACTGCATGCTGTTCAAACACTGTATTAAGTACAAAGGGTATGTTGCTTGTCTTGGGTTCAGATCGCATCCTATAAATACAGTTTGGGGAACTGAGAAATAACTTCACGCATCCCTGTTTGGATCAGCAGGGAGGACACGGCCAAAGAAGCTAGTTTCAGCTTCATCTTATTCACAAAGAGGAATGGAAAAGTTCATCCAACCATTGCAAAATAAAACTGCTGGAAGAATTTGTCCTAGGACAGCTTTATAGAACTGTTCAATCTTGTTCAAAATGTTCAATCTTGAACATTCTTTGTCATACATATACGTCATAGCACACATAAATAATTTCGCCGTCATCAATGAGACCAGTTATGAGTGCAAGGATTCTTCATCCAGGCACAGCTCTGCAGAATCAGGCCCTAACTTTTTAAGGCATGTTCACTGTTTTCAATCACCCTCCTCAATACTAGAGATTCTAAACCATTATCTTAATTAGTGTGGGAAGGTTTCTTCCACCCAAGCATTTAGATGTACTGCCCCTAGCTTCCACTGTGGGTTTATAGCATGCCATATGACATCTAAAAATTAACATACTTCTCTTTAGCCATGGAAACTCAGCTAACAGCCTGCAAACATGTTTATAAATACAGCATATGTCACACCCATTCATGTCTGTAGAGCACACTCCTCATCTTTATATGGGCAAGACATGAAGGCATCCCTGTCCCAGCCATACTCTATCCCAGTTTCTGGGAGGGATGAAACCCAGTTGGCTTTATTTCAAACACTGGAGTGAAGGGGAGTCTCATCACTACAAGGTAGCTCTAGCAGTGATGCAATGACAGAAGTAACTGTGTCACTAGAGCAGCAGAACTGTAACCAAAACTTGTTTTAGAAACACTGAAACTTCCAGCATTTTTAATCTACCATGCAAGTCTGTAAAACACTCAATGCAAGGCCTATAAAACTCATAGGCATATAAAGCTTTACCATTTTCAGGGCATTCTACCAATATTAAATTTCATAAATCCCTAGAAAGTAGAATGGAAATAACACTTGGAATTTTTGTGTGCAGAGCTTGAACTATACAGGTAATAAGGCCATGATCCAACAGCACTTACACATCCTTAAATTTTAAGCACATAAGTAAATAGGACTATGTGTACTCAACATGAAGCACAAACTTAAATGGTGGTTGAATCATAAATTATCCCAGGAACTCTAAACTGTATCAGCCACAGCAGCACCAGGTTTGGACCCTCAAAAAGCACACGCATCTTTTTTGCTGTTTCGGGTTCATGCACTGTCACCAATCTTTGTTTTGTTGTTGGGGGAGGGGGGGTTTAAGGGTTGGTGGCATCACCTACAAAATGCCCTGAACACCAGTACTGGTTTCTTCACGCGTCCTTGCAAAACGTGTCAGCATCACAATTTCATACACACCACCCTCGGTCCTTGGCGCTGCTCATTAGGCAGATGACGGATCTCCTCCCCACCTCCCTGAGCAGCCAGAACTTCAGCCGGTGCTGCTCTCAGCACGCTCAGGTGCGCAGGGCGAGGCGGGGACAGCCCGGACAGCAGCGGGAGACAAGGAGAAGAGACGAGCCGACAAAACCTACCTTTACAGCACTCCTCCTCGCAGCAGCCGGGGCAGGGCCCAGCGGGCCGGGCTCTTCTGCTGGGGGGGTCCGGCTCAGCCGGCGGGCAGTGCCCGGGGCCGGTGCGTGAAGCATCCCCTTTGCCCGCCGGCATCGGCTGGTTTCTCATGACGACGTCCTCGGAAGTATCTTTATATATATATGGAATGATATATATTTATATAGGGAGAGAAGCCGTAGGTGGGTCTAGAACTTCGGGTCTCGGCCGACCAGCTGTGCCCCAGGCCACCCCCCAGCCAGCCGGGCCGGGCCCCGCGCCGCGCAGCCCCGCAGCCGCCCCGCGCTGATGGCGGCCCCGCCGGAGCCAGCGGCGGCTGCTGCGGCCAGCAGGGAGTGCGGGGGGGGCCCGCTGTGCGGTGACAGCGCCGGAGAGCCCTGGGCGGGGGCCGGCCGCGGGGAGGGGAGATGTAAAGCGGGCAGAGGCGCGTCAGAGGTTGGGCGGGGAGCGGCCGGGCTGGCTGCGGGCGGAGGCAGCGCGGGTGCGGGCGGTGTGCGGGCAGGGGCGGCCCCGCGGTGTGCGGGCAGGGGCACCCGCCATCCCCTGCTGCAGAGCGGGGCGTGAGGAAGACCCCGCCGAGCGGGGACGGCGGCTTTTGCCGCTGCTGGTGCCCGCTGGCGGCGGGGGCGGCGGGCAGGGCTGCGCTGCCGGGGCGGCGGAGGGGGAGCCCGGCCGGGGCGGGCGCGGTTCCCGTCCTCGTCCCGCCGGGCGGCAGCGAGGGACAGAGCTTGCGGGCCCCTGGCCGGGCCGGGAGGGCTGGGTGCCGCTGTCCCGCAGCGCCGCCCGGCCGGGGAAGGGCGGCAGGAGGCCCGCGGGACGGCGGGGACCCTGCGGGCAGCTCTGCGGGCGGGCCCCGGGCACGTCCCTGCGCTGAGCGCCCACCTCTTCCCCTAGTCATTCAAGACAAAAACCGTAGGAATTTGCTAGCGGGTCG
The DNA here is from genome assembly GCF_020740795.1 of Apus apus. Taxonomy (NCBI): domain Eukaryota; kingdom Metazoa; phylum Chordata; class Aves; order Apodiformes; family Apodidae; genus Apus; species Apus apus. The sequence continues at coordinate 13,153,103 of NC_067312.1, forward strand.
TCAGAACCGTATGTCTAGTCCAGTCTAGCTTCTCCGCGCAGCTGGTGTCAGCTCTTTCACAGGAAGAGACGCCAGGAGCCCAAGAGCAGGCAGATGTTGAGTAGTTTTCTTTCACTAGAACCCCCGTGTGTGTCGGCACAAATCCTGAAGGGTGCTGTTTTACCGCTGCTGCAGGAGCATCAGTAGTACCATAGAAGCTGTGGGTTGGAAAAGACCTTCAAGATCATGAAGTCGCACTGTTAAGCTAGCACACTGCCACATCCACCACTAAACCTGTCCAAAGCACCATGTCTACGTGTCTTTTATAAATGTCCCGGGATGGTGACTCCACCACTTCCCTGGGCAGCCTGTTCCAGTGCTTAACAACCCTTTCAGTGAAGAATTTTTTCCTAATACCTAGTCTAAACCTCTCCTGGCACAACTTGATGGCATTTCCTCTTGTGCTATCGCTTGTTACTGGGGAGAAGACACCAGCATCCACCTCACTGTGACCTCCTTTCAGGCAGTTGTGGAGAGCAATAAGGTCTCCCTTCAGCCAATTCCCTCAGCTGCTCCTCATAAGACTTGTGTTCCAGGCCCTTCACCGGCGTCGTTGCCCTTCTCTGGACTCACTCCAGCACCTCCATCTCATTCTTGTAGTGAGGAGCCAGTTTATCCAGAATTATTTTTCATCCTCTTCCACAAGTTTCCCAGCATCTCAGCAGTTTTTCTGTTATATTGCAGAACAAACAGATCTGTTATCATACTGTTTGAGGTAATAATGCCCAATTCAATTATTTGAGATTATCAGAGTAATTCAGAATCCCATAGCATGGATTTATAAAGGATTTTTTCTTCAAGCCAGTAATTCATCAATGGAATAATATAATTAATCAAAGTATTTGGCATTTTAGTCAGTATTCACTTAGTAGGGTGGAAGATTTTCTCAGCTTCTTCAGTGTCTTCTCTCAACTGACTGATTTAAACAACTAATTTGCAAAATGCTGCTGCTGGATTGTTGGCCCCTTTCCAATTCATCTACACTACAGGCCTTATTATGAAATCTGTTTTTTATCTGCTCAATAAAACTAGTAATTTATTTCTACTTTTTCTCCCTATCTCTTAGGTAGAATTTGAGTCATATTAATATGTGTTCTGATCCCACTAGTGTTTAATTGTAGACTAACTTTACTCTTACAAATGTCTAAATAATTGACATAACTGCTTATTAAAATATACTACATACTGATTTCTGACAAATAAATACATTTTTGGAAATTGAATACTAATAAATCGGTGATACATTTTCCTCTGTGTATTCATACTGATCTACAGATTTTTAGGAACTCAAAGTTTTTAATTGTGCTTACATATATGCATACCCTACTGTATAATCTTACTGTGTACTCCTTTACAGCATTGAAACCTGTAGGCTTTTGGGGAACAATCTTAGAAATGTGGTGAAGAAAGACATAAATCAGCAGAGAACTTGCATGTTGGAAGATGCTGAGCACTTTCTGCTCCTGATTTATGTGTCTAACATAGCTTAAAAAGAAAAGGTTCTATATGTTGCGTTGCTAATTTGGCTGAGTTTAAAGTCTTAATCCAATGGACCATATTTAGAAGGTCAGTTCTAAAGAACAGTAAACTAATTTGGTTTGAGTGAAAAGATTTTAAGGGCATCTATCTTCCTCTTTCTGAGCAAGCTTCTTCTGAATTCAGCTTGAGAGGCAGTTGCTTAGGACATCTGAAAATTAAGACATTAACCTGACATCAAAATTATGGTCTCTTATAAAGCTGGTGTAAAGACTGTTTTTACTCTTACAATGAAAAGACTGACACCTCCTATGTTCAGAAATCTGTAAAGGTCATAGAAGTCAGTAACAACTTAGAGGGGTCTGAAAATGTACTGAGAGCAACCTAGTGGTTCTGAACACTGTTCTTTTTGGGCATTGTTTTGGGTTCTGTTGCGACCAGTGTGTAAATAATCTTCCCCATGGCAACTTATTATTTTAAAACCCATTTTAAATACTGTAAATAAGTGTGTTTAAACACCAAGAGCGGCCAAGTAAAATGAAAGTCTGGGTTTAGAAATGCATGAAATGAAATGTGATCCTTATATCAAATGAGCTTGATTTTGTAATCTAAAGCCCTACTATCCCAGAACATTAGGAAAACTTGGATACAGAGGCAGATTGTAGTCTCAGCTTTGCCGATGGGGATCATTTCTAGTTGAATGTTTAATTCATATATGATTTACACTGGATCACTGTAATTTTTTATATTTAGATCTGAAAAATCTAAACAATTTGATGGCTGAGTTTATAGAAATTTTCCTGACTTTCGTTCTACCAACTTAAATTATAAATTATGCATTGCTCCAGCATAGCTTGACTTTTGCCTGCAGCTGTTCAAAGCAATTACAAATATTAAAACACATTGGTTGAACTTAGGTGAGTTTAAAATGCTGTAAAAAAAACTGCAAAAGAGAAAAGATTTACATGGTATTACATTTAATTGTCACTATGTTTGTTTATGTATTTCCAGATAGTGATCCCAAAAAGCTCAGGATATTTGAAAATGTAAAATACCTCAACTTACAGTTTAAAAAAATGCTCAACAACTGTAATGTTCGATTTTATTCTTCAGAATCACAAAAGCTACAAACATGAAACCGTAACATTATAAGAGCAAAAGTGATAAAAAATACTTCAGTTCCTCCAAAAACAGATCTGAGTATTTCTGCTTTTTTTTTTTTTTTTGTATTTCCACTGGTTTTATCTGAATTACACTTTGATGCTTTTCACAATTTGAAGAGTCATAATTCATTTTTTCTCACTCTGTAGTTTTTTTCCTTCACTCAGTAATGCTCAGTTTGGCCTTGCCTTTCAAACATCTACATCTTGTTTAAAAATGTAGCATTTATCTATCATCACGTTTCACTCTCTGATTCTGCGTGTGCCATTCCACTGTAGGAGGATAATGCTTTATTTCTACAGATCTTATTTTTTTCAGTTAAATCAAAAACTCAGAAAAGAAATGCTAAGGGCCAGAGTCCTTCTTCCTACCAAGGGATATGGCACGTGAAAAGGAAGGAAGCAGAGCAAAGCACTCACAGCCCGTGCTGCTGTCCTGCTCTGCACGCTGCTGTCCGTGACACCTTCCCTGGCATTGCCTGCTGGACTAACATGGAACCTGCAGCACAGCTCGTACCAGTGACAGGAGTCCCTCCAAAATCAGTGGGGTTGAGTGGTCACAAAGATCACTGGATCTTAATCTCCTTTATGCATGCAATTATTACTATCTAGGGACACCTTTGCAATAAAACCTGGAGAGTGGCTGCCTCAGCCATGTGATTGTTGTGTGTGCTGAGATCAGCCTGCAGAAGGCACTGGCCCTGACAGCAACAGAAAGTCTGCAGTGAAACCAGCAGCACTGGCTGACAAACAACAGATACAGATGCTTGAAAGGAATCCCTGTGCCTCCCTATGACATATTACATAGATCATTAGATGACCCAAACTACAATTGCTGGAGAAGGAGAGGCTAGTCTGGAGAAGCATCACTTTGGCTCATCCTGTTGTCAGCCTCAGCATCCATTGCTGCTCCCTGCTGAAGGACACTGTGGTCCAACCTGCATCACCATTCTCATACCCTTGTGTGCATTCAATTTCCTTGCAGAACTGCTTCAAGAAGTAACATCTTAGTACACTGACAGTAAAGGGAGTGCAGACCATCTGAAACTGTAAACCAAAAGTTTAAAAAGGCAAAATGATTTTTTGGAAATCATAAAGCAGACACATCCTGTGTGTTTGATGTTTCATCTATGAAAATGTAAATTATCCAACAGTTAGCTTCTCCATAAGTAGTTTTTCATCACATCATGAAGAACTGCATTTTGGATTAAGCAAGATGAAAGTAAATAGCACAAAATTTAGCTCTGCTACAGTCTGAGCTAGAACATAAGATAAATTCCTTACTTCTTCAAGCTTCCAAATGGGGCAGGGTTCTTTTATAGACAAAGTAAGTATGAATTCTAGACCAAAGACATTATAATCTGAGTCTAACAGTTTTGTGAACTCTCAATTATAACAAACAAATCCAAGTGTTTGCAATTAGTGTTCAAAGTCCTGAAAATGCCTGCATGTGTCCTGCTGTCATTGGCAGGGCTGCCACTCTCCCCTGCAGATCTGTTCCTCTCATTAAACAGAACCTCCAAGGACAGCACAGATTTTGTGAATGTCAGCATGATGCACTCACATGACTCTTATTTATCCAAACATAACCTCTGAGAATTCCTTATTTAACCTTAATAAAGAAGACAGGATACATCCATTTCTATTTCCCAACATACTAATCACTCAACCAAAAGGCACCTATCCCATGCTCTGATCACTCTCTACTCAGTAAAACTTAAGGAGGGAGTATCATTCATATGACAGTATCTGTCACCAAGCCCCCCGCCCTCATGAACAAATACAGTCTATAATGGCACCCTGCAGCTGCAACATTTCAGTTTTCCACATCTGAACAACAAAAGAATGGATATGAGATTTAGGTAACAGCTGACATCTATTTTCAAGGAATAAAAACTTTAAAAGCGGTTTTCTTAGTACATTACTCATTGTCCTTTACTAATTTCCCATAACACAGCATTTACACTGTGCTCAGTTTGGCCCAGTGTGGTGGTGCATTTTATTGCTTTTTAACCCCTTCCCACACATCTTTTCTCAGACCAGTTCCAACCCTGTATTTGAGAGATTTCTGTGTGACAGAATTTCTGGCCTGCCTCTCTATTCAGTTGCGTGGTAAAACAGCTGAACAGAAAGGACCTCAGCGAGGTGACTTGAGAAAGTGCCTGTTACTTGGTGAGTGCTCACAGCATGTTCTCCTTTCACCTGCCCCCAGGGCAAGGACAGCTAGACAGCCTTGGAATGGGAAGGAGGCATGAAGGTGGTAGGGGAGTGTGTTGCTGCCAGCTCCAGTTACTGCTTACGCAGATGGGGACAGCTACTGACTGGATGTTTACAGCATCCTCAAAGCTGGCAAGTGAGATCTAGCTCCTAACTAGGGCAGAGTCACACAGAAGAAAAAGGAAAAAGCTCTAAGCCCTGCTGGGTCACTTAGCACTGATGCCTGACAAGGGATTAGGAGTAGGTACAACACCCTGTGAAGACTGTTAAAACTAGAGAGCAATATGTTTGGCAGTAAGTTGTTACTTAAATTTCCACTGTAGTATTCCAGAACAAACATGCAGTGCAAAACAAGAGTATTTTTTAACAGTCTGGGGCCATGTGGTGTTCTGCTAACCAACAGCTCAGGAAAATTAACTGATTTCCCAGGCATGTTGCTTATTCAGGACATACACATTCATTTTTTATTCCCAGAGCTGCCAAATCAAACTCATTAAAGTCTAAGGCACACCAGCCAGTTCAGAATTAACTCTAAGTTTGTTATATCATCCTCCAAGTACTTTGAAGTAGAAAAATGAAAGACATTATAGAAATAAAATATATTATTGCAAGTAGCACTATCTAAGATTAAGAGGAATGCTCTTCATTAAAAGGGCATATTTTCCACAGATGTATGTCTGTGTGAATGTGCATATATAATGCTTCCTGGGTACTTATTTGTGAAAGCAATATATACACACTGCTGAGTCTACTCATAGCACATATTTTGCACTAAAGTACTGGAAATATATATATGCATCAATATAAGTAGGTGGGTTTTTTTCAGTTTCTAAATAATAGGTTTGGATTGAAAATTTGTTTTTCCACATAAAAAATTATCTATCACAATAATGCAATAACAGAATTATAAACATTAGAAGGTTCCTCAGGGAATCATCTAGCCCAGCATCCTGCTCAAAGCAGGGTAGACATTGAAATCCGACAAGGTTGACCAGGGCTTTATTCAGTCATGTCTTGAAAACCCAATGAACAGAGATTCCAGAGCTTCTCTGGACAATATGTTCATTTTTCTTTAGATTAGGTAAGATCCTCCACCATTTCAATTTATGACAACTCTGTCTTGTTCTCTTGCTATGCGCCTCAACAAAGAGTCTGGCTCCGTCTTCTTAATAAGCTCCTTCAAGGTTTTAGAAGGCTGCTACCAAATCCCCTTGAAGCTGTTTCAAGTTCCACCTCCCTCAGCCCCTCGTTCCAGGCCCCTGATCACCTTCATGGCCATGTGCAGAACTTGCTCCAGTTTATCAGTGTCTTTCTTGTACTGTGGGACCCCAAATTGAATTCAATATTCTACAGAGTCTAAAAAATGCTGAGTAAGGGCCAATAATCTCCTGCATTTCCTAAGCTAATCATCTTCTCCTTCATATGCTATGAATATATATAATAATACAGTATGAAATAATATGTACTATTTACTCATCCATGTTTTCTCTTTAGCCTGCAACACCTATTAACTTGTTTTATGATTTCAGGTAAAACAACCTGCAAGCATGCAGAATATTTCTTGAGCATTTCCCAGTTCTTGAGTTGCTGTGTGTATGTTCTGGCTGAATGCTGGCTTCCTGTCTTGAGAAAAACTGGACTATGTCTGTTGTTCTTACTTTTTTCCCCTTATTCTTAGAATAGTGCAGAAGAAGGAGAAAAGGAAAAGGAAAAGGAAAAGGAAAAGAAAGACAAAGAGAATGGACCAGAATAGACTGTTTCAGTTGGAAGGGACCTACAATGATCATCTAGTCCAACTGCCTCACCATTTCAGAGCTGACCAGAAGTTAAAACATGTTGCTAAGGTCGTTGTCAAAAGGTCCTTTAGCACCAACAGGTTTGAGGCATTGACCATCTCTCTAGGAAGCCCATTTCAGTGTTTGACCACCCTCTTGGTAAAGAAACGTTTCCTAAAGCTAAGTTTGAACCTCCCCTGACACAACCTTGGGCTATTCCCAGGTGTCCTGTCCCTTGATCCCAGGGAGAAGAGCTCAGCACCTCCCTCTCCATGTCCCCCCCTCAAGAAGCTGCAGAGAGCAATGAGGTTGCTCCTCAGCCTCCTCTTCTCCAGCCTAGTCAAACCCAGAGTTCTCAGCTGCTCCTCATAGGACACATCTTCCAGCCCTTTCACCACCTTGGTTGCCTTCCTCTGGAGGCATTCAAGGACCTTCACATCCTTCTTAAGCTGTGGAGCCCAGAACTGCACACAGGGCTCAAGGTGAGCTCACAGAAGTGCTGAATACAGCAGGATAATCACCTGTTTTGACTGGCTGGTCACGCTGTGTCTTGTAATCCCCAGGATGGGGTTTGTCCTCTTGGCTGCCAGGGCACACTGCTGGCTCCCCTTGAGCCTCCTGGTGCCCACCAGCACCCCCAGATCCCTTTCTGCAGGGCTGCTCTCCAGCCTCTCCTTGTTTATACTTGTACCAGCATTACTCTGCCCCAGCTGCCGAATCTGACATTTCAGCTTGTGAAATTTCCTCCCATTGATGACTACTCAATGTTCCAATCTATCTAGATCCTTCTGCAAGGCATCTTGTGCCTCAGGAGAGGAACCAGCGCCTCCCAGTTTGGTATCATCAGCAGACTTATTAATGGTGCACTCAACTCCTGCATCCAGATAGTTGCTAAAATCGTTGATCAGACCTGGCTCTAGAACTGAGTCCTGAGGAATATCTCTGGTGACCCCTTATATCTAGTCTGAATCTACCCTCTTTTGATTTAAAACCACTACCCCTTGTCTTGTTGCAACAGACTTCTAAAACGTCTGTCTCTCTCTTAGACCCCCAACTCTCTCAGCCTGTGTGTGGTGAGGGATGATGTTTTGTGGCAAACTCTGAGTTGTGATGAGTGAAAACATAAAAGTGTACCTATGGGGCTAGTAAATCTACTGGGAGCAGTGCATTCTTAAGTCATCACATAACAACTCACCAAAGCCCTACTGTGGTAGCTCTGACTCCAAAAACAAGTACAGGAGGCACTGTATATACATTTAAAGAAAAAGGTTTGAAAAAAGGTCGGGTGACTCATGCTCTAGAGATGTAAAATTGCCAGCATTGACTGTAAAAGGAGGCGAGGGTCATTGCCCCAGATGCAGATGCCTTCCAACTATCGTTAGGTTGAATGCATCCCATCTTCAATATGAACATTTTCTTACATAGAACACATTTCAAAATCAGTTTTGGAAACTGATTACCAAGCAATATCGCCTGGATTTATTAATGAAAATCAGGCCAATGTCTGTTGTTTCCTGACTTAGAAAGCTTCATTGCAATGTCAAAACAATGAATAACCAGATCACTTGGAAAAGTATTTTAATTAAGATACAAGGAAAATGTGTGACTAGGCTTCTTTCAAAAGAATTATGAAGCTAGCAGATGAGTTCTTCCATACAGATTGTCCTCTGTGTGTCCTCTTTGGCTGGTACTTGGTAAACTATGCAAATCCTGAAGATTATTTCACTCTTGAATACTCTACACTTAGGCAACTGGCACTCTGAAGTCTCTGGAACATCTTGCTACAGCTCATGCATAAGTATAAATACACAAAACCCCAAGAGTTTAAAGTATTTGTAGAATCATACCTACTTTTTTTACATGCGTTAAAATGCTTACCATCCCTTCATATTATAAAATGAGGTAGATTACAACATACAGGCCTTCTTCTTAAGGTTTTGTTTTATTTGGTAGTTGTTTACCATTGGAACACCTTTATGTGCAAATATTCAAAGATTCATTCGTTGTTATTCTTCATCTACCTACCTCATACAGTTAATTTATTTGACACTATGTTAACAGCATCATGGCATTACAAAGTGTAAAATTAGACTGTGCAATGCTGTTCTGCATTATTGCTATTACAATCTCTATGTTCTACTCTAAATCAAAGGACAAAATTCACTCCATTCAATGCCCTGGCAACTTTCAGTGTTTCTGTAATAGATATTCTAAGACTATGTTAACGTTATATAATGCTATGTACACATCTTGGTTTTAATTAACCTGCCTCCAGTAATTATTGAAAGAAAACTGAAGGAGAAAGAGGGGAAAAATCTCCTGCTGTGCCCAGTGGGACAGGATCAGAGCATGGGCTGTCTTGTTTGTTCTTCAGGGAAGGAGAGAACTTGAAAGGATCCTCTGTCTGCTTTAACAGCTGACCTCAAGCCCTGTTAACAGCCACCTCAAAGTTTTCTGTAGGAGCTAGTCCAGAGATGGAACTAAAAGAATGAGAAGCAATAATGAAGAAACATTTAGGAAATGAAGTGAAAACTTATTAAACCAGAAGTTTAATAAATGTCATGTCTAATAGCAAACAGAAGCTTAATCTTTGAAACTCTACAAGAGGTTATGCTTTTGGTAAGGAATATCTAGTTTTTGCCTTGCTGTTAACAAGTACTGGGTTGTCTGTTGGTACTGAGTCTGCTTAATACATTCCTCTTTCTCTGAGTTTTCATTCTCCTTTCTGTTTGTGTTGCAGTCTCTTTTCTCCTGGGATAGGAAATGGGCTTGTTACTATCAGATCTCTAATCAAAGACAGATGCATGATGAACTATGAGACTGATACATGAATCTCATTCTTATGCTGTGATTTATACAATATTTGAGATCTCTGTAAAGTTTTTAATTTTATACAAAGGTGCTTTTGAGTAGCAGAAACTTCACTGATTTAACAGCCACTTAGGATTAACAACATTATGAAGAACGTGTCTTAAAGTAAAATGATAACACTGTTTCCAGGAAGTTTGCATCTTCTCATCTTGTCCAGATAAAATTTTGCAGATGTTTTGCAAATATAACAATACAAAAGACACAGGGTGAAACCCTAGGGCCTTTTAACAGGCAATGCTTTTTTTTAAAAAAAATAATAATAATTTTGAGTTAAAATAGAATTTTCCCTATGCTAAACAAATCACTTCTGGCCCCTTAATCTAGCCCAGAAAATATATACTGTTTCAGAGTGAAAATTCCTATATCTCTTCCCTGAAGGCTGTTAGTGCACTACTGCCTCTTCCACACCTGTTTTGAACTGTTTAAATATTAGCATCATTAACCACATATTTCAATCCCTTTTACTTAAGCAGTCTCTACTTTCAAAAGGGTGTAGATACTAAATTTAGAAGCTATTTCACAATAGTCTCAGTATTGTAGAGCTTATGTTAGAAAAACAACATCTATGCTTGATCAGAAAGTAGAAGTGGCTACATTAAGTGTTTTGTGGCATTTATTAAGTATGGTGTACCAAGATATTAATCTATTTATTTAGCCAAGGAAACAGGAACTGAAGTACATACCAGTTGTAGCAGTGGTGCTGTTAGAAACATCATGTTTTCATTTACCGGCTTCTGTGATTTGAACTCTGCAACCTTTGGCTCTTGTGACTGTAGGGTGTTTCTGTTTATCCAGAAATTATTCCACTCTACAAGTGTTTGTCTCCCAGAACATCCCTGAAACACAAGCTGTTCATCACCACTTCCCAGTTCCCCTACCAAATCAAAATCCAAGGACAAACTGGCAAAGATGACTGATATGAATATACTAGCACTTCCCCTAGTTAATAAACAACAGGAGTAAATATGATATATATTGATACTTTGAAAATGAGAAGACATAAAAAAGCATGCCTTTTGTTATTATGCAACTTCTGTTTTCAGGTACCTCTCTTGTTCATCTACCAACATTTTTAAAGCCAAAAACAGCCAAAGAAACTGTGTGAGGAAACAAAGCACTCCAGCTTATTCACCTTCCATAGGTAACATGACAGAATGAGATGTTAAGCGCAAACAAAACTTCAACTTTATTAAATGTAGACCTTTCCATCTTCAAAGAGTCACAGAATCTTAGAATAGTTTATGTTGAAAGGGACCTTTAAAGGTCAAATTCCAAGTAGCCCAAATTCCCTGCAATGAATCATAGAATCACAGAATAAGTAAGGTTAGAATAGACCTCTAAGATCATCAACTCCACTGTCAACCCAACACCACCATGCCAACTAAACCATGTGCCTGAAGTGCTACATCCACACATTTTTTAACGCCTCCAGGGATGGTGACTCCCCCACTTCCTGGGAAGCTTGTTCCAACACCTGACCACCCTTTCAGTAAAGAATTTTTCCCTAATATCCACTCTGGACCGCCTCTTGCACTACTTGAGGCCATTTCCTCTCATCCTATCACAAGTTATGTGGGCAAAGTTTTTTTCACTGCTTCTTTTAGGTGGGGGTTGGTCTCTTCTCCAAAAGCAGGAAAGTATCCCTTGAAGTATCTGTTCCCATGAGCAGGGAACATGAGTTCCCATGAACTAAATTAGGTTGTTCAGGGCCCCATCCAACCTGACCTTGAATGTTTCCACCAATCGGAAATCTACCACTTCTCTGGGAAACCTTTTCCAGTGTTTCACCACTCTTAATCATAAAAAAATTACTTTTATCTAGTCTGAATCTACCCTCTTTTAGTTTAAGACCATTGCCTTTTGTCCTAACACTACAGGTCTTGTTAAAAAGTCTGTCCCCATTTTCCTTATAAGCCCCCTTCATGTACTGGAAGGTTTGCCATTAGATCTCCCTGGAGCCTTCTCATGTCCAGGCTGAAGAACTCCAGCTCTCTCAGCCTGTCTTTATAGGAGAGGTGCTCCAACCCGCTCATAATTTCTCTGTCCCTGTTCTGGACCTGATCCAACAGCTTTGTGTCTTTCCTGTCCTGAGGACTCTAAAGCTGGACAGAATATGCCAGGTGGGGTCTCACCAGGTTGGAATAGAGACAGAATCAACTCCCTTGACCTGCTGGCCACACTTCTTTTGATGCAGCCCAGGATACAGTTGCCTTTCTGGCCTGCCTGCACACATTGACAGCTCATGTCCAGCTTTGTATATACTATATAAATATATATCTATGCACACACACTGTATGTATATATAAACACACTAATCAATTCTCTCTATATAGTACTATATATATAAAATATCATATATATGTAGTAAAAATACTATCTAAACTATAATATTACCTAGAAAGGTTTGACCAGATCATCCTCGAGATCCCTTCCAACCTAGCATTCTATTTTCATCCACCAGTAACCCCAATTCCTTCTCCACAGGGCTGCTCTCAATCCATTCATCCCCCAGCCTGTGTTGATACAGTGGGTTGCCCCAATCCATATGCAGGACCTTGCACTTGGCCTTGTTGAACCTCATGAGGTTCACATGAGCCCACTTCTCAAGCTTGTTCAGGTCCCTGTAGATAGCATCTCATCCATCAGCTGCACCACTCTACTAGCTTGGTGTCATCTGCAAACTTGTTGAGGGTGCACTTGATCCCGTTGTCTGTGTCACTGATGAAGATATTGAGCAGTGCTGGTCCCTGTATGGCCCCCTGAGGGACACCACTTATGACTCATCTCCCTCAGTACATTGCGCCAGTGTCCGCTAGCCTCTGGATCTGACTGTCCAGCCAATTCCTTACTCATTGAACAGTCCCTCCATGAAATCCACGTCTCTGCAATTTGGAGAGAGGGATGTTGTGAGGTACCATGTAAATGTGGACAAGTCACACATTTCTCTGCAAACTGAAAGTTTCATGAATAATCCATATCTAACAGTTACTGCTTCTGAAAATTACAATTGTACTGTTTCATGTCAGATCATGTGCGCTGTAGAGCTTTTAATACTGGTAATGAGTATTGCAGGCATTGTGTTCTGTAGCATAGTGCAAAAGAAAATAAATAGATCTTAATAGCTCAGGAAGTGTTACAGTTCCAGGAGTACGTATTTCTGCATGGATGACTATATTTTACTCTTCCTTGGGTATTTTTGTCCATTCCACAAAACTGGGAAATGATTCCTCAAAGCTTAGTATGTGATTGCATTGCTACTTATATAGCCTAACACTTGAAAAAAATATTGTTTCCAGAGCTGATTGAAAAAATTGAAGAGGAAAGTGAAAGGCAGCATGGTGCCCAACTCCCATGAGTGTCTTAGGACTATAAGTGTCCATTTCAGTAAATGCTAAGGGGCAGCAAGACTTAGTTTAACTTCAAATAGAATAATGCTGGTTAATAATGGATGTAGTAATGCTACTAGTATAATTATGCCTTGAAAACGATGATATTTTGAGGACAAGAATGTTCAGAGTTGGAGCATTATTACCTCAGTTATCTGTCAGGATAAGAGCAAATGGATTAATTAGAGAGAAAAAAAACATTCTCCATTTCACCATTTTGTATGTCAGAGAAGCAATTTCCCAAGACAACCACACCCATCAACTGAAAGACAATTGCACCCTTCATATTTTCTGACAAAAAGAAGAAAGGTTAGAGCCCTCTCTGGTCCTGGAAGGGTTTCCATATGGCAGGGGACATCAGCATATTATCACACAGTAGAACAGAGACTTTTGGTGTTTATTTCAGGCTAAACTAGGCTTTATTATAATTTGGTTTCTTTTTCAAACATTTGTAAATTACATGACTGACTTGTGAGAATAATTGAATTGCTTTGTGGTGTCCTCGTGTTGCATTTCTATGTGCTTTCCTTGGGTTCTTTGCAAGTACAAAGTGACTTCCTGGATCACAGGGCAAGAGTAACTGAAATTCTGTGCCTGCACTATGCAGGAGGTCATGAAATGTTCAAAATTATCCTTTTAACCTATTAATCTGTAAATCAATGAATAGCAAAAGCTGCTCCAGCTGTCAGGACTTCTTAGGTTTTTTTATCACATGCAGAACAATCCCTTCCCACTTCTTTTGCTTCTGGAAACATTCAGAGGAAATTCCTTAGTCCTTTCCTGAGTACAGAAGTTGTATTACTGTAACTATTCAAATATGCTAAAACTAGTAGTGCTCCCCTGGTGGCGAGGTAGATGCATTCTACAACTCATTTCTCACTTACTCATGTATAGAAAGAGGAAAAAGCCCAAATGTCCCTTTCTAGTGGTGCAATTAAGTAAAATTTGGATATGGTCTAACCGCCAATACATAGCACCCATGACCCATTCTACTGCTATGTTTTAACATCTGGGTATACTCAATGCCTTAATTCTACAGTACTACAAAAAGGCCAAGTAAATGAGACAATATTTCTCTAAGGGTGTTGGAAAACACCTCCCCACTTCAAAGGTGATTCTATAGTTATTTTTGAAAAGCACAAGAATCATCTGTTGATAACGCAGTACATGAAATCATCTAGCTAGCCAGCTAGTCAAAGCTAGCAAACAGCTAATACTTCACAGAAATTCAAACTCAGACCTGAGGCAGCTAAGAACCAGAACCATGTAAGTCCTATCAAAGTCAAGGAAATACTTTTGATTTCAACAAGAGCCAGTTCAAGCCTTTATTAAATTCTATTTAACTTATTAAACTCTACTTTCTTGCAGCAGGTAACTAGCCTTTGTGATGTGAAACATGAAGTTTTATTTATATATCTTTTTTACCTTGCTTAAATAGACTTTAATCACCTATTCCTTTAAAAATAAAACATACCTACAAAATCCAGACACTGTTGTGGTTTTTTTTTAATTACTTCCTGCAACAATTAAATTCCTCAGGCTTATCCTGTGCACTAGATTTCTGTGTATGTAATGCATATTTCCCAGGTTTTGAAGTCTGAACTCTTCAGAGTTCATTTGGAGCTGATACTCAAAATAGAACTTGGCCTGTTTAAGCATAAATCAAGTAAAATTCCCAAAAGAGCCTGAACCAGCCTTGTGGAATATAAGTGTCATATTTCATACATATCTGATAAATACTGATACCCCCCAAGTTTTGGGGTAATTTCAAGAGTGTGTTGTAATCCACGGTATTTTGTACAGTGAACAAATGGGCAGGTCCCAGAAAAAGGAAACTGAATTTCAGCCACTGCTGTACCCGTTTGGCAGGCATTAAACATGAGGTTTCCTTTCTTTGCAGCACCCACCATCTGAGTGCCAAGAGTACCACAGGACTGGCATGTTTTAAGCGCATCTCCTCTGCTTGTCTGTGAAGGGACTGTTAATGTTCAGAAAAAAGGAAAGAAAGAGGTCATCCAGTATATTAAAATTACTATGATTAACATTGCTACAGTGGAAACTACTCACTTATTATCAGGTGAATTTTTAATCATTAGACAAAAACAAACAGGAATTAAGTTACAAACTCTGGTTTATTAGTAGCAGGTTTTTTTCCAGGAAAATCAGAGGGCCAAACAAGCTAACACACAAAGTAAGAGCCGGGGCAAAAAAACTACTGCTCAAGTTTAGTGTAAATTCAGTTCTGAAAGCCTGAAGTGAGTCACTGGGGCTGATGGCAAATGTGGGGATTGCGAGATTGGGATTTTGTGTACGAGATCAGCAAATTAAAAGAAAATCACGGGGAAAGAGCAAGCATTTATGTTCTTTTGAGAGGAAATGAGGCAGAACAAGTTCAGCATGGAAAGGCAATTAGCTTTGTCTCTCCTCATCACAAACGCTTTATCCATTTCCTCCTTAGTGAAATGGAGATAATAACAAGAACAGTGCATAATGACAGATCTCACTATAGACCAGGAATTTAATTAATTAATAGTAGCTGCAGAGTTCCTTCTTATGAGTGGAGATAAGTTGCCAGAGAAATGCAAATAATAAAAAACAGAGGTGCTGAGGATAAATAAAAATACAGCACTGTGAAATATGTAATTGTGATTTTTCCCCCCCCCAAGAAATGTAATGACAGACACTTCCTTTGTGTTTGGCTTATAAAATATAACTTTTCATACTGTCAAAGCACAAGCAATTACATGCCTTTACTTCCCTGTAACTGGACTTAACTTCATTGGAAGCAATGATGGAAATAATTCACTTCTGTAAAACAAGTGAGAAATGAGCGCTAGTCAGTCTTATATCCCATTGTGCAAACACATTAAAGCAGTTCAAGCAGTTAATCGACTAGTCAACCAAATGGGAAAATGTCCTGAGTCAAAAAAGTAGCTACCTCAATGTATAATACTGAGCTGAGTGTTCCTGCACCAACACAAAATGCTTGCTTAGAATTTGCTTGGGTATCTTTAGAGTGTAGTAGTCCAAATGATGAAACTTGTATCTGTATTTCCTTTCCTATCAATGCTAATGATCCAAAGCTTTTCCATAGCAAGAGAAGCATTTCCTTTCAAATGCATTTTCTTTCAAAATTGCCCACTTCATCCATGCTGTCATTGTATCAACCACTGTCTTCTTTCCATCAAAAAGGCATTGCCTATGAATAGAAATGTTATGGTTTCTGTCCTAGCACGAATACCTGGACAGGCAAGAGCAAAAGAAAAAGCAAAAAGAATTGGCAGTTTCCCAGACAGACAATGAACTAACATAGCCTGTATCTTTCTTCCAACAGGCATGAGCCAGTGAAGTCCAACTAGTACTGCCAACTCTTACTGCATTAAAAAAAAAAAAAAAAAAAAAAAAAAGTAACTCTTCAAATATTCTGAGATCTTAAAAAGTATACTCAGGATCCTTTCTCTTCCACATTTGATTTTTATCTTTGAAGACATTTGCATATGTCTGTAGATCAAAAGGGGAAAGAGAATAAATCTGGAAAGGTCATCTTGATGTATGGTATGATGAAAGTGTACGGCAACCTCTCTGGAGAGCATAGAGCCTTTTCAGGAGAGTATTCATCATTGTGCAACAGCAGAGTGCTGTTCACAGGAGACTGGAGATTCTGCTGTACAATGTAGTCAGCACAGACTTTCAGCAGAAGAAACAAAAGGGTTAAATTCCACTGAATTTTTGGTTGAAAGTTTTGTCTGGCTCTGTTGTTTTCTAGATTAATTTATTTTAGTTCAATTTAAGGAGCTTTGGTAAGCAGAGAAAAAATATTTCTTCTGTTTTTTTTCTGTATTTTATAATCTGTTGGCCTTGTTGCTGAAAGGCCAGGAAAGATTTGTTTGCATTTTGTGTAGCATTGTGCATTTTATTTTTTTGTTGTGTTAAAAGATTTCAAACTCTTTTCACATGGATGTTTTTAAGGGTAGTCAGGAGAGCTCCTTGTTGCCTTCAAGTAACTTCTTAGCTCCCCAGTAAAATATTAAAAGAATTTGATTCATTACTATTGCAGTTTTAACAGGAAACTTACTGCTGGTGAACAATAAATATTTTGTGTTTGTACCCATGCCTGAAACAAGACTCTTCTTATTTCTACTGTAACAAAGAGGCCTACTATTTCTACTTTTCAAGATGTACTCGTGTTCCCTTTAGGAATCCTTAAGGGTTTTAAGACACTTTGAAATCCACTGGGTGATGAGTACTTAATTCACTTAAGCTCTTTTGAAATCCTACCCTTGCATTCTGAAACACTGACTGGAACTGCTCTTTGTAGAAATAATTTACTACAATAACTAGTGCTGTCTTGATGTTTACAGTGAACTGATATGCAAAAGCCAATGGTGAAAGATCTAGGATGAAAAATATTTATTGGTAATTGAAGCTGTAAGCTTTATGGGTTTTATTCTTCTCAGGAGTTCTCTAGTATTGAATTCAAACACACTTACTTGATTTCACAATAACTTGGTTTATATTTGGCTTGTACTTCACTTTTAGGAATTGGAAATTAGACTATGCCTCTCCCAGTACAGTGCACATATGTACAAGACATCTTTCCTCTACAGTATTTAAAGCGATCCATAGACTATTGTAGTAGTCTTAAACTGTGCACAAAGCTGTTCATTTTCAAGCAAGTGTCATAAATTTTAAAAAACTGCATTTCTTGATGTCTTGGTTCTAAATCAAGATCTATTACCTAATCAAATTACACAAAATTCTTCTGAATGTCCAGCAGATTTATACTGGGAATTTAGCTCAGAAACAACAAAAAATGAGTAAAAACCTGGCGGAGCCTTTAGAAATGTGCAAAGTGTTTGCTTACTGAAACAAGAGACTAGTAGATCTGGTTAAAAAAACAAACAAACAAGCCAATTAAGAGGCTATGTATGTAGAAATACAATTTTAAAAATGTCTCAGTTATTCAGAGCTGAATGTGGCATATATCTTTTATTTTCTTATTATTGATATAGATAAACACGTGAAATGTTATCTACACAAAGGAATATGAATTATAAAAAACAATACTCATTCATAATAATGCTCTGTGTCCATACTGTTTATAATTAGGACTTATATTACTTTGTAATACATATAAATTATTTGCATTTGACAAACCAACCATATTTATACAAAAGTTATATTGAATGAAGGAATAGTAATAAGGAAAAGAGCTAAAAAGATTAGTAACAGGATCAGTAAAAGAAGAGAAGAACAGATATAATAAAAGGATGAGGTAATGAGAAGCTGGCAGTCAGCAGGAGTGTAAATCCTCTAACATGTTTATTCAAGCACATTTAAGTGAAAGTGTCCCCTGTTTTCCAGGTTGTCCTGGAAATAGCCATGTGCCATGTATTAGTGAAGCTAGAGGAGGGATAATAAACTCAGGCAGAAGATGCTTTCTGGTTATACCCTTTCATTCTCCTGCTCATATTGCATGCCAGGTCACTGCTCTTCTTTGGCACTCTGAGAAGTTACACTTCAGCCTTGCAACCAGTGGTTTCAGGATCAACGTTCACTAAAGACGCATCCATAGGCGTTTTTTAGATTAACAAGTCTTTACCCCTCCTCACACCCAGGTTTCTTTCTCTACCTATTGTTTTTCATTCATAAAGAGTCAGCCGGACTGTCTCTGGGTCTTTCCTGCACCTCATACTCCATTACTTAGGCTGTCTTCTTGGAGACACTCCTGTGTGTGCCTCAGTGGCCTGCATCTTCCCAAAGCACTCACAAAAGAATTGAGAACAATGCCACACTGGGAGACTTTGATGGTCTGTTGAGGAGCCTGAGAGCTGTGTGTCTCCTAAACAAAGTCAGTTATAATGTGAAGGCTTGAGGATGACTGAAATGAATTATGGAAAACTTCTCTGTCGACCAAATTTGACAGTCTCTAAAGTATTTTAATCTGTTGAGCTGTTAGGGAGATGGACCGCAAGTTTTGGGTAAGGGGGAAAGCCAAGGGAAAGTCCCTGGTCTAGTAGCTTTTTTTTTTTCTTTTATAATTTTTCTTATAGATACTGATTGCCCTGTTTTCACCAAACTGAATTGCTTTCAGACAGCCCATTACCTTGCTCTGGAGGCTGACTTCAAGTGAGATAACTGAAAGTATTCATCTGTGGTACCTGTTTTACATGGGTTTGGGCTCTGTTCTGCTCTCACAGTAGCCACTGATGGTTAGAAAACAAAGATTCTTTGCCCTAATGTCCTAACATTAACACTTTTTGGGTCTCACCAATAGCCTGTGTGTTCATAGATAACAGGGCTTTACTCTCCTGATATTGTGTCCTACGCTGTGTGGTCTGCAGTGACAGATAAGATTGGGATGGAGGCAGAATGTAGAGGGCGGATTTCTCAGACAAGCCAGCCCTTCTGCTTTTTCTATGTCAGTCTGGTAGATAAATAGAATGAGGTAACATCCTTTATATATGATAAGGTGGATCACCTTTCAAGTGTACGCATGAAGTGGCATCAACACGAGGATTTAAGGGCCTCTCTGAGATGGTGCAATAGCGTTTTGATGAAATATGTCACCCAGGGCATTCAAGGCAATGTGCTGTGCGGATGTGAGTAGGGCGATTGGAAGAGCCTAAAACCTCTGGGACAGTCCTTGGAAGTGATCAAATACAGTAGTGTAGATGCAGCCAAAGATATCCCAATTATTTTACAATAGCTTTGACCATTGTGGGTTGATTGCTTGCCAGTATTTGACTTTTAAATGACAATCAGAAACTGCAAGAATTGTACTTTGA
Organism: Apus apus; assembly: GCF_020740795.1. Lineage (NCBI taxonomy): Eukaryota > Metazoa > Chordata > Aves > Apodiformes > Apodidae > Apus > Apus apus. Next base: position 13,172,815 of record NC_067312.1, read on the forward strand.
GTCATTCATGCTGTTTTGCTTGCCAGGAGTTAGTAACCTCTTTTGCTCCTCAACTGCTCTTCCAAGTGCTATTTCAAACCTACTGCACCCAAAATGGTTGCTTTAAATGACAGGAAATGAAATAATTACCTTATTTCTACACAATGGTAGAAAACAAGCAGTTTTAGGCAATGTTTTTCTTCAATACCGAAAAAGGACATGCCTGTGTAACATAAAATAGCCTCTCAAATTTTCTTCTGAAGAATAAGCAATAAAGCTGAGTGGAAGCTGTTTGTGCAGGACACCAATTATGCATGCTCTTCTGGGCAGCTACAGTACGGAGTACAGCCACATCTTTCTCTCCTTACTGAACCTTTCCACAGTCAATGTTCTCATTTCACTCAGTAGTTTTTCCTGGGAGAAAGTTGACAAGATGAGCAGCATTACAAGAAATTGGTATGGAGAGGGAAGGAAGGATAGATCATCAAAGAGGCATAAAGAAGTGTGCTGGTTTTGGCCAGGATAAGAGTTAATTTTCTCCATAGTAGCTGGTATGGGGCTATGTTTTGGATTTATGCTGAAAACAGCATTGACAATTCAGGGATGTTTTTGTTACAGCTGAACAGTGCTTACACAGAATCAAGGACTTTTCTGCTTCTCACACCACCCCACCAGCAAGTAGGGTCGGGGTCATGATAAACTGGGAAGGGATGTAGCTAGGACAGCTGACCCCAGCTGGCCAGAGGGAGTGTTCTACACCGTATGACCATATGGATTTGACAGATGGACCACTCACTGGATAAGTAATTGGCTGGATGGCCACAATCAGAAATTTGACTGGATGGCCACAATCAGAAATTTCTGGTCAATGGCTCAGTGTCCAAGAAGAAGCAAGTGACTAGTGGTGTTCCTCAGGGACCAGTCAATACTGGGACCAGGGCTGTTCAACATCTTTGTTGGAGACAAAAGTGTATCTTTAGCAAGTTTGCTGTAAATACTAGGCTGTGTGGAGTATTTGACACCCTAGAGGGATCTTGGCAGGCTGGAGAGGTGGGCCAATGCCAACTTCATGAAGTTCGACAAGGCCAAGTGCGAGGTCCTGCACCTGGGTCAGTGCAACCCCAGGCACAAATACAGGCTGGGGGGAAAATGGATAGAGAGCAGTCCTGAGGAGAAGGACTTGGAGGTGGTAGTAGATGAGAAGCTCGACATGAGCCACAAGTGTGTGCTGGAGCCCAGAGAGCCAAACACATCCTGGGCTGCATCAAAAGAAGTGTGGCCAGCAGGGCCAGGGAAGTGATTCTGCCCCTCTGCTCTGCTCTGGTGAGACCCCACCTGGAGTGCTGTGTACAGCTCTGGTGCCCTCAGCACAGGAAAGGCATGGAGCTGTTGGAGAGGATCCAGAGAAGGGCCACAAATATGATGAAAAGGCTGGAGCACCTCTGCTATGCAGACAGGCTGAGGGAGTTGGGGTTGTTCAGCCTGGAGAAGAGAAGGCTCCAGGGAGACCTTATAGCACCTTCCAGTACTGGAAGGGGACCTACAAGAGAGATGGAGAGAAACTTTTCACCAGAGAGGGCAGTGATAGGACAAAGGTTAATGGATTTAAACTGAAAGAGGGGAGATTTAGATCAGGTATCAGGAAAAAGTTCTTCACCATGAGGATAGGAAGGCACTGGAATAGGTTGCTCAGGGACGTTGTTGATATCCCCTCCTTGGAGATGTTCAAGGCCAGGTTGAATGAGGGTTTATTCAGCCTGACCTAGTGTTAGGTGTCCCTGCTCATGGCAGGGGGGTTGGAGCATGATGATCTTTAAGGTCCCTTCCAGCCTTAAGCATTCTATGATTTTATGATGTCATGCTCTGCAATGAAACTGGGGGAGAGATTGGTAGGGACTGGCCAGGCATTGCTCGGTTGGTGGTGAGCAATTGTTTTCACTGCAACACTGGTCTTTCTTGGATTTTCTTTCTCTCTCTTTGCTATTTTACTTTTCATTTCAATTTTCACAAAAGCTGATTTTATTTCAATTATTAAACTGTTCTTATCTCAACCCAAAAGTTTTCTCTCTTCTACCCCACCAATTCTGTGTCCCTCATTCTGATGGGGGTGGTGAGTGAGCAAGCAGCTGCATGGTGCTCAGTTGCCAGCTGGGGTTAAACCATGAAAGGGAGGGATGTTTTGTTTGTTTGCTCACACTATTGTTGTGAGATCTCTACACAGAATTAAATAATTTTACATTCTGCTCCTTTCTGAAGTTTGTTCTTGGCGTTCACTCACTGGTCATCTTCCTGTCTTGGTATCTCATATATAAAATGGAAATAATGTTCAGTTGTCTCCACAACCACCTGAATAATTAATTATTTAGTACTTGTAAAACAGCTTGATATTAATCAAACCTATAATCATTAGGAATAAAGTACAGAACACCTGCTCTAAGTATATGTTATAACAACAGCTAAACTATGTTTCATTCATATAAAAGACTGTTAGCAGACTCAGTCCTTTATGCTCTGCCATTCACTAATATGCAGCACCCATTTTATTTAGCAGTTTCAGGTGTTAGGAAGCAATCCAAGTCTCCCTGATGATCATCAAACCCCCCCCCCCGACATCAACAGGCACCACAATTTGTGAGTTCATAGTTAAAATACCACTATTTAGGTTCTCTGATAAAACTCTAGAACACAGACATATGATTGTATATGTTTAGAAAATCTCAATCATTAAAGAATTTATTTTTCCCTTTTGTTATATTTTAATGTGAAATATAATAATAGATTTCATATATATCTCTCCTACTATTGCTGTTTCATTAGTTGTACATTTGTGGTGCCTTTTTTGTACTATTTTTTTCTGATCCGTTTAATCATTCCTCTGTCATATACATGTAATCAGACTTACCAGACTCTAAATCCATTTAGATTCTTCATACCTGCTATCAGAGATATAACCAGTCACTTTCAGATTCATACTTCTTCTCTCTAACACTTTCTTTTCAAAGGGACTTGATGCTACCTGTGATTACTGCCCAAGTTTTACCAGAAGTCTGAAAGTACATCCTCTTTGTCAGTCATAAATTTATCAGAAATATCTCATACCTTTTTTTTTTTTAATGAAACAGATTTCATTTCTTAATAAATGTGAATAATTTCTATTTCTTAATTATGTCAGTTATTCCAGTGTCTCTATATTCCAGAGAGTGTTAGTCATAAAGAGAGCCAAGATAAGGTTTTCAGTGTTCTGTTTCCTTCTGGGCTTCTGCTCATTCAAATATAGTTGCTGAATGACAGAGAAAAACTGATGCCAGATTTACTTCTGCTTCTTTTAAGTGTTGAATTCAGGATGCTCTGTCTGCACTGGTGCTACCTTCTCTTGTTTAGAAATTACTTTTCCAGGAACAAATCTGCGAGTTTGCATTCATCTGAATGAGTCAATGCGTTAACTGGATGGGTTTCTTGGTTATTTAGACTACACTGTCCCAGTAGTGTACTACAGAGTTCAGCCATGCCCAGTGACATTTGTCCAAAAGTGTGTTCTCTACATCTCAGCTGTTTTAGAGGGCTCAAAGACTACCTCACAGAAATGAATGAAAGGTGGATGCACAGTAACATCACCGTTCCTCTCCTTGCACAAAAATTAACAAAATCTTCTTTGTCAAGGGCTACCATGTAGCTGTGCTGTAGCTATGAGCTTCTATGACAAACAGTCTTATTTCTAATCTATTCCATGCATTTCTGATCCCTTTCCACACTTGAATTTTGTAACAGGGGGCTGGAGTGCCTGGGAAGCTGGTGCTAGTTGCAGGCACACATGTTGACAGGTAAATGATTACTTATTCTCTATCCCCACCTCTGAGCTGGGGATTTTCCACTGCAGTGTCTGTGCTCAGGGAAAGTTTTAAAATGGCAGCAGAGTGTCGAGTTGTCTGATTTTAGTGCTGATAGAATGGTACTTGATTTGCTTGACTAAGGAAGCTGCTGGCAAAAAATGTTACAATTGGCAATTTACTTGTCTCCATGCATATTTTGGCTGCGTATCAACTTTCTGAAGTTTTTTTTCCAAACAAGTGCAGAATAATCACCACATCTGCCGTGCAGTCAAAAGTAAAGTTGATGAAAACATTTTACTTACACAGTCTAATGCAAAAATGTAGTTTTATATTTTATTAATGTTAATTATGATGCTACTAACTAAAGCTATAGTCTCATTGTGGAGTGAAAATATTTTATTTATTTTTTTTAAATCCAGGTTAAGTTTTACAGGATCAGAAGCCTTTCTTACATAAATAATACTAAACACAGGGCATCTAATTTTAGGCTTGCTCCCCTGCTCGCCCTCAAATATATTAATTTAATTACTAAATTACTGCAGTTCAGTTGCCAAATATTAACACTCCTATGGGCTTTATATATTTTTTTTAATAAAGAAAAAGAAAAATTCTTACTCTGTATGCCACAGGTTTATATTACACATAATTTTGCATAGGTTGTAAGGGTTGTTTTTTTTAAAGGCAGTCATAGAAGAATTTGGATAAATATACAAGAGTCTTAGGCCATACAAGAATATTTCTAGCCTGGCCAGACTTTTTATTTTTCATCTACAATATGTAAAAAAAAATTACACAGCAAAATACTATCCAGTGCAAGACATCAGATTCTAACTCTTACTGCTAGCAGACTGATATAATAATAATTTATAAAAAGTAAGTGAGAAAAAATATAATTAAAACATAAACTTGGAAAACATTAGAAAATACTGCTCATTTAATTCTAGTTCAAAAAAATCGTCTCTCTCTGGCAAAACTTTTAAATGCACATAAATCTATATAGGCAGCATAAACTAATGCTAAAATCTCATGTATTTCAATTAAATCTAATAATATGCTTACATTCTTTGCTGAATTACAATGCTAACAGAGCTGATTTATAAAGATAAAATCTGGGATTATATTCAGTAACTGACACTACAGCTTCAGCTTTCCTCATCAATTCAAGCCTCCAAAGTTCTTCTTTAGAGGTGGCGCAGAGATTGCTACTTTTCTGCTGACATACATGACAAACTTGTAAAAGGGTTTATTGCTAACAACAATATAAAGAATAATGACATAAGGAAAAAAAAAAAAGATAGCATCTCTAGCTGATTGAAAAGCATGACAAATGACAGTCCAGGAGATCCTGAGTGACTGGATAGAAATCTAATTTCTTTCTGTAAAATCCCCAATATTTGCTAAGAATTTGAAATCAAAGTTACTTTGGAGTACTTCTTATTTTCTGCTACTGTGTACAAGCCAGGCAGGAATGTTTTGCACAGTATTTTGATCTAGCTAAATTTTCAAGGTTTCATAGTTCACACATGCTGTATGTTGCTAGGAAATTGCTAAAGTCACATCCATTTATCCAGGTAAAACTGAGCTTCTTGCTTATCTTAATACCCAGCTAAATTCACATATGTAGAAAGTTCAAAGGCAATAAAACAGATGCATATTTATTTTCTAAATGTCTTCTTTATGTGTCACTGTTAAGTATATTTGTTCTGTTTCCATTTTTCAGGACTGTGATTTTGCTACACTTTTTTGAGGCTTTTTATTCCATCGCCTTAATTCACCCAAGCTCTTTCATGAGGTGATCTGAAAGCAGAGGATACAAAGAAGCAAGAACCATCATATCCCCTTACACAGGGAAGAAACTGAAATAGAGGAAAATTTAAATCATCGTATTCACACAGAATATTTAAGAAAATATTTCCAAAAATACTTACTTGCAAAAAATGTAAAGACATAATGTGGTCAAGTTGTTTATTTTGCTTTTCTAAAACCTGCTGTATCTTATATATAAAATTCAAAAGCAAAGGTGTATTTGTTAGCTTGGATATTTACTCTCTGCTCTTTAACTAGATGTATTTCAAATGGAATTTTTAAAACTCGCATGAATATTCAGACTGCCACTGTGAAGTATTCACTCTGGAAGTCAGTGGTTGCACCAGGAGTATGCTGCATGTGGTTCAGTCCAGTTTGGCAGAAGCATCTCTTAAAAACATGAGTAATTGGTTAAAAGCTGCCTGAGAGTGTCAGTCCCTAGTGGATTCACATCATAAGGGCTTTCTTCCAGACTAGATGGTATTCCTGGGATAATATAACTCCTGATTCCTGCCTCCCTTTATATATAATAGAGCAACAATATAGATGTAATACAGCTACAAGGCTTCAAATATATTACCTTCAGAGTCAGCAACACAGAGATTCAGTTGAACTCTTTGCTGTGTTTCATGGAGATTTTGAACAATTTGCTTTAGCTTTCTTGACTCTGTTTGAAGTACATTTTACATTTAATTTTTTACAGTCAAAAGGTGCAAGTTATACCACCAAGTTATCAAAAATACTACTTTATATTAAGAAACTTTAGCACAAATGCAAAAAACTTAACTGTCAAGCTTTTAGTTGTTCATGAATTGTTTCCTTGTAAAATATTCATGGAAGACAATTAGGTCAGCAGATAATCTTCTATCTCTAAAACTGCATAGATTTCTAAGCTTCCAATACATTTGTCAGACGTTTCAACTTCAGTTCATGACTAATGCTGCCAGCTGTCAGACATAGATATGTTCAGTTTTTGTTTTGTACAGTTTGTCCTTTGCTCTAATTTCAAAACACACTATTAGATCCAGCAATAGTTGTGAAGTAATTTTCTCTGCCTACACAATTTTAAGTAATAGCTCTATATTTAGCTGGTTTTAAGTGTTTGCCTTAAAGTCCCACTCAGATGGAAGCAATATCTGAACAGTTTGATCTCCGTTTAGATGAAAAACAGCTTCTTGTTAGCCAACCCTGCGTGGGGAACACTCAGCTTAACTGCTTGGATTGATACCACCTGTACTTATGCACATACACAGATGAGCAGGAACATGACTTTGAGTTTAAAAAACAGCTTGAATTACCTCAAGTAGTATGGAAAATGAACCATACACTGATGGTTTTCCTGTCAGGAAAAGAGAAGAAAGGGGACTTGGATACTCTAGATGGAGGAAGGGGTAATTTCAGATAGACTGGAGGAGTGGAAAGGAGAAGAGAAAGGTGAGAGCAGTTGGGCAGCCACCACAACATAGATAATTAAGCAAAGAGAGGACAAGGGCAATGTAACCCAGGGCCCCTGACCAGAGGAAGTCTGAGGTCACTGAACAACAGAGGCAGCAGAAGACTTCAGGTTGCAACCATTGTTGCTATAACAACTCCTTAACCATGGGTTGATATAGTGACAGGGTGCAACTGAGCATACAACCAAGGTGGACAACAGATCTAATTGAGAGATGGTGCCAGAAGCAGGATGAATGTGATACAGATATGCTGCATATTTGTGGAAAAGGGAAGGGAAGGCTTTTCTATGATAATTATTATGAACACAGAAATCTCAACATGTTTTTTTTAAAAAACCTTTTCTTTGTTGTCCTTTGTGCTTTAGAGCTCAGAAGGGAGAAAAGCAGACCATATACAGCCAACACTTACAAGACAACCATAACTTGATACCTGTAAGGGTGATTTCTAGCAAAAGTAAAGAAGCAACAATAATAAGGAAGGAGGCAAAGTCACATCAGAATCACAGTTCTTAAGTACACACCTCCAAAGTGAGCACCTCCAGATTGAGTCACACATTGTGAAATTTGGCACACAGGATACTGTGTCATTACACAGACTTTTCACCTGAAAATCCTGTAAATATTAGAAGAGTTTTAGGATGCTTGTGTCTTTAGATTTTTTCCTGATGACTTGAAACTTTTTAAAGAGCTTTTGGTTCACTGTCTTTCTACAGTGGCATGTAATTAGTAATTCCACTTGTATTTTGTTTTAATAGACAAGATGAGAAGATTAGTATTTTTAAATTCCCTTACAAAAATGAAGATTTATTTTATTGAACATCATAATATGTATTTGTAAATTACTTATGCTTCTGTCAAATTTGCAATCTTTTTCATTACTAAGAGACTAAATCTATCAATATAAACATACCAATAGGATGTAATGCATTCTATGCATTTTCAATATATACTTTTAAATTTTGTTTTAAAAAGACTTAAAAATTATGAAGTTCAAGGCCAGTTAAAGAACATTTCCTTTATAAATTACTTAATGCCTCAGAAAATTAGACTATCTTTTAATTATTACAGGATTCTTGGAAGCTTTTCTAATTATAATAATTTACTCCATCTGATTTTCCTTGTTCATCTGACCATAACCTTGTCCCTTAAAACCTGAAAATATTTTTAAAAACTCAAATAACAAGCTGCTAGAAAACTGTAAACTTCTCTCTTTACAGAAAGATCACTTTTCACAGTATTCATTCAGTCAAGTGTTATTCTAACTTCCACATATATACTTTAAAATTTACAGACAAAGTCCAGACTTGTTAGATCATGTAAATTGGGCAGAAAAATTGCGATTTTTAACTGTTCAAGGACAGAAACTGGTTTGTTTTAATGTTAACAGTTTGCAGAAAGGATAAGCTATTTCTGGGCCTCATTGAATCATGTTGTCATACATTTCTTACTTGACATTAAGAAGTACCATTTGCTTTTATATGAAAAAGCTCCTGCTTACCCATTCAGGTTTCCTTCAGGAAGTTGAGGATGCAGTGGTTTATAAATGAAGTGCTGTTTTAATCTGTGATTTATGGACATTTTACTAACTTATATGAAAACTGTTAATAATGAACAATTTATCTGTTATACTTTAAGAGACATTTTGCTACTATGTTGCTACATTGGTGCTTTTCTAATCGCCCTTAACAATAATTTAATTGCAAAATCCAAAAGCAATTGGTAGCCCCTCCCACAGCATCCAGACATCCAACCTGAAAAAAAGGCATCACAGACACTTTGTAACTGCTACTGAAATTTTAAAAAACATTTCCTTCTAGTGGTATAAGGAAAAGAAGAGAACATTCAGATATATAAACACTAAATTTTTTATCTGATGATTAATTACTCCAACTGCATGGAGAGAAATATGTCATAAAAAGTCTAAGCAGTGAAAAATTTTGCTGAAAGTTGCCAAGATTATATACATATATAGCTATATATATATGTGTATGTATGTATATATATATATATATTTAGTTTAAAGACATATATTATGCTCCCACTGAAGTCAGTGACAATTTTGACTGAGATCTCAAGTGGAGCAGGCTGGGTAGGTGTTCTGCATTGCTCCTACACACGGTATTACGAAGGTGATAGCGATTATTCTGACATTCTGAAGAACATAGTTTTTTACAGCTCTGGTTTATGGAACCCAAAGAAAACTGACTCATAATAATGTGTTTTACTACATGTAGAAATAACCTGTGCACAATATATGCCTCCAGATTTCCACATTGTTTCATCCCCAGCAGATGTCATTTTGTATTTGAGAGTGCAAGAAAGCACAGAATAAAGGGCCTTACATTGCTCCAAGAACTGAAAAAAGTTTCAATTAATTTTGTTTCTCTTTGGATAGTACTATATTTTCTACCTCATTTACAATTTGTATCTTTGTATTCTGATTGTTGTACATGGATCAGCTTGAGATGATTGATTCTACTGTTTCAGAGCCTGCTGAATTCAGTGGTCTTATATGCACCACATTTATTGTAATAAATGAAACTCTTCAGGCTGAAAGTTAAAAACATATACTTCAGCTTAAACTCTTTACCATTTTAAAGCTGTTATCCAGGGAAGCTGAAGGAAGCTGGTATTCCCTTCTTTACTTTTTTTTGCACAGATATTACTCTTTAAAGGATTTATTCTGTGATTCTGTTTCCTACAGATCAAACTGAGAGCTGACATGGCACTGAAGAATTTCCACAATGGTACCAACAAGGGTCACTGGGAAGTCCCAGTTTTCAAAGGAAAAGGCAACAATATTTTCAGAGCTGGCAGATTTTCTAAATTAATACAGTTCAATTGGATTAACCTGTTTTCCTTACACCTTGAATTTTGGCCTTACATCTGTGACATGGAAAACACAACTAAACTTTCTGACAAACCTGGACCAAGGTGTGAATAATTTTTATGCCAAAATTGGATTTTTAGTGAAAGACATCGAAAATACTTGCTTTGAGGTTTCTATCAAAAACATGATGCTTTCAGTTGAGTTTCCTCTTACATTTTTGTTTCAATTTTCAGTGTATGCAAACCTCATGCAAACTGCAGCCAGAACAAAGTCAGAACTCTTGCCAACAAAAACTGCTGAGTTTCACACAGCTTTAAATATTTTACAAGGTCTGAAGCTTTGTTTGCTCTCATTGGAAAGAACTGTTAGGATACTGCTAACAGTTTGCCTGACCTCAGCCTGTAATTTTTGAACGTTTACTCTCAGGCATACCTGTAACTTTCCACTTCGCATTCAGCCTCAACTATTTAGGAAGAAGCAAGTGGGCAATAGCTTTACTTGTCTCCAAATCACTGAGAAGTTAGGAAAAAAAAGTTCCTGAATACTTACAAATACATGTCCTAAAGGATAAATGCAGCAATAGACTGTGTGAAGCTTGATGTCTGTCACACAAGTGCATGTGATGATCATCACTGTAAGAACCAGACTGTAATGTGTAGTCTGGAAAGCTGTATTACCACAGGTCACTTCAATCTGAGAGACATATACTCATGAAGTATAAACGCAGGTACTGGAGTATACATACTCCTAATGTGAGCAGAATATATCCATGTTTACTTTTCCAACTTTTTAAGTTCTAAATATCACTAATGAAATAGTGATAACAAGAACTATTAAATATATATATATATTATCAGTAACAATTCTGTTGAAATGTGGGCATGGAAAGAAAAAGTAGCAGCAGTTAAGTGGCAAGAAACTCTAAGCTGAGCAGGTCTCTGTAGATGAACAGAAGACAACCAAAGCAACTAATATAGCTCCATGCATTAGTGCATCTACCAGCATTTTTAAAAAGGTTAATTTTGTATTGCTAAGAATCAGTGAATCAGCTGCCTGGGAGAAAAATGTGAATGGTAGTAGAAAACATTTTAAGGATATAATGGAAAAATTTGGAGAACAAAGACATTTTTTGATCCATGTGACAGCAGAAACCATCTGTATATATGTCTGTATCTATATCCAAAAAAACACACAGAAATGGAAGAAGCAGGAAACTACCAGCAAGAAAAATAGACTAAAACCCGGAAACTTTAGAAAACTGATAAAGAAATTAACAGCTCTAGAGAGAAATCTGTGTTCCATAAGGATAAGAACAACAATAAGGTTTTTAGGAGCAATTAATCATTTCCTAATATTTGGTACAGGTTATGGTCACATATATACAGTGAAATGTTTGTAAAAAGCAGCATAAAGTTATTATTTCTGAAAAATAACAGGTTATTTTAGTATTCCAGGAAGATAATGATAAAATTTCCACGCAAAAATGAAGCAAGCATATAATACCAATACTAGGAAAACCCAACATTTTTAAGGCAGCAGTTCAATGCAATTTGCATTTAAGTTTTAAGGAGCTAGAAAGTTCAGAGTTATGTGAACCATAGCTGTTGATTTTCAGTAACAGCTGGAACACTGGAAAAGTTCCAGAAAACTGGAAACAAAGCCGATGTTGAACATGTATTTAAAAGATGAGCAGTTTGGATAATTCTGTGTTTATCTGTTTCAGATTGATTTTAACAAAATCAATCACCGATACAACTTAATGAATATAGAATTTTTTTAAACTAATAAATACATAGCCCATTAATAGAAACAACGAAAATAGAGCCTGACAACTCAACTGGACTGTTACTTGCTAAGACTCCAAGATTGGAGTGGTCTTTCCGACACTTCTGTAAGACCGAACGCTGTACTCTCAGCGTTTTCACTAGGACAGAACTAGGAGTATCAGTTGGATTCAACTGTTTTCCTCACAGCCTGAATTTTTGCCTTACTTCTGTGACAGGGATGACACAGTTTGGAGGCCTGGTGAAGAATGATAAAGAGGGTCACTGGTACAGAATGAGGTCACTTAATAAAATGTGTATATATGAGAAATTCTCAATTTAAGAAAGCCAGTTGTGAACTCTGTACCAAACTGCAACAACCCAATGGGCACTTGTTAATATTACAATCTATAAATTACACAATCTAGTGAAAATCATCCTTTAACCTGTTAAGTATAGGAAAGCTGATCAGCACAAGTAAGATTCCAGCCACAACCCTGGATTCCAATATTGTTAATATGCCATCTGACAACTAATAAAACAAAAGACAGCAAGTAGTAGCACAGACGTACAACTTTACTGCAACCTGGTAGTAACACGATACACAGATAGCCCCCTCTTATTCTCACTGTCCCCAAAAAGGACAGGAACATTCTGCCTAGGTTCAAAGTCTTCACATCATTTCCTTGTGCCTAAAGTTTGTACCTGACAAGGGGAAGCAGGGAAATCTCTTCATGCTAGAAAAAAATTAATTGTAAGTCATTATGAAGGACAAGAAGCTTGAGTCTAGTGAGATGGCAGATTGAAAGTTCGGAAGATGGAAAGACCATGGAGAAATAGATGGATAGCAACAGGGCTTTCACTGACAGCAATTCTAAAAGATCAGCTCAAGAAAAAGATGGTGCAGTAGGTAATCCACAATGTAACCGAGGCTTGCTCTAAAGATACACAGCTGAGAATGGTAAGAAAAAGAGATGCTAAAGGTGTAGAAGCATCAGTGAATGTCTTACATATGAGAAGAAATCTAAATGTCCCAGTTTGCAGAAAAATAAAACAGTTGAAGTATAAAAGGTTTACAAAGGCCAATCAAAACTGAGATAATATTTCTTAGAATCATAGAATCATTAAGGTTGGAAGGGACCTTAAAGACCATCAAGTTCCAACCCCCCTGCCATGAGCAGGGACCCCTATCACTAGATCAGGTTGCACAAAACCTTGTACAACTTGGTCTTAAAAACCTCCAGAGATGAGGCATCAACAACCTCCCTGGGCAACCTATTCCAGCTTGTCACCACTCTTATAATGAAGAATTTCTTGCTAGTATCTAACCTAAATCTCCCCTCTCTCCGTTTAAAACCATTACCCCTGGTCCTATCACTATCTTCTCTGATGAAAAGCCCCTCCCCAGCTTTCCTGTAGGCCCCTTCAAGTACTGAAAGGTGCTATAAGGTCTCCCCGGAGCCTTCTCTTCTTCAGGGTGATCACCCCAATTCTCTTAGCCTGTCTTCATAGCAGAGCTGCTTCAGGCCTTTGATCATCTTGGTGGCCCTTCTCTGGACCCTTTCCAACAGGTATATTTCCTGTGCTGAGGGCACCAGAGCTGTACACAGCACTCCAGCTGCGGTCTCAATAGAGTAGAGCAGAGGGGCAGAATCACCTCCCTGGCCCTGCTGGCCACACTTCTTTTGATGCAGCCCAGGATGTGTTTGGCTCTCTGGGCTCCAGCACACACTGGCAGCTCATGTCGAGCTTCTCATCTGCTACCACCCCTAAGTCCTTCTCTTCAGACTGCTCTCCAGCCATTCTCCCCCCAGCTTGTATTTGTGCGTGAAAGCATGATAGAAAATTTTATCATCTGTCTATTGTATCTGGAAAAAAATTACTCCTTCCTTTCCTCTTGTCTCGTATGCTCAAGCCATATATATTTTTTTCTTTCTCCTTAGCAACTCCAGGGCACTCTCATTCTCCTTACCATTCTCATTTCTAGTTCTATTCTCTTGCTCAAAACCTTGTCTTAAAAAAACTTGTCCTAGAAATGTTTTCTGCTTTTTTTCTCTTCCTGATTATTTCTCCTTACCTTTTCTGTGTCCATCTGCTATGTTCCTTTTATCCTACCTGCTCTGAATAATAACCCTTTTAGGGTAAAAAAATAATCACATTCAGTGGTTCACAAATGGACATTTAAAGGCTTGTGGGCAAGCATTTAGGTGACAGTACTGAGCTGCACAGACTTTAAAAGCTCTGTCCATCAAATGCAGCAGTGGAGCTGACAGCTGTTCCCAAGGTGTCATGCTAATTAGAAACCTCTGAATGGAAGTAATTTGCTGTGAATAAAACAAAAAAAATTATTGCTTAATCATTAATAAATATTAAAAATCTAAAAATACTGATATTTGCCATGCATATATATATAACTACTAATTTTATACTTATATAAAATTATTTAATTTTAAAACAAATATTCATTAGTTTGGTAAGATGGTCAGTCATAATTCAAATTATATCTATGTATTTCTCACTAGAACTTAAAAAAGGGATTTTTTTTTTTTAATTAAACAAGAAAGATTAGATTAGATTAAAGAAAGCAGATTAGTTATCTTTAGTAAAGTAAAGATTATACATTTCAACTACCATAAAAATTGCAAAACTTCAGTATGTATAGGGTTAAAGGGTGGAAAGGTGCTGCAACTTGTGGTGGAAATTTCCACTGCGTGCTTCATTGGCAGAGGAATGAGCCATACCCATGGTAAGGGGGGGGGGGAGTGCGTGTGTGTGTGGTCCCTTCATAAACACATTGGAATGCTGTGTCACATTATTTTTTCTTCCAGCTTTCTGACCAGTTTTTTGTTCGTGGTCTTCCTGAGTTTTCTGGACTCACAATACACACATATCCACTGACACTTGCGGGACACTTGCCTAAGAACAAACTGCAGGATCACATTTTATTCTGCTCTGAGGCCTTCTCATACCGACACATTGTACTCTCCATAGTGTTCTCCAGTCTTTGTCACCTCATCAGTCAGTCATCCTTTTGTCTTACTGAATGTAACTTTGCCTTTTTTTTTTTATTCTGTACAGTCAACACGTCATTAGGGATATGGGAAATACTGTAAGGTTTCAGGGACAAGAACTGTTCTGGCTGTAAAACAGCAGTTCTTATGCTTCCAAATCCAGTAACTAGTTACAGGATACAAGAGGACAGTTAGGACTATTTGGAGAGAGGTTGCCTAGAAAATTCCAGTAATCACAGTATTGGAATCTGAGGTATTCTATTCAATTTACTGATGATTTGGAAAAGGCCTAGCATAATGGAAAAACAATGGGCTGCATTGCTATTTACAATAGTCATGAGTAAAGCTGGCTGCAAAGGAACTGCAAAAAATACACATCTGTGGGAGGAAATTGCAACCACAAGATAGGAAAGGATTAACAGAAAACAAGCCCCTAAGTATGTGAAAAAGTATGAGTTTACTTGAGCTTTTGGCACTCAGGGAATAAAATCTTAGTCAATGTGGATAGTTTTCTGAAAGCATTAAGTAGGTGAAAATCAGAACATTCCACAATGCTCTGAATCATTAGGAAAGGAAGAAGAAAGCAAAAGTGTTTTTGCCTTTTAAATATTCCATTTCATGGGTTAATGAATCCTGGATACTGCCCACAGTTCTTTTCTCAGTGCTCAATATGCCAGAAAAGGCATAAGAAATAAGTGAAAGGATGGTGGGAGATGTGGTTTCCACAAGAAGTGAGCCTGAGCACAGTAGGACTTTTTATGTTAAAAAATGAATATCTCAGAGATTACATTATTTTAGTGGAAGTAAATAGAAGAGTTATTAAATATTTATCTCAATTTAAACACTAGAGGGCACCAAGGAAACTGCTCATCAGCAGCTTAGCTTTCTCTCAAGAAATAATTTTTTCAAAGTAACACAGTTCACTGAGGTATTTCTTGCTGTAAACTGTTGCAGCTGTCAATATTTTAAGGGATTCAAAAGTAAAGTGACAAAAGGCACCGAAGCCAGTGAGCAGTGGTGAAGCTCTGCAGCTTCTGACTCAGGAAATGACTTAGATGAAGAATGTTCACGCAAAATGTGTGCCTTCTCTGATTGAATCTACCCAAGCAGCTGCTGTGCAGCCCCTGAAGGAGGCAGACTCTGGGAGAAGACAAACCTTTTAGATGTCCTAGCATAACAAATAAATGTTCCTTACACTAAGCACACAACACCAAGTTCAAACAGAGACCTGTTACCAACACCTAAAATTGTGAAACAAAGAGCTGTAACAGAAGTGACTGAACAGCAAGGCTCAAAGGGTGCAGTGAATGGGGGATACATCAGTCACCAGAGGTATTCCTCAGGGCTCAGTCCTAGAGCCAGGTCTGATCAACGATTTTAGCAAGTATCTGGATGCAGGAGTTGAGTGCACCATTAATAAGTCTGCTGATGATACCAAACTGGGAGGTGCTGGTTCCTCTCCTGAGGCACAAGATGCCTTGCAGAAGGATCTAGATAGATTGGAACATTGAGTAGTCATCAATGGGAGGAAATTTCACAAGCTGAAATGCCAGATTCGGCAGCTGGGGCAGAGTAATGCTGGCACAAGTATAAACAAGGAGAGGCTGGAGAGCAGCCCTGCAGAAAGGGATCTGGGGGTGCTGCTGGGCACCAGAAGGCTCAAGGGGAGCCGGCAGTGTGCCCTGGCAGCCAAGAGGACAAACCCCATCCTGGGGATTACAAGACACAGCGTGACCAGCCAGTCAAAACAGGTGATTATCCTGCTGTATTCAGCACTTCTGTGAGCTCACCTTGAGCCCTGTGTGCAGTTCTGGGCTCCACAGCTTAAGAAGGATGTGAAGGTCCTTGAATGCCTCCAGAGGAAGGCAACCAAGGTGGTGAAAGGGCTGGAAGATGTGTCCTATGAGGAGCAGCTGAGAACTCTGGGTTTGATTAGGCTGGAGAAGAGGAGGCTGAGGAGCAACCTCATTGCTCTCTGCAGCTTCTTGAGGGGGGGACATGGAGAGGGAGGTGCTGAGCTCTTCTCCCTGGGATCAAGGGACAGGACACCTGGGAATAGCTCAAGGTTGAGTCAGGGGAGGTTCAAACTTAGCTTTAGGAAACGTTTCTTTACCAAGAGGGTGGTCAAACACTGAAATGGGCTTCCTAGAGAGATGGTCAATGCCTCAAACCTGTTGGTGCTAAAGGACCTTTTGACAACGACCTTAGCAACATGTTTTAACTTCTGGTCAGCTCTGAAATGGTGAGGCAGTTGGACTAGATGATCATTGTAGGTCCCTTCCAACTGAAACAGTCTATTCCGTTCCATTCTCTTTGTCTTTCTTTTCCTTTTCCTTTTCCTTTTCCTTTTCCTTTTTCTTTTAATTTTCCTTTTCCTTTTTCCATTTTCCGTTTTCCTTTTCTTATTCTGCACTGTTCTAAGCATAAGGGAGAAAAAGTAAGAACAACAGACACAATCCAGTTTTTCTGAAGTCAGTAAGCCAGCATTCAGCCAGAACACATACACAGCTACTCAAGAACTGGGAAACACTCAGGGAACATTAGGATAAATAATAAATTGCTCCAATCTAACAATTACAGTTTTTCTGTTTTCTCATGTCTTCAGTTATGTTTCGAATATAAAATGGTCTAAAACAAAAGAAAGCTTTTAGATGCATTTGCTGGCATTCTGTGGTAAGCTTGCTGTGAATTAATCACCATCTGTTCCAGAGTTGCATCTGTCCTTAGGAATGATCACCAATCTCTGTTACTGCATACGGAAACTTGTCAGTCCATTTTCTATCATCGCTTTACAATACTTGTGTGTCACAGCTGTCCTTCAGAAAAGGAAATACTGGTTGATGCTTCTGTTTGGATATCTCTGCTGAAAGTTACCTCAGAATATTTACAATGATTTGGAAGTCTTAGGAATTGTGGAATGAAATTCTTATTGCTGTAAATATGAAGTTGTTATTACTATATACTTTATTATACAGTCTGTAAATTTCTCATTCCTTTTTATGATGTTGAAGTATTTTTAGGTGAAGATTAAAAAAAAGCAACTTTACCATTTGTTTCAGCCAGTTTCTACCTTGATTTTTTTTGCTGTTTTGTGAACTTTTCATCTTTATAAAATATAAAGGCCGTACAGGGCTCCCCCTGCTTCTACTAATAAGATTAGAACCCTTTTTCAGGTCACTTGCAATTCAGTCATGTCAAGAAAAATAAGGCAAAAATGCAGCAAAAAATAAGAAATATGTTTTCATGATTAATGCTACTAAATAATAAAAGCTTCTCTGAACTGATGAAAAAACAGGTCAGAAGACAGCACTGGATTTCACATCATAATTCTGATGTCAGAACAGATTTGAATTATTTTGAAAAGTAAAATTGGTCGTATTACCAGTTACATTTAGCTAAAATTGACACTCCAATGTTTTGGAAATAGAGACAAGAGCAAATAATTTCTTATTAATTGCTCGTGTTTGGAATCTTTAGACAAATTGGAGCTTTCACGTTGAATGTGGATTTGAGGCCTTTGGTCTTTTACAGTATCTTCTTCTGAACTGATGGTGTTTTTTTTAAATAACTGCTAGTATAATAAATATAACAAAGATAAGAGCAAACACCTGTAAGGAGAGATGCAAATAACAATCAGAAAAAAGAAGTCCCTCTCAGAAACAAAGTTTCAAATTAATTGTAAAAATTCAGATCTCAACAGATATGCAGTGACAGATTCTAGGTCACACTGACCTTCTTGTCAAAAGGCCAGAGGCAGACTGGGTATCTGGGACTAGAGCACAGTATAAGCACTGTGCTACTTGTGGTAATGAGAAAAAGCAATATCCAGTGGCTGCACTTGGAGTTGACAAATATGACCACTTTGGATTAGATTTTTTGAGGCTTTAAGAAACTTAAAATAGTTGTTACAAAAGTGCCTGAGACTCACTGGTTGAAAAGGATGCAAGCATCCGGTTTACCTGAAACAACTACAAAAGGTGTTGACATACCTCATAATCTGACCCTGTCCTCACTGTAGTGAATGTTCAAGGTGTTTATTGGTAGCATTGTTACTCTTAATTACTGATCTAATTACATGTTCTTCTGTAGAAGAAAGGCAGCCAGATAGTACCATCATTTTGTTGAGTCAATACATGCTGCGACTATAACCATCTCTCACATATTACTCACTTTGCATGTTTTATTGTTTACATCTGGAGGACTTGGTGGATAAGAGGAGAGCTGTGGGTGGCGTTTATTTTAATTTCAGTAAGGCTTTTGAGACTGTCTCCCAAAACATCCTTATAGACAAACTGATGAAGTACAGACTAGAGGAGCAGACAGAGAGATGGCAGAAGACTGGCTGAACTGCCAGGCTCAAATGGATGTCATAATGGCACAAGTCCAGCTGGCAGCCAGTCACTTGACCTAAGGGGTCAGTACTGGCACCAATACTGGAGCAAGTCCACTGAGAGGCCACAAAGATAATTAAGGGATTAGAGATCTGAACACAAGAAGAGGCTGAGACAGCTGGGGCTGTTCAGCCTGGAGAAAAGAAAGCTCAGGGGGTGTCATCAAGTGTCTTGTCAATACTAGGGGAGCAGGGATGACAGACTAAAGAAGATGGAGTCATACTCTCCTCAGTGATACCCAGTGACAGGACAATGGGAAGAAACTGAAATACAGGAAATACTGTTGATACAGAAGAAAAAAAAACTTTTTTTTTTTTTTTTTTTTTTTTTTTTTACTGTAAGGGTGATTCAACATGTTGTAGAATTTCATCTTTGGTAATATCCATAACCCTAATGGACTCACTCCCAGGCAGCCTGCTCTAGCTGTCCCTGCTCTGAGCACAGAGGCTGGACTAGACAATTTCTACAGGTCCCTTCCAACCTCAACTATTCAATGATTCTATCACTTAATTAATGTCATAAATTCCAGGCACCTTACTGTTTTGTATATCAGTAAAGCATTACTTGACAATCAACAGAAAATTCCACTGACTGATTCAATTACACTCTGACCTGAAGTAGAAGCTTTCTGTCATGTTTCCCTGCTGGGACACTTGGAAAAGTAGGGTCTTCTGCTTCCTCTGATAGGGTGTTTTTTTTCAAAAGAGGAAGAATTACTACCACCTGCAAAACATTAACTGAGTAAGCAACACCAAAACATCTGCTTTTTGTGAGCAAACCTGAAAAAACAAACTGAAAGCTTTCTAATAAAAATGCTGTCTATCAGTATAATCTTGAGGCAGTCTGACAAGTCGCCCAATTCTTTCATGCCTGGTGCCTTTTAAAACTGCTCCCTGTTGTGCAGCTGTTTGCTGTTGTTCTTGAAGTCTGTTTTGTCTTGCCGGAGTTACTCTCCTTGCTCACAGTTCAAAGACACACCATGCTAAGCACAGCATTTTTGTGACATTAACAATTATCAATGATTGTTATTTTGTCTTGCCCTGAATGTGCTATATATTTATCTGAAAATGTATCAAAGAAACATATGTTCCTACCTTTACCCATGGGTAGTCTTCATGCTTAATACAACACATTTCCTTTCTACCATGTTGATTATTTGGTGGCACAGAAACAACAGCTTCTTGTGTCCATGAAATCACTTCCCTTATCAACTAATAAGTTGATAAGTGCAGCCTTCATCTGTAAGCAATTGCCATCTGCAAACAGACCTATAGCCCGTAGCAACATAACAAACAGTTATTTGTCCCTTCACTGGAATGGAAGAAGAGAAGAAATTGAGAAGTCCAGTAATTCCTCCCTCTCTAGCCCCTGGCTGGTGGCAAGTTCTCCAGACCTGAATTACTGTGTAACCTGGGCATCACCTTGGACTCAGATTTTGTTTGAGAAGGTTCCATAGTCTTACACTTAGGCTATGTTTGATTGCCACTGATTTTTTTCTGAGAAATAAATGTCCCTCTTCACTTGCATAGCAAAACTCTTCAAGCTTTACTATCATATTTTTATTAGGGCTTTTCTGCCTTGCACAGGTGATATGCCACCGTGCTCATATGAATGAAGATGCTAACTTTTTTCAACTCATTATTTTAGCCCTGATACAATCATCTGGGCGGTTTTCACTGACACTTTTTATTTATTCTCTAGAAAATACAAGCCACCATCCACTTCCTGCATCTCTTAGACTATTTTGTGCCCACAGCCCTATCTACTGTTTCCTGTTTTTACTGAGACATTGACTTCAGTATTCCATCAGCTACCTTCTCCTGAAGTACTCCTGATGTTTATAAGCCGCACTCTAAAACAGTCTCCACTAGACTGCCTCCAGAAGCATGACAATTCAGTTTGTGGTTTGCTTACCATACTGACGAACAGTATCTCAATGCCTGATGGTTATTAATGTAACTTGATTTATATAATTAGGTTTTTGTCAAAAACATCACACAGTGGACTCCTGGTCAATGAATGAGGCTTATTGGCTTTAAAGTAGTCCTGTTAATGCTCTGTGAGATACAACTATAATTATTACTGTTATTAATAAAAAGATCTTTTTTTAAGCTATTTATCTTGCTATAGTGTAAAAACTGATATTATCATAGAGTAATAAATTCAAAAAAACGAACTTTGAGTACGCCTATAATGACTGATAAATACTAGTTTTTACCAGAAGATGGTGCTTATGTGCCATTAAGTAGAAACGACTACACAGTCCACCAATTTCAGGCTACTTTGTCACAAAAGTAGAATAGAAAATAAAGCAATAATTTATGATTTCTGCTCTTCGTTTTGAAAAGGTTTGATGATCTGTCAAGATAAGGAACCAATATATTTTTTCCATAGGAGATTAGTTTTCCAGGTTTTTGAACCAGGCTTTCCTCTCATTTTACAAGCAGACTGACAGTTAAACAGGTTTTTAGTGATATCAAGTATTTGTCCATGCACAAAACAATGAGAAATATATTAAAAAAAAAAAAAAGGACAACATGTGAGGTGTTTTAAGTATAGATTGCTAAAATTATTGTTACTAAATACCTGATGAGAAGCTGCAGTGATGATAGATTTTAACTATTCTGGATTAAGAAAAGTGTTTTTTAAGCCAAAAAGGGAATAAAAAATTACATTGTAAAAATTAGATCAAAAAGGATTATTTGGAATTAACCTGTGAGGTGTCTGGGTGTAACAGAAATCTATATAGAAACCAATTTATTTTAAACAACATAATTTTTATTTATGCAGTATCTTTCATCCCATAGCAATGCAGAAATTATTTTAGAGGCTTTGGTACATAACATTCAGAATTTTCTAATATTTCCATTATATAGAAAATCAGAATACTTAGGCAATCGTTTGAGAATTTATTTTTTCCTTTTTTTTTCTTGTAAATATGGTCCAGCTGCCAGCACCATAGGTGAAAGTACTGTATCCACACTCACTGGATGTACATGTAATGGAAATGGAGGTGCTGCCCTGCTTTTCCCTGGCCTAGGGCAGGATTTACTATCTCTGCCTATCATTTACTTTCAACAGCAGAACAGGCATAGAATGTAGTTAAATTGGAGGCAAAATAATAGCAAATGTGAACCTGAGAAGGGGGATCCAGGTCTTTGGCAGGGATGTTTTACTGCCTCTCATCCCACCTTTCCACCTAGTCACCGGAAGTCCTTCATAATAGGCTCTAGGTATTTATTTCCCAGAGTTTCCCGGGAAGTGTGGCCTGCACGGCCACTGTCCTTTCCTCACAGCTACTCGATCTAACACCATAATGGGATTGTAGCATTTGTCCCTCTTTAAAAGCCTGGCCTGGCAGAAGTGCACTTTTTACTCAAGACTGCTGAAGGTAGCTTCTGCTCAGCCACACCTCAGCCAGCAGAGCTGAAACCTCTGACCAAAAGGTTGGCATAACACATTGTGGGGTGGTTACTGCAGAACTGTTAAATGCAACAAAAGCAAAGGCATGCCTATACTGGATATGGAGTTACTCAGCCCACACAGAGCTGAGGACCTGCTGTCTCATGTGTGGAGGCATATTGGGGTCCTTTCTAAGGAAAGATCTGAACCACAGATCTTGATTTTTGCAAGCGTACACACAGACTGCTGACTAAACCAGAATGACAAACTCCCCCTTAAATAAAATGCAGTATTTTATAAAATGATGAGGTTTCTATGCTATTGTGCTCTCAGTAGGCAAAATAGATTAAAACATTAATATACATCCTGTCCTTTCTTTAACTGTAAATCTAGTAAGGTTCTTTGTCAGCAGTTCTGAGAGGCTCGACAGTGCATCCATGCAGCAGCAGCAGGAAGGTTTCAAGACCACCCTGCCTTGAACTGTTAAAGATCCCAGTTTGCCAAACACCTACTTCATGTGTTTACATGGGTTTTTAATATATTTTTAATAACTTTTAATTTCTAGTAACATTGCATTTGCCTAGTACTCTTATGGTTCTTTTTTACCTTCAAGCACTCTGCATACATTAATTAACTCAATCCTCTTAATGCTCTGATTAATCACTTCAGTACTTCTTGGTATTCCCCCTACCCCAGAGATGTTAAGGACCAAGCTGAAGAGTTGTTGTTACATCATTAACTCCACGTTTTAAAGAAATCTGCACAAATCTTAAAAACATGCATGTAAAACACTTGATTATACTGAAGAAACCTTTTTGTATTTTGCATTAAACCAGTGGAAATTTACAGTACATGAAAAAGACATTTGAGAAGACTTTCTTGCTGCACACAAAATAATGAGTTTTTGAGAAAAGTTTGTAATGGTAAAGAAGTTAGAGGAATTATTTTTAAAATCTGTAAGGAAAACACTGGTGACGTATGCAAGCATATATTCAAGTACTTATTTTAGAAGATCACTGTTGTATGTTCATCACCTTTTACACAGTATTTCAGTATTGAAAAGCACTAAATATTGAAGAAATAGGCACATTCTCTAACCTATTACATAAGATGTTTTCTTCAGTGGTAACATGGAGTTAAAAGAGAGAAAGGACTGGTTAATCAGCACAAGCAAAGTTACAGATTTTTCTGAAATTATAACTTGAGCTCAGAGAAAATGGATTAACCTTTAAAAAACAAAAAGAAGGCTTGATGGGAGAGACTTCTTTGAGCAGAAAAGGATTTTCAGAGAGGTCATGTGCTTGGGGAGAAAATGAAACAAAGCTAATTCTAAGAAAAGTTTGAAAGCTGAGAAAAGAAAACCTACCTTTTCTAACAATGTTAAGTGTTGTCAATGGGAATGTTAGTTTTCTTTTGGTTATAAAATTTGGATCAGACTGGCAAATGAAGTGCTTGAATTTGAGGACTGAGTCAATCTTTAGAATATTTTCTGTAATTATGCTATCCCTGTAGTTCTTTCTTGAACCTGAGCAATATTCACATGCATGCACTGCATTCTAAGTAATTAAGGGTTTTTTTCCACCTTCTTTTGAATGGACCAAGGACCTACTCCAAAGAGTAACTGCTGTACTCTAAATCAGTAGTTCTCAAGCTATTGTTTGCAGTCATCCACAGAGAGCTGGCTTGTCACATGGTGCTGGCTGGAACCTTGTAAACAGAAATAAAAGACACTAAAAAGATGTATTAAATGCTTTCCCATGACATGGTCTCAGCAAATAAAACTGAAGTGTCCATGCAGTGCTCTAAGAGAAATGGGAGTGTTCTTTGACAAATCTTGGATGCTGGATGTGGTTTGCTGCACTTCTAAACACTCAGAAGCCTTCCACTTCTTTCCTTGAAGTATCAGAACTACTTACCATAGAGAAAAGAGTAACAGTAAGAACCAGTGAAAGCAAAGAGAGGAAAGCAAAATAAAAACAATAAACTTCAGGAAAGTAGATTCCAATAAACTCAGGGAAACACTAGTTAACAATTTATGGCAGGCAAGTTCATGGGGAAAAGGAGTTAGAGAGACCTGGCAATTCCTCAAAGAAATGGTATTGAGGCACAAGTACAAACTGGCCCAATGCAGAGGAAGGATGGAAAATGCAGAAAGAGACCAGGCTGGCTAAGCCGTGAGCTTGTTATTAGCCCCGAACACAGGAAGAGAGTACAGAGAAAGTGGAAATTAGGTTAGACTGTTAGGGACAAGAATTTTTCAAATGATACAAAACTCAGGCCAAGGTACAAACAACTGCAATTAGGAAGGAAGAGCAAGAATAACAAGAAAGAATTTTATAAGTAATAATTACTTTAGTAATAATAAAAAGAGTGAAGATAATAGAGCTTTGCTCCATAGGAGTGCTGAAAAGTTATAGGGCTTCAGAATTCAATAAAGACATCATTTGTGAACAGGAAGCTAGCACACTTCATTGAGTGATAAAATGTATGACTTCAGTTTAAAATATGGAGGGGAAAAGCTAGGCAATTTAAAAATCTGTTCTAAATTAAAGAATCTTAGAATTATCAGTCCTGTCAGTACTGGCAAAAGAAAAATGAGAGAGAAGACTTTATACAGAGAAAAGGCAATACACAACTTTAATGGGAGAGGAGGGAGATGGGAAGAAGAATTAAATGTTCAGTTACTGGAAAAATCCTACTAACAAATAAACAAATAGCAAACATTGTCTAGAACAATGTTTTAGGCAGTTCTGCTAAAAGCAGTGAGTTGGACTTGGTGATCCTTACGGATCCTTTCCAACTCAAAATATTCTATAGTTCTATGAAATCATGTGATATCTTTCATATAAAGTAACAGGACTTGCCAGCGAGGACACAGCAGATACTTGGATGTTTCCAGACACTAGAAAGGCTTTTGACAACTGTCCCATATGATATCCTCATTAATATCTTAGGAAATGTTTTGTTTAACTCTCCTAACATAGAGTGGGTGCATAATTCATTGGAAATTTACACCTAGAGTGTACTTTTTTATGTTTAGCTGTCAAAATGGAAGGAAGTATTCAGCAGTGCTATGATTTGAATGAAGCTCAGCAGGCCTGCATAAAAACAGGCTTGAAAGCAGAAGTAATGAAACAACTGTATAAATACTGTACATGGAACAGCTGGCTAAGGAGGCACTAGGAGTAAATCACAAGCTGGACGTGACCCAGGGTTGGCTTGCTGTCATAGAAGAAGCAAGGCTATATAAACAGAGGAGAGCTATATATAACTAGCAAAGTTATATAAATAGAATATGTACAAGAAAACAAGTGAAGTAATCTATCTAGTCTGATCAGCACTGATAAAACTACAGGGTATGAAGAATATGCTATCCAGTTTGGAGCACTGACCTCTAAGAAGGCTTAGGTACACTGTCAGACTCTAACACAGGATTTTCAAACATCTAGAAAACATCACCTAAATAAAACTAATAATAACCAAAAGCAGACTGAGGAGTAATGTGATAATAGTCATTAATCTAAATGTTTTTTTTTAAAAATATGCTTTTCACTGAAGGCATGAGACTGCCTTCAGATGGTAGATCTGTTTTTCTATGTACCTATACATGATAATTCCCAAATCTTAGGCACATTCCTATGGTTCCTATCAGATATTTAGAAGTGTTGCAAAAGACAAATTGAAGTTGTGTTGTGCTTCCATCATTGTAATGAAAATATACTGTATGCCACTCATACCTTCATACTCAGGTCCAACTCAGAACAATCAAAGCAAAGTATGACAAATATACAAATATTGCTCCCGGATTCTTAATATTTATTTAACATTTCTTCACTTTCTTTTTAAGGCAACACAACACCCAAAACTTAGTAATGTTCCTCTTTCTAGCTTCCTTTCATGTTCCTAATCCCTACACAGTAGCTACCAAAAACACCAGCTAGGTACCTGTAATAACCTCTCTTAGATATACTCCGGAAGCTTTCTTGAAACATCTCTGGAAAAAGGGTGCTGGTTTCCTGGTCACTCTGCAAGATCCACTTTCACAATTAAGCTTGTGCAACTAAAACAGAAGTGAAAAATTGAGAATTCACAACAGACCAACTATGAAAATTCTCATACTTAAATCTTACCTTGGAATGTGACTGATTGTGATAATGGAAAATTTGTGGCTATCTCAGTTTATAGTTTTTTGAAATTGGTTTTATCCACTGTCCAAAGACACTGAACACTCATGTTTCATGCAAGTATTAAGCACTTTTCAGTACAATATGAGCTGCTTTTACAACACACTATGTGTTTTTTACAAATCTATGTACAAGATCTAACACTGTGAAAAGATAGCTTTACCTAGTGTAATTTTGGCAACAGCTAATCTGACACTCCTATAATAAATTCCAGCACAAGATACTTAAAGATGGGGAAAATTCTGAGCATTGAAAAAGAAGATTTTATGAAGTTTTACCATAAATATTAGGTAAATTTATTAATAACAGTTATGCAACACACACAGAGTTGCAGGCACAGACAGAGATACACAGCTTTTCCAGATTGGCCAAAACGATAGAGAGCTTTGTGCCATTCTGGCAGCTGCAATAATGCTAAAATAGGCAAAGGTATAATATGTAATTTTAAAAATGTCCATGAAGTATCCCTGATACAAACTTGTTCAGCAAGTAACATCCAGGCAACATGATTTTTGTGATGACACTTAAATTCTGATTGGATGTTATATATTCTTGTTATGTTTGGGTTAGTTTTTGTGTGTTTTTTTTTTTTTGGGGGGGGGGGGTTGTTTTGTTTTCAGTTTACACCAGTGATATTTTTATCATTCAGAGATCTGCATAATGCAGTGTTCACATTTTTTGTGAGGGATTGCACTTGTCTTTCCTCTTGCATTTCAAAATGTTTATCTTCTCAGAGTGCTGTTCACTCTTTTCATGGCCAATCACGTGGAAATACTCAAGCAATGCTACATCTTGCAACTAACCGAAAACTCATGCTCTCTCCCTTGTTTTGGGGGTCTCCATTTTGCTTTTGGGATGACAGTCAGTGTGTGCTCAGCTGAGTTTTTAAGGACACACTTACTGATTGTCTAAGAAAAGGATAAAATCACATACCTGCTACTAAGCAAGTCCTGCTAAAACAAGATCTTGCTCTCCTTCAGACATGAGAACAATCTGCAGCCATTTCTAGGCAACAGTAACTGAAGAGAATAGCAGGGCTCATTTGAAGTTTATTCCAGGATGATCACAGTAACCACACTAGTTCCAGTGTGCTGGCCGTGTTTCTGTCCTCAGAGTGACCCTGCAGGGCTTCTGTTCCCTCCCTCAGTATTAATGCAGGCAGTCCCCTGAGGATGGACTCTCCCTAATCCACCTTCAGGAGTCTAGAAGGACTAAATAATAGATGTAAGATTTATTTACAGGTAACTGGGATGCTGCAGCGTTACATTTCTGTGCCACATGGTTCAAAAGGGCTTATCAAACACCAGATGATAGAGCTGGCAATGAAAGGAAGCAATTTAAGTATTTTATCTTAAAAGGAAGGAAATAGCTTTTTCTGAGGTCAAATCACAAGCTGCTGCAAAATCAATTGATTCAGTGAGGTCAGCTATTCACTCTGGCAAAGTAACTTCAGTTGTTTGTAAAGGTAGCTCTAGTGTGCATTTAGAGATTGAATTAGTACAATTGAAGTTCATATTTAGAATTTCCCCCAGTTTGATGAATGAATACACACACTATTCCATGAGACAAGTCTTACTTTACTCATGTAAGCATATTCTTTATATAAATGAACACTTTATTTTATCAATAGAATTCTAATATACAAATACTCTTTTCAATTGCACTCATAACAGCACATCAGGTACAGCAAGTCCCTGAACTGAAAAGAAATGTGTGGTGGAGGAGAGCATGTTTGCCTGCTCTTTCTATTCTCCTGGCTTTCATTTGTGACCATTGCTAGAAACAAGAGTTTGATGGACACTTTTGGTGTAGCACAGAATGTCCATTCTCATGTTCTGATGTGGTGATCCTCCCTATTCAGGGGCAAATGATTGATGTGATTATGTGCAGTTTAGCAGATGGGAACTGCACTGCAATATGCTGATCTTTAATTCAGCTCAGACATTTGATGTTGCCTTAGTTGAGTTAACTAACATTATTCTTAAATCCTGGTCTGTTAAAACAAAACAAAACAAAATAAACAAACAACAACAAAAGAAACAAACAAAAAGAAACAAACAAACCTGTAAGGTTTAAATCAATTAATGACATTACCAGAAAAGCAGAGGTCTAGCTAGTAGTTTCTTCTACTGTAATTTCATGTTATAAACCTATAAACCAAACTTGCTACAGGAATGTGAGTTTATGTCTGTCTATAGAATTTAGAGGTAAAAAAGTCTGTAGTCCACAGAGGAATGTTGATTTATTGTATCTGCTTCTCGTGGTGTCATTTTAGCAACATACTTTTGCTGCACAACTGAGTATAAGGTGGAAAAATAGCTATAATTAAACAGGAAGAGTTATAAATTAATCCTAAGCAAAAAGATCTGAAAAGGTCCCAAACACATGGCTTACATAGCCACCTTTTTCTAAGGAGACTTTTGAGACATTTACTCCATTGTAATACAGCTGGGATGCATCTGTACACAAAGTTATCTCCAGTAAAATATTAAATACTGTCTGAATCAGAAGTGTTCAATAAAAGTAAATTAAAGAGCATGACATTGAAAACAGGAGACTATTGGAAGCTTTAGAAAGGTATTGTGATTACTAGTGGGTTTAGGAAAATATTTTCCAGTGCAAAAGGAGCATAGTGTTCCATCTCCTGACTAGCATGCCTAAAACTTGCAGATCCAAGCAATAAAAGGAAATATCTAAAGGGTCCTCACTTTTTGTTTGTTTTGCATCACTAATGGGAGACTTTTATCATTTGTTTGAATGATGTATTCGAGTTTCTTTTATTGCAAGCATTTGCTGCCCCCAGGAGTCAACAGCTCAGTTTCCACAGTGTTGTGTACTTTCTTAAAAGATGTTTAATATGTACAGTATCACGTGTTTCTGTGGTTGCTATGGTAGTGAATGTACTTGTCTTTTACAAAATTGCAGAGTGAAAAACAGGGATACAAAACATGAAAACAAAACAGTAGAAGTTCTAGTTGTTTTCTGAGGTGGTTTTGGCTGATATGATCAGTGGACTGTACTTTTGTTCTGTTGAAAATTAACACTAAATTAAGTAATATAATGAAAATAACCCCTTTATCTAGTCTGCCTATTTGATTTGCAAATACTAATACTTAAAACAAATACAAAAACTAATACTTAAATGTGTACATTTGTTAAAAATGTGGCAATAACTGATCAGAAAACAAATATCTCATTTTTTCTGTATTTTCCTGTACAATGTAATCACCCCATTACTTTCTAACACATATCTTTATTAGTGTTTTTACTGAACAATGTCAATGTGGCTATTTGTGTTCAAAGCTAGAATAGAAAGCAATCCCTGCACTATAAAACCAACATTTTGAAGCTTATATGCCCTATCCAGTCTCATGCAAAATGGTGAGAAGAGTTCCCCTCACCAAAGGTTACTGGCCTACAGAGGAAGAGAACCAACTGGGATACTGTATTTTGCAATAAGTTCAAGTCTCAAAGGCAGCAAGGAAACAAAGGACAGGAACACCAACAAAACAGAATAATAAACACACAAAACCAAATCAAGACCTATTTGGGGAAAATAAAAGCTGTGAAAGTGACACAGCATCTCACGCACATAGCTATGCAACTTCTATATAATCACATACAAGCACATGTAAACATTGTGTCATACACACAAAGTATAAATGCAGCATATACCTAAAGAGGAATGAGAAAAAATGGCAACACAGCCAAATCAGATAACAGATAGGAAGTACGCTGTGAGTGTGCAAAGAGATATGGCTAAAAAACCAATAATTTTTTAAGAGTTTATACCCAAGTAAGCTGACATTAAGCAAAAAAAGGACTATCTACACTCTAGTTCTATTGTAACCATTCCTGTAATACACATTTGTCTGAGTAGCACAGACATAAAATCCCTTTTCATCACTTGGAAACAGCTTTTTCAGACTCTTAAACTCAAAGAAATGTTTTCAGTGATCTAGAAATACATTACCTTTCACTTAATGCTATCAAATTTCTATTACTCCAGTCTCAAGACCACTCAGATCTTTCTGTATGACCTTAATGAACATCTGTTGCCTCCCAATCTTATGGCAAGGCATACAGGCATCAGAGAGGTTCTTGCTTTCAATTTATGGTCTGTAATTATTATAGAGAAAAGAAATTATATGAGAAACTAGATGAAAACTAAGGACATCAAGCCTACGTGAGTTAACTATAGAGTCATACACCATGCCTATAACGATGCCAAGACAAATGCCTACACTGCAGTGCTCTGTGGGTGAGAATAATACTAAACCAACCAGTCTCCAGCACCATTACTGACACAAAAAACTCGGTATTCTTCTTTTCCTCTTAATTATATCAATGGCAACAATTTAATTTGCAATTAACTTTTGTTGCTTCAAAGCATTATCTTGCATTGTTCATACATCACAAATATTTTTCTGCATGTGTAAATAATAATGGGAATGTTGCTCAATAGAAGTTCTAGAAATTATTTAGCACATGTTATTAAAATAATGTCTGACAACAAGAATTATTAATTTATATGTGCATTTTTCTTTGGCATTTGTAGATATAATAGCTAAGCTGTTTGTTTGACTTTCACAACACATGTGAAATGAAGTGGGGATATACCACTTGACAGGTACAATTAAGTGTTTGAGTAGATTAAAGGCACAGGTGATCCCCATCTTGGTTTGCTCACTCTCATAAGTAACTGTAGCCTAAATCTTGTTTGTACCTGTCTACCTCAGCATTTTCCAGCCTTGCTTCTTATGAGCTGCCTGCCCGTAATGTGTCATCCATGTGTCCCACCTCCAGTTCCGTACTCCATTGCCCTTGCTAGTCAGACCCTCCAAAGCTGACACCCAGCTCCTCATGCTGCCCCTGGTTCAATCCTTGTCTCCGCTGCACTCTGCTCAGGTGTCTGCACTGCCTGCACAAGTAAGTGCAGGAGAGACCCTGCTGGCCCCAGCTTTTTCTTGACAGGCTCTGAAATGTCCCACAGGCAGCTGAGACTGTCTGTGCTGAGAAAGGATTTGTGCCTTGGCTACTGCAGAGCATGCACAGCTGTGTTTTTGGAGTGGCATGTACAGGCTGGCTGGGGTCGAGAACTGAGAGAAGCCGTCTCCATCAATCTTCAGACCAAGGTGCTGAACTCTTAAGAAGTCTGGGAGTGTATTCCAAGTGAGATAATTCAAAGCGTAACTTCGCTATGTATGGGTGGAGCTCTCAGGGAACAGCTATAAGCACCCTCTGCCAAACTGCAAATACCATAGTACAGAGGTGGCCAGGATTTTCAGATAAAAGGTTGGTAGAATATATTGAATTTAAAAGATAAAAACTTTCTTCAATCTAAATGGAAGCATTACTTACAAAAGCATTTCTCAAAGCAGTCACTTTATGACAGACATTCAGTCTGAACTGTGACTAAAAGCTTAAAAAAGTTATAAGCAACAAAAAGTAGATGCTTAATAAAAATGTCAGTCAGCTTTCATAAAAGGAAGTGCTACCAGCCCTACCTATGTCTGTTGTGTTATACATTACAGCTACAGGCCTGTGTGTTTTCCTGCAAGTTTATGCAAGTTACAGCCTACTTCTTGTAAGTTCAAGGAAGTGGGCCTTGCAGAATTACCTGATATGAGAAAATAATTCCATAGGAATTAGTTTAGGCAGCACATTAACACAAAGAAAAGGGGAAAAAAAAAAAAAAGAAAAAAAGAAAAAAAACCAAACAACAACAAAAAGCACACCACCAGAAAACAATGCAACTGTGAAGTTTTAAAAAACATTCAGATTCACAGAGGAAGTCAAGGTTATTAGCATTTGTATCATTACAATGTTAGCCTGTGCAGATGAACACGGAGTTTTCATAATTATGAGGGGCCTGAAATGTGAGGACAACAACTGTAGATGATGGGCAGTAGTCACCTAGTGACATTATTCTGAAAAGTACTGCAGTCAGACAGTGAACTAGAAAGATTTCATTGAATGCTTGAATGCTTTAAAGGCTTAGAACTCAAAAGGCTTGATTTACTACTAAAGAAATCTAGCTTGAAGCAACTTATATACTGTTCTATGACAACAAGAATTTTACATTTAGGCCTCCTTAAAAACAGACCTTCCTCTTAATAGTTGACCTTCAATATGATCTAGAAACCCAGCCAGGCTAAGGGAAAGCTTACCTCTTTTTCAGCCTTGTTGCTAATGAAGTGTTTTCATCCTTATAGATTGAATTTATGGAACTAGACACCCATGACAGTATTTTTTTGTATAGGCATAAACGAAGGGAGGATTCCACTGACAGATCTTTAAAGCTTTGACTTACATGAGTGATATTGAGTGATTTGGAAAATCTTTGGCACCCATCTGGGAGAGCTTTACACCAACATGGCATAAAGTCAATATGTGGAACTGAGTGAATATCTGATCCTTTGGTTCACTGAACAAACAGAAAAGAGACAATTTTGGATGGATCAAAATGATTTGTTGGCTAAAACAAAATGTTACCCCTTCCCTTCAGGTGTTTTACCTTTTTTCAAATAAATGTAGAAAAGTGAGGTATTTAAAAAAAATAACAAAAATACAAAATACACAAATAAAACTCTGAAATTACTTGCTGTGTTGGACAAGTATCACCTGAGATTACTTTTAAAGATGCCACTTTACTTTCTGTTTTGTTTTTTTTTTTCCCACCTCTCTCCATTTGGTCACTTATGTTTTAAGTCTTGGTTAAGCTGATTGATTGTAATTCTGAATTCTATTTGGAAAAATGTTACGTAGTAATTTCTTGTGGAGCTTTAAAAAT
This sequence comes from Apus apus, assembly GCF_020740795.1. Taxonomy (NCBI): domain Eukaryota; kingdom Metazoa; phylum Chordata; class Aves; order Apodiformes; family Apodidae; genus Apus; species Apus apus. Next base: position 13,206,258 of record NC_067312.1, read on the forward strand.
TTTGTTCACCTATGATAAATGTAGTGGATGCAGTCCAAAACAACAAAAGAAAACAAAAAATACCCTAAATACACCAATATTACAAAAACTTCTGTTACTCTGATTACCTGGTTTCTCAGTCAGTATCTCTAAGAAAATATATGAAGAACAAGAAAGCTAACAAAGATCCATAGCAGCAGGCATTGGTACTGAAAAAGAGCCAGCACTATATGGTTGAACTGTGTTTTTGGCAACAAAAAGGCTGTAACCTTGCAATGTTATTTGTTAGGAACCTGATTTTTTTTTTAAAGTGATATAAACTGGTCCAATATTTTTCCTGTGGAACTGACAGAAGTACTTACGTGCATTACACTCCAGTAACAGAGAAAATACTGTCATCCATTGTGGCCAGAGTATAAATACTGTCCAGCTTCTTTTGAATTCTTATTGAAAGAAACAAACAACCAACAACAACAACAAACACTTGATGGGATGAGACACTTCTAATGTTTATGAGTATTTTTAATTTTTGTTTTTAAATCAGAATTTATAAGAAGGCTCATGTTGTTGAATGTGGTAAGATCAAACTACATCCAGCAATTCCTTGCTTGCAGGTCTGAGATTGTCTTTCCAGCCAGTATGAAGGAAACAATTCTCTTATGCACACTGCTTGCTTGTGTGTGTGTGTGTTTCCAACATCCCTCTGCTCTAGGTATTTCTAATCCATACACATACCTTCATCTTCACCTCCCCTTTTATAGATACTGTACAAGACACAACAAGTACTCAAAATCTCAGTGATTTACACTGAGATTTTACACAGTGATTCACAGCCTTCAGTCATCATTCTTCATCTGCCCCATAAATAGCTGACATCTCAAAGCTTAGCATCCCTTAGAAACAGCAAGAGAAGCTGTAGTCCATATCATCTGTTAGCAGCACTTCCAAAATTTCTGGCAAACTTTTCTTTCCTAATTGGGGAAAACGGAGTGGCCTTGTTCACAGGTGAATCCAAATAATTCCCCAGGTTTTGTATTTGTATGACATGTCACTCTGTTCTAGCCAACAGTCAAAGAATACATGTAATTTTTTCCCCATTTTGACTGAGTGGGTGGCAACTAATGTACCTATCAGCTTGAGTGAAGTCTGAAACTTCCCTAGATGAAAGATATACCTACTAGCAATCACTCAATATCTAGCATAATATATTACATCTTTTCACTAACGAGCTCCAAGCAAAATCCCACTTGCACATATGATGTGTGGAGAAGATAGAAGTCACAGGAAATAACTGACAAAACTAAAGACTCAAGCTGTTCTAACATTAAATTGCTTGCCCAGCCAAAAGAACTTGCTGTGAGACAGTGAGACCCAGAGGAGCCTAGAACGTCGGGGGAGAGAAAACAAGTGACCACTGGAACAGAAGTACCAGTTTGTTTGTGTCTGTTTGAGACCAAACCGGTGTCTGAGGCTGAAGTTACATCATGGAGACTGCATGGGCTCAGACACCATGGCACGTTCAGCCACAGATATGCTATTGAATATTTAACACATGCCACAAATGGACTGTTGTGCAGCAGCCACAGTGCAGCAGAGGCGAGAAGCTGAGCTGGTTTCGTACACAACCTTCCTGTCCTTCAGCAGAACATGCTGTGATCCAGAAGAAAACACCAGGCAGCCCAGCACAGTGATCCCAGCTGGCAGTGGATACACAGAGGACAGGGATGAGTTATCCTTGGGCTGCCATGAGCCCTCAGGTGTTCTGTGAGCCTTTCAGAGGCCTCTACTGAATCTGCCCATCAACTGCAGATGGTATGGAGAATGCTTGTCTCTGCTTGGCTCAAATTCCTGCATTGCCTGCTGATTGGCTGCTGCAGGGTCATGGGTGGCCCTTCTGGAAGGCTCTCCACAAGCAGGTGAGGTCTGGACCTCCTTAGCAGGACACCACGAGTGATCTGGGGCCACTGGGTTTGGTGCCTTTTTGCTCACAAGCTTCATCTGAGGAGTGCAGACCCTCTGTGACATGAAGGGCACCTTGGGTTACCTTAGCAAATTGTTGCCCGCTGTCTGACCTGTGGTGGTGGACCACTACATCTCAGACTGATCTGTAACTAGTTTAGTGAGTCACATTTACCAGAATTTTCAAAAATTTCGTGTGTGTGCAGTTTTGGACACCACAATATAAAAAGAACATCAAGCTATTGGAGAGTGTCCAAAGGAGAGTCACAGGGATGATGAAGGGTGTGAAGGGCTGACTTATGACGAGCAGCAGAGGTCACTTGTATTATTCATCTTGCGGAAGAGGAGGCTGAGGGGTGACCTCATTGCAGTCTGTGGCTTCCTCATGAGGGGAAGAGAGGGGGCAGGTGCTGATCTCTTCACTCTGTGACCAGTGACAGGACTTGGGGAAATGTCAGGAAGCTGAACCAGGGGAGGTTTAGGTTGGGTATCAGAAAAGGTTTTTCACCCAGAGGGTGGTCAAGGACTGGAACAAGCTCCCCAGGGAAGTGGTCACAGCACCAAGCCTGCCTGAGTTCAAGAAGTGTTTGTATGATGGTCTCAGGCACATGGTGTGATTCTGGGTGTGCCCTACACAGTGACAGAAGTTGGACTTAATGAAATTGATGGGTCCCTTCCAGCTCAGCATATTCTATGACTCTATGAAAAAGAAGGAACTGCATTAAGGTTTTCAGTACATTATGGATGAGGTGGCCTGAGATCCACCTGAACACTCATATAACCTGAACAATTTTTTTTCCATATTTGAGTCAGATTCAGTAAAGCTGTTACACTTTTTCAATTATATTCATTATTGAATAAATATTATTAACAGTCTTACTTTCAGCTGTAGAAGATACAATGTACAAGCAGTGTCCGAACTGTATTCATGTTTTTGGATTGCTATATTACTGTAAAATGTAAGGAAAACTTTCAAAACAAGCTACAAAATAGTGGGTAATAAATAGCAATTCCTGCTGTAAGGGGGTGAACAGAAAGGTCTTGGACCAAGACTCAAAGCCAGACACTGTACTTCCTGTCTTTTAGATCTTCTAACATGTAAATCGACCGTTACAAAGAGGATTAACTACTAGAAGTGTACGAGTGAAGCCTGACATTCAGCCCTGCGCTTTATTCGTAGCCAGAGCAGACCAGGTGTCCAGAATCCTAATGCTCAGCTCTGCAGTTGGGGTTTATATGAGCTGCATACTAAGCACAAGTCACCATTGTTTTCTTGCTTTAATTTATTGGTGGCCTTAACAACTGGCTATTTTGTGGCTAATTGTACTTTAAATCGCTAGTACAAAATCAAACAGCCATTGGGACTCTAAACACGCACTTTCATGAAGTACAGTCATTTTTGAAAACCCTTTTTTTTAATCAGAGAATTAGATTTATGCTCAGAAACTTCAGGCTTTCTCACAGAAAATTTCCTTGTGGTATTTTACTCATGCTAATGGCTTAAGTTTATTACTATTTTCTTAGGAAAGCTTTCTTATATGTGTTAGAACTGGGATTATGTAAGAAAGTGTTTTCAAAAGTTGCACTAATAGAATTGCAGGCTTATGTGTGATTTTTCAAAATGAAGCCTCAGGCATTTAAGAATCTCCCCTCTTAGTGCTTCTTGCAGAAACAGGCCAGAGTATTCTGCCAAATTCCATTTTGGAAAATCTGTCTTATTTACCAAAATTCACCATATGGCTTCATTTCACAGTGTGGGATAGAGCTGAGGGCTGGCAGGGAACACGGAGTCCATGATGCCTGACTGCAGATCTGGATGCTATTCTGGTACAGTCAAGACCATATCTTCTAAGTTCCACTTGGAGGAAGTGAATTTAAACTACATGACTTGCCAAATACTTTAGGATCTACCCACAGCTTTAAAGATTACATGAAACTTATCCTGGGAAACACCAAGCACGCCGTGCAAAGCTAGAGGCAGACACTCAGTCTCTCTTGTCTATCCTGTGCTCCAATAACAAGACCACTATTTTTCGATAAAAACTGAGGGTCACTTTGAACTACACAGAATACATGGGTTGGCACATAAGTCAGAAACAGGATCCACTCTACAGGGTGCAAGACTGCATGCCTACTCTTCATGGACCAGGCTTCATTTTTCCACTTCAAAATACTGTCCAGGCAGAGTTGGCAGAGTTTCTATATTTATCTATATTTACCAGATGTGCAGTTGCCCATGATGAAAGTATAATTTCTAATGTTGCAGGACTGCAAGGTCAGAAAAATATAGTGAGAACTATGGCAGCCATATAGTCAACTCTTGCTCATGTGTGAGTAGTTATTTGAGTTGTTCTAAATTAAACCTTACTAAGCAAGCTGGATTTGTTCTGCTATCACAATGAATTTCCATTCTGTGAAATATGGCCCTCATGTTGCCAGCCATCTAATAGCATAACTGCTTCTAAAAGCAATGAAGCAGTTTAAAGTGCTTGGAATAAAAGAATGAACAAAATGAAAGTACATCTTTGACAATGAGAAAAAAAAATACTAAAACCAAATTGTATCTCAAGCTCACATTATAGAAGTAAAATCCTGGTTGTGCTGCTTGTAAAATTATAAAATCATTACAAAATACTTTAGATGGATATTTTAATGAAATTCTTAAAAGCATTAAACCTGGGCTGAAATCTGTAAACATTTAATGGGTTTTAATACGTGACAAGCATTAGATGTAAATTTCTCTGGGAAACATGTAAGCTTAAGTATACTCTGCTTTGTAACTCCCTTTATAACTGAAATCCTCTGCAAACGCATTGGAATCTCTGTAATTTACTCCAGTGAACGCACCCACTGATGAAATGCAGACCCCCCCTTCAGCCCTGCCAAGAGGCACGCAGTGGTTGTTTCATGCCATGCAGCAACTCAGCAAAGAGTGGGAAAATTTGTAGGGCTACTTCAACAGATAGCAACCAGGCTGGAAATAACCCCACTTTTAAGATATTTCTGTAAATATTTTCACTATTCAGATGAGGGCAAGGCCTTGATTTCTTACCTCATTCAAGCAGTACCAGTAGCTCATACAGTATGACATTGCTGAGACTGTGTGTAAGATGATACCTAGCACAGAGAAACCACTACGAGCTGAAGTGCTGAGGTGGTAGCAACAGCAGCAACGCTTTTTCCAAGCTATAGCATACAACTATAAAATTACCACAATAATTTGAGAGACCAGTTGAGATTACAGATTGACACTGGATTTAGTTATTCTGTGTAACTCTTATAGCATTTTCTCCAACAAGAAAGAGTAGAGCAGCCACAACTTCAAACTACACTATTGGAAAATCAGCTTTAGGCTTGAAAAAAGTAATTAGTCATTCTTGCTGCTACTCCACTTCTAAAGCAAGAATGAAAGCGTCACTATTTATAAACCTGGACAAATGCAAAAAAAGCAATGAAACTTGACTAAACTTTATGTTTTCAAGATTGTTTAGTTGTCTTTAGAAATTTGAGACTGTCATGTGACAGAGGCTTGGCAGAGCTCTACTTTGTGCACAGTCATTCTTTTGTTAGTATCTAGAGCTGAATTAAGTTGTAAACGGCAACCTATGATTCTTTCCCATACATTTAAAATGTATTGTGAGTAAACAGACATGAGGGAAAAAGCCTGGAACAGAGATACAGTGATTCAACTTGTGCTTAGATTGAAAGATATATTTATTTTATGAGTCCTTATTTGTATAGGTCATATCTGTATATCCTATCTGTACATCCTATGTCAAGAATTGGACCCCTTTTCAGCCTCTTCTACAGATTTGAGAAAAAAAGGTTAGACTGTTGTTCTGGCAGATATACATACATATATTTATATTGTGATGGTGCTGTCACTTTTCCTGTTCTGTGTTACCTACTTTCACTCTGAAAACCTTAGAGGAAATTCAGCCTGTGTTTGGATTACTTGCTAATAATTCATGTGTCCAAGTTTTGTGGAAGAGACTTCTGTCTTTATAATCTAGAGTAATATGCATTTATGTGTTATTGTCCATTGGAATAAAATGAACTGTTTTACCAAGATTTGTGAGCTGAGATGAGGAAAACTTTTCACTTTTATATTTTTAAAGAATAAGGCACAGAAATACCGAACTTTCAAAACTCACAAATACCCCTGAGTGGTTAATTTTTCAGAATACTCACTTGAGATATTTGTAATGAGAACATGATGCTGAGCCTCCATCTCATTGCTTTGTTTGAGTGGTAACTGTAGATGCTCAATATTTTTGAAAATAAAAGAAATAGCTCTCTCAAATGCTCTATAAAATTGTAGGTACTTCTGAAAAGTTTGAGCTACAGAGTATCTTAAAAAATACACAGGAGTTCTGTGAAATACTCAGGATCAGAACACAGCTCCTCTGAGTATGATTCCAGGCCCAGAATTCTCCTGTGCTGCTCTCAAAGAGCTTTTGTTTGCAGTGTGGTGGTCTGCAAAAGGCACAATGCACTCAACATATGCAGCCCACCTTCTTAGGAGAAGGAGTCACTCCTTTCCATTGTGACTTTGGCATTTTACTGCTGAAGACTGAGTGAATGGCCTATTCCTGAAAAGCTATTTAGTTTAACAAGTCAAACAAAATAACAGATAATGTGTTTTTCTGAATGTATGAACACGTTTTTGAAGTTCTAGTTCTTACCAATCAGTTTCTAAAGGATAATCTTTCACATCTCCTTTTTCAAGCCCAGCAATAAAGCCAAGTCTATGAATATAGCAGTTTTAATAATGAGTCTGAAAGTAGTCTGAAATAGCTTTAATGGGAAAGTGTCTGGCTCCTATTTATGTTAGTGATACCCATATGCATGCCCCAACTGATTTATATGGTTGAGGTTAGTTCATATCTCATAGAAAGAATTAAAAATATCTTGTTTGAATAAGATAATTTCACAATGGAAAATTCACTTTCTAGTTTTCCTCCCAAACACTGGTAGATTTCAGCAATAATCTTGCATTCATCCACACATGGAAGAAACACAGAAGAAAGCCCAGAACACAAACTCTGATTGTATCTGTCTGCATCTATTTAAGTATAAAGATTACATTAGATGCTGGTCACTTAAGTGAGAAATAACTATATATAATTCCTAAACACATGAGAAATAAGTAAAATTAAGACTTCAGAGATTAAATCTACGTTAATTAGGGCCCTATTGGATCCTAAGCGCTACACTTATTTGCATTATAGCTATACCTTCTATTTCAGAACAAACTAAGCTGCTTCTAGACATTCAGGAACATTATAGTTTAAAGGCTTTGAAATGCTCAGTTTCTCCAATATAAAAGCCTGTCCCTCAATACTGGAACTCTGAAAGTGTGAAGGGGTCTTTACTCAGGCAGAAAAACTCAATAAGATTAATTTTTAAAAGACCATTTAGTTCTGGACTACAACAGCTGTAGGGGTTAAAATGCCACAGATATCTAGTTCATCCTGTATCTGTGTGGTTTTGTTCTTTTTACATAGCTGCAACTCAAGCAAACCATTTTTAATCAACACAAATTTAGATATTTTTTTTTTTAGTTAGACCACACATTCAAAATGTCTGCTATCATGGGATTTAACTTTTGTTTGTTATCAGTTCAGATATCCCCAAAATATTTGCAGTGTAACTCAGACAAGGAAACAGGAAGGGATCTAAGCTCCCTCCAGATCTCCATTTCAGTCCTGCCCGTTCACTGTGCTAGTAGTACATGTACGTTTTTATTCAGTGTAGCACTAAAGTTAGCTCATCAGTACTGCAAGCATACACTCCTGTTACTCTCTGTTTACTGAAATCGTGTTTTTAAAAGAGGTATGCCTCATTTCCATAATTATTCCCTCTGTGTAAATAATATTTACTACATTGAAACCTATTCTTCCTTTTACACAGTAAAACCAGTCTTTGTGATGTAAAATAAATGAGGTCACTTATGCTAGAGAACATAAAGAAATGCTAAGAAATAATTAACCCCAAGTCTTTTCTCCTCCCTTCACTATGGTTTCTCCATCTGTAAAATGAGTAAAAGATAGTGAGTTACTTTGTGAAATACTTTCAGATCAGCAGATGGGAAGCTCTACATGACAACTAGGTATAATTTTTCATAATAACTAATATTAGTAATATTGAGTAAAATCTAAGTTTTGGGAGACTAGCTTACACACAAAAGCTTTGCTAATTTAGACACCCTACAGAGATGCAGGTAAATGTAAATACATACTTACTTTAATATCTCCTTTCACATCATAAGGTAACCAAGCAGCTATACTGTAAGAGAGTATCTGACACACTGAGCTTACAAAATTCCAGGAAACTCTTTCTGCCTTTTTCCTGTGTCCAGATATAAAACCTTTTTATTTATTGCAACCTACCTTTCACTAGAACCAATCTGTTTTCATGTCTGACTGACCCACAAAATAAAAGACTATGTGCTATAGCAGTGAGATAAGTAACAATGACCTCAGCAGAACACAAAACAAAACTCTTCATATTAAGAGTTTCATAGTATCTCTTCACATGACTGTTATCTTCTGACTATCAATTGCTTTTACAATATCATCATTCTTCAGTTGTGAATGTCTTCTATAATGCGTTTTCGTAGGGGAGCTTTGATTTTCACTTTGGTGTCTTGCTTTTACATATTTGGGTAAAATAAATGCAGTAATCACTTGGGTCATAAGAAATCTGCAGTCCATTCTTTTGCCTAATTGTCCCCACTGGGTTGACACTAATCCATGGACAGCGCACATGAGAACATAACCTGCCAAGTTGGTGAATAAAGCAGAAAGCACTGGAACTGGAAGCTGCACATTATGTAAGACTGAACTGTGACTTAGTTGCAGGTTTTATGTAGTTGGCTACTGTGCAGGTATGCTGCCTCAGGATCACATCTGAAACCAAAATACAAATAAAAATACTGTACTTCAATCACCAGGTTGCCTCCATTCAATCTCTTTAATGATTTAAAAACCACTACTGTTGCCTTAAGCATTTTTTGTGCCATTCTATAAATTTGCTGGACATACTTTAGTCTGAATACACATTAACTGTTCTCTCTAAATAAAATTAGAAGCTATAAATTACATACATCTCATCCCAGATTCAGGTTCAATTGCATGTTCAGGTTGCAGTTCAATTTATTTCATCAAATGCTTTTGATTAACATAAAAATATCATGTTTTGTTCCTTCTGAAGACCAAGAATAGTTTTTTTCCATTTGAGAAGGCAGTATTTCTGGCTAGCTAGGTGAAGAACCTGCAACAAATAAGACAATGCTGTCCAAACAATTCCTGCTAAGAATTATCTGTGAAAGATAAGATTTTAACAGATTTTCTTGTTTCGGATATTAGCTGCTTGGTAATTCATAAAATTCCAGATTTCAAACTGATTTTCCACAGGCTACTAATATTTTTCACTACAATGATTTTAATTATTGGCTGGTATAGAAGCTCACATTGAATCATTTCTGGGTTGATATGTATTCCAGAGAAACGCTTTTAGCAAACTTCAAGAGTGTTCTGGGACATACATTGAGGTAAAACTAACCTGATATGAATCTTCTCATTACTGGTTTTTTGGGGCATTTGTTGCCGGGGTTTTTTTCTTTTGTGTTTTTTTCCCCCCCCTGAAATTCTCTTATGAACAGAGCAAAAATACATTCCATATGCCTGTCCAAGTACACAGTGATATGCACACCTAACACCAGACATCAAAAACTACCTTTGCTTTATAATCTGCTGCATATTTTGTGGTGTTTCCTTCATGCTGGGCTTCACTGACATGTAGCACTTCCCTGCCATCTAGTTTAATGGTAGGCTGTATAAATAAATGATGGAAACACAAGCGAACAGAGCACAGCCACACACTGTCTGAGGCTGCTCTATGGCAGACCAACACATATCCTATAAAACTACTGCAGGAATTCAGCTAATGGAGCTGGATTGCCTGCAGCTTCTAAACATGATTGAAAAAACATAAAACGTAGGCAGAACTAAAGGGGAAAATGAGACAGGTATGTAACTTCCTTATGTGCTCTGAAGAACAACAAATACCAACAGAAGGGTGGGGATGTCCTCCAGTAAACTTTGCTGCACTCGTATTTTAGTAAATGAACAGTAGTGATGAGTGTTGGCAGAATTTGTGTGCTCCAGCTGTACCAAATCAATTATTTACACTTTCTGCTTATTAGTTATCCAAGTGGACAGAGATTACATTTTTATGCATTATATTAAATATATGAAAGTCACAGGTGGATTTTGGACACCCCTCTTGAAAGAGTGGAAATAAGGGGATGCAAAAATGGGCAAGCAAGTTATATAAGAAGAGGAAATTGCTCTTTATTAGATCAACTGATAAAGCTGGCAAAACCAGACAGGTGTTAATTTGTGTTTACATATTCTGAAATTATTTTTATAAAACTATATCTGTTTCACCCTACTAAATTGAATTATTTTCCCTGTGCAGTTTGTCTTTTAAATAACCAGGCTTTTTCTGAGATCTTGGTTTCAAAATTAAATTAATCAAGGTTCCAAAAGTCTCTCACATAGAGTAAGACATAGAAAGTTTTGGCTGTGAGTGAATCTTCCAGATTTCTCTTTATAAAACCATTTTTACTAGCAAGCCAGAGCATGTCTTCCATTTCTATGCTGACTTTTTAAATCGTAATTTTATTGCAGTATTCTGCAAATTTCCCTGCAATGTCAGTCTTATGACTGATTTATTCAATATTTTTTAATGTAAGATTTTCATTTCTGCAGCAGGCAAAAAGCCTGGGAGAGAACCAGTCTCCATATGTAGCACTAGCACTAGATATTGATTTTCAGATTAATGGGAAAGATAGGATGTGGGAAACGGCTCTTTTCTTCCCCAGTTGGGGTAGCCCCCCAATATCAGCTAGTGATATAAGGTCAGCTTCCCTTTTTTTGATGGAGTTTAAATGTGAGAGCAGTACCTTTCCTGGCATACTATAATGATTTGTTGATCCTTTTAAAATAAAATTCCATGCAGACATGTCTGTATTTTGCTGGCCAAGCAAGAATCCACAAAGAAGATTTAAGGTGTTTTTTTCAGATTCAGCTGAACACGATTTTGTATTGAAGGCTGTTACACTCCACAACATCTTCAATATAATAAAACCCTGGGGGTGAAATGCAGCTAAACTACCAAGAAAATGCTAGGCCATTTTAGTTGTTTTTTATACTGAGAAAAACTGCAACTTCTGAATGTGAACTTCAGAACCCATAGGAAGAGGAGAAAATGGAAGAATCATACATGGAAGTCCATTCTACTCTGTTGCACAGTAAAAACGAAGAGCAAAATCATGAATCAGGTTTTAATAACTTTTATTTTTCTCTGTGCACTGATACAGTAAAATAAGGTCTCAACATCAATGGCAGAAAAATGCAGTAGCAGGAAGTGTGATTTATTCTGTATGACTGCAGTTTTGGCTATACTGCAGTAAAGTGAGGCTACTCACCTGTAGCTGAATACTGCTACTTACAGTGCCCCAGGAAACCCCTGTTCATTTGTACGTGCCACTTAAGGATGGTAAATACTCATTTTTTGAAAAAAAACCCACACCCTTCATGCTCCGGTAGTGACAGGAACTGCCTACAGGGCTGCTGTTTGTGTGCTCTATCACTTCCAACTTTTGGTCACAGAATTCATTTGTTTACAATCACTATGGTTACAATGACTACTATGGCAACTCTCAGTAAACTGTGACTAGAAAAGAAAAGAGCAAAGCAAAGGAAATGAAAGCAACGTAGTAAAAAAGGAAAGAGGGGAAGGATGGAAAGGGAGATGGAGAGGGAGAGGGAAAGAGAGAGGGAGAGGGAGAGGGGGAGGAGAGGGGGAAAGAGAGGGAGAGGGAGAGGAGGGAGAGGGAGAGAGAGAGGGAGAAGGAAAAGGAAGAAGGGGAAGAAAACACATGTTGCACTAAACTGCAGGAAGATAAAACATTTTTTTATTCAGCTCACTTTGCTTCAGGACTAGATTTCGTTCCCCTTTCTCAGTCAGTGTGATAAGGCATAGGACTGATTATGGAGCAAAAAAGCAAACAGAATGAATCAGAATATTCAAGATTACCCTTAAGCTAAATTTTCCCACTTTCACAGAGATCTTTTCATCTGTCACTGTACCACTTACTGAAAACCTTGTTTTAACAGACCTCCATTTAAATTCAGCTATCACTGTTTTTTATCACTGTTTTTACAGACCATACAAGTACCTAAGTACCAGACAATTCTTGGTGTATTTAGTTTGAAAAAACTCCTGAACAAACACCCCAGTGAGCTGGGCAAGCATTTTGCAGAATGAAGACTGAAATACAGAAAGGGTAAAGTAGACACTTGGCTGCGTGCATGCAGTGTAATGAATTGCAATCAACAGCAAAGGCATGACACCACTTCATGCACACTTCTAGCCATGGCAAGCATGATTTTAATGCATTACCTTATCATTCAGAAATGCTATATGCGAGACCTCATAGTATCTTAAAGCTTAAGTAAAAAGTTATAGAACCCAAATCTACTACAGGAATACTTCATCACTACTGTGATCAGTCTCAGGAGGGTTATTAACAACATGTATATGTTATTTTTGTTCTTGTAATAAAAAGATATCAGCATATCTTTATATGCCATATTTATAAAACTTTCAAGCTTCAATTTAATCTTCACGTTTCATATCAGATTGTGTCTGTTGCTTGGAGAGAAGAATTTTCAACCTAATTAGGCACTGCTGGCTTTAGGTACTTTATACATTACGTGTACAAGGTGTCAACATGCGTATTATGTTCTCAGAAATCCTAGCTGAAGAAGAGAGGGGCGCAGATTAAGTCCAAGCAAGAAGGCAGTTTGAGGAACCACATTCTTAGGAGCTTTGCAAACAGGAAGGCAACACCCTTCTGAGGGCACTCAGCATCTCTGTGAAAATCTTAAGGGTGTCCAGGAGGTAACGAGATACTTCAACTACCTGCATGGACAAGTCTGGAGGCTGTAATATGTGAAAGGGACACCCTTAGGTGAGTATACTAGAGGTTCTTTGACATCAGTGTGACAGCAGGGAAAGTACCTAAACTCCAAAAACTGGGAATATGTGATGTCTCTTGAATACGGAGATAGTGAGGTTTTTAATCTGTCAAGCAAAAAAACAAGATCTGGCAACTGTTTTTCTTCTTATAACCATTTACAATAAATATTTATCTGGCTTGCAGAATAAGCAGCATGGGATTATCACACAAAGATATTACTGGAAATAATGTATAGAAGTATTAAGAATACCTATTTTGCTAGTGTATTATTTAGTAGGTCTCAGTTATCCATCTTCAAAAGAAGATAAAATTATAAACTAAAAAAAGAAAGCAATTTCACAACCATAATTAACAATACTGAGTAATCGAGTTATAAAATACAATGAGTCACAAAATTGCTTGCAAATGCAGTATTTTTTTAGTTTCCTTGTATTTCTCCAGCGTGTCCAATCACACTGCCCAAACAGACATTTTATTCATTATTTATTTTATGTAAAGGAGCTAGTGTTGCAAGAAAAAGATGCCATACAGAAGCCTAAAGGGAGGCTTTCTTTCTGCAGCATCTTAAATCCCTGAATATTGATTGTCATTACACATAAATCATGTAAATGAAAACCTGTGTGAACATGAAACAATTTTACTGTCATTAATGCTCACTCAAAGCTCAACAGCTAGTGGAATCTAGTTAGACAAGACCAACAGAAGAATAAAGATATTCATGTGAGAGCCAGAAAGAAATCTATGGCCTAATGCACATAAGTAGCAGTGATGCAGAAGGGACTTAAGGCACAAAACACGAAGGAGAGCAACATTATTTTATGGTAGTGAAACGACCTTATAGTGCAAAAGCTTAATGAAAGTAACTTTGCTATGGTCAATGTCTCTTGCAGAAAACATCTGAAAATAGCTGAGATAAAATACTAAGTAATACACTGTAGAAGACCTAGATCCTTTCCTCTGCCTGCTCAGTATTTATGAGAAAGAAGTAAAAGGGCAGAATAGAGAAAGAGCAGCAAATGAAATTACATTATCTTTTTCCGTCTTGTAGAGAATTTCTAGAGCTATTATAATGAGGGTCCCTTGTGGAACAGACTTATCAGACAGAATGACTCCTGTACCTGTTGTTTTCTCTGGAATTCAACCAGGTGTGGGAGGGCACAGAGTCATGCAATCTCTATCGAGTCTTCTGTCTGTCATTGGGTATCAGCCATCTTTGGGAAATAGGGAGTGTTCTCAGTTTTTATTACTAGACAGTATCCCTTTCCTACAGTCCCCAGAGAAGAATGGCTCACCTATGCACATCCTTGCTCACACTCTCCTATTCTGCCACCTTCTTTTGTAAGGGGATAATTCAGGCAAAGTCCCTCCCCTGCATCTCATATTTTAATTTCACCATCTTGCATGTTGTGCCTCATTCATAGCTGGCTCTTTTCAAATTCTTTAAATGTTTCATGTTCATTGATTTCTTAAACAAAAACATACTACTTGCATGTATTCTAGCTGCATTAGAACCATAACCACCACCATGAAACACGCACGTTCTGACATTATTGAAGGGAAGCTTGTGTCTTTCCAGCATAGTGCCAGGTACTTTCTGCCTTTTAGAAGCTCTCATAAAGTAAAAAGACACATTGTTAGGTAATACCTGATAAGTCCCCCAGGAAGATAACACATCAGAGGGCAAAACAATAACTGAAATTGGGAAAGTACCTGTGGCAGAATTGATTCTGAGACAGTGTAAGAGGCAGACAGAGAAGATATTTATTACTTTGCACCTTCTACCTCTAAAGAGCTGCTATGCCTCTGTCATTTCATATCAATAACTATTAGTGGCAAATGCAGTAGCAAATCTTTCATCTTCACATCAAAATGAAAACTTTCCAAGGCGTACTGGGACGAGAGAGAAAATCCAGCTCTTTATACTCAGATCTTCAGAATGCTTAATTTACATGCAATGCAGTTGCAATTTAATTAAATACATAAAACCAGTATTTGTTTCAAAGTATTGTGGCCATGAGGGTAAGTTTTATTTTATGAAAAGAAGTCTAAACTCAGGATTTATGTATAAGATTCAGGGAAGCCATTTATTCTACATGCTTTTTTAATATGTTGTTAGCAAACAAACAAAAAACCAACCAACCAAAAAACCAAAACCTAGCTGGGAAAGTAATACATTCAGTAAGAAAAATCAGATTATATTATAGCTTTTATATATTATATGTAATTTTTATATAAAATGATACCACATACTGATATATGTTAGCATTGTTCTAAACCATAGTCTTGTGTCAAGAACTATTTTATGGAATACCTCTTTAAGTGATGTCATATCTGAGCTGACATGATACAAATTACCTGAACTTCTTTACAGACAAAAGTGATAACACAGAAATATCCCATTTATTTTCCCCACCCCTCCCCCAGTAAAAATCACAGAATTGTAGAAACATAGAATTTTAGGGGAATGTTGGAAGGGACCTCTGGAGATCATTAAGTCCAACTCCTCTGCCAGAGCAGGACCAATAGATCTTTGGAATGCTTATAATCTTTCCTGAGCTGTCCTCTGATCTCATTCATTGGGTGAGATCCAAAAAGTGAGCTTCATTTCAGTGCCTAAAAGTTAAAATCCAAGATGCTGATAAATTCCCTATATATTGACTGGGAGGGAGTTATATCTAGACAGCAGCCAGTGTGAGGAGAAAACACCTAGTCCAGGTGGCAGGAAGTGCTAGGGACAGAAATTGGTCTGGAATGTTGTCCCTTGACTGTCTGAAAGCTGCAGTTGTGAATCTTCAGTTCAGAGCTCTTGAACACGTTTCTGCTGGCATTTTTGCATTTGCCTGGGGACCCACTTCCAAATCAAAGAGGTGATTGAGCTGAAAAATTGCAGTTTTATCATTGATGCCACAAAATTAATTATCAGCCAGATCAGTCTCCCAAACAGTCCAGCCATTCAGCTTGGCTAGAATTGGACCGGTGAAATAAGACTCTGGGCAGCACCTTGAGCAATGGCTTAAAGAAATCAAGAAACTGCATCTTAAGGATGTGATGATGAGGAGAGGAGAGGAGAGGAGAGGAGAGGAGAGGAGAGGAGAGGAGAGGAGAGGAGAGGAGAGGAGAGGAGAGGAGAGGAGAGGAGAGGAGAGGAGAGGAGAGGAGAGGAGAGGAGAGGAGAGGAGGATATGATATTATTAATATGATGGTACAGCCAAGTGCATCTAATGGCTGAATGCTGCTAACGGGCAGAACAGCTCTGCCCTTGGTCTTCTGGTATGTTTCTACTACTTCCCTTGCGTTGCAATTCTTTGACACTTTAGTGATCTGGGTAAGGAAGGTAAACTGACTTACAGTGACATTATGGGGGAAGAAAAGTTGCATTCCCATCACATCTCACCTCTGTCGCTGCACCTACTGAGATACTGTGCAAAACACTGAGGAGTGTGATGGGGCTCAGAGAGGTGGGGTGAGGGCAGGACGCACAGGGAACAAAGTGGAGACAGGCTGGACTCACTGCTAGAGCAGCTAGAACTGTTTGATGTAGGTGCTGGATCACTTTGCTGTTAACAGCAGAAAGCAAAGTCATGCCTTTGAGTACTGGCACACAGGTTGCTGTTTTGTCCTAGCAATGTGAAAGAACATAAGTAGGGTCTGGTAGTTCTACCTTTAATATGGCAGTCTAGTGATCTGAGCACTTCCCTTGTCATTAGAAAATGCTGCTCATGAGATTTTCAGTGATTACAGGGGGTTTTGTTTCAGACTTACGTCACGCATTAAGACAAATGTGAAACGAGAACATGAAGCCTTTATTTTGGAGCATTCTGATAACCTTTCTGTTAGTAAAGGCATCTGAGTAAAGCATTCTGCTGCTCATCAGAAGATAAATGTGTTAATCAAATACATGGAGCCAGAAACGAGATTTTTTTTTTAAATTCTGTAAAAATTAAAGCTCACGCTATAAAACAAATTCACTTTGCATTGTACTTTCTAAATGTTTTAATGTTCTAGAGTCTGTCCCAATAGAAGAACAGATACATTTAAACAGATTTTTTCAATTCTATCTGCTCCTTGGAGTACAGCTCTGACCTTATCTTCCTGTTCTTTGGGCTTTTGCTTTAACTTGAATACACAAATCCCTGGATAGTAGGTACAAAATCGTTTCTCTTTTTTTAATTTCCCTCAGTTTTGCAACTTAATATGCAACATTAGTTAGCCCTAAAACTTTCTCCAAGTTTTAAGGCATTCAGCCCCTTGCCTTCCTTATTCTTTGGAGGCTCTATAGACATCCAAATGCTAACAAATGCAAAATAAAAGAACCTGTTTTTCATGTTGCCAGAGGAAAACTTCAGACCACAGGAAAAGCAGGAGAATAAATATTTGCTCAAGAACGTGAATTCTAGTAACTTCATTTTCTGCATTTTCACACACATCCCTCAAGATAAAACAATTTTCCCTGTAAGTAAAATTATAGTTTGTAGTCATTGCTAATACTTAATCATGTTATACAGATACCAAAGTCACAGCTTCTATGTTCCTTCAGAAACTCTTCAGAAAAATAAAAATAAAAAAATATATTTAAAAAAAGCAAAATAGGAATACATTTCAAGCATTAATAATCCCAGCTTTCTTTTTTGCATCTCTTGTGACTCAAAGCATGGTTGCAGAAAAAAACCTGTAGCCTTAACAATGTTGGTGTAGGCTAGTAAAACATATTTAAACCTGTTTTCTCCTTAGTCCCCATCTTTGGCAAAAACAAAAGTAGAACTGAGGCACTCAACATGTAATTTGTGCAGAATTTAAAAGCTTATGTTTGTGACAAGCAACATCTGCAGTAACAAATGTTTCAAGCCAACACTTTTTACCTGTCTAAACTTGACATACTCTGCATTCCAGATGAACTGTCCGCTATCCAGCTTTCACCTGAGGCCACCTGGAACCTAGAGAAAGACATCCCTGTGGCTATGTCCTCAGAAGTAAAAGGTGTGGGAGTATGGGGGTTGGGAGTGTTCTCTTCAGGAGAGAGAAAGAAGCTGATATTCGCCCTGTGATGGAAACTGAAGGAAAGAATTTGTCCTGAGGGTTTATGCAGCACAAAAGGAGGTGTAAATGATCTCATTCTGATATTCTCCAAATTGCCCCAGTAACTTGAATTCCTTCTGGACCACTAAATTAGGCTATCTTAGCACTAAATTATTCCTGTAGCTGGCATGACTAGTTTCCTAGCCTCTTTCATTCCAAAATCAGACCTTTGCTATGTTGTTCCATTGTAAAATGTAAGTTTACAAAATACAAAGACAGAATAGAACACTCTTCCCTAAAAATCAATATTCTTCAGGAACCTTAAAGGAAATAGAACTGCAAAAGATTTTGTTTAAATCCTGTTGAAGTTTAATTTGTTCAGAGCATCCATTTTACATATTTAGATCTGCCTCCTTTTAAAAATTTTGTTTCTATAAACTAAGCCCACCAAATTCTGATGTTTATGAATGTCATGTACTACTCCAAATCTTCATACACTAATGACTGAAGCGGACCCAGTTACCTAACATGCAGAAAGAAGTTACCAGCCAACCAAAGCAGCTGCTAGCATTTAATAGTTATAGTCTGACAGATTTGTCTTATGTGGCAGAACAGAGAACCAAGATGTTAATAGTAGTTTTAAAACTGGAGAACAAAACCAACATCTCATCTGAAAAAAAAGAAAAAAAAAAAAAAAAGAAAAATTTTAAACTGCTTTAGTAGTTGACAGCCTGAAGCAAGTGGTGAAGTTTTGTGAATATTTAACACTGAATGGATATTTTTTCCACAAGTGGTAAGGAAACAGAGACACAAAACTATATATAGATATTTCACATATTACAGTTTCCTCTGTCTTTCACAAGACAGCTGTAAAATCCCTCTTCCCAACTTCCCCCAAATTCTACTTCACTGTTAGAATATAAGTGACTGTCCTGGGTCAGACTGAAATCTCTCTAGCACAATATTTTGCTTTCAGTAGTGGCCAAAAAGACAATCCTTAGAGAAGAGTATTGCAAGCATCAAAGAACAGAGCAAACACTGTGACTTACCCTTATACTCACCTAGTGCTCCTACCTGACACTTGCTCCAAGTATATGTTAAAGGATTATATTAAAAGCAAAATAGCCTAAGGTTATGCCATGAGCAGTAGTGTTGTTTTAAACAAGGCAGGGAATTTTCAGAGTGTTCAACCCTATTTTGGAAATGTTAGTGGTGAAATGTAGGACTCTCACAGAGATGTTATACAAAGTAACAAAAAAAACCCCTTCCAGTCTTTTGGTTATTCAGTAAAAGCCAAACAAAACTGGTGATTTCTCTTGAGCTTTCCAAGCCCTAGTGTTAGTCACAGACTTACCTTAGAGGGAGGAAATCTTTCACAGGTGCTTGGCCAAACCTGATATTTACAGCTGGAAACAGAACAACAAACCTGATGAATATGAATTTTATTAAAGAACACCTAGTTGCACCATTACATAAAGCTCATGAAAAGATGAGAGAGTATAGATTTTGTACTTGTACAAAACTTCTTAGTGTAGAAAATAGCTAGCAGAAGTCCATAGCAAATTGTGTAGGAGGAAAGTAGCCACCACACACCCTCATTCCAGGCTCTTGCAAAAATCTTTCATAAACTACCAACAGAAGAGCAATAAAGAGACAGAATCTAATTTGCTGCATAGAGCAGACCCAGTAAAGGCCCATGTTATCTAGCTGCTGTCTCCATTGACTCACTACCTTGAAACTTGCAGTTTTTTTATTACTGTCCTAAAATTTTACCCTGATTAAAATTCAGAGCTTATGAAAATGGAAAAAGCTCCAAAAGACTGCATCAAAGCTGGGGAAGAGGCAGAAGGGGAAAATACAGCATACAGGCCATACAGTGCCACTGCATAGCTCTCATCTACATGACCAGTTGTCCATCCCTTCTAAAGCAGGGCAGTATAACAGTCCCTGGCAAGTTTTACATCCTGACCTGGGCCCAGCCACAATATATGGAAATACATTAGCTGGTCCATAGCCAGAACACCACCAGGTAGAATGTGTCAATTAAACAGAATTAACAACTATGAATCAGTGCTGCCACTTATACCATGGCCCTGCACCATTTCTTAATACATGTGTTCTGATATCTATGTGGCAATCTATATTATTAAATTCTAGGCAAAAACAGAAATCCAAATTAGGGGGAGATGTTCCTTTCACTTTGAGTGTATTCATATTGTATTAACTTAGTGTAATGCTGCTGAAATCTTGTTACTGCATCATTTATGCAGTTAAAATTAAGCAGCCTCTCTTGCACTGAGGATTAACATCTAGAGATGAAGAAGAGTATTTTAATTTTTTGCTTTGATAAAAAATCAGAAACTTTTAAAATAATTTTAATGGCATTCATTATGGCATTGCAATGAGTCCTGGATAAATTTTCTTGCACATGTTATGCTCCTCTAATATTCTCTACAAGTAAATAGACCCACTGCTGCTCAGTACCTTGTCCAGATGTATTTTTAATATCTCCACTGATGGAGAGTTCCAAACCTCTCTGTTCACCTGTTCTAAACTCTAGCACCTTTGCTGTAAAAAAAACCACTTCTCATATGAAGTCAGAATTTCCCTTATTCAAACTTGTGTCAATTGCCCTTTTGTCCTTCAAGTGTACACCTCCAGGAAGAGTCTGCATCTATTTCTCACCCCCCTTATTTAAATATTTGAAAACAGCTGTAAGATTTGCCCCCAGTTCTCTCCTCCTATGTCTTATGCTCCAACTCACGACCATTTTCATAGCTCTCTGCTGCTGTGTCAGTGTCTTCTTGGACTGAGGAGTCCAAGAGTTGGTGCAGCACTGACTGAGGCAACACTAGTGCCAGGTAGAGGGGAAAAACATATCTGTGAGAGTGTTACTCCTAACAGAGATGAAGATACACATGCACTGACACTCAATTACCAGGCCAGTAAAACAAAGGTTCTGTTTTGATTTATGCTTTAATGTATCATCAGGCCTTTCTTATTAAAATTTAAAATGAAACAATAATGTATCTCTTATACATTACTGTCCAGTTTAGGAAACATTTTGAATTCAAGAGGGCAACTTACTCTTTATCCCCTTGGACAAAAATAATGCAAATGTTATTTCATCCCAATGACTAAAGAGTGCAATAGTAAGAAATGGTGCAAAGGGGAGAGATGTAATGAAAAGCAGCAAGGAGGAGTAATGGCATGGGAAGAAAGGAAGAGGGACTAAAGAAAAAGCAAAACAGAAAAAGGTACAGGAAAGGGCAAGATTTTCTGTAGAGGTGAAAGGCAGGGAAGAAAAATCTTTAGCCTTTATAAGCATCTGGAAAGTCTGGCAACACTAGGAAAGACCTCTTCTCAAGCTCTAGAGCCTACTGCAAAAACAGACCCTGCTGACCTCCTCTTTCAAGCCCTTTTAAAGTTCTAAACTCTGTAAAATCTATCCTAGTGTTACAAATAAACTCAGTGACTGTTTGCTGTGCGTGAATCCTTGATCAGCCTTTTGGCTCTGCATACCCAGCTTTCCACAGTACACTGAAACTCTGGCATTGCTTCTCAGTGGCCAGTGCCAGCAGCAACCTGAGTGTCAACCATTTAAAATTTGCACGGATTAAGAAGATGAATCTAAATCCAGTGATTTGTTTGGCCTAAAGGGGTATTTTAAGCTTCAATTTTATTTTTTAACAAACACACTCAGCAAGTCTAGCAGATGTTCCTAAACCAACTGATTTTCTGCTAATTTCACTTTTCAGCTTTCAAACTTTGTGTCTAAAATACTTCTCCTATTTTTTTAGCCATTTGCCCCAACAGAATCAAACAGGGCATTTTTGTGTAATGAACTCCTTTCTCCATGACCACAGCTTTCACTGTGGACAGCAAGAACGTTGCAAATAGAGCTTTATTTATTTATTGTATTTGTTATATAACACCCATCCCCATGTATCTGGCTGTCCTACAAAAGTTAGAGACAAGAATAAATAAAATAAGGCTATACCCAGTGGCCAGAGAGAAGCAGCTGTTCTGCCAAGAGAAGAGCCAAGAAAAAACAACTCAGAGAAAAAGAGCTGTTGAGAAAATCAAGATAAAATTATCAAAGATTTGTCCAGAAAGTTCAGCAGAGTTTATTATGGAGGCTTTGCCATGCCTTGTATCCTTGATTGCCATATATAAGCATTTTACAGTCAGCCCTGCAGGATAATGCAGGTGGAGATGCTGTGCAAACCTATCAATGGAATAAAAAAATGCTCTGCAGCTGTCCAAAAGTCATGGCAGTGTGAAAAAAAGAAAGAACTGCGACACTCATCTCTAATATCTTAACAAAAATGGGGACAGTTTACATTCGTTAGAGTCACTGCCGTAAACAGTCATGTAAAAGTTACTGTCCTTGCATAGCAGGAACAAAACAAAAGGAAATTAAATAATGTTTACTATTAAAATTAAAAATCAGTATCAAAAGTACCACAGAAAAGTAAGTTTTCCGTAGCACAAAAAAAGACATCTACCTCACTTCCATCCCTGGAACAATGATGAAACAACTTCTCCTTGGTGCTGTCTCTAGGCATATCAAGGATGAGGGGGTTATTAAGAGCAGTCAACATGGTTTTACCAAGGGGCAGTCATGTTTGACCAACCTTACAGCCTTCTACGAGGAAGTAACTAGGTGGGTAGATGATGGTAGGGTGGTAGATGTGGTTTATCTTGATTTCAGTAAAGCATTTGACCCTCTCTCCCACAGCATCCTCGTAGATATGCTGAGGAAGTGTGGTCTTGGTGGTCAAGTAGTGAGGTGGATCATGAACTTGTTGAAAGGAAGAAGTCAGAGAGTTGTGGCCAATGGGACAGAATCTAGCTGGAGATCTGTGACTAGTGGAGTCCCTCACGGGTCACTACTGGGACCAGTACTATTCAACATTTTCATCAACGACCTGGATGAGGGAACAGAGTGTGGCCTCAGCAAGTTTGCTGATGACACTGAACTGGGAGGAGTGGCTGACACACCAGAAGGCTGTGCTGCCATTCAGTGAGACCTGGACAGGCTGGAGAGTTGGGTGGGGACAAACTTGATGAAATTCAACAGGGGCAAGTGTAGAGTCTTGCATCTGGGGAAGAACAACGCCATAGACCAGAACAGGCTGGGGGCTGACCTGCTGGAGAGCAGGGTAGAAGAAAGGGACCTGGGGATCCTGGTGGACAGGAGGATGACCATGAGCCAGCAATGTGCCCCTGTGGCCACGAAGGCCAATGGCATCCTGGGGTGCATTAGAAAGGGGGTGGTTAGTAGGTCAAGGGAGGTTCTCCTCCCCCTCTATTCTGCCTTGGTGAGGCCACATCTGGAATATTGTGTCCAGTTCTGGGCCCCTCAGTTCAAGAAGGACAGGGAACTGCTTGAAGTAGTCCAGCACAGAGCCACAAAGATGATGAAGGGAGTGGAACATCTCCCTTATGAGGAAAGGCTGAAAAAAAGCTGCGTCTCTTTAGCTTGGAGGAGACTGAGGGGTGACCTCATCAATGTTTATAAGTATGTTAAGGATAAGTGTCTGGACGATGGAGCCAGGCTTTTTTCAGTGTTGTCCAGTGATAGGACAAGGGGCAATGGGTGCAAACTGGAGCACAGGAAGTTTCACATAAATGTGAGGAAAAACTTCTTCACTGTGGGGGTGACAGAGCACTGGAACAGGCTGCCCAGAAATCTGCCTGGACATGTTCCTGTGTGATGTGCTCTAGGTGACTTGCAATGGCAGAGGGATTGCACTGGATGATCTTTCAAGGTCCCTTCCAACCCCTAAGATTCCATGATTCTGTGTTTCTGTAGTTGTTAGGGAATTCAAAATAATTATTAACACTCCATTTATCATCCAACCTTCTTATACAGCCAACTGTATCTGAAATATGTCACTCCACAGAACAGTGGGGCATTGTTCATTGTTCAATTTATTTAACATAGCAGAATGCTGAAAATGGATTAATCTCGAGCCCCAGCAGTACAACTACATGCTATTAAGTTCTTGGACAGTACAAATGCCAGCCAGATCCTCCCAGCTTTTTAGTCAGCATGAGTATATGAAGATGTTGAAACCTGTCTCGTAGATGAAGAGACCAGATCAGTTTACCTCTGAGCTGAATTGTGTCATTCATACTACTGGGCAGGTGATGAGTCTTTTTTGCTCTTTTTGCTTTTGCTTTTCCCCTCATTACTTGCTGACTTGGCACATTGCATAGGAGATACCTCCTCTTACAGCAGCAGAACGTGAGTATTTTATAATTTTAAGTTACTTTATTTCCACCTATGCTCTTTGTAATCCCTCAAGCACCTGGCAAAAGTCCAGCTATAAGTATTTTGTGGTTGTTTCCCATCCCTGTATTCCTTTCAATGCACCTCCCTTTCCAACCTCCAGACTCAAAAGAAAAACAAAAGAAATGGAGTGCATGCCTTACAAGTCTGACAGAGGGGTCAGTTGCCCCAACAAACTGGTATGTTTGGTACTGCCTACCCTTATTCTGTGCCTTCAGACAGAAAACCCTTCAGGGCTCAGTCTATCTCTTTTGTGCACTTAAAGGACACAAAAGGCCCAACCCTGGCTGGGAACCTGTATGGTATCTGGATGCTAGCAGATGCTTTGATCTCCTTCTATTTCCAGGCCACTCCTACAAGACACTGGGCTGGCACTGCTGAGGCTTTCTACATTTGTTATCAGACATTACATGCATATGCAAATGAATGTACGTTTCTTCTTTTAAAAAGACTCCTTGTCCTTATTCTCTCTGTCAGCCTACATTAAAATCATCCATCCCTTACAGACTGTGCACACAATTTACCACGTTAACAGGACCCTGTTCTTGCATGCAGACTAATACGGACCAACCCTCCCAATACATGCATTCAAATAGGGATTTTAGAACATGCAAAAATTGCAGATAGTCACAGTACTAAGTACATTGAACATTAATCCTTGTTAGCATTTTGACTCCATACAGAGTGTGCAAATACAAAAGGTGTTTTCTAAACTACTCATCACTCTAGGCCCAAACCGAATGCACGTAGAGACCGAATTACCTCTTTTTACATGAAGAAAATATTGCTTTTGATTGCAGGGCTGAGGTTTTTGGCAGGGTACCAAGGAGCTCCCAGTGTGGCTGCCTGTATCACACAGGACTGTACATGGCTAGAGGGCAAACATAAGACTCACACTGTGCCAACATATCAAACTTTGTAAACACGAATGTGGAATGAAAAATAAGAAGCAGCAAGACTAGATCATGCCAGCAGTACATGCTGTATTTATTATTCTAGTGCACATGCTCTGAATAAAAAGGTCCTTGGAGGGGTTCCACTGCCATTCTTCTTCAAATCAGGTATTTTTAAATGTGCAACAGCTGATGAAAATACTTTTCAAGTTTAAAAAGATCATTTGTGGAGGACTGAAATTTAAGAATGCTTACACTTTTCTCACAGCCTTTTCAATTTTATTTTCTCACTATGGTGTATCTCAAATCACTGTCAGTCAATGAACTGTAACCAGCTTCATTGCAACTTCAATTTGGAACAGATTTGAGGAAAATACATAGTTTTCTAATGTTGTTTTGATTGATCAATTTTAAAATTTTGATAGAAGGTATCATAGCAATGGGAAATAATAGGATAACCATTTCAATCTAGTTTCACTCTTTCAGTTAATTTACATACAACTTCCATAGGAAATTTCTTCATAATAGCACCTGGGATGTAATTAATAGCTCTTACTGTAAGCTATGTGAAATGTCTTTTTTTTTGCCCAGAGACTGAACATTTTTCTAAAAACAAAACAGCAATTTTCTATACTTCATCTGAATGACAAATCTCACATTCTCATGTGCTTGGAGACTCTACTTTTTACTCTTCATTCACAAAGAATCCACAGGCACCACCGGAACGAGAGCTGTGCCAGGGCTAAGGCAGCTTAAGGATCAAAGATTTGTCAAGAAAACAGTGAAAAACAGGAAAACAAAAACACTTTTACTGTACAAAGTAATGTTACACTGGTACCAAGAAGATTCCTCCCATTACCTTTTGTGAACAAAAGGGAGAAGCAGGCATAAAGAGAGGAAAGGTAGAGTGATGTTAATGAGGTTGCAGAAATGTAGCTGAGATATTTGTCCCTCAAGTTCTGTACGTGTGGAGTATAACCAGTGATGGATGCATACACTGGAAATGAGAGGTTTTCTGAATCCAGAGGGATGTCTGGTTTAAAAGCAATGCTGTAGCTGCTTGGAACAGTCTCCTGCAAAATTTTCTTGGCAAAAATATTGCAACATTAAACGTTTCTAATAACATTCTCATTTTAATCATGGTAGAATCTGCAATAAGGAAACGCAGGAATACCTATAGGATGAAGAAAGTTAAAGTTTTCCTGTTTGCAAGACTCTTTCAAATATACTACAGAATGCTATGATGATGGCCCCAAAATACTGTAAAAAATCATTTATCACATGACACAATCAAGTGAGTTTGACTGAATAAGCTATAGTGGCAGTAAAATTAGAGAAATAGTATATTATGGTGATCCTAATGCATTTCTTTTTTAAGGATCACTTTTAAGATTTCTCTGTCCCTAATCTTAACAGTCCAAATATTTTCTATTTGCATATTTGCTGATTGGTTTTGCAGTTTGCACAGAAATCTTGTGATTGAAAAGTGGACTTTTGCATGCATGAGTACAGAAAAAAGCCATAGGATTACCTCACATATATTGTTAGGAAAGCAGAGAGTATTATTTGTAAGGGGAAGGCTCTTTTTGCTTTTTTTGTTTAGGGAGGGCCAGGCTGTTTGTGATCAAATTCAGGAAGAGAAGGATATGATTAGGATAGTGAGGTAGGCAGGATGCAAGCTTCTCGAATCTGGCTGCTCTCATTAATTCCAAGTAAAACTGTGTCTGCCTTCTCTGCTCTGTGGGAGAGCTAACATTCCTGTCCAGAGAGTAAAAGACTTCAAAGATCTTAGCATGAGAACAGTATATTTTAGATTAGTACATATAGCTTATTTAAATATTCAAGCCTAGGTTTAGAATCACAATGTTTGTACTCTCTGGCAGCATCTAGACTGTACTGAATATTTGTCTCACTCAGCTGTTTGATCTGATGACAGTGGTAAAGAGGGACAAGCAAAGCTGTAGAGCCCTCAGCATTTAGCCAGTTTGAGGAGCAGAAGCAGATTGTTGAGTAAAAAGAAAAATAAATAGCCAGGTACCTCTTCATTTTCAAAAGTGTGTACAAGAGCTTGTTTCACTAAGTATTAAGCATGTGAGCTAACAGGTCATTGCCAAGTGCAGAAAAATACACATTTCCAGTGCCAACTGTTTTCCAAGAATCTCTGACTTTCAGCTGTCTGACAGGAGTGCTCATCACTGCTACTTGTGTTTTCGCTTGCTTTATGCTTCTGGCAAACACACACACCAACAATCACAGCCTATCAATCCTGAAGCCTCATGTTTGTAACTCACCAGCCCATTTGATATAGTTCATCATTGGCGCTTCCACCTCAGCTACTGCTTTGGGCTGTAGTTCCTGTTGGTTCATAATGGAGAATTGGACCATTGTTTCATTTACCAGCTTTTTGAAAACTAAAATCTATTACAGTATAATTTTCTGTTATTATGATAGCAAATACAGACAACTACATTCTCCATGACAAACAAAAAGCACTTGGCATTTACAAGCATTGCAGTTTCAACCTAAATGATAAAAACCTGTACTAACTCAGGGTATTAAATAATTAATGACTTATACATATAATAAACTGTTTACAGCTTTCTGAAATACATGTTTCATTTGCTTTATTAAGCAAAAACACCAAAGCTCTTACTGAAATTAACTTCATTTAAAAAATTACACGAATGACATCTGACAACTTTTAAGACTAATCTTGGACATGAAAGCATTTAGTATTGTAGTCAAGGATTGATACATGAAGAAACTTTGGATAAACCGCAGAAAAACAGTGCTGTGTCAGCATATGCTTAAAGATGCTCCTTTGTTTCCCTGGAAATAATGCCTCTCCTGTGCCAGTTAATTTCATAAGATGGTTGAGAACATCAATGACCACAGCTCTTCCAAAGAGCCATCATCCCTCAACTGTGTCCACCTTTCTAGTCCCAGCTGCATTCTCCTGTCTTTTAGTCTTGCCTGACTCTGATGCTTGTGGAATCCTTCTGTGATATGGTTAAAGTTACAAAGCAATGAGTTTTGAAATAGGAAAGTCCCTAAACAATTTGTAGGCTACTTTCTAGCCCATCTTATATTCCAGTAACCTTGCTTGTTGATCAAAGATTCATTCAAAAGCCATGTATAGCTTTTAACACAAAATAGCAAAATTTGCAAACTTATAAAAGGCAAATACAGATGTCAGAATAGCCAAAGAATGTGCATTGTGACTCCTACATTATGCTGCCATTTTCAAGGCTTTGAGACGTTTGTACTAAACATCTAAATTTCTAATGTAATCCAAGGAAAGTTCTGAGGGAAGCAGAGAGCTGCACTTCCTGTGTCATTGCTCCCACATCTTACAGAGCAGTGAGTTACCTGTGGAAGATGGGACCCATAGCTACAGATGGTTCCTGGAGTTTCTGGTAATGCAAATTAAATATATTGAAGGTTATGCTTCACAGTTATTTAAAGTATGATTTTGTAGTACAGCACGAACATGTAAAAAACAGCCTCTATTCAAGGCATTTACAGAATAAATATTAAATACAGACAACCTACATAAATATTGACATCAGTGGAAGTACTGGGAAGTGAAATTAGCAGCATTTTACACATCTTTTGCACTACATTTAGAGAAACTTCAAGCATCAGAGGAGAAAAGAAGAATTAACCTGTTCACACAAGTAAAAGGGGGGGAATATAAAAGAAAGAATTTTAATCCAAGGCAAAGCATATTTGATTTTCATGGTACTCACATAGGTTCATCAAAATAAAATATTATTCCTACAGTTCAAATGAGACTTCAACTGTTCTAATTGCATTTTGTGTGCAAACAGGAACTCTGAGTTTCATTTTCTACTCAACCGTTATAGACTTAAATAGTTTGTGATTATACAAAATGCACAAGTTTGTTTTAAGCTGTTTAAATACAGCATGACAAAAGCAGATGAGTGTGATAATCTCATTTCATTCATCTCTCATTTTATTCTCCTGTTTTGAGACACCAAATCACTGGAATGCTGTCTTTAGTAACTTATTAGAAACATGATCAAAGAATTAAAAGCTTTCATATAGCTGGGCTTAGTGAAGTCCAGAATAGCAAATAGTTTTCAGGAAGTATTCAGATGTCAGAGAATATACTGCTTTAGGGATACTTTTTCCAAGATGACACATTCTCATAAGTGATATGTTTTTAATGTTAGGGCTAAATCAAAATTCCTGGCTAATTCTACAAATAATTGGTAGTGGGTTTCGAGAATTAATGAATCATCAGGAAATTAATATCAAAGCACAGCTGACTGGGTTCCTATTCAGCACTTCTGAATCACTACTCATTGAGCAAAGGAATCACTGTACAATGGGGGTTTTGCGTGAGCAAACTGTCAGGAGACAGGAGACCTGAGCTCCCATTGGGAGTTTTGCCTGCATATGGAGTGAGCTGGGACTTCTGGTGAATGGGAGCCATTCACAGAGTAGCTAAGTAAAGCACCCAATACATCACCATTTTGAAGCTAACACTAGGTGGTAGACATAACTGGAAGAAATACAGACACTTTTGGAGCAATGTGAAAGACTTGTATAAAGCAGCACTTCAAATGTATTGTCTCTTATTTCCCCCTATTTTGGCCTAAACATTTTTTGTTTTGAAAGGTATCTGGCTGTTCACTCTGCCATTCCCTCTGCTTTAACAAATTAATTAAAATAATTTCCTTTTTGTGTGCAGTCTGTAGGCAGAAGAGAAATCTCTGTTTGAAGGGATAGAGTTGAGATCCTTGTAGCTGAAAGCAGAAATCTGTTTCATTGCCCATATGCTCTATTATTGTTTAGCTGGAGGAGGGAAAGATTTATAACTAATCAGATCTCAGCAGGCTGCTGTGTAAGTACATATCCGCTGATCTACAGAGATCAGATTTCCATTACATATTTGTGATACAAACTTCTCCATGAACACATGTCAGTATGAATGACAGTTTCAGTCCCATTTCCCAAACCATCTGAAAGCTGGTATAAGGCCCAAGATCTAAGCTTCCCTCAAACTTGAATTCACTGATTCAAATTAAAACAAGACCTGTCCTTAGTAGCTTTTATCTTACTCACAGGAAAGTAGTTGTGGACTAAGGAGTAAAAAGGGAGATTGACCTAATGGAAGTAAAAGGAGAGGAAGAGCAATGAACTTGCAGAAACATGGTGAGTAGCTTCTCTGTCAAGAAAAAGGGGACAAGGCAGGGAATGGAGTGATGTCTTCGAGGAGAAGTTCAGAAGAAGCAGAAGGGATGGAGTTAAGTAACTGCATGAAAAAGCAAACCTGATATGTCCTATATAGTGAATACGTAGGTGAAGGATAGAATACTATACTATGGCTGAAATATTTTATTTGCGTCTTTCTTATAACACTTTCTGGTCTGAATCAAAAGACTACTATTTGTGTTCTTTCTACAGATGTATTTATAAAATACATCAGAAGAGTTTTCATTGTATACCAAATATAAATAAAAACTATGTACAGTGTTTCAATGTTTTGTGTTGTTATGGAAAAGAAAGTTTTAAAATGTAGATGCAACATATTTTTGTTTCTTGATTTTCCTAGTTTTTAATTACAATTCTCTGAATTTGTACAAAAATAATATTCATATCTTCCCTGATCAACCTAGTCCTTCTGAACAGAACAAATTGAGCTAATACATCACACCAGTTACATATTTTCTTTGGAACATATTTGTTCACACTGCCATCTGAATCTTATTTTTTCTATAGATCTGCTGACAGGCATTTGGTCACATTTCAAGAAGAACAGTGAGTTATAAATATTGAAGGATTGTTCCTATATTCCGTTAGGTAAACTGCAGATTACCAATGAGTCCATGGCCCCTGGATCACAACAGAGAATGGAATTTCAGAATGAAAGCCACAGCAAGAAAATAAATGCTGAGCACTACACAGCCTGAGTGTCTGGATGCCAGGGATAGTATGAAACTGATATTTTGAGATCTGCTATGGTATATTAAACAGAGATCATCCAGAAGAATCCAATTACTTTAAATCATCT
The DNA here is from genome assembly GCF_020740795.1 of Apus apus. Lineage (NCBI taxonomy): Eukaryota > Metazoa > Chordata > Aves > Apodiformes > Apodidae > Apus > Apus apus. The sequence goes on from NC_067312.1 coordinate 13,237,496, forward strand.
CAGCCTATGTGGACTGGAAAAATAGAAGCATAGAAGATTTTCTGCCATTATGCTTTCCAAACCTGATGCTGCTTTTTCCCTTGCTGAAAATTTGCATGTTTTCTCAGAGCCTGTTTCTTTCTCACAATAAACAATGCAAAGCCCTCTTGCCAAAAAAACGTCCAAATGCTAAACAGTTGCTATTATGCTCATTATTATAACAGCAACTTTGAGCTGTGTGCTTTTAAATTATAATTATTTTTACAAAAGATTTTTATGTGTCTTAATTGTAGTAATTATTATTCCATAGTAGAAAATGTGTATTTAAAAAGTCACCTTAGCTTACTGGTCCAAATAAATGAGTTCCCTTAAATGAACTTCATACAAATGAGTGGTTTTCTTTGTATTTATCTTATCAAAAGCTTATCAAATGAAAAGCAGTGTTTAATCAGAAATTTGCTTCATGCAGATACAACCAGATTTTAATTCAGAAATGTGCATTTCTCTTTAGTCTTGTTTCTCACTTGTCTGCCTTTGTTTTTTTGAGGAGATCATGTCAAGAAAATAAAGCAATGAATAAAGAATCTGGGACCATGCCTGTTGTACAAGCTGGCAGATATACTAGCGATAAGCCTGTACCCCATGTGAAGAAAATCCAGTATAAAGAGCATCACAAGATTCAAGAAAAGGGCTTCTTCAACAACCAGTCTGGTAGGGAATAAAGACAGAAAACAGTTCAGCTAGTGGAACACCTGCCAATAGTGTTCTTATCCCAAAATAAGATACGTGGGATCACTGCTCTGTTGCCACCCTGACCAGCAGGGATTGGAAGTCACGATTCAGAGTATCCGTGACAGTGTGTGCTTCCTGTCAGAGCTTCCCCAGGGGACTCTCAGTAGCTCAGTTGTTTCGCAACCTACTGAAGTTTACAGCTGATCAGAGAAAAGCTTTTTATATATATATATATATATATATATATATATATATAAAATGAAGAAGAGGAAACAGAAAGGGACCTGAGAGAAAGAGGGTAGCAAGTTTCTGGCTCCAGTGCCATGCTCCTTTGTAATTAGCCACAATGCCCTATTAACTTTTCAAATTAACCTGCCTGTCCCTCAGCACCCATTTACGTGGTTGCCACTAGCTGTGGGAAAGCCAGTGAAGCCGTCCTACACAGTGGTTTGGATCTGAAACACCACCAGCTATCAATGCCATCCCACTAGATTTCTTACAATTCCACAATCCCATCCTATCTGCCATTCTTCCTAGACAACCTTGCCTATTCTTTGGTGAGAATTGCTCCATTGTACATCCAGACATTCACATCCTTGATAAGACAGTCAGGGGAAAAGTTCATGAGCCACATCCTCTGCTGGTATAGCTTCACTTCCCTTCCCCCTCCTCCCAAGAGTGAGTGGGTGATCTGAGTCCCTGTGTTGAAAGGAAACAAGGTTGTCTATTCAGCTGCAGTCAGACATACAGTGTGTGTTAAGGCCCAGACAGCCTATGATGCTGAATGGAGATACTGAAGTTTCGTGTTTCTCTGCTGGGAATTTTCACAGTGTAGAAAAGGAATGCCGAGTTTTTGTTGTACAACTTCCGACTGACAATTGACAGAGCATAAAATCACAATTATTCTCATGGCACAAGACCTCAAAATGTAGGAATGAAAAAAGGCCAATAGGATTTGTTGGCTGGTCTCAGTGAGCAATGTTAATACTGTAATGGGACACTAAATAGAATTGTAGAAACAGATCACTGAAAACCTGAGTCCTGCTGATTAGATTGTCCACTGCTACAAACCATTCTGCCTAATCTCAGGCAAACACTTGGCTTTTGAAATATTATTTTGATGGAATAGTAGCATTTTTCAATAAAAATTTAATCTTTACAATCAATAGAACATTTTACAACATAATCTTTAGTGATAACTCAACTTGACCTATGATTTACAAGATGTCAAAGATAAACTCAAGTGCAGCACAACCAGTAGAGGAAATTTCCTACTAAAATGGACCAACAGCCTGGATTCATAATATGGAGTGGTCTCAGAAGATGTGAACTGGTTTCCTTTAGAAGAAACAAAACCCCATCATACAGTCCAAGCACTAAAGGGTGCTTGGGCCACAACACAAGGTTAGAACTAATCCAAAGTAACATTCCTGCAGTATGCACACTGCAAATATCCTCAACACCAAATACAGATCTACAGATCTTTTCCTGAAGCTCTTAATATTTGCTAACAGAACATATCCTATGTCTTTTTTGGTGTGTGTACAGCACGTGCAAATATAGAAATTACAGCACACCTATCTTCCCACTATCTTCAATAAAGCAATTTGTTAATCTTCATTGTTTCAGACCTTTATTTTTTATTAAGTATACTGTTAATGGAGGCATTTGTCAAATACCACTGTGATAAACAGATTTGAAAAGATACAAACACAAAATCTAAATTGCTCGCATTCATTTTAGCATGCTTAAGAAAACAAGAGCCAACCAAGTATCTCAGGAAAAAAACAAAACAAAACAAAACAAAACAACAAAACAACAAATATACCATAGTCTTATGGAAACATTCTGGATCATAAGGCCACCCCTTAGCTCTGCCAACTATCTAATAACTTATATGGATTAAATTTGTGCTCTTAAAGAGTGTTTCTTTGTTGGTAATGGTAATTAACAGTTCTAAACTGGATTGGAGCTTGCAAGGGAGTCATACATATACTTCGTCCAACTTAATTGAAGACTGGGGATGTACCAACAACCAGGAAAAAAACATTCATTTACAGGAAATTTACTTGAGTTTTGTCATTATTTTAAAAAATACTTCACTTAGCCTCTACCTAAAATTCCAAACTTCAAAGATTCAGTCAGTATTAATTTATAGTGCTGATTTAGTACTGCAAAGACTGGCTTACTTTCCATGTTAAAAATTTCAGCTGGGATCCAGGCACTTTCATACTGGATTTATTACGATCTGGGAACTGAAATTGTACAATATGTTGCTTCATTTCCACTTCTTGCATTTGCTGCAATTGACTTCCCTGGTTTTTTTGTCCGATAGCTCTAGTTGGCTGAAAATAACATTACCCTAGGTTTGAGCAGTAGCTTCCACTTGCCATATAAGTAAATACCTTTACTTATTTCAGAAGGGCAGTCAGTTACTTTGCAAAGTAAATTTACTGACTGATCTTGTTAGCCACAACCAAAAATGGCTTGAGTTGAGCCCAACGTATGATTTCAGCTGGCTGAATCCACACTGCCTATGAGGATGAGGTTCAAGTTAAAGCCAGTCCTTATACATACCTGCATTTCCCTGCTTTGCAAGCCACCTGGTGCATTGAAGGGCTGAAACTGAAATCCAAAGCACAAATCAGAGCTGTGCTGAGCTAATATGACAATATAAACAGGCTCATCAAGGCCTTAGGTCCTTCCTTGATGATTTTTGTAACAAAAGCCCTGTAGAAATTATTTTGTCAATGTTAATTTGGTGGTAACACTAATTACTGCTCCTCTGTGTTAATCTACAAAACATGTCAGCACTTTTGTATATTCTTAGTATTGGCTAATCCAATAAAAGAAATTAATGTCAGGAAAGGAAGGAGAGAAGAAAAAAGACATGAAGAAATATTTGAACAAGAACATGTGGCCAAAAAGCTCTTAATATTCTGTTTGTCTAAGCACTGTGTAATAATGTCTGTTGCTCACTGGGAGCTAATAAAAGTGCTGAAGTTAAGCTAAACTGTATGATCACCTATTGTCTATTTTCATTTTCTGTCACTGAATAGCTAATTCTCTCACAGGATTACCCTCATTTCTCATAGACTCTGTTTAAAGCATTAAATTATTACATACTTTTAGATCACCTCATTTCGGGACTGACCCCTGTTCCATTAAGGCAACTGGAACATTACTATTCATATGAAGAGAGGGCAGAATGAAGCCCTTATCTGGGAGGTTTCACAGAAAGCATACCATACTCCCAAAAGAAACATCAAACAAGCAGATCACTAAAGTCCAAAGGTCAGTTAAGAGGTCAGTTCCCATCTCCAGGCAAAATGGTGAAAGTATTTTAAAACTGCACCACAAAAAGTAAGAATGAGTTACACATTTAAGCTGCCAGGTGTAAGAAAACACAGCTTGCATTTCTATCTTTGCAACACAAGCTGTCTGCATTTTTTCTTGTTTTTTAAAAGTCAATAACTTAATTAATATACTTACTTTCTTTCTTAAGTTAGATACCTAACATCAAGATTCCACACTGCGCAGCTCAGTCTCGAAACTAGACTAACCACGAGCAAATTTGCACTATACTGTAAGATTCTTTTTCTCTACATTATACATCATTATTTAAAGCTCGTTTAAATTATAAAATAGTTTGGCAAAACCATTTCTGTGACTACATGAAAGTAACACAGCTCTTAAGTTTATTTTGAACTTAGCTATATTTTGTGAATCTAGTACAAATGATTATTTCTGTAAACTTAAACTGACCTTCCATGAGAAATGTTAAAAGACACATCATCTGCAAACTTCTTAAATTATAAGTTTAGTATAAATTTATATAAATTTTCCTTTACAGTATTTTTTCACCTTATAAAAAAATACACTCAAAATTTTCATGAAAGATGCACTGAAATGTAATTGCTGAATATTTTAAACTTTACCAACACTTAAACTAAAAGTGTTCCTCTAAACAGTAAAAGAAGTTCTTTGGGAATTCCCTTGACTCTCCTCTGCAAACATCTTTTCAATAGCACAAACTTTTAAATGCTATAAAAACTGAAGGCCACTTATTTCTCAAAAGTGGATGTTTTATTCTGTGCCCTTCATCATTCATTCCACGCTATTGAAGCAGGCTGAATGGGGCTTAGTACCAGTGAGTCTGAATTGCTAAACAAGAGGCAAGTCTCATCATGCGTTCTGAATATCTACAAGAAACATACAAAGAATTATCGCTGATTATGTTTTTCTCTGCTCTTGATAACCTCCAGTTGCTTCTGAAAGATATGCCTGGTTCCCCACCCTGGGAAGAGCAGATCATTCATAACTGTCTGTAAGAATTAGGAAATACATGATAGCCTCACACCATCTCTCTTTTTAGAACAGACTAGCATGCTCACATATTTTACGGTTTATTTTCAAAAACGCAGGAATGGTGTTATATAAATATGTTTAAGCTTTTCAGGTTTCCAGTCTGGAATATCTAACGCCTCCCCTGCTCTATCTGTGCGTGTGTGTGTGATCCTCTAATTCTTCCTGGGTTCTGATTTTGCATTTCTAACGAAGCTGAACTGACAAAGCGTGAAAGTGGTCTAAAAGGAAAAACAAAGAAAGTGACCCTGCTTTCACTGTGCCAAGACTAATCAATATTCCAGCAGCTCAGCTTTCCCCTCTCTTCTGATGTGTTTTTATTTTTTTTCAGAGTTGGGCTGACAGTCTCCTCCCCTTTCCTTATGTTACAGCCATAGTAAGTTGCTGTACTCCAGAGCACATGCAGATTGTCAGTTTTCTCTGCCTCCTGCATGCTGAGCTCTGCAGCTCTCTTGTCTCTGCTGGGAAACCCCTACCTTGTCTGACACCACCGTGTTCTTAGACCACCGAAGATCTGAAAAGGTGAGACAATCACTTCATTTGGTGGGTTTTGAGTGTAAAGCCTTAATTTTTCACTCTCTGCCTTTGCATGTTACTTAATGTAATGATCCTTTTGGCTGAACCCATGTTGTTTCTTGATCTTAATGTGAATTATAAAGGACAGTTCAGCTGCATTAATTACCTTGGAAATAAAAGGCACTGTAAAAAAATATTATTTTGTTTTTACAAAATACTAATAATTAATTGTTCTGAAAAAAAATCCTGCTTGCACGCAGTAGTCGTGTCCAAGCTAGAATGCTTACTAATTTAAACATCTAGCTCAGTCTCAAGAGTGTTTCCACTCTCTGAAGAAGCAATGCATATAGCATTCTGTTAAAATCCAGAGAGGATATTGCACTGAAGTGCCAACCTTGAAACATATGGTAGAAGCAGCCAACAAATCCCATCCAAATAGTTTTGTTACAATACAGTAATTTCTCTTAAATGTGCTGTTTGAAAAGCCTATATATATATATTCTAAGTACATGCTAAAAAAAAAATAAAAAATAAAAGGTATTTAGGCACTAGGTTTATTAAAAACAGTAAGTTAGATTTGGACTGTGTATAAATTGAGAGACATTTCAGTGGAATCAACTAACTCTATCAATTTATAAATTTCTGATTTCTTCTTGAAAACATGACAGCGTGTTAATTAAGGCTTCAGAAAATGGGATCCTCAGTCTGGACCTTTGTGCAGGCTCCATTATTAAATAAATACGTACCAAGCAGCCACAAAATAATCATTTCTACATGAAAATTAATGTCCTAATGAAGGATTAAAGTTGATTCAGTGTGTGATTTCTTAAAATCAGATTACATTCCCACAATTGCTGTCAGGCCAAGCATTACATTGCAGTGTGAACTTGTATTACAGTCTGAAGCAACAAGCTAAGTGGGATATAACTTCTGATGTTTTACAGATGTGCTCTGAATAGTTTATACACTTCAAAGATTAATGTTATTAACATAAAACTGCCAAAGTCCTATCTTCTAAATAGTGGCCGAGGGATAAATAAACTGTTCCTGCTGCATTTTGCTATGTGAAAGGGAGGAATTCAGCCAATGCATTCAACCATTTAAAAACATCCGAAGTGCAGAACATTATAAACGTTATCAGTTCATGCACAAGATTTCTCTCCAATGGTTAGTTTGAAGATGAGCTAGAATTGTTTTCAGATAAGGGCCTGCTAAACAGATGAAAAGGAAGCATGACAGTTTTAAACATTATAGCACCTTACACTTCTGCAAATTTTACTAATTTTACATTTATGTATCTTTAGCAACTGCAAAAAAAAATTACTCCTGGGTTTTACAGCATGACAGCAATTCAGATTAATTTCTGAAGACATGGGGCACATATCTGATCAGTCCACATAATCTGTCTTTGAAAGAGCTTTTTAACAGTCAAACAGGCTATTTATCAAAAACTGCAGTCAACAGCTTAGGTATTACAAATAATGTAAGATTTACATGAAGAATATTTGCTTCCATCTAAACATTTGGCTAATCATTCCTCTAAAACCTTATTGCAATATTTGATATTTCGTGTCTTGCAGGTTTCTCCAGTAGCTCTCATCAAAAAAAGTCTTCCATTTTTCTGAAGGGATATTGATAGAAGTTCATTGCAAAAGAAAGCTTTTTGCAAGACAGATGACTGAAAGCAACGGAGAAGATCCAAAAGCTGGAAGCAGGATGGAACGCATCCAACAAGGAGTCCGAAAACGTACACTTTTGGCAAAAAAAAAAGTGCAGAGCATAACAAAGGATGATGTTAAAAGTTATTTATTGAGGAATGCCTTTGTGCTTTTCACCGTTGTTGCTGTGATTCTTGGTGAGTAATTTGTTCCATAGGAATATTCTGTTCTCCAGTGCATTTGACAATCATGACTTCCCTGGGCGATTTGCATTACAAATGAGATCCCAAATTCTTCTGCACTGATAAGAGTGTTCTGAGTTGGAGAGTCCTGGCTTTGACAGCTGTATGTTGAAGTTTAAGGAAGCGCCATTTAAATTATTCCAGTACTCCTAAGGAGAATTTGGGTGAAAAAAAAATTAGTTGTTTTATGGGTTCTTCTCTTAAATAGTAGTTGAACTGAATGTTACCAATGAAAACTTTTTCTAGCAGCTGCAGCAAAAAGCTCAAAATGTAACTTTTATCTTCTTAATCTATAAAAAAACCCCACTTTGCAATGGCAAACGGAAGTCCTCAATGAATGAAACAAAGGGACACTTCTAAGCAAAGGTATATGTTAGAGCCTCAGTCTTTTCTGTCTTCCCTTGATAAGTGCAAAACAATCCAGCCTAAGTACAAGCTTATGCTTCCTCAGTCACTCACAATCTTAAACGTGCATCATTCAGATGCAATCAGGGCAGCAATGGCAATGCTGCTTATCCAAAGGACTGCAAGATAGCACCTGATTAAGTGCATTTTTAGAGTATATGGAGACGAATCCAGAACATCAAACAGAATCTAGACTTGGAATGCACTAAAATGTAAATTTAAAAAATTGCCACACATTCTGAATTTACATCAGGAAGAGATTCCTACATTATATTTATTTATTTGTTAGTTTGTTTATTTATTTATTTTTTATTCCTATATATAGCTACATTGCCACTTTTGGTAATTTTCCTTTACCTACACATTTTATAAATGAAACCATATGTTTAATGAAAAAACATTTTTATAGTGTGGGAAATAATATTACAGCTTTTTACTGTACTACTTTCATTTATATTTTTAAATTAGTTTAAAATATAAAACTACAAATCTGTTAAGGAAAGCCCAGATGCTACCACTTAAGGGTATGTATCCTACACCTGTGCAGCCCCAAATGTCCTTAATAATGCTGTTCTGTATAAATCTGCTTGCTGTGTTTTTACAACTTAAATAGAAATTAAAATTTGACGGCATTACCTTTATAGTGGCTTGATACTACATTTGCATGGTAATTTTAAATTAATTTCAGGTTTGGTGGTCTTTTTCTGGGAAACAATTTTATTAGTTTGCATATTGGCAAAATGAAGTACTTTGTTGCTGTAACAGAAGTTTCAGTCTCTCACATGTATCAATATGGCATCACGAGTACTTTTAATTCCTAAATAAGAATTTGTTTAATGCAAAGCCCCCATTAATATCAGGAATGAACGTTTAGGCATTTTATCTACAATGGCCAAGAAAGGCAGAATAAATTAAGCAGATTTGAAACACTGTCCAACCTCAAAGGAATGCAACTCTTAGATTGTCACCTGTCTATATGGCACGAGAACAATGTGCTCCAGCAATTTTTTCACTGTTATCTAGGTCCAGTGTGACTCCCATAAATTTGGCACTGTGAGAACAGAAATGTGGGCTGGACAAGTGTTTTTACTACTATTGCATGTTCCAGTTAGCTTTAGATCACTAGTTACAAGTCTGCCCACAGCTCTGCTACCACCTGCAGCACCAGCAGGGTGCCAGTAAGGCTGGAACCTAAGTTGAAGAACTATTAAAGATGTGAATCCCAGGGTGAGCCCGCTGCTCCAATTCTGCTCCTGAATCTATAGATGTATCTGGTGTAATATGTGGAAAAACAACTTTTATTATTGTGATGGAATGTTCCAAATTTTTCCTCACATTTGTTATTTGTGGTGTAATTTTAAAATAAATATATATACGATTAGAACAGTAAGGTCACACTTGGTAGCTCATAAAAAGGTAAGATTTGGTTTTTTGGAGAGCTTTTTTTTTTTGCTGTCATGGAAATATTCAGCAGTAGGGAACAGTTGGCTAAAGAGTTTGGAAAACAGTGGTTGAACTCCATCTGTCTAGTTTGGCAAGGACTAAATTGTTATAATCTCTTGGTTGTTTGGTGATCTGTGGAAAATCAGGTGGTGGGCCTGATCCCTTTCCCAGCAAACAGTAATCAAGATTGCAAAATTAACATGCCAGTCAGCACCACTGGCTGTCTCATCACAGATGCTTGTATGTGAGTGTAGGTGGAAACCTACTTCATTCACAAGAAATTACGCTTAGTGCTCTGTAATCTGAACTGAGAGATTACATCAGTTTTTAGGGTTGTCAGTCCAGCAATTTTCATAAAGACAAAACTCAGGAAAAGTTTCACTTTAAGGAGAGCAACAACGCTTCAGAAACATTTCTTTCAGGCCTCTTTTGTCAAGGGACTGACATGAAAAAGCCTATTTCATAGAGCATTTCTTATGTCTTTGCTGAGCAGAAGTGATGGTGGTGGAGGCTAAAGTGGATAGGATCATACATCTTAGCCCAGTGTCAGGACTGCAGTTTATAACAGGCACTTGAGTCTGTGTCTATGGAAACATGCACTTTGTTATGAAGTGGGTATCTGCAATATGCGTTTGTCTTGCATACTGATATTTTGCAGGCAGAGCAGAGATTTTTCCGGCATTCACATTTACTGTAACTTCTGCCATTACTCTGATTCTGAACTGAATTCTAAACTGAATTCACTAGCTGCTGCAATACCAAACCAATTAATCTTCAAAACCCTAAAGATAAAGCTGCAAGAGGTTATAATTCATGTGGAGAATTCCTTAGCCCTGTTCCCCATTTCCCAAAAACCTCAAGAAAGGTCCTGCTGACTTCACATTCTGCACAGGTAGAGTCTGTCTTGCCCATTGTGATTATCACCATCATCGTTGTTTTAAGTGCATTTAAACTGCTTTCAAGGTCTTTGAGAAACTGATAACAGCATGGTCAATAAGTGAGTGATGATGCAGTTTTTCAGATTATTCCAGTATACCTAGAAACATTAAATTAGCTTTCTGCAGTGCATCTTGGGAAGAGAACAATAATGTGAGGCGAATTAGGGAAGCTGACCACTGGTGAATTCAGAGTGTCACATGACCAGGAGCAAGTTAAGGTAGGGTAGGGGTCATGATGGCTCATAGAAAATCTGCAGGAAGCTTTACAAACTTTGAAGTGCTAGCCAAATTACTGGCAACATCTCAGGCAGTGCCCTCTCTCCCACGCTACTTAGCTCCATCATCCTGTCCCCAAAATGCCTTCCTTTCAGATACCCTTCCTTCATCAGACTGTCTTGATTCTCTGCTACTTACCTCCCATTTTCCAAAAATGCCACAGGAGTCCAGACTTTACTCTGGCAGGACTCCTAAATGCCAAAGAATCTCCTGTGGATTCTGAACATGTACTGAAGGAAAGATCGAGACACACAGAGCTGCCGAGCAGAGATCCTGAGAAGCTTTTTCACAGAGAAATACTGTTTTAACTGAGGGGCTCAGAGACAAGGAGGGAGGTTGTGGAGCAAGTACTATAAAAAGCTGTTTCTGTGTAGTTACCAAGCTATTATAGCTCCAACTCGTTAACTAAAATCCCCTTTACACTGACGAAGTTCTATGCTGCAGTTGTCCACTGGGACAGAGATGGATTGGCTTCTATTTTCCAGCCACCTGTCCACCAAAGTAAACGCAGAACCGACTGTGTCATTTAATCTAGTTTTCTGTAGTTGTGGGAAATCGCATAGTAGATGTGAAATGTAGGTAGGCCCTTGCAACATCTGTTCTACAACAGCATGCACCCTGTATAAGATTCCAAAACTTTACAATATCTTTATAAAAAAACTCTAGTTAAAAGTACAGGAAGAAGACAGGAGAGATTAAGGCATTGCCAATGTCCCTATGTTCCTGAAAAAAAAAACACAAAGCGTTACAGAAAGCCTGCAGGTGATCCTTTGTAGTGCCAAAGGCAAAAAACCCCACAAACCCCCTAAAATATCTAAACAGTGAAACGCTGTGCAGAGTAGCAGATTCACCTATCTCAACACACTCCTGCTCTGAACTGTGATTAAAACTAGTCTGAAGAGGTAAAAGTCTCTGATTCACAGGTAGACAGAATCCTGGATAACACCCACAAAAAAAAAGATCATTCCTTGTGTGCTGAAGAGACATCTCTTCTGCTCCTGGCAGGTCCTCTGTGTCCAGTGAAGACTGAGGCTGACCTGCTCAGAGAAGGGTATTTGACCTTGTCACACACTGACAATGAACACGATGTCAGTGCCTAAGGCAACCTGGGTGAAATTCGCATGAAAACAAAGAAAAGATCCATCACGAGAGAAAGAACAGCTGTGGGAGGCCAGTCCTAGGTGAGGGAATGTGTTAAAACATAAAGGGAAAAATGTGATACCATGCAAAAGATTAAGATATATACAAGCAGATCAAGACAGTTTGGGGATGGCTACGGATAATTTAATTCTGTTGATGCTGAACTCAGAGGCTCTCTCTGTCCCAGTAGTCTCCTAAAGAACCTGCCTGGCCTAATTGCTTTCTCGACAAGTGACCAAACCTTCCTAAGTAATATTCTGGAAAAAATGCTAAGCTAAAACTGAATTATTTTTGAAGATAAAAAATAGTTATTATTTTGGAATGAAAGAAATATATAAAAAGATACTGTAAGATTCAGAGTAACACTTAAAAATTCAAAATAAATTATTCTTTTCAAAAAGGAAAAGTATAGAAAAACAAAGAACTTTAATTCTGCTATTAAATAGCGACTAATAAAAGTCAGGCTGTGAAATATGAATAGAATGCTAGTTTAGCAGATACTTGCAAAATAAATTATGTGAATTTATTATCACATTCTTAATTTCTTATCATACACTCTGTTGTTACTGAAGTGAAGCAGCAGTGGTTGTTGGGCATGGCACAGAGTAGCAACAGCAAACCTGGCTACTCTGTGAATCGCAGTTGTGTGTTCTGGACACAGCAGCTGTGCATACAAGCACAGTAAAGATGCAAAGTGTGCTAACTGTAGCCTTAGTACCTTCTTACTTGCTCTCAATTCTCAAATCAGTGGTCTTGCAAAGTGGTGCCCAGAAGTACTACTTCTGACTTGTCATAAAAAAATCCAGAGAGATACATTCAACACTGCACACTGCATATGGCATGTGAAAAGTAAGGTGAGATTCTCAAAATTCTCACTAGAAATTAAATTTAAGTTTGTTTGTGTAATACCTCTTCTTACAAAGTAGCTTTCCAGGCTGTCCTGGGTGGAATGCAGGACAGTAACCACATGAGACATTTAGGATGTTTACATGGTTTCTCAGAGATTTTACAAGAAAATTCCCTGAATGCCAGTAGAATATGGCAATCACTCTTATCAGAAGATATGTTACAACAAAAACACTGCTCATCTCAGAGTCTATCAAATAAAATTTTGTGTTGAGCATCAAAATACATTTCAGCATCAAATGAATTAGTATTTGGGCTTGCCAGTCTTTTTCAATTTTCAGTAGGTGTGCATAGTAGTCAGTATGGTGACTGCAAAGCAGTACAAAATCAGAAGGAAGGTGCCAATGATTTGTATGCTGAGTAAATGTTTAACATTGGAAGATCCTTACTAGCTCCGTAGCTATTGTAAAGCTAGAATGTGCTGTCATCTGCACTGGAATGCTTTTGAGTTGGTCACAGTGAAGGTGTAGCTGAAGATGGCATGTTCAGGTGTTTATGAATTCCTGAAACTTTCCTTTGTGTGCATCAAATTTCTCACACAATTTCTTATAATAACGAGACATCCAAAAGCTTCTGGGATTTTGTGATAGTGAAGGAAAAACATTTTTATAAAATACTTATCTTTTTAGATTCACCAAGATAAAGTGCATTTGAAAAACTATACAAAAAATCCAATATTAAAGAGAGGTAAATAAAGAAATTAGACCTTCTGGATATTAAAAAGGCTGCTAGTAAAAGTAAGATATAAATGCAGGCATTTTGATAATTTGTACTGTAGCACTGACTTATAGATCAGCAGCTGAGAGACAGTAACTTTTTAAATGTTTTTAACAACTTGTTGAAAAAATCAGATGTTCTGGAACCTCCAACTGCATAAAATAATGCATGCAGTCACTGGTTGTATATATCCTCCGTTCATGCTCCAAGTTCCTTTCACTTACTGTTCATTCCCTTCAGATATTGTATTTAATTCAGTTTCAGATTACAGCTTTGCTTCTTTGGGATTTAGCATGTTTTGGCATATATTTGTTTCTCAGCATATTACAGCTCAGTTCATGCTGGAACTTTGGAGCAATAAGGAAATGCAAGTGATAATGAAACAAAAAAAATTTATTGAAGTGCTAAAAGATGTCTTCCTCCCATACTAATTTCTCCAACTGTGTTCACAGAATATGCTATGGTGTTTACAATATATATTAGAAAACAACTGGGCACCCAATCAGGGAGCTTTACATTAGTCATTAATACAACAAAAAACAGAGGGTACAGAATAGGGAAGCAACTAAACAAAACAGGGAAAGAACAGATGGAAATTATTCTAGAATTCTATTACTAGAAGCTGGATTATTCCATTTATTATGTCAACCCATCAGATTTGAAGTTTTACGGACACTGTTCATCCTGTTAGTCAGCAGGATGAAACCACAGGATGCATAACTTTTGAAAATCCACACTAAAGAAATTTATGATAGATTTTTATAAGGCATTTTTTAACAAAAGAGGAACATAATAGGTCTACTGAAAAGGAAAACAGTTAAATGCAGGAAAAGGGGCAAACAAAACCAGAAGAATAAGAGGAGAATCAGGAGGATAAACTAGGGATTGGAGTAACCTGGTCTAGTGGAACCCTGCCCATTGCAGGGGGTAGGAACTAGATGATCTCTCAAGTCCCTTCCAGCCCAAACCATTCTGCAATTCTATGGTTCTGTGATAACAAAGTATTTCTGTTAGTCATGTTTGGTGGTTCTCCCGTATCCTTTCTCTTAGCAGCAGTCATATCCACCTTTTGAATTCTTGTTCCAATCTTTACATTGAAAATGTGTGTTTTCTTGCTTGAAATGTGCAATGTCTATATATTTTCTACTGGCATGGATAGAAGATCACAAATGGAAATCAGATGGACAGCGTGTGCTTGGTTTTTACCATTTACTGTAACTTGGCATAACTGCAAATTCTTTTATTAAAAGAAATCTGTAAAAGATGGAGCTTAAGTGTTAAGCATTATTACAATGACATAAGCTAGAATCTCACATTGGCTGTAATAAATACTCTGCTTTTATCATTCACAAGGACTTAACAAAAAAAATCAATAAAATTGCAGTTGTATTAGTATAGCAAGACCATGAAGCAGGAAAATCCTGGGAGTACTAACCAAAGTTGATAAATAAGGCCACTGTCTATTTTTTATGTATTTTAAAATAGTTTTGACTTGGAAATTCATACATTAAGCAAACATGGATATACAATCTGCACCTTCAAAGCCTAAAACTTATGCAAAAAAGCTGCATATGGAATCCAGATCTTCTCAGTGTCTTCTTAGGCACAAGTGAGAGCTAGGAGTCTCAAAATTTTGCCAGGAGTGAAAGAAAAAAAAAGAACAGGTTTGCATTCCTACTCCCACTCCTTTCTGAGTCAGTTCCATGCCAGATATTTTCTCCCAGTCAAGATCCAGACGTGCAAAAGGTCTCACCTTGGGAATGATGTCAGCAGAGCTTGGCTCACTCTTTTCCTTTTAAACAGCAAGTTACCGGACAATGCAATTCCACCATTCCTTTCAAAGTTCTGCTATCAGGCAGAAGGAAATGCAGGACTTCTAAAGGCAAATACATAAGCCAAGAGAGCAAAAGGAAACAATGTCTCAACCTAATAGCTAAAACAATCATCTGTGTTAGGGAACTCTAGGCTGTGAAGTAATCCTTTGAGCAAGAACAGGAACACAGGGCATCCCAAATCCAGGTGATTCTCTGCATGCGTGTATTGGTCCTGTTCAGTTTCTAGATCCTCAGGACTTAGCCTGAAATTGGTCAAACAGATGGCTAGGTAATTCTAGGGAAATTGCAAACAGAACAGTGAGAAGTATGGGGGAGGGGGGTCTTCTGAAACTAACAGAGAGCTTTAACTTTATAGATTTCCACAACTAAGATGTTTTATCTAGAGGGGCTCTGAAGGTCACAGTTTGGACTCAGGTACACACTATGTTATTAGAGTGTTGTTCCAGGTGCCAGTTTCCCTTTGCTTTTTTTGTGACCTTAAAGATAAGGAAATTCTGCCATTCTGAGTAACACCTGAGAGTGAGAAGAGAGATATCATAATCTATGTGGAAGCCAGATCTAAATTAATCCCATGTGCTACAACATACCCTTAAGATGAGGTAGCTCTCAAGAAGTTAGGCATAAGACCTCTCTTTAATCAATTGAAATTGAATACTTTTGGAAATTCCTGTGTTGAAAGACACTATTGACCAGTAAACTATATAGGTGGATGTTTCTAGTTATGAATAGTTTCATACTCGTTGAAATTGTAGGGATGAAATAGCTCAAGTAACAAAACAAAACAGCTAGAGGCTGAAAGCATCTTAACCATCTGTTTTTAAAAATATGGTAAGATAATACCGTGAATTTCAGCCATGAACTTTATTTCCTTATCAAAAGAATTAACTAAATAACAAATGAAACTTAAATTAAGGATTCCAGTGACGTTTACACTTGGTATGACAAAAGTCTTGTATTCTACAACTGGAAATGCTTCCTCCCAGTCTGACCAAGTTGTTTGCATGTGTCAGCAAAATGCTGGATAAAAATATTCTTTAAAATATTTTAACAAATCTGCCACGAGTTATATTCCATAACAGAAACAGTTCTGCCATAGGCATATCTTGACTCAACAAAATACTTAATTCCTAGCAGCAAACATCTCAGTTACAGATGTAGACTATCAGCACTAAGCTAAATGAACAGATGGTTTTGTAGGAATGAAAAATTGGGGTAGCTCCATAGAGATATGAATGCATAATTGAATGTCCCACACATGATGGTGTAAAACCGCATATACAGGAAGCCAAGCCTACAACGAACTATTTTGTAGTGTATGTCTAAGGTGGAATTAAAAACAAACAACAAAAAAAATCCAACAAAACAAACAAACAAACAAAAAAGCTACCACCAAATAAAGGCAGCCATTAAGGTCTAACCTCTGGCTCTCTGTTAAACTGCAGTAGGAGTTCCTCTTCAAGAGCAGAGCTCTGCTTTCTGACCATGTTTGCACAAAGTTCTTGGCACTGAAGGATCTCAGTCTCATTGACTGTGATTCCGTAGTGTTACTATACTGTAAAAACGACAAAATAATACAGATGGGCAGCTGGAACTGTAGCAGAGAAAAAGAGAATTTGGTTCCGTTAAGAACTATGTCATCTTCCCGTTGAGGAAAAACAGGAAAGAAAAAAATTTAAAGGTAAGAAGGAAATGATGTAAACATTAGGGAGCACCTTTCTTATCTGTTGAGAATTATTCGTTATCTGGGTAAAGACATTAACATTAGTTGAGAAGGTAAAGCAGCAAAGTAAACCCAGGCATGAAAAAAACAGTTATTACAGGAACCTTGTAAAGCACTGAGTAGTACCATAATGCTAAATAATACTTAACAAAATATAATTTGGCAGATACTGTCAATGTCTAATCTTTTTTTTATATGCATAGTAGGAGAGAATACCTACATTTTGATGGAATTACTTTTTAATTTTTGTAGCAGGAGTATTTTTATATCAAAGGTATTTTTCTATAGCTCAGAGACTAATAAGCGTACATGAACTAGGAATAGTTCATCTTTCAATGAAGTCTTTTGTCTTTGGGTGAAATTAGGAATAATGTCCCTATTCCATGAAGAACAGCCTGCTTCAGTACCAGCAGTGAAACTCTTCTTCATTCAAAATCCTCTACAAATGCTCTGCAATTGCTTGTCTTATAAGCAACAACAAAAGAGAAATCAAAGGTGATAAATAAATACAGAGACAGTTCAAGGAAACAAGGAAAAAATAAGAAAATATTTGATGGCAAACAGAAGCAGAAGTTGGATAAAAAGAGAACAATCTTTGGACATGTTCTCAAAGGAAGAAAATTACCTCCTAATTGGAGAAGAAGGGCAATGAACCAAATAAATACAGAGACAAGGGAAAAAAATGTATGAGTGCAACACTGGAGCCAAGAGGTAGCAAAGCACTGATTTCAATGATCTTTAAAAAAAACATTTTTTAACAGCCCTCAGATGCTGTCACATCCTGAGATTTGGTCTAAGAAGCATCCTGGTTTAGGCAGTACCTCATAAAACAGTGATTGTATTCCTTCCTTTGTTACATCAGGTTTTTCTTAGAGCTTCAGCCTCCCTGTTCCAATTGTATCCCTCTGTCCACAAAATCCAAGGAGGGGTTGCTCTCACTGTGAGTAAAGACAACATGTAGGTGCCCACCCATAGCTATAAAAGAGTCCAGACACCTCCAGAGTTAGGCAGTGGCAAGTACAGGTTTTGAGTGTCCCAATTTTGAGCTGTGAATTAGGTGGTTATGTACCTGTGTCAATCTAGCTCTAAATGCCCACAATATACATGAAAATTATAAAACACCTCTGGGTATCTGCTAATTTTAACTGAATAGTGATGTTAGAAGCCTGGTGTGACTTTTTTATGGAAGGTAACAGCTCCCACTGGATAAAGCGAATCTTCAGGGTTGGGTTCAGGAGGCAGATGTTCCTGATGCAGAGACTGCAGCACAGGGGCTCTGTCCTTCTTGGGTGTATCCGAAAGCACCTTGATATTCTCCTGCTCCCTGAGCCAAGGTAGCACACTGGCTTCTCTTCTGGTGCAGGGAACAACTCATTGACATCAGTGTAACTCTTACTTAGTTATAAATTTGCTTTTCTCTGGATGTGTCTCTTTTTACAGCCTTAGAATTCAGTCCAATTGGAACTGGAGGCTTTTTTGCCTGATGTTTTCAGACCTGTCACAGACTAACTGAGGCAGCAGTTTCAGCTTAAATGCTTGATCTCTGGAAGTCTCAGAGAGCCCCAGGGTGCACGTGTGCCTGCAGAGTGGACTGTAGCACAGGGGCAAGTACTTCAGCACTCCCAGAAAGTGTCAGGCCTGCCGCAGATGAGTATGTGCCATCCAGAACTACACAGGTAGTCCATTTGTGCATACTGAGTATAGCACATCCTGGTAAGTAGATATGTGTTTTGTATACAGATAAACCAGGTAGTTCATTCTTCTTAAGAGAACTAATTCAAAAAGTTGTAAGGTTATCACTTCGCTACTAAAACAAGCCCATACACCAATATATCATACCATTGGAATCTTCTGGATCCTAATAATATTTAGAATATCTAGCTCTTCTATGGTATTTCTCCCGTGATCCCCTTGTGATATCTCTCAAGCATAAGAAAGATAATGGTTTGTGTCCAAATTAACCTATATTCCACTTCAATATAGCCACCTATAGGAGCTATTTGGAGCACAGGTCGTTAATCTCTGTAGTGCACTGGCATCATCCAGTGAAAAGAGAAGGAACATACAAACGAAAATATATACACATATGTATGTGAGATTCTCTTCTAGGTCTCTGCCAGATGAGAGCTGTAGAGGAATAACAGGTAGTTTATTAGGCAAATTGATATTTGAGCTTCTTCAGGTCTTAAATAGAGGAGCAAGTTCATGTGGAAAACATTTGCTTGAAATTCAGCTTCAGAAGAAGAAACTGAAAGGAAATTTTTCCCTTCCCAATTCCATTCTCGTCTATTCCTGGCTCTGGTGCTCTCCACAGCATTACTTCCCTGAGTCCGATGTCCTAAACACCTTTCCTAACCATAGTTACCTGCCTAGCACAGGTAGGTAAAGAGATTGTTACTATCTTTCCTGAGCATATGGCATTTTTCCTCTTTTGGGATGAAGACTCATAAAGCACACTTTATGTTATCCCAAAAAATATACTTTGTGTGAAAATCTTTTAGAGGATCATAATCTTACCACTTTAGGATAAAAAAGGACAAAGGGATGTAATAAGTTAATTATCATTAATTAATACCAGAAGTAGCTCTCAAAAGCTAAAGAGCAGTCCTAAATTAAATTAAGTAAAGAACGAGTTAGCTACTAAAAAATAATTTGCAAGAGCTAATCTTTGAAATAAAATTAGTAGAAGTAACAGAAAAAAAGTGCTGCAGTATTTAGGTATTTAATATTTTGTTTAGGTATCTAGTATTTAGGTTCAACAAAATGGTATCAAAAGGAACACACCTTCCTGTGTAAATAGGGTAAATCAGAAATTAAGAAAGGAGTGGGTTATATACCCAGGGGGTGAGGGAAGGGTTAAATATGAAATTATGAGGAAAAAAATACTGAGTTCAAAAGCATGCAAGTGAATTGGTGAGACTGAGGTTCTTGTGGAAAGTAAAGAAAGAGAGTGAGAATGATAGTGATTTTTGTCGGCAACTTGAAGTATTTCTTATCACTAGAGAAATTATTTACCTGTTTGTCTCAAGTAAATACAGTTGCAGCCTTATCTGAAATCAGTTGTTAGAAGAAAAGGTGGCAGAACAAAATGGCAAATTAAGTAGAAGCAAATGACCCAAAGAACAAAAGCATTCATTCCAGAGCTCTGCAGGAACATAAGAATAAAAAGGCTGTGCAACTAAAAAAAAATATATATATATATTAAAAAAGTATATATACAATGTCCCATTAAACTGGTAGAACCCTGAGTCTCTTACTGGCTTTAGCCCAGTTTCTGTTATAGAACAAAATGTTATTTGCTTGCTGGTTGCAAGGTTTTTTGGAAGAGCACTATGAATAGCTGTTCCTTTAGTGCACCGTTCCACCTGGTTTAAAATATTATTTTCCAATTATTACGAAGTTTTCTATTTCCTGCTGGAAAAGAAAAAATAAGTCTGTACCTCATCTACTAAAAATAAGGTCTTAATTTGATCAATTAAGAAGTAACACCACTAGATTTTCCACTTTCTACTTGCAAATACAGTAGAGAGCAGGGGCATTTTAATACTATTAACTGCAAGTAATGGTATGGTCTAAAAATAAGGAAGAGACTAGAAGTAAGATAAAGACCAGAAGCTTATAGGGATTAATATTAAAAACTGAGATTTCACTTATTTAATGCAACTGCTATTATTCACTTAAAAACATCATGCCAATTAGGAGGTTCCCTATTATCTTAAAATTATGAATTTTTGCAGTAGTGGAAAAAAAAAATCTTATCTCTTTATTAAGTTTTTATATGTCATTCTTCTAAGTGGGCCAAGGAAGGGGAGAGAATTAAGGTTCCCTAAAGTTCTTGAATGAGCATTTACGTCTGAGTAAAACCCCATCTCTCATGTTCTATGAGTCTTGCGGGTTGTGTTGTTTTTTTGGTGTTTGTTTTGTTGTTGTTGTTGTTGTTTGGGGGGAGGGTTTGTTTTTTACTGTTACGTTATTTTAAATCCATGTGTAGGTGTGCAACCTATTTCATCTAGGCAACACAAATAATGTGAGACAGCTCTCTATCATAGTGAGATCAAGGCATCTTTCAATACAATTAAGAACTTAATTTTCTCCATAAAGGTTTTTTAAGTTAATTTTTAAATTCAATTTAGGAAAATCTATGTAAGTTGATGATGCTCTGGTCGATCACTACATTTTTTGTTTTGTTTTTGTAAAAAACAACCTAATAAAAAAGAACAATCTCCATAACAAATCTATTCTTTAAAACTGAGAATTACAAAATAGTATTTTTCTTGCTGCTTCAGACCCTGATTTTAACGATTACTTCATCAAACTGAGACATTAATCCATTAAAAAATTTTATAGAGAAGGTTGTATGTTTCTTAGCAATAACACGTATACCCAAACTTTTTTAACCGTGACACGAAGACTTCATTGTTTCATTTCTGGTGAAAATGCTAGGCCATACATCAATGTCTTTCTGTTTTAGGAATAAGCAACTCCAAATCTTATCTGCCATTTTTGCTATTTCCATCCCATGTCCATCACTGTCAGAATGGTTTTCACCTTCTGCTCCTTTGAAATTTTAAATCCTCTCTCCACTGTATTTGTACAGATTTAATTTTATTTTGAAGATCTAAATTGGTATAAAGATGTAGTTAAGTGGTTTAGTTCAAGGATTGTTCTTATAGGTCAGGATTATCTGTAAATAATTTTTTTTCATAAATTTGACTATCTAAAAAATCTTTTCCTAGCTCTGATCTGATTTGCTTCTTCATTACGAATTGAAAGAATTATTCAGCAACATGGTTCTGTTATACAACTGTACACATGTAGAGAATTCAGCTCCTTACTTTAAACAAGTACTACTGATTTTTACTCATGAAAAGCCTTACAAATCCTGTTGAGAGAGAAATCTACTCTTCCCTGCAGTGCAGAAATGGTACACCAGTTTGAGAAGTCAGGGTCTGATAGCGTTGATTAGTTGTTCTTTTCTGTTACAAAGGGTAGACAGAAACCTGCAAAACAGGTTATGGGAGCTTGTTTCACACAAGGCTTTGTTTCATTACCATTTTCAGAATTAATCAGAAACTTGAAACTTTTACTCAGAAAGGCTAGTTCTTGTATTTAATCTTCTCAGTCTTGATCATGGAGGGTGCAAAACACTATAACTCTGACCACACACGCAGAGGTGGATACTTGCTAAAACAATGTACACCTTCCAAAGGTCTAGTACCTCCTACCAGGTCTTACTTCCCAATTTTATTTTGATACTTGATAATTTTGTCTATCTTTTAGTCATCATTGTATGCTGTTACCTCACTATTTAAAAACCTGTGAATGTGGATTCTGAGAAGTGAATTCAAAGAAGTCAAAGCTATCTTGCCAAGTTTGACTTTTCTGTTTCAAGCTCATAACTTCTGTTAGTAAAACTCTGTCAGACAGGATGTAGTACCCAGTATCTAGGTATTTAAACTCAGAAAAGGAACTGAAGTTTCAGCTCTGATAGTCTTAAAATTAAGAGACACTGCTAAAATCATGCTATTCTGCTTTCTTTATCACAGACCACAATGAGGAAATAATTTGCTTCAATTCTTTCTTGAGCTGCTAAGATCACTATGTGAACACAATTTTCAGAAATATCTGTAAAAGAACTACTATTGTACCTACTTTCCAACTAGCAAAACCGAGTCAGAGAAAGGCTCTTACAGCTCAGGCATTACTGTACATAAATTAATAGCAAGATTAAGGCTGAAGAATTAGCAGCTACTGAGTGTTGACCCAGTTCACCAGAATACACTACCAGGACACATTTTTTCCACATCGCAGAAATTCTTTTTGTAAACTGCAGTGCTGGGCCACCCTGTAATTACGCACAGAGCACTTTAGGACAAAAAACCCAACAAAAACCAACAAAAACAATCTCACAAAACCAATAATTTTTGGCTCAACAGCTTTACACAGAACTCCAGAAACTTACTCTCACTACACATAATATTCCTTCAGACAGCCATCTACTCAGGCTCTGATTCTCTCTTAGACCACTTTGTACTGCTTGCACAGTAGAGGTCCAGAAAATCAAGCCCTTATAACATAGCATAAGGACTAGTTCTTATAGAAGCCTCAGAAACCCTTACTAACTTCAGTGAGGCTTTGTACTAGTGCAGAGGTTAATTCATGTGGAACTAATTGAAGGACTGAAGCCTAAGTAAGAAACTGGTCTAGCTCAGTTTGCTTGTTATCCAGTGATCAAAATACAGTGCTCATTAAGTGCAGAAACAAAGAGTCCAGATGGATTCTTTATATCTGAGAAATGTGTTTCCCACTTAAAAAGAAAATAAGCAGTAACACTACAGTGGAATTTGAAACCCTATTGGAAAGAAGGAAAACTCTAAAGCAGGTCTTTTAATAAAGAGTAATTCACAGGCCCTTCTTTTATGCATTTTATTATATATTTTCACCTAAGAAAGAAAAAAACTTACATAAAATGCACTGGGACTACCTGAGTCTATACAACACAAATGAGACTAAAACAAGTTACCTCAAGGCACTGACCTGGCTGAAAATTAACCTAGTAAAATAAATTCTTTTTGCAACAGGATCAGTTGTCTCATTCAACTTTCTATGCAGTCACAATTAGCAGAAGTGCCAGTACTAGGCAGTGGGGAAGAACATGGTGTCAGGAGTGGGAAGGAAGGGCAGTAGAATTTCACCATCTGTATGGTTAAAGAGTGTTCCAGATCCTGACTGGCTAAAAAAAGCCACATCAGACAGGCACCAAACCGTTTAAAATTTGGTGAATTGTAACTAGCTGTGTCAACCACATAATTGTGCAAATAAAGCATTTGGTGCCAAGTACAGGACGAAATCTGTGAGATAACTTCATAACTGAGAAGTCTGAGTTGCCACGTGTCAGTCTGTCTATGGCTTCCACTTGTAAATATATCTCAAGCACTGTTTATCTGTTCCCATCAAGATTAATTGATCCAGGCACTCCCTCAGGCATGGTAACCCACCACTTAATCATCCAGTAAGACCTTCCAACCCCAATTAGCTTCTTCTTTGCAAGTGCCTGTGTTTCTGAAGGTAGGCCTATGTAAAGCTCCTGATGCTTTTTGCTGTGTAAAGACCTAACCACAAGGGGATTCTCAAGTATGTCTCTCCTGGTTACTTCATCCAGTCTGAAGCACATCTACAGGATCAGGCTCCACAGAGTAAACAGGCATGGACAAGACTTCTGATGGTTGGTGGCTAGTATTTCTGTGCATTGCATATATGATTATACTCAAAATCCCCAAAGTCAAAGCACTTGGCTGCAGTAGCAGGGACTGTTTTCTTTTTATTAGCTCTCAAGATGCACCTTTTACACAAATCCAGATTTTAAAATCGAGCAGCCTGAATAACCCAAATTCAATGGCTGTGGCAGGACTACTCACCATACTAGCTGATATTTCAGGGAGCAAATCTGGAGTGCAGTCTGGAGCATAATAAAAACTGTGTGCTACAATCAGACACATCCAGTAAGTACTAAATAGGTATTAACATTCAGATGTCACTACTACTTTAGAAGAGTAAGTCATGATATCTTTTTCCTCTCTTCAGGTGTAATCCTTGGATTTTCTCTCCGATCATACAAGATGAGCTATCGGGAAGTCAAGTACTTTTCATTTCCAGGAGAACTACTCATGAGAATGCTGCAAATGCTGGTCCTGCCACTAATTGTATCCAGTTTAGTCACAGGTAAAAAATGAAACGAGTTTTTTAATAATTTTATGAAGATGCAGACACCAAATCATTAAAAAATGAACATTACCTGTCCCAGCAGTGTTATAACCTGAGAAAGTGATACCTTTGCTATTGCTGTTTCAGAGACAACGTAACAATTTTTTGAATTAATATACAAAGAAACTAAAAGATGCTTTTCCCAGTTCCAAGACAATATAACTGTGCAAGTTACCACATGTAGCTGCTATGAAGCTAACTCTGTAATACACTTTCTTTTACTTTCTAAACAGATTGTTTCCTCCACAATGTTCTGCTGTTACCAAAGATGTACCTTAGAAAAATAGTTCTAAGGCCCAAGAAAGCTTAAACTATTGATTATGAGCAATAAGCCGTAGTTGTGAACCCAGATCTATAAAACATCTGTCTACCTCCTAATCTTTTAGCAACAGACTAGTAAAACCAGGTGATAGATAGGATAGATTGAATTATTTGGAAGAAACTTCATTCTAACAGCTGTGGTTTCCTGCCTTCTGGTCAGCAACTCCATTAAGCTTCAAGCACTCTTTACTAAGTTGTTCATTGGGCTAGAGATCGAGTAATTGACTTCTTACTGTGATGTATGCCTTGTTATCCCACCTGAATGTCATGAAAGAGCTCTGATATTTTTTTAATGAATGTTCAGAATGTACCTGTCATGTATTTAACCTATTGATTATTTGAAGAAAAAAAGCATGGACTTTGGTACATCAGCAAGCAGGTACAGCTTTGAGAATTTAATCAAAACCACCCATGGTGCACCCCTATGATAGAAACACCTAATATACTGCCTTAATTGTCAGAAGATCCAGAGACTGTAAGCTGTTCTCTACTTCATTGATTTTAAAATATTTCAATACTAAGATCTCCTCTTGCAAATGCAAATGAAGATAGACTCCATGTTCAGATACCAAAGATAGTATGTAGGTATGTATATAAAATGTTAATATGACAAAGAAGACAAGGGTATTCACAAATTCATTTGCCTTCACATATCTTGAAGATAAAGTAAAATCTGTTTCTATAGACACATATTGTATGGATATGAAAAGGTTAATGTGCACTGAAACTAGATACAAATGCATGAATCTTGTAGGGGAAACAATGACAGGTTTTATTCCCAGCTAGTATAAAATTCTGTTGTGTGTCATATCTCCTTGCTGTCTTCTTGTCCCTTTCATCAGCAGAACTCCCAAGTTGGCTGGACACTGAATTATTAAAAGCAGAAAAAGAGAGATATTTATCCTTCTTCAGTCTCAGCTGTGGCTGACACTACTGCTTCATTTTGTAGGATGGGTTACTGCAGGAGAAATTTCCTATTTCAAATTTTCTTATAACTCTGCATCCATATTTGTTCTCTGAGAGGGCTCAAGGTAAAGCAGTAAATTGGGTAGATCATCCTATACAAGGATTTGATTTGACTTCCAAATTTCAAATATCAAAAATGTTATCTCTCTATAAGATTTGTTTTATCATACAAGTCCCTTGCAATTTTAAGTGGATTAGTCTGAGAGTTTCCCTTTGAAGTAGAGACAGTAATTTTCAAGATGAAAAACAACTTCTAGATTTCTTTAGTCATACAGGGGACAATCAGAGAAAACTCAATGAAATGCACAAATTACAGATTTCATTGTTTTTAAAAAGTTATTAAATAAAACAGGGTTATGTCTTTCTTCATGGCCTTAAAGGACATTTTCTGGTTTATTGCTAAAAACTGGAAAACCTGTTTTCTACACTGAACAATATTTCATTTAGCATACAAATTGTGGTGTTTGCTTTTTTTAAAAAAAAATGCTCCTACGTATTTGCTGTAGAACTCATTACATTACATTCTACATTTTAAGTTAATTAACTGGATAAAAATCTTCTCAAGTCAATCTTAAGACCACTCTTGACATCCATAAATCAGATTTCTTATTTCCTGTATTTTCTTTGGCAGAGCAAAGTGGATGCCTCTTAACTAACCTCAAAAAGATTCCTCCAGGATCTTGCACATTGAAAATATAATTGCTTCTTCCTATTGTAAATTACCTGAATAAATATTTTTGCTGTTTGCAGGCATGACAGTGTCTCCCAGATATGGTGTTCTGGGTTTCATTTGTATTTATGTAAGTGTGCTCAATATATCTGGTTATGACAATATCAGAACATATGGTCTCTGAGGTATTAGAATTAGGCTCGGTATGATTACATTCCTTTAAAAATGTTGTGAAAGTCCAAGATAATAAAAAAGTATTAATTTTTTAATCTATGGGCTGTTAGGTAAGTGAAAGATAAACTGAGAAACTGAAGATCTCTGCTATATAGGTAAACAGTGCTGATGGTTATCTGCAGACTCTTAGGAAAATAAACTATGAAAGGTGAAGTCAACACAGTCATAATTCTCTATGGTCTGTTTTGGTGTTTTCATGAAAGAATCACAATGCAGAATCACATTCAGAGGTTTTTACTGACATTTACCTTCTGACTTACCATTATTCCATGCTGCTTAAGCAGGTATGCATTTTTCTCCATAAGATTCTATCTTCTGATGTGTATGTTACCAGGCATGTACTAACATCTGCTTGGGAGAAAATGGAGGTTATTTGCATATATTTCACCATCTTTTACTGGTGTACTTCATCTTTTGTGGTTTAGACACAAATCCAAATGCATACTCTATACTGTTCTTTATTCTCTAATGTCTCTCAAATGGGAGAACTCCAAAGTCAGCAATCCCAATCAGTATCTCTTACAAAGTCAAAGGCAAAATTAAAGCACAGTATATGAGAGGTAGAAACAGAAAAGAAACAGATTTGTTCCCATTTGGATTATTTCATGGCCAAATCCAGCCTGAATTCTTATACAGAAGTCTGACAATTTTTCTCCCTTTCTCTTTTGAATTTGCTACAGTTATAGGAGTTCAAATTCTTTTATGCCTTCTTATTTCATTATAATTTGAAGCCTTTGACATAAACAAGTTACTTGTCATAATTATTTTTAAATATGCACTCTCTCTAGAAGGTAAACTTTTTAAAAGAGTGTGTAGTGATAGGACGAGGTGTAATGGTTTTAAGCTGGAAGAGGGTAGGTTTAGGTTAGACATTAGGAAGAAAGGGTGATGAGACACTGAAACAGGTTGCCCAGGGAAGCTGTGGAAATACCATCCCTGGAAGTGTTCAAGGCCAGGTTGGATGGGGCTTGGAGCCACCTGGTCTAGTGGGAGGTGTCCCTGCCCATGTAGGGGGGTTGGAATTAGATGATCTTTGAGGTCCCTTTCAACCCAAACCAGTGTGTCATTCTATGATATATAAAATAAATATATACACATATGATAACAGCTTAGCTTATCTTAAAATAGGCAAAAAGTGCCAGGCTTGTACCAGCATTAAGAGCACTATGCATTAACATTTTTTTGAGCTGTTACAGCAAGATCACCATGAGGTTGAAATTCCAGCCCTTAAAACTGGCCCACAGTTTTACTTGGGCTTTACATTCAAGATTTACTTGAATGTTTCAGTTATTCACAGAATATAAGGGCACCAGAATGAGGTACTTTTACTTAACCAAACGATGTATTTCCTGAAATCACATTCACAAAAATTATTCATGACTAATCATTACTAAAAGTGTCGTTGTAGTATAACATTTGTGAGAAATATTAAAGCTAGAGAAATTTAATAAGAGTTATTGCAATAATTTTGCATTATTCTGGTCATAGCTCAGGCTGCTTCTCCTTCATCAAAATTTTGAAAGCTTGGAAATTAGTTGCACAAGAATCACTATTTTAAATATAAGTAAACTAGGTTTAAATGATGTGCATTCATTTCACATATTTTTGCCTGGCAAAGTCTAGCAAATCATCAAAAGCTCGGTCAAGATCTGAAATTAATTTTTGCTGCACATTGCAGAAACAGTAAGAAAATAGCTAACAGAGTCCAGCAAAGATCTTTGTCATTAATATCAGTACAGTGCACTGGGCATTAGATTATGACATTTGTCCAAATGTTAATGGGATTAACACGAATATGGCACAGGTTAATCTTAATCACAAACAAGGATTTTGTGTGCAAGATTTTGTACAAACACAAAGACTGTGAATCTTCTCACACAAAAGAAGGCTGTGTAGTAGAACAGTTAAGAAGACTGGGTATGGGAGTTTTGCCTCAAATAGAAAAACAGGTTAGTACATATTTGTCATATGTGTTTGTTTATATTCTCTCCCCTTTCTAATTTGAATAATGACATCACTGGATTTATGGATTCTGGTAGGTACATAAACTTCCCTGCCTCAGATGCAGCCTTTCAAGGACTACAACACTGACAACTGCAGGAGACACAAGTGACTTTCCTTTGTACAGTCTCAGAGACACAAGCTTATGTCTCCAGATTTTTAATCATGCTTATATTGTTTACCACTACAACAACTATAAAAAGTGTTGAGAAAGTGCAGAAAGCTGGAGTTTCCATGTGTGGATACATCTTAACTAATCTCAGATGTACTTATAATGCTTTTGATTTCATGGTGACAAGGTTACATTTTCTGTCTCCTCACTGAGATAAAAACAAAGGCAAAGTGACTAAAGTAATAAAACAAAAGACACAATAGAACATCACAACTAACAGACAAGTTGCAGATGCAGTTGCTAAAACTCACCTATAATGAAACAAGGATAATATTCAAAGAAGCAGCTAACCTTGAAATCGTCTCCAAGCCACTCCCTTACATCAGTCAGGAAAAATGCAGCATTTGGAGATGAGCAGATTCAACTGCTGAAAAGCCAAATTTTGCCCAAAGCAACTTATGGATGTAAAATGTTGAAAATTAATGCTGTGACATGTTGTGTAACCTTAGGCAAATGTTTCCCTCTTGTACCTCAGCTTACTTTCTCCTTTCAGATGTAGTGTTGGAGTTTTGTTTGGTTGTTGGTTTTTTTTGTAGCTACTTAGCAGAAAAGAAGATTACTATATATGATGGAAATTTTAATGGAAACCTGTAGATTAAGATGTTACAGCTCAGCAAATGCAAAGTATTTAGCTATTTTGGTTATATCACTGTACAGATGTAAATAAACTTAAGCAAATAATTACAGCAAGAGAAACCCACTGGGACCATTGTAGAAATACTGCACACAGTCACCTAGTAACTGCCTGCCACTAGCTGTGATGATATCACCAGTAATCAGATATGCATGATATTTTTTACTAGATACAATTGTTTAACAGTTGTTAGACATGAAGCTAAGAGAAGTAATTCTCCTGAAGTTAATATATGGTGTGATGAACCTAGACTAAGTTGTAGGACTGTGATGCAACAACACAGCCTCCCACATCCAGGCAGCAGCTGTATGAAGTCTTCTGTAAAGACATAATTCTAGAAAACAATATGTCTCAGGTTATTAAAGTTAAGAAATTAAGTTTTATATTTGCCTTTCCAATATTTTAAGCAAGGCAGTAAGTGACCCATCAAGTGTAACTGGACACAAATGCCATTAAAGCTTACCAAAACACCTGTCCTCTAGTAACTGAGTAGCATTTTTCATATTGACAGTTGTAATACTCTTTATTAACATATTAAGTTAATGTCAGTAAACATAAAGGGTCAGAATTTTTAATATTCTCATCCTAACCCCTCCCATTAGAGCACACAATAGTAAAGTCTCATAAAGAGACCTGTCCATTTCCCCTTCAAAAAGAGGCTGGAAATCCATCCTGTCTCTAGGTTTATGGAAGCAGGAGCCACACTGCAGGAAGTCTCTGTGTAGTTCCAGTGTTCTCCTGTGTTCCCACTGACAAGTCTTGTGTGGAAAAAACACTGTCCAGGTTTTACCTCATATCAGACAGAAATGTTTATGTTAATTTCAGCAGATGGAAGCTCTCTCATTCAGCAGGATTCCAGAGAGGGAAACAAATGCTGTGGAGCCAGCGTTTTCCATCTCCCAGGAAGAAAAGCCAGTGGCGTAGCAGTATTTCCCTTTAAGTCATTCTGGCAGAATAGAACTATAAGCAGTGCCTGTGCAACATCTTGGGCACTCATAGTAAAGCTGAAAGCCAAAAATATTAACAAATTTCAGTCAACACTCTTCTGTGTTTCAGTTTTAAAGTATATAGCTTTTCTGATTCAGTTCATGTGTTTCATATGTGAAAAGTCAGAAACAATTAAGCAGTATTTGCTCAATATAGCTGGTTACCAGAGCGATTAACCCATTTTCCAAATTCTAAGAACTGGAAATTTTCTGATTTTCCCAAAATGATCTGATTTTTGCATGTCCTAAAGAAATTATTTTAGAAGTCAAAGTAATCAAAACCCATCAAATCAATGAAAAGTTTTATACCTATCTGAGGTGACTGTAGTTACAGGCAAAAGAAGAGAACTGAAGATTGCCCCCTCTAGAAATGTTCAAGGCCAGGTTGGATGGGGCTTGGAGCAACCTGTAGGGATAAAGAAACCACTGAAGAAATACTACTCATCTTGATCCATGTTCTGTAACAATTTCGTCTCAAGCTGGCATCTGTTTGGCAGATTTGGACCAACAGCACCTAAAAATACAGAAACTTTTTACACATTATTACTTTAAATGACTGCTTTCATTTCCTGTATTACTGGATAAAACACATGTCTATCATGTCTGACATATGGCCTGTAATCACTATTTAGACAGGCATTCAAAAATGAAATAAATTAAAACTTTTACACTGATCCCCTCCACAGTCTTTAAGAGAATGTGAGCAGCATAAGTTTAATAATTACGTAATGTAATTCTAAAGTGTCTTGGAAAAAAGCTTTTTAAACTTAAAAAAAATTAATTTAAGTAACAGGAATTTTGGTAAATCAATAAGAAAAAAAGGAAGCTGAAAACTATACAGCACGATTTTCAAGTCTAAAATACAAAAAGAACAATTCAAATTTAGTATTTGTTGGCAATCAATTTTACTATAATGTCCTGAATATTTCCTGAACAAGTTTTTGCACAGAAGGTGCTCCAGAAGGAAACAAACTACACACAGTTGGAAGTCCAAAAGCATTTTGCAAGGCATGGATGTTAGAAAATCATAATGAAATAACATACGTATTTGTACAATAAATGCAGCTTTGGGTGGAACCTCTTACTCAGGAAGTGCTGTGTATCTTAAGCTATGCAAATACTAACAGCAAGCAGCTACAGAAGGGATCATAAAATGAAAATATTATTCACTTCTGAACCATTTCTGACATAATTTTGAAATATGAAATACATAGCAATCTATCTTCACAAGAGCCAGAGAGAACAATTCTAACACAGATGGCACTAAAAATGAAAATGCAGTTAAGAGCAGAGATTAAATTCCTGCATACAGTGACACTCTGTAGAAAATAAAATTTTATTACACCTTAAAAAACAAAACAAACAACCAAAACCTAATCATGATATACAGCATCCAAAACCAGAAAGTATGCAGTACTGTAGTTTTTGATGTCTTTGTCTCTGCACACAGTGGTGCACAAACAGCAAGGATGTTGAGGAATAAAGTATGCAATAATCAGAGACACCAAAACTGAAAAACTCCGTTAAAATCATTCAAATTTGCTAGAAGCCCTTAATCAAAGTTAATAAATAAAGCATTTTATTCAGGAATTGAAGACTGAAACTGTAAAGAATGATGCTTTCAGTAATGAATGACCCTGTCGTAACATGATGCATGAACTAAAGTGGTGCCAAGTTCAAAGTAACACACCTGGGACAGGGGCACATGCTAGACCTGTATACTACACCTAATCTCAAGCTCTCAGTTGGCCATTAGTACAAGGGCAACAGACTACAATTTTTGGCTTGAAAAAGATACAAGTGTGGAAGATCACCATAAAAGTTCACAGAAATCATTAATCATTTGGAGATACTTACATGGAGAAATTATTTATTATTATCTCTCATAATTATTTTTCACAATAAGGAAATATGGAGTCTCCAATGAAATAACTAGGAAGCACACTTATAATCAAGAAAATGAAGTACTTTTTCACACAGCACACCATTAAATTGTTTTGTACAGTGCCACAAGCCAGAAATTAAGAGTTTCAAAGTGTAACTAGAGAATTCACTGATACAGCCATCATTGATGATTAAATCTGGGGAACAAGCAATTTAGGAAGGCCCTAGTCCCCACTGGTGGCTAGATGTAGGGAGGGTAAACAAGGACAGCAAACACTGTTTTATTTTGTTTCTCATAGTCTTTCAGTAAAAATCAGGTCAGGTAGAGTTGAAGACAAATAAATGGGTTGGCCAGCCACTGGAGGAACTAATTTCCCAAAGGTTCATGCTGTTGTTGCACTCCGTAGAATTTCATATCAGATAGAAGGGGTCTCTCTTTTCTCTCTGTTAAGATTTCACCCACCAATTGCTCTATGGCAATGACTAGTGTCAACAGTTTCAGCTTTCTGACATACGTGGCTCTTGAGAGCCAGTTCAAAACCAAGGGAAAACTCTTCAAGGATCCAAGAATCATCTCACATTCGACACATGTGAATTCACTTCAGTGACATGAAATTAGACTTAAAAGATGTAAGACAAACCATATGTCAAGAAAGAAGGAAAGAACTATACAAAACAGTTTCAGCAGCTCTTTAAGTATGCCACTCTTGAGATGCTGACAAATAACAATAGTTATAACAAGAGCCATATCAAAGTATAATAAAAAAGAGTCTGAAAACTTACGAAGAGAAGAGTTACACCCAGAGATAGTTAGGTACACAGAAGCTTTGTTCAGGTTTTACTAGCTTTCACTTCCCTACTCCTTTCACCTCTTCACCTCTAGCCTAAATGCTGTGATCTGCATCCCCATTTCCTACATGTGAATGTAGCACAACTCCATTATATTTGCTTCCTTGTCAGTTTATCTTTCCTGTAACTGTTTAGAAAGACAAGAAGAATCTAACCAAGCAAGTTCCTGAGGTTGCATTTTGGGGACACCAGAAACATTACCGGGAGTACTTGAGCACAGCAGAAGTAACACCTATCAACCTTTGAACAATGTTGTAAAATCTGACACAGTACTTCTGAATCACTGCATCACCTACACAGATCTTTGCAGAAAGACCAGCTGCAGACCAAACCACACGCAGAAAGTTGTAATCTTTCAGGATCAGGAGACTATCATTAGGTCCTCTACCCTTGTTTTCACCCCTCATTTTTTCCTCATGTTTTGATAATAGGCAATTGTTGACTAATAATATATCAGTTCTGTTTAATTCTCAGTATTAATTGCTGGATCTTCTATATGGTGTCCTTCTCCATGTATTTGGATTATAAACATCTATAAGGCATATCCATCATTATCATCATTCCTAGATACTGAATCTCTGTCTCTTGATAGCACTGCTGGATGCCCCACCTAGGTTCTAAGCAATGGAGGACAAGCAAAGTCACTGAGCACCACAAGAGCTGCAGGACTCAAGCCTTGAGTCTGGGTTCCAGCTAGACACTGAATTTTCTGGAAGAGAAGAAAAGCTGCCCAGCTAATTGTTCATCCTGCTATCTGGCTGCATGACACAGCTCTCACAGAGGGTGGACGATAAGGAGACAAGGGAGGCACTCAGGGCAGAAATCTTTAATGATTTGTTGAGACCACAGATATAACTAAGGATCCGCAGCATCTGGGATTTGAGCTGCATGTTAGAGAGTCACAAAGCAGGTCCTGCATCAGCTACAGCCCCTTTCATCCAGGCAATCCTGTTAGTGCATATTTTTTCTTTAACTCCTAGGCTGTTTCTGAATATATTTTCTGTATTGCCCAGTTGAGATTCTGAGAAATTGATGCAATAAAATATAAAGAATTCTCTTCTATGTGACATGAAGAGTCTCTCCAAAGATATCACAGCAAATATTTAAGAGCTTGCCTGGTGGATAGGAATTGCTTTCCAGTTGTGTAGTAGTTCCTTTTCAAGGTTGATAATTTTTTGCAGAGACATGGCTGTCACAGGATAAAATACCTTTTCCTTATTTTTTATTTTCCATGTTGTCTCCAGATGTGTGCCTGAGGCAGCTGTGAACACAGTGAAATGTTTGCTGAAACCTAGAATCTCCTTACTGAATTGCCATCCTTTTTTAATTGAGTGGAAAGTCCCTTGATGGGAAATTTTTCAGGCTCAGTCTGATTTAGTTTTCTTCAAGACAGTGAGTCCAGGGTGCTGTTACACCACTGAAGTCTGGTGCAAAGCTCTTGCAATATACTGTCCTTCCCAGAAACTACTGTTTTTTGTGGTAATGGCTTATTCTAGAAAGCATCAGTTTTGGGTAGGTCTAAGCATACTCTGCCACATCTGTGCACTGCCTCAGATACTTCACTTGGACCACCTTGATGACACTTTTCCCCATTTATGCAAAGCCTTTTTCCTTCGATTCTCTGTGGGACTTGATCTTCCTAGGCTTGACTGAATGATGCCACTGATACATACCAATCCTATCTGTATGTCTCTGGAATATAGCTAGTGACATCTGAATTCCAGAAATGGGGAAAAAGAAATTCTTACAGGCGCCTACTTGCTCTCAAGGTTGGCCTTCCTTCAGTCACCTGTCTCAGTGTTTCTCAGATCAACAGTTTGTATATTTAGCATTTCTGATCTCGGCCAAGAGTTCGTCACTGTAGAGCATGGTGTCTCCACAGAAAGAGGGACACGTGCAGTCAGGACAAACACAGATTCCTCAGAGACTTGTACACTTTGTGAAACAGGACCGTTCATTACACCACAAACTTCCAGTTCCTGCCACATCTAGCAAAATGGCAAGAAAAGCACCTGGGGGGGGTGGGGTGGGGCAGCTTTTAAATTTCGTTTCTTCGGCTCACCAGATACAGAAGTTCCATGTATATTTTCTATTGAGAGTGTACCAAAAGGACTTTTTTTCTCTGCAGGAGTCAATCCAAACTAGATATACCAATGCTGATCTACAAAGAGAAGTGAAAGCTACTAGAATACAGTAAGACTTGTGCAAAATAAAAAGTCTCATTGTTTATGGGGTCGCATTATGTGGGTAGGGAAAAGATAAAATTCTTTGCAGTTTCACAAACTGAATAGCAATTCATCTCTAATATTGAGTAAGAAACATGCAAATAAAGAAAACGGTGGAGTGCTCAGCTCTCATGCCAACAGAAGCTTTCAGATGTTAATGATATTCTTAAAGACTTATCATCTCTGGAAATTAAATTCCTGCCCCCCTGATTGTGAAGAAAAGCTGAAAAAAAAAATAGATCCTGACTATATTCTGAAAACTCAAGATTCACACAAGAGCGCTTATCTGAAAAAATGTTGAGTTTTAGGGTATTTCAGTATTTGGAGAGCATGACTTGTAATTCTTAAGTAGTTAGAGTTATCAGATCTGGTATTAATCTTTAAGCAGTATTCATCTCCTCTACTTCACTTAAGAGTTTAAAAGGTTTAAAACATATCACAAGTTGTGAAGAGTTTTCTGAACTAAAAACCTCAGTACAAATTAGATACCTCAGTTAAACACATTTTCAGGATTAGACTTCAGTTTGTAATAGTTACATAATTACATAGAATTAAGTTTTATCAGATAATTACACATTTTTGCCCTCAGACAACTGTATCACTACCTCCTTACTGGTGGTAGTTAAGAAAAATAAAAGTACAGCATAGTAGTAGAAGTACATTATTTGCACTAGAATTAATGTATTGATGCTGATTCTTTCCTCCATAAACAGCTCTCTTATTTTCGCTCTCCTCATGCAAATCTAAATACTTACTTTATTCATTTCACCACCCCCTTCTAACATCTGAATACTTAGATAATACCAGAGATTCTCCAGTGAATGTAGTTTCTTTTCAGAACTAGAGAAAAAATAGGGTTTGGTCAAGAGTTCACCTAATGAATGGCTATTTCATTAACCAATACATTCTTGCACTGAAAATCAGCTTTGCCCAGTACTTCAAATTTCAGTATGCCTTAACTCCCCAGACCCTGACAACAAAGTTAGAAAGCAGTAGTTTGTTAAGCCTGGCTGATATCTGTCTCAAGGCTAATGAAGCTGTGCAAAGGGCCCGCATCCATAGAGAAAATAAATCTTTAAAATTCAAGATAGGATGTTTAAGAATTAAAAAGTAAATAGGCTTCTTTTCTGTTCTGCAGAACATCAAGAGTCCAAGAACAACAGTGATCAGAAAAAAAAAACAACAACCTTCTCTTTCATCTGTTTTGTTTTAAATCAGCTGATATTTTCTTTGGTACCTCAGGCATCTCATAGAAATTCATATCCTCAAGCTTGCCTGCAAGCACATGATGCCCAGACGGCAACTGTATAACACTTGAATTGTGAAAGACAAAACCTATTTTTCAGCCATACTTAGCACTGTAGCATCCTGGAAAAGAGCTGAATAATATTATTAAAAGCACTGATTGCTACTGTCAGGCATTCCAGAGGAAATCTCAACTTCTTTCCATTGCCTCCTACAAGCCTGTAAACTGGAGAAAGACAAAGGAAAAAATGCTCAGCTTTGATGTTGCAAGGCTGTAACTGAATCAGTGACCCAAAGTTCAGGAGGTCACTGAAACAAAGGAGAGAAAAGAAGGAAAACAAAAGCCTGTTCACATGAAACTCCAATTCCACACTTTCATAATTAGTTCTCAGAACAGCCTTAACATCATTACGTGATTGTGAAAAAAAACCCCAAATTACAATGACAATTTAAAATTTAATAGACTAATTGCAGCTAAAGTAATGACTCCCTAGTATTCATATGACATATTACCAGAGGACTTAAATTCACAAATACGATTATTTTTTTTCATAAATTTTGTATGATTGTGACCCATTACATTCTTGGAGGGAATTAGGGTGCAATTAAATTATGATTTACTCATACGATCCATGAAAAACAATTGAAAATATGCTTAAGGTGTCATGCATTAGGATGTGCTTATTCATTGTTAACATATTAACTTGGGTATCACAAGTGATGCTTTAAAAGGCTGCTAGTTCATAAATCTAAAAAATGTCTACACAACTGTTTTTAAACTGTGTCTGCATCAGATCCCATACTCTTTAAATAGACTTTGCTGTACTTCATAAAGGAAGTCACAAATTCTTCCTACACTCTTTATTAATACAAGATTCATTTTTTTGATGCCATATAAAACTTAATATGCAGAATTTTCCTTTTCAGATCCAAGTTAATGTGATTCTTCAAGAAATGAGAATCTGAAAGTACTCTTTATTGTCAAATTAGATGCTGTTCTGTAATTTCTAATGCAGATAATGACCTAGACACATGGAAGTGTTCCATGCATTTCCTTTTAACATAGGTAGATGATGCTATGTAGTGCTTCAACTTATTTGTACATGAACTATAAGCGGGACTGAGGCTTTACTATTGGGTCCAGCACTGAATTCAACACAGTACTGAGGGTAATACCTTTCAGGACAGAGTTCCCCAGATTGAGATGATGTCATGTCAACATCACTGACTTCACTGTCATAGACAGATAACTGAGCTAATTTTATATCAACATGGGGAGCAGGATAGCAACAGCAGCATGGAGCTCCATTCCAAGTGATTTATATTTCTTCATGTGAATGTAGACAGCACTAAAACTTGGCAGAAATTAGAATTATAGTTGAGGTGTGACAGGAGAAATGTCAGCCAACAAAGTGTGAATTCATCAAGAGCAGCCCATGGAAGCATACATACTGTTGCAAAGTAGTACAAACTGAAAAAATGCCTGGCACAAGGGAAAGAATGTAATAAATTAAAAGGATTACAAGAACACTTGAACTCCAGCAGGATGTGGGTGATATAGACAAAAAGGAAAGTGACAGCTCCGTGAGCTGCTCAGATAAATTCTCTGGGTGATCAATGGATTAAACAGCAGCAGATGAATCAACCACTGAGCTTGAAAGCAAAATGAAAATGTATCACTTTTACGCTAAACACAGATCCACCAATCACTGTTGAGTCACTGAGATTTAAAAAAAAAAAAAAAAAAAAAAATTAGTGGTCAGTTACTAGAGTAATTTCAGATTACTAAAAAAAAATCAACTCTTGCTGAACATATCTTAAGGCAATGTCCAGAGAAGGGCCATGAACATGATCAGAGCACCACTGCAATGAAGACAGGCTGAGGGAGTTGGGGCTGGTCAGCCTGGAGAAGCAAAGGCTCTGGGGAGATCTTATAGCACCTTCCAGTACCTGAACAGGCTGGAGAAAAGCTGGGGAGGGACTTCTCACCAGAGAGGGCAGTGATAGGACAAGGGGTAATGGTTTTAAACTGAAAGAGGGGAGATTTAGGTTAGACATCAGGAAGAAATTCTTCAGCATAAGAGTAGGAAGGCACTGGAATAGGCTGCCCAGGGAGGTTGTTGATGCCCCCTCCCTCGAGGT
The DNA here is from genome assembly GCF_020740795.1 of Apus apus. Classification (NCBI taxonomy): domain Eukaryota; kingdom Metazoa; phylum Chordata; class Aves; order Apodiformes; family Apodidae; genus Apus; species Apus apus. Next base: position 13,276,461 of record NC_067312.1, read on the forward strand.
GTTCAAGGCCAGGTTGGATGAGGCTTGTGCAGCCTAGTCTGGTGGGAGGTGTCCCTGCTCATGGCAGGGGGGTTGGAACCTGATGATCTTTCAGGTCCCTTCCAACCTTAACCATTCTGTGATTGTACGATTCTATTAATGTCACATTGGTTTTTTTTCCAAATTACTTTAATATTGCTGAATTAGCAAAAAAAATTTATCTCAGGGTTTAAAAATTATGCTGAGATTACTATTCCAAGCAGAAATCCAAAGGCCACGTTTCTACCAGATGTATTATTAACATACTACTACCATTAATTCAGATCCTAGTTAAGTCACATCCAACTGGGCAAAGCTTCTTTCCAAATGATGACTGCTGCATTAAGCCTATAAAATTAACTTGACTTATGTCAAGTCCCAGTGGATGGTCATCCAAATAAAAAAAACACTATCACTGCTATAGACTCTGTTTTAGTGAAGAAGCCAAGAACTGGCTGGCCAACAATACTGGATTACATTTGGAGTGTGAAGGTGATGCCTCCAGCACAGAGCTGTGGCAAGGTAAATATCAGTACAATCTCATACTTCAAATCCTGTATCTTTTTTCATAGAGACAGAGATATGTGTCTATCTTGAGGCAACATTAATTTTCAATTATTTAAACCTTGCACCTCTAGAACTAGAACTAGAATTATGTTCACTTCATTTTTCTGGCAGTTCAACAGAAGTGTCTCTTCAGAAATCTGCTACATAATGAAGATGTAAAAGAAAATGCACATTTACATTAGACAACATTACTAGCTACTGTGCCTTTACAGATATTTCTAGTCTCAAATCTGTATTCTCAAGCATGTCGTTATTTTTTCAGGAGAATGTAAAGTAAATCATGAGTGATTTAGCACAATAAATAGTTTACAGCTTCATCATATCTTAGACAGCCAGTCAGATAACAGAATCACTGTGCATTTGTGAAAGTGCTACACATACAAAAACATGTCTTTGAAGGACTCCAGGCACAGTCTGCCAAAACTAAGACCAATGTTTTAGCAGATTAAAAGCTCCACATGTATTTTAAAAAATTGAATAATGGATTTTTGTGGAGTATTTAAGTAATGCACTTCATGCCATGCAGAAGGCAAAGGTATTATCAGTGGTATCTTGCCAGGATGCAGTGCATGTCATGCTTAAAGTGGGTATTTTTGGTACTATGTTCAAGCATAAGTAAAAACTACTATTTTCATCATTGATGAAGCAGAACTTCTTTCAACTACTAGTGTATTTATTTCAAACTTGTAACAACATGTCCTGGAGGATTCAAGCTAATTAGCTTTGGCTTATTAGCTACCAAAATGAACTTTTTTCCTAATTAAACGGAAGTAATTTACCATGTTACATTATGTTTTTTGTAAGCAAATGTGCTCATTTTTTCACTCCTCATACAGAAAATAAGCAGCTTTATGCCCAACAGAAAAAGCCCATTTCCAGGAAACCTTAATCCAAATGTCCAGACATAAATGGATGTCTTTTTAGAAGTGCACTGTGCAGGTAGAAGCAGTGTTTTGTTACCAAAAAAAAGTTGTGAGCTGCTATTTTCTGTGTTCCTGGGTCTCTGATTCTTGGCTTGAAGACAGTCAGTCCTTTGTACTCTGTTATTACAATGAGGTAACCAAAGAAAGAGAGTCTTGGTTTGAGACTGTCAGCTGTTACTAATCACTGCTCCATGGCTTGCTGTGAATCCCTGCTTGCCTCTCCCTCCTGCTCTGCTTAGCACACATAAAGAAGATAAATTACTCCCTAGTTTCCCTTCAAAAAGCATATTGTTTGGCACATTCCAATACTGTGAGCAAAAGACGGAATAATGCGAAGAGTTAAATGCGTATCTAAACAGACCCACAGCAGGGTCCTTCTCAGGCAGATGTGAGTTTCAGGAAATGTGCTTCCCTAGTCCTCCTCCAAATGTATTTTATTATCTTGCAAAAACCTGGAAAGTAAATCAACTATACTTTTCAGAGCTGTAGAGTATATCGCTGAAAGAGGTTTCCTATAGTAATGCAAATATCACTGACACTCAATAAATGCAGCATCTAAGTGTGCCATATTTACGTTTTGTTTTAGTGGGTGGTGTAATACTTTGGTGTCTATAAATTGTTTAGTAACAAGCACAGTTTGGGATGGTTTATGGAATTCTTCTCTGCCCTCTCTGACTGACTCTGTCTTAAGGCTGAGGGAGTTGGGGCTGTTCAGCCTGAAGAAGAGACTCGGGGGGGACCTTATAGTGACCTTCCAATACCTGGAAGGAGCCTGTAAGAAGGCTAGAGGAGAGCTGTTCACAAGGGCAAGTAACAATAGGACAAAGAGACAATGGTTTCAAGCTAGAGAAGGGTAGATTTAGGCTGGACATTAGGAAAAAGTTCTCTAAGCTGAGGGTGATGGACCACCAGGAGGGGTTGCCTAGAGAGATGGTGGAGGCCCCATCCCTGGCGACATTCAAGGTCAGGCTGATGGGGCTCTGAGCAATCTGTTCAGTGTGAGATGTCCCTGCTTCTTCTAGGAGGGTTGGACTAGAAGACTTTTAGAGGTCCCTTCCAATCCAAGACATTCTATGATTGTGTGATTCTCTAATAAAGGGATGAATTTTAAAGGATGAAAAATCAAGTTATTTGTGCATGGAAACAAGGAGAGTAAGTGAGCAAGGCTGTGGCATAGCCCACCATAAAAACAGTTGGGCTAAAATAACAACTGATATGAACCTCAAGCTCAGTAAATTTCTAATGAAGATTCTATAACATATTTGCCTGCTGTATCAGAAAGCTAGACTTGATGTTCTGAGAAATACTTTCCGGTACAGATTACTGTAACATTTTTTGTAAGATAACTGCTAATCTTGATGCACTGAAACTAAGCAGAGTTTCACTGAGTGAAGTTATTCCATGGAAAGGGCAGTATCATTGATGAATAACAATGAAATGGTCTTTCATTATTCATGGTTAACTGAAAGGTAAAAAAATCACTGTAAAGCGACTGGAAATTATTTGGACTTCTACTATTTACACCAGTCAGTGACATTCTGACACAAACAATTTTCTTCCAATGACTAAACTGTGTTTACAAGAGCATGTGTTTGTAGCCAAGTGGATGAAGGATGAAAAAACCTGTCAATTGAATAATTTTCCCTTAATAAGATTTAGAAGGGAATGGAGGAAATATACTTGAAGCTAACACACATTATATAGCTTTGCTAGCATATTTTTGTGCTGATTCTGTCAAGAAATATGGAACCAACCAAATCACAGAATCACAGAATGGTTTGGGTTGGAAGGGACCTTAAAGATCACCTAGTTCCAGCTACTCCTGCCATGGGCAGGGACACCTTCCACTAAGATCAGGTTGCTCCAAGCCCCTTCCAACCCGGCCTTGAACAATTCCAGGGATGGGACAGCCACAGCTTCCCTGGGCAAGCTGTGCCAGTGTCTCCACCACCCTCACACTGAAGAATTGCTTTCTAATGTCTAACCTAAATCTACCCTCCTCCAGTTTAAAACCGTTCTCCCTTATCCTCTCACTAAGAGAGGAATCACTCTGCCCTTCTCAAAGCCCCTGCCCAGGTTTCCTGTACCCGCTTCAGGAACTGGAAGGTGCTTTAAGGTCTCCCTGGAGCCTTCTCTTCTCCAGGCTGAACAACATGAACTCTCTCAGCCTGTCTTCATAGCAGAGGTGCTCCAGCCCTCTCATCATCTTTGCGGTCCTACTCTGGAGTTACTCCAAGAGCTCCATGTCCTTCATGTGCTGGGGCTGCCAGAACTGCACGCAGTACTCCAGGTGGGGTCGTATGAGAGCACAGTAGAGGAAAAAGACAGAATACAACGTTCAAGTAGCAGCACTTTTGCACATGCGTAAGTTTTCCAACTGAAAGTTCTATGTGATCCAGCATTCAGATTCAGGTATATCTCAAAACAAGCATTCTATGAGTAACATAAGTATATATGGCAGGGTTAGGTTAGCTTCCTCTAGAAGGGGTCTTTTTTCATCGTATACAACCTTTCTCCTTACTGTAGTAGTGGAGAGCCCCCAAAGATGGGTACATTGCTTTATTTAAGTGCATATGTGGATGCTTCTGCATGTTGTTAAGTCCTGCCTTCCTGCTAAAGCTTGTGAGTTCTCTGATTCACTCATGTAGTGAGTGAATTTTCTTACATGTCTTGGAAACATGTATGTATCTTTGTAAGGGTATATTTTTCTGCTGGTAGTTTTTGGTTGGTTGGTTGGTTTTGTTTTTTAAGGCAGTGCCAGTTTGAGTAGCTGTGGTCCTCCAGTGCTCTCCCTAGGTCCAGCTGTTCTTTCACACACCCTTGTTCTTTCCTTGTCATTAGATGGTGGTTGGTGTTTGCTCAGCTACCTGGTGAGAACAGAGCCAGCTTAAAGATAAGGAGGGGGAAAAAAGGAATGCTGAACTTGCAGCCCTGCCACCAAAGACCAAAGGATAAGGCTTAACATTACAGTCAACTTGCTGTAGTGGCAAGCTGCTGCCAAAATGCTAGTTTTCTGCCCACAGACATGGTCTCCTTCTGCTTTCTTTGTAGAAGTTCTGGTGTTCACATGACACAATTTTGAGATGATTCAGAATAACAAACTGACAGAAAAACTAACTCCACAAAACCCAAAGTGAATAGTTTTCTGGTGGCAAGGGATGGGGCAGGACTACAAAGCAGCAGGTCTAGTACTTCAGAGGCCATTTGATTGGCTCTTGAAATTGCATTTTACTGTATCTCAGCCATGAGTTTCCTTAATCAGCTTGGCTTAATCATAGTCAGGCAATTTTGGATCAAATACAGTTACTAATTTTCCTGTGAGATATTTGCCCAGTGTTCCTAATAGATTTGGAAAAATTAATAAAATATCTAATTTCATTATTTAAATTTCCATATTCAAATAAGGAAAATTCAACTGAGATTTGGGAGCAGCTTGTCCCATCAGTTCATGCAAAAAGGTATGTGGAGCTATATTTCAGACATGTATCTCGTGGCTTCAGGAAGTCATTAGCTGTATTGATTTAATATTAATTAATTTCACCAATGCATACGGTTCATTGAAAATGTTATTTAGCTATTTTTCATTGCAATTTTATTCTTTTGCTGCTACTGGTATTAAAAATATTAATCTAAAATTTGGACCTAATCATGTGAAGGGCTCAATTGTCAAAGCTTTACAAATTATTTAACTTTTGTTTTCTGGGAATGTTTAGCACCACTTGGGACATGCTCAACAGCTATCAGAATAAAATCCTAGAGCTTAATCATGTTAATTAAACTCAGGCAATACTTCCACTGTCTTTACCTAACTATTGCTTATCCTTAGAAGTTTTCTGTCAGCATATTTTACCATGACCTTGCATAGTGTTACTCATTTCCACAAATCCTCGTCAACATACACAAAAGGGATTGTTCTCAAGGTCTCACACTGAGACTCATCACACAGTGCTTGGTGGATACAGAGGGTCAGGAGTAGCCCATTTAAGACTGCTTTGTTAGGAGAGTAAGAGACAGCCTTAAAGAAACAAAATTAGGGCAAAACTTCTGAGTCAACAGTTACCATTATTGTTGTTCCACTATAGGAACAGCAATAGGAGTCCTTAAATAACACCTGCCATTCCCTAATAAAGAGACCATAAAAAAAAAAAAAAAAAAAAAAACACAAAGGGAAAATAATTACCATGAAAAAAGATGCTCTGTATATAAAGTTTTGTTTTTAAAGACTGGGTAAAAAACATCTAAAGGAAATTTATATAAAAATCTACATTAGCAAGGAAGTGGCATCTATTCAGTTCTAATATGTTGAATAAGGACAGAACCTAATAATGATGATTAAATCCTCTATTTTTTATTTCTAGTAGTCAAAAATATATGAGGACCAGAATGCAAAGTTTGTTCTACACACTCATTCAGAACTGGTTCATTTTATATATTTGCAACAACATGTCATTACATCTCAGCAGGATACTGACTGGGAGGTGTTCAGTCCTATGCCCACAGCCTCACAGTAGATGGGCCCCTCAGCCAAGTGCCCACAACAGGGCTCCAAACCTGCCATTTCTCTTGTAATGAGCAGGGTTCCTACTATACTGTGAGGAGCAGCTGAGGAACTTCAGGCTTGTCTAGATTAGAGAAAAGGAGGCTGAGGTGACTTTATGGCTTTCTACAGCTTCCTGAGGAGGGGAAGTGGAGAAGGAGGTGCTAAGCTCTTCTACCTGGAATTCAATGACAAGACACATGAGAGTGGTTCAAAGCTGCATCAAGGGAGGATTTGCTTGAATCAGGAAACATTTCTGTTTGGTCAAACACTGCAACGGGCTTCCTAGAGAGGTGGTTGATGCCCCAAGCCTGTCAGTGTTCAAGGAGCGCCTGGACATGCTTTCACTTCTGGTCAGTCCTGAAGTGTTCAGGCAGTTGGACGAGATGATCATTGTAGGTCCCTTCCAATTGAGCTCTTCTATTCTGTATTTTAAACTTTCATCATTATGCATCAAAAGTAATCTTAAAAAAACCCTAAAGTTAAAAATATTGTGGGCAAAATGTTAGATTCTCTTTTTACAAACACAAGACTTTTAGTACAGGAAAGCAAACACACAAACTTATTTTTCTTGAAGTTTTTAAAGAACGGAAAAAAATATTTCAGAGCAAGGACTTTCAACATGAAAAGCCACAGCTGAGCATTTTAACTGTTTTCAAACAGAAATTACACACGTACACTCAGATGCACACTCCCTCCCTCAGTGACAGAGTCTCATTTGTTCTGACAAATGATAAAATCACTGAAAGTACTAGAAATAGTCCTAAGTAGTTACTCTTTTTTTAGGAAAAGCAAAAGAAAATTAATCTTGCTACTTGTCGAGTTCTTCAGTGGCAAACTACTTACTGGTGAGTGTAAATAAAAATATCCATTTAAAACCTGCTAGTTATGGGACCTGATTTGGCAAACTATATTGGTGATTAACTTGAAGGACAAATGTAAGTCTAAGAATGTTTGCTGACTTGGGGTTTACACACAGAAATAGGGCCTCAGTCATACCAGCTGCTAAGCAGTTATTGAAACGGTAAATATGCATATTCCACCTAACTGTGTAAATATGTATACTGTTTCTTCCTAAAAAAATCCACAGGTCGAAATTCTTAAGTACTATAACAGTATAATTAGGTATGTGCTTCGTCTCAGACTGAAATAACTCATAACTTATAAATGGAGGACACTGGACTGTTCTGCAATAAATCAGTTGGTGCAGTTGTGCTAATTAAAGGGAGAATGTATTCTAAATTTGTAGGACTTCTTAACATAGGCTCTGCTTTATTGTTTTTAAAATAATTCCTTGAATTTATTTTTTTTTTAACTAGCAGATCCAAAGCTATTATTGGCTTAAGTATTATCTAAAAAGAATGTGTTCAGTGTATTTTACCTTTGATCTTACTGAGGAGCGCAGTACCATCCCTCTGCATTAATGTGCCCTTTTATAATCCAAGATTACACACAAAGTATGTACAGCATGCCTTCAATGTAAAGAAAATTAAAAGCAATAGAAGCAACTCTGGATGTGTAAATTCTAAAATCCTGTATAGTCTAGAATCATAAGTACAATATAATAAAAATTAATTTATAAAAAACAGTCAGTGTAGTAGCTATTAAGTTGCTGCATCATTAGTTCATGCTAATTTGCAGAACCATGATCAAGTCAGGCAAACAATCAGAACTATCAGATTCTCAATTCAGAATTTTTAACATGTTGCCCAAACTAGGTTTTTTTCTCCTCTTTCCTGCATCCCTTCTCTCTCTTTCTCCTTCTCTTGCAATTACACTACTTGCTTCCCTGCTGCCCTTCCTACATCCTTAAAGTATTTTTATTTCCTCTCCAACACCTTTGTTAAAGAGCAATGTAGTGCTTTGCTTTTGAGCCTGACACTCTTGAGAACTCCTTGTCATGTCTTTGTTTCATCTACAATGTGACTTTCTTGAGAGAGGGAAAGAGTAGGTGAAGCAAGATGACAGAGGTAAGGGCTTGAGTTTGTAGTTTTACAGAATTATGCCTTCCCCCTTCTTTCTTCTTTTTCCTTCCTCCCTGCCTCCCTGCTTCCCTCCCTTCCCATCAATACTTAAAAAATCATTCCTATTCATCTTGTGTGCACGCACATGCTGGGAGAAATTACAGGCACTCTGCTCCAGGTTGTCTTGACAACTTCAAGGCATCCCTGTGCGTGGGGACCGGTGGCACAGCAAAGTTTCCCAGGCCCCCTGGGGAAGGGGAAGGGAAGAGAGGAGGCAGAGGTGCTGGAGCCAGCAGCCGTGCCGAGGGGAGAGCAGCAAGCAGGATGAAAGGGGCACATACATCTCCAGTGGGACAATGGGAGTTTTGCTGGCTGGCTGTGAAAGGACACGCTAAGAGTACAATGGTCTGTGAGACATGAAAGCTTTGGAGCAAACTTTATTGCTTCTCCATTAGGGATTCTTCCAGAGTCCCACTCAGCTCTAAGAAATCTTGTCAACATCTTAAAATGTAAAGAAAATAAACCCCTTAGTTTTCTCATGTTTTAAAAACAGATTTTAAATATTTTTTTAGATAATTCTTCTTGTTGGTATGCTGGAAGCTTTTGCAGTTTTGGGCCTGGACAGTACTAAGTGTCCCTCTTGTGAGTTCCCCAAGTTCCCATCAGCTTCAGTGGGAGGGAAGGCTGCCCAGCAGCTCCCCAGGAAGGGCTCTCTGAGGTGAGAACTTGCTTCCTCCTCATGTGGCTTTTGTTCGTACTTAGGCCTATCATCCCTCTGCTTTGAATGCTTGCTGCTATACATGCCACAAGTGGTTAGAGCTCAAGAAGAGAGGAATTGCTGTTCCCTAATTTCAAGCTGAGAAGTCTTTTAGGTGATAAGCAAGAGCAGGAATGAAAGGGAGCAACCTGAAATAAGGGACCATGTAATCACAGCCAGAATGCATAATAGGAAACCAAGCTCTAAAGCTGCTTATAAAGAAAAGAGCATGACTCTTGCTCCCTGGCATATCACTTGCACATGGTTCACCACCCAATGCCAGAATCAGTCCAAGAAAGAAAGAGGATCAGAAGCTCTAATCCTTCAACTCAGCAATGTTCATCAGTAAGATATGCCCTACACTGACTCCTAGTGATTTTTGGAGTGCAGAAGGCTCAACCTAGTGTAAGTGTGAAGTTCAAAGAAAGATCAGGCTTTGTTACAGGAGGAAGCATGTATGCCTGTGACCCCTCTAGACTGATAGTGCTCAGCATCTGGTCCTGAATTTGTTACCTGGAGAGGCCAGGATACTGGGAACTGCCGGATTTAACCTCTGTGCATTTCCAATCCTTCCTACCTGTAGGAAACTATACAAGTTAACTTTTTAATGCTTGGGATGTAAACCAAGTTTAAAGCCTGATTTTAGCTAAAATGAAGATATATACCACCCACTGCTGCTACTCTAGAATTAGCAAGGGCATAAAACAGTAATTAGCATACATAAAGTTGACTGGACTAGTATGCATGCATTAATTTTTCACTTTTTAAGACACAATTTATTTTAAGTGACATACTGGTACTTTATGTGTTGGTTAATTATATTTGCATTATTTTGCATCTGCATTATCTTGCATTTGCATTATTTTGTGGACTCTAAAAACAGTAATGAATCCTAAATCCACCAACAAGTGGGCTATAAGAGTTATTTCTTGTTTGTAAAGATAAGAAAACTATTTATTACTTGTAGTACTTTGCATTTTCCTCACAGAAGGTCAAAAACATAAATGTAAACTTACCACAAGCATCATTATCCAGTTTTACAGATGGAAAAGATGAGCAGAGAAATGAAGGATCAAGTGCTTCTAATGTTGGCTTTCCATTTTCAGTTTCTTACTGTGCCTGTAACACTTTGTTCTTCCACTGAAGTGGCATGTGTAAATCAAGCAATTCATGGTGCAAATCCAGTTATTACCTTTTGCAATTTGTTCTGTGGGTACAAATCTGACTGGCTCTAATGGCTTCTGCTGAAAGGACGAGCAAATGCTAGCTGAAATGAAAGGGTAAGTATGAAGCATGTGATTGGTTTTATACTTCGAAGATTTGATCAGAGCCTGGAACACAGCTTTGACCTCAGTTATATCAGTGACTACAGTACTTTTGCTGTAACACCAGTAGCACATATTTCCTCCTTTGAAAGATGGACAGAAGCATGATATATCTAGAATTATTTAAGAAAACATTTAGTTTTGCCAGGTCATGATTCTAGTTTATATTTCCATATTATGTATATCCATGCAGTGCTGTTGCCTTGTTTCAAATTATTTCTTCTCTGAGATACGTAGCTGGAGCAGAAGGTGGTCAGTTTTCATGATGTTTTATATGTACAAAGACAGCATCAAGATCTATCTGGACAGTCTGCAGAAATCTGGATTAGACAGTGCCGTAGAGAGGTCCATAGGAGATAATAAAGCAAAAACATTCTTTGCTGACTTCTTTCTTCATTCTGCATTTTGAAAGGTTGATTCCAACAAGAAGTAGCAGCACTGTTTTGAGACAGACAGTGTACCCCTCCGGATGAAGTACAAGGAAGTTATTGACTACCTGAAATTTTAAGAAGGAGCGAAGGGGCATTTTAAGGACAAGAATACTAACTGCACCTGCTTGGAAAGAGAAAGAGCTTTTCCACTTCTGACAGTCCTCATGAGCTTCTCAGAGACTCAGAGCTCTTTTCCTGGCAGAACTGCACCTTTACTTAAAAAAAACAGTGCAGCCCTGTTGGTGCAATCTGATGAGCAAACACTTCAGCAGATGCCACAGTGAGCACCCTAGTATTCACATTAGATCAGATGCATTAAGAGGAGCCAAGAATTAGGATTATTGTTGCAAGTTTTGCAAAGCTTATAAAAGATTCTAATGCTTATTCATACAATAGTAAGGATTTTCAGAAACAAACTAACAGCATTTAATCTGTTTTAAACTCCCATGGCTTGGGACAGAGGTAACTAAGATCATTCCATTAGGGATTGCAAAAAACTCTTCAAACACATTAATTGTGGCAAACATTATCAGCATTTCCTGAGAGTACTCTCTATTTCTTACTATCACAAATTTGGCACAGCATATTTCTAAGGCACGTCTGGTAATTACGCTATTCAAAAACCATGAACTGCCTCACTGGAATTCAGGGAGTTTCATACTGCATCAGACCAATAGCCTTAATCTTTTCTTTTAGGAGTATTAACAAAGCACAGAAAGCTGTAACTCATGTAATTATGTAATAACAAGCATTAGGGGTGGGATGGGAACACAGGGCAGTAGAAGCTGCAGAAGAGTGCCAGCTTGCCTTGGGTAGCTTTAAGTGTACTAGTCATCAAAAGTCTTCCCACAAAACCATTTTCATCATGCTGAGTTTCTAATCTTTCATCACAACTGTATGAGGTGAATGTCCTTGTTCTTAAATTTACTAGGAATTGCTGCCCTGGATAGTAAAGCATCAGGGAAGATGGGAGTCCGAGCAGTAGTCTACTACATGAGTACTACGATCATTGCTGTACTGATTGGTATAATCATTGTGGTCATCATCCACCCTGGGAAAGGTACTAAAGAAAACATGCACAGAGAAGGCAAAATTGTGCAAGTGACAGCAGCAGATGCCTTTCTTGATTTAATCAGGTATGGCTATGATATTGCACATTTTCTGTACCGATAGCAATAACAGTAATATTTAGATTCACATGAGAACAAAAATAGAGACTTATAGACAGTGACTACATAAACTGGCCATGTTTATTTCAACTATGTGATACCGCTATCTGTAACCTCTACAAAGCTACAAAGGAATACATGGACTTATTTTCAAATGAAGATGTTGCAAGGGAAGTAACTCCTTTTAATATTCAAAGGTTCTTTCACGCACAAAAGACAGATTTCTGTTCTGCTATCTGCATGGGTCTTTTCCCCTCCTTCCATAGCACAGTCTTTATTATCAAATTCCTCTGCTTTCCTTTACTTCAAACTTTCAGCAGTTTTCTCATTTCACTTGAAAACCTGATACATCTTAATTTTGAATTGTAGCTGCCAATCTGTGTGCATCTACTCAACTTGTAAAATTGTAAAGATGGGAAATAAGTTCCAGCAACAGGCAAGTAAAATGCTTGAAACAGAGGGGCACAGATATAAAATCTTGTTTTCTCCTTGCTCAGAGCCTCTGCAATGCCTCTTTTATAGAGCTAATATGTCACAGATGTATTCCAGGGAGTAGGGAAGCTGAGGTTTTGAACTCGGGAGCTTTTCCACAGGTAAAGCCACCAAAATTTTGTGTTCCACTAACCCATTTGGAGAAGCCAGAGACATGGAGAAAGGCCTCCAAGAGTCATGCTGCCAGGAAGGGGGACTTCAGAAAGACCCATGAAGAGGTTTGCACTCACATTCCTCAAGATTTATTCAGTTAGGCTACTGCTAATTCCCTCAGAAATGTAACCATGCTGGAGAGCAAACAAACCAACCTTGTATGTAAAAGTTATATACACAGATATATGTGTATGTGTTATTATTAAGAAGTGCTCAACCTTCAGAAATATTATTTTTTTAATCACAAGGCCCCAAAGTTATTAATGAATGTAATTATGTACTAGGCTACATGACTGCAAAAACAATTTGAGATGTACAAATGTATTAAACATTAATAACTTTTTTATTAGTCTGGATTCAGAAGGCATTAATAAATACAAAACTGAAAGTCAGCACTGACTCACAGAGCTTTGTTCATTTGGTAATTTAGTGAATATTCTGCCCTATAACCAGGCCTGCTATACAATCTTGAATACAGGTATTGCAATTACCACGATCTATCCAGCCCTACTACACTTCCTCTTGATAAAACTAACCAGGCCAATGCTGTATGCAAAGCTCTACTCACTGTACATATAATTATTTTTCTTACAAGTCCTTTGAAAATTGGCTTGTCAATTATTTTATTAGCTGTGCCCCTACTTAAGATATTACTAGAGTCTTATTACTTCTCATCTTATTTTGTTTCTTTTTCACAGAAATATGTTCCCTCCAAATCTGGTGGAAGCTTGCTTTAAACAGGTAAAAATGTTTTGTTATTTCCAACATAAAAAAGTAAGAAACTGAAATGTAACAACATTTTCTTTAGGAATATCACTTACTTGTGCTTACAGTAGGAACAAACCTTATGTATGCTGCCAGTTGACAAAAAAACACAAAGCAACCAAATCTGTGGTTTGCTTTCAGTCATACTGTCTCAGTATTTGCTATTGGGAGTGGAGAAAACACATCTGTCACAGCAAATAAAAAAATAAGTTTTTTCAAAATTTCAGATTCTTAAGTCTACAGCAAGCTTCATTAAAGTCAATACAGAATTTACTTTTCAAAACCAGTGTTATGTTAAGTTGGGAGATACGGAGATATGCACCATCTGTACAAAGTCTGGAAGTTGTTCAAAAACAGCACCTGAGAAATAGGCATAGGTTCAAAACAGTGGCTACAATTTTCTGGACATCAATAACAAAATCAAGCTAGGGGACTGCTGTCACCTATGACAGAGTGCATAGGAATCCTTCTTCTATGTTGCTTCCCAAATTTCTGTATTATTAAAGTGGTCTTGACCTTAACCGCTCTATGAAGAATATAGTAGTAAACATTTACGTTCCTTTTTAAAAGGAGGACATTTAGATTCATTGAAATCTATAATGTGTATTTCCATAATCTAATTGCTTCCTATTACCTCACAAACAATCTTGAACAGATATTTCCAGTTACTGCTGGAGCAATAAAAAAGCTGAAATATGGAGGTCAAGAAGCAGGAGGATAAAGTAGAAACTTTCCAAAATCCAGCTGAGTTACATCTTCCAAAAGAACTGAAAAGAAACAGTAAAATTTTCTTAGCTATATAAACAGAGACTAATAAAAAGTAGTGACTTTCGAGATCAAAGATTTGGTCAAGATTAAAGATAAACTAGACCCAGGTCCAAAACCAACAAGTGCTGTTCCTCTATTTTCAGTAACAATGTTGATGAACTTAGGAAAGTGATGCAGAAGAGCAGTATGGAAATGCAAAAGTCTATATCTAAACTGGAAGCAAAATTCAAAGAATTTAAGTAATAAAGTCAGGGAATTATATAATCTTTATCTCAAAATAATGAAAGAATTATGGCATAAAGATACAGATCTAGCAATAAGTACTTCTAGTAAATCTATCAAGTTGGGAAGTTATTCTCTAAAACCAGTGAAAGCAATGATAATGCCTTTCAAATTGCAATTTTAAAAGATTTGGGAATTGTTTTAAGCAGTTAATAACCCGTTAGCTTGATCTTGGCTGTACTGAAGGATGTAAATGCCTTGAAGGAAAGAGTAAATACTTTGTAATAAAAGAAAATGAAAAATACATGAAGAAAATAATAATGAATAACACAGGTTTCTGAAACTTAGAGGGTACCAGAATAAACTTTTTTTTTGGTTGGTGTTTATATGTTTTGGGGTTCGCTTGTTTGTTTTGTGCTGTTTTGTTTTGGGGTGGGGGTTTTTTGTGCCATAGAAGTGCAGTGGATCTAATCTCTCTGTGGACTTCTGTTAAATAGAATTTTTAATGTAAGGTAAGTGAAATAGTTGATGAGGGGATAACATTTTTGTAAAAATCATAAAATTTATGGAGAGAGCTTCAGAAGTTGTGGAAGGACTGGGCATATCTCAGTTTATATTTCTATGAATGACATTGCCGTAAGATGTAGACAATGAAATTTATAGATGACAGACAGTCCAAGTGCTTTGTATCAAGATACATAACAAATACTAAACAAGGTGATAACATCCTTAGCACCCTGTAGTACTATAAAGCCACAACAACAAAGTGAATTGGCTTTTGCAGACATTAGCATTTTTTGTTATCTATTTGTAGGTCTCATCACATGTGAAATAAATAAATAATAATTAACAGTAATTTCTGCTTTGAGATCGGAAGCCATCATCAGAAATTAAAAAAATAATAAAATCAAAACCCCTCTAATTCAGCTCCGGGACATATTAGGTGACATAACTCCAAGAGAAGAAATTAAGCTGAGGAATGTGACTAACTAGATTACTAAGTACATTCTGGCCATTAAATTCATAGGAAGATTTGTGCAAAGGGAGTGCAGTAGAGAGTGGAATTTCTGGGATTATCAAAAGAACACAGTGTATAAAGGAAAAAGAAGCATGATTTAAAAGCTATTCAGGTGCGAAAACCAAAGTGGGAAGAGAGCTATATATAGGACAAATGTTTACACAAGAAGAAATGGAAAGCACCATGAATGGGTGAGAATTAGAAAGGTTTTTAACCTTCACTACCTAAAAGCTGAGGTCCTAGAAAAAAATTCAACTAGAAGTCACTGGAACAAACTACTTCACCAGTTTTTTAAGATACAAATTGAAACACCCTTTCAGTGAACTATCCTACAGCAATATGAAACTTGACTAGCAGTTCTAAATCTGTGTTCTCGATCAAAGATGTCCTGTAGATTCTGTTTACATTAATTATATTGCATTTCTCATATGCCTTACAGCTTAAAGAGATTTCTGAAAAATGGGTCAAAAAAGAGGAAAATTTTCATGAAAGTGTTTTCTGACTTTAACAGTACCTATGCTTACTGAGGCACCAGGAGTTTAAACTAGTCATACTGATACTATTGCCTTTTGAATCAGGGACCAAAACCTAGGTTTTCAGGTATAGGCTATTTTTATTGTAGCAGACTTGTTAAACTAAAACCTTTTTACAGGAGAATCAGGTATGTTAAGATTCATAAGTATCCAGAAGACTTTGTCTATCTGACTCCATAACTTTCTTTTCAAAAGTTTACATCAGGTTTTTCACATGCTTCTCAGAAGATGTATGAGGAAGGATGATCCATCTGGCCCTAATCTAGTTCTGTAACACCGTGTTTGCTGGCCCAAACACAAAACAGACTACTACTCATAGCTGTCCACACTCAAAGGCATAATACTGGCCCTCAGCTTTGCACATCTGGGAGTCATCACTAATATAAAGACTCTCTATTCAAATCACACCTTTTGATATATTAAGTGCTCACATTCTGTTTTATGGCATCCTTAGGCAGCTTTCCTTCCTGACAGACATTTGCACTGGAACCCACTGGAAGGATTTTCTTTCTCACCATGGCCAGCAGATAGGTCCTCAAATGACTGTGTTAGGACTCACAGCAAGTTTTGAACCCATTACTTTCCTCATCAACATCAAGCACTTCTCAAAGCAGCTCCACTAACCCACAGGACCACCTATAGTTTCCAAAATTTTTTACCACAAAAGATTGACTGTTACTCAAATTTTGTAATGCCAAGGCATGGGAAATTGTACTTTCCCTCACATAATTAATTTTAGTGAAGTAAAGTTGGTTTTCTGCATGTGGAATTGCTCTCCTGCAAAATGAAATGGAGCTGTGTGGAGAGAGTAACCATGGTGGGAAGGGCTTCTAGATGGAGTTAGGGACGATTTTCTAGGATTACTCGGAGAAGAGTCATGAAGGAAAACCGGGGCCTTAGGACATATTTGGGAAAAATTTTCCTAAATTTTCTACTGTTTGTTATCCAGTCTTACAGTCCTTTAGGTTCCCTGTCCCATCAAATCTCTGAGGTAAACAAAGCTGCCTCTTCTTGCTTCTTCTTTTCCTCCATCTTTGCACATTCTCTTCCCCAGAAACAGGAAGAGAGGTGGAAGAAAATACCCCTTCTCAAAAAAAGGACCCCCTATTGTGGATCCCAGAAGCCAGGAGGAATGCCTGTAGGAGAGAAAAAGACCCCATGGAAAAGCTAAGGAAATCCTTTCGTTCAAATCTTTCAGCTGAGTATCAGCAGAACCATTTCAGTCTTAGCTCATGAGATTCAGCCCCATCCTCCAGGAAAGTCTAGCAGGACAAAAAGCCACCCTTGTCTAGCAGGTCAAGTTAAGAAGAATAATCTGGAAAACATCAGCCTTCAGCTTCACCAGTTCTTCACTAGTTACTCCCTCTCTCCCTGTGAAAGTCCAAAGTCCTGTCGGCACCTTGGCTGTAGCAGGACTTCCTCCAATAAATCAGTGGCAGATAGGGATCACTGGAAACAGCAGGTTGTTAATCCAAACAACATACTTTCTCATGCTGGTTATTTCCATGTGACATATGTTGCTACTTTGGGGGCTTTTGTGATTTTTATCAGTAACAGAAGAATCTGAGAAGACTGATAGTAGACAAATATTCCACACTTTATCTAAAACTAGATTACTTAATTCAGAATTTTCTCAATACCATGATATTCATCCCTAGTTTAGGTGTGTCTAAAGGAATCTTAGGATATATCTTTCAGCTCTGGCCATTGTATCTTCATTTCTCTTTCTTTGCTAAATTCAAAAATGCTATCTAGCCTGGGGCTAAGCAGTCTTAAGCACTCTGCTTGTTAAGCAGATGCTGCTTTTTAACTGCTTGTTCTTTGTGCTGTGCTTTGGGGATATATCAAAAGACAAAAGAAACCCAAGTGATGTATCACAAGAAACAGGATCAGTTTAACAATCTGGGTCACTCTCTTGTGAACAGATAGAATGTGATGCCAGATGAGGCATAAAGAACTGGAAAGGTGTATCTGATAACTGCATTTCTTCTGAGTTATTTTTAATTAAGTATTCTTTCCTGAACTCATCCTTATCAAAGGGATTGAAAGTTTTAATCACACATCCAGACACGAATAATAAGTTCATATATGCTGTCTATTTCTCATTATAATATTGGCTAGTTAAGATAGTTTGACCTGTGTCATCATCTCTTCTTTAATTAGAAAGATGGGCTATCACTGCCTTATGTTCATTTCTTTTCAGTTTTTTTAGTCTCGCATTTAAGCAAACTTGTTGCTTTTAAAATGATCATTCACTAAAAACTACATCATCATACAGACTTAGCACAGACAGTGCTAATTATACTATCTCAGAGTACTGACAGTAAATGATGAGTTTTCAAAACAGTTACCCATGCAGTTACCTTGGCTTCAAGTTAACCACTGGAATGTGCTACTGCCATGTTATAATGTTGCTTCTTAGAGTCATGCAGTTAATTCAAGCCAGACGACTGTGGGTATCTTGTACCACTAATGAAAAGGATAATAAAAACCTAGACAACTAATTCACTGTATTAGCCAATAAAGTACTTGTATTATCTATTTCATAATAAGATAACTTAATCAAAAAGCATTTAAAAGTTGTTAATTAGCACTATGTCTTGTAAAAAAGTCCAGAAATGCCATTATTTTTTATATTTTACTTGCAGATACAATTTCACATGAGAGGGGTGATTCTCAGACAAACTAAGACTATGCTGCCTCTGAAAGAGAGGCAGTTTAAGACTTAGCCCTTGGCCTGTTCCAGCAGGCAGCACACATCTAACGCTGTCTAACAGCCACATCATGTGCTGCTTTTGACTAAGTCAAAGAGGTAGGAGTAAGGAAATTACCTGAGGGTAATGGAGGTGTATCAGGACAAAGTCAGTTATAATGTGTCTAGGGAGAGTAGGAACTCAATAGGTACTACGGTAGGAAATTAGGCTTTAATTCCACTCCTCATGAAGCAGTGTGCTTTTTTATGTATGTCTAATTTGTATGCCCAGCCAAATTACACCTTTCAGATATTTGCATTGAGGTTATTTCTATCTAAGTTTATTTTCCTACTGAAAAATGGTAATAAAAATATACATACAACAAAATTGTCATACCTATACACATCTAGGGGGAAAAAAAAAAAAATAGAAGTATTTGATATACAGTGTTAGGCAGTATTTCCTGTCAGGACTGAACTAAAATCCCTTTAGTGATAAATTTTAGAAAATTTCCACTCTACTACTTCTCTGTCACTTAAAGAAGCAAGCCCATCCCTCCTTCCCTGGCTGTGTAGCTCCTGTCTCGGAGTTTTGCCTTCCCTGGTCTTCATCAGTAAGTGAGCTGATGCACCTCCATAGCCTTCACCCAAAAACGGCCACTTTTTTTTTTTTTTTGCATGGTAAGTTTTCTGCCAATTTAAAAAAACAGAATTGGCACATCGAAAGATCGAGCTAGAACTGAGAGAGAGAAGAAATTATCACACGTTGGATCTCAGTGGGTGAGGGAATAGAACAGTTTTTTTCTGTGTCAGCAGACGGTTTGAACAGCTCAGTTGTCTCCTCTAACCACAGCCCACATCTTAAAACATTTTAGCAAATTTAATTTAAAACTCAAGAATACCTGACCTCCATTGAGATTCATTCTGATACACCTTATTCAGAAACTCTCCATAAATCTCTTGTAAGGAAGTTTTATTTGAAACTCTGAAAGACTTAAAGCTTCAGGAGGATACAGCAGATATGTGGAAGGAGTGCACCAAAACTATTCAGGTGTGGGTAATAACCAAAGATTAGGTCAGCATGCAGATATTCAGGTTTTCCCTCTTAGTCATAAGTATTCCATTTCACTGAAATACTTCTGGAATGTACAACAATCTCCAGATATTACTAATAATACCACAGCTCGTGGACTTAATATTTGTTTCTTGTTGGCAGGTCCAAAGAAGTAACAATCCAAATTTGCTGAACAACCTTGACGCCAGCATCCCATTGCTTTAATAAAGGATTTAACAATCTGAGATATAGTAGAAATATTTTACTAGTGATATTTAGCAATTTTTTGTGCTCAGCAACATTAAATCAGGACAGAGCTGCAGGGTTTTGGAGCCCACATAGAAATATTGAGGATGCACATTTTTCTTTCAAAAAGCATTAGCTGTGAAAAGATTTGTTTTGAAAGATGTTTAGGAGCATATTGAGATTTCGCAGTTTATTTTCTCATTCCATAATGGAACCAATTAATGTAGAATGCTTTTCTTGATTAAGAAAAATTATTTCTTACTGCAAAGCATAGAAAACTAGTGGCTTTAGCACAGCAAAGGAAGAAAGAAGTATGAAATATTTTATGCTTTCAGTCTAAATATTTTTTAATTCAAAAAGATGAAAAAGTAGGAAAACACCAGAGCACATAAAAATATTTTACCTAGCTGAAAAAGACATATTAATTTAATATAACAGTTGGGAAATTTTGTTAGGAAAAATAACAGTTTCTAAAAATGCAAACTAAGGTTCAAATATTCTGTCACAAAACTTATGAGCATGACAAATCTGTATCTTTTATTTTGACATATTTATGAGAAAACAACTTCTGGAAGCTAAAGGTAAAGGTTTAGCTTTGAAGTTAGTATGGGTTTTTGTTGCTTTTAGTAAAATAAGGTTTTCATCACAGTACCAACAAACATTATACAAAGAATTCAAATGTCCTACAACAGTAATGAATATTTTTTTAAAAAAGCATTATTTTTAACTTTATTTGCTATAATTCACATAATTCCTATCTTTCTTTTATTTTTTTTTCCTAACAGTTCAAAACGAACTATGAAAAGAGAATGTTTAAAGTAACTATTCCATCCAATGACACATCCACAGTGGCTTCCATAATAAGCAATGTATCAGAAGCAATGGAAAAGCTCACCCAAATGAAAGAGGAAATAGTTCCTGTTGCAGGTTCTGTAAATGGAGTGAATGCTCTTGGCTTGGTGGTTTTCTCAATAAGCTTTGGCCTGGTGATTGGAAGCATGAGGGAGCAAGGTCGGGCATTAAAAGAATTCTTTGATAGCCTTAATGAGGCTATTATGAGATTGGTTGCTCTAATCATGTGGTAAGTGTCTCTTTGATAAATTCTGTTTTAAGTTACTAACAATATTATTTCATCACAGTCAGGCACTGGATAGCAGAAGTCTGTTTAGCAGGAAGTCAAGCAGTAAGATATCAACTACCTTGTAGTTTTTAATAAATAAACCCAAGAACTGTAATTCTGTATTTCAATAATTTTCCCAAACATTCCTACTCTTTCAGTGTGTTTAACATGACATAAGAAAAATCAGACTATGGCAGAACTCGTTAAGGTTATACAGAACCATCCTATATCTTCATAAAGATAGCAATCACAACAGCATGCTATCTCAGTTTCCTAATATCATAATCTGACTTCACTAAAGAAAACCAACAAACCTCTCCCATAATCTTATTTTTACACAGCAAGACCTTGTTATCATTAGTTTCCAGCACAACTGATGCCTACAGTGGTGTAGTGTACATATATATATATATGTCCTTGCATGCTAGTTGCACTGCTTACCCATACACATAATTTTCCTACTTTCTCTATTGTGTTCAACAGGTAAGTAAAAACAATACCTTTTCCCTCAAACATCAGATATTAAGTCTTTCCAACAATTAAGATACATTATTTTTTCAGGTATAAGATTAATTAAGAAAAGAAATTATGACTTTTTTTTTTTTACTACAGAGAAGAAACAATCAACTCCAAAAGCCTACCCAGGAGCACACACACATATGTTGCAGTACTAGGTACAAAAAAATAAGAATTTTTTTTACAGTAAATAAAATTCTGTTCTGCCAGGAAACATTTATACAAAGCAAAAATCTTTTCTCTGTCTTTACACACATGCTTAAGGTGCTAAAGCAGCAGGTGAGAAATGTTACTTCTGAGAAATTTCTCCACATATGGCTTAAAATGCAATTGAGATGTGCTGGACAAATGTTGTTCATTGGAAACTATCAGCCTTCTGTGTGGGTTTCTTCCCCGATAACATGGGAAACAGCACTGGCACAATAATGAAACTGGGTGCTTGGCATGGTTTGCAGTGTTGTCAGTTGAGCCTTCCTTCATACAGACACACTTATAACAGAATTGGCTAAACTAGCTTTTAAATTACACTTGAATTCCAAAGAGAGCTCATCTCCCTGCATGTCTGAAAGGCACATTGTACATCTTGAAATCCTAATCAGATCCCAGGTCCAACAGAAACATTCACTGTTGTGGTTTGATCCAGTGGAACCATTAACAGGTAAACTCTTGAACTGCTTCTGAATATGTGCAGTCATCCTAACAGTGAAATCCTACAGTCCTGCATGCAGACAGACACAAAAAGTATGGATATGGGAGTGAGTTTCTCCTTTGTTCAGTGCAATACTGATTTGATTTTTTTATTTGTAGGTATGCTCCACTTGGAATCCTCTTCTTGATTGCTGGAAAAATTGTTGAGATGGAAGATATGGGTGTTATTGGTGGCCAGCTTGCTATGTATACTGTAACAGTTATCATTGGTTTGCTAATTCATGCTGTCATTGTCCTACCTCTCCTCTACTTCCTGATCACTCGTAAGAACCCTTGGGTATTTATTGGAGGCTTAATCCAGGCATTAGTCACAGCTTTGGGAACATCTTCCAGGTATAATAAAATATTTTAAGGCTATGTTGGTTTTATAATATTACTGATTTGAGAAACAACTTTGTCTAATGTAATTGGTTAACTCTGTATTCAAGTATTCACTTGGGCATTTTATTTCAGTTCTGCTGCTGCCTGACAGAGATAGTTATTACCAAAATATTGACTTGAACTCTGTTTTCTATAAGAACCCATGAACTGAGATGTAATGACTCTGTTTGGTGATGAAGACTGTACGGCCAGAACCCTTCTGACTTTCATTAGCCTTGGTGTTTGAAATTTTTAAACACCAAGCAAGTTTGCCATGGCTTGCTGGTAAAGGATGCAGCTGTCAACAGATGTGTGTGGCAAAGTGGAGCAGCAAACATGGAAGTTCAGAGGGGTTTCTGAGAGAGCCTGAGAGACCTTACTGGCAGCTGAAGTTTTGTGTTCAAAATCCTGAAAGCCAGTGATGCATATATAACCTGCAACAGAATTGCCACTTTTGCTCTTTGTGAAGTCACAGGTAAACCATATGAAAAAAAAACAACGTTTGCATCTATGATGAAAGGAAACATTATTGTAATCAAAGCTATGTTTCTGTTTCATATGGCCTTTCATAAAACACCCTTAATTTTAATAGGTTTTAGAAGTATTGTATCACAGAAAAAGCTCTTGAGGACTTGAAAAAAATTATGACAGTATATTAATGGGTAGAGAGGGACAATTATTAATTCAACATTTTTATGTCATTCTTTGCAAATGTGTGGAATGCCTAATAGAAATTTTAATTAATAATGATTTTTAAAAGAAGATATGAACACTAATGTCAGTCAACAAAGTTTAGGAGCAAATAGAATTAAACTAGAGCTTTGGTTATAGAAATATGTTTAAGAGGTCCAGCTTCTGTAAGATTCCACTTGGTGCAGCTCCAGATTGCAAGTACCTAGACCAAGAGACCATACAATATTGCAAGTGGTTTTAATAGCTGTTCAAAATTCAACTGTAGACTGACTGTCATCAAAAGGATTTTCTATCTTCCACAGCCCTTCTTTATTTTACATTTTAACAGTATTTTATTTTATCGATATTTATCAATTTTTCAAAAACATGGAAGTCTGTTAAGCAGTAAAGAGGTCACTGAGACAGAGTAATCTGAATTCTCTCCCTCTACCCTGCTCTCATAACACACCAGCTGGAGTATTGTGTCCAGCTCTGGGGCCACAAATATAGGAAGGACATGGAGCTGTTGGAATGAGTCCAGAGAAGGGCCACAAAGATGATCTGAGGGCTGGAGCACATCTGCTGTGGAGACAGGCTGAGAGAGTTGGGGCTGTTCAGCCTGGAGAAGAGAAGGCTCTTGGGGAGACCTTATAGCACCTTCCAGTACCTGGGGGGGCTACAGGAAACCTGGGGAGGGGCTTTTTATAAGGTCATGTAGTGATAGGATGAGGGGGAACGGTTTCAAACTGAAAAGGTTTAGAACTTATTTAGGTCAGCTATTAGGTGGAAATCCTTCACTGTGAGGATAGTGAAACACTGGCAGAGGTTGCCCAGAGAAGCTCTGGCTGCCCCATCCCTGGAAGTGTTCCAGGCCAGGTTGGATGGGGCTTTGAGCAACCTGGTCTAGTGGGAGGTGTCCCTACCCATGACAGGGGAGTTGGAACTAGTGATCTTTAAGGTCCCTTCCAACCCAAATAATTTGATTAATTTCTGGGTATTGAAAAATCTCTTTACTTTGGTGTGATCACATGTAGGGACACATGTCTAAGAACAAAGATCCCAGGCACCTCTTAAAAAATGGCTACCTTAACCTCACTTTATAGGAGAGGCATGTGGAACAGGCTGGGAGAGCATACAACCAGGCAGATGGCTTGAACCAACCAAAGAGATGCCATGTAACATGCCATGTAACAACATGCTCACCAACGACAAGGGAAAAGGAGATTTTAGGGAGGCCAGTCCTCTTTTAATTGGGAACTGTCTGGGCACTGGTCTGCCTGTGGTGAGGGATTGCACTTTGTGGTGCTTAGCTGCTTACTCATCTTAACCCTCAAGTGGTAATGTAACAGTTCCTCAAAATGCCCTTTCCAGTGGAGGAAGCAAATAAATCAGATAAAACATACTGTTTAGTGAAGGCTTGAATACCTCAGTTTGCATGAATTCAGGAAAGGATTATTCAATCATAACTCCATGACATAAAAAATGGTAAGCATTAATTTTAAAATAATTTTTAAACAGCAGAATACTGAAGTTAGACACTCAGACTAGGGACAACATAGAGAATGGCAGTAATTAATCATAGGAAAAACTTTCCAAGATCATTACGAGAACCTCTATAATTAGAAGTCTTCTAATTCAGCCTTTACATTTTAAAAAAACCACAACTATTTCTGGTAAATCACATAAAAATTAAGACAGAACAGTCTCTCTTATTATCACAATATGTGACACTCTTTTCCTTCCCTGTTTGTAGAAACTCCATCATTGTATACCTTTTTTTTTTTTCTTTTTTTTTTTTTTTTTCCCAGTTCTGCAACACTACCTGTTACATTTAAGTGTCTGGAAGAAATAAATGGAGTAGACAAACGAGTTACGAGATTTGTACTCCCAGTTGGTGCTACAATTAACATGGATGGAACTGCTTTATATGAAGCTTTGGCTGCAATTTTCATTGCACAGGTTAACAACTTCGATCTGAACTTTGGGCAGATTATCACAATCAGGTACAGAATATAAGCATCTTCATGATGACTCCTTCTTGCTGTTATATGTGAAATTAAATAAAGCACCTAAAGGTAAAACCAAGACCTGTTTCAGTAGCTGACTAACTGTAAAGATTTACATCTTCTGCACAGAAGAGGCCCCCAGCACATATTAGGGGTAACCTTTACACATATTAGGTAAACATTTAATAAACTCTTACATTACACAACTACCACTGCACTTACTAGAGTCAACAAAAACAGTTTTTAATTACTTTTATATTTTCTTTCTTGAGAAATCATGCAGCTGTTGAGACCTATAGACTTTAACTCAGTACCAGGTAGTTCATAGTGCAGGTACAAAGCAATAGCATAGAAGCATCACAGTGCTAATGCCAGGAGAGGTAGTGTTTCCTAGTCCTGATCATCTCGGGATACAACCAGACCAATCTGCTTAAGGAGCAGTAATTACTTTTAATTACATCAGCTGATAGAGGTGAACAAGATAAGTATGTTTTCAAGTCTTCATGTTTGAAGTAGAACAGCAAATAACTCACTAAGTAGCACTCGATAACTGATCTGCATTGATTTCATTATGTTACTCAAACAGTTTTAGAGAAAAGGGTGATGGGTAAATATGCAGAAAAAAAGAGTATAAGACTGAAAGTTCAGATATGGTGAACTGGGAATGTAAAAGATTTTCAAGCGAAGTGTTGGTCTCCATAAAAGCCACCAGCTTAATTCAGTATTAATCAACAGAAGGCAGAACTCTGCCTTCACACTCTGAGACAACAGCTCCACACCCATTAGTATGAGAGTTGCTCCCTGCAAAATCACCTGGAAAAACAAATTCTTCCTAAACCGGGTGTGAACAAGCATATTTCTATCAAGTTGCTAGACTGTATTATTCAGGGTTTCTGGCAGCTTTGTGTTTTCAGATGGCAGAATGGCAGGTGCTGTAGGACAGATACTTCACCTGGCATAAGGTTAATGGGATGGACAAAGAATAAAAGTTCTTCCATTAGATATGCCAGGACAAAATTACCTCCTCAGTTTTTCTTTCAACATGTTTGAGCTTGTGGAGTCAGTTTGTTCAATAGGTGAGGGCATGTGCTTGTCTGGTCCTTAGCATCTAGTAGGGGATTTACCACCTAACAGAATGATGTTTTGAGAATTATAGATAAAGATTCAGTGTAAACACTTGTGATTAAGATCCACACCCCCTTGGAGCTATGTAGTGTTCAGATGAGTGACTGGGCTCATCTTTTTATTTACTACTGGTGAAATGTCTTCTTGCTTCATATCTGGTTTTAATGTTTGCCAGATTATAAGGAGAATTTATTAAGGAAATCAATTAATTGCTCTTGCTATCTCTTTGCACAGCATCACAGCTACAGCTGCCAGTATTGGGGCTGCAGGCATTCCTCAAGCTGGACTGGTCACCATGGTCATTGTGCTTACATCAGTAGGTTTGCCTACAGATGATATCACTCTTATCATTGCAGTGGACTGGTTCTTGTAAGTATTTTTATTAAGTCATTAAGGGCTCAGACAGTATTTAGAAGTGCAATAGCCAGGGACATTCTGGCAATACTGCAATCAGTGTTTTAATTATTTTGCTGTGGAAGGCAGTTGGAAAGAAGTGTTAAAAAGAATCACAGTTTCTCATGATCTATGTGTATTTTCTTAGAACAGATGGTGAGGAGTGCTATTTAGTTATGGTTCCTCTTGCGGTGAGGAGTGCTATTTAGTTATGGTTCCTCTTGCATGCAAAACAGTGACTTAGAAATCTGTATCCTTAGAGTACTAGGAAAACTTTCAGACACGCTAATTAAATTAACAAAGAATTGCTTTAGTCTTCTGTTTTTTGTAAGGTGATAATGAAAACCTTTCCATCAATCAGGCTTACAGCTGGTTCAGATCCAACCTGGTTCATTGCAGCCCTGCTGACTATCTAATCTAGGAAAGGTTCATACTTCTGCCCCACAGACACAGAAATGAAAACCAGCTCTGTAATTCTCTTATTCAGCCTCCACAGTATATTGACCCTCAGTTTTTCCATTCCTCTGTCCATAGAAGACTGAAACCTGTAGGTGTATGGAGAAATCCCTTAGGTCCAGGAACTAGATCAGAAGTAGAAACTTTCCTCTGACCTCTCTTTTGTGTATCCCTTGTGTTATAGTTTCCAGAGGCTTTTACCCCTCAGTCTTCTCAAGTGATCCCTGCAAGAAGTTGCTCATGTGGTTATCAGAATATAATGTCTTCAAATGATTGTCTAACCACATGCCCACAACCTTATGCAGATGGATGCTTATCAAGTAACAGTCCCCGTCATTCTTCATCAAGCTGCCTCCTCCTTCTTTGGGGCAGAGCCCCCCAAGAAGGCTGAATTGTTGTAGTTTAATTTGAAATAATTCAGCACAATTCCACCCTAAATTACTGACCATAGTTAATGCTCAGGAGGAAAATGACCCTAACAAGGTAGATTCTCATTGGCTTTCATATCCAGAGGTTGTAAACCCAAACCACCAGAGTACCTAAATGCCCCTGAGAAGCATCTACCAAATGGTCCCTTTGTTGTCCTCATCACACAGCTATTTCTTGCTGTGAAGTTGCCAAGATTATTAATACATTTTTTTACTGTAAATCCTAGTGTATCTGTTAATTTCCCTAGAAGAAACCATGGAATTAACAGTTTAGAAAAATGAATATACTTAAAATAGCTGAATCATCTGGTGTGTATCAAAGGTCATTTTAACATCTAGTCTGCATGCTTCCCTTAACAAGTGGTGAAATCAAGGCTATCTTACTATTATCCTTTAGGGATCGTCTCCGTACCACTACCAATGTATTGGGAGACTCCATTGGAGCAGGAATTGTTGAACACTTGTCACGGCATGAGCTGAAGAACAAAGATGCTGAAATGGGTAATTCTGTGATAGAGGAGAACGAAATGAAGAAACCATACCAACTGATCTCACAAGAAAATGAAAGTGAAAAACCACTAGACAGTGAAACCAAGATGTAGGGTAAAGAAAGAATGAGTCCAACACTGCAAGTGTGAAAACCACACATCTTTTCCAGCCATTTATATCTTGAATTCACCAACTTCACTTATTCCTTTTTTTCTCCCTTTACACTAGCACTGGAAAGAATTCATGAAAACATATTCCAAATTAGCAGTGATCACAGTATATGTTGGCTTCCCACTTTAGAAAAGAAATTAACAGGCAACAACACTGGTCCTGCTAGACACACACTAACTGAGGATAAAAAAAAGAGATTTTTCAATGAAATAAAAACAAAAATGAGTGCATATGTTACTCAGTCCTGTGAACCCTTTTTTTTTTTTTTTTTTTCAACTGGAAAGTAAAAAAGTAAAAACAGATAGCAGAGCCTGAAGTTTTTACTTTTTTTTTTTTTAATACCTGTTGTGAAAATTCCAACATGTATGAACACACAATCAATACTTCTGACTTGATAACTGGATCCAGCTAAGCACAGGATTTTTGCTTTTTTATCTGGTTTGTTTGTTTGGGGGTTTTTTGTTTGGTTTTTTTTGTTTGTTTTTTTTCCCTATTATTGTTCTTCTACTAGCAGGACAAAAAAAAAAAAAAGAAAAAAAAAGAAACAAAAAGAAAAAGAACATTGTGAAATTTTAAAAAGGGAGAAGATATACAAAATTTTAAAAATACCCCAAATCAGCACTTTCATCAGCTGAGTTGAAATATTAATGGAAAAGTTATTTTATCTTGACAGTTTTTTGCATTAGCCTCAGCTGATCTTGACAGAAACGTAGCCTAGTCAGCTCCCACTCACTTGCAAACATTTATGTATGTACCTGCTTCCAATCTGGATTTGTCCCTTTAATTTCAACATCACAACCCAGTTGAACAATCTATGTGTGCATTTGTGGGAGCAAGGCCCTAGGCTTTAATGACTGGGACAGAAAATGTGTCTTCATCTCTGTTTGGGAAAAAAAACATTGCATGCTCTGTGTACACCAATTATCTACTTAATAAGCAACAATAAAAACAGAAGGCAGTGCCAGCCTTCTGCAGAAGGTGCAGAAGCATGAGATGCCCAGATCCTAAAGGGACTGGATTCTAAATCTGAATCCCTGAGACCACTAAGAGGTTTCCTGATTGGAAATCTCCCAAATGCTTGGTCATCCCACTGATAAGTTATAGAGCTATTAAGCTGAATTTACATTTTTCCATCTGGAGAAGAAGGCTCCCTAACTCAACATGAAATTTTGTGATCCTTGTATGTTTATTGATAGCATCTCGAAAAATAGCCCTTTAGAAAG
Source organism: Apus apus (assembly GCF_020740795.1). NCBI lineage: Eukaryota > Metazoa > Chordata > Aves > Apodiformes > Apodidae > Apus > Apus apus. The sequence goes on from NC_067312.1 coordinate 13,305,762, forward strand.
TAAAACTAATGGGTGGTTTCTTTACTTTTTACATGGAAAAATATATAAATTGCAAAATAGTAACTACTATAATAAGTGTTGAAATTTTTATTAAAAAGAATTTTAAAGCACAACTTGTAGGTTTCTTCCAGGTAATAGATAAGGAAAGAATGAAAAACGGACACAACACAATCATAATTCCATGGCTTGTTTTGTTCATTTCAAGATTATTCCCTGAGGAAGCCCTCTTCTAGAAATATAAATTAAGTAATTTTTTTCATTTTTGCCTTGTATTATTACAGAGGTTAAACTGGAAAGTTTTATATTGCAGTTAGAGTTAGGGCAATGAAAAAATACTGACAGGCACAATAGTGTTGGGTGACCTTTTTTTATTAAAATGTTCAGTTGCTTTCTTTCTCCGTCAACCGGTCACAAAATTCTGATGATGGAAATTAGGGATTGCCTTACAATGTTCCAGATGCTACTTAAAAAACATTCAATATGTTGCTTCTGTCACTAAAGGAACATTAATTTGGTGTACAACTGTAGTGAAAATGTCAGCATGCTTGTTCAAGACAAATCTTTTCCCAGAGAAGACTGCTTATTTTAGGACTGAAAACTCCTGCCCATCTTCTCCAGTTCAGTAATCCAGAAAATGTGAGAAGGAACTCTCTCCAGTGAATGAAGTGAGTAGGGTTTAATACAGAGTATTAAGCAGTCAAACCTACAAAGCTCTAAATGAATCTCTTACTAAAAGAAAACAAGTACAAGGGGGATATTTTTGCTAACAGAATGCAAATCTAGTATACAGACAGGCATTTTCTGATATGTAATTAGAGATATTTTTATATAGATACTGTATTCAGAATGTGTGTATAAACATTAACTGTAGAATTTATGACGTAACGATTTAATCTTTTGTTAAGATCTTGTTTGGAAATACATTGCAAAGACAATGTGAATGGCTGTCTTTCTATGACTACAGCTGAGAAAAGTGAATTGTGTCACAAAGAATGTGATCTTTTTATATACTAACTTTGTTTCTTATGGAAATCAGGTATTATAGAAAGATTCCTTTTCCCACCCCTCACTGGTTCTGCATTGGTATGCACCCAGAGTGGATTGAGAAATATTACTTTGTAGATGTATTTTCAATAAAAATAGTTTTACATTACTGCTTTTTTGTGATTTGGAATTTCTTTCAAATTCTCTGTAGAAAGAGACAACAAGGTCATAATATGGGATTTCAGGAATTCCAGGCCATTTTAGACAGCAGGGCTTTGATACAGCAGGGTTCCTCACTTTAAATGCCATCTTAACAGTTTCATTATAAAAAAAAAAACGTAAGTAAAGGGGGAGGAGGGAAGAACATTAAAAATATCATACTCCAGTTCACTCAAATTGAAATATATACATTCACATTGATATCTGCAAAGTACTAGAATTAAGTATTTACATTTTTGTTGATTCAGCTACTGCAAAGCTGCCAGTTAATTTTGGATGTATCATTAGATGGTCCTAAACCCCCCCTGACTAAGGTATTACAGCTTTTCAACAGCCTTTCTAGACAATCCACTGTTTTTCTCACAGAATTGGTTTTGTGATGGTATCAGTGTTCACTTGGCAGCAACTTCAGCTAGGAGTTATCTAATGGAAGTGAAGGTCTTGTCCGAAGGATTGGGAAGGTGTAAAAGACACAAGCTGAATCACTTGCACGTGCAAAAGTTGTGTTGGTTGAAGCAGATAGAGGCAGAGTGGAAAAGTCCTGCCTTTCTGAATATACACTGGGCAATGACATCTATGAATTTGTCTGCAGTATTTTGAGTGAAAACAATATGTAATACAAAGTTTTGTAAAAAAAAAATAAATTCAAGCAAGCCATGGTGTTCTAAAGTGCATGAGCATAACTTTTCCCAGTTTTCCTTTACCTACACTCATTCATTCATTCATTCATTCATTCATTCATTCATTCATTCATTCATTCATTCAATTAATCAATCAATCAATCCAGGTAACTACCTTTGTGTTTCTAAACTTATTATGGTGGGAAGAGCTAAAGAAAGAGGGTCAGTGTATTACTGAGGGTCAGATACTACTGGCACAGTGGCCTTGATTAGTCTTCTGTGCCCCCATGCAGAATAAAGATCTCTGGTATTCCATAATTTTTCAGCAGTGTTTCCATTTGGAAGTTGGGGTATAAAACAACCATGCCAATCTTAGGCAAATATTTATGTCTCCGTAACAGTGTGTGGCCAGTACAAAGCAAAGTGATCATGCATGTGGAAAATCAACTATTGGCACAGGAAAGTTTTTCTGTCTTCCCTTCTGAAGGACTGAATTTGTACAAGTGATGCTTGGGTTCCCATGCAGGCACAACTGATAAGAAATTTAGGGCTTTTTTTTTTTTTTTTTCAACTAGCCCTGTAACTCGTGCTTGGTTTAATAAAGTTACAATGGAATTATACAGAAGAGTATATCTTGCTTCTAGAGTCATCAAAGTGTGCTAGTTGTGATCAACAGTGTGCTATCAAATCACTTCTAGCATGATCAATCATTTCCCAGAACAGCATAAAAAGTCTGAAATTAACTGGGAGATCACTCCCTGTCTGGATTTCTGTGTCATTTTTTTTTAAAGAGACCATCTTACCCTGGAAGCATGGAGTAAGAACAAGAAAGACTATTGGAAGACGGAGAAAGACTGATATACCTCTGTGCCAAACCAAAAACCCAAACTTGTGACATCAATGAGGCAGCAAGATTCCTTCTAATAATAAAGAGAGCTGTAGTTAGATGATACAATCCTGCATGGCGAGGTCCTTCCTTTCCTCACCAACCTGGCTCCTCAGAGGTCTCTAAGATATCCAGGGGTATCTAAAATTCCAAAGTGTTAGTACAGGAGCACTTGGACCTCTAACCAAAGCTTTTCTTCAACATGCCTCATTGCACAACTAGGGCTGCACAGATAATTGATTTTTCACTTCAGTGAGGAAACAGTAAAACAGGGGAGAATAGCTCTTTCAGAGCACCATGAAACAATTTTTTAAATTATTTTTTTCCTTGAAAAAAGAGAACAGTTTACTTCAGGTATAATGAAATGTTTAATTCTCCACTTCTTGAAACACCCTATCTCACTCCTGGGTCACTTTTACTCTATTTTAATTTAAAACAAACTCAGCTGCTAGATGAACTGTAACTTGGAAATAAAACACTGAACTAGTTGGATAGGAAAATGTCAGAATGAAATATTTCAACTTTTCTGTAATATCTCCTCACTTTAAAGCCAGTTGTATTTACAGAAGTTGGCACAGCTTCACAAGTACTTGCTTCAAAACTGCATTTTTCAGCATTACATTTTTATATCAATGCCTTTTCTTTGCTCTTTGTAACTTCCTTTCTCCAGACATTGCACATTTTTCTCCTTTTCCTGATTGCTTAGATTTTTTCTTCATTGTGTCATTGGCTTTTTAAGACCCTTTTAAAAGTCCTGATTTTTTATAAAAATTGTAAAAAACAACTCTTTCCTGATATTTTTTTACAACGGCATTACTATTACTCTTGCTCCTAAACCTGTGTTCATTTCCTGCATTGTGGTTTTTTTAATGCCTCAACCAGTTTCCCATTTTCTACAGTACCATATTCCTTTCTCCATCCATCCCACTTCCTCTCTTAGCCCTGCTCTTCATTTTCACAGCTTCTCTTGCAAGAACTCCACTGCAGCAGGTCTTCATAAACCCAGGCTCAGGTCTCAATAGTGTCCTTGGTCACCTGCATAAACCTAAGCTGGACTTGACCTCTGTGTTTCCATTCCTCACTAATAAAATGGGGACAATTGCATTCCCCTAGCACCAGGGTTGTTTCCAGAGAAATTAAAATTGTGGAGAACCTGTACAACAGAACTGAGAGCCCATACAGTGGAGCTGACACACATACACCTGCATCAAGTCTTGTGCAACATCCAAACCCTGATGATTTGCCCCCAGAGCATAGTACTGTAATACCCAATAGTACTTTTGTACTCTTATCACCTGTGCTGTAGATACTTAAGGTGTGTTTAAGAATTTGTACTACCTTTTCTTTGAAACAAAACTGAAATTAATTTGTTCATTGCAAGTGTACATAAAAACAGGCCAAGTTCTGTGGTGCTTGCTGGCTCCTTTCACTGGCAAAACTCCCATGAGTATCAACAGGGAGAAAAATAAAACAAAATAAAATAAGATCTGACTTGGTTTTCACACACAGGGAATAAACTACAGTGCAAATATATCCAGAACAGAGTTAGTACTGATGGCAGATGGTGACTGTAAGTGGGTCTGAGCAGGGGATACAGAAACTTCCCTCAGGGATCTGCCGGTTCACCTCGCTCGTGACCTGCAGTTCCTCTGCTCTGTGAATCCTGCTCCTCTCCCAGGCAGCAGCTCCTGGCCGTGCCAAATTGCCTGGTGGTTTTGTGATAGGCACAAACGGGGACTGGGATGAGACCACCCAACTTGCTTTCATTTACAGGCTAAGCCAGGATGTAAGGCCAAGTCATCAGAAGAAAAAGACTGCGGTACTAACCCACTGTGCCACTTAGCCTCCACAGTGCAAAAGAGCTATTCAGATGCTGCCAACGCTTCATTTTTAGATGTACTGTGGCTCTGTAACAATCAGCCTCCGAAAAACTGCGAAGTGTTTCCCAGCAATGACAGCCAACATTTTTGTGGCGTTGGATTATGCTGCCATCGTGTGGCAAATGTGTTTTTTTTTCAAGTAATATTTTTCCTCCAATTAAAAAAATTAAGTTAAAGCCTCTGATGAGCAGTTAAGCACAATACAACGTTTGCTTCAGCTGCACAATGTTATTATTATTATTATCCAATTTATTCACATAGAGAATATACTCATTCATCTTGTCCTCTGTTCAGCACAGCCCTAAGGAGGTTCCAATGTGAGCACCTTCATTCATATTTTGATACTTTTGTATGTGTGTGTTCAATTGTCTGTACTTTATCTCAGTATCTGTCAGGCAAGATGGAGATGCCTTAGGGAAAACATGTACCACAGTTCCTGAAACATTCTTTTAGCTACTGAGGACATGGTGGTGTATTGGGTAATTTGCTAACACTAATTGCTAACAGAGTGGAGGTTCTCACAGTTAGTAACCTCTCTTCCAGCCTCAGTTGTTTCTCTTTGAAAGGGCTTTCTTTTGGTAAGCTGATGTCCCCCAAACTGCCATGATAATGGTAGATTTCCACACTTCGATATGCCTTGATGCATATAGACAGTACATAGACATAGTGCATTTTGAAGGGCCTTGAGAGGCCAAATATTAATCTTTCCACAGGAACCCTTGATTAACAGTTAACTGAAAAAGTATCATCCTGGTTGTCAGCTGTAGCCAAAGAGCATTTGGTGTATCTGATGAAGAACATACAAAACTTCTAATTTAAATTTCTTTTCTCCTAAGACAGAGTCTGTCCCCAGCCAGTTCCCCAACTCAACTGATCTAACAGTCCAACAAGCTACAGAGCTCCTCACAGCACAAAAAAAAACATTAGCACTGCACTTTTTTTCCTTGTCTTTCTTCCTGGTGGGCTGATGATTTGCCTCAAATCTCAGAACTACTTCAGAATTCAGATGGCTCAGGTGAGATCTTCTAGGGCCAGATCCACCAGCTATGCAGCTGCTCTCTTCTTGCAGGAAGTAAATGCTCTGTGGCCTCTGGCCAGGGCCTGTGCTTTTCCTGTGCACACCAGCAATGCTGCTAGCTCTTGGAGTACCAAGTACTGTACTGCAAACTGAGACTTAGGAGAAAAACATTAAACATTAAAAAACATTTCTAGCCCTCATCACTGCCTAAAAACGTGTGACATAAAGGGCCAGAAAGAAAAGAGCTCCAAATTACTATTTTTATACTGTTTTTAAGTCCACCTTAGAAGAGCCCATCTCATGATTTTGAACATGTGATGTCTGTGATACTGAATCCTACTGAAATAACAGACTTCAAAATCCTACTAAAATAACATTCCTCAAAAGCTACTCCAGCAAATACTGACCTTCCTGTCAATTAGTGTCTTTGCCAAACTGCACTAGGACTTTCACAGTCTAGCAACAACCAAGCCACCATGAAACTACACCACTATAAAAACCTGCTAAAAATACAAAGAAGAGCTTTAAAATTGTGAAAATAATTCTAGAAGCATGGATATAGATTTGTTTACTGTCAATCCAAAGCAACTCTTCTATTCCAGAGCTGTAATCAATAAATCACAGAGTCAAGCTTTGCTTGTTCCTTCTTTCCTTTCAATATATGATTTTTGAGAGTATACTTCAGTCTGGTGGATAAAGCACTCTCCAGATATGAGTTTAGCTGTGAACACAGGAAAGACAATATTGAACGGGTAAAAGGATGCTGGGAAAGACACTGGGAACTACAGAGCAGCAATTCTCACATTCTGCCACAGCAAGCTAGTAGCGTAAGCACACTCAGCACATGGACAAACAAAGGGTCTTGTGAAGGACCTGACATAGTTTCTGCAAAGGGAAAACCCACCTCATGGAGCTGCTGAACTTCTGTAAGTACACTACAAAGGAAATCAGCAGATGCAATACATCTAGATTTTCAAATGTTTTGCACCAAAGGTTAATACAGGAATACATTTCCATGGACTAGAATATAGGTTATATAGGGATTTAAATCTTGTTGAAAGATAAGAAACAAATGGTAGAATCTAACTAACATTTCTCAGGATGAAGAAGTGTCCAACATGAGTCTTCCCAGAAACTGGTGCTGGGACTAGTTTTATTGAACACCACTATCAATCCTCTGGTGAAAGAAGTTTGCAGTGAAATCTCATTGAGTGTGCAGATGATATTTTGCTCTTTCAAGGAGCTAAATAAATTTCCAGTATCACCAAATTCCAGAAAGGACTCATGAAACTGAATGGGTGAAAGGTTGTCAGGTAAACTTGCCTTAGGCAAATATAATATAGTAGCAACTCTGGAAAAAAAAAGAATCTAAAACTTGTCTGCATGATGCTGAGCTCACAACTAGCAGTTATGAGCAAAGAAAGGATCTTAGAGTTGCCATTGACCGTTTCCTGAAATCATTGGATCAATGCACTGGCCAAAAAAGGCAGCAAAATACTGGGTGTCATCAGCAAAGATGGTCAGAACAAGAACAGAGAACACAACTTTGCTGCTATGTAAAGGCCTTGGTGCAGCCACACCTTGAGTCCTGCAGACAGTTCAGGTCTGTGCATTTCAAGAAGGATGCACAGGAATTAAGATAGGTACTTAAAAATTAGCATGGAAATAAAAAAGCTACCTTATGAGGTCATATAGCAAGACTGGGACTCTTTACTTGGAGAGGCTGTATCATGAAGAATAATTAAATCAAGAAGGTAATGGATAAGGTAAATGTAGGATTGCTACTCACCATATTCGATGCCACTACGCATGGACTGGACTTGATGGCACTAGTGGGAGAGTATTATAGGCTAGAGAGTTTCAACTAGTTAAAAGAGAGAACAGCTGTACAAACTGGATAGTGAATTTTGGAGTTTGGGTGTCACAGGACGTGCAGGCAGACAGTGTAGGCAACAGTATCAACAGGTTCAAAAAGTTATTATATGCATTCATAAGCAGGCCTAAAAGCAGATCCCAAAAAGACTAAAGAAGGACAAATCCTCCATCATCCTTACTACAACAACTTTAGAAATTAAGAAAGTCACCCACAGAGGAGGCTAGTCATGTTTTGACTCAGGGGCAGCATTTAAAACAATGAAAATAATGCCCTTGATCCCCTCCCCCTCTCAGGTAGGGGAAGGAGGGAAAGGATAAGGAGAAAGACTTTCCAGATTGAAAACTAAACTAGACACCTTTAATGAAGTACTAATGGTATATAAACGTAAATAAAAAGAAATATATGTAAGTATGTTCGAGAATGTGCAAAACCCCTTACCACCTCCTCCCACCCCCAGCACCTCCCACAGCATCTCCTGAGCTGTGAGAAGCTCCGAAATGTCCTGGAGCTGCCAGAGAGAGTGGCAGAGCAGGAAGGAGCTGAGGGGAGAGCTGTGAGGGTCAGGAATGCACAGGCCTGGGGATCAACAGTGATGGAGTCCTCTCTGAACGCCAGCCGTGGACCAAACAAGGAGGAAAAGGGAAGTTCCCTTCCATAATCCCTGAATTTATACGGAGTGACATATGTACAGGATGGAATCATTTGTTTGGTCAATTTTGCCATCTGCCTAGTCCACTCCTCCCTATGGGAGGGTTGTAGATGTGAGTCTTCTGCTCCTTTAGTGTCCAGAGCAGCAGATCCAACAAGTGGAGCAAAGCATGTTTGGTCTCTCAGCACTAACTATAAATATTCAAGCCTATCAGTCCACTAGCTGGAAAACTTGCTCTTAGTTTCAGCAAGTGTGCTTCTTAAAAGAGAGTTCACTGAAGAAAAAAAAAAAATCAGTAAAAAGAAAATTGGCTTCATCCTGGTTCAAACCAGAACACTAGCTCACATGCTTTCACCAAATAGTGTCTCCATTTCAGGGCAGTAACAAAATACTGGGTATAACAGAATATTGGTCTGACCTAGCAGGACACTTCTAGTATATTTATTTTCTTCCATCCATCCCACAACAGCAGGCATTTGGGCAACATAACATGGAACATTCTGTTATCTGGTAGTAAGTATCCTCTGGCACCAGCAGTTCCTTCTGTGGCTTCTCACTTCATGGACTCATGCCTTTAAAATCGGCATCTTGCATAAAGTAGCCATCCTGGACCCGCGAATTGATGCTTAGTGTCTTTCAGGGTGAATTATTTTCTGCTGTCATGCTTGTGTGCTCAAATGTACGATCTTCCTTTGCAGCACATTAAAAAGTTCCCTTGTTAAACCTGGTACAAAACTGATGTGACTTCCGTGGACACAGATGTCTCTCTAGACCTGGAGCTGCAAGACCTGCTTCCTAGATCTTCCATGCACTGTTCCTACAAGATCTAATTCCACCATCCGTAAGGGCAGAGCGCACCACACGGGAGTGCAGAGAAGGCTTGAGCAATAGAGGAGACGTGCAGTCCTGCGGCAAAAGCCAGCCACAGGACTGTGAGCTTGCTCACTCCTCCCTTGCTCACAGGCTTCACAATAATCCCTTAGGCCAGGAGCAAACCCACCCCAAATCAGGCAGGGCGAACTGTGCATTCTGCCTGACACCTAGTGGCCCCAAACAGAAGCATTTTCAGCAATTCTGAACGGCTTTTTCCACAAGTTTCCAGTTCAGATAGTACACGCTCAGCCTGAACAACATGTGAAACACTACTGTTTCAGAGAGAGGGCCTGTGGCCTTTTCTACCTGAAAATTATTTAAATCAGTATTTTTGTCTGAATTCTGCTTACATTTGAAGTGAAGCAAAAAAATTAAATAAAAGTATAGGGATGTCAATCAGTATCCAAGAGAATCACTTGCCATAGGTCTTCCCCACATGCACAAGCATGTTGTGGAAGAATAGCTCTGTCACATGACCAGTAACATTACTGTACTATGGTACACAATTGTCCTGTTTTTTTTAAAAAATAGTCAAAATACAGATTTTCCAGATTAACCATATTACTGTAATTTTCAAAGAACACACCCCAGAACTACTCATTTCAAATGGAGTATCACAGACGTCCATACTCAGAAAGGATAGATAAAAGGAGAAAGTAGTTGAGTTTAGTTGTTTGTTTTTCCAATGGGCTGAATAGAAATTCCTCACTGTCCATCTTTGGCCATGTCATTTCAAAAACTGTGCAACAGCAAAAGGGCAGTCCAAGAAAGGAAAGAGAAATTGTATCACAGGAAAGGAAAATCTTTCACCTGAAAGGAACATAGAAGGAGTAGAACTAGATGGAGTGCGAATAAAGAGTTCAAGGAGCCAAGATATTTATTAAGTGGAAGGAAAATGTGCTTCTACTGAGAAAGAAGAGTGGCAGTCCATGCAATGAGAAGCTGAAATTTCACATATTACAGTTAGTTACATCAGATTATACTGAGTTGAAGATTTCAGCAGAATCAAGATAAAGACAATGAGACCATCCATACTCACACCAGATAAATTAATATACCGAATTTTTAAAGGGACAGAAATTGTCATGCCTAGGGACACCCACCAGTCTCTGTGTGCTGAGTAGAAGGAAAATCTCTCAGGGTCATGCTAGATCATGTGCTTTCCTTAGCAGTTTTGCACTTTCTCTGAAGTTTTGGCTTGCTGTTGTTGCCAAAATCAAATTATCAAATTAAATGAACTGGAGTTCTGACCCAGGATGGCAGTTCTCATGTCCCCAATTATCACAGCAGAATATGAAAGCAAAAGACATGTCTATTTATTACTGGCGGACAGGAAGGAGAGAAAATAAGAGCTGTGAGGCAGATGACCTCTTATCACTGATACCAAATCTTCTATCATGAATTTACCAAGCTCCATTTTAAAAGCAATCAGGATTTGGCTTTTTACCTCCACATTTATCATTAAGAAGCTGCTTATTAATGTATCCAATGGTTAGGATCTTCCTTTTACTCTCATATTTTCTAAAACTATTTTCTATCTTTTGTTCTTATTTCAGATACTTTCTAGCACAGAAGTGACTCTTCTCACTTCCCATGTTGAGTTGTATATTCACCCTCAGTCTTGTTTTGGCTGGACTACCAGTAAATTCTTTCAGGTGTACTCCCATTTATCTCTGCTCCCTTGACTGTGCTAGCTGTTCTCTTCAGCACTTGGGCCCTTCATGCATACAAGCAACCAGAATTGCCAATGGTATTTCAGATTAAGTTAGGGATGCACAAAAGTATTAGTTGTTCCTAATAGCTATCAAATCCTTCCCTGACACGTCCCAAAATCTCATTTACTGCTTTACTACCATCTCACTCTCTCTGCTTGCAGTCATCCTTTAAATATTTTCAACTAATTGTCTTCCAGTTTATAGCAAAAATTCTTATTAGTCTCTAAGTGCAATGACTTCGCACTTTGCACAAATGAATTTCATTGTATTCAATCAGTACTCGACTTCTTTTTATATGAAAGTCAGTAACAGAATTATTAAGACATGTCTCCAGAGGGAAACTTCACTAGTAAACCCCGCTTTGGTGTTACTTTTCTCTTTTCTTTCAAGCGGTGCCTCAGACTCCTGAGCAGCTCTACACAAACCAATCTTCTTTGATTCAGTTAATGATTTTTTCAAGACATCAGATCAGACACTAGACTAAATACCAAATAAATATGATCTAATAATTTTTTTTCAAGAAAATTAGCTATATATAGAACCAAAATGATAGCACAAGTTTGGCTTGATCTATGTCCTATGAAGCCACATTGCATTTTATTCTGTTTCATTTAGACCACATCTCTCTTAATTCTGATTTTTGTGAAGTCTTTATATTCTACTAAGCTCAGGCTAGACCAGTATGAAAGCAGTGGGAGCTTCAGAGACCTGTACAGCATAAGTGCCTATGCAGAGGCAAGATGAGGTACAACCAACATAGTCTCTGACAGATGTTTGTCCAACCTGCTCTCAAAAACTAACACGGCAGTGCCAATCTTCAATTAACCACACCCAGTCAGAGGTATCTCCTACTGCTAACTTTAATCCTTCTCTGCAACAAAGGCATATGTTTTTTTCTTGTTCTTTTCCAACCCAGAACAGAAAACTATTGATCACCTTTTTATAACAGCCTTGCTATAACGGATAGACTGCAGCTACTTCACAGTCTTCTTTCTTTTAGTTTAAACACATTCTGTTTCTCAGTCTCTCTTAATAGCATGTTTTACAAACCTTTTACTTTCACCTTCTCTCTGGTCCCTTCTCCAGTTTATTTAATAATACTTAAACTAATATATATTCTAGCCTATTCATTATGATTTACACTATAATTTCCCTGCAATCCTGTGATTCCTGTTTCAACCATGAATGAGCCTTGGTAACCAGTACAGTGAGTATTTGTTGTGCAACACATACACAGGGACATGTGCCTTTACAAACAGATATACACAACATCTCTCTGAGCCTGGTAGCCAGTGAAGTAAAATGTTTGCCTGTGTGTGAGTCAAAGAGACACACCTGCTGCCCATTTGAAGTATTTTATTTTTCCTCTCCTCTACATATCTGTAGCCCTGATCCTACAGACTTCAAAACTTAAGTAGCTTCAAGCACTCTAGAGAGTTCATGCCCGTGGTTTTTGTTTACTGTTTCAACAGAATTATTACCAATACTTGCAAATCTATATTTTGTAAGTAATACTAAGACAGCTAATAGGCTTGTTAGACCTATGAACAGCACAAAATTTCTACCAGTTTCTACAGTATTCAGAAGTATTCAAATAATACTAAAATGAAATATCAGTCGTCATGTAACTTCCCACTTCCGATCTTCCAGCAAAAAACTCATCACAAAGTAATTCAGCAGTGACTGCCTGCTAGGTCACTAAGTACCCTGCTCTCTTCAGAAGACACAGATCTTTGTAAATGGCTGTTGCTCCACCACACTCATTTTACCAGTAAAATGGTGCCCTTCTTCCCCCGACGGATTATTTGGATAAAGCAGAAGGTTCATTACAGAGTTGCAGAGGGTGCACCCGCCATGGAAGTAAGAAATAACCCTGTAAAAAACTCTCTGGACAGGGGCAGATGGAGAGAGTATGGTCTCTTCCTTTGCTTTAAGTTGTACCACTACATGGAAGAGAATTTAAGCTGCTGATACAGCAATATCAACATCCTCCTGTTCGGTGACTTGGATACACAGCTGTGTTCTGGCTTCTACTCCAATGCACACTTAAATATATATATTAAAAGTCAATTAACACAAACTCATAAACACAGCTTGAAGCAGTAACTGAAATGTAGAGATTTTCTCTCCTAAGTAGATTAGCAGACTTATAATATTGCCCACCCACAAATTAATCAAATTCAGTTTAAAAGAAGGTAGGTGTTTTGATCCCATGATTTCTTACGTGATAACAGACATCCAGGAGATAGAACATATAAATGCAGACATACAGAATCATTAGAATACAGATTCTGGGACACTTATCTTGGAAACTTGAGCCTTACCATGCTCCAAGATGTCCCATTCTGTGCCACAAGGGACTCCTAAGGCTTTTCCTGTGGAGCCTTTCCCCATGAAGAAACCTTAGTAAAGTACTAGCGCTTTCTAGATTTTATCCTTTCTTAAAAGATAAATTTATTATCTTGACAGCAGATATACTTTGATATATCTCACACATATTTTCTGCAGCACTGAGCTATTTTGGAGGTCCTCCTTTGCATCCTAATTCAGAGCCTCAACTATATGTCTAGGAGTTTTTCGTTCACTCCTTCCCACCACAGAGGTAACTAATCCCTCGCTGTCAGCTCCATAAGCACTGTTGCATCAGTTTACAGGCTTGAATTCCAGCTTTGTCAGAACTACCATGATGAAAGTGCCTGAATGTCTGATGCAAGAGCAGTTCCCAAATGGCAGCTCTACCTTGTTAACCACATCTTAACATAAACCCCTCTGCTTATCTGTCTCAGAGAATACTGCAATCCCCATGCCTAGTCTCCTCTGCTGCTCACTATGCTTATTTTGACTTGCTCTCATCTCACCTTCTGCTGCCCTGTGCTTAAACAAAATGAGCTAGAAAAGATGTTGACCTGCAGCAGTCACAGGTTTCATAACGAGGGTGTGCTCCAGGCCCAGGTAGTTTTCCAAGTTTCTGGCTTTCTGAGGCTCTGTGCTAATCAGTGACAGGATGTCTCAAGGGGTTATAGAAGCCTGGGCTTGCATGACAACACAGAAGGAAAATGTCTGCCTTCTAGCTTAAAAGGCTGTGGAAGCTGTCTTTGTTATTTGAGATAATTACAGAATCAGTCCTACTTTCATGTATCTTCTTGCAAACAGTCAACAGAGCTTTCAGCTGCTTTTGTCCATTCATTTTCTGTGTATGATTGCTGGGTTTGATAGCACTGTGGGTCACACTTTGCCCTTACCTACTTATGCACTCATTTCAGGTGTAACGAAAAGCTGAGTGGAATTTAATCAGACTTTCTTTTTTCCATCTCTTCCCTCCCTCCTTCTCATTCTCCCCCATTTTTTTGTTGCCTAAATATGAGGGGTGTAACAACACAAAAATCCCACTACCTGCCTTCTCTCTGGGTTTTTCACCAAGTATCTCCATATTTATTTCTATTAATGCTTCACTTAGAAAGCTTGACGTCTTCCCTTCCAGGAAGCAAGTGGTTAAAATTCAATTTGAAATAAGAGTTCCCAGAAGTTTCATTTACCTCAGTAATTTCTGCTTAGGGAGAGAGGAAAAAAAAACAAGTACCTAAATCCCCATGGCTTTCTGTTAGTTTCTCTTTGCAGCTGACATTGCATTTATTGATATATTTTAATTCAAGCATGAAAAAATAGTTAAATATCAATAACTCCATTATCCAGAGGACTGACAAAGGAAATAATGGAGCAATTAAACAACACACTGGAACAGGCTCGTTACACAAATATAGCCACCATTTTACTGGCAGCAGCAACTTTATTAAAACCAGGCTTAGTATCACGCAGAAGGAGGGAAAGAAAAGGGAGGAGAGCTGGGAAAGTGAGAAAGGGAATGCAGTAATACGTTGTGGGACACTTTCCAGGTTGGGAAAGAACCAGGTATTAAAGTTTTTTTGTTGATCTCCTGTTAGAGAGCCAGTGCCAGCAGAGAACTCTGTTGAACTTCCCTTACATGATCAAGGAGCTTTTCAGTATACATTTAAGTAACTTTGTAAAAGAAATAAATAATTTTGATTCAACAGCAGAGTAACTTCTGCAAAATGCTGACTGGAAAATAGGATATTGTGCTCCAATTTAGGATTTTAAGTGTTCCTATAATTCTCCAAATGACAAAGGAACTGGTCAACTCCCCCCGCCAGGCATTTACCTAAGTACGTCTCCAGATGCACCAGCATCCTTTCTTAAGCTAGCACAGTGAGATCACTTTTCTACATCTATCCTAGATTTTCAACAAAAATTTTATTGTTCTGCTAAGCAGTAAGTAACTAGCTATTTGTACACACTCGTTGCTCATTTCACAGCTCTTCTGTTTTCCTGCTTGAAGTAAGTGGCATTTATAACAAGAAAGATCACGTTCTCTAGGCTAAGAATAACCCTTCTGAATCTGCAAGCAGATGTCTTGAAGTGACTAGATTCTCCTGGGGAATCTATTTCTACCAGAAACAGCAAATCTGCCTCAGTTTGAGCCTTTCAAACTCAAGTAAATATCTCACCGTCTTCATAGGTTATTGTGCCCAAGTCATACTTGTAGCCACAGTTTCCCACACAGTGAAGATCTTCCACCGCACCTCTTGCCAGTCTGTGAAAAGACATTTTTTAGCATCAACTCGTTTATTAGGTTCGTATCATCTGACATAGTTTACCGGATGCTACAAAGCAACCTCACCTCTCCCTTTCCAGTCTGTACAGGATTAATCCATGCAACATTTAATGTTAATTTGTAGTAAGAAATCTCTACCATACGTAGGTTGGAACCATTTTAATTTCAGAGAGTAATTATGCAGCCAGCATAAAAATGCATGAGTCAGAAGTAAGAAATGTGGCTCAGAGAGCAGGCCCAGCAGGTCAGCAGTACCCTGCACTGGGAGAGCCCAGTGCTGGTAGGAGCACCCTCAGAACAGACAGGTGCTCTTTATGTCATGCGTGACTGAGGTGGAAGATGCACTTCTGTGATGGCAATGGCAGTCATGTCCTGGCACTTTCAAGATGCTTTCTGAACATTAAGGATCAGTTCTGGCCTTACTTTCCTCTGTGATCTCTGAAAATACGAGAAGCAAAATGCCAATACAACAACACAGCTAAAGCATGAGGCAAAGACAGGGAGTTACAGCAGAGACACCCTGCTCATCACCACACTAAGTGCCTCCAACACTGAGTTGTCTCATTCAGGGTCAGCAGGATAAATAAGGTCTTACAAGCAAAGGGAGAAGCAACAAAACTTTGCCATACTTCGTACTTCCCTGCAGCCCTGTGGAGGTCTACAGTTCCAGCAGCACTTCCTCTCACCCTAGGGGGACAGGAAACCTATCTGGCTTCAGAATTAAATGCTAAGAAACTACAAATTATGCATTCATGGGAATCAGCCTCACTCTGAGCATTCAACTGTTTCGCATACCACAGATTCTAGCTGGGAGATCCTATCAGTTTTCTATTATCAAAATTTTTCTTAAAGCCCTGGTAAAACTCTGCTCTAAAATGCACCAAGGTGCAAAGAAAAAAAAAAAATTAGGGCAAGTGGAAATAAAAGACAATGGTGGTCTGCCAGAATCACCCCTGCTTGGACCAACAGAGTAAATCCTGTGGCAAAGCATAGGGATCATGGAATCATGGAATTGCCAGAGTTGGAAGGGACCTCTATAGAGATCATCCTGTTCAACTCCCCCACCAAAGCAGAATCCCCTGGAACACATCACTCAGGACTGCATCCAGGTGGGTCTTGAATATCTCTAGAGAAGGGAACTCCACAACCTCCCTGGGCAGCCTTTTCCAGTGCTCTGTCACCCTCATAGTAAAATGTTTCCTTATATCTAAATGGAACTTCCTATGTTCCTATGCCTGTTGCACCTTGTCCTGTTACTGGGGACTACTGGATGGCCATAGGACACAGTGCTGTAACAGCTGGAGATGCCAAATGATCTCTTAGGAGCATTATCAGCTGGGTGCAGATGGCCCTCATCCAACCACAACTCCTGAAAGCAAAGTTAAAACAGACCGTGTCCATGTGGCTCAGTGGAAGGTTAAACAGAAGGGAGGTGGTAATGGTAATGACTGGAAATTTATGGAGCACTAATGGCTTGGGAACAAAGATAAAGAGGCTTGGGTGACAGCATATGAACAATTAATTTCATAAAAGAACAAGGACAGAATTGAGTGGATGAAAGGAGGGTGGATCAAAAGGACTCAGGCTGGTTTGTGATCTATCAATACACAGCATCTGCAGACATACCACCAGTTGAGATCACCAAGAGGTGAAGTGGTGGAGCTAAGAACATCTTAATAATTAAGATGTTAGAATATTGCAAACAGAAAGTGTGAAGTTGATCTAGAGTCTAGCTCATCTCCAGACTGTATTGGTTTTTGTGGATTACAATATATATTGTGCCCTAAGAGATGTTTAATCAGCTCTTTTGTTCAAATAATGATTTAAACCCTGTTCTGTCACCACTTATCAACCTCTGTACAGGATTGATTCTGTAGGCTGCTTTACATGGGAGAGAATCCTGGGGATACCAACTACACAGGTTATCTTCTTGGAGGTCCAGCTTTCTTATTAGAAAACAGAACGAGGAAACAAAAATCCATGCTGCACCCAGTATTGATGTGCGGTTCTATGCCCAGCTCTTTAGCTACGTGTCTGACCCCCCAGCAAGATCCTTGGACCAGATTTTGTGCAGGAAAACAGAATTAATACTTTGCGTCTAGATCAAAGTTATAGCCCCTTATTTCCCGCGGGGCAAGGCAAACAGGTTTTTGCACACCAGGTAAGCTGCAGGAAACTCCTGTCTGAGTGCTCTAGGTGCACACTGATTATAAGGCAATGTGACTTAGGCTAACTTTCTTTCACTGCAGGCTG
Organism: Apus apus; assembly: GCF_020740795.1. NCBI lineage: Eukaryota > Metazoa > Chordata > Aves > Apodiformes > Apodidae > Apus > Apus apus. Next base: position 13,323,365 of record NC_067312.1, read on the forward strand.
AGCTTACACAAGTTTGTATATTGGAAAAGCAATGTTTATAAGGTTGACAACACAATCTGAACTAGTATAAAAAAGGATAGCTAAACCCCTGCTACTACAATGGCCAAAGCGCAGTTTTAAAAATTGGTCTCTCATATTACACAACAGAGTCCTTGAAGTGACAAAGAGAAGATGCTGCCTCTTGCAAACCTTGTTCAACACAGCAGAGGATAAGGTGTTCGGCAACAAGTAGAAATGGCAAAGCTGACATTTATTTTGCACAAACTGGTAAACTCCAGAATAACTCTAGCTTCTCTTTATGGGTCACAGTACACTATTTCTTCTAAAACAAAGCTTTTCTGGGGGATCAAGAATTGTATTGGGAATGGTTCCAAGCTGCATCAGGGGAGTCTTTGGCTGGATATTAGAAGGCATTACTTTATTGAGAGTGTGATCAAGCACTGAAACAGACTCCTAGAGAGGTGGCCAATGCCTTGATATTGTCAGTGTTCAAGAGGCATTTGGACAATGCCGTTAAAAACATGCTTTAACTTCTGGTCAGCCCTGAATTAGTCCAGCAGTTGGACTCCAATGACCTTGTAGGTCCCTTCCAAATTGAACTCTTCTGTTCTGTTCTGTTCTGTTCTGTTCTGATCCATTCCATCTTATTCCATTCCATTCCACATCACTGATTTCACAACCACATACACAACAAAAAGCAGTGTTGCTTGGCAGTCTAAGAAAAAGCATGTAAAATCCCTTTGATGTACAATATGCTTTTTCTCAGATTTCTTTCCAGCTTCTCATATCACTCCCACGAAAAATAAACCAAAGATGCTGAAAGCAGGAGAAATGCTACAGAGGAGCTGGTTTCCAATGGGCAGGAACAGATAGTTGTGAAATATTTGAGCACAATGTTGTCCAATACAATGCATTCCCGATTATGAACTGAGTTTTAGTTTCTCCACTAGGAATAATTAACAGCCAATCAACATATCCACAGAAAAGGTTTGTGTAGAAGTTACAGTATAATTAAAAAGCCCAGTTCTTGCCTGTTACCATTTGTATAGCCCTATCAGATTAAGCCTGCATGTGTGCTTTAGATCAGACAAAATAATTCAGACGTGTTATGTCTCATTCCTTCTGCTGTTGTATCATTCTGCTTTAGCTCAGCTCGAGGAACTTTAGCCCCACAGAGTGAAGGCTGCTTGCATTGCATAGGAGACTGTTCGGTGAGGTCCTCTTTTATTCTGGGAGGAAGCTCAGGGCATTGATCATGCACAATTCATACAGAGTAAGAAGGAGAAATGGGTGTGCATCACTCCCAGTGTGTGCAATTCGCTACTGCATCAGTGGTGTCTTTTGTGGAAAAGCCCACATGGTTCTTCCCTCATGCACCTGCTGAAGAAAACAAATGCACTTCTTTGGTGCCAAAATGTGGTAGTTGGACTGCATGTTGGTAGATGAAGATGTCCTTAGCCAAGACTTGCAAGCATCACACAGAAAACAAAGAGTACAGGAAAATCAGCAATTCAGATCTACTTGTTTCAGTGTTCTTTCCAGTCAAAGAGTCCTGCCACTTACCACAGATGACTGTAACTACAGCCCTCTGCACACAAGCAAGACTAATCTCATGCTTTGGTAAACTCTAGGACGCTTGGGCTGAAACAAGACCCAGAGTAATATGTTCATGCTGCAGGGTCAGAAGAAGGTCAGCTGGCATCAGCAGCATTTTAGGAACTGCTTTCTCTCAAGCTACAGCTGGGTCAGGCTCCACTGCCCTGCAGTTAGTGACACTTTGAGCATTCATTCAAGCAACACTCATTAAAAATAAGGAAAAGTGAGGGGAAGAGAGGAGAGATGGGAGAGCAAGTGAGAAGAACATAGCTAATTGTGATACAGTGGAAATTTCCTGCTGGCTTTAAGCCCAATGGCAGGGATAGTCCTAGTGTTCAGGAGAGGAAACAGGGGACAGCAGTAACAGGAGACAAATGCTATGAAAAAGGAATGGCAGCAATTGAGATAAATGTTTATTTTGGTATACTTGTGGCACTTACTACTTCAACTAAATAATCTTACCTTGAGGTTTTTGTGTAATGATGTAAGTCACGTATTGGGCTCTTTCCAGTAAGAGTTCAAATGCTTCCTGCTTGTAGGGTGCTGGAGGGTCAAAGAAAGATCTCCAGATTTAATCCAAATAAATTCAACAGTCTTAAGACAGTCTTGCAAAAAGCTTAGCTTTAGGGCAAATACTAGGATTTTTTATTTTTTTTTTTCCAGTTACATCCAATGTAACATTGCTGGGTTCCTCTGCCTGGAGCTACATCTATCAATATAACAAAAGTGGGTAGAAAGAAACTGTTTTGCAAGACTGACGCAATTACAAGGAATGTAAATAGATTCGCCTTTCTCTCTCCCAAAGATGTACAGCAGCTTATTTGCTATTTCCATTATCTTCCCAATTTTAGCCTTAAAGACATCACTAGAAGTACTCTAGAAAGCAGAATAACCTCTACTGACCTATATTACAGTCCTTGCAGGAAGTCTTGCACTGGTGCTCATGTCCTCCATCAGTGCACCGAAGCATCTTACTGCTCCACCTGCTGAGAGGCTCCATTTATAGAATTCACGCTGCAAAGATTTGTGGTGACTGAAATGGTGGATAGAGAGATCCAAGGGGAGGGCAAAACCTCAAAGTATCGCTGAAGTCCGCTGTTCTCCATCCTCCCTGACTGACTGCAGGCACAAGCATTCTGTAAACTTCACCTTGTTTTTCTTTAATTTAAGAGTCAAAATGGAAAGATATTTCCACAAATTCCAATGAAAGAGAAAAATCACTTAAAAGCCTCAAAAATAAAGTTTTCTGTTACAGCATGCTTTACCGTTTTTAAGAGAAATTAGAATAATCCAGTTAAATTTCTGCTAGATGACACATTAATTTTCATTCCATATTTAGGAAAAAACAAACTAGCTTGCTCAGTTCTGTACACAATATCTGAAGTATGTACAAAATTGTGGTGATATCTTTTTGATCAGAATGAAGGGCAGTGTCAGCCTTGTTTGGCTGCCTTGATGATTTCATTTTCCTTCTCAGGTGGACTTTTTGGGGATGATTTTAGCAATCAGATGTTTTAAAACTGTTCCATGCTTAGATATGTATAATTATCACCATTTGTCGTTCTTCTTTCCTGAGAAAAAGAATAAACTACTGCCTGGAGCAAATAAAGATCTTAAAAAGTTCAAGAAATGCCAAGAGCAGTGAACCTGACAACATGTTGCTTAATATTTTAATAGAATACAGTTCTAAAAAATAACATCAGTTGAAAGTGTGACTTAATTGACATATATGCAACTATTTAGTTCCCTGTGATCTAAGACTTCATGCCAAGAAGAACCTTAAGGGTAATTTTATCTAATCCTGTCTATGACTTTAAAGTCCACTTTTACTTAGCTGTTCCAGCCAGTTACGTTTGTTACAGTCAAGTTACATTTCTTCTCACAGATTGCTTGCAGGCAGAACATAGGGAGATCTTGCAGACTATAATGCTGGCATCCCAATCTCACAAACCAGGCCACAGGATGCAGTGTGATGGATGCACCTTCTGATCTGAGCCAAGCTGCAGGGTGTGGTGGAAGGGAGGAAGCAAGCTGTACTACCTGCATATTTCTGGTCCCCTGGGTTAGGCACAGCAGATGGGCAGCTCATAACCAAGTGAAAAGGGAGGGGAGAGCAATGCAGCACTACAGCTGCAAGAGAAGAGGAGTGGGAAACACTGAATTGCATCTACACCTTAAAAGCAGGAGCTGCTTTCCTGGGAGAGTCTCTACACAGCAGCTGATGACATCCTCCTTTCATACCATAAGTAAGAAAGAAACAATGTGTGTCAAATGATGGCTTCATACTGCCAACTATCTGTGCCCATTAAAAACCAAGATTACCTACCCCAGTCACACATAACCATGGTCTGCATATGGGGGCTCTCAGTTACTCTAACACATGACAAGAAAGCATGGACTGCATGCATGTGCATGCTATGCCAGAGAAGAAAACGGCACAATTTTTTTCCTTCTCTTTTTCTTTTTCGTTCCTTTTTTTTCCCCCACTCCCCATAAAGTATGAAACCAACTGAAAGCAGTCTACTGATGCAGACACAGAACCAGTGACACTGGGAATAAACCCATGTCATGTAATTTGAACACAACTAGAAGATAAAATTTTACAGATTGAATAATTAGCAGAAATTTCCACTTTTTTTTTTTTTTTTTTTTTTTTCCCAGAGGAAGTAGCATAGGTAATATGCTTAAGGCAGAGATGCATGTTCCTAGACATTTGTGCAGAACCTGGTGTATCTGGGGAGCTTCACAACATGGTAAGAAAGTGCAATTTGGTGAGGAGGAATGTGGCACATTATTGTTGGTTGTTCATTGTTTATTTCTGTTTATTCATTCTAGGAAGGTACACGTGGGCAAACAGAGTTCTGGGTAAAATAAAACAACTCAAAATACTGCCTTTGTAGTCATAATCTATAGTGATCTCTGCATGAGAATGGAAATCTATCCGTTGCAGATAGATACTGCAGGTAGATACTGCAATTTCTAGCCCTTTATACAAATTGCAAAAGTACTATTCTCAGTCTATCTGCTGATGTTTCATTCTAAGAATCTTGTTTGTCCTTCTCAGAAAGGATTACTATTCTTGTTACATTGGTCTTTAAATTCTCCCTTGTAAAGCATAATATTGGAAAATTTTTATGACAATTGATCAAATTGGAAGTCTTTAGAATGGTAAAATGACTACCGCTTATTTCAAAGTTATTTTTGTAATTGCTCCAACCAAATTAATTTCAATCAGTTGAACCATACCTTATTCACCTAGCGCAGCAAATGCTGTTTAGTTTCACATTGATATTGAACAGTAATGTAATTTCTGCAATAACTGATTTTTCTCTATTTAATTCCTCAAGGCATATATAAAAATATTTTAAACTACCAATTCATACCACCAGAGGGCAAAGTAATAAGGTTAATTTTACAAGGCACATTAGGCTGAAACACTGCACTCTGAATGAAATTCTCTTGCATATTAAAAACCCTTTACAAAACTCAAAATTTATTAACTCATTTATTCAACATTTTCATCATTTTAATTTTCATAGAAAAACAAGAAGTTGTATAGCCCTTCAATATACCAAAGGGGTGGGGGGGGAGGGGTGTGACTAGGAGCGGAAACACCACAGGAACAAGGAAAAACCACAATACATGAAAAAAGGCATTTTGGAGAACATGATAAAAATATAATACCACATCAGTAACAGGTTCCCATCATTCCAACTCACTGAATTTGTACTCTGAGGATGGAGTGGGATGCTGGAGGTCTAGAAGGAGAAGGAGCTATGATTCTCTTGTATTTTTCCAGGCACAGAAAGTTGCTCAACAATCAGGGGAAAATTTCAGCTAATTTCAAACTGTTGATGTGCAACCATCAGGTATACAGCACATAATGCCTTTTCTCCTGCCGACAAGAAATTTATATACAGAATCTGTTCCAGCCATATATATGGAAATACTGCCTTGTAGAAGAAGCCCAAAACTGTGTTTATTGTAGAACTGACTCTTCAGTTAAACCTGAGGAAGCTGATATTTAACTGATTAAATTACTGGTCAAAATGGGAAGGAGAGAACTACATAGAATTTGATAGGTAAAAAAATGAGACCATTTCAGAGATCATGCTGTTATCAGAGTAACTGGCTTTCCACATTAGGTTTTACATGAAACTCAGAATTGATTTGAAGGGAAATGTCATTTGGAGGCATGCTTGTAAGAGGATTCTTCTGAAGAAGACAGAATTACCACAATCCATAAAAGAGAATTTTATGCAGAACCAGTATCTAGACAGTCTTGAAACCCATTTAAGATCATCCAAGTTGAATGAGAAAAGGAAGACATTTACCTCAAAACCCATGACAGTAGGAAATTCTAGGCTTTTTACACTGAAAACACAGTGGTACCCACTCAAGGAAAAAAAAGCCCCACATAGAGTTTTTCAAAGTCTGAGACTGTTTAGTTCCAAAAGGAACTGATGGCTTTCCCACACATGAAAAGTATTGTGGAAATGAAACTCTCCCTGGTTTCAGTATGGTAACATTTATACTAATATAATTAAGAAGGCTCAAAGACCCTGCTGGGATCCCTCACTGAAACTTAAGAGACTAATTTGTGGGTATGCCATATAAGACACAGGAACAGTGTGTTATCAACAAAGATGGAAGGCACATTCCATTTGTGGGTTCACAGGGTTCCCAAATCCTGGTAAAATCATCTACATTTTATAAACATCAGATATAGTAAGTGTTCATGTTTAAGCTGGGTTATGTTTAGAGCGTTGCACTTTATGATCTGAAACTGTCTTTTGCACAAGCTGAATTCACATCCATCCAGAGGTTCTGCTTAGCCATTAGTTATAATATGGGCACACTGTATATTCCAGACATTTGGAGGGGCAGCAGAAGGTGCATTCAGCTTTTAGAGGGGTCATCTGACACACAGAACCTACCTAGGTTTCAACAGATTTTTACAAAGCTTGCACACACTAAGACCATGTTCAAGCAAGGCTTGCAAGTAGTCTGCACTGCCATGTCCAGAGAACACATCTACCACTGGATAGCTAAGAGCAGCAGAGCAAGCAAAACTTGTTGCAAAACAAGGGTGAATCTGACTCCAAGCTTATTTCAGATTGTGGTTCAGTTCAGCAAAATTCTATGGCCATGAAAGAATGCATGATGAGGCAGGGAGAAAAGAGGAAAGTGATTTAGAAACCTGTGGTCTAGCTGGAAATCCACCACTGTTTCATATTTGAGTACTGAGGCCAGGGTCAAAATAGAGACAAGATGCATCTTTGGGACAGACTGCAATGAGAAACTGCTGACACATCCAACTTTTTCTCTAGTTTTAATCAGTTACCAGCTAGTGATGGTTTCATTAGCAGTGCAGTGGCCTTTGCAGCAACCAAGTTCTTTGCCCTGGACAAAGAACATTACCTATAGTAATTCTCAAATGCAAACCCAAGACAATCAACGGCAATACACAGAGTGTTATGAAAGGGCAGAATTGTCATAGATGGTGCTTAAAAAGAACACTGAAGGCCAAAGGGCCTGAAGCATTATGCTTTGGTTTCTATCATGTTAAAAAGCTTGCAGTGCTCTCTTACCTCTTGGGTGCAGTATTAGCCAGCTGAACTAGACTGGAATTCTGTTACAACACAATAAAGCAGAATAGATGCCCTGTCCAAGAGCTGTGGAATTTGCGTTAGTCAAGTTTGACAGTAGCTGCTTTTTATTATTTTATAAATTTTTTGGAGGAGAAAACTGTAATGCTATTTACAGTTTCTTAATCTGAAGCTCTCTGTTTTCCTAAAGTATGCATTAGGTTTCCTATAGCCCAGACACCTAGGGCTAAGTAAAGATACACATCGTAGAACACTCATTCATAAAAGGGGTCTGGACCTTACATCATAGTCTCTTCTTTCCATAGAAACAGTCCCTCCTGAATGGAAAACTTAATGAGAAAATTTTTCATTTGGATTCACTAGATATAAACAAGGACACAATTCTGTCACATATAAGTGCAGTTCTCAAAACTCAACTTTGCAGTAGTTTAAGAGTTCAAGTTGCAACACTCATATGAACAGAGAAGAGTGCCACCAAGACAGATCACATGTTAGTAACAGAAAGATTGTGGGGAGAGCAAGAAAGGAAAAATAACCTACTCTTAGAGCCATATGCAAACACTGTCTGTTTGTGGCTCCCAGTTTAGAAATTTCCCAGACACTGAATTAACTGTCATCTATATAGTACTGACCTGAGGTGAGCTATGCATGTCCCACAGCAGTTAGGACAACTGCTTAGGTAGCTCAAGCTTGAGTTTATGCACCTCTCTGGAATATACTTCAAACCAGAGGAAAATTCAGAAAAAAAGGTAAGTAATGAACCAGGAATTCAAACAGCAAGACCAGGAATACACACAATCTCAGCTGATTTTTCACTTAGGAAATTAGTTCTTAAAAACAATTATATTGGATTTTGAAATCATGTTTCTATAATAAATAAATAAATAATAAACTAGGAGCCCTTGCCAGCTTCTTCTCTTCAAAATTACTCTTTTAAATCTAGCAAAACCCTCTACCTGCAGCCCTAAGTATGAGTTAATGCAGATTTTAACTCCTTTATGTGAAGTACCAGTTGGTATTTAAGTCTCTTGGCATTGCTTATCCTCCCAGTCACGTCTTGTAGTCTTGACAGAAAAGCCACAACTCTCAGGTGCCTGATGCTAAAGCTATTTGACTAAGAATTTAAGAACTGCCTGTTTAAGGCTCTAGTATGCTGTCAATTTAGCTTAATTAAATTTGGACAAACTGACTGTAGCTATTCCTTCTCAAATTTCTTTCCTAGTCCTAGTGTTAGAACTTCATGACACAAAGTTGTACTGTTGTAATCATTAATTACTTGACTGAAAAAGGAATTGTAAAGAGATGATGCTCAATGACCTCTAGGCAAAGATATCTTTACATGGAATCTGTGGCATAGGCCAGCTCTCTAGACAGCATTTTACATAAAGAAAAGAGTGGAGGAAAGGAAAAACTATCAAGCTCATTGCTCCTTCTAAAATAACACATTTTCTAGCAGGACCTGTCTGATATAATAGCTTTGAGCTCTGCAGTATAATGTGCATATCAGTTTGTTATTTTTCATTAGCATACAACAGCAGCAAGCCTCAGCACTTGATATTCCAGGTAGCATTGCTCTCTCTGCCTGCAAGCTCAGAAGCTTTTCTTAAAAATGTTTCCAGCACAGTCACATTTTGACAATAAAGTACAAACTATCAGATTCCCCCGTCTTCAAATTAGTTTTGCAAACATTTCACTATTTAATATGTTAAGTGATAAATTGCTGATAAATAAATGATAAATGGAAGCCCAAATTATGTGTTTTATAGAAGTTAATATGACAAAATCTAGCAGAGGGTTTCAAAGGTATTTTTTATACCAAATGGAATAACAGTGTGTTAAAGACAACAAACAATCCCTGCAGGGTTTGCAGCCCCTGCACTGTACTTTGTTAAGTACATAGTTTCTGAGGAGTTAGGCTATATCCAAAACAAAACAAGCACGATACAAAATCTTATTTCAGTTTTGATTTTCTAAATAACATAGTTAAAGAAATGCTTTACACCTTCCAGTTTTAAATTTTCATCAATGCCTGAATTAGCTCTGAGAAATCATACAGTGACAATAATGTCAAAAACTAGGAGAGTAGATGTGACCAACATAACAGATCCTTTTGCTGGTCTGGAATAAGGTGGACAAGAAATGTGTTGCTCCTATTTAATATTCTTGCTTCATTTTCCTTCTGTAATCTTAATGTTTTCTCAGCTTAGTCCTTAATTAGTCTTTAGAAAAACTCATCACCAATTTGGGCCTCAGGCTCTGACACAGACATAGACACAGTAGAGAGCTATTTGGTTAACCTCTTTACAGGGGAACAAGGCTCTCCAGCTTCCTCTCATGGACAGGTAGTACAAAATCTTCTTTGGTGCCACAGCAAGGATTTGTGATCTGACAACTGAATTCTGAGTATACAGATTCTGTCCCTGAGCTATTCTAGGCTACCTGAGCAGAACACTAGACCGCTGCCTTGAAGAACTGCTGGGATCTTGCTGCAAAATCACTTTCACTGCTGAGCATTACAGCACAATCTGTTAGTATCAAATAATTATTTCATTTCTTTACTTATAAGTGAAAATGCACACTCTAGCAGCCATTTAAAGGTTTAAACATTCAGGTCACCACCTCAATAACCACTGGAAAAACTTCTTAGCGACACCTCCTGTCACTATGGTATGGTGTTCCAGGAACACTGAATGGATAACTGTCCCATGTAACAGGACAGCACTTTTTCTGTGGTGGCAAGAGATTTCACTTTCATAGCATAAAGGAAACAGGTACCTATAACTTGAAAAAAAAGAATTATGTAAAATGTAACAGAAGAGGACATAGAGTGTGTATGAGAGTGAGGGAGAGGGCAAAAGTACAGAACAGAGTTGCCTGAGGTCCCAGAATTTCTAAGGTCAATGCTGCTTGAAGACTCACGATGTGTGGTAGCCCATGGCTAGTTTTTTAATGGATTTTGGATTAAGAACCTAGAAGAAAGAGATGTTGAGCTTTAACGAGGCTTATCCACATGTCCAAGCCTACTTACTGCATATGCTAATTTTAATGCTTGGATTTCATAGAATCATAGAATGTCTTGGGTTGGAAGGACCTCTAAAGGTCATCCAGTCCAACCCTCCTAGAATAAGCAGGGACATTTCACACTAGAACAGATTGCTCAGAGCCCCATCAAGCATGACCTTGAATGTCTCCAGTGATGGGGCCTCCACCATCTCTCCAGGGAACACCTCCCAGTGATCCATCACCTTCCTATTAAAGAACTTTTTCCTAATGTCCAACCTAAATCTACCCTTTTCTAACTTAAAACCATTACCTCTTGTCCTACTGTTACATGCCCTTGTGAACAGCTCTTCCCTAGCCTTCTTATAGGCTCCTTTCAGGTATTGGAAAGTCACTATAAGGTCCCTCTGGAGCCTTCCCTTCTTCAGGCTGAACAACCCCAACTCCCTCAGCCTGTCTTCATAAGAGAGGTGCTCCAGCCCTCTGATCATTTTTGTGGCCCTCCTCTGGACATGCTCCAGCGGGTCCACATCCTTCTTGCATTGAGGGCTCCAGAGCTGGACACAGCACTCCAGGTGAGGTTTCACCGTGGCAGAGTAGAGGGGCAGAATCACCTCTTTCAATTTGCTGGCCACACTTCTTCTGATGCAGCCCAAGATGGAGTTGGCCTTCTGGGCTGCAATTGCACATTGTTGGCTCATGTCCAGCTTTTGATCCACTAGTTCCCCCAGGTCCTTTTCCACAGGGCTGCTCTCTAGCATGTCTTCCCCCAGCCTGTGTTGGTATCTCTGGTTGCCCTGGCCCAGGTGCAGACTCTGCACGTATTTCTCATTCAGAGTAATGAGATTAAGAAGCTATTACAAAGATGTTGCAAATGCTCCACCTGACCAAGCAGCATATATTCTCACAGTTTTTGTATCTCCATTTATAAACATTTTAATGACAGTTGTTTTACTGTGCCAGCAAGAGTCATATACCTTTTTCAGTTGCAAATTACAGCCTTAAGTTCACTTGTGCTTGCTTAAATTCCACAGCAAATAGGAAAGTACAGAGAGAGAATGGAAATACTTCTATAGATGCTAATAAAATTTATAATTAGATGTAGATTACAGTTAGCACTCAGACATCTTGACACCATCCACTGCACAAACAAAAGCATGTGCTGGACTCCACAAGTTAACAGAGCTGAGAAGCAGCCTAAATACCAAACAGCATGAATTTGCATTTAAAGTTCAAAGCATAGCCATGCTGTGAATGTGTATTAGGGAAAGACTCTAAACCAGCGAAGAAAGGCAGAAAAATTCCACCAATTTTACCTTCTACTTACCAGGAGGTAAGTCTGAGAGATATTGTATAGGAAAACACAGTCTTTCCTTGTTGGGTTTTTGTTTGTCATGCACAGATGGATCCCACATAATTAATATGTCATCTAGTACACTGAACAGCAAAATTATATCAAAATTCTGCTATGTTAAAGACACCTAGTAGGGTCACATTTGCATTATCCCTCTCCATCAATGTCATCCTGAGATGTGCTCTGTTGCTACAACTTGTTTGTGCCATTGCTCAACTATTAGTAATGGAAATAATTCTGCTTTTCTAGTATACTGCAAAGTAACTAAAGTCTTATGTACATTTAAATAGGTTATTTTAGACACTATGAGCCCCCATTCATCTTAGTATGTTTTAAGTAAATAGCAAAATGAATTAAGCATTAGATTCACTTTCCTGTCACTGGGGTCTCTATACACATGACCAAAGCAGAAACTTCTCTATGGTTGGAAATATATCAAAGCCTGGGTTTCAACACAGAGGAGGGACCAGGATAATGTACTGCTTCCAGAAGTTCTGGCAAAGCAGCACTCCACAAGCTGCAGTGCATAGATCTTCTAGGTACTAAACAACTTCTACCTCAACCCTACCCAGGCACAGCTTTTGGCTACATAATGTGGTCAGCACTACCCAGCCTTCACTACTTAAACGGCACCTCTTCCTCAGTGAAGGACCTTCTCTCACTGAGGTATTATTCTTCCTTCTCTGACCTGTTTGGTCAGATCCTTTACTGCACTTGGATTCTGGCGGGTCCGCTAGTTTCCCCACCTTCTCTGTGGCTGACTTTCAGTCCTGCTTTTCCTCCCTCCCAAGTCTTTAGATGATAAGGCTGCAATTACACTGATCTACGCTGGTGATCCAGCACAGCTAAGCTACTAGAATAATGTTGCTCTCTTCCATCAAATGCAAGATGACTAAGACAAGCCAGAAGCTGAAGAAAAAAGAGCTTATTATAAAAACACACTATCAAAGTGAAACACCTTCAAAATCAACAGAAGAACTCTTATTTAGAGGAATGTAAAAGGTAGTATTCCAAGGCATAGGTGTGAATTCAGTTGGCTGTACTAATATTTTAAACTAAATATCAAGTTTGTTAGCAGCATTGAAGCACTGTAAGATCAAGACCTTCAGAAAGGGATTAGAATTAATGTAAACTAAACCTCAGGAAAAAATCAAAGTGCTCTACATTTCCTCTTCCTACAGAACAACCATCAGAAACTGGTGGCTTAGAATATTTTTTACTGGCCTCAGACAGAAATCAGAGGCTTTAGTTCTTTTATGAACATATGGTTTACTTTTGTTGTCAAATCGTCCTTGCTGCTCATATGACCATTTGCATACATAAATACCATCATTATAAAATATTATTCAGGCCACATGCAGATTCAACTGTAGAAACAGCTGTGGTATTTGCAGGTACAAACACATACAGTGACAACACAAAGGCTTTTGCATAAACGATAAGGATCTATTTTCCAAATGCTGCCTAGCCAGCCAGATCACTTTCCCTTGTTTCTAATGTTCTCTCAGTTGATGTGGGCTACACACCTTCCATTTCCTCTTCTGCTTTCACTGCTAAGTTAAATAATACAAAACATAAACCTCAGTCTGGAGTTGACTGTACCTCAGGTTTGACAGGAGAGCTTCGTTGCTGACCTTCCTGCCTATGCCTTAGGGACACTCTATCCATTATGCTTCTGACTTCTGCACTGAGTCAGCAGGATGGCTCTTTTATCAATCAAGTACTTCTAAACAGCCAGTTCCCTCTGTGGCAGCTTGTGGATCATCTCTGCCTGTGAATGGTTTGCAACAGCCCAAAGTTCAGTGGTCATGCAGCAAGCCAGGTAATATACAGACCCTTTGCTCCATTCAGAAGGCATAGAGGCTGGCTGTAATTAGCCAGTTGAAAATTTCTTTGCTAAGCATGACCGAACACACAGAAGTACAGGGCAAACAACATTATAGTGATGCCATTAGTTTGCAGAAGAATATCCTACCTTACATTTGAGAGGCACAGCTTTCTGCTCCCAGTGACGATTGTGTGAGCTCTTAAATGAAAGCTATTTCTCAAATCACATGTGGCATTGTTTCCACCTCTCTTGTAGGCTTCTTCTCTCATAACAGAGCTCCCTCAGTTGTTCATGCCTCTGATACCTGGACTGAACTGCTTCAGGTGATTCTGTACTGAATGCATTTTAAAACACTAAAGAGATAAATCCCCAAAGGAGATGACTGAATATTTACTAGGTGAGGGTTTGTAACAAGCAGAAGTTGTACCAATTTTTCAACTGGTTGTGCCTGTTAGAAGGATTTCCTCTCTGCTTCCACATTGAAGTTCTGCTCTATACAGTTTTAAAGACTGTCTGAAGAGATCACGTATCTGTCACTGACCTACAAGAAAATTAAGGTCAGATGGTACCTTAAGATACCTCATTTTCTATTCAGACACAAAAGGTTGCTGTTATCTATTCTCCACTTACAATACAAGCTTCTAAATTGGCTAAAAGGTTTTGTTGATATCCCAACTCAGTGAAAGACTTCTCTTCTTTTTTTTTTTTTTTTTTTCCTTCCTCAAGAGACCATATTTTGCAGATACTGGGACAGGAACTGGTTTTGGGAAGACTGATATCTTATTTTGACCTTAGAAAAAGGCAAATACATGTGTGGTACATTTAGATTTCTGTACCTTTTATTGAAACAAGGAAAAAACCTACATTTTCTAAAACTATTAAGCAAAGTTAGTCTCAAATTAGAGGCTGGTAATCGTTTTATAAGTAGTGGAAATTACTTCAATTACATACACTTTAGGATCTTGGAGAAACTGTGTTCCAGTGCACAGTATTCCAGCAGACTGTTTTTATTACTATGCCTGACATTCTATTGCAGATCTAGGTGCCTACTGTTTAATTAAAATTATGATTAATTTCTTTAAAAGACTCCTATGAATTTTCAGTACTGAGCACATAGAGGAAAAAAGAAACATCTGCACACATAAAACCACATGCTATCCTGACCATATCTGACAATCTGAATTTTGGTACCTCACTCTTCATAACAGGAACACCTGGAAAACCTAAACTGTCTCCTTTAGTCATAAAGCATCTTGAATCAGTTTTGAGCGATGCCTGCTAGCTGTCACATGGAGCAGCATGGATCCCCTCAGTCAAAGTGAGCAAACTAATGGAAAGAGAGCCCTGATGGGGAGCATTTGCTTGTAAATGACTGTCTGGAGCACAGGGTAACACCAGGACTTACCTTTAAAAATGAGCACTATTTAGTCTGTATAACATGCACATATATGTAGGCAAGATCAAAATTATGATTCAGCTGTCTGTCATTGACTGGTTAGCTAGTTACAGTTCAGAAGACTTTATAAAGTCAGTGATGCAATCATCTTTGGCACAACAGATAAAAACATCTTCTGTCTACCCGTTACAGGCTGTTTAAATTTGGCAAGGGCTTGAGAGGGTATTCAATGTAGAAACAGAAGAGATGTCATCTCTGCTCTCCTTTACTGCATCTCATCCTGCTGACTCAATTCCAACCTCTGTACTTTCATTTGCAAACTATGTACAAACATCCCAAGATTTTTAAGGCCAAAGAGACTGTTCCATATTCCATATTCTTCCATCCTTCATCATGAATGTCACTGAAGTCATGTATCATAATAATGCTTAGTTGGGAGCTAACCAGGGAAACAGAAGTGCAAAGTTGTTTGGTTTTTTTTTTCTTCCTGTGCTCTAACTCAAGAAGTTTTAATGAAGATGCCTGCATTTCTATAGAAACTTCTTTCCACATTTATTATTTTTTTTTCTGTGGGGGAGAGACAAGGGAGAAGGAAAAAGATAAAACAAAATATGGAATTTTAAGTTATGCATACCTTGTATCTCCCTATTTTTTATACTTCAGAGGTAATAAAAAAACTTACAGTTTGGTGGGATTTAAGGCATCAGTATCAAGTTATAATGTTTTATGAGGAAGTCTTAGTACTCTATCATAGATTCTACATTTTTTTTGTGCTATTGAAAATACTCTGGTTTATATCTAGTGATGTTAACAACGATTTAGCAAACCCAACTAGAATACAATAGCACCTAAAAGTTAATCCCACTCAGTAAATCGTTGAACATTCATTACAGATTATATCACTACTATAGTAACTTACAAAACAGAGGCAAAAAATTCTAAGAAAAGCTGTTGAAATAAATAAATAAAAGCCGATACGCTTAAAGCACTCCTCAGGGCTTAATTATCTCAAGTTGAGACTGATGAACGAGGATCTGAGAAATTCCAAAAAGCAGCTCAAGCAATAAACACTGTAGAACACTTTGTAAATGATTCAAACAACCACTTAGTCAGGTCCTGACTCCCAGTCCCGATCTCTCACCGCCTGTGCCTCCAGGGGCTGGCTGGGATCTGCAGGTTCAATGTTTACCAACTCGTGGGGGGACGGGAGGAAATGTCGTATATCACTCATCAAAAGCAAACAACTTCAAATAACCAAGCAACACTGCCAGGCTCTTCGGCATTACCTATATACAGGAGCCAAAGCTTTTGTACGGTGTCCTTGATTTCAATGGAACTAAGCCGATTTACACCAATAATTTTGCCTGATACCGCTTTTGTAAAGCTAGAAAAGAAAAAATTGAAAGTTTCCACTAGCCAGTTCCAGATTTTCTTCCCTGATCACTATGGAAGAAAGGAATATATGTTTCTTTTTCCATGCTGTCTTTGTAAGTGCATTCTCAAACAATCTGAAGAGGATGAAAGATGACAAAAGAGACAACACTGGTAGAAAAACCTAACAATAAACTGGTGTCTACAATCAAGTTGGAGAGTGTTTAGTTTGCCCTGCAGTTCAGTGTGCCAGGGCAGAGTGTTATTAGAAATTTATTTATTTATTTATTTATTTATATATGGTATTAGTCTGTATTCCCACCTGGTGGGACTTACTGATCACAACACTGTCTTCCTTCAATATGAGATCTTCAGCACAACCCATTCAGATTGTTTTTTTCAGTAAATAATCATCAGAACCTGAGTTCACTCCTACTTTTTGCATCTGTGTCCCTTTTCCCTAAGGGTGTTAGATCTCTCATGCTCCAAATATCTCCATCCAGTCAGTAGTGAAACAAGCCTGTAAAACCAGCAGGCATGACAACTTCTCAATTAATCACTCATGAGATTGTTAACCTAAGTCAAGCGTTGGGAATGAGTCACTTCACAATGAAATAAAATGTTTACATGTCCATATTGTTTTCATTTTAGTTATATCTGCTGCTTTGTTTTGGTCCTTTTTGTTCTATGCTATAGAAGTAAAAACCACCAAATAGACACTCTCTTCAGACCTCCACTCAGAAATTAAATATACATTGTAGGAGCAACTGAAAAACTTTATTTTGCACTACAGGTCCAGATAACTTTTTTGCATTGATTTTTCAGCAGTAATAAAGTTTTGCTCACTCTTTTCAGAGCTTTCTTTGTCTCCTTTGAAATTTAGTGACTGCTCCCATATTGCCTCAAGTACTTGGAAAAATCTCACTTCCCATATGGAAAGATTGCCCTCTCAAAAAACACCTTAACTCTTACCTCTGTTTTCCCCAGAGTGGTAGGAGAAGAGCCATTTCTATTCTGGTTTGCAAAAGGAAACTGGCTTTTAGTCAGGAAGGGACTGGCATTTCCACACAAACCTGACTCCTCAGAAGAGCTGTATTGTTCACAGTTTCACACCTTGCAGGTGCAACGAGTCATAGGATAATATCAATCTAATATCAAAGAATATTAGAACTGGTGAATATATTTCCTTGCTGCCCTATATATTTGCCAATAATGTGTAAGCCTTTTCCTGCACGGCCTGTGAAAGTGCAGGGTAGCTGCTTCAATCACACACACACAACCCCCAGTGCCTCTTTGAAACTGCTGAGTCTGTTTGTCCTTCCCTTCATCAATGTATACCTCTTCGTTTCAAGTCTGCAGGAAACAGAACACTTAACCTCATGAAAGGTTTCTGCATTGCATCTCCTGCTTCTAAGTGGAAGACTATGGTGGCTCTTTAGTTTCAGGTCCCACAGCTCAACCCCCTCAGGCAGGCTGACAGCATTCTTTCCATCTGGAACCTTCAGAGCTTAGTGATCTCTGAATCTCCCACTCATTTACAATATGCCTATCTATATATCAATAGAGACATTCTACTTTTTCTGTTCACATTAAGAATGCACATAAAGCTCCAGCAAATATATTAACAAGATGGTATCTGGAGCACAATATACTGTAAAATCACAGCAATCACAGATTAGAATACATTTTTTATGTTCAATAGGAAGAAAAAGAAGAAGCATAGTAGAGAGGAGCATAAAATAGAAGAAAATAAGAGGAAGAGGAGGATAAAATGCTTCCGTTATGAATGCAAGACAAAAGCTGTAACATCTATAATTCAATTATTCTGCTTTAAATTGTCATTGGTAGTGTTTTCTCATATAAAGTGGTTTAACTTAATGTTGTGATCTCTTCTTACAGGCTTCTCTACTGATTTTCAGTATCCTAGTATTTTCCACTCATAATGCTTATAGCTATCCATGCTGAATATTGACAGGAGATCAATTACACCTGTTGTATACTTGCAACAACCTCCCTCTTTTCTTCCAGAGCTCTCACTTCATTTTTCACATTCTTGCTGTAGGAATCTCTTACTCTTCTATCTAACAACATGACTCTCCAAAGAGTCTCCCTTCTGACTGCTCTATTTGTAACACAGGCCTTAATCCAGCAAAGTAAAAAAAAATAGTCTATCATTAACAAGTTACAGCACATGGAGTCAAAGATAAACATTGGTTTCCACTGAATCAGACCTTCCAGTATTGTGTCAATAATAAAGACATTATTGCATAGATATTTGTATTTTTCAAATTTCAAATTCAGAAATTGCATGACTCTTCTTCTGAAAATCTAACCCTATTCTCAAGTGTGTATTTGAAAGTTCAGTTTATCAGATTGCCATAACTGAATGTGGTACTTTTTCCTGGTATTGTCATTCTGCAGGCATTTTCATTCTCGTAAGTCTAGTTCTCAATTTTGCCCTGAGGTATTTCAAACAGAGGAGTTTAAATGTGAAAATTACTTTCATTGTTAGGACTCATAAAAACTAGGAGATTGAAACAATTAGATTTTTCCTATTGCTCCTGAAGTATGTTAATTTTAACTATATGTTCTAATTACATGTCTGACAGAAGCAGCCAACTATCTGAAGTCCACATTCTCCTGTTCAGACTTCAAATTATTAATGACATTTTCATTTTCTCTACTATGAATCATTATATTTGTTATAATGAAATATTTATTATGCTAGTAAAGAATGAAGACTTGTACTTAAAAACAAAGCCAGTTCTACAAAACTACTAATTCTTTATTAGCATAGATCAAATATTGAGACAGTTCCAAGACAAAACTGATAATTAATCTGTTAAACATTGTTTACAGTGCAGTGAAGATCTGTATCATTCTACTGGAAAGAGCAGCAATGCAAAGTAGCCCTTTCTAACCCCTTCTGCAAAAAGGCTGCAATTCTATTTGGTATTTTGATGAGCAGCCCAAGGCAGGAAGAACTCCTGAGCCATTCTTTCCTCTGCTTATTTGTAAAAGAGAACCTAGCTCCAAGCAAGCACCTGGTTCCCTGAGAAAGGTACTTTGCTTTCATTACAACTGGTAAAAGGAAACAACCTCCAGTTCCCCTTTGATTCTCAAGAACTAGGTCAACTTTTAAAAGAAAATCGATTGCATCTTTGAAGTGAAGTAACAAATAAAATGTTGTTAGGATTTCCTTAAAAAAATCCCATTTTGTTCCTTAGAAGTATGTGTGGTTTTGCTCTGATAATCAGAGAATAAAAAAAGGAAAAAAAAATTTTAAACCCCACAACAAACCACAACCCCACCCCTCAAAAAAACAAACAAACAAACAAACAAAAACCCAACACACACACACAAAAAGCAACCCTAAAAAACCAAACAAAAAACAACAAAACAAACAGTTATCTACAAAAACGCAAGTCACCTAAGACTGAAGAGACACTTGTAATCGTATGGAGGAATCTTTGTTTATGAATACTGTGTATTAATCTTAGATCTAATCCTATAGAATAGCCTATTAGTATCAAGAAGGACATTCAAATACTTTTCAATTTCCCCCTTAACAGGATTTTCTATCAAGATTACATTTTATCTCTCTCATTATTCACCCTAGTGATGAAAGCACCTTCCTCTTCTGTCACAAATGACCTGGAAATACCTGGGCTGGTCAGTGGTGATGAACAGTATGCCTGTTACATTGTGTGCAGGTGGCAGCAGTGTCTGAAAGCAGAAATTTCACTCCTGAGAACAGCATATTAAAATGCTGTCTCTGTGGAGGGTTGTTGTGGATGCGGTAGGCCACTTTACCATTTAAATAAATGTTGACATACTTAAAGGTTTTTAATATATCAACATTTAATTTGCAAAATGGTAGAGGAGTGTGATATGTATACACTGGCATAGTAAAACACCATGGGTGTGAAAAACAAAAAGTGGCATTTGATGTTCCATCTGCTCCATCTCCTTCTTCAAGGACATTAGCATTTTCTAATAAACAATTAAAATATAAGGAGGAAAATTAGGTTGACTCTTCTGACATGCAAACATAATAAAAAGGAGAGGTGCACCACTGCTGCAAGAAAAAGTATAAGTATTGCAGCGAGCATCTCACAGCCCAGAATAAAGTCTCTGTTCTTTCACTGAATTTTCTTCACTAGAGTGTAGAGTCTATTTAAATAAATGAATAATGGTATTTTAATCTTTAAAACATAAACTACAAAAAAGACACTTTACTAACAACAATAGATCTTCCTGGCTGCCATGTATCTTAGTATGGTCAGATATATTTGTAGGTAAAATACTTCCTGTAAATAAAGGCAAAATTAGGTACTAAAAGTATTATTTTGGTCCTCAGAAAATCCTCTGAACAAGAACCTGACAATGAAAATAACCCTCCAGTTTGTGAGGAATGGCCAACTCCTGTAAATGTATTCTAGATGTAATTCAAAAAGTACATTTCTAACATGGAAACTTGCAAGTCAGACTGATTTCCTGAATTTTCACAAGAGGTTGGGTGTGTCTCTTCAGAAGAGTGCAAACATAAATTTTAATAAATTATTAGGAGTACACCTTAAGAAAAGAGAATCCTCATTTCCAATGATACAGTAGTCGGATTCCAAGTCTTTCTGTCAGAAGGGATAAAATTCCACCAGGGAAACCAGACCAATATACCCAGAACATTTCACTGTTACAAAAATTTCTGACTTGTCTAAGTATGACAGAAATGAAGTTGTTTATGAGCGTAACAGAGCCTTACCACAATTTCCTGGGAATTGTGAAATACGAATAGTACTTTGTACAGAATGCCACTGAAGGGAGTAACTTAATCTCAGTAACCCCGGTATATTTCTCTCTTCCTAGATGCTTGGAAATATTTCTGTTCAGCAGCTGTCTACAGCTTATTTCTTAAGATCTTCAGATAAAATCACTGTGTGATTTTTCTCTAAGATTTTCAAATTTTGCTCCAAAAACTTGGACAACTCATGTTACATTCCCTTCAGAATACTGTTCAAGCAGTTCCTTGCTTTCACTATTTGTAGTTAGTTGAAAATATGTCTCAGAAGTTCCTGCCTCTGCTTGTTTTTCACATTTAAAAATCAGTTATGTAATGGCACCACAATTTTCTGAAATTTAGGTAGTGCCTGACACAAAAGTAATGAAACTCCCAAAGACCACAGATCCAAGCCCAACAATTGTCAGTTTTCCTCTTTCAGCCATTTTTAACATTTTACTACTCAGTAGTCTCCAAACACAAAAAATTAGACAGTGTTACAAAATTAACTTCCATTTGATGTGTGCTTACACTGATTAAGATTACCAGATTCATTATGAAATTATTTTGTAATTTGCTGTTAATTTTATAAGGGTTTCTTCCAGTGTTTCTACTCCTCACCTCATTCACTTCACCCTGTAAAGCCAGTCCAAGGAATTTAGAGAAAAAATTGTAGTTTTAACAAACAAGGGACAAATTAACTGAAATGGGCTAGTAAGTATATATGAAGCTTTTATAATCTCTTGCTTCCCACTTGTACACGCCCTTCACCTTTCTCCTGTACTTTTGTTACTGTGTCTCATATTAATCTCATTCAGTCCTGTCTGGCATTTGCTCCTTTTCATTGACAAGTTATTTTCTTTCATGCTTAGAAGAGCATTACACAGCCCACCATTGTATTCAAGTTCATCACATATCAAGAACTCATATTTATTTCAATTTTTAAATTTATTTATTTTTTTAAAATACTTATTTTCATCCTGAAAGACACAGGTCAGCGTGACCTACTACTCAGGCAATACTGAAGGAAAGACACAGAAACAGAAACAAAGCAGAGAAGTGCAGTCTTCCTGTGTTGTTTCTTTTATATATATAACTGATGCTGCCAAACCTTTTTCTCACATGCATAACTTGAAATGCCTCATTGAGCAATTGTCAAGATGTAATACTCATAGTTAAGGGCTTTACTCCGGCCTATAAGAGTTCACAGATTATCTGATTTTATCATAATGATCTTCCAGTAACCTAGCAGCATATTTGTTTAATAACAACCCCACCATCTTGGCAAACACAAAGGTGTTTTACTTTCTTGTTGCCATATGAAAATAATGTAATTCATTTCTTGGTGCTATGCAGCACTCATGTAATTAATAATTCTTTTTATATCCTATTGGAATCCTTGTCAATAGGAGATATCATCTGTAATGTATGGTGGTTTACTGAAGTCATTCAGTCCTTTAAGGTTTTTTTTGCATCCTGTACAGGACAACTAGGCAAATTCTGGGTCTGTTGGATAATACTGGACTAATACTGTATGCTTGAACTTACTGTTCCAGTCTTTCCACTCAAAGATGTGGGTTTTCTCCACCAAAGTCATATCAAATCCCTTCAAGATGCAGGGATTTTTGTGTTACTGCATAAACCAGCACTTTTCAACTGGACAACTAATCTTCTCATTTCTGCTTATTTTGGGGTTGGATGCCTGTGTGGAAATAGAATCATAGAATGGTTAAGGTTGGAAGGGACTTTAAAGATCGTCAGGTTCCAACCCCCCTGCTACGAGTAGGGACACCTTACATTAGACCAGGATGCACAAGCCTCATTCAACCTGGCCTTCAACACCTCCAGGGAGAGAGCATCAACAACCTTCCTGGGCAACCTATTCCAATGCCTTCCTACCCTCATGGTGAAGAATTTCTCCCTGACGTCTAACCTAAATCTACTCTTTTTCAGTTTAAAATCATTACCCCTTGTCCTGTCACTACCCACTCTGGTAAAAAGCCCCACCCAGCTTTCCTGTAGCCCCTTCAGGTACTGGAAGGTGCTATAAGGTCTTCCCGGAGCCTTCTCATCTCTAGGCTGAACAGCCCCAATTCCCTCAGCCTGTCTTCATAGCAGAGGTGCTCCAGCCCTTTGATCATCTCTGTGGCCTTTCTCTGGACCCTCTTCAACAGCTCCATGCCTTTCCTGTGCTAAGTGCTCCAGAGCTGTACACAGCACTCCAGGTGGGGTCTCACCAGAGCAGAGTAGAGGGGCAGAATCACCTCCCTGGCCCTGCTGGCCACACTTCTTCTGACGCAGCCCAGGATGTGTTTGGCTCTCTGGGCTCCAGCACACACTGGTGGCTCATGTCGAGCTTCTCATGTACTACCACCCTCAAGTCCTTCTCCTCAGGACTGCTCTCCAGCCATTCTCCCCTGCCTGTATTTTTGCCTGGGGTTGTGCCGACCCAGGAGCAGGACCTTGCACTTGGCCTTGTTGAACTTCATGAGGTTGGCACTGGCCCACCTCTCCAGCCTGTCAAGGTGCCTCTGAATGGCATCCCTTCCCTCTAGGGTGTCAACTACACCACACATCTTGGTATCATCAACAAACTTGCTGAGGACACACTCAATCCCACTGTCTGTGTTTCCAGCAAAGATGTTGAACAGCCCTGGTCCCAGTACTGACCCCTGAGGATCACCACTCATCACCTGCCTCCATTTGGACACTGAACCATTGACCACAACTCTCTGGGTGTGGCCATCCAACCAATCTCTTGTCCACCAACTGGTCCATCTGTCAAATCCATGCCTTGTCAGTTTGGAGACCAGGATGTCATGTGGGACAGTGTCAAACACCTTGCACAAATTTAGGCAGATGACATTGGTTGCTCTGCCACCATCCACTATATCTGTAGCCTTGTTGTAGAAGGTCGCCAGATTGGTCAGGCATGACTTGCCCTTAGTGAAGCCATGCTGGCTGTCACCAGTCGCCTCTTTATTTTTCATGTGCCTTAGCAGATTTTCCAGGAGGATCTGCTCCATGACCTTGCCAGGCACAGAGGAGAGACTGACCAGCCTGTAGTTCCCTGGGTCTTCCTTTTTCTCCTTTTTAAAAATAGGGGCTATGTTCCCTTTTTTCCAGTCAGCAGGAACCTCACCAGACTGCCATGACCTCTCAAATATGATGGATAGAGGCTTAGCAACTGCATCTGCCAACTCCCTCAGGACCTGTGGATGGACCCCATCAGGTCCCATAGACTTGTGCACCTGTCTTTAGCCAAATAAACAAGCAGTGCTGCCAAACAAGCAGTCTTACCTTCTCTTTGTTCCCACTTCTGCAACATTTTTTTTGTCCTCGCACAAGAGTTTTCCCAGGCACCAAGCAAAGCACCTGGAAAACTAGCACAGGCAAAAAGTAATGTCATTTCACTGGCTGACACAGTTCACTGACTGCATGTACACCTGTGCTAGGATGGACAAGGGGCTGACAGCAGCACTGAATTAGGAGAGAAGCAACACTTCATCTTGGTAATGCTAGCTTATGCCAACTTAAACCATCTACCTCAGTTTCAATTAGTCTGCTTCTGGACTCACAAAACACTCTTCAGTTAAAATTTGTACATCTATCAAGACATCCAACCAAGACTTCATTGTTGCAGACTTATTGGAGCTTTTCCTGTTGCTCAGTAACAATGACTCTACAATCCTTGTAAAACTCTAGAGGAAAGCAGATAGTTTCAAACACTTGTTCTTTTTATTAAAAGGAGGATACGACAACTCTTTTGCCTGATACCACTGATTCATGTTCCGATCACTTTATCTCTTGACAAAAAATGTTTGCCCTTGTATGCAGTCATCTTTAATTTATGTTTTATTTTATGTTTTATTTTAATCAGATTAACTTATTTTTATAGATTACAGAATTTTATTTGTGACACAGAATTTCTACTATCCTTGCAAATTAATATTTCTCTTTCGTATATATTATCCTTTTACATTAATAATTAACCCTCACTTCACTCAGAACAATTTCTAAGATTTCATCCTCCAGCATTTCAGAAAGGCCATTTTCAATTAATTCTGTCAATATGCATTTCCACTTTGAGAAACCATTTCTTTCAAAAATTTAAAAAATATCCAGTGATATCAAGGTTTTAAAATAGCAAGTAATGCAATTTCTGTAAGAGATATGGGCAAGAGGGGTAAACAGCTACCTTCTTTCTGAGTCTACTGCTACACTGTGTTTGCTTACATTATTTGGCTGGGAATCATGAGCAGCTTCCAACCTGGAACCTTGTCTCTACTGGATCACATCATGTATGAAGGTACCTTAGACACATCCAGGTTTGATAATCTATATTGTTGATTCCATTATATTCTTCTCTACATTGGTGCTTCAGCTGCACACATTTAGCTATAAGATTTCCAGCAACAACCATGAGGTTCTCTGTGCTTCACCAGAAGGAGCTGGTTCTCAATATATTTTTTGAAAACTTGCCTCTTCCTTGCTTTTAACTTCTGTCTGAGACCTCCTCTGTGAGATACTACACTGGCTGGTCCTTGCTGTCTGTTTAGTTTATCTATGAATGTTGAACAGATTAAGAACTTCCTGCTATTGCAGATGATCTTCTGGAAAACATATCTGATAGTTGAGACCACTGGATTGAGGCAGGTGATCTGACATAATTCCATAGTTAGACTGGACTTGGAGTGGTGTGCTCTGATCACGAGCTGTCCTGGCCAGATTACAATTACCTGCTGCATAAGATGGTTTGCCAGAATCCTCTCTCTTGAAGAGGGTTGCTTCTGATATATCCAAGTGATGTTTAAGAAAACACATTAAACCTGGCAGGTTTAACACATTAAACAGGCTCTTGGCAGACCAGAGACATGCTATAGATTAGCCAATCCTTCTGACAGTGAAAAAAGATGGCAATGTGGACCTTGGTGGTTTTGCAATGAGAATCCTTCTCTTATGTCCTTGGTTTCCTTGGTGTCAGCTACCTATTACCTATTACCTAAGCCCTGTCACAAATGCACAGGGCTTAGAACTGCCAGAAGTTCAGTTTCAGCTTTTTGCTGAATATCTCATACAACATATCATAGAATTGGCAGGTTGAGTTCTTGTCTTCGCTGAAGACACAACACGGCCTCAAGTTTCCTGAACTCAGTCTTTATCAGTTCATGTAAAGATGCCCAGCTTCAACACATTGTCTTCATATGATTGCCTGAGAGCTTTAGCAGCAGTATATATCACAGACCTACATCTAGGAGAAGTCCAGACA
Organism: Apus apus; assembly: GCF_020740795.1. Taxonomy (NCBI): domain Eukaryota; kingdom Metazoa; phylum Chordata; class Aves; order Apodiformes; family Apodidae; genus Apus; species Apus apus. The sequence goes on from NC_067312.1 coordinate 13,349,565, forward strand.
AATATTAATCACACATCAGGTCTTATAGGTTGTACTGCTTAGTGCCAGCACTATAGCTCCTCACAGGTTAAAAACAACTGCTTTGTGGGCTGCTATGCACAGTCTTTTATAGAGCCCTCTGGAAGATGTGGCCTGCAAAATGAGGAGAAGTTGTAAGAACATGAGGACTCAGGCCTCTAGCAGCCCACAATACCTGCAGAGTTACTCTTGAATCACTGTATTAGACAAGGAGCCAAAATTGCTGAGGACCATGTGAGTCATGAGCAGAGCAGCCGAAAACAAGCATATGCTAGTTTCTTGTCCTCATCTAGGTTTCTCCAGCCAAGGACCCATTTAACTCCTCTGAGAATAGTATGCTTAGGACATTAGTAAGAAATTCTCACAAGTTTTACAGATGTCAACCCCAGCTACTCGGGCAAGGCCTGCAAGGAAATTATTGGCAGATACAGGAACAGTCCTCCAAACCAAGATGAGCTCTTTTCTTTGACACCCCTTAATCTCTTCTTTGTGGCCTACTTAAATGGCAGAATGCCTTCCAATCACTTGGTGAGTGAATAAAATCTGTGATTACTCCTTCCACTGCAACTGTCAGGTCCTGTGCTGATAGTGCAAGTGTCAACAAATGCCATATCAGCTAAAACTTTGTAGATCGTGTACACTACAGTGTAACTGAATTTGAGGTTATCAAAGTCTGCAAATCTTAGTCTCAGAGCCAAGTACGGATATCTTTAACAGGATTATGGTGAGAGCATGATAAAATTGATTTTTTTTAGCAATATTTGTGTGAAATTAAGCGTAGTGTCTTAGTGTAATGGTGGAAGAGGGAAGGAGAAATGCCTTTTATAAAGCACATGTAAAATTTGAAAAATATATAAATGTAACAATAATATCAAAGATTACAATTACATAATAGAGACTTTCATTCATCTCTAATATTGGAGAACTAGGTCCAAAGGCAGAAAAAAAGAGTAATTCATGGGAAAACACCTATTCTTGTAAAGTGGCGGAGAGTGCCAAGAAGTTTCTTCCATTTCCTTTATAAGTTTTCTAAGAGAATGATAATAAATCTGTATCTGTAAGAATTTTTATAAGCTCTCAAATATCTTACAGTACAGTATACTATTTAAATGTAGATTGCCTTTTTACAGTGTGATTTCTGAACAAAGAAAAATTATTGGTCTTTTGATACCATAAGAATTCACTAAAGGGATGATTCTATCAAAGCACCTTGTCATTATTACATGAGCTGCTTCTCTCCCCACCATAAATGCTATTCTTTAAAAGAAACTGTCATAATATAATGTATATTTTAATCATGGTGCCTGATTATAAGGTAGAGTAAATCACTTAAAAACCATATGCAGAGTGCCTTCAATACCATGTAACAAAAAAGAGAAATTAGCAATAATATAGGATAGTGCAATTTTGACAGACTAATGGAGTTCATGGTACTCATGGAATGCTTCTCCTGTTGGAATGCATGAAAAAGGCAGAATCTTTCAAAGTTGTTACAGGGTAATTCAAAGGTAATTTGGTTAGTTATTTAAATTTGTCATGTAACAACTTTGAAACTGCCTTTGTCCCTCTTTTAGATGTATTCGTTGAAAGAAATTTCTTTTGTACTTGTACAAGTCTCAGCTATAAGTGCATGGATTCTAGTTCTGTTCTACCAATTTACATCAATAACTGCTTAAGTGCTTAAGCACTGAAAATGGCTGGATACATCTCAGGGACATGTACAGAAAAATGACAGCTTTGCAGAGTCCACAACCTCAGTCCATGCATTAAAGAAACAGTGATGCTCTTTTTAAAATACTATTTCAAATTCAAGACTAATTACTCTCTCTGCTTTTGCCAAGCTCTGCTTTTGAAATGCGCATGTTGCTCACTACCATTTCTACTATCAGAAAGCTGCCATGAAAATTAATTTCCTTAATGGTGCGAAACCTCTGAACTTTTAGTTCATTTTCCTTAAATATGGGAGGCCAGTTTGCTTAGAGTGGCCTAGATTACAGCTCACAAGTGCCTTTTGTTTTTGTGGTAACTATTCCCTATTGCTGTAGGGAATGCTTTATCTGATCCATGGCATGTTAGCTATAGTCTTTTTCATGGGTGTAATACACAGTCATCTTACAACCAAATTTACATCCCTTCTTTTTGTCATCTCTTAAAAGTTGGCCATCATATTTGCAGACTAACTTTGTAAGCAAGTTCTTCTATCAGCATGCTCTGACTTTTTGTAATACACATAGAAATATTAAGCAGGAACAATTCAAGAAAACAAAAAAAAAGCAAGAGCACTCATCATTTAAGAGCTTTGCCCTTTTGATAGACAATCAAAGACAAACAAAAGACAACTGCCACAAACAATATTCTTCAGTCCTCAAATAATCTTTTGAAATGTTTGACACAATTATGTTACCAATGGAAAAGCTGGACAATCAGGGAATACACTTAAACTTGATTTACCAATTTTAGTGAGGCAAAACCAAATTTATCTAAAGATAAACCTTGTTATTGTTTTTCTTGTTCTGGAACAATTTTAACTTTTCCACAACTGAATTTTTCTATGTGTCCAAGCATTCAATTTTGCTTTGTAATACAATAAAGTCTTTACCCACTCCCTGCTGTTTTGTAATATTAATAGTATGTATAAGATTATGAAATAAGGAAAGGCCAAAAACAACACAAGGCTTTAAAGTGACAAAGATTTAGTTTCCTAGGGGACAAAACTGTCACTACTGACATCTCATCTCTCACAGATGCAAGAATCTCTGAGAAAAGGGTAAGATCACAGCAACTGAGGCAATAAAAACAAGAGATGGATACAAAAACTGTGTCAGTGGAGGGGATTGTTCAATATATTTTTAAAAATGGGTACTCTAAAAAAATGTAAAAGAATTAAATGAAGTCATGTAGTCAATCTACCCAAGTAGTTTGTTTCCCAAAATCTAGGGAGAGCATTTTTAAAGGATTGTTTTAAAGGAAGAACTGCAAGGATGACAATAAGAAATAGTTACAGATCTAAAAAAGACTGCAGCAGAACTGGATGCAACATGAATCCACAGATTTAAGTCGTAGTCCAGAGAATACATAAACAAGCAGACACAAGAGAGATGCTGAATGACAGAACTTGTAGGGGACTTTATGTTTCAAAATTATAATTAATATATGGTCACAGATGACTGGGAGAAGAAATACAAGAGGTCAGAACCTTAATTTAGGAAGTACTTACTAGCAAAAACATTCATAACATAGCAATCAGAAAAAGCAACAGAGATTAAACAATGATAAGCTGCACTTAACTGGAATGGTTATGTAAAAAGAGCACATATTTAGATATCTCTTATGAAATATGGAAGTACCAAGTGAATCGCTCATCACTACAAGCAAAAATTTTTGTATTTAAGTATTTTTTTATAAATTAGAGGGAAAGAAAATATCTTTTCACTCTCATGCTTTTAACTCTATCACAACATTACATGAGAAGCTACATGAGGTAAAGCTGGCCAGCCTTTGAATTGGAGGACTGTCAGAAGCATATCTGCTGCAGATACTACTTATATTTTATTTTGCATCCCTGTTTCATTTGCAGTTAAAGCAAACCCTATCATAAAGAACAGAGTGACACATTCCTCTTTTTTTAATTTCATCATTGTATTCTGAGTAGCAGAACCACTTCTACCAGAATTCTTTCTGATGCTTTTGATGCATGCTACAATCATCTTAATTCTTATACTACAAGATTACAGCGACATCTTCAAATACAAGGAAATTAAATAGGTAAGGTGGGTGCAAGTAAAGGGACAACAAAGTAGCAGCTAAACAAGAAAGTTATGAAAAATGTTATATGTAACTGTTGCTAAAAATGAGCACAGCATAGTCATTATATGCATCATGGGAAAAATTTCAAAAAGAATTGTGAAACAAATTACTTCATTGGTTTTGTCACAAGAGTTTTTTCCAGTCACAGGGACACAAGGAGAGAAAGAAAAATGGATGCTGCCTGAAAAGAGCAGATGCTTGTCGAGCAGAAGAGACTGACTGTTGTTGGGGTGAAGACTGAAATCAGCCTTCCTGTATGTCTGTAATACAGTAGAGCAGGAAAAGTGCTAGTATTAAAACCTCGAGAGCACAGACAGTAGTTGCTTATATTGCAACAATTAAAAACCGAATGAATATGACATGAGAATAGTGTCCATTTTTTCACTTTGGCAAAAGTAACAGAACTGAGTGGCTATATAATTCTCTAGAAAATGTTTCTCCCAGTACTTCTTCAAGATGCATCCTTTAAATTTGTTAAAAGTAGAAGACAAAGGAAGTTAAATATAGCCACTTAGTCATTTGCTTCAACTGGTCACTGTAGGCACAAAATACCTGTAACAAATATACAAAGAAATAAAATCAGATTAGTCTGAATTTCCTGTTACGATTACCCTTCCTTGGAAAGTGTCAAAAAAGCAAAAATAACTTGGGAAAAGTAGCTCCTTCAGGTACTGGAAGGCCAATGTAAACTTTCCCCAGAGCCTTCTCTTCTCCAGGCTGAACAACCCGAACCTCCTCAGCCTGTCTTCATAGGAGAGGTGCTCCAGCCCTCAGATCATCTTTGTGGCCCTCCTCCAGACTCAGTCCTACAGCTTTATGTCCTTCTTGTATTGGGGGCTGCAGAGATGGACACAGTACTCCAGGTGGGGTCTCATGAGAGCTGAGTAGAGGGGGAGAATCCCCTCCCTTGACCTGCTGGCCACACTTCTTTTGATGCAGCCCAGAACACAGTGGCTTTCTGGGTTGCAGGTGCACATTGCTGGCTCATGTTGAGCTTCTCATTGACTGACAACTGTAAGTCGTCAGAGCTGTTCTCAATTCCTTCTCTGCCCAGCCTGTGTTTGTGCTTGGGATTGCCCTGACCCCAGTGCAGGACCTTACACTTGGCCTGGTTGAATTTCATGTGGTTTGCATGGGCCCACATCTCAAGCCTGTCAAGGTCCCTCTGAACGGCATCCCTTGCCTCCAGTGTATCAATCACATCACACAGTTTTGTGTCATCAGCAAACTTGCTGAGGGTGCACTCAGTCCAACTGTCTATGCCACTGACAAAGATGTTAAACAGCACTGGTCCCAGTACTGACCCCTGAGAAACACCACTCATCACTGGTCTTCATTGGGACATTGAGCCATTGACTGAAACTCCTTGAGTGTGACCCTCCAGCCAATTCCTTGTCCACGGAGCAGTCCATCCATCAAGTCCATGTCTCTCCACTTTAGAGGCAAGGATGCTGTGCAACAGTGTCCAGTGCTTTGCACAAGTCCAGGTAGATAACATCAGTTGCTCTTCCCTTATCCACTAGTGCTGTAACCCCATTGTAGAAGGTCACCATACCTGTCAGGTATGATTTGCCCCTAGTGAAGCCGTGTTGGTTGTCACCAATCACCTCCCTATTATCCACGTGTCTTAGTATAGCATAACCTATTTACCATATCAGCTACCCCATCACCTTGGATTGATGTTTTTATTTGACTAATCATGAAAGTATCTTTTTTATTTTTCTCTTTTATCATCACTATGGACTTTGAGCAGGTTTGTCTCCTGACAGATCCTGCCTCTCAGAGCACACATGCATGCTTCAACATACAGAGTAATATCTTATTTCGCTGCTTCTATCTGTGCTTCCTAATAAGTTTAACACTCTATATTCATATTTCAATTACGAGACTTATTCTATGGAGTTACTGGTAGGTCAAACAGATCATAATCTTGATAAGGTATTAAGATTTCCAGCTCTTTCTTTTAATACTTTTTGAATAAGTATTCCATTCTAGAATAAATTACTTAATGTGGTGGTTTGTAAAAAAAAAAAAAAAAAAAAAAAAAAACCACAAAAAACCCACAACAGCAAACAAGCAAACAAACAAACTCAGGCCTATTTGTCTTAAATTGAATTTAATTAATCTTGGACAGTTAGTTTTTATCTGCTTGGTTTGTTTGATTAATTTGTTTTTGTTCTTGCTACACAAATAGGTGCAAAATGTTAGCATGCTTCTTAAGCCTGACAAACTCATAATACTAAAACAAACAATCCACATTAAAAGAAATATTAAGGGTATCAGAACTTTTTTAAAATAAGAAAATGTCTGACATAAATCTTAGATGCTCAGCTTTTCAACAGCTCAGTAATGCTGATGTCAAGCTATGGTAATATCATTTTTAGCCTGTCACCAAATACCTGTCCCAACATCAAAATATATTTATATTGTTACAACATTGTTACATTAGGAAAAACAAAGTGTTATGAAGTTGTTTTATATACCTGTAATTCTAAAGTATATCAGCAAAAATGAATGGACTGGCTGGTACAATTTAAAAAAATCTTACACTTTCATTTAATTTCCCTTGCTACCAACAACAAGAAAACCTTTTAAGCCCATTGTTTCTTTTTGAGGTTCCTTTAATTACTGTTTTAGTAACATATTTAACAAATATAATTTAGAATATATATTGTGTTGAAAGCACACTTTAATTTGAATGCAATTTTAATGTACTGTTCATTTTAATGCATTTCTTTAAGTCTTGTTCAATTAATCATTTATGAGCATTCTAGGAGGTAAATAATATAACTTGGTAATAACAGCACAGTATATCTATTATGTCTGAAGAAATAGTTACTCAGATTCCTAGGAAAGCTTAGGAAAATGTAACTGTCTCAGAATTGTGAGCAAGAGACTTCTCAGAAAATCCTCATTTCAATCTGTAAGATTCCATATCAGGTTGCACACTTAGCCAGTGAAACAGAAACGGAAGAACTATGATACCTTTTAAAAAGCTCTTTTGTTGACTAGAGGGAAATCACCATGTCTGCAGTAGCTACTAAAATGTAATTATACGTTTCCAAATAACCTTTTCCTGGGTAAAGGACACACCACATGGTTCTTCCAGATTCTGTGGGCTGCTCAACACTACAGACATGCAGCATGCAACTTAAACATCTTCTCTCCACCTGAGGCTGTTCTGTGCCCACTGAGAGCAGGAGTTTTTGCACCCTTAGCCTTCTCTGAGATTTTACTGGGGGAAGCTTCCTTCATTGATTTGATTACATAAAAGTTGTGGTACAGCAACAAGCCTAAGTAGAAATACCTTTGGATATGTCCTGCCATGGGCCTAGGATCTGCACTTATTATCCATTCAGGGCATAGAACAGCCTCTAAGTGATACTTGAAGACAATTGTAAAGTGTTTTTATCCTTTCTTGTGCTGCTTTCTATGACCCTAATACATCTGCTTTAAATTATGTTAGCAGAAACAGACATAATTTAGAAATGTACATGAATCCTAAAAAAGTTTATTTCAATGAGTATGCTTCTTTGAAAAAATAGAAATCTCTTAGTGAACACTAAAGTAACTGGCGCTCCATTCACAAGTTTGAATACTACAATAGGCTGTAGAAATAAGATTTGTCTACAGTACTAACATCTATAGATTGCTTCTCCAAAATAACTGATTACTTCCTAAACACATTTGTTTTCTCTAACAGCAAAAAAAATAAATTTAAAAAGAAATAGCTTTGGGGTTTTTTTGTCTCTTTAATACCCTCACAGTACAGGCAGAATGAAGATGTTATCATTATACCAGGTCATCCCAGTCAGAGCAATACTAGTAAAGAAAAAAGTTTATAGATTTCTCTGGAAAAAGATATTTTACTGCCTGTATAGATGAGATCATAATTATCAATGTTGTGAAAAGAACACTTCAACACTCGTAAGTGATACGGTAGGACAGGATGAAGGACAACATTAAGGTATCTCTCAAGAAAGTCAAAAGAAAAGTCTGAACTGATAAGGTTCAGATAGAATGTGTTGGTATGTGATGCTAATAATCATATTGATAACAAATCAATACACACTGGAAAAACCCTTATTTCCTAAAATGTCTCACTTTATGACTATTTCTAATAGTAACAATTTGTACCAGAATGTTTTCAACAATAAAAGAATTTCAGAAAAGAAAACTGGATGCTGACAAGGAAAACAGCAAAGCCCAATGTAAATTTTTCATTGTAGGGAGTAAAGCTATTGTTTGATTTGTTTAACCACTCTGAGAAATTAATTTAACCTCTCTGTAAAAACTTTTCACTAATGACCAATGAGCCTTTTAAATTTTGGATTACAGTGACAGATAAAGTGTTATCTACACAAATATTAATTAAAGTAGCAGTAAGTTACTGTGCACACTTATTTCTGGAATTATAAATCCATTGATTTTCAGACAGCAGTATGCTGAAAGTGTAAAATCTTCTGTGAAACCTTTTTAGATACTTTTAACTTTTCTGTAGGCAAGATGATGAAAACAAAGATGTTGCAAAGTCTGTTCTTCTATCCAAACAAAAATCTTTCAGATAACCTAATTGTAAATTATTACAATAGCACAAAAATACTAATTTTGTGGCATATATTTAATTGTAGCTTCTCTCACTGTTAGTTTTCTTAAGTTGTACAGCATGTTAAATTCAGAGCTACATATTGTTGAAATTTTCTGTTCATGCTTAAACTTGTTTACAAATTTAGTATATACTTGTCACAAACAGTATTATAAACATAGATACTATAGAAACACAGATGAAGCAGCATATATATTAGCTATTCATAAGGCCTTCCAGGATAGGAAGGGAAGTTACTGTCTCCATTATTTGGTTGACAGGATTCAGGTTTCTTTTTCAACCAGAGCAAGTCAAAGCAGGAATAAAGCCTCTCTGCCTATTTTAGAGATACTGAACTACAGAAGCATAACATCTCAAATGTTCTTGCTAGTGGCTTGTAAAATTAATCCGATTCATATTTTTAGAAAGCATTATGAATTATATTCTTGTCTTGGAGAAAACAGTGACAGTGCCCTATGACTATAATAAGTACTCAGTTTCAGCCTGCATTTAGACACTCCTCTTCTTAGTTGTTAGATGCAAAACTGTCTTTGTGGCCCCAGACTCAAGATTTCCAAGCTCCTATTCAATGCTCCTGTGTACCATTTGTTGTATTTTCATGAGTGTAGCCTGAATCTCAGATAAGCCACACCCTGTTAGAAATACTGGGTCTTGAGAATACACTCTTGGATAACATGCAGAGGACCAGAGGAAGAATCAGGAAAATGACTGGGGAATAAGAGCAGTGGAGTAAATTTTTGTAAGTAGCCCACAGTCATAAATCTGCTCAAAAGGACATTTTCCTGTTTTAAAGAAACTGAAGTTCCAGTATAAGAAAGAAGTGTGAGACTTCTAATTGTTACCAGTTACTTTCAAAATGTACTATTACTTTCCCACAGCTCTGTAACACTCAGTTGCCTAATGCTTATGTCATGTATTTTTTTATGCTAGTACTTGTCTTTCTAAGTACATTCATAGCTCCAACTTCTGCTGCTGTCTTTACATAGAAAAGTCCCTGGAAGAAAAGCAGTTCCACTCACTGTTCTCTACTTAATATAATTAGGTCCTTCCACAGGACTGTTTCTGCCATATGGATGGATAGATGGCCTCGTGCTGAATTAAGCCATTCTTTCTGAGTTAAACAAAATATTACTCCTGATGTCTTTTAAGATGTCAAATTTTTAAAATATGTCTTCCTCCAAAGTGCCCTAATAAGTTTTTCACAACACATTTTTAACTTTTAATTATTCAAACTCAAATGTATCCTCTCTCTGGCTAAAGCTCATCCTTCTCTTTAAGCTTGTCAGTCTGCGCTTCCCACAAAAGAGGGGAAAAGTGTGTTTGACGCGACTTTGAGTTGTGCCCTTGCGTCTGGGAGGCGATGCATCTGGGAGGGGTGAGAACGCGCCGCTTTTTGTGAGCTCGTGGGCGATGAAGCTGCTGTGCTCCGCACAGGGGAGCCGAAGCTGCTCCTCTGTCACCACCTAGTGGGGAAGAGCCGGGAAGCGGCGGGGGAGAAGAGGGACGAGGGCAGCGGGATGCGGAGAGGAGGAGGCTGCGGGTGGGGACGCGCCGGGGCCGGGGTGGCGGCCGCAGCTCCGGGATGACCCCGCTGCTGGGAAGAGCTCCCGGCAAGGCAAGGCACTGTCGTGTCCCCACGCTTCCCACGGACGGGCGCGGAACGGAGGTGAACTTCAGGAGCCTGAAAGCAGGTTCTCCACTGCGGGCCCTCGCTGATGGATCCCACGCTACCTGCTTTATCTGGAGTCTCCGTGTCCTGCCATCAGTTAGCTCTGAGAGAGGAGGCTAAAACTCAGTGTGATATCAGAGATGTTAGAACGAACAAACAAACAAAAAAATCAACAAAAACAAACAAACAAACAAACAAAACCCAAACAAACAAACAAACAAAAAGCACCAAAAACCCAAACCACCATCCCAATAGCTCTGAATACAATATCTTTTTTAACCTTTTACCCTTTGGGACTGAAAAAAAAATATATATATCAGTGTATATTTGCATGCCATAAGTTCCATGCTTGGAGGTTAAAAATTAGAAAATGTTCCCTGTTATTTGGAGTAAACATTCACAACAAATCATAGAATCAAGGAATGGTTTGGGTTGGAAGGGACCTTAAAGATCATGTAGTTCCAATTTCCCTGCATGAGCAGGGATGCCTCCCACTTAAATCAGGTTGCTCGAAGCCCCATCCAACCATCCACAGCCCCAAGGGGCCCTGAACAACACTTCCACAGGTGGGGCACCCCTAGCTCCCCTGGGCAACCTGTGCAAGTGTCTCACCAGCCTCACACTACAGAATTTCTTCCCCATGTCTAACCTAAATCTACCCTCTTCCATTTTAAAGTAATAGGTTTCTTGTAAATTATAGTGCCAGAAAACTGGCACGATTATTTTAGGGAAATAAAACAACTGGACATAATTTGCTCAACCCCTAAAACAAGGACAAGGAGAGGACACTAATGGAAAAACATGTATTTGGGGTAAAAACTGAAAGAATAGAGGAAGACTCCTAATACTGCTTTTCCTTCTGGCAACTTTAAAGCAGTAACTAGCAAAGAGGTAAGGGAAAAAACATTGGTTCCAGGCAAATTTTATATCCAATAGGGCTAAAATTAAAAGCTATATTGCTATTTTCAGGGACATTAGAGGGACATGGTAATTAGTCTGAAAATTTTATTAGGTCTGGGGTATTTTAGTGCACATACTTTGAAAGCAGATTTCAACTACTAAAGAGTGTAATTTCTCTTTTCACATTTGCATATAGAGTTTAGAGCTCCTTTTCTGACCTAGCTGTGTATTTCCATATTTAAACACATTTTTTGAAAATATGATCTTAATACTGAATTTCTCTACATGAAAAGTAGACAAAAGCTGACAGATGCCATAAGGGACATTCAGTTTAAAGCACTGGGAAAAAAAAAAAAAGCATTGATACAGACAACCTGAAGTATAAACTAAAGGTGGCCAAGGTGCCTTCCACAAGGAAAGGCTTATAGCTGTTCTGAAAGACTGAATCCAGAATAGAAACAAAGGGTTTGTATTATCTCTTTCTTAATTTCTGAAGGGAGGAAAACAAACTGTGGATTTTAAGAAAAAAAAATCCCAAAGAATCAAAGCCATTGGGAGAGTAAAGAAGTCCTCTCTGTAGCGTCACTGAAGAGGGGATCAGGAGATTAACAGAATCAACCAGGAGTTCAAAAGTTCCCAGTGCTTCCAAGGCTTCCTCATATGGAAAGTTCTACATTTGACTGAAAAGAAGGAAACAACGAAATTCACTGAGTGAACACCAGTACCCTAGTTTGCCTTTTTGTTTTTTTAAACTTACCCAGGTTCTATAAGCACAAGCAGGTGTTTCTCACGTACTTAGTCTTAAACAACATATTGCAGTTTATTGTTGTTATTTTGCAAAATTATTTCCTTCTCTTTTTAAGGATTGTAGTTGCATGTGTGCTTTCTAGGTTAGAAAACTAATGTGCAAGCCACCTTTCAGAAAAAAAAGTTACACAGCTGTAGTAAATTTAAATATTCTAGTGCCTTGCTTGTTATAGAATATATGATGTCAATATGAATGGTCAGACCCCAGCACAAGTAACTCCCCTTGCTTGTTTTGAGCTATCTAGGAGCTACAGTTCATACATCCATTCATGTAACTTAGGAGGCTTCTGGCAAAAAGCTCTCCTACACTTGCAAAAGGGACAAAAACTTCTTGCAGGAGCTCTTCTACCAGAACTCTTTCCACATGTTCCCTGCTACCAACACATGTCTAAGAACCTCAATAACGTGGAACAAAAGTAACAATTTTCTTCTGCATTTACTTTAAGCTGTATGCCTCCCTTTCTTCCCAAAATAATGTCAGTGGCTCTTACTATACAGTTCTTTGTGGTTCAGAACATCACCCAGTGGGAATTAGATTAATACAAAATAAACAATTTTTTAAAAAATTAATGGAAAGAAAAGGAGTGATTCAAAGAAGGAACCCTGATCTGGAAAAGATGTCAGATGGAAAATATGGAAAGGAAAACATTTAATTGCAGCCACTAAGTTCTGGGGAAACTCTGAAGAGATCTAGTGCTGTGAACCAGGGAGACAATGTGAAGAAAAGAAATGGGGTTTCTAGTGTTCAATGCAGCAAAAAGATTGAAGAGAGTAAGAACTGAGATGCTGATTTTTTTACATACTTTATTCAGTGTAAGTGAAGCTTTAGGAGGAACTAAATAGCCACTAGAAGCTGAGGAGAAGCAGGAATAGAAGAAATGGAAGAGTAGTTGAATGAACCAAAATTTCATCTATATCATCCCTCACATTACATCACTTTAAAAAGTAAGCACATTTACCACTATTTTAATTCCCCAGCAATTGCAATTGGGAAAGACTGTATATCACACCACCTTAAACCTAGACACCTAAGTGCTTGCACAGAGGAATGCAGGTTAGGACCCCAGCCTCAGGTGTGAACAACTCCATGTCTCCAGTTATTGCTGAGGAGTGAAGACAGGTCTCTCCGAACGCTGACCGAGGGAGGTCCTCCCACCTGGGAGGAGGAGGAGGACTGCTCCCCGGCGGCTGAGGGCCAGGCGGTACCGCAGCACCCCCATTTCACACCACCCCTCCGAGGCAGTTCTTGCAGCCCCGGCCTGCCTGGGGTGTTGAAGCGCGGCACAGCTTCGGGGAGGGTCCCAGAGCCTGAAAGAAGTCGCTTTCCACCGCGCAAGGTGAGGATTCGGCAGAAAAGGAGTTAAAAGCGGCGCGGCGGTGCCGAGCAGCCCAGCGGACTGTTCCATCACCGCGGAAGGGGGGAAACCACTAACGCCTTGTTCCTTACGCGCTGTACATTGAGCGGCGAAATTTCAAAAGGAGAGATGTAAGCCGTCACCAAAAAAAAAAAAAAAAGCAGGAGGAGAGGAGGAGCGATGCTGTCCGAAAGAGGCAAACCTGAGGCGAAGTGCTGAGGGCACGTCCCTGCCTGAGCAAGCCGCACGCAGCGGGCGGGCCGGGGCTGCAGCCGCCGCGGGGAGGAGACGAGGCGGGGGTGGGGGTCCGCTTCGGGTCTCCTTGCAGCCTTACCAGGGCTTTCCTCTTCCCTGGCTGCTCGTAACTGACCTCGCTTACCTGAACGGGACTTGGAGGAGAAAGGGAGCGGTGGTGGGAGGGGGGGTTTGGAGTGAGGGCGGCAGGGGAGCCCGGGGTGCTGCTCAGGTAGGAGCCCAGTCGCTTTCTTTAGGGCAAATACTGATATGCTCGAGAGGAGGTGTAGCAAACGGGTTTGGCTGGTTGGAGTCCTGAGCCTAAATGCAATTAACTCCACCAGATTCCGCACGAAATGTTGTAGAACCGAGGGCGGGATGGCTGGGACCCACCGGGCGCGGTTCTCGGGAACGTGCTCGGGTATCCTGGGCTTCTCCAAACATCTGATCGCCCCCGTGTTTTGCAGGACCCTTCTGCTCTTACGCTGTGGCTTGTTTGATTTAGACGACCACAATAAGTTCTCAAGAAAGTGAGGAACTGGGTTCTTTGATCTACACCGGGGCTGAAGGAAGCTGAGGGCAGTTCAAATGGTCCTGAACTGGTCGGTTGAAGAGCAGCTATGGGTGAGAAACATAAAAAGAGTTCTCCATCATACTAAAAATATTTCTGTAGAATTGTAAGCATGTGCACTGGCTTCCCAAGCAACTATAAAATGCCAAGCCCACTTCCTCTGAGAAGCTCTGAAACTTAAAAGCAGACCAGAAAACACACAGAATAAAGAAAGAGCATAAAATGAAGTGAACAGGGGGGAATCGTCTATGGGAAGCCAAGTTTTTTGGTTTTTGTTTTATTTTAACATGGTATCTTCTATAGGATTAATAACATTTCTCTGCCCAATTACTCCTAAGTACCAGCTGAGTAGTCTAAGAAGTAAGACTGTGGCATAAAAGAGGAGACTGAACGACGCTGTAGCCTTAGTGGTAGTCCCTCTGGGGCGCACCAATGAAACAGCACCAGGAAGTTTGCTTGAATCGCTGTTCCTACGCTGTTTGTTTTTGTGCATAAATAAGGACTTAAGTGCACTAAGCTAGCAATCCAGAACCTTTCTTGAGCTCTACATTAACAGATAACCAAAAATAGCATTTAATTAGGAAAAAGCTGCCGTATGTTTTTGCAATCAAAGGGAAGTGTGTATGCTGGAGGAAACCTGTTAGATTAATAATACCGTAACTTGTTGCTGGGCACAAATTCTAAGAACTTGTCCGTAAAATTTGTGCAGGTGAACGAGAATGTATTCCTAAGGACAACAATTAACTATCATTCTACAGCTACCTAAACAAGTAATTGTATTCCTAGAGCCAGATTATTACAGCTTTATAACTTCCCTGAAATTACATGTGACGTTTTCTATTTCAGGCATATTGGCATCAGTAAATAGCGTTCTGAATGGAACTTTGGAGAACTGGACAAATTATATCTATTACATGTGAAGAACATCAGACATAAAGAAGTCTCATATAGACATTTCTAAACTGCTTTTAGAAGAGGGCAAAGCTAGTAGAGGTCTGGTAAGAAAAATCTTTATTTAAGTATACACATTTGTTTTTATTGTTTGGAGGGAAGATTATTAAGGGAGTAAGGAGGGAAAAGGACTGATTAATTGCTAAGGGTAATAAGTCTGATGGATCTTGAATGTTCAACAGTTAGAAAGTTTAACACTAACTTTATAACACTATGAAGGTCATCAGAATGCTATGTAACACAGTGTTCGTAATAATGAAAAAAGCCTCACAGGCAGGCTATAAAACATGTATGTGACACTCCTTCCCCCACAGGCCATGTTATATTTTGAGTTAAGCATCAATAATTCAGGAATACTTAGCATTTTTCTCACTTTTCAAGTTCTAGCTGATATTAATGAGAAGATTTAGAAAATAAGAGGATCTTAAGAATATCACGACCAACTGTAAAATAAAACACAGTGCTTCCCATTCAAAGTTCAAATGGACTAGAAAAGGCTGCATACACCTTTATGAATCTAGTTTTTAAAAAATGAAATGAATGCCTCAGACTTCCTTCTGCTAGTACTTGTTTAGGTGACCAGTTTTTAATGATAAAGCGTTCTTAAGGAGAACTCAGATGAGGGTAACATCAAAATACGTATCCTGTGCATCCCTACGTAATCAGGACTTAGGCAGGACAGTCAACTTCGGTACTTTTGAAAATTACAATGCAACATCCACGTTTTCATAGTATCAAAGAAATATGCTAAGTTATTCACAGTCATAAGTATAGCACATTTACATTTTAAATAAAAATGAAATGAAGCATTTGCACTCAGCAGTGTAAGTTAAATTTCTGAAACTAGGTGTGAAAAACTTGATAATAGACCATATTTTGAACTCTGTACTTGTAAAACAATTTTTGTGAAACAGTATTTTCAGGTAAGTATTTTCTGTGCTATGTTATAGTTTAAATATAAATGTTATTGTATGAGTTTTACAATTAATTTCTTTACCAACAGATTATCCTTTCTTTAACTGACTTTTTAATCCAAAGATTATTTAAACTCAAATACTTTTTCTATAATATTAAAATGGCATACCCACCAAAGCTAGATTTACATTTACCATCTACTCAAAGACATACTACATTCTTCTTTTGCCCCTGTGAGCATATAGAATCATAGAATGTCTTGGGTTGGAAGGGACCTCTAAAGTCATCTAGTCCAGCCCCCTGACAATAAACAGGGACATCTCACACTAGAACAGATTGCTCAGAGCCCCATCAAGCCTGACCTTGAATGTCTCCGGGAATGGGGCCCCCACCACCTCTCTAGGCAACTTGTTCCAGTGATCCACCATCCTCATATTAAAGAACTTTTCCTATTGTCCAGTATGATGAGTCTGTAAATATTACTACCAGAAAAAATAAAACCAATAAGATCATTGCTTAAAGAGAGATCCTCTTTTAACCCAGTAGGTTCTTTATGATTAACAGATAAAGACTGGTATTTTGGATTATTTTTGTCAATGAAGAAGAGTAAAAATAGGAAAAGAAGCAAAGTAAGTGCTACTATGTGCTGCCTCTATTTTTGGGAGCAAGTAAGGAGGAGAATTCCAAAATATTAGGGAAAGCACAGTCTAATGGCAGAGAAAACTTAAACATTGCCCACAAAGTGCTGAAGAAATGAGCACTTTGACCAGAAGAGAGTGATCGCTAGTGTAGCCTGGAGTAAACACAAGAGTGAGAAGTCTGGAAGCAAGAGGAAACAGCAATGGAACCACGGAAGGCATGAAAGTAATGAGTAAGTTCAGGAAAAAAAAAAAAAAAAAAGAATAAAAGTAAAAAACAAAAATTATTATGCATGTGTATTTTCTTTTTTTTTTCTGTGAGGAAAAGTGGTATTTTGAATGTTTTCATTGTATTGTATTTTGTAGATCTATTTAGAAGACAACTGTCTTTAAAACTGGAAATGTATTCTTACCTCCATTGTCTCTGTCAGAAAAAATGTATGAAAGCATCACATTTATAACAATTGTGCATATGTTCTTTTCCTTTGAAACCATGAAAGTCTAGTTTCCTTTTCAGTTGATGGTCATCTTGAATCTTGCTCAGTTTTTCTGGAGTGATACATTCCCAATGATTGCTCAGGCCTGTTTGTGGGTTTCTGTGCCTTTTCTGCATCTGTTTCTATGGCATTTATGTCCTTTTTCTCACACACGCCTGTCCTCAAATATCCAATAAAACATGTGCCACCCATGTGTGTATTTGTTTTGGATGGTGACAAGTAGCCATGTTCTTGAGGAGGCTGTACTTTTTTCCAGGAAGTTTAACTACTTGCAGTCATTTTAAAAGAGCACTGTCTATGACAACTAGCTCTAATATGTTTTATCTTAGAGCAATACTGTGGATAACAGGCCAACTTAATGAACCGGACCCTGCATGGAAAACATACTAGCAAAAGCACAGATACACATATTGCAGCCTTTTCAGGAGAGTCACTGCATCATCTTTCAGATGAGTGCTTGCACTGGATTGCTGGGAACACAGGAGAGAAAGTTGCTACATCTACAAAATGCTCAATAGTAGCTCAAAACCATAAATTAACATAAATTAAGAATGCTGAGCACACTAATGTTCTTTCATTATAGTCAAGATATGTAAATAATTTCCACTTACCTGTAAAATTGAAGAAAACTGTTCTGCATGTCCTGTTACTTCTCCAAATATGTATCTCAGGCCAAGATTTTCTGTGCTTTTCCTCTTTCCAAAGATGAATTATGTTTAGGGAACCTGAGGGGGGTCATGTACATGTTTGAAAACAAAGGGAGGAAAAATACAGAAATTTAAACATAACAAAACCAGAATCTAAATTCATCATAATGCATAAAATGACCTTTTTCATAAATAAGTCATGTTGACTTAGTAAGTTACAGCTGTTTAAGAATTGCATGCTAACTATTTCTAAAAAAGTATATTTTTATTCCAGTCTTTATTTATTTATTTATTTATCTTGCAACTGAGTTGCACCACCTAGGCAGAGACATTTATTTGAATTTAATTGTACTGTAGAAGCCTAGGCAGCTTCTCTGGGTCAACAATTCCATTTTCTGGACAACTTACTGTCCCCATGGAAAGTTTAAAAATGAAAATTAAAAAAAGCTTTGTGCTTTCAAATGCATGACATTGTAAGTCTGTGAGAAATTAAATCTGTGATAAGTTATGCTGCTTTCTGGTTCACTAATGGAGCACCCACACATCTTCTGAAGTGCTGACAAAGTAGATGGACTGATGTTTATCCCTATGGCCACAACGAGAAGGAAATTGCCAACATGTGTCCAGTTACAAAATGGAATAATTTATTATTTTTTTAAAATAAGTTGTAAGATTAATAATCAGAATTCAGAAAATACCAGTGTTGTTTTATTTTTCCTTGTGCCTTTTCCATTCTTATATTAAAATTAATAAATTACACTTTATAAGTTACTTTAATTACAAATTGGTGTTAACAGCTGTAATTTAAAGGAGTGCAAAAGTGACTTATGTTTATTTCATTTTATTGCTTAATGTGTGTTTTCAGTTCCTGTTCTCACTGCAACATCCTTTTGTAAGGGCCACAGGATGTCTGAAAGAAAAGGGACATGTGCTGCAGGTTCAAAGGCTGTTTTAGCCACAGGATAGAACTTCCTAAAATGTCTTCACATGAACAAATAGCTAACTTGATAGCCATATTTCAGAGTCAACTTTCTTTTGTCAGGTTTTTGAATAAAAAAATAGGTGATTAATTGCTTCAATAAAGAATTAATTTGAAATGGGGATGTGATTTATCTCTAGGTGGGGAACCACAGTTCCCTCTTACCTTCCTTTTGGCTAATCACTTCAAGGAGGCTGCTTTAGGTGTGTCTATAGAATGCAATGTAAATGAAACCACCACAAAACATTAACAGACATTGGAAATAATTTGTCTAAAAGTTGTGCATTGAAGTGTTGAGCAGACTTTGGCACAGACTAGCATGCCAGCTAACACTTTCCCAAACAATTCCTGGGCACAGTTTGGGAGTTATTGTGAGTGAGGAATCATTCCCAATGGGCAGTAGAACCATGTGACTATACTATTTTGAAGAATAAAAGGGTTTAATAATATAGGCATGAAACATTACGTGGCTACCACCCTCAATGCCAGAGAAGAGTCCTGGGCATGTTTAACCTATTAGTTTATATGTAGCCATTTAATCTTTTGGCTGAAGAATGAAAAAGTTCTGCTTTCTTTCAAAGAAGCAGTTTTTAAAAGCCAAAGCCCAAGAGGCTTTTTTAAAGTACAGGATTTAGATAATCATATCTCTGTCTTAAATCTTCTTTTTACTGGCAAGTTGATTAAAAACCGAGTGGAAAGGCATTTTAAGCATGATATGGTGTGCTCAGATTTATTTAATCCATAAAAGTATGTCTTTCAGCTTGCACTGAATACAGAAGTCCTTAGGGCCAGTTTTTAACTTGTGTCCTTTGCCACAAGATGAATGTCCACATTGAGTTGCTGCCCCATGCTGCTGTGTTGATTCATCTTTACACTTAGAAAAAAAATAAATTGCCCAAATGTTTTTATATTTGCCTCTCAAAATAATCCTTGGTTGCCCTCACAGCTCTTGCATGAAATTGCACAGAATTTCTTACATAACTGATGTGCAATTCTGTATCTCTGTTGTAAAATATGACAGGAAGTTGTTCCTCACTTATCCAGCACACGACACTTGAGAGGCTGGAGTTAAATAAGGCTAAAATTTAGATAAATAAATAAATAAATAAATAAAATGTAAAGCCAACCAACAAAACAAACCACAAATTTTTGTGATAAGGTAATGAAGTTGCAGTGAAGTACATGCTTCCTTTCTGAAGCTGACCAATGGTGAATCCACAGAAAACGGTCTATAGAGCATCTTCATAGACAGATTTCCAATTTCTTTCAGTGACAATGTGTAACTGATCATTTATCTTCTCTATAGAAACAACTGTTACTAGGTTTGTTCTTACAGCCCTAATGTAACAACCCTGGGACAATCTACTTGTCCAGTAGAGTAATCTTATTACTGATCTCTTTTTCTGTTTAGATAATGTATTATATTATTTATATTTTACAGTCTAAAATACATGTTTTACATTCTCTTATCTTTTAACTTTACGCAGAATCCCTAGTGACTTGCATAATAAGCACTGACTGTAACATGCAAATGAAAGTACTAGAACTTTATCTTTGTAATTCTTCCCCCAGAGAGAACTGTATTTTATAAGTATACATTTTGAAAGATACATCTGCCATAGAATTCATACTGTGTCTTCATACAGAGGCACATTCTTAGCATGGTAGAGATAGTGCAAGGTTGTCACTTAGAAAACATGAGAAAGTATTATTTCATATTAAATTACTGTTGGTAAACTATGCTAAATAATTAGAAGAAAAAAATACTGCCTCCATGTGGCTTAACATAATAAATAAATAAATAATCAGTAGTCACCATTAAGTGTAAGCTTAGAGCAAGTAACTATACAAATATTTTACTCCTCAGTCTGCAGGCTTCCTTGGCTTTTCATTTTATAAGTACCACTGAAGGCCTCATCTGATATTTAGGTTGCTTACTTCTCACAATTAATATTCCTTGATGAATTAATTACATAGTGCTGTTATTTGCTTCTGTGAACTGAAGTGAATACACTCACACTCACTGTAGAGTCCAGCCCTAACACCAGATTCCAAACAGTTTTAATACTTAAATTTAGGATGATAGCTAATGATTGCAATTACTATATTACATTCAGATAATGAGCTTTGAAAATTTTACAGGAAAGTTATTTCTGTTTATTAAAAAATATAAAAAGTATACAACAGTAATATTATTTTTTATTTTACTGACACATCACATTTATTAAAAAAAATCTGCCCAGAAAGGCATTCTACCTATAAATTACTAAGGGGTAAACTATAATCAAGTTTTTCCCTCCCATTAACAACTTAAATTGACCTATATGTTACACCAGCCCTGAAATAGGCAAACATGGAAAAGCATAATAATAATAATAATAATAATAATAATAATAATAATAATAATAATAATAATAATAATAATAATAATAATAATAATAATATAATGCAACGTCTAAGAAAACATGGGTGCCAGGTATATATTCACCATAATATTACATGTTGTCCATAATTTATGAAGCTGTGTAACAACACATAGCTGTCAGGGAAGTTAACATCGCAGAGAAGAGATGGCAAAGAAGTCTCTTCATTAATTCCAAGGGTGCACACACACAGTTTTCCATCTAGAAAGTGTATCTCAGTACACAGCCATGAACAGCAGCAAGAGAAGTACCTGTAACTTAAGCCATATTTTGTGAGAATTGCTTGAGAAGTACATTTTACAAACAGCCCTGCCTGCATGAAGATCTTTAATTCGTGCCTTTTAAAGTTGCATTAAAATACTCTTTGAAGAACAAGGAACAGTCTCAGAATAATCGACTGTGCAAATAGCTTAGATTTATGGGAGCCCCGTCATCTGTTTAGGGCAGAACACTCAGTCACTGCTGACATCAAAGGGAGCAGGATTAGGTACTGAAGCTGAAACTTGCAGTTCATTTTTAGGACCACAGAGGTGTGGATTTATGGGGGGAATTGAGAAAGCTCTGCCCTGCTCCGCACTGCCAGCAGCTTTGTTCGGTGCAGGACGCGCGCCCCAGGGCGCCAGGCACGGATGTGGCTGCGCGGCTCCTCCCCCCGGATTAGCCTCCACCCCATGACTAAGGCCTGCAACAGAGATGAGGAGCAGAGCATCTGGGTGTTTGCAGGTGACGCTCTGAAACACAGGGTTTTCCCCTTTTTCTCGCCACTTTGGGCATAATGAGCTGAACTCCGGGCACACAAAGGTAGTTTTTTAAGAAGATGGTGAGCCTCCATTCTGCAATCAATTGCTGGGGGGGGGGCGACGACACCTTTGAAGACAACGGGAATAAAAGGCATCACTCCTCCAAATGCAGCTGGAGAATATGATATTTCTTTCTAAAGTGGACTACAGCATTATCTAATGGATTAAAAATATTTCATTTCCCTTAAGGGAAAAAAAAAAAATTATTAAAATTCAGACTTCCTCACTGCACGTAAAGAGACTTAACTGAAAAGTAAAATTACTAAAAAGAAAACTGGTTCCAGAACAGTGTGTTGCACCACCACTTTCTAAAACAAGTAACTACTTTAATTAGTTGGTTTCTTGTGCAGATCAAAACAGGATTTTAAAAGCATAAAATGGTCCGACAAAATCATTACTAGAAGACTGACTGAAACAGTAGTCAAATAATTGTCTTACCATGACATACCTACTGGCTAAACCGTATTTGGTATTTGAAAATTTCAATATTTACACAAGGTCACCAATTAATGAAAAAAAAATTCCTTATATTATAAATAAATTACTAAAAATCACAGAAAGACTCCATCAGCATGAATTTGTAACAATCAGAAGTAGATTGAAGTAGTACTCGTGGGCCAAATTTGTAATTTTAGAATAATATTTTTCTGTGAATTCATAGGTGCAGATGTTCACACACACATTGGTATGTGAACTCCAAATAGATAGTCCATTAAATTTTAGCTTATTGCCAGAAGATAACTGTTTCCCTCTTGAGTTACAGAGTTGCACTGTATTAAATTAAGCACAGAGACTTACGAACACACTTCATTTACTATAAAAATTGTTTCCCTTTATTTCCAATGGATAATTTGAATTTATAAACGCATAAACAATTATAGGATTGGGACCTCTTACACTAACTTTTGTTCCAAGTATGCAATACATTTTTTTCAGAGCTTGGTTTACTCTGTCTCCATTAAACTTACATGAGCATGTACCCATTAGGTGCCAGTAGTATTTGCAGTATTGAATTACCGTATCCTCCAGTGCCATCTTCATTTCTGTGCTTTCAAACAAAAACGCATAATACAGTTGTAAAACGAACTTTTGATTCATCCAACATAGCGAATTTAATAGTTGTTGAAGCTGGAGAGAGGCATTTTAAATCTATATTAAATGCAGAGCATTATTCAGGAAATCCTAAGACTTGGACAGATTCAAGTGCATTGTGCATTATTATCCCTTTGTGGAAATAATATCCATCCCGAGCTGAAGGGGTCTGCTTATGTGTCACAGGGTACTTACAGCTGTGTCCAGCTGTATGGCTGAATCCTGAAGTCCACAGACGGGCAAGGCTTCCTCTAGGTATGGGATCTTTGTCCGAGGACTGAGAAGCAAAACAGCATGAGTACGAAAATACATAGTTAATGTATCGGATATAAATGTTTCTTCACTATGATCCTGTGCTATGATTACTCGGAGTTTTTACCTGTACAGAGGAACACAAAAGACACATGGGCTTTCACCAAACATTCCTTCACAACCCACAAGCAAAAGATTTCCAGCGAGTCCGGTGGAAGCCGGGGAGCATCAGCCTCCAGCGAAGAACCCTTCACCTCAGCATCCTCGTTTCCCCCCGTGCTGGTCCCAAGAAGCTTGTTTTTAGAAGCCGCTGCGGTTCGGTATGCCCACCTGGGAAGCCCTGGCCCCGGCACCGCTCCCCGCCCCGGGCGTTTCGGTTCCTGCCGCACGGAGCGGACACGAGCGGTGCCGGTAACTCCAGCAAGTGTCCCGGGGCCGGGGCGCCGCGTCCGCTGGGTCGGGGGCCGATGCCGCCCTGGTGGGCTCATTTGAAGGCGCCTGTTCAGGTCAGCCCCCTGCCAGGCGGGATTTTGCAGTCCTCCCCACCATCCTGAGGGAAGACAAAACCCCCAAGTGCGCGGCTGCTTCCAGCGGTGACCTCTTCGCAAATCCGCCGGCTGCCTTTCCTCCCGGGCGCGGGCCTCCGGCGTGAGCTCCGCGCCGGTTTCCCCGCACCGGCAGGCGGCTAGAAAAAAAAAAAAAAAAAAAAAAAAAAAAAAAAAAAAAAAAAAAAAGCCACACTCCGGCCGCAGCCGAGCGGGTGGGGAAAGGGAGAGAGACCCGCGCGGCGGAGACGCCGCCGCCCGGAGAGGCGGAGGGGAGCGAGGCGGGGGGACGCGCTCCGCTGCGGCGGCGCCGGGAGGGGAGAGGCGGCGGCGGCGGCGGAAGCGGGGCCGGCGGAGCGAGCGAGGAGGCGAGGAGGAGGCAGCGGAGGGAAGGGGGGAGGCCGTTGGTGTTTGGCGCCGGTGGAGGGAGTCATTCCTGCAGCTGCACTTCCGGTCGGCATTTTGTTCTGAGAGGGAGCGAGAGAGAGAGACACACACACAGGATCCTTCCCCCCCTCCTCCTCCTCTTCCCCTTACCCCCCCCCCCGGTCGGTACCGACTCGCCGCGCCGAGGCTGCCCCCTTCCCCCGCCCTCCGGCGCTCGCACGCCCAGCGGGAGCGGCGGCCCCTCGGCAGCGCTGCCCCCCCCCGGCCGCCCCCCTGCTCCCCCGCGGCCCGGAGGGTGTCTCGGAACCGGTTCGGCGCGGCGCGGCCCGTCCTGATGTCGTGAAGCAGGCTCCGGGGGGGGAAGGGATTTGTCTCGGCCGCTCACCCCCCGGCTCTACATGTTCGCAGCACTGAGGAGGAGACGGAAGAGGAGCCAGCCCCCCTCCCGGCCCGGATTATTGTTGTTATATTATCTCCCCTCCTCCTCCTGCTCCGCGGCGGCGGCGGCGGCCCAGCGGCGGCGGCGGCTCCTCTGAGGAGGGAGGGGGGCGGATTTCTCTCCCCCTCTCTCGGATTCTCGTTGGATTCAGACGCCGATTTGCTCAGGTAATCCCCCCTCCTTGTCTCCCCTTCCCCTCCCTGCCCTCCCCAGCAGCGGGCCGGGCCTCCCAGCCCAGGCGGCCCAGCACTGCCGGGAGCAGAGGGGATTAGCTGCTATTCGGGGGAGAAGGGAATTAAGTGGCCACCGGAGGTGTTTATGTCGCGGCCCCCTTTCCCGGTCGCTCGGGTTTCGCGAGGGAGGTTGGTTCCTGCCGAGCTGCCGGCAGGCCCAGGCCCGGTGCAGAGCGCAGGCCCGCCGGCCAGCGCCTTTACTCCAGCTCGGGGATTAGAAAGGCGAAGCGGCTTCTCGGTGACAGGCCTCAACCCGGAGAGGAGGAGGAGGAGGAAACAATGCAATTAGCCGCAAATGTGCGCTGATCCTTTGCCATATTTACAACTTCGCCAGGGCAAGGAAGGACGGTCCCAGCGCAGACAGCCCTCGGAAGTGGGGAAGGAGTAAGTGGAGAAATAGGGGAAGAGAGACAATGTAAATACCCAGGAACAAAAATACCACCTTTCTTCGCTGTTGCCGTTTCCTTCTAACCAACAGCGTTCTGAACATTCAAAAGTTCGAATACATATAGATTTGCGATGTGCGGAGGTTTAATCTGTAAAGAATGCAGCGATTGATTAGTGGGTTAATCACTTAGAGTATTTATAGCATAAAACTAGCGCTTGTGGAATAATTGGCACAACACGGACACCTGCATACCCAGGAAATACAGATACCCAAGCATATTGTGTCGAGTACTCCACACAATCTCAGTGTCTGTGTGCTGTGTACGTTACAGAATTATGTACTGAATTCAGAAGAAATACTAATTTTTGCTTCTAACAAACAGAAAACAGGAGAGAGATTGTATGTGAAGTGCCGCGTTTGTGACATGTAAGGGACAAAGGTGAAGATGAGATCTTGCCCAAAGTACTTGAGAATCAAACGTAAATTTAATTAAGTGAAAACTGAGGAATGCTTAAAAAGTGTCATCCTTTCTTGTCAGGCCATATCTCTTTGAGATCTCGCTGTTATTGGCTGTTTGTGTCCATGATGTTTGAATATGTAATTAGGTGTCATTTTAACAGGTCAAATGTGTTTTGTCAATTACTGTTGATTAAGTGTCAGGTCTTTATAAATAAATGGTAGCTAATTTACGGTGAAGTAAATCTCAAGATTATATGTGGTCGAGTGTTACTAAAAATTGGGGTAGATTTAAAACAGACACCCAGTGAAACTAGTAGTGCTCCTACAGAAATTACATAATTGAGGGAAATTTTGAGATACAAAGTTTCATCTTCCATATAGAAAGAGAATTTGGAAATGATAAACAGGTATCTACATTACATAATATGTTTATTTTCCAGCAGGTTTTTTAGTTGTTCAGGCAGATCTGTTGTAATAATAAGAGGTTAGTGTATCTCGTAGAGTAACTTTCTGGTGTATTGTGTTTGGCGTCTTATAATAAAAGTGTGTTATCGTGCCTCTTAGTGTCCTGATACATGTTTAAAAGGGTGAAGTTAATATAGCTGTCACGTAGAAGGCGTGTTTTTA
Source organism: Apus apus (assembly GCF_020740795.1). Taxonomy (NCBI): domain Eukaryota; kingdom Metazoa; phylum Chordata; class Aves; order Apodiformes; family Apodidae; genus Apus; species Apus apus. The sequence continues at coordinate 13,375,804 of NC_067312.1, forward strand.
ATGCTGTAAATCCCTGTAGTAGTCAGTAGCGTGTCCGTGATTTGTATTGGTCAGGGAGCAGTTTGAATTTTAAAAAGCCTGAAGATCCTGCTGAGCCCCAATCCCGGCCTCCCTCCCTCCCACTAATCTCCTATTCCTGTCTTTGTGCTGCCTGGTCCTGTTAGACACTGTTTGCAACAGGGCCTCAGGCCTACGTGCGTGGAGAGGAACCATTTACACTTCGAAAAAGCAGCCTTTTATTTTTAAACTTTGTGAATTGCAGAGGGAGCCACTAGTTGTCTCTAACTGTCCCTATCTCCGTGTGTAGCAGTAGAATCGCTGTTTTCTTCTGGTACTAGCATGCGTAGAGGCCGAGTGTAACTGCTTTACAGGAAAGAAAGGACTCTGCAGAAGTAGTTGTAGTTCTTGGGTCGTTTTCATCATCAGGAAGCGACATTAGCTGTAGCGTTTCTTTCGTAGTCTCTTTCAAGCAACTCTTGTTTTAGCAAAAATGGGTTTATAAAGCTATCGGTAGTAAATTTCTCTGACTTATTTTTCATTTAAGGAGTTTTGCTTTAAATATACCAGATATGAGCAGGAAATGAGCTCCTGTAGTTATGTAGTTCCTGTCAAGTTTATCTTGCCAGGGTTGTGTTTATGCTTTTTTTTTTTTTTTTTTTTTATCAGAAAGCTTGCACTTTTCTGATATGAAAAACAGGCATATTTATAAGTTTAAGTTGCTGTGTATTTATGATTTGTAATGAGTTTTTTTGTTTTGTTCTTCTAAGCCATATGTGATTAATCCTCAGTTATCATAGTTTAAGTAGTTGACAAATTTATCTCAGAAAAATATATTTATTGTGGATATGTTTATAAGATGACTAATTTTTGGGTTAGACTGTGTTTTTTAGCACATGTAAGAGTGTGTGCATGTGAAGCAGGGCTATGTCACTTGTATGCTATCTTTTCCATAATGTTAGGAGTTTATACTGCTCCACTGTTTATCACAACAGCTAACTGCCTTATTTGTTGTAGAAATATAAAATTCATTATTCTTAAGGTGCTAGTTGTAACAATTATTTTAATGGAAAGAGGAAAATGCTTTTTTTCTCGGTATCTTTTACTTTGTTGTTTTTACTACCTTGAACGTTTTGAATTTGTTTCATTTGTACAGGTTTTATTTATTTTTTTCCTCTCAACTGCCTAAATATTTTACTTGAAGCTATAAAAAAAAATAATTTCCCTGAAGCCTTTTGCTGTCTTTTGAAGCTGTTTTTAGACTTTGTAAAAGTAAAGACATAGGAACAGGCATAGCAGTAAAATAGTTTATTTTAATTTTTATTTAGGAGAAACAGAACAGGACCAGAGAAGTAAAATTATAACACTAAAACTCTTTGCTGATTTCTGTGCTACTTAAGAATACAGGCAGGCCTGTGCAACTTCATTCCATGCTTGAGAGTCCATGTACTCTTCTTGCAGAATCAAGGCAATAAATAGCAATTTCCTTGGGATAGAACAACTTGTTTTTGTTGTTGTGTTTGACTGATGATTAAGGTAACGCAGCCTTAATCCTAAATGCAATATAAATAAACTGTATTTTGAAGGATACTAGATGAAAAAGTCAAAGTGCAAATTGATTAGAGGCAGGGATTGATATAAAAATTCTCCTGTTGCAAATTTCTGTGTTCAGTGGCGTGTGTGATATCTCTATGTGTCTATTATATTACAAAGTTTTGAAGTCATGATACTGAATTGATATCAAAATTTCATAAATATTGCACAAAAAATGTAAAGTTAATGGATAATTGCTTTAACTAGGAAAAAAAAATACACCTCTTTTCTGAATATCTAGACATAGGGAAGGAATTAAGTCTTCAAATTCAGAAATCTATTGTTTAAAAAAATTATTCTAGAGGTGTGTTTAACATTAATGAATGTGCAGACACTTTGATAAAAATTATGGCTGTACTTAATTTAAAAAATATGAATAGTGATAGGTTTAGAACTTGTTGTCTGGTAGGTATAAGGTGGGTCATCCAGTATTAGGGTAGCTATTCAGTTTCATGAAATACATCACTAGAAATAGTTAATGGCCAAAAAATGGCCATTTCAGTGTTGTTCTGCTTATTTCAATCTTGCTTTTCCTATGCCTTTGTTAGAAGTAGTACAGGTTAGGTTAGCTTCTGATATTGAATCATCATCAGTAACACTCGGTTGCACAGATACACCCACAAAAAAATGCTTGAAATTGGATACCTGTGTATTACTGCTAATAACCCCGTACAATAGTGATCCTTTTTAATTTAATTAAGCCTTTTTGAAATTACAATTGTTAAAGGCTCATGTTCTAAAAATCTTTAATATAGTTAATCTATATATTACAAGTATACTTCTTGGTAGCTGATCATGTCCCCCAAAGTACATGTGAGAGAAGTGCAACAACTGCTGCACCCCAGCAGTGAGGAAACTGTGTTTGGGAAGATTGTGCAGGACCTATGATTTGTGTCTTACTTCTTGTCCCTGCTGTTCACTGTGGAAAATCTCATTAGCAAAAGAGAGGGGAAAAAGGATTTTATCCCACCTGTATGTAAAAACTAAAAGGAATTCTAGTCAACTTGAACATGGTTGTTGATACTGTATTTCAAGGTGACTACTTGGTTTACACCAGTAAGTTCAGAAAACATAAACATTGAAGACTGTTTTTCATGTTAAAGTAAAAAAAATAAATCTAGAAGAGTTCCGTTTCGTGGCCTTCGGTGTTTTTATCTGTTGTTTTTAAGGGGTTTTCCAATCAGGAATGTCAACATTTTTTATATCAGTGGGTATTTTAATTTTCTAGATTATTGCTGTGGTTTTATTTGAAGCACTTTGGTTTTTGTAGCAGTGTGTATGTGTGGACATGCAGTGCTTTTTGGAGGGACAACTTAAAAAAAATGATAGGCTGCAAAGTAAAGGGCTTGGGTAAGGAAACAGCAGAATAAGATTACAGAAACAAAAATAATCCAGGCCCCTTCTCCATATGCTGGTCTTCTAACTACATTATTGTACTTCCCCCTTGCCCTTGCAGTCCCAATTCAATGCCTCATACAGTGCATGGGAAATGCCAGCTGACAGTTGCACTGTTATAGCCTTATTTATGTATTTGTTTGTCATTCAGTGTACAGCCTGCTGCCTTATTACTTGCTGTATACATCCAATGCTGAAGTGTTTTCTTCTGTTAATTTGTAGGGATTATATAAAAATAAATATCTGCTCTTCACATACAGTAGAGAACTTTTTTTTTTTCACTTTGAAAAATACTGCTTCCATTTTACTCATGGAAGGCTGAAACTGAGTCAAAATAGTCAGTTTTAAAAGTGCTTATAAACCTCCTGTAATTTGACATGCTTTATTCTTGGGAGTTGTAGTGTTACTTTGTTGCAAATTACAGTAAATTCATAACATTGAGTTTCTTATTTGTTGTTGTCAGTGCACTGTATTTTAACTCTTGATCTATCCCTTAGAAGTACAGAATGGGTTTTTGCTGATGGCCTTAAATGTTTGCTAAGTGTCAACTGCCTTGGACATGCTAACAGCTGGAAAAGAATTGTGAAGAAACCAAAATCTCTTTAAAGTTTGTCAGGAAGTACAGAGACAACAACTAGATAGTAACCCAGATCCACCAAGTAATTAAGTGGCTTGTTTGCAATATTGGTTGCAGAGATTAAAAATGCTACTCTGTGAACTTCCAGCAGGAACTAGCAAACCTGGAGAGTATCCGAAGCAGTAGTTATTGGCTGTTAGCAGTAAAACTCTGCCTTTTAAACTGATAATTGTTGCAGTTGATGGAAACTTATTGAATGGAAACCTCTGCAGCCTGCTGGTCAGATAATTTCATTGCTGTGTCACTCTGCTGTCCAGGTGCTGTGTGACTCTGATAGGAAAGCAACACTTCACTTCACACTTGAGCCTAGTAAGTGTATTCCTAGCCAGAGCATTGCTTTTGGGACACAGGAAGTCCAGGACCAAATGCCTGTAATCTGTATTGTGCAGACAAGTTCTTCAGCTGTTTTTCTCCCCATGATTTTTTAAGTCATACGCTGTAGGCATGGCCCAGAGGCTGAGAGTATATTATGGGACAGGTAGAATAAGCAGTACTCACTCTTTTCCTTTTTCCTCTTTTTCTGTCTGCCTTTACTTGTGATAGAAGTTTTCTGTGAAATAAATTTTGTGGTTTGTTTTTTTTAAAATGTTTTGTTTTGGTTTTTAGACAAGAGTTGTTTTGTATAAATGGCAGTTTCCAGCAAAAAGATCCCTTGGATAGGAAATTGTAATAAATTTGATATATAAACTAAATTTTATTAAAATTCTGTAGTGAAAAAATGTAATGTCTCACAGAAGGCACCTCCTTTTTACTCTCTCTGATTTGTTTCATGGCATATTTGTCATGTGCCATATAGGCAACAGAGATCCTGTGAATAACAAAAAAAAGTATATAATTTAATTAAATAATATCATAATGCACAAGGGACAAAACTGTAGGTGTAAGCAGCCATAATTCTGAAACTTCTTAATACTATAATACTATAAGTACTAACCTGTTTTGGTTTTTTAATATATTGGAATTTATCAAGCTCATGTCTGTGATAGAGCAACTTCTCTCTCATGTTAGCACTAACAATCTCTGTATTGACCAGAAAGGATGAGATTACATATACTTTGTCTCTGAAATTTTGTTTTCAAGTCTTACATTCTAATAAAAACTGTCTCCGTTTCTTGTATGTTCTTTTCAGATAAATTGCTCTTTCTCCTTTCCTTCAGTTATGCTTGCTGGATATTAAGGATGGGAGTATAATGTAGACACCCCTTGTTAGATGCTTTGTATAGCAGCTGCTTTAGCATCTGTAGAAGAAATAATTTGGAACCTGTTTTTTGTAGTCTAAAAGCTGGGAAAATTCTTGTAAGACTGGTGAGAACTCATGGGCAGTGTTTGTGGAGATCTAAAATAAGTTTAATTTTGTTTTATTTTATCCTGAAGAGAAAATTTAAAAGTCTGCCTGATAATTTGTCTGTTGAATTTGTACTTCAGACTAAGGAATTATGATTGCTTTTACTGCATGGATGCTACACTTTTAAAATTTTTATTATTTTTTTTTTAATAGTAATAAATTAATTTTCTTCTAGTTGTATGCTCAATGGTGATTGATTCTTCCTGGCAGTTTCCTTAAAAGCTCATGTCAAGGTATAGCCTGTAACACAGAAGAACTTCAGTGTGTCCATATCCTATTAATTTGGCAGTTGCAAGGAGTTAAAACATAGCTTAACAGTTAGTAGTCACTTTGTTGTTTTGTATAGGACTGATAGTGACTCCTCTTTAGTTTTCCAACGCTTACTGTAAAGGCATTGATTTTACTTCTTAACCTAAACCTCAGTCATTTGGGGTAAAATCTTCCATGCTGGGTGATTGCCCTTTATTGACTGATTCTTTTAATAAAGCTCAAAGTCAAAATAGAGAAAAAATGTTTAAAAATTACTTCTGACCTTTTATTCAAGTTAAGGGAACACCTCCATTCCTTTTGAAAGGAATATAAACTTTGAGAGTGAGGTGACTTTCCAAAAACCAAGCAAGTTGCTAGTGTCTGAAGAATTAAATGAATTCTCTGATTGTCCACATTAATGTAGAAAAATTTTGTATGCACAACAGGAATTTCCTAATAAGTGCAGTTCTAAGCAGTAAGATGCAGCACAGATGCTCCATTTTCTGGTGTCCATTCCCTGCTTATCCACAATGCTGATTCATTTGAATGTGGAAAAGTCAAAAACTGAGGTTGCAGGTGACTGAAAGGGAGACCACATGGAAGAGAAGAGTGATGGTCTGGACCAGACTTACACAGGGTTGGAAGGAAATGGGAGTTTGAAGGACAGGAATTGGGAGGAGGGTAGGAGCTTGGAGTTCCTGAGAAGGTAATGACTGAATGTGAGGACTTGGATAAACGAGTTGGTGGGGCAGATACAAGCGTCCTTAGTAGAGACAGAAGAAGAGCTGTGAAACAACCTTAGGAAGAAGCCAAGACAGAATGGTACTTTGAAATTGTGTGTACGGTCAAGGGAAGCATTTCAGGGATGAGAATGGGTGGGAAGTATGTACTGAGAGAGGCCAGAGTGGGGAAGAAGAACTGATGGCCTGAGGAGCCGGAAGTACAAAATAAGGATTGGCTGGGCAAAGAGGCATTATTTCACACACAGGAATTCATTGCTTGAATTGCTTTTTTTTTTTTTTTTTTTTTCCCCTCACTGAAGACCTTGCATAGTAAGGAAGAAGCTCAGAGGTCTGGTGTACTTCATATAAGAACGAATGATAGGGAATTCTGTAGTTCACATTACCTGTGTAGTCTGCATTTGGCATCTTTGTGAATGCATTGTGGTAGTTTTTAAGTCTGTCATTACTTTTTTCTTTCAGCTATTTCAGTGACTGGAATGAATGTAGCCTTCTTACTGGAGGAATTTTTTGTTTTTAAAAATACAACAGGTTATATTAATGTCTCCTAAGATTGGCCTTACTGGAAAAGGGATAGACTCTTGAGATGGCTTCCACTCCTGTCTTTTATGCTTAAGTATTTTGATCTGTCTCTGGTGTTCAATGTGTAGTCCTTTGTCTTAATCACTTCATATTATTAAGCCCTACTGCAGAGATAGAATTCATAATTTCCTCACAGGCATGTGACATGTATTGTAAAGTTGGAATGCTTCGCAAATACTTATTTTTTAAATGTTCTTGAGGAGAGTATGTAATCATGCAAGTTGGGAACTGAGATGCAAGAGTTGGTCTTTATAACTTTGGAAGTCAAACTGGGGCAATTATAGGACCTGACTTTTAAACTAACTTGACTTTTTTGCGTCATGATGTGTGTGATAGTATTAGAACAGATTTTGTTAATTTTGAATACAAATATCACTAATCAGTGCTTTTTCAAATTAGTCTTGAAGCATGCAGGAGAAAAGGAGCATAGAAATATTTACCCTTAGTAATAGAAATAGAATGAGATTCCCAAGAGTAACATTTTTCTGTTTCCTGCTATCTGATCTGCAGCCTCTTTCTTTCATTACTTCTATTTAATTTTTGCTTGAAGTTGGAGAGTCATGTATATAACAGACCTTGCAGCCTTATGAATAGCCTCTGATTTGTTTCCAGAGCAGATTCCTTCTGTAAGCTGAAGGAAGACTGAGCCCGGGGGTGGGAGGGAAATGTTACGCAATTATATAGTACAAGTACTGTGTCAGAATTCTTATGCATAAAGGACATTTATTAACTTTTGATAGACTTCACAAATGTGATTTTTCAACATGAGTTTGAACTAATAAACAGGAAAAGTAACTTTCGTGTATTTCTTGATGTCAACTTTTCTGTGTTGAGTATTCCATTTTAGAGTTTTTTTGTTAAAGTTGGATCTTTAGCATTTTTAACGATATGAATTTTAATGTGTGGAAATGCATTTAGTTTAGTGTCATTGCCTTGTAAACCCATGCAGTAAGTAAAATTTTAAATCTCAATTTCTACACCAAAAAAAGTGAATTGAAAAGATCAAAAGGTGACTTTGCTGGTGTGATGCTGTTGTTGAACAGGTCAGTCCTTTGGTGTCAATAAAAATTTGAGATGTATGAGCATGCAAAATGGAACTTGCAACTCCTATACTGCTGAGTAAGGGATTAACATTTTGTTAGGCAACAGAAAACATTGGAGAGATTTTTACCTCCTCAGAGTTTAAATACATTAATTTTATGATAATAATATTCTGTCTTTTAGGCTTTTTCTCTGTTCTAATTAATGTCTTTTGCACTATGATGTAGCACTCCTTTGTCAAGAGAAGGGATTGCTCACGATCCCATAAAATCTTGGAGCCAGTTGAAGACTAATAGATAGTGACAAATGCATGTCTGTCCTGCTACTGAGAAGGATTTTAGAATCTGCATGTCTGATATCCTGAGCAAGTGGTCTTCCTCCACTTGTTGAAATTTTGAGTGAAGGGTTGGACATAGTAGCTATTACACAATATGAGGTAGTCAGGTTTTTTTGTTAGGCATGTTCAAAGCATTTATATGCTGGACCTTTCTACTCCTGAGATCTTGCCCAGGCTTAAGTGTAAAACAAGTGTTGAGCTGCTTGGTTCTTCAAGGATAGTGACAGTTGTGTCATACACTGATACAAAGATGTAGGTGACATTTCCTGGTGATAGTTTAGGTAAGTAATGGTTAATAGACTTGTAGGAACACACTGCACTCTAGGGTCACTTATAAAATATTATTTAGAGTTATGGCTCTGCTGGAATAATTCCCTTGGATTCTGTCTAACATGATGTAAAGTTTAGTCATTATTTACATAAGTAAATAATTTTTAGGATGGACAATATAATTGAAATATTTGAGGAGTTGCAATTTAAAAAATGTATGGTTTAAAAATAAGTTTGTCTGTAACTAAATATCATTACAGGAACAAGCCGTCGTAACACTGAAAGGTAAACATTCTCAGTCTTCACGTCACACTGTAGTCTTAGTCTGGAACCTGGAGAAAGAATAATTCAAGCTATGTGTTTAATTTAGTACCATGTTAAATTATTATGTTGAATCAGTAGACTTCAGAATAGGAAGGTTGAATAAGTTTGCAATTTTCATGGCCTCAGTGTATATGAGCAATTATTGAAAGTCAACAGATGCACAGTAATTCGAGAGTTTGGGCTAACCAACTTGTCCAAACGTTGCTGACATTCCATGTAACCCTGTGTGAATTTTGGGATAAAACTGTTTGTTTGAAGCAGAACTCTTTAATGTCTCCTACCTGTATCTAATTACTGATACAGGTATAAATTTCAGTAAGTGTTTTGGGAAGGACAGTAAAAATGGTGAAACATCTCATTGTAAAATGCACTTATTTTGAAGTCCTGTTAGAAGATACTGTAAAGCTTGTTTCTGATACAAGCATATAGCTATTTTAAACAGGAACAGAAAGCCTCATCTGTTTTATGACAAAGTTTACATGCTTATGCTGTTTTGTAATGAAAAACAAGGAAAAATTAGAAGATAGACATAACTTCAGTTATGGGAATAATATCAGTTACCAAAGACATTAAATTTGCTGTACAGAATTTAGAGGGTTTCAGTAAAATTATTCACCTTGACAGTAAAATTACATTCACACAGGTTCATTAATGGAATTGTGTGTCAAATAATGCTTTAAAATTACAATCCTGTGAATGGACTGCCTTCAGTGGATTTATACAGGTATAATTACTCAAAATGGATAGATACAGAATCACAGAATCAGAATCGTAGAATCACCACCAAGGCTGAAAAGACCTTTAAGATCATGAAGTCCAGCCTATGACCTAACATCACCACATTGGCTAGATCACAGCACCAAGTCCCACATCAGTGTATTTGCTTCCTGATATAAGTTAGGATTTTAGTTGGACTTCAGATGTCTTCACTGAACTCAATGATTCTAGTGGTGAATAGTCTTAGTGCAAACAAGACGATGAAAGAAGCATTTTTTTCTTGAAATAATAGATAATTTTTTAGATTAGATTTACCCCATTAAGACCAACAGTAGCTTTAATGTTTCTGTTGTAGTTACTTGGTATTTTTTTGTGGCTAACTTGGGTTTTGTTGTTAAGAATTGTTAAGCATTTTATGAATCCTTTTAAGTTGAAGATGATTGTATTTTGGGGGGATGGGGTGAAGTGAGTTTTAGCCTCGAGTGCTAATTGCCAAGATACAGCTGAAGGCTCCCACTTGTTGCGATTTCTTCACAATAACTTTCTAAACTCTGAACATAGTCTAATACATTCAACACTCATGTTGCTTACTAACATACTCATCAGTGGTATGTTAATGTGAATGTAAATTAGTTTCAGATAACTTGAGTATTTTTTTTTATCACTCATGTAAAAGGTTGGTGTATATATAATTGACTAATAACTTAGATATTTGTCCACTGAAAAGCACAGAGTCATGTTTGAACATTTGCCTTAGATTCTTTTAGAAATAAGAAAAAGTTATTCGACAGCCAATGTCTCAGCAGATCTAGAAGAGTATGACTGCTGTGATTAAACAGTAGGAATAATTAGCAGTGGGGGGAGCTCGAGTTCCTTGTAGTATGAACCTGCAAAATACAAAGGTAAATGACTACTGGATTATGTGAGATATCAATTAAGTTCTATAAGGCATACTACTGTCAGTATAAATTTGTGTTTCAGACATAAATATCATCATGTGTGCCAAAACATGCAGACAATAATGTCAAATTCCTGAAAAGGCCACTTGTGTTTTTGCAAGCTCTAATTTTTGTCTCCCGTGGCAACTGTTATAGGCAAGAAAGGAATATGAATTGAGATGTGCCTCCGGATCGTGTCCTGTGAGTTTAATGTGAAGAGCTCGAGTTATTTTTTTGCAGAGGTGAACAGCCTCTTGATACAGGAACAAATCTTTTCCTTATTTCTGCTGCTTAGCTGCTTTTCTCTCAGTTTTATGTTTTGTCACAGGGCTTAGTGGTAAGTTAGTGATGGCACTGCTGGAAAACAGGGCCGAAACTCAGTAGTTTGATGGCCTGGATGAACAGCTAGCAAAGGGCAGTGTCTCTCTCTTGTGTAGGTGCCTCAACATACAATGTAAAAAGGAAAGACTGAGAACTATCTACTCCATAATGCTACTTCAGTGTATATGTCAGTCTTGGTACAAATTTAAGGTAGTTGAAGTCTGTTCTGTTTCAGTTGCTTCTGGTTTCTGTTCAAATGGTGTGTGAATGAAATTAGAAAGGAATCATGCTTCTTATATAGTGCTTCTGTATTGCCAGAATATTCCCATAAAGATGTGTAGCTTCTGGGTCTCCTTTCTGCTAAAGTAATTTCCAGTTTGGAAAATAAGCAAATTTATTCTGTTCCTTCTACAGTAAGAAAGCGACAGAACTGAAAATCTTCTACAAAACAAGCCTGTGACTTGTGAAATAATGTTAGAGAGACTGAGCTACCTCTCTAAAAGGTGGGTGTTATCACCTGCATCTCAGGGAAGACTGCAACGATCAGCTTTAGTTTTCCCTCAGAATTACTGCCCTACGAATATGTATTTACAGCAGCATCATTTTCATTCATGGGGGAATTATGGTAGGCAAACAGCTGTAACTATTATTCTCAAAACAGGCTGACATGAAATACGTAACACTCTTATTTTAGGATTTTTAAAAATACTTAATTTTAAGTAATTAAGATATATAGTGGCGATAATCCAGTTTTGGTGTGTGTTTTGTGTTTTTATCAACATAACTAAAACATTTTGTGACCCTTCAAGTGTAACTTAATTGCATTTTAAAATCCATCACCTTGCTGGAAAAAAAAAAGGAGTACTTCTTCACAAATTGTTGCAGTTCAACAAGTTAGGAAAATAAAGTGCTCAACATGCAACGGTGTAAATTCTATTAAAAATTAAGTGTGAGTAATCTAGTCTTCAGTTTATTAATTAGATTTATCAGCATGGTCAGTTGTGGTTGTTTGTGTATTTGTAGCATATGGACCACAGTTCACCTTTGCTTTAGCAACAGCTGTGACAATAGTGCTGTCTGAATTATGTAGTAAAAAGCTTTGTATTAAAGCCTCAGAGAAACTGAGGACTATAATTAGCCCTCTCTTCCACGGTAATGAGTTTTAGATCCTTAAGAAAAGGTGATGGGTGTCATTTGGAGTGAAGTGCCTGGAGAATAAATTGCATTGAAATTAAGCACATCTGTGAGTTGGATACTGGCATGGATGGAAGGATTCAGTGTGGATTGTCTTTGCATGATCGTATGAGGATTAATCTAACCTTCATGGAGCAGTTCTTGGGCTTTCTCCATCTGCCAATAACATAGGTACCAGTTCAGTCATTAACTTGGAATTGTGTCTCTGGCCTAAGACATGCTTTGCTTTTATTTCAGTTTATCAGATTTGAATTTAGACATGTATTTATAGATTGCATGTAGATTTTTATTTAATCAATAAAATGGTATCTGCAACTCATAGAAATAAAATTCACAAATAGCAAGATGCAATTTTTGCTCTTTTAGTCATTAATGCATGACCAGCTTCTCACATTGGAAGGTGTAGCTTACATAAATAATGAAAAATACAATGTTAGCTTTCCCTGAGTATGTTACATTGTGAAGTGTTCTATGACATGCTATTCCAAAGCAAAAGAAAAACAATGTATGGCGTCTCTGATGGAAATTTCTGGAAACATTATGTCAGTGAAAATACTTAGATTGACCTTTAAAAACAACAGTGATATTTGTGGGATAAAATAAAATCAAAGTGTGCCAAGCCTGCAATTCGAATTAACTGAAGTGCTTTATTTTAGAAATATTGCAGTGGTAAAAAGCTGGGGCACCTCAGTTTTGTTAATTTAACGTAAAGTCTATTTAAGTGGAAGCATTTTCAAATGGCACTTTTCAGTGAAACATTCTAATTAAAAAAAAATTAATTCAGTTTAATAGACAACTGCCTGGGACAGAGGATCTGCATAAAACATTTCTCTCTAGCCAGGAAAGGTGAGGGAACTGTGATTTTCACCAGTGTCTCTCCCCTATACTTTATTTATAGGGTCTTATATTCTGCAATGTAAACTGAATAATGTTCTTAAGCATGTGGCTGTCAAATTATTTCTCTTTTGGTACAAGTTAGTAGCTGTTAGATGTCTTACAGATCTTGCATATGCTGCTTGCTTTTCCTGTTATTTTCTAGGTCCTATCACAGTCCAATTCAGAGAGGCCTAGGCAACTTTGATCTCATGGATTATTTTACATTTTTCTAAATAGGCAGGTTTACTAACAGTTTACAGGACTTGGATAGCACTTTTGGAGAAGGTTCAGTTGTCTTGGCACTAATGTGCACTTTTAAAATATTCCTGTATCAAACAATAATCCTTTACCAGATGCGAATTTAGTAAAGACAAGACTTAGATGGTTAAAGTGTTTATGGCTCAGTTTGTCTTCTCTTGTCCATAACTCTATCTACTTTGCTTTTTTTGTCAGGTTCATATGGCAGGACAGTAGCCACACAGTTGTGCAGCTTCCCATCTCCATGACTGCTATATCTAAATTTCCTCAAGCTTAAAAAAATACTATATGTGCAGTGATTATATGAAGACTACCTACAGAAATTACATTAGTCAGTGAAGTATAACTTTATAGCTGAATTTTCTAGTTTCTTGTAATGTAAAACTGGCAGCTCAGTTATGCAGGTTTGACAGCATACTACTTGAGGAGCATAAAATCATTAATACAGTCTTTTATAATTAAGGTAAAATTAGGTTAGTGTCTCTTTTCAGAGATTGGGAGCATATTAGGAGTAACCACGCTTAGTCAGTGCACACGCTATCCTAATTTTTTGGATAGTTACTTTGTTTAGTTAGTTTGTTTACCTGAACTGTAATATTTTCTCCACAACAGGCAAAGCAGGACTTCTGCAAGTTATTAAAATTAAGCTAGTTTATTCAGAGCTGTTGAGTTGTAGTGAGAATTAGTTGATGTACCATGAGGGCCATGATCTTCTGACTCTCTGAAACTGGAAAAGTAAGGAAAAATGCTGTTGTGGTTTAAATCTTCCCAGCAACTAAGCACACAGCTGCTTACTCCCACCCAGTGGAATGGGGGAGAGAATCAGAGGGGTAGAAGTGAGAAAGCTCGTGGGTTGAGATAAAGACAGTTTAATGAGTAACGCAAAAGCCATGCACCCAAGCAAAGCAAAACAAGGAATTCATTCATCACTTCCCATCAGTAGGCAGGTGTTCAGTCATCCCCAGGAAAACAAGGTTCCATCACACATAATGATTTCTTGGGAAGACGAAATACCATGACTCCAAACATCACCACATTCTTCTTTGTCCAGCTTTATATGCTAGGCATAATATGATAAAGAGTATCCCTTTGGCCAGTTGGGGTCAGTTGTCCCAGCTGTGTCCCCTCTCAGCTTCTTGTGCACCCCCAGTCTGCTTGCTGATTGGGCGATGTGAGGAACCGAAAAGGCCTTGACTCTGTGTAAGCACTGCTCAACTGTAACAAAAACATCCCTGAATTGTCAGTGCTGTTTTCAGCACAAATCCGAAACATAGCCCCATACCAGTGACTATGGAGAAAATTAACTCGCAAACAAAACCAGCACAAAGGCTTTTATTCAAAATGGATTAATAAAACGTCTCACTCAAGTTTTATTTCCTTTTAATGGTAAGAACCCTTCTTAGCGTTACAGTTTCACATCTGTGAAAAGGACAGTCTGTATTTTAAAAATCTGTAATAGTGTACTTTCATGCAGTCATTACATTTTGACTGGAGTCCATTCTGAATTCTGTATTTCCAATTTCACTAGTTTTGCTTTTAAGGTGGAAAAAGTAGGGGTTTGTGTGTGTTTGTTTTAAATCGTTATCAAACAGATTATCATATTCAAGAATTTAGCAGAGAAAAAAACTAATGGAATCTGAAGTCCTCTATGAATTTTCTAGTTTTACCATGTTTCTTCTCTTAAAACTTATTTTGATGGTAAAAGAATCATAGGATGCTTTGGGTTGGGTTGCTCAAAGCCCCTTCCAACCTTGCCTTGAACACTTCCAGGGATGGGGCTTCTGCAACTTCCCTGGGCAACTTGTGCCAATGTCTCGCCACCCTCACACTTAAGAATTTCTTCCTAATGTCTAATCTAAATCTGCCCTCTTCCAGTTTAAAACCATTACCCCTTGTCCTATGACTACATGCCTTTGTAAAAAGTCCCTCCTCAGTTTTCCTGTAGCCCCTTTAGGTGCTGGAAAGCTGCTATAAGGTCTCCCCAGAGCTTTTGCTTCTCCAGGCTGAACAACCCAAATTTCCTCAGCCTGTCTTCATAGGAGAGGTGCTCCAGTACTCCTCATCATTTTTGTAGCCCTCCTCTGGACTCAGTCCTACAGCTCCATGTCCTTCTTGTGTTGAGGGTTGTAGAGCTTGACACAGTACTCCAGGTGGGGTCTCACGAGAGCCGAGTAGAGGGGGAGAATCCCCCCCCTTGACCTGCTGGCCACACTTCTTTTGATGCAGCCCGGGACATGGTTGGTTTTCTGGGCTACAGGTGCACATTGCCGGCTTGTGTTGAGTTTCTTGTCAACCATCACTCTCAAGTCCTCCTGCAGGCTGTTCTCAATTCCTTCTCTGCCCAGCCTGTGTGCTTGGGATTGCCCTGACCCATGTGCAAGACCTTGCACTTGGTACCAGTCAAGAGTATCGTGGAGAAAAATGACCTAACTGGGGTATAGTCAAGTTGCAATTCTTTAAAGTCCCTTCAGAATCCCAGAAAATAGCCAGAAAACATTTGATTATTTCAGTATGATGATAATTCCCTTTCAGTCTGTTTTGTGAAGCTATGGAGGACATGTCTCGGTGTGTTGGAAATGACGTTTTTCTCTCATAAGGATTTGTCTATCCAACTGAATGGATAAAGCATCCAAGCTGGATTGTACATAACCAGACATGTATTAACAGGAATTACTTTGCTCTTTTCTGTATTTCCAGTTACGTGTGTAGTATAATTTCTTAGCTTTTAAGTTCCTAGCTTGAAGAGGAAGTGAGTAAAAGATGGTAAGACAACGTAGAAGGTAGCATTATTGCAAAAGGAAAAACTCTAAGCTTTGCAACTCCTGAAGTTTCCAGCCCCTTATCAGCAGACAACATTTGTGGACCCTTTGTCTAGTCAGGTATAATACTCAGCTTACACAACTTGAGCCTTCTGACTCTTGAAATTGGATGACTGACATTAGATTGTTAAGAAATGCCTTTTTCTACCTACTGCTTAAGTGGTCTTGGTCCCATCCTGACAATTACGTAGGCATTTTTTTTCAAGTTAATTACGAGACTGATACTATACTGGTTTTGGAAATGACATACAAGCTGGTATTGTAAAATAATTTGTTCTTACAGTCTGTTGATTAACCTTTGCCGTAACCATATATTTTGAACTTAACTTTGGATTTGCTATTTGTTTAGTAGGTCACACTGAATTCCTGTATAAGGTTATACCTTAGAAAAATTATATCTTAATATCCTGAACTGTTGGTGGTACTTGATTCAGGCAGTTTTAAAGATTTTCTCAGTTCCTACAGCCAAAGACTGGCTTACAATGCTTGCTCATATTTTCACAGAAGCAACAACTGCTAGAACATGCAGCTTGAAACTGGTAAAGCTGAGGGAAATCTTGAGCTGATTTAAGCAAGAAACTGCTTTTCAGAGAGACTAAAACCACAAACAAGTGTTAGGTGTTTAAGAATTAACTGAAGAAAAATGAAAAATTTGTTAATAGCTTTTGGATAAGAACAGTATTTTCCTTTGTGCTGGGCATTACCTGAAGAGGGATATGTTCTTAATTGAACTCTTGCTAGTGAAGCTGTATCTGTTTGTGAGTAGTACAAAAACTGACATGGCCTGTGATTCTTACTGTTCAGGAAAGAAAAAATATTTTAAACATTGCACGTGAAAATTTCTTAGTGTTGAACATTTGAAGTACATTCAGCAACAGCAGGATACTGTAGGCAGTTTTTAAAATGGTGTTCTCCCAAGCTAATTTTTTTGCTTCTCCAATTTCTGCTAGCCTTGGTTTTTAAATCCTTTTTACTTTTACTCTGCAAAGATGTCTGTGTGACCAGGGTGTTGCAGAAATCATTCTTTTGCATATGTATTGCAAAACTTCCAGTGACCTAAGCAAGTTTCTATAGGTCAGTTAATACCTCAGCAGCTTCCATCCTATACAGAAGGTTGAAATACACTTCCCCATTTACATGAGATGGGTTAAAATACCAGTGGTGCTCTGATGGTCACCTTGTTTTAAATGACCTTTCTTTTCCCTATGGTGTGTCTTAACTGTACAACAGAAATACTGTGAATGCTGCCGACATTAGCACGAAATATAATAACTGCATCAAACTGAGGCCAGCCATTTTATTTAGCTTTCCTCTCTACTCAATGGACAGCCTGACCTCCATTTCCAATTTTTTTTCATATTTTGATACTACGACTTTCACATTGAAAATACTGTGTTCAAAATTATCCCTTTTTAATCAAGGTGAAAGGGGTTGATTTTGTTGGTTTTCTGTCAGATGTTACGGACTTTGAAAGTGCATCTTCACAGTAAATTTGATCATACATTTCATTATGTGATGTTAATTTCTGAAACAATGGAAAGGAGGGAGTGATAGAAGGATGATGTCATCATACAAGCTGTCTTCTTTGTTCACAGAATCCAAGCACAAGACTTTGCTATAGGCTGGAAATAACTACCTGCAATTTAATAGACTAGTACCTCTTTGTCAACCAGCTTCTAAAACTCAGACCAAACTTTTTGGTCCTTTACGGGTCAATGGACAACTCTGCAAGACCCGTAAATATTTGGAAAAATATTGCTACTCAAACCTAGGCTTTGTTTGTCCCTTCATATTAGTGCTACTTACTTTTTAATATTTACTAGTGCTGTTATTTATAACTCATTAAATCATGGGTCATTCGGCTTTTTGAAGAGTGTTGGAGGCATTACCAAAATATTCCTGAAGTTTCACCCAGAAGCTGTTACTGGTATGAAGGCATGTGTGCTTATCTTGGAGCTGGAGGTCAGCTTATCCACTGAATAGAATGCGAGTTGGAGAGGAGCTTGCCCTTAATATCTGAAATAGAAACCTGTACAAAGTGAGCCATTTTCACTGGACAGTGAGGATTAAACTCAAAGCATGCTATATATTCATGAGTGCTATCTACACAATGTTACATACTGAGTTAACTCTCTAAATATATACGGCATTTCAGTCTTCAGCTTTGAGTTGTTCAGTCTAATCACTAGACCAAAATTTTCTTCCAGTGAACTGCTAGGGGATTCTGGGCAAGTGAAACATCAAGTAGAGTTTGAGTTTGATTTGACCTCCATGGGTGATGGTACTACAGTATAAAAATAGAAAATGTGATAATTTTGCTGACTTCCAAGTCTGCAGCAATAGAAACTTGGTTACATCTTAGGTGTTTTTCTCTGTAGTAGTGCCAGTAAAAATGGCCAGAGCTTGCCAGTGTTGTTAAGCTGTTGTGCTGCAGAGCAGTGTAAGGTGGATTCTTCAGAAAAGCATGATAGAAATTCTTCAGTGACCTAAGTCTTATTTGAATAGTAGATGTTACATTGATTGTATGTCTTTGTTTTGTTGTGGATGTAGTATATGGTGTTATTTTAATTCAGCTTACTTTACATCGGTTTTGCATAGTATTTTTTACATACTGATGTTAATCATTACGTAAGTATACTGGCAGAGGTACAGATAAAATGAGGATTGCAGCAGAATAAATGAAGGCTTTTGTCAGGTGTGTGGGACTGAATAGGGTTTTTGACAGTGGACTGAACACCAGAATGAGTGTGTTTGAACTGACCGATTTCCTTATATAGACTGACTCTTGGTAAGATGGTAGCAACAGGTGAAAAAAAATCACCTGCTTTAGATAACAAGATAGTCTTTGTAGTACTTGGAGATGAGAAGCCTTTCTTTAGAGAGTAATTTTCATAATTGATGATCAAGTTCTTGTGACCTTTCTCTGCTTTAGTTTTTGGTTTGGTTTTCAGTTAGTGTTTTTTATTATTATTCTTGGTTTTGTTAGGGTTTGTTTGGTTTGTTTTTTAATCTGTAGCTTTTTTTCTCATATATGTCTGGGGTCAGGTACACATAAAATCATAGAATCATTTAGGTTGGAAAAGGCCTTTAAGATCATCAAGTCCAACCTTTGACCCTACTCTACCATGTTAATCCCTAAACCATATCCCCAAGTACCGCATCTGTACAACTTTTGAAGGCATCCAGGGATGGTGACTAAACTACCTCTCTGGGCAGCCTGTTCCAATGCCTGACAACTATTTCAGATAAAAGATTTTTTCCTAATGTCCAGCCTACACCTCCCTTTGTGTAGCTTTAGGCCATTTCTTCTTGTCCTATCACCAGTTACTTGTGAGAAGAGACCAGCACCTACCTCTCCACAGTGTCCTTTCAGGTAGCTGTAGAGTGTGTTACGGTCTCCCCTCAGCCTCCTTTTGTTTAGACAAATAGCCCCAGTTCCCTGAGCTGCTCTTCATACAGCTTGTTCTCTCAACCTTTCTCCACACACGTATCTCAGCTTTAAATTAAGAATTTGGAAATACTGGTAGACTGCACTGAGGATTTCAGCACATCTGGCTCTCGAAGATTTCATTGCTTTCTCACCATTTCTAGTAATACTCATACAGTACAGTGTTCACTTCCTGAGGAAGTGAAAGAAGCAGGATTAATCCTAGTTTTTCTAGGCAGTTTGGTAGTAACAACTCCTCTTGATTTTTGTGTGAAGCAGCGAGGACAGCACGGAAGGAAACCAGGCTAATGAACGAGTAGAACTAAGAGAAAAAGAAAGCAGTACAACATAAAACAACTGAATTTGAGGGAGGATCTTTGCAAAGTAGTTTTGCTGGTGGTAACAGCAGTTGGAAAGGAGGCATATTTGGTTTTGAGTTAGCGTTTGAAAATACACAGAAAACAGCCAAAGGAAAATATTGTTAAAGAAATTGTTACTGCCTTGCTACTGTTTCTCAGTCCAGCTCTTAATTGTATTAGAAATTTAAAACACAGATTTAGTCTTGAGTACCCCCTTTCAGGATAACATTAGGTCATCTAGTTCATACCCTCCTATTTGTGTACTATATTGTCCTTTCTCATTGAAATGAATAATGAATTGGGCAGTGCTGTGAGAGCAGCAGCTTTCAGTGGCAGTAAGCCACTGGAACAGTTCAGCTGTTACATGGAACTTTATCTTACACTTTATGTCATTATCTTTAGTGTTACTACTTTCTTGTAGCATATCTAATTCTCAGATTGTCCTGCATTACTGTTTTATATATTAATTTCTATTGACTATTCCTGTTTCTTGATTTGCTAATTTAGGGAATGTCTTGGGACTAACTTCTGTCAAGATGATGCTACTTCTTTCTCCAGTTTTTCTGTTTGTGTATGCAATACAGTAAACCTTTTAAAATCATATTGTGTATGGTCTAAACCAAAACGATATGAGTAACAATGGGATGATTCAGTGCTTCTGTGTCTTAAATCCAAATTTGCAATATGAAGCACATATATTGATAAAATAAATTTGCTAATGCAAAAGTAAAGAAAACAGAAAGCTTCCAGATGTTTTCTTGGGGAAAAATTCCATTATCAAAGTGTGATAGCATAATGTTTTTGTATATTGACAGTAGCATGTTTGCATTTCTACCATGTATCAGTTGCAAAGCTGCAGGAAATCCCATGTAGTTACTGTAGCGGATGCACAGTAGCCTGAAGAAGAGCCCTATGCTAGAGGATATAGAAATTCTTGATTATTACAGTTCTTGTACTGAACTAAATTCATTCAGTGATTAATCAGGAAGATAATAAAATCTGTTCCTGAAATAAACAGTTTCAAAAGTGGTGGAAGAGTAGCTCATTACCTCAGCTGTGTGAACTGCCTTCTAAACTGAAAGTTGCAGTAACCTTTCAGTCTCAGGAATGATGAGATAATTTGTGGGTACCTGAAGGAGGTACATATAATTATGTTTACAAGTTTATGTAAGTAAGGTATACATGATGTACTTTGTGTATGATGATCAGCAAATGTTCTGTGCTTTTCGAGCAGAGTATTGTTCAAAAGAGATTTCAGGGTGGAGAAAGCAAGACTTGTGGTGAATCAAGGAAGTGTACTTTGTATACAGAAGACAGAACAACACACTTGACTGTTAGCGTGGAAGAGGCAAATGATAGAGTGAGCTGGCATTATTAACAGTGTGGATGAGGTGGAGTGAAGTGTGATGTGAGGCAAGTATGTAAATGATACTTTACATCGAGTGGGAAAACTGCAGCTGTGACGTTGTGGGGTAGAGAAGGAAGCTGGGTGAAGATACAAGAAGAAAAGTTGGCCTCAGAATGCCCTGAAGACAGTTGTAACAACCAATTCTGCTGTGAGTCATGAAGACAAAATGAGTCTGAAACCAGAATGTAAAAGACATGATCAGTTAAAAGCAAACCAAAACAACAACAAAAAAAGATGCTGACAAACTAGAGCGAGTGTGACAGAGGGCCACTGAGATAGTCATGGTGCTGGAGCATGAATTCTAGAAGGAGAATCTGAGATAGCTATGCTTGTTTACACTGGTGAAGAGAAAGCTAAAAGAAATTGAAATGCTGCCGTAGTTAGCTATATGTGCTACTACTGTTGGAGTAAGGGAAATACTGATGAGATTTAAGGGAGAAAAAATTCACAGTAACTCTCTATCCTTGCAGTTAGTCAGAACTTGCACTGGGAAGGCCCTTAGTAGCCTGATATAACTTTGAAATTGTTCCTGCTTTGCGCAGAGAGTTGTCATATGCTGGTACAGGATCTTACTTTATAGGTAAGTGCAAGAAGGATGAACTTCTATTGTAAAGCAGTGTTAAGCATTAAAAGATGGTCAATAGGAAATACAAGTTCTAAAAATGGGTCTACAAGCTGTTTAAAGTAGTGGACTAAAATAATAATAATAATAATAATAATAATAATAATAATAATAATAATAATAATAATAATAATAATAATAATAATAATAATAATGTAATAAGTTAATTGTATCACCGGTAGATTTAAAGGTGCTACCTGTTGTCAGTATATGAAGGATAGGAATACCTGTCAAGAAAAGTTTTATGATCTTGAGAGCTGCAGAAATAGAAGTAGGATGAAGTTTAAGTGCCAAATGTTAATACATTTAGAGCTTCATTAGAATTTCTGTCGTATTCTGTGTAATTTCAGCGGGGTATGACAGAAAAAGGATAAGATCCATGTATATTGATATTATTACAAAATACCTAGTCAGTCATCAGTAAAATGAGACTATTAAAAAGCGCATGCAGGTTTTGCATCCATCAGGAGAAGTATGTCTATGTAGAGATAATAAAGTGTTAGGAGTGTACGCATTGAGGTTGTATTGGTGCACAGTTCCTTTGTGATTAGGGAAAAAACAAACAAATGGTATCAAATGTAGATGTTAGTAAGAAGATTGGGAAAATTTATCTTATGTGAAAACTTACTTGGCAAGACTTATCAGCATAACTTGCAGTGCAGCAGTCTGATCTAATATGTTTACATGGCATCTGGGCTGCAGGTAGCTCGTAGTGTTTACTGACTCTTTATGCTTCATCTATTCATTCAGTAATTCCCAAGTTTTTCTTCTCCTTGTTTAATTTCTGAGTTTGTGACTGTGTTTTGGTGGTATTTTTGTTTTGTGGAAGTGATTCTCCTGCTGTTGAATTTGTCTAGTCTGTAAACTTCTGTTCTACAGCTTCATCTTTAGGGGGGTTCTGAGTGATGGTAAAAATGAGCTCTCTAAATGTTCTGGAAGCATTTATGTCTGGGAAGGACAGGAGCTACAGGCAAAGATTATGCAAGAAAAAGGGGATGGTAAGATCACTCTAAAGAATTCCATTCTGGAAATTGATATAAATCTTTAAAATGCAAAAGAGTGAGATACTGGAATTAACTTCCAATAAGAATGGTGAAGCATAACGTTTAACTAGTTAAGAAAAGTTGATGAAATTACTAAATGCTTGAAATACATGACATGATACAAAATATAAGTGTCTGAACTTCATGAACTTCATCCTTTTTTCCTTATAAGCAAGCAGTGTGATTAATTGTTTAATAATTTATAATGTATTTAATATTAAAAGATAAAATCTGTAAATAAGAAAAGTTACAAGAACCCAAAAATTACATTACAGGAGTACTGTATTTAGCTGTATTCAGTGTCATGGAATCACTGTTACACCTTCAACTCCTGGTAGTTTTAGACTGTACTGCTCTTTGAAAAGAAACTTTATATCTATTTTATCCACATGGCTTTCTGAACTGTGTTCTGAAATTTATATTTTTACATTGATAGCTGAAGTTTCTGTTCTTTTTTTTTTTCTCTTAGAAATTGTAGTCATTGCTATTACTATAAGTTGAGATGAATTTGTTCCCCTCACTTTGCTTAACTGGAATTTACTATTCATATGTAAATCCATGAGCGCTAATAGGATTAAAGTTTCCAGGGATCTTAAGGTGGAAATGAAACAAACATTTATGGTGTTGAACTGTTTTCATTGAAGGAATTGTGCAAGTATAATGCAGAGCCTAAAGAAATGCTGTGTTTGAAAGGAAGAACCTGATTTGATGTGGTTGTAGGTGGAGACCTGAAAAAACAAACCTGCTTGCTTTGCATGTTGCTTTTTCTTTGAAATGAATACAATAAATGGAGGTGTTGATTGGTAGTCAAAATGCTATAGAAGCTATTTGTTTGACATACGAGAATGGCATTGTGCTCTGTATTTGCAAGAACGTAGGTAAGATCCTGGTTTGGAATGCTTACTTGCTAAATGCATATTGTATTACTTTACCAAAATTATTTATTTTGCTTGGGTGCATTTCTTTGTTTCAAAGGAAGAGGCTAGACTGTTTAATTTCTAGTCCAAAATAATTTTTGTCTGAATTCCATGATCTTTCAGAGGGAACATTTGTGAATGGTCATGCTTTATAGGTGTTAGAAATGTGTGTGTGGAAGCGATGAGGGAGGCTGAGGAGTTTTGTGTTGCATTTCGTGTATGTCTTATGGTAGAAGAACCTAGAGCCTTAGCCAGCTGTACCATGCCATTTCTTTTCAAAGTTGAGGAAGAACTGAGGCACCAAAGAGGTGAATTTGACGAGATCAAGATCATATGACAAATTAATTGATAGCCAAAGAAGGGAACCATGGTCCTTCTAGCCCAATTTGGAGCCCCATTGTTTACTATTATCCCAGTCCAGCTGCTAAGAACTAAATAATATGTTGGTTATGATAAAAACAACTAGCATTATTTGAAAATCAGGATATGAGTTTTATCACCACCTTGAGTTCCGTCCTATAACCAAGATGAACGACTTTTGTGATTAATTTTTGCTTCTTTCCCCCGCAGTGTCAGAGCTCCTCAGTTGAGGAGTGGAATATGCTTCTTCAATTCCCCTATACCAAGAACTTACTAAACAGAGTAAAGGGCATAATGACACTTGGCTGTATCGTTATTCTTTACTCAATGCTAACATAATGAAAGTTTCAGATAATATTACTCATTTAGACTGAACCACTTGTAGTTAGAAGTGCACAATTTCTGTCTCTGACAGTAGAAAACTGCAGAGTACTAACTGATTCTGTTGTGGTTTTTTCCCCTAAGTTTTTTTATTTGTTGAAAATTATTTTAAACTGCTTTGGAACAAAAGCTTTTAAGTTTGGTAATTACAGAAAGATAAGTATTTAAAGTTTTTTTATAAAATTCATGTGAAACTAGACAAAACTTCTTAGGTATTCATAATTCAGAAGTTCATACAAGTAGAGTGAATTGTCTCAGTGAAGTAAAGCTACAAATGACTGTAGCTGTCTGTAGTGGAATGATCCTTTGATGGTATTTCTTTAATAGTCTAGGTTACTGTTGCTTAAACCACTGGTTTCAGGACCTGGTAGATTGCAACAGTGTTTCATCATAAAGCCTTTTCTTTTGAATCAGAAATTTGTTAGTCAACTCTGGTGTGCTGGTGTGTTCAACTTGCTGACCATCAAATGTCACTTTCTAGAGTATTTACCTATCTATCAATAAATGTTTCTTACTGTTGTGATTGCTGTGAAATTCCTTAGCTTGATTTCTTTCAGAAAGAAACGTTGTACCAAATTCCAAACCTTATCTGCCAGTATCAGCTGCATCTGGAAGAGCTGTGCAAGTCTTAAGACCGTTTGTTATTGCAGGCTTCATGAAGACTGTCTAGGCTGAATGTAGTATAAGCTCTAATTAGTCCTCCCCAGCCATGTTATCTCAGAATAAAATGAGTCATAACTTCACCTTATAGCATCGATCAGCAATCCATGTAGCACTGAATTAGGAATAGGATGTTATGTGTGTGTGTGTGTATATATATATATATTTATAGTACATCTATAACCTAAGTTAAAGTTCAATGTAGGATAGAAAGCTGCATGAAATACATACTCTCTAATTCTGCTGCACATGGAATAGAAAAACAGAGAAAGTGTTTATGGTTCATATCTAGAGCTTCTGATTATAATGCCTTATATCTTTCCATCCCTGGCAAAATATTTGGACTCTGAAGTGTGCCAGAATTCTCAGGTTGTGGATTTAAACATTAGTTGTTTTAAACTGTTCTGGTCATACAGAAACACTGCTTTGAGAGGGGCAAACCTTGCCATTTTAGGCTACTTTGTTACCAGGAGGTACAGTAGAAACCAAAAGAATTTGAGTTCTCTGCCCCCCTAAGGTAGAAGCCATTTTTTAGAGCTGAGGTATGGTTTTAAAATTCTCATGCTTTCTTTCTAAAACCTAGACATGCCTTTCTAGTCAGTCACAAAATTGAGTTTGTAATGAAGAAACATTTCTTACCCAAGTTATGAAAACACTTGTTTCCATTATTCCAGTTACTTTTTTACATACAGAGATCTGCTCCATTTGATATCTTTGTGATTTTTATTTGTGGTTTTGATGTATTGGGTTTTTTTGTTGGTTGTTTTCTTTGCATTAAATTCTTCAGTGGGTGTTAGGATAAAAATTTAATTGTCCTTTACACCTATGGAAGTGACTACTATCAGTTTTCATTGGTTGCAAAGGGTAGTTTATAAAGTAAACTGCCTTTACTTACCTGTCTTTCCTACTGTGTTTGTAGTGTTTTTGCAAAAATCAAGTGTTTAAGTTTCTCATAATGTTGAAAAACTTCACAGCATGCAGCTTGAGCAAGAATAAATTTTGTCACATTTGTAAGGTGACTGAGAGATGTGTTGACTGTGCCTTGAGGAATAGCTGACTTTGAGGAGGAGCAAATGACTATAAAAAACTATGGAGTCTCCAAAAATGGCTCTCCTCACATCCAGATCTTCCAGAATTGTTGGTGGATACCCATCACAGTCATTGTCACCTGTGCTGTCTGTTGTTTAAAACTGATTTAGCTGTCATGAAAGGCAGAATTCAAATTTCTCATTTCAGTATGATTGGTCATGCTTCACTATTTTCTTGAAATTGTTTTCTGGATCTTAGAGTATTTAATTGCAGTGATGTTACCATTTTATTCTAAAAACATTTCTGGATCCCATTAATTTTTTGTGTAGGTTGTACGTTTTACTGATACTCCAAACTGTTTTGATGATATGCATAACTTTCATTAGTTCTTAATCCATCTGGAATACCCACTGAGGATTATTCAATTTTATGGTTAAAGTATACAAGTTTAGTCTATTTTTTTTCCACCGTGAATTCCTCCCAGTTACTAAAATCTTGAGCTACATTAGTTTCCTTGATTTTGAGTTATGATCAGGCAGCTAAAATTGTGCTGAGTTAGAAGTAGTGTAAACTTTGTGATGACATCTAAAATATGTAGCCCATGCATTATGGACTTAAAACTGAAAGTTTTAGTTTTTAAATTATCAAAATGAAGAATAGAGTGTTGTCATCCATTATGGTACACCTTTTACATGCAGTATGTGTATTTTTAGATGGTGAGATTACATGTAGTTTACTCAAGTTACTGTTTTTAAGTGTTACATTAGTTACTGGTTTTAAATGATACGTTACTGATTTACTTAAAGTTCATTTAAAGTTGCTAGAATGTTTTGAAAAGAAAAAGTGTGTACAGAATATTGCTGAACAATGTCAAAAATACGGGATAATTTTGTAAATTGGTTGTGTCCACAGCTAAAAGAAAATGGTTATGTATCTCAGTATCTGTAGAGGTAGTAAAAAGCAGCAGTCCAGTAGTTGACAGTGTAATTCTTTGCATCCAGAAACTCTAGCTGACATTTAAAATTGAAGCTGGGAGTACTGAGCAGTTAGATTAAACAAACAAGCAAAAACAAAGCCAAAAGAACAGTGTACAACCACAGAACTCAAATGCTTCAGTTTTGCAAGGGCCTGTATTTGCTTATATTTCTGAGGTAGAACTCCAGCTGAAACCAGCAGGAAGTGTGTAAAATAAGTGTCAGAGAATCATGCATATTTTTATCTTGACACTTAATTTTCTTTTTTATATGCTGTCATAAGTGATTCTCTGGATTTACCCATTTAAACTATATCTAATGGCTTTACCCATTACTTGGAGAAGGAGCCAATGCTGTGATTTTTGGGATAGGCATTTATTAAAACAAGATTCTTCGGGATTATCTCTTCAGAAAATGGAAGAATTTAACATTTTATTAATCTCTTGGTAATTTATACCTTAATGATGTAGAATGATGCTTACTGTAAGTTCATCAGTATCAAATCTGAGGAAGCACTTAATTTCCTTTTTATAAGACATTCTTTATCAGGTGAGATATTGATCAGAGCTTTGGTGGGAAATTGAACTCAGAAAATAAAAAAATGAAGGTACATAGAGGCTTTCAAAGACAAGCTTTTTAGTTACACAGAAAAAATATGATAAAAGGTCCAGCATCTCGGAGAAATCTTACACTTAGGGTGCTGGCTCATGGTTCATGATTGTTACTAATTCTGTTTCAGTTTTCAAAAGGATAGTAATATTAACCTGAAACATTTAGATGCTTTATATGTGCAACCAGACTTACTGGAGAAGTTGCACTTACCCACAATTAGAAATTGTATATATATTACTTGAACCATGAGACAGAGTAATTGTGATTGCAATTTGTAAAATGAAATAAGTTCTGAGAGGTTTTTCTTTTTGAAGGCGAGTTATTATAACTGAGTCAATATCATTAGTCAAACACATCAATGAGATTCTTTATCTTTACCAGTGTTTCTGGTATTAGAATTTTGTATGTTTCGCAGTGCTTTCAGGTTTCTGTTTGGTAGTCTAAGTCCTGAGATGTCATGCATGTTACAGAGGTCTGTGCCTTTTCCTACAGTGTTTTTTGGTTTTGTTATTTGCCAATATAACCACTACCGTTATTGCTGTGTGAGCAGTTTTATTTTCTAAACTATTGATGATCAGTGTTTCCATCAAATTCCTGCTTATTTTCAGGAAACATTCTAGTGGATTTCTGAGTAGTTTTGGATTTATTTTTTTTTATTGATCTTTACCCCTTTCCTTTCAAATTACCAATTAGATTTTGTTAAACAAGTTAAGAAACTGTAGTAGTTCACCAACCAAATATCTACTCTGTTTAAGTCAAAGCCCCTGTTTTAGATGGACTTAGCAGGTATGTTAAAGTTTGAAATAGTGGATTTGATTTCATATTTGATTTACACAGTCCTCCCCCCTCCTCTTTATGGCAAGCCGTTATAGAGAATTTTTCTGCTTCCTCTGTGCTTTTTTTATATGTGGCTTCACTATCTTGATGAAGTTTGCATTGTTCTCTCTGTGTAGGGCAAAGGAAGCATGCTGAGCCTGAGTGCCTCTGGATTATGGCTAGTAATTGTGATGTTATTCTTTAAGCAAAAGGAAACTGTGAGAACTTGCCAAGTGCGTTTGAAGACACCGTAAGCTCTGTTTAGGAGAGGGGTTTCTTTCCTACATAATACATACTGTGTATTTTTTGCTTGTCTTGTTTCATAAAGTCTTACATTAAAAAAATCATTTGCAGTCAGTAAGCTTTCTGAATCAGCACTGTAGAAGATCTGTGTGAGCATTTTCATTCTTAAAGTGATGTTTTGAACAGCTGTGATGTGCAGTACAGGCACAAGAAAGGAAAGATAGCTGCTGGAGGGTATTACACTGGATATGTGTAGTGATATTTTTCATAGGCTTACATGGATCTATGCAACTGTGTTTGTGGTGACATGGTAGGGATTTCTGGAAAGGACTTGCTTCTTTTTTCTCTGTACTTACTGGCCAGAAAAAAAACTTCAGTTGAATCTAGTTTACATAATGCATGTTTTGTTATGGCCTACACTTAAGAGTTTGTTCTTATGCAGTTTAATAACTTTGAGAGAAGAACATTGAAATCATGCTGCTTCCTTACTATTAACTTTTGAAGATATATACAAAATTATTAAAATGAAAATATGCATGCATATCGGCTGCATTTGTTCCATCACTAACTCCTTCTCCATTTCTGAAATCTATGCTGGAAGCCCTCAAACACATATTCTTTGTGGAGACCTTATAGGGACCTTCCAGTACTTGAAGGGCTCCTACAGGAAAGCTGGGGAAGGGCTTTTCATCAGAGAAGATAGTGATAGGACAAGGGTAATGGTTTTAAACGGAGAGAGGGGAGATTTAGATTAGATATTATGAAGAAATTCTTCACTGTAAGGGTGGTGAGGAACTGGAATGGGTTGCGCAGGGAGGTTGTTGATGCCCCATCCCTGGAGGTTTTTAAGGCCAGGTTGGATGAGGTTTTGTGGAGCCTGGTCTAGTGGTAGGGTTCCCTGCTCATGGCAGGGGGTTTGGAACTTGATCTTTAAGGTCCCTTTCAACCTTAATTATTCTATGATTCTTTGATAGTGAAGACAAGGCAATTTCAGGCTTTTCATTAGATGCAGGTTTAGAAGGCATAAGCTCACCTTATAGCAATATTTGAAACTACCTTTCAAGCATTTTCTAAGAAGCAGTCATTTAGTTGCTGAGAGGTTCTTTATTCTAGATGCTGTTCACATGCTTTTTTTTTTTTCCTCTATGGATTTATTTTGACTGCTTAAAATATTACCTATTCTAAAAGTTTAGATTTTTAGTTTTAGTTTAGATTTTTTTCTTCTTCAATCCACAGATGAAACAAAACTTCTTTTACAGTTTAAATGAGTTTCCTAACACTGGATAGAGAGTAGGCATGTAAACCTCTGTTCAGGTGATACTGGATGAATTGCTTAGTGTGTCACTTTCAAGTCACTAGGAAGGAATTTAGTAATTATCTTTTTTATGTTTTATTTTTAATTTCTCTTCCTGCAATGCTAAAACTTTCAGTTGTGGAAAACATGTAAAAATAAAACCTCAAGGTTGTGGTATAAGCTTGTTTTCTTCAGGAGCCAATATACAGGTACAATGGGTCACATGTTCCAGTTTAAATGCTGCTCTAGTGTTACTGTGTGGGCAGAGCCCTTCACCTCTCGATAAAAAGTGATCCTGTGCTGTAAGGGAGAGAATGATTAAACCTCTCAATATCTACACTTGCAAGTACATGTTAGTGTTTTAATTTATTCCAGCCACATTTGTTTAGTTTTGTAATTCAGTCCATTTAAATATGAGGTTGAAAGACATTTATTTTTAGGGGGGATACATGAATGTGATTTTTATTCATTTTTAGTATGCAGTGCAGAAATGCTGAATTTATTTCTAGTGTCTTGTAGTGTGCACCACAGCCCCACAGTGTCTGTACTTTTCCAAACATATCCTAATCCCTGATACAGGGGTGTTCCCCATAGCCTTTTGCACTACATAGTCCTGCCAGACTGCTGTCGTAATTACAGTCCTTTCCCTGTCCCTCTTGGATGTCTGTTAAATCCTTAACATACAGAAAACAAGTACGTTTCATGCTTTAAGATTACAGTGCCTCAGCAGAGATCAAGGGGAGAGAGGCATTCTTAAAGTTACCTTAAAATGTTCAGTTATCTAATGACAGTGTATTTTGTTTTGAAAATATCAAAAAGAAAAATATATCTCACTCTCCATAACTTATCCAAGAATTTAGCATGACTTGGGACTGGTAGAAGCCATCCATGTCATTGACTTTTGCTGCTGCAGTAGCTATAATGAAACAATGGATCTCTACCCTCAGAAGAAGCTATGTGAAACTCCCTTCATGTATAATTTCAATTTGTCTCATAATTTCATTCTGACTGTACCATACAGACAGGATTTTCTTATTTGTTTCCTTCCCAGCCCCCTTACCCCGCCCCCCTTTTTTCCTTCTCTTCCAGGATGATATGTGTGTGTTTGGTGGTAGGAATTTGTCAGGAAGAAGTCTGACACTTGGAAGAGAGAAGTAAATGGGAGAACGGAGAGTAGTGCTTTCTGTTAGTAAAGGAGTCTGAGACTTGTTCTTCTAATCAAGCTGTCCTTCTTGTCCTTTTCTTCCTTCTTGCTTTCCTGTGTGAAATAATATCTTGTGCAATACGTGTACCATATGATAATTTCAGTAGGATTGGGTACACAGAATTTATGGTAGCAGGAACTGATTGTGACATCTTTTCTTGCAAAGCAAGTAGTGGATTTCTCAAACAAGTGATACTGTAGTGTGAAGTTTTAAATGAAAACATCTTTGCACAGTGCAGATGACACTAAGCTGGGAGGAAATGTCAGCTTGCTTGAGGGTAAGAAGGCTCTGCAGAGAGACCTGGACAGACTGGACTGATGGGCTGAGGCAAGTTTTATGAGGTTTAACAAGACCGAGTGCTGTGTCTTGCACTTTGGTCACAACAACCCCATGCAAAGCTACAGGCTTGGGGATGAGTGGTTGGAAAGCTCCATGGTGGAGAAGGACCTGGAGGTGCTGGTTGACGGCTGACTTAACATGAGCCAGCAGTGTGCCCAGGGGGCCTAGAAGGCCGACAGTGTCCTGGCCTGCATTAGAAATAGTGTGGCCAGCAGGAGTAGAGCGGTAATCGTGTCTGTGTACTTGGCACTGATAAGGCCACACCTCGAGTACTGTGTGCATTTCTGGGCCCCTCACTTCAGGAAGGGTGTAGAGTGCTGGAGCGAGTCCAGAGAAGAGCTACCAGGCTGGCGAAAGGTCTGCAGAATAAGCCCCGTGAGGAGAGACTGAGGGAACTGGGATTGTTTAGTTTAGAGAAGAGGAGGCTGAGGGGAGACCTTGTTGCTCTCTACAACTGCCTGAAAGGAGGTTGTAGGGAGGCAGGAGTTGGCCTCTTCCATCAGGTGGGTGACAGGACCAGGGAAGGTCTTGTTGGATATTAGAAAGAATTTCTTTACTGAAAGTATGGTTAGACAGTGGAACAGGCTGCTCAGGGAGGTGGTGGAATCACTGTCCCTGGAAGTATTTAAGAGGAGTACAGATATAGTGCTTAGCAGCATGGTTTGAGCACTGATTGGGTAGATTAGGTTATGGTAGGGGGATTTAGGTTATGGGTATGGTTGTACTAGATGATCTTCTGGGATGATTCTGTCCAGGGTTAGGACTCTAGCATTAAGGGTCAAGGTTAAAGAGTTTAGGCATAAGCGTCTAGATTAAATGGTCCAGGGTTAAGGGTCTACTGTTACAGGTCTGTGGTTAAGGGTAAATTATCTAGCTGATGTGGTGGTGTTGGCTCATAGGCTGCACTTGATAATCTCAGAGGTCTTTTCCAGCCTTGGCGATTCTGTGATTCTGTGAGTCACTGGCTTTGGAGGTAGACACCAGAGAGCTTATTTAAAAAAAGGAACAAACCAAAAGAAAAAAACAAACCAAGAAAACACACCCCCAGACCTCAACAAAAACCTACCTTATTTTGATGGGGAAAAGGAAAGTCTTTTGTTAATTACTGCTTTTAAAGCAAGGAACTTTGAAAGATATATACATTGTTTTAATCGCTGGGAGGTATGTTCATTCTTTTATGCCTCCTGGACACAACTTGTAAAACATGGACGGTGAATTATCAGGAACTGCTGCTTTTGAAGCACAGTTTGAAAGTATCTCAATGGTTTCTAGAAAACACGGACATACAAAGTTTGCCTTTTTAAAATACTGTGTACCTGAAAGAAACTGCAGGATTATTTGAATGTTGTAGTGTTAAGCAGGAGATGTCAAAATGCCTATCATTTCAACAAACATTTAAGAGGAAACAGACTTCTACACGTTTTTTCTCTTGCTAACCTCTTGACTATAAGGCTAGTAATATGCATCATTAGTTGAACTAGGGACTGCTTTTTATGTGATACCTATGCTGTATTTTCTCCACTGCAGACATATCCTGCTACCAATTAAGAATGTTTTGGAAAAGTGGAAAAAATTAGTTATATAACACAGAGCGAGTATTTTTTCCAATAAGAATTAGTGCAAGTGAAAAGAGATAAGTAAATTTGTGAATTACAGAATGACGATCATTAAGCCATTTTTTCAGTCTTCACCTCTTACTGATGTGATTTATCTTACTTATCTATCAGATCATGTAATATATATCTTATATATCACACCATTAATTATGGCAGTCTTAACATACCTGTTCAGAAGAAGGAAAAAAGATTGCTACGGGTAGATACCCTTAGTCTTCCCTAGTTTGTATTTATTTGTACTAGTTAAAGACAAACTGGGAAGTTCTGCATTTCTCATCAGTGAACTGTAAAAGAGGGAAACTTTGTCAGATTTTAACAATGAAGGATAGGCTGTTTCTCCCTTACTTTAACCCCCTCATCATTGGCCTGCAGAAATTGATTAGCGTCCTTCAGATTTTTATTTTGATTATTCTTTTTTATTGACCTCTAGTTCTCATTCTACTAGTTTTCTAGTTTTGGAAAGATATGTAGTATTGAT
The DNA here is from genome assembly GCF_020740795.1 of Apus apus. Taxonomy (NCBI): domain Eukaryota; kingdom Metazoa; phylum Chordata; class Aves; order Apodiformes; family Apodidae; genus Apus; species Apus apus. The sequence continues at coordinate 13,409,220 of NC_067312.1, forward strand.
TGATGGGGTTAAAGCAAGATGAGGAAATTGTGTGGCAAATTTTGATAATGCCTTTGAAAGTATTGCTGAGTTCTTGATAATTTTGTATGCTTAGCTCTGATAATTTACTTACCTTTCTTCAGGTTTTTTGTGCCTTAATGATTTATTAATGCCTTCCTCTGCTTGCTTACCAGTTTCTGTTATTAAGTATTTTACCATTTTTCTATAAGCCATTTGAAGTTAGCTGTATGTAACCTACATCTTTACAAAAAACATCTGTGTTCATACTTTCTATATTTACATAATTATTGCAGTTAAAATGCCATGACTTGGATTCTTCATGAGCTGTTGTAGAATTTGGTGTCTGGGCATCATGGTTACATAGCTGCAGGAATCCCAGGCACTGAGGCCACTGGGAAAGTCCAAAGCAATTAAGACTTTCCCTTGATAGAGGAGGATCATACTAGGGAACTTTAAAATAAACTGGATGTGCACATGTCCATGGGACTTGGTGAGATGCATCCATGAGTGCTTAGAGAGCTGGCCAATGTAATTGGGAGACCAAGACTCTGGGTACTCTTTGAAAGGTCATGGTGATTAGGGGAAACACCACAGGACTAAAAGAATGCAAATGTCATCCATATCTTCAAGAAGGGTAAGAGGGAGGAACCTGGAGAGTTAAAGGCAAATCAACCTTACCTTTGTTTGGAAAGGTAATGCAGCAGCTAATCCTGCAAACTATTTCCAAGCACATGAAGGACAGAAAAGTGATTAGGGGTAGTAAGCATAGAGACGAGATAATGCTTAATAATCCAAATCACCTCCTGTGCTGACATGACTAGCAGTGTGGATGAAGGCATGTTCATTTTTTACTTTAGTAAGGCTTTCAACACTGTGTCACATGATGTCCTTGGTAGACAAATCAGTGAAGTACAGCAAAATAAGCAGACAGTGAGGTGAATAAAAAACTGGCTGAGCTTCTGGCCTTGAAGCAGTGTGAATAGTGGCGTAAGTGCAGCTGGAAGCCAGTCATCGATGAATGGTGTACTCCAGGGGCTGACACAGGCTAGTACTCTTCAGCATCTTAATTAATGATCTGGATGATGGGATATGGTGTGCTGTCAGCCCTTTTGCAGACAAAAAGGGGCATAGTGGTTGATACACCAAATCCATGTGCTGCTATTCAGAGGGACCTCAACATGCTGGAGAACTGGGCTGACAAAAACATCAATCAATTCAATGAAGGGAGGTGCTGAGCTTTGCACCTGGGAGTGAATAATGCCATAATTCGGTTGGCAGCAACAGTACAAGCTGAGAGCCAACCACCTGAGAAGCAGGCTGGCACAAAAGGGCCTGGGAGTCATGATGGATAGATTTGAACATGAGTCAGTGATGTTCTCTGTGGAAAAAAAGGGCAAGCAGCATCCTGGGCTTTATTAAGAAGAGCATTGCCAAAAGGTGGAGGTGATTCTTCCAGTGTACTCATCAGTGGTTAGACACCTTTGGAGTGCTAGGTTCAGTCCTGGACTTCCCAGCACAAGAAAAACAAACATGGACATATTCAAGTGAGTCTGGTGAAGGGTCATAAAGATAGTTAAGGGATTGGAGCATCTGGTATTTGAGGAGAATCTGAGAGACCTGGGACTGTTCAGCCTGAGGCAAAGAAGGTTCAGGGTAGATGTTATCTATAGGTTACTAAGATATGCAATGGAGCCAAACACTTCTGTGATGTCCAGTGGCAAGACGAGACAATGGGCAGAAACTGAAATACATGAAAGTCCATTTAGAGGAGAATCTGTTTGGTTTAAGGGTGATAAAACATTGGAGTATGAGGGTTTGTGAAGTCTCTCTCCTTTGCATTGCTCAAAACCTGACAGGACACAGCATGGAGCATGCTGCCTGTTGTAGTTAACCCTGCTCCAATCAGTGACACTGGACTAGATGACCTCCTGGAAGGGGTCCCTTCCAACCTTAAACACAATAGGATTCTATTATGATTTTTTTTCATGTATAGTTCCCTTAAGACAGAAAAATGTACTTAAATTGTGCAAGTCATCACAGAGGGTAAATGCCAGCTATCTGTTACAAAATTCTTTTATAGCATTACTTCTGACTTCAGTAACTTACTTTTCACGTATGTTTAACTGGCAGGAAATGCAGAATCTGTGTCTTGTCCCACACATATTTTAGAAGTGGCAACTTACTGCCTAGGTTCTTTTATCACCTTTTCACTTTTAAGGCTGTTGCATTAGCATATATGAGAAGCTTTGTGGGATGTTCTGATTTTTCAAAAAATGTCCTTTCATGTGTCCTAATTTTACTAATTAAAATGTCTTTTTCTCTTCTTATTTGTTTTTGGAAAGCCGTTAAGTATTCAGTAAGTTACTGGAGGCAGCTTTAAAGTTCTTAGTTGTTTTAGTGGAAATTGTGATGACAACTTTCTGCCAAAGAGGAAAAACAATGCTATGAGCTTGAAGGCCACAGTCCTTAGTTATGCAGCCCACATTGATGCTTCATTCTAAGTAATAAACATGATAATAAGAAATTGGATTTAGATTTATGCCCAGTTTCAGTGTAACAGAAGGTGTATTAATTCAACAAGGAGAACACATACTTGTAAAAGATGTTACTGATAAGTCATGAAAACTGAGGAAAGTTTCTAAGTGTTTCTCATGAGCAATGCTGAAAAAAAAGCATTGCTATGGAACTGTTGAAACTTATCTTGGCTATTGTTATATTTCACTGGAGCCTAACATTTGATTAAAATTCAGATTCCGGGTTCTTCAGAGACATTAACCCCATGCAGAAACAGAGGAATAGTATTGGCCTAGTACTAAACAGGAGAGGTGAAGTAGTCACTGGCAATGCTGAAGAGGCAGCAGTCTTCAGTACCTTCTTAATCTCCATCTTTACCAATGCTGTTGGGTCCCAGGCCATAGGAACAAAAGTCCAGGTTGACGCAGACACTGACCTGCTGTCAGTGACAGAAGAGCTGGTGTGTTAACTATTACAGGAGCTTGATCTGTACAAATCAATGGGCTTGGATGCCATCCACCCTAGGGTGGTGAGAGAGCTGCTGATATCATTGTAAAGCCATTCTCCATAATCTTGAAGAAGTTGTGGAGACTGGGAGACATCTCTGAAGACTGAAGGAAGACTAATGTCACCCCCATCTATAAGAATGGTCCAAAGGAGGATGCAGGTAGTTACAGACCCATTATCCTCATTTTAGTCCATGGGAAAGTTATGGAGCAAATCCTCCTGGGGACAGTCACAAGTCAATGGAAGCACATGATTGGGAAAAGCCAACATGGATTTATTGGGCACAAATCATGCTTGACAGAGCTGATCACCTTCTATGATAAAGTGACCCACTCAGTTGATGCAGGGTGAGCAGTGGACATCTTCTACCTGGACTTCTTTGAGGCTTCCCCACAGCCTCCTCCTGGAGAAACTGACTTGTTACAACTTTGACAAGTGGTCTGTGCTGTGGGTGGGGAACTCACTGTTAGACCGTACCCAGAGGGTGATAGTAAATAGTTCCTCCTCAAACTGACAACTGTCACAAGTGGGCACCCCGAGGGATTGATGTTGGGCCCAATGCTGTTTAACATCTTCATAAGTGACCTGGATGTTGGGATCCAGAGCATCCTGATGAATTTTGCAGAGAACACCAAGATGAGTGGAGAGGTTGACACTCCAGATGGGAGGGCCACCTTCCAGAATGATCTGGACAGCCTGGAGGAGTGTGCTAGCAAGAACCTTATGAAGTTCAACAGGGAGAAGTATAAGGTCTTGCACCTAGGAACACATAACCCAGGAGTGCATTTCAGACTGGGATCCACCTGACTGGAGAGCAGCCCTGTGCAAAGGGACTTGGGGGTCTTGGTGGATAACAGGCTCAACATGAGTGACCAGTGCTCTGCAGGGGCACAGAAAGCCAACAGGATGCTGAGCTGCATCAACCAGGGCATCACCAGCAGAGATAAAGAAGTCGTCATCCTGCTCTACTCAGTGCTTGCCAGACCACACCTAGAGTATTACGTTCAGTTTTGGTCCCTGCTCTACAAAAAGGAAGTGGACAGGCTGGAGAGGGTCCAGAGAAGGGCCACAAGGATGATCAGAGGACTGGAGGACCTGCCACATGAGAAAGGGCTGAGAGGACTGGGTTTGTTCAGCCTTGAGAAGAGAAGACTTAGGGGAGACCTTGTTAAAGAGTGGCTACCAAGAAGATGGAGACTCCCCATTCACATGGGGAGTCACATGGAAAAGACAAGGGGTAATGGGCATAAGTTGATCCTTGGGACATTCTAGTTGGACACGAGGTAGATTTTTCACCATGAGGACAATCAAACATGGAGTAGTCTTCCAGTGGGTCCACCCACATTGGACAGTTTTAAGTCTCAGCTGGACAGGGTGCTGAGCCATGTCATATAAACTATAGTAGTACCTAGAAAGGCTGGACCAGATGATCCTTGAGGTCCCTTCCAACCTGGCATTCTATGATTCTATAAAATGATGGTTTGTAAGTGGCTACACTCTCTAATTTTTGTACTTAATGATATAGTAATCCTTAATTTGGGAAAAAAATATAAGCTCCTAAATGTATTTCAAATTATAAATATGTCCTAAATGACTACAGCATAGTATGAACTTTTTCAGTTTCCTCAAGTTATTACCTTAAATTTCTTTCCAGCTAGAATTTATTATTGTATGACATGCAGTGGAATTCAGCTTTCCTTTAGTATTATAAACGCTTTTTGTCTGTTATATATATATAAGCAGAGAGGTCTTACTAAATTTACTGCAAAAGAGATAGACAAACATAATGAAAATTTTATGGAAGTGATAGACTGCTGACAGCTTTCCGAGATTGCCTGTCTCACATAGTATCTTGGACATGGAAACAGCACTTTGTATTAGAGGTTTTGTATGGTTTATGAAGGCTAGATACCAAAATTGCCTCCTGAACCAAGAGCTTTGAATCAGCTTAAGAGTGATGGCAGTTCTAGTCCTTTTTCCATCTGGGTTTAAAATTCGTGGTGACGAGTGATTGTGAAGGACTTGCATTTTTTTCAAGAGGAACTGAGATCCTAAGATCTAGGCAATTCTAAGAACTTATACCTGAAGATATTGGGGGTTTAAATTGTTTGTTTGTTTGTTTGCAGGTTTTTGTTTTGGTTTTGTTTAGTTTTGCTTTGATTTGTTGTTGTTGTTGTTCATTTGTTTTTATCTGCTGGAAGAGTGAATTGAATTGAGGGATGTCAGGAAGGGGAAGTCAGAGGGTCATTACAAGCAGCTGTATACATTTCTACAACAGTTGCAAAGGGTATGACCATTGCTTCAAAACCAGCAAAAAAGCTTCAGGTGTATCACATACAGTAAATGTTACTTTTGAAGAACTGAGTGATTGACCAAACCATTTTGTTCCTTCAAGGGCTGGGAAGAAAACCTTTTAATTGGGAATATGTATGCTGTGTGTTAATAATGATAACTTCAGCACATCAAAGATACTGTACTTAGTGATCAAAGAGAAGAATTACTAGGAGGAATTTTAGGAACAGATAGATTTTAATCTTTATCCAGTAGTGCGCGTTATTGGAAATGGCTGTCTTACTGGACCTCTTCATTTTTTTTATGAGTCATAGCAAAGTTGCGGGCATTGATTTTACCCTTTTCATTATAATTTCATATTTGCAAATTGTATTGCATCTTCTCCAAAAGAAGAGAGATGGGAGGCAAGTGCAACAGCAGTAATAGATGAAGTAGTTAGCTTTGATTAGATAGTGGTTGATCACACTGTAATGGAATTGTTATTGTGTAAGTTTAAGGCTCAGTTTTATACTGTATCATGTACCAGTTTATCATCCATAGAAGTCTACAAGTGTATTAAATGGAAGTTCAAGAAAATAGAATAAAAGCTTAATCTCTAAAGTATTGCAATGCAGACTGGCGATTTGAGATAGTCCACAACTCTCTTACTATTTTTCTTTTCTCCGATTAGAACGGGCAAAGAATCATAGAGTGGCTTGGGTTGGAAGGGACTTTGAAGATCATCTAGTTCCAACTCCCCATGCCACACCTTTCACTAGACCAGATGGCTCATAGCTCCATCCAACTTGGCCAAGAACACTCCAGGGACTGGGCACCCACAGCTTTGCTGGGCAACCCGTTCCAGTGTCTCACCACCCTCACAGTGTCTAACCTAAATTTGCCCTCTTCCAGTTTAAAGCCACTACCCCTTGTTCTGTTGCTACTGGCCCTATTTAAAAGTTTGTCCCCATCTTTCTTATCAGCCCCCTTGAAGTACTGAAAGGCCACAGTAAGGTCTCCCAAAAGCCTTATGTTCCCCAGGCTGAACAACTCCAACTCTCTCAGCCTGTCTTCAAACAAGACAGTCCAACCCTTTCATCATCTTTGTGGCCCTCCTCTGGACTTAGTCCAAAAGGTCCATGTCCCCTTATATTGGGGCCCCAGAACTGGACACAGTACTCCAGGTGGGGTGTCACAAAAGCACAGTAGAGGGGGAGAATAATTTCCCTTGACCTGCTGGCCATGCTTCTTTTGATGCAGCCCAGGACACGGTGGTTTTCTGGACTGCAAGAGCGCATTGCCAGCTTATGTTGAGCTTCTCATCAACCAACATCCCCAAGTCCTTCTGAGGGCTGTTCTCAATCCATTCTCTGTGCAGCCTGTGGTTGTGCCTGAGATTGCCCTCACCCATGTGCAGGACCTTACACTTGGCCTGGTTGAACTTCATGAGGTTACCATGGGCCCGTCTCTTAAACCTGTCAAGGTCCATTTGGATGACCTTCCTTCCCTCCAGTATGGTGACCTCATCACACAGCTTGGTGTTGTCAGCAAACTTGCTGAGGGTGCAACTCGATCCTGCTGTCCATGTTGCTGACTGATCCCAGTACTGACCCCTGAGGAAGTCTGCTTGTCACTGGTCTCCAGTTGGGTGTCGAGCCATTGACTGCAGTTCTTTCAGTGTGACCATCCAGCCAATTCCTTGTCCACTGAGTAGTCCATTTGTTAATGGGCTGCTAATAATCTGTTAATATATATTAATAATGTCCATCCATGTCCGTTTAGAGACAAGGATGTTGTGCAAGGCAGTGTCACATACTTTGCGCAAATCTAGGTCAGTTCCTCTGTAACTCCATCATAGAAAGCTACCAAATGACATTGCTGGTTGGATATATATTCTTTGGGGAGAAACGTATGTACTTTTCTTTCTGGTTGAATAACTATAGTGGTTGAACCAAATTATAACTATAGTCTAATTGGGAAAGTAGGTTCTTGAGTCCAGTGTTTCCAGTTCAGGCATTTCATCTGATTGCAGAGATCTTATTTAGCCAAAGGTCTCTGTATTTGTCAAAGCAAGAATAGGAATTAAGCCTGTGGCTCATATCAAGTACTGACACTTAAGGTTGGGAGCTGAATCTTTTCCATTTCTATGAATCTGTAAATAGAATAATGAAGAGTTTGTTGCATTCACTAATCAGATAGGGAAAAAATGCCTCTCTCATTATGGATATTTTAAATTTTGTTTAAAATTACCATTCTAGTTCAAGATGTTGAGATACCCATTTCTTTTCACAAGACCAAAAGCCTCTCTGGTTGGATGTGTTGGATTTGGTTTTTTGTTTACTCTTTTTACTTATTCTAACAGGGATTTTTTTTTTTTTTTAAGGCAATTTAGTGTATATCTAAACTCTTTTTCAGGCAAGTAACTTAGTTTCTGCCTTTTATCAAAGTATTACATGAAAAGAAATGAAAGCCAGAAGTTAAAACAAGCAAACTGAAGTGTAGACTTAATTATTTGCAGAATTTAGTGGCATTTCTCCATTACTAATGCCTTTGTACTTTGTGATCACTGTATGTACTCTTGATCTAAAAAGGTTGGTATGGTGATCTTCAGAGAAAGTTTTTGCTTTGTTGCTGATGAGGTCAAGATTAGAAATGTTAGACATAACTTTACTTTGGGCCTTTGTCATCTAAAAGTCTCACTACTTTTCTTTACAATGAAAACGGAGAAGATGCCTGCTTTTAGGACAGTTGAAAAAAACAGAGTATTCTGCAATTGTTGCAAGTATGTTGTTGATCTGATGTTGCTCTGTTGATTATTTACAATCAACAAATTTTTTACATTTTTATTTTTGGGATAAGGAACCTCAGATTTTGGGAAACACTTTCTTCCTCAGTATAAGAAGTTGTCTAAATGGTTGAATTGCCTTTGGATTTATTTTGTTGTAGAGCAAGTCAGGTAGTTACATAACAGGTGTAATGCAGGTACCACTAAAGAAAATAAAATATTTTGAGTACTTTAAATTGTATTCCCCTCCACTTCCAGTTTCAGGGCAGCATGATCTTGGCGTCCCTGCTTGAGCAGGAGGTTGGATAAGATAACCTTCAGAGGTCACTTCCTACCTCAACCTGTGATTTTTTAAGGAAAAGTAGTAAGATATACAAAGTAATGTATGCATGAGCACAGTAGTAGTCCTCTCTATTTCTTCCCTCTCCCACAGAAGGTGTGGGATGGCAGGGAAGAGAGAGGGAAAATGAGTATATGCAATGTCTTTGGTATTTTTTTTTTTCAAAGGCTGTATGTCTACCTCATTGGTACTAAAAGGCATTTTACAATGCACTGTAGGGTAGTTGCCGTATTTGACTGATGGTAATTTTTAGTCCTATCAAATTTAAAGGGACTTGTTTTCTCTGTTTCTTTGTGCAGCATACTAAAAAAGCGCTCTAAAGAAATACATACATGGGCAGACCATGTTTTATGGAAGAATGGGATTAATACATAAATCATGGACATGAGCAAAATGATAAAGCAGTTGGGGCAGGTCAGGAGATACTAAATTTGTGTGTTGTGCCTTCAGTCAGTTCAGAATTTTAGGAAGTGTAACTGTCTTCTTTTTTTACTGGTTTGTTTTTATGCTGTACTCCATCAGCAGAATCCGTCTTCTGTAAGTGGATGGGAATCCCAGTTGTAGTTATTAATTTAATGTATCTAAACTCATTCTTCCATCTTCCCCAGTCTCTATACATGTGCATGCATGTATGCATGCCCACCTGTCTGAGGAATTGAGCTGCAGCTTTCTAACTCTGTGACTCATACTCATCTTTGGGAATTGTGAAAGACAGCGGGCAAAACATAGACCTAAAGGAACAGAATAAAACCGAACTAGAGTACAAAGACATGAAATCTAAAGAAATAAATCTTGTATGTGGAGAAAAAGCACAGGAAAGGATAACTTGTTTGGTTGGTAATCACATTAGTTTCATACACTGTTCTGTAAGAGGTTTGGCCTTGTCTTCTCCAGCATTGTACCTTCAGGAATTGAAAGAGAAAGTAGTCATTATAGAATGGCTGTATTCTGTATTTTTCAAAATAGTCTGCGAGTGAAATGAAATGCACAGTTTCTCAGTGGGAAAGGTTTATATGATCCTACATTACTCTTCAAAGTGAAAATAAATTCTACTCTTGAACAGCCACAGTCTTATCTCTTCATAAGACCTGCAGCATTTTACTTGGTCTCCAGTGATATAACTTGGTTTTGACGTTGTTCTCCCTCTACACAGACAATTATTCAATCTTGAAATGCCATATAGTGTATAATCTTTTTTCTTTTATTTGTTCTATCTACTTTTATTCTGAAGTATCAGAAGTTATGATAGAAATGTACAGTGTCAAAGTTAGATTTTTCCCTATTTCTTTGAAAAACAAAATTGAAGCTGGTTCACAGGTGTAATATTTTTGTTCAGCTGAACTATTTCAAGATGTGTGACTGACTTGTTCAAATAATTAGAAATAAAGGAGTTACTCAATTTCTAAACTGGTTTGAGGTAGTGAAGTGTGTTAAAGAAAAAAAAATCAGTTGCATGTTTTATGGAATTTCTACTCATAAGGATAATTTCTTTGAAGTATTGTTCTTCATTGTACTTTCTTATACTAACTGGGTTGTGGTAGTCCTATCCAAATAAATATGTACCTTTCCTCCCTACCCCTGCAAGTTATTGCTTCTGCAAGTATGCTTTCACGGTTGACAGCAATTCTTTGTCTCTTTGTGTTGCTATAGTACCTAGTGGAGGTGAGCTGAGAATGTTTAACATGGACAGGTCAAACATTAAAAATCCCCACGCTTTTTTGTATATGGCCATCATAATTTTGCAATTCCATCTGATTGTTTTTGGTGTACTGTGTATTTATGCTGTGACACTGCTAATTTCAGAAAATTTGAAAGTTGGGAAATGTAAGCTTGATTGAAACTGTAAGCTTGACTTTGCCTGTGAGCAGCTTTGCAAACCAGTTGTTGCTATACCAAGGTGGCTTTGGTTTAGATTTGTAACATCTGCAGGTAGGGTAGGATGTGGAAGATGGTAGTTAAGGTTAAAGTGACACCACTTTAGAGAAATAATTTTCTTGGAATTGCATCCCACCTTGCAGCATTATTTTCAGGCTTGGAAAATTTCTGTTGTGATTGTGCTGTAGGCACTGGAGAACCAGCAACAGCAGCAGAAGCTCCGAATGACATAGAGCACTTTCATGGGTAGCTATATGAATCCATCCCCAGATCTCAAGTGACCATATTTCAACATATTTTTCCAGTCTATTGAAAAATACCTGATTGCTACCATCTAGCCCCAGCTCCTGGTCAGTTGGTCATTGTTTGTACTTAGTTGATTAACAGTACTTTTAACACAGTGAAGACACATCTCTAGATCTTGTGGGCTGTATGTTTCAGGAATACTGGAAGGGATTCAGGGTAACTTGGGATATGTGTGATTTATCCAGATGTAGTCTTCATTTCTTTCCTCTGCTTTTGAATTTCTCAACTGTGCTTAATATCATGAGTGCTGCCAAACAAAGTTAGTTTTTTACATTTTACTTTTACATATGCTTCTGCAGGACAGAAAATAAGACAGTAGCTTTCGGTAGTGTGAGGATCTTTGACGTGAAAGGAGAATCTCATAAAGAGGATATTTATTGCCTAAAAAGATGGAAAAGAAGCAGCAGTAAACTCCCAGAATAACTGGATTCTCCCTGACAGAAGTTGTAGCTCTTTATTTTGCAGAACTGTTGAACATAACTACTCTACCAAAGCATTTAGTATCTAATAGTTATCAGTGTAATTATGCAGGCAAAAATAATGTACGTTTTATACAGGTTAGCTTTTAAAAACATACCAGTTCTTTGGTTTCGGTTTTGACACCTTATCGGTATGACTTAATCTTCTATCACTTTTCTAATGAGGAGGCAGCAGCAGTATCTTACTTTGCAACAGAGTGCAAGATTTGTGTTCCATTCACTCAAATTTAGTGTTTTAAGAAGGCATCTCAGCTGCCTAGCAATAAGGCTTTTTAATCAGGTTCTGTTTTGCATTAGTTCTCCAATAAAATAGCAGAAAATATCCTTTACTGTAGAACAGTATTCTTAGTTACTTACATAGCCCCTTTGATGCATGGTGTTTTCCAGCAAAATCAGTAATTTTGAGATTTAGATTTTTCTCTTTTGCTGAAGTAAGCTACTCTCATAGAAAATAGAATTTGTAAATGTTTGGGTCAGATTATGTTTCCTGAAAGAACAGTCTTTCATTTGGTGCTTAAATTTCTTGTATATGTATGAAGGACCTGATATAGGCTTGTTTTAGAGTTCGTAATGCTAAGGCTAAATATTTGAAAAGCTGATTTTAAGTGCAGAACACTGTTCATGAGCACTTTTTAATTTTTATATCTAATTAAGTGAGTAAAAAGAGAAAGTTCCTTGTGCTTGGACAAAGGAAATGACTTTAACAGAAAGAGGTGCTAATGCTGCTGGAGAGCTATTCCTTCTTTTCAGGGAACTGTTCTAATGAATTTTCACCTTTTGTAATTGCAAGGTAGCAAGAAAAATTGTTTCCTGCTAGCTGCTCATCTAGTGTAGATCAGGGAAGCTGTGTACTACCCATAGGTATCTGCACTCCACACATGGCATAATCTGATTTTTGTAATTTTTATTTTCTTTTCCTTTGTGGTGGTCTTTGTCAGTTCCCCGCCTCTTCTCATCCAGGAAGAGTTCCACAGGTGCAAAGTGCAATTGTGCTTTTTATTGGGACTGTCGTAGAATTATGTGCACTCCTGGATTAGGAGGCACTTCTCCCTGAATCCATAGAGCTCTCATATTGTTTGTGATTCCCCCTTTACTGGGGTTTCTCTTGTCATTTATGGTCCTGTCACTGTCACTACTGTCACATGGGCAGCAGAGGCATCAGTGTGATTGTTATCCAACAGAACAGCAGAGACCAAAGGAAGGTGACAGCCCCAGAGGAAGAAGCTCTCAATTTTTTTCCTAGAAGTTGCTTTATATTCAGAAGCAACTTGCAATTGGCCCAGTATGGTAAGGTTTCTTTTCTTACAGTGGTTGTGGTTTGTACTGATTTAAGCACCTACTATTAGAATAGTTTTAGAAAAACACATTATGCTAATATCGAGTTTGAAATTGTACTGGGTCATTTTTGTCTCAAACTTTTTAAGTTTTCACTTGCTTTGTCAGTATCACTGATTCTGCTGGCAGATCACTTTATGAACCAAACATATAGATTTTACTATTACACTGGATTTCATCTGGCTGTGTGCTTCTGGGATTTCTGTGCCTTTATTTTCAAACTTAACGTTTTGTAGCCAGTGTTGTAGGAGGTAAAACTATTCTGTATGTACTGTGAATATACTAATTTTATGAATGTGGATGTGTTTCCATGGGTTTTTATTGTTATTAATGAGTCTTCTGCATTTCTGACACCACCACTCCCCCTTTTCTCTTCCCCTCTTCTCATATGCTGCCACTCCTGGCCTTTTGGTTGTTCAAGTTAGATTCATACTTTCTTGCATTACTGTTTTAAACTTAGCTGCATCAGTGATTAATTTCCAGTACTAACTTTTTCTGAGGCTGAATTAGTGTTAAGCTGTTTTATATTGGGAATGTGTGTGCTCCCCCCTTCCATGTACTGAAGTGTTAGGCTGTGTTTTGGCAACTGTGCCTCTTTCCTTCGTGTTTTACAACTGTAGTAGTACTAAACTGTAGCTGTGATATGGAAACCAGAAATCTGCCCTCTTGTGGGTAAATCTGTAAGATGTACCTCAGTCACAGTATCTTACTTGAAGGAGAATTTAGAAGATATTATTCATTCTCTTTCTAAGTCTGTCCCTCATTCTTTAAGTGATTTTTTTGTTGTTTTTTTTTAAGAGCAGTTTATGGACTGATAACTACCAAAGATACATGTAGTAACTAGCAAGAAAAGTAGTTTATTGAAAAAACGCGTAAGTTTAAAACTGACTATGAAGCAAGCATTCCTAAATTTCAAAGAGTGTGTTTGTTAATTTGAAATAAAAGAAGTATACCTAAATTAAAGTAGATTATTCATGATTCGTACTGGTTCACTCTGAGTGTGCAGAAGCAGAAATCAGCTTTGACTGTGGTGCTGCAGTTACATCAATACGATGCTAGTCAACATGCAAGAAATTAAAACAACTTTTAAAAATACTTTCATTCTAAATAAATATTGAATAATAGAAACTAAATAAAACATAATGCTTATTTAATGGAACGCTTTAAAAAAAAATAGAGATATAATGTTATAGCTCTTCTTTAAAATTTAATTTTACTCCACCTAATTTTGTCTCTGATTTTCTCATCAGAAATATATTGTTAGTCATACATAAGTTATTTTTTTAAATTCAAAGATTAAGTAAGTTAAAGAATAGCCTTTAACAAATACACGTCAGAAATTTCTGAATCCTACAGTTTGTTACTTGCCTTTGCATTACTGCTGAGCCAGTGTATTACTGCACATAAACAGATTTTTCCCTTTATTTTCTTTTCCACTGTCCTTATGCATGCACAAAGCCAAGCTGTGGAAGAACGGGTATTTTTGTTAAGGAGACAAGAGCATTTTTCAAACAAGAGGAGTGTTTCATAAATGCAGAATATGGTAACTAGTGTAGGAGTCGTTTCACTGATAGTCAAATGTTGCAATTATCTGAAAAAAATAAAGTTCAGTTTCTTTTTTTCTTGGATTTTTTTGTGAATTTTTTGTTTGTTTCCTTGGGTTGAGTGGCTTTTTCCTTCCTTGGTTGTAGTGTCTCTCCTTTTCACTGGACGAGCAGTGACTCTTTAAACAGTTCGCAACTTGCTTTTGTCCTCTCTTTCCTCTCTTAATTTTACAAACTGTCCGTTTTCTTTTGGTTTTCCATTCTGTCATTAATCCAGTACTAAAGTGAGAAGTGTGGAATATATAGAGAGATCAGAGGATCTACATGACACATTGCAAACTTTCGGCCACTGAAGGCAGTCAGTATTTTCCAAGTCCATGTTTCGGGTTGTTTTATCAAGCATGTTGCTTGCAGTCATGGCTTGACTGTTCTTTATTATTGTGTATTAAGTTGACAGTTTTTTCATATATTATTGTCAATAAATGCTACCATTTCACTGAGGGGTTCTTTATGTAATTTCCTTTGAGCACTATATTTTCCTCCTCCCCAAAATGTGTCTGATAGCTGTGGGAGGTGTTCCTGCCTATGCAGAGGAGTTCAAACTAGATGATCTTTAAGGTCCCTTCCAATTCAAACCTTTCTATGATTCTATGATTTAAATTGGACTTCTCTGTTTGAACTACAACACTACACTCTGAAGCATTGTTAATAAGCTTTCCAGTGCAGCAGTTCTTTGATTTCCTTATTTCAGCTAATACAACAGTTTAATGAATTCAGTCTAGAGGTAGAAATACTGTACTACTGGTAATGGCTACTGTACAAAGCAGATAATGTAAAATTTTGCATATATTCAAAAATGTTGATTGTTCTTGACTCATTTTGAGCTGCTACAGTGTTGTACTTTTCTCTCTTTAATCATAGAATAATAGAACTATTCAGGTTGGAAAAGACCCTTGGGATCACCAAGTCCAACCATCATCCCTACTCTGCAAAGTTCTCCCCTAGACCATATCCACCAACACCACATTGAAATGACCCTTAAACACATCCAGGGATGGTGACTTAACCACCTCCCTGGACAGCCTGTTCCAGTGTCTAAACACTCTTTCTGTGAAAAAATGTTTCCTAATGTCCAGTCTAATCCTCCCCTGTTGCAGCTTGAAGCCATTCCCTCTTGTTCTATTGCTGATTACCTGTGAAAAGAGACCAGGACCAACCTCTCTACAATGACCTTTCAGGTAGTTGTAGAGACTGATGAGGTCTCCCCTCAGCCTGGTCTTCCTCAAACTAAACATTCCCAGCTCCTTCAGGTGTTCTTCATGAGATTTATTCTCTAGGCCCTTCACCAGCTTCCTTGCCCTCCTCTGTACTTGCTCCAGCACCTCAATATCTCTCTTGAATTGAGGTGCCCAAAACTGGACACAATACTCCAGGTGTGGCCTCACCAGTGCTGAGTACAGGGGGACAATCACCTCTCTCCTTCTGCTGGTCACACTATTTCTAATACAAGCCAGGATGGCTTTCATGGCCACCTGGGCACACTGCTGGCTCATATTCAGCCGCTTGTCAATGAGAACCCCCTGGTCCTTTTCTGCCAGACGCTTTCCAGCCACACTTCCCCAAGCCTGTAGTGTTGCTTGCGGTTGTTATGGCCCAGGTGCAGGACCCGGCACTTGGCCTTTTTGAAGCCCATACTACTAATATTAGTCCAACCATCTAATCTATCCAAGTCTCTCTGTAGAGCCTCTCTATCCTCGTGCAGATCAACACTCCCGCCCAGCTTGGTTTCACCTGCAAACTTACTGATAATACACTCTATGTCCTTAACAAGATCATCAATAAAGATGTTAAACAGAAATGGTCTCAACACTGAGCCCTGAGGAACACCACTTGTGACTGGCCACCAGCTGGACTTGACTCCATTGACCACCACTCTTTGGGCCTCACTGTCCAGCCAGTGCTTGACCCAAGAGATCATGTGCTTATCCAGGCCATGAGCAGCCAGGTTTTTTATGAGAGTTCAATGAGCAACTCTTTCATTACAGTTGGGGAATGAAAGAAAAATACACAAGACAACAAAATTTGTCAGTCAAGCCATTAATTCTTGGGAGCTTTTCTGAAGTTTTTCTGAAGTTTTCTCATCTTGAGCTGTCAGGTTTTTTTCCCTAATTGCTTGGTAATTTAAATTCCTTAAATGGATGATTAATAAATAGTAATAAATTTATTACTATTCCCAGTGACATAAGATTCAACATCTAGTTTCACTGGATCTCCGTCTCTAATTCTGGAATCAAATCCCACTTAGTTTGCCAGTTGTTCAGCAGGTACAGTTTTGCTCTTAACAGATGTAATATCTGGACCCAGATATATACTAATGTTACCTTCATACTGTGTTTGTCATATGAACTAATTCCATCACTTAAGCCCATCAGTCTCTTTGTCTTTTGTTTATTCTCATGTGTTTACGTGCATCATCATACTTAAAAAAACTTTGCAGTATGAGAGACGGACTTGACAAATTGCCATGCTTGGCTCCTAGCTGGTGCAAGCAACCACATCCTGTCCCTTCTGTAACATCTGTATGTTCCATCTTTAAAGTAATTGTGTTGCTTGTATCTGCTACTACTTCTAATGAAGTGTTGATCCAGAAGTGGTAGCTCTGTCGGTGAGAAGCTCTGTTCTGATTTTCTTTTTGCTTCCATTCATGCCATTTGTTGTTGCTTTAGCATTGCCCTGTAACATTCTTCCTTTGTAATCTTCTTGGACTGCCTTAGAGAGCAGCCACATCCCCTCTTGACCTTTGTTTTGTTAGCTAAACAAACCAACCCCTTCTACTTTCCTCTTACAGAGAATGTTTACACTTCCGCTGACAATTGTAACTCACTTTCAGGTCTGGATCTTGCCAGTTGTGGTTTCTTATAATGTAGCTGTGGAAAAAGTTTTCGATTTGAGTGTGTGTCTAGTTTTGAATAAATTTTTCCTATGGAATATGTGTCACCTAATTATTGTGTCAATAATAGCAGGCAAGAGCTTGCTTTAGTAGTAATTGCCTTTGATGTTTGCAGCTTAATGTTTACAGAGAAAGTGAACAGATTGTTTTAAAATTTTTTTTCTGTTTTTTTTTCATTGTTTCTGTGTACATGCAGAATTTCCAATAATAGTGACTATCAACATGGCCTTGGTCAACTTTAATGCAGTTTCATTTGGGAAAGGAGAGATCGTCAGACATTACCTTTTTATTGCACATATAATTTATTTCTGAAAGGCATTCCTTGATTTGTTTTATTAGTAAACTTTCAGTGAAAACAAATTCTGAAAGTGTTTACTCCTGTGGGTTTTCTGTTGCGGACCTATTGTGGGAAGAAATTAAGTTTTTGGTTTGCAGTTTTGTTTTGTTGTTAATTAAGAATTCCTATTTATGGAACTAAAAACCACTGAAATTTTGTGCATATTGGTATTTCTTTCATGTGAAGAACCTCAAGTATTGAGTATATTTGAAACTGCTTTGCGTGTTTGAAGGCTGTTTTCTATTGGATTAAAAAAACCCATCCACCACAATCCACTCCATGTATCTATCTGTAGCAGTTTCCTTAACTACGTTTCTGTAAGTGTAATGTACTATACTTTCAATAACAAATGTCATTTAGTGGTGAGAATGAGACTGGCAGGTGCAGCAAAGAAAGTAAACTCATTGTCAGTTTTGTTTAACCTCAGTGTTGGTATTTTTTCAATTAATTTGGTTGTGTATAAATAGAGAAACTTTGAAAAACTAAATTGAGTCGTTCATGAAAACCTGGACCACGAAAAAGACTCGTAACATTGGGTTTCCTTGTCTTGCTTAGAGTCTATACGTATTTACTTGCAGATGTCCTGTATATTGCCATTGATGTGGCATAAGAAAGAATGAGATAAAAATTACTAAGGAAATAACAGGGATCTCTTGGTTTGTATGTATTACGTATGTAGTTCTCAAAAATGTTGGCATGTAAAGTAAGTGTAAACAAATAATTATTTCAGTGTCTTCAGTAGATAACATAAATGCTTACAGAAGAGGTCTTTTTACTTCATCTTAAACTGTGAACACAGGTGCCTGTCTGTAATATGTAAATACATATATAAAAAAAAATGTTTCCTTTAATTGTTTTGAATTGTCTTCAGAAAACATCGTGTTCAATTTTTGTAATTTCATCAGTATAATAGTGGATTGTGATGTGTGATCTTAGCAAATTTTTTGTTTTGGAGCTGCAGTGGAAACTATTGCGTTTTTTAAGGGTTTTTTTCTGTTGCTTTTTTTTTAAGTGTAGACTTCATTGCAGTTGGGATCTTTATAGTTAGTGCAAACTCAGTAAACAAATTCCTTTTTGTTCGGTACTTGAATATGAACTGTGCTGTGTTATAAGAAGTAAACAAGTCAGTTCAGTGGTGACCATACCTTTTATTTTGTGGAGTGGGTGGTAGAGTTCCTGTTAGTAGTTTGACCAAAGAGTGTTTAATACTGAATAGATATTTTCAGATAAATTTTGAAATAGCTGCTCCTTTTAAAATATACTAAGATTTTGTATTTGTTACTTTGTTTAGTCCTTAATTTTTGCATCTGTAAATTAGTCCTTTTGTTTTTGCTAGCTTTGTCTTACTTGAAAAAGTCATCTTTTGTAACACTAGGAAGTGAATATAGCAGGTAATAATTAAACTTGTGCATTAAGTGCTACCCATTGCAGTAGGAACTGATGGAAGTTTCATTACCAATTTTTTAGTTGGTACTGTATAACCTAAGCAAATTTTCTTTTATTGTCTTATCTTGCACCTTTTTTTGGTGAAGGGCTCTGCTTTGGAGACCTAAAGCTTGCCTTTTGATTGCTTAATACCATTTGATATGTAAAATCTACATTGTTCTACCCACTCTTGACAAAATTTACTTAGTGTGCAGCTGAGGGTATGGCCTGTGTTTCCTTTGTGTTATTGAAAGTAAAAATTGAAAAAAATAAACTGAGAATTTTCATTTTGTTTTGTTGTGGTTTTTTTTAGTGCTTGGGAGATGGGAAGTAATGATAGCTGGCACCTGAACTGAAATATCTGTGAAGGCACTACTGTCTCAGAATTTCAGGATGAATGGGGATATGCCTCATGTTCCCATCACTACTCTTGCAGGGATTGCTAGTCTTACAGACCGTAAGTACTCATCTTTTTCTTGTCTTTGCTATGCTTTTTTCTATCTCTTCAGTAAATACCTGCATTTCAAAATACTAAAAATAGGTTTTTTTAAAGTTCTTAAAGGTTCTTACTAATTTTGTTATCCATTACTTGAATTTTAAAAATCTATTAAAATAAAACATGTTAATTTAAACATGAAATTAAAGTAAATGTAGATTTTAAAACCCTTGAGAAAACCTGAAACAAAATACATACATTGTTTGTTAGAAAAATAATTTGGTAGCATATCTGGGTACCCCACAAATAGAGAAAAAAATACAAATGATAAAATACTTCTGTAAAACATACATCTCCTCGTCTTCCTGAGAGGGGGGAAAGGAGGGTGTTAGTTCTGGACAAGGTACAAAAAAGTTGCTTTAAGGTTCAAGGAACAACTGCTAGAATGGAAATAAGCAGCTGAACCTATGAGTATTTTTCTTAGCTGTTCAGCCTAGAAAAAAGGAGTGGATGAGGTGTGTGCGCTGTTCTTAAATACATCAGGAAGACAAAGTGCAAGGAAAGGAAAAGAACTATTTACAGTAATAGCTGATAACTGCTTATAATGTGACCAAAAATAAATTTCTCTTGAAAACTAAGAGGGGATCTCTCAGTACAATAATGAGGTCCTAGAACAACCATTACAATAACAGCACTTGGGACAAAGATGCATCTTGTTTATGAAGTGTAAGAAAGAGTTTGTTGCTTAGTTGTCTGTCTGAGGATAATTAGACTCAGTGACCGAGGTGCTTCTTCTGAGCTCTTGTTTTAATTATTGGACGCTTTTATTATGTGGACGCTTTCAAGAGACACTGAAAGTATATACCCAGCAGTTGAATTTAATTGCCTACAGTAAAAAAAAACAGATGTATTCAAGGAAAAAACCCATTTCATCACATCTTTTCGATATTCTGAAATATCAAATTGAAAGATACACGTACGAATTTACATGTGTATATATGTATCGTTATGTATGTCTAATAATGGACCATCAGGGTGCAAATATTAGGTTTCCAGGCTATGGGCAATTTTCCAGCATTAAGGTTTTGCAGCTAAGGATCTATAGAAAATCAAAATATGAGACTAGTAGAAGTCACTGGCCAGACTGCTGATGCAAGAGTTTATTGACATGATGAACTACCTTTGGTGAGATTAGTCCTTGTGTTAGGTCCATTTCCTCCTTTTTGTATGGTACGTATTTCATGTTTGGAAACTCAGAAGCAACTGAAAGAGGCTTATAACTGCCTCACCTTATTTTTCTCTGTGTGAGAAGAAGGAGCTGGAGTTGGCAAGACTTTTTTCTCTAGAAATATGGGGGACATGATGACTAGAGACAGTAGAGTAGGCTAGTTAACTAGCTGAAGTTATAATTGATCTTGCTAATTTTTCTCAGTTTCCGGTACATTCAAGGTAGTCTGATGCAAGTAATGAACGCTATTTTAATCTATTATGTAGTTCTGTTTGAATTGCTCTTTATTTCTAAATACCTTAATGATACACATTATAGTGTGGAAAAAGACTAGAATATCACCTATTTCCTCCCCATCCCCCCCCCTTTTTTTTTTTCCTTTAAAAAAATATTAAGAATTTCAATATAAAAGAGTATTTTGTTCAAACTCCCCTGCCATGGGCAGGAACGCCTCCCACTAGACCGGGTTGCTCAGAGCCCCAGCATGTGCCAGTGTCTCACCACCCTCACACTGAAGAATTTCTTCCTAATGTCTAACCTAAATCTACCCTGTTTTTTAATTAATCCTATGTTTCAATCAAATCTATTTACCAAGATTTGTGAATACCTGTGCTGACTGAATTGACATTTTAGTGATCGTACTAACCAACAATACTAGCCTTTTTTTTGGAGGATAGAAATAAATACAAGGGAAGAATAAACTGAGAATTTAGTTAGTGGCTTCAATTTGTTGGAGTGTTTGGTTTTATTTTGGTGAGTTGGGTTTTTTATGGGTTTTTTTATGTTTTGGTGTTCTGTTTGTTTTTTGTTTTGTTTTGATCTACCCTGACCATACAAAGTGGGAACACTTATTAAATACAAAAGTCAGAGTATATATTCAATGCAATTACTGTACTGCATGTAACTACAAGGATTTTTTTTCATTTCCTTCCTTTATCAAGGCTTTTGGCTGCTAGAGAAAGCTACTATAACACATTAAAAAGCATACCAAGTAACTTAATATTCTAGAATGTTTAAAAGTATGCTCTTATTCGTAATACTTGTCTTAGCACAGCTAATTATAATAATATAGTAGTAAAACTTATGGACTTCACTGCATTTTTAAATTAAAAACAGCATCCAGCCTTTACGTGTATGTGTGTTCATGATAAAAAAAAAAAAAAAAAAAACAAAAACCAAAAAACATGTTGAAATCTTCCCTATGTTTCAAATGTAGTTGATGAGTTTGCTTTCTTAAATCACATGAGGGAGTAAGAAGGGCCCTTCTTCTTACACTTGTGTTTGATGAAGCTATTTTGAACTCCTTTCTGTTTTCTGATACCAGTTTTGAACCAGCTGCCTCTTCCATCACCTTTACCTGCTACAACAACAAAAAGCCTACTTTTCAATGGACGGATAGCTGAAGAGGTGAACTGCCTTCTGGCATGCAGGGATGAAAATCTGGTTTCACAACTCATCCACAGTCTCAATCAGGTGTCAACAGATCACATGTATGTATTTTGAAGTTCAGCCACATCAGCTCACTACCCTTACTTCCTGAAATCAAAATTAGTTGGATTGAGAAGGTTGTTTGTGAGGATCTGAAAATTAGAACATGCAGGTTTTTTACTAGGCTTGCTTTGCAGATTACTGGTGTGTACGAGTCAAATGTTTTCAGTAAGTCAGAAAGTTAATAATCATCCAGCAGCCCTTATGCATAACTGTGGGGGTTATTTTATAGATTTGCTGCTTATTCTATTCTTGTTATTACAGTGTGAACTTCGTGGTGTTGATTGTTGAATACCAATTTGAGTTTCACTTTGGTTAATAATGTGCATAGACAAATTACAGACCAAATGTTATATTAAAAGAAGTTTTTTTTAAAGACCCATGTAAACTCTGATTAGGTATTGAATGGAAATGTTTTAAAAAGTGAACCAGCAAGAATGCTAATGTGGTTTTTTTTGTTAATTTTTTAAAAAGTTTTCTCTAGCATCCTTTGAATTGTATTATGTTGACAAGCCTTTTTCCTACATATTCCAACCAATTGTTCTGTCAAATAGAAGCAGCTTTTAAAAGACCTCAAAGCAAGCAATAAGTGAAATCAATTACTCTTTTTTTTATGGTTCAGAGGGGGTCCTGTCATGTCAAAGATACACCAGTTTGCCTTTTTAAAATAAAAGATCCTCAAAGCACTGGGCTGCACCCTGAATGTATGCATGCATTCATATGTTGTTTTTCACTCCTATGATAATAATACTTTATTGATGTCATGCCAAAGAGTTCATTTCTGCAGACGTTGACAATATAAAAGTGGGCATAAGAACTTCTCATAGTAGTCTGAAACAGCCAACCCTGTGTATGTAAGAGCTTAGTAACAGAACATGATTTTGAAGACTAGTAGGAATGCCTCTTCTGCCAATCCTTACTGAAGACAGGAACAATAAAACAGAAGCAGGGATCAGTGCTTTGCAGACTTGGTTTTTTTCTATATTTTAACAACAAATTGTCTTCTTTCATTTTGGTTTTGGTTTGTCTTTTTTTTTTTTTTTACTTGACTCACAGTTTCTTATAATTTGAAAATGCATTTGCCTCTTTATTTGCTTACTTCCACAATTGCAGAGAGTTGAAAGATAACCTTGGCAGTGATGATCCAGAGGGAGATATACCAGTCTTGCTGCAGGCTATCCTTGCAAGGAATCCTAATGTTTTCAGGGAGAAAAGCATGCAAAACAGATACGGGGTACAAAGCGGTAAGGATTTTTGATTATTTATTGATTGCATTTTATGTTGTTCTGTAAGTGTAGGGAACTGATACTAACTGCAAATATGTATGGAGGACAACTGTGATATTTATGCCTTGTCTTGTATTTGATAGTGATATAAAGCTGTGTACCTTGACATCTTCTAAGAGCAGTTGTGTTGGAATAAACCTACCAGGTACTTCTGTAAAAAATGCTTAATTTCATTGCAAAATTTAATCTCTCGGAGCAGTGGTTGGATTTTATTTTAAAATAATTTTATTTTAATTTCTTTAGGTTCATATATTTGTCTTAGGAAATAATTGAAGTTTTTAAAAAAGGCCTTTATCTTACTGAAAATCTGTATTGTTATACTGTATCATTGCAGTATAATTATTATACTTAATCGTTCTGAGGTAAAGAATAAGGTAGAAAGAACCATGCTTAACAGCTACTTCCTTCCATTCCTCATCTGAGCAGTTTGCGATGCTCTACAGATTTTACTGTTTTGACAGCTGATTCTCCTCTGAGGTAAAATGAGATATACTGCTGAAAAGCAAGGATGAAGAAGGAGGGAGACCAAAGAAAGGATGAATTGGACAGATTCTACTTGTAGATCTGGAGACTTGCACCTGCAGAATGTTCTTTAAATACCAAACTATGAAATGAGTAGAGAATTTCCAGAGTTTCCACAGTGTGAGGATAAACCTTTGCTAGCACTGCAAAGATACAGGCAAAACTGTTGCTGGAATCCACAGAGGATGAAAATGTAGGGTGTTTTGGAGAGGTAAAAACAATAAAGTGAGATAATTAAGTTCATTCACCTGGGTTAGTGAGTAAAAAGCCACACGATATATGAAAAGAACTCACTACGGTGAGAACACGTAATGCTCCTTGAAAGAATACAAAATTTCCTGGCATGAAGATATGAAAGGCGGTGATAAATGTTTTTAAGTTCATTGATATATATATATATCCTGAAATTTAATCTCTGAAAGTCTCCAGAATCTGTGTTTAGTGGTAGTTGTGGCAGAGTATTTTTCAAAGCATGGGAAGAGTTTTAACTGTTCTGCCAGCTTGCAGAGTGGTCCCACAAAGAGCATACACTTGAATTAGAGTTTTCCAACAATTTTTTAGAGTAAAATAATTTTTTTGCCAGTGGGAAAAAAAAAAAAAAGGAGAGACAGAATTTTTGAATTTTTCTGTTCCAGCAAGGGCTTTTGAAAGAAGGAAGACAAAGCTAGTTTACTTCTTTCTAGGTTTTGCTAATACTGTGGTTCTCAGGGAGAAACACTTATGAAGCTTGATTCAGTAGATTAAGAATAATCCTTAATGAAAGAAAAGCATTATTATATTTAAAAAATGTGCTTTGGCCTATGCTTGAAGGAAGAT
Source organism: Apus apus (assembly GCF_020740795.1). NCBI lineage: Eukaryota > Metazoa > Chordata > Aves > Apodiformes > Apodidae > Apus > Apus apus. The sequence goes on from NC_067312.1 coordinate 13,433,664, forward strand.
ATTAGAGAGTATCTTCTGTAATATTCTTACAGAATATTCTTACAGAATATTACAGAAGATAGTACAGAAAAAAAAAAATCCAGCATTAAACTCAAAAAAATAGTTGATGTTATTTTAATAAGTAACACCATGTTTTCAGAGGACCAGAAGAGATTTGACTTTAAAACTTGAATATTTAATTTTATTTTATGCAATTCTGAATACATGTTCAAGTGCAGGCATTGCAGTGTAGGTGTAAAATCTGAAAACTGGGAAGAAAAAGTGAAGAGGGGAAAAACATAGCTGTGGACAAAGTATGTTGGGAGGAAGAAGGCCCTGAAATGAATGTTTGGGAAAGCTAGGTAAAGTGTGACTTTATTTTTAGTAGAAAAAGGTCACACTCTTCTTAACTGGAAATAAGTGTATCCTCAAGGTAGATCCTGGTAAACTTTGGTAGCCTAATTATCTTCTACTGTGTCCCATTCAGTTCCATTCCCCTATCTTGATGTATTGGGGCATAAAAGTTTGGGTTTACTTTGGCTTTCTCAACAGATTTTGCAATCTCTGTAGAGCTGGTTTGTAGAACAATTAGGGTTTTCGTAGAGATACTATGTAGTGCATTTTGCAGGCTAGAAGAATGAAGTTTAGGATCTTGTATAGTATTTAAATTTTTTTTTTTCTACTTATTGTCTTCCTTCTGAGTATTATCTTCTGTTGAATCCAGCATGCAATGCAGTCAGCGCTGGGTATTGTGACCCAGTATTTGTAATACCCACAACTGAGAGGGAATGAAGGCAGCGGAACCCTGTGTCTTATTTACTCAGCCTGAGGTGGGCCTCTGCACCATCATCACCTTGAGTGTCAGTTCCAGCATTTCTGTGCACAAAGTGAATTAAAATTATTTCTCCTAGCCTTCATTTCTGTTGCAAGAACAGGAAGATCTCCTGGCTAAAGAATTACGTTAAACACAGAATAAAATTCTTGGTTCAGTACAATTTGTCAAGTGATAAAGGCATCTTCAGAAAGTGAACTAATGTTTTGAGTTCTAGTGAATTCACAAGCAGAGAATTCTGTGGTGGTATTTTTTTCACAAGTTCATATTGATCTGTAGTTCAGCACTAAGTCTAGAGAAATTATTGGTTTTAGTTATGAGGAACAAGTGCAAGAAGGATGTGTTTTGTGGACACTTACTTTGCTTTGTGTCTTGAGAGGGCACTTCCACCTCGCCTCAACCCCCACTTACCAGATTCAGGTAATGTAGCAGCAACATTTGAACTCTTATTCCCTGTCTTTTGAGAACAGTCCCATTGTCAAAACCAGCTTTATAGAGCTTAGATTTTTAGTTAGTTTTTAAAGAATGTTTTCTGTTACCAGGTTGTCTGAACAGGCTGAATTATATCAGCATGCAATGTCAGGCCTAAGTTTTTAGAAGGGCCAAATGTTAATTTTATTTTAGCCCTTTTTTCATCAAATTCCATAGAAAATTCTGGGTGCCGTCTCGCAACTATATCTGTCCTGCATCTTGTAGTGTGTGAGCAAAGTGGATTTCTTTATGATTTTTAATTTAAAATGAAGTTTTTACTTAATTTCAGTTTTAATAATTTTTTATTTTCCCTCTGAACACTTTGGCTTCATCTTTCAGCAGATATGTGTTGGAAGATCAGCTAAAATAGTTTATTGCAAGACATTAGTATTCATAGCATCCCTTAGGGTTTAGGAAGGACTTAATATCACTTTAAGGTATTTATTAGGACTTGTGGATTTAGGGGGATTAAAATCTTATGCATCTTTTTATGTAGTGCATTCTTTGGCATTTAGTAGGAATGCTAAAATGGATTTCTGTGTGTCACTTTCTACTAAGCAAAAAAATGACAGTCAAGACTGGGAGCATGTGTTACGGAAACTCATTCTAGTAATGTTACTAGTGCAGTGATGATTTCTCAAACCTTAACATTAGCAACATTCAAAATTAAGCTTGTGTTTAAGAGAAATTCTTAAGTATTGAAGGTGTGGAAATGTACAGTGGAGCCATAAATCTGCTGCTTAATGATAAGGAAATGATGTAAAAAATGTACCCAAAAAATATTTTGGTGCTAATGGCCACAGACTAATTTCAGCTTCTGCTTAGGCTAAATGGGGCTTATTTTTCCTGCTTTCTTGTTACATCATTACCAGACATACTTGTTATCTGTCTGAAAACTTTGGAGACACTAGAGTTTTTGTTGGGTTTTGTTGTTTGTTTTTTTAATATTTTCTTTACGTTACTTAGAATGTGCCTCCCCATGTCCCATCCTTCCAGCAACAGAAAGAAGTGGGAGCAGTCTGTCACAGAATAGTTACACGTTTTTTTAATGGCATTTAAAATTGATTCATTTATGTATTTTCTCCCATTATTTTAAACCAAAAACTGTCAACGTCTGTGGTTCAAAACACATTTTAAATTCAGGAAGGTGGAGCTACACAGATTATTTTTTAAATGTTTCAAAAGTGCAGTCTGTGCTTTAAGCAGAAAATAAAACTTCATCTGTGTAGTTCATGCTCATGTGGGCACATTCTGTCAGCTTTCCCTCTGTTAACATTAAGGGCTAGCAGTTTGTCTAAAATACTGGACTTCGCTGCGTTAAGAGTGACAGTGGAAGGTCAGTGAGCACTCTAGGCACTGCCTCCAGCACAAAATCCCCTGAGTTCCCTCCTCACTTAATTGTGCAATGCGACCAGTGGCCTTTTAAGCAAACTTTGCAGAAGCTGAGAAGCCCTCTTCTGTTACTCGGGGCAATGAAATGTCCTCTCTATTCGTGTATGAAGGTCCCTTGATTATTTTTTTTCAGCATACCAAGGACTTTTACTTCTGCTCTAGGCTAGTTTTCCTGCGTTAATATACATGGAATGCAACACTTAACACCTACCAGGAGGTAGTAACGCTGCATTCCTGGGGGATTATCACAACTCTGCTGGAGAAGGGAAAAGAGGGTAACAGGGAGGATTTCTGAAAATAATTTTGCTTGTGTGAATATTGCAGTAACTGAAATTTGTGATAGCACTTCAAGGATCAACAGCTCCCAAGCATTCTGGAACGGGGACTTCTGTCAAACTTCTATCCAACCTTTGGGTTAAAATATTTGTGCTACTGATGTGTTTTTACCAAAGGCTGTGAATCACTTGCTGCAGCTTCCCAAGCTGCAGTGTGCATGTGAATTCTAACACTTTTAGCTTCAAAGCATTCAATTCTGTCCTTAAAATACCTTAAAATTAATTTTAATGTTTGAGTTTCTGCACCAGTTCAACTTCTGGTGTCATGCTGTTTTTAGGGAATTCTTTATACCTGTATCAAAGAGAGGGGAAAAAAAAGGATTCTTATAAATTCTCCCTAACAGTGATGTGAATTGGAATAGAGTAGAATAGAATAGAGTGGAGTATTTTAGTTGGAAGGGACCTACAATGATCGTTTAGTCCAGGTGCCTGACAACTTAAGGGCTGACCATAATTTCAAGCAAATGATTAAGGACATTGTCCAAATACCTCTAAATTAGTTAGTTTCAAGCACGTTTGTGGCTTGCCAGCTAGTACAACTCCAGAATTTCTGAAGCATGACTGAGTGGGGGGAAGGGTGGGGCTTACAGGGGATGGAAGCCTACAGTTGGGATATTGGTTCTTCTTTGTGGTTGAAATATTTCAGCACCTTCTTTGATAACATTCCTTATAAGCAGAGTGGATTTAGAATAGAAAACTTTTGTCCCTGGGTAGAAAGGAACTATTAAGTCTGTATGGGAGCTTTGAGAATATTTTGCACCACTCAGCTGGAGATGATTGTTTGCTGTACTTCCTGTAAAACATGGGCAATCGGTTTTCTGTGTGCTTCTGAGTTGTGGAGTTTCAAAGTCTTTTACTTATTGGCACAACAAGTACTGTGCACACCTGATTAGGATGTGAAATACAGGGTCCAGTTTACTAGTAGGTTTTGGCTTGGGAAACTCTAAGGAACAGTGTAAGAAACTACTGTTAGTATTTGTAACTGAATTAACACTGTTTTAGGGAATGCTTTTTAATATCATTATGTAAAATTAACATCTTCCATGGATTCAGTAATTTCTAATGTTTTTTTAACAGTTGTGGGGCAAGAATGTCTGTAAAGTTTATAATGTCTTCTTTGTATGTAATAATTTCTGAAATGAGAGACCTCATTGATTGAAAAAGAAATGCATATAAAGTAATGCTACTATCTTTTTTTTAATAGGGATGATGATGCCACAGTTTAATATTTCTCAGAATTCCATGCGTGGTAGTCCTGCATCTTCCAATTACCAACAAACCACTATCTCACATAGCCCTTCCAGGTAATGCTTTCTCCTAAACGGAGTAGTAGGGGCAGCAAACTGCAAATTCTTTCTGCATTTACAGGCCATTCTTGTTGCTAGTGCGTGAGTGGAAGGGTATGAGTGTCAAGACAGATTTTGCAATTGTCTGACAGCAAGATGCGTTTCTCCAGCTGATGAAGAAACATCTTTCTGTCAATGAATTAATCCTTGTATTCTAAGGTTTAGTCATGATACTCTGCTCTCTCTCCCTCCCATAATTTTGGCAAACTTTCTTTACTATACCAAGGAGTCCCTCTGCCTCCTGTCACCCCTCCAGCTGTTTCCTGCCTGTGGCAGAGGCTGAGACTGGTGGCAGGAGGATTAGAGAGAAGGGGCTGATGTGTTCCAGCATGTGTAACTGTACCAGCGTGACAGGAGACAGAAAGAAGGCTTGTAAAAGCATTGAGTGCTGCTGTAACAGTTACGCCAAAGACCACTTAGGGGAAGTTTGGCCAGTCTTTTAGCAGCATCCTTGTCAACTTTCTGCTTCTTGTTTTAACTTTCAGGTGTTGTCAAGTAACATGTACCTACAACCCAGGCCTTTAGTAATATAATAAAGTACTCTGGACTCAAGGAAAGAGTTCTTTATGTAGTGTCAACACGGTTGATGAGCTTTAGCAGATTTTATGTTATATTATTATATGTTGTTATTAAAATAAACTTATTTCATGTTTCACTTCAAAGTACTGTACTTGTTTTGGCAAATGAAATACTCTGTATCTGCACAAAAATGGGCACACTTTTTTACTTTTATTCCTAAAGCTGATATTGAAGAAAGATGCTTGAATTTTGAATATTATAGTGAATATTTTAAAGTCTTCTTGAAATCCTTGCAAAATGCTTGTATTAAATACTTTGCTTTTTCTTCCATTGGAAAAAACAAAACAAAACTGGCTGGATGGCTGGGCCCAAAGTGTGGTAGTCCAGTGGCATCGTGGCTTGTATCAGGAATAATGTGGCCAGCAGGAGCAGGGATGTCATTCTCCCCCTGTACTTAGCACTGGTGCAGCCTCACCTTGAGTATTGTGTCCAGTTCTGGGCCCCTCACCTCAAGAAGGATATTGAGGTGCTGGAGCGGGTCCAGGGGAGAGCAATGAGGCTCGTGAAGAGACTGGAGGGAAAGTCTTCTGAGGAGGGGCTGAGGGAGCTGGGATTGTTTAGTCTGGAGGAGACTCGGGGGACCTTCTCACTCTCTTCAACTACCTGAAGGGAGGTTGTAGTCAGGTGGGGGCTGGGCTCTTTTTCCAGGCAACTAGCAGCAAGACAAGAGGGCATGGTCTCAAGCTGCTCCAGGGGAGGTTTAGATTGGATATTAGGAAGTAATTCCTCATGGAGAGGCTGATGAGACACTGGAATGGACTCCCAGGGAAGTGGTGGAGGCACCGTCCCTGGATATGTTTAGGGAAAGGCTGGATGTGGCATTTAGTGCCATGGTCTCGCCAATGTGGTGGTGTTAGTCATAGGCTGGACTTGATGATCTAAAGGTCTTTTCCAGCCTTGGTGAGTCTGTGATTCTGTGGTTAACAGAGCTAAATCTGAGTGGTGTTCCCAGGGTTTAGTACTGGGGCCTTTTTGCTTTAATATCTTTCTTAACAATCTGGATGAAGGGATTGAGTGTACCCTCGGTAAGTTGGCAGACAACACCAAGCTCTACAATGGGACCTAGATAGATTAGATCGGTGGGCCAAGGTTAATTGTATGGGGTTCAACAAGGCCAAGTGCTGGGTCCTGCACTTGGGTCATAGCTCCGTGGGAAGCTACAGAACTGGTGATGTGTGGTTGGAAAGCTGCAGGTTGGAAAAGGACGTGGGGGTATCGATCGATAGTTGACTAGATGTGAGCCAGCAGTGCTCACAGATGGCTAAGAAGGCCAGTGGCATCCTGGCTTGTATGAGGAACACTGTGGCCAGTAGATCATCTGCCTGTATTCGGTGCTGGTGAGACCACACCTTGAATATTGTGTTCAGTGCTGGGCCCCTCACTATAAGAAGGACATAGAAGTGCTGGAGCACATCCAAAAAAGGGCAAAAAAGACTTGTGAAGGGCCTAGACCACAAGTCCTATGAGTAGTGGCTGAGGGAGCTGGGGTTGTTTAGTCTGGAGAAGAGGAGGCTGAGGGGAGACCTCATGGCTCTTCACAACTAACTGAAAGGAGTCTGGAGCAGTCAGGGGGACAGCCAGTTCTCCCAAGTGACATGTGATAGGACCAGAGGGAACGGACGCAAGCTGCGCCAGGGGAGGTTTAGGTTAGATATTAGAAAGCATTTATTCGCGGAAAGGGTTATCACGTTTGGAATAGTTTGCCCAGGCAGTCACCATCTCTGGAGTTACTTAAAAGGCATGTGGACCTGGTACTTAGGGACAAGGTTTAGTGGTGAGCTTGCGGTGTTAGGTCTAAGGTTGGACTAGATTTTCTTGAACATCTCTTCTGACGAAAGACATTCTGTGATTCTGTAAAAATAATATTTAGAGTAGATGGCTCCTTGCTAATCTTAGTGACCTAGCTGTTAATTAAAATTTAGCTGTCACTTTCAATCAAACTTCCAAACTTGGGAAATCCCAGATCTTATTTTTTGAACACATATTTGTGGCATTGTTCCCCTTCCCTAGGTGAAGGTTTTAGGAATGCTTTTTATTTCATTCTTTACTTTTACTAATGCAGTACCTGAGCTGTCACTCCAAAGTGATCATTGAAGTCAGGAAGCTTAAAATACTACTTTTGAGGAAAATTCTTAATTGTTTTGTAGTTTCTTATGTTAAAGAATTTATAATGTTCTTAACATATCTTCCAAAAGAAGTAATAAGTTTGTCTAAATTTGCTTTTCCAACTTTAAAAAAGTTTATTTTATTTTATTTTAGCCGGTTTGTGCCACCACAGACAAGCTCTGCTAACAGATTTTTGGCACAACAGAACAGTCCAGTGCCTAGTCCCTATGCTCCTCAAAGCCCTGCAGGATACATGCCATATTCACATCCTCCAAGTTACACACCACATCCTCAGATGCAACAAGGTTAGTTTGTGATGTTTGTTTTATTCTCCTATCTTATGTCAGATTTACCTTCATGTGCATGTTTCATAACTTTCCGCTTTCTCTGAAGGAGTCAAACACTTAAGGGAAATCTTTGAGTTTGCAGGTATGTTTAAACTTTGCTTTCCTGACTTGTAAAGAGTGGTAGTATATACTTTATTTTTTTAAAATGGAAGAAGAAAAAATAAAACCTATATTTAGCACATTGCTTCCCTATGTATGTTCATTCTACATGGTAGTCATGTATACATGACAACAGAAAAACTATCAAAAGAAAACAAAAACTTCTGTTAACTATGACCTTCCTTTATCTGTACTTGCAAAAACCTCTTTTTTGCCACTGTAATATAAATTTTACTGCCAGCTTATTTAGCCTTAGCAAACTTTTATAGTGTTGACTAGATTAATCCTAAATTGACTAGAGTTACACTCAAGGTATGCAGTAACTGGCAAATATGACACTCATATGAAAAAAGGAAATTAATTCACATGAAAAATGAATTAATTTATTTGTTCTTCCCTTTTCTAATCTAAATCAAATCTAAAACCAACATAAACACTGTTAAATTATGTAGGCATTTTTTTGTTAGTACGTAGAATTCTTACTGGATTCTTTTAAATCATTGTTTTTCAAGTCAACACTGTGCTTAGAATATGTATGTATAGCTATTTTATATGTACTATTTTATGTCTCATGAATACCTTGGAAGTTAATAAAGGTAATGAATACAAATGATATAGAGGAAAACAAAGTTTTCTATATACAGTAAGACTATCATACTGACTGTAATTAGGATAGATGTGGAGAGAAACTTGGCTAATTTGTAGTGGAATTTAGGTATGAAATCCTCTTGAAAATTAAAATCTTAGATATCTAATTTTATTCAGAGTATTTGTGGCAAAAGGATTCAATCAAAATGTTGAATTCTTGTTCACATTTCAGACCTCTTGCATCCAACTCATTAATATCCAGCGTTGTGTGCTTCCTCTGAAATTTAAGAGTTTTGATGAGTTTGTGAATGTATCGGTATAGTTACTTACATGCTTTGTATTTTCAGCTTCAGTATCCAGTCCCATTGTTACAGCTGGGATGAGGAATCTCCATGAAAATAAAGTTTCAAGTCAGTTGTCTGGAAGTTCAGCTAATCACCATGCTGATAATTCTAGACATGGCTCAAATGAAGACTACCTACAGATGGTGCACAGACTAAGTAGTGATGTATGTAATCTGAATCAGTTTATTCTGATAAAGCAAATATTTACTATGATAAAGCAAGTATGTGTTTAGTTGCCTTAGAATTCAGGTATTTTACTATGTTGTTGTTGATGTATAAAAACACAAAGTATATTGCAATTTTGGATGTGTATACTCAAGCATGCAACTTTAATGTGTTAGGATTTATTTTTTTCTACATCTTTTCTTTGGAACTGTTAGTAACACTCATTCTGATTGAATTAGGAAAAGTAAAAAAATCCTATCATAATCTGGCATGTGAGTTTATTTTAAAGGAGCGGTAGAGTGTCTCTGCAATTACGTTAGCAATATGTTGATGCAAACAATACACGATTCTAAATAGGTGTATAGTTAACTTGCCTCTCTGAATATCCTAGCAACTGTCAGGTAGATGGTGTATTTGAATAGTCTACTGGGTAGCATTGTAGTGTTGTCAAAGCCAAGAATTCCTATGGACATTTATTCTTACTAGTCTGTTATATGCTTCTAAGGCCTGGTTTCTTTTTGAGAAGTTTTCCCTTAGTAACTATTTCATGTGGGACAAATTCCTTCTGAAATCTTGAATCTAAAGGAAAAAAAAAAACACAACAGCTTTCTCCTGCATGTTCTTTTAACTATTAATTAATTTTTGTAAATAATGAGCATTAAGCTGTGAATTAAGCTTGTTGGGATTCTCCATTTACTAGTTTGGCACACAATCTCTTACCAGCTCTCTTAAGGAGAGAGCGTTAAGTTTCAACTTATTTTCTTAATCAGAATCTGGTGGCAAGTAGGTCTCTTTGTTTTGTTTTGTTGTTGTGTTTTTGGGGGTTTTTTTGTGCGTTTTGTTTGCTTGTTTCGGGTTTGGGTTTTTTTGTGATTGTTTGTGTTAGTTAGCTTACAAGAACTGTAGGCAATTCCTGTCTTCCTAAACTAGCTTGTGGAAGAAAAAAGGGTTGTATTCAACAAGTGTACTGTTAACACCAGGCTCCCTAAGTCTGTTGTCTTTGTTTAAATGCAAGAATTTTACTGATTGAAAATATTAGCTAAGAAGTAAAATATTAAACTAGAGAGCGTTACAATGAAGGAATCTATCATAATATACAATCAACAGATATTTTTCCAAAACAGACAACGAAAACATAAAGCATGCCCTCATTGGTTGGTTTAATTGGAGAAATACTAAAGGTAAAAGGTAGTAAATATTGTAAACCTGCACCTTTATCCCTTTGTGCATTTTCTTAAAGGAGCTTATGTGTTTACACTTATTTTATTTGTAATTATATCCTTAAAAAGCTATATTGCAGGAAACAGTTTGAATAATTGGAATTAATTAAAGTTTTGCATCTATACATGAATAATAGGCTCAATCATAGTGTTTCAGCCTTTTCAGAAGCAGTGTGACCTTTGGCAAATATAGTTATGAAGGAGGACTATTAAATCACAAAGCTTTAAAACTTATAATTAATTTTTAATTATTTTTCTTACTTTTGGGATTTTATTACTTTAAAAAATGCATATATTTTCACGATATTGTGTATCTGGGATATATGATTCTACAGAATCTGCAAGTACACCCTTGAACGCTCAGTATATGTACACTTGATTTCAAGGACAATTTTTTTGAGAACATGCATGTCTAGAATATAAGTTTGTTCTTAGATTTAACAATTTGATGAAGCTCTGAAGTACGCAACTACACACAAGGACTTTCAAAAATTGGTTGACTACAGTAGGAATGGCATGTATACCTGGAAGGTCAACTACGTAGTTAGTCTCTGTAGTCAATGTAAGAAAAGTAACCTTTGCCTATGTCCTTGGCAATCGGGCAAATGACCCCTCCTGTCCTAATAAAACATATGCTAAAAAATTACTAAGCTTTTTTTTTTTTTTTCCCAATATTTTTTTTGGGGGGGAAGGTAAGATAAATCAGGTTTGAAAAAAATAATCTTCGTGATTTCAGTGTAGAAGGTAAATGACCAGGGTGACCAGGTGCTGATTTTTTTTTCATACAGACATGTAAAAACATAATTACAGTTGAGCTGTGTAACTTTCTATTAATTGGGTTGGAATTGGTCAAAAGGATAAAAGGTATTTATCAGACACATCATTCAGGTTTGAGAAAAAAAAAAAGTGTTATATGACAGAATTGTGTGTATTTAGACACTTCAGTAGGAGCTACATTAGAATATTAGCTACTGAAATAACCAATTTAATTAGGATATAGATTGAATTACCTTGGAACTTCTTTGGAGACTTCCTTTGTATGATTTTACTTTTTAAAAGATGGACTTTTGGCAGTTTGTTTATAATCATAGAAATTGTCTCATCATAGAAATAAAGGTTGTTAGTTTGTTGTTTCCAAAAACATTGCCGTAGATGTTGCATAAAAAGCAGTGCTAAAAATGGGAAAAACTGTTCTACAGAAGATTAAATCTAGTTATGGCATTCAATGAATAAGTATACTCGTGACCAGCAGAGGGCTGCCTGAAAACAATAAAAAAGCTATGTAGACCATTACATGGGAATTTGAATAGTGAGTTTCATATGTAATTTTAAGATAGTGTGAGGGTAAAGTAAGACACAATTACGTTCTTAGATAGAACATGGACATCATTACATTGTAACTAGTGTTATATTATTAGTAAATTTGTCAACAGTTATTAATTCCATTGAAGCATATTGTTCTGTGCAAATCTGAAAAGACTGGGGAACTTGTTTACCATGTTAAGTTTTTGTTTAACTGTAAAAGTAAGATTAGTTTAAGTGAAAAAACGTTGTGTTTGTTCTAAAAATCTATATTTTATGTTTCATTTATTTCCGCTGGTGTTGTATAGAAGTCATGTGTCTGCTTTTCAGCTCTTTACTATGAGTGTTTATAACAAAAAAGTTTTAATTTGAATCTTAGTGTAAACCAGAAGTTCTTAGTTAGCTAGAAGATATATACATATACTTATTTTTGTGTCTATGTTCTGTTTACAAGTTTGTCTTAGAGCTAATTGTGCTTTGGAATATTGCCTACATAATAGTCTAATAGCAGTCTAAATTAGAAAAAAATTAAATAAAATACATATTTTTCTGATATTTCTTGTATGCTTTTTGGTCCAATTAATTTTCTCAGTATTTGTACTAATTTCGGTCTTTATTTATTCAAGTGTTTATATTAATAATGGTAATTTTTTTATCATTGTCGCTTTAGGATGGCGATCCTTCAATAAGGAATGCTGCATCTTTTTCCTTGAGGTCACCACAGTCAGTTTGCTCTCCAGCTGGAAGTGATGGAACCCTTAAAGGTAGTCTAGCATTCATATATATCAATGTATTTTTTCCCGTTTTTAAAAAACAGAGAGTTGAAAGAGTTATTTAGTGATTACTCCTGACTTCTCTATTCAAGTAGTCCTAGAAAGTATGTCATTATGTTTTTGATACAAAATTATTTTGAGCCCTGATCCAGATTAAATTTTGAAGGTCTGAAAATGGACTAATCATCCTTCAAAACAAAGCTCAAATTCATGGAGGACAGAAGGATTTAAAATCCTTTCCAAAATGATGACTGAATTCTTTATAAGAATGCATTCAGTTGATCTACGTAAGAAATGGTTCAAAGGCAGCATTACGAGTATTGAACTCTTAACCAGCTCCAAAGTGTTGCAAAAGATGCAACTCTTGTCTTAATTACACTCATGAAATTTTAAGAACATGAAACTAAAAGTAGTTCAATAAACTCAATACATATATCATAAACAAAGCCTGAAAACCTTAGCTGTGGAGAAGGAATAGGGTAAACTGTCAGTCAGTTGAGAGGAAACAGAAAAAAATGTGCTCAAAACAATTTATTATGCTAAAATTTGAAATGCATATGGCTGTTTTTAATATTATCCCTAAGAAGCAATGACTGAGATACATGAGACTTACCAAGATAGGGGTTTGGGCATATTCTTGCTAGTTTACTTCTTCAGTGCTCGTGTATTTACATGGCAATTGTAGAAAAATGCAACAGTACTTTCTTCTTTTTAGCCCCAAAACAAAATTAAGTCTTTCTGAGTGATTAGTTAGGTGGAGAGGAGTATCAGGATATAGGAAAGATTCCAGAGGAAGTGCAGGTGTTGGCCTTATGCTGCTTGCTTGGATAAGAGATGGCTTTGGCAGAGGTGGATCTTAGAGCAGCCTTTCCGTACCTATGAGAAGATTATCAGTAAGACTTGAGTCAGGCTTGCTGTGAAGGAGAGGTGAGATAGAATGTACTTAAATTGAAGCAGAAGGTTCTAACAAGGTCTAAGGGGAAAAAAAATCATTATCAGGACAGTTGAGCATTTGAAAAGGTTGTTCAGGGAATCTGTGCATTTTCTATCCTCGGAGTTTTTCAAGATCAGACTGGGTAAAACCCTATATGATGTAGCCTTGCTTCTCCTGCTTTGAGCATGAGGATGGGCTAAAGACATCCTGAGGTTCCTTCTTAACGGATTTATCCTGTTGTCGTGTTTAAATGATCTCTGTGGTTCATCTTTTGTATCTACATACTGTGCTATATGGTGATAGAAGAGATGTGAATCAAGCAGATTAAGAAAAGTATGTGTATAGCATGCCATAGCATCAATATTTCAGGAGGCCTTGTGCTAAAGGATTTGTTGTAAAATGTATGTAAGCGACAAGGACTAAACATGGTTGGTTTTCTCTCTTTGTTGAGGTTATCAGTTTAACAACATTGCAAATCTAAGCTGCTTCCACTCATATAAATGATTACCAGTCAGCCAGGTAATATTTCATTTATTTTTGGTTGCAGTTGCTGCTGTTTCAATTGGCTGTCTCAGAACCAGTTTTGAAGGCATAACTTCTCAGATTATTTCAGAAAACAATCTGATTGTACAGTTCTCATTGTTTCAGCATTAGAGGGGCTGGAAAAGTGCTGGAGGAGCTTACTGGTTTATCTTTATGTTAGCTTTACTTTTCCCGTTGATAGAGGACACAATTGAAATACTGTTACTAGTGGTGCTACCTTCTTAAAGAGATCAGAGAGAACTGACTGAGAGACCCAGTTCTTGATACTGCGAGAATCTTACCAGACCTTTACTTCCTCTAATCTCGTATGTTAGATATGGATGGAAGAGGTGTGGATCATTAGCGTTATTTAGAACATGGGATCTGACAGTGGGTTTTTTGCCCTGTGATTCGTAGTGAAAGTTGTGCTGATGAAGTTTCCAGTGATAAATAAGCAGCAAATATCTATACTGAGCTTCTTGTTACTCTCCTTAGACCTTGAAACTTTGGTTTCATAAAGAAAATTAGCAAAATACTTAATTGTAGTTTTGGGAGGACAAAAACAATGACACTAGACATCATCAGTCCACAGAGAGATCTTAGGAACAATAATATATGAGGTTTCTTGTATAACATACAAACTCGAGGCAATTACCAGAGGTATGGGTACAGGCTGCATTTCTGTACTTTTAACATGGAGGTAGTAAGGACTGCTGGAGCCTCAGAGAATGCAATTGCACAGTCTTGAATTGCTGTAAGACTGAATGTAGCTGTCGGATTGATGGAATCTAAATGAGGAAAAAATTTTATTTGCAACTCAGGAAAATATTTATATTATCAGGAATTAGATTTGTTATTTTTGTTGGTTGTTCACTTGCTCATTGGAGTAAAATGTCTCTGTTAGTAAAATTTTGCTGCACTTCTGCTCCAGTAAGTGTACCAAAGCAGCTGAAGTCTTACTTAGAAATTCTAGGATAGTCTTTACCCTTTATTTTTTTGGGTTTTTTTAATGTATTTTTAGCTGTGAATACAGAAAAATGACTCTGCTTTCATGCTGTCATCTGTTACCACAGCTACTTTATTAAAAAACTTATTTCTATGAATTCATCTATGAAGAAGTAGCATGGAGAATTTTCCTTTTGTTGATCTCATAAAATATACTGTGGGTTTCATTGTTCAAGATCCATTACTTACCAATATCCTTTTCCACAACTCTGGAACTTCAGATTTTAATTTTTTTTTTCCTTTAGAAATAGAAAGCTTTCCACAGTGTTTTTAGCTCATTGCTTTCCAAAGAAAAGAGTTAATATCATTTACATTCCTGTTTCCATACAATTCCCTAAACTCCTTGGAAACATCTGTAAGGACTAGCAACAGCCTTTATGAAACTATATAATTTTGAACTCTTCTCCAGCAATAAGCTGCATTTCCTTCAGAAATTATTAGTAGGTATTTGATGGTTTTCTGAAAAATTTGGAAAGATTACCTTTATTTTCTTAGGGATTTATAGGATTTGTCCAGAGAGATTTCTCTACACTTGGTCTCTGAATGTTTAGTGGGTTCCAAGAAGAACTAGGAATCCTCTCAAATCTGTAGAAGAGACTCCAGTACTCTCAGAAGTCCTTGATAAGAAAAATTATCATTTCATCTGCTCTCCTTCCAAAGAAAGATGGAAGAAATTTATTCAAAGATTTTTTTTTCTGACAGGGCCAAAATAAACATTCTTTCTCATTTCTTTAATTTATTTATGCAAGGATGCTTCTGAATCGAGTATTTATAAGCTAGAACAGCCAAAGTTGATTTTTTTTGTGAGGCATTTGAAGCTCTGGAGAAAGTGATGGGACTCTTCGCTGAAAACCACTGAAAGACTATGTAGAAATAGAAAGTGAATAGAGTCTGTACCTAAAAACCTTCCAAAAATATATTCTTTGTCTCATATGCTGTCCCCTTATGTTTAAATTTTAAATTAAGGTAGGCTCTTTGAAAATTAATGTCAACATTGTCAGTTAATCAAAATAGGTAATAACTTCTTTATAGCTACTGCAAAATTTCAGAAGATTGCCAGAGGAAGATTCCGTGATTTTAGAAAATACAGGAGGAAAGTACTTGGGGGCTTCTTCTTACCATTGTGTTGAATGAGCTGTAGCAGTATCACTCCAAATAACTTTCATCAGTTTTTTTGTTAAAATGTCAATAATGGAGTTTCCTTACTCTTGCCATGCAACCTATTCAGGTTCTTAGTGCTAGAGAGCTTTTCTCCTAATGCTTAGCCTGAATAATTTTTGTTGCAGTTAGGCATGACACTTCTTGATTTCTTTCTAGTGGGCAAGGAAAAATGTTTCATGTCTTTTTTTATAATAGTCATTTCCGTATCAAAGAATGTTATCATGTCTTGCACTAATATAGTCTTCTACAGACTGAATAGCACGGTGTCTTTCTATCATCTTTACATGAGTCGTCATTTCTTGAGCTTCTGATTATCTTTGATGTTTTTATCTAAGTTCTAATTGGTCTGCATTTGTCTTGATGTTGTACTGTCTTATACAGTCTCTGAAGACTCAAGTGGATAAGTAGTCAGAAAAGTATCATAGGTAACTTTGTATCATACTACTGTTGCATAAGAGAATACAGTTGCTCTTTGCTGGTAATTTAGCCATATTGGAGGTTGTTTTAACCATATTGCTGTCTGTCTGTAGAGCTTATCTTTTTCCTCTTATATTGTTACAGTTGCTCTTTCTCAGATGAATAAGAAGTCTGTGCTTCTTCTGAATTTCTTTTGTTTTAAAAGGTTATTCATATTAGAAGACTGTAATTTCTTACCCTGTTTTTAAAAGCAGTTCTGTGCCTCTCCCTAGGACTTTACACTAAGAGTTGTTGTGGTCTCTAGATTAATAAAATACACTACAATTTTGTTCTGCAAGAAGTTATTAATGACAAATATTTGACCGACTATTCTTAAGACGGTGCTCTGCAAGGCTGCACTTGTTCTCCTTTACTCCCTTCATCCATTTGTAACAAGAGCAACTGGTAGTCTATGAATGCAGTTTTGCAAAAGGGTATACTGCAGTCTTACAGTATTTTTGTCTAGATCATAGTTCCTCAGCTTGTTAGTAAAATTGTTATGAGAATCTATGTAGAAAGTCATTATAAACTCCAGACATGGCACTCAGTGTTCTAATCCACAAGACCTGCTGCTTTATGGAATTAAATTATTTTCATTTGGTAACACTTACTCTTACCAAAGTCACTTTGAAATTCCTCCTTTTTATTAGTATCTCAATCCTTATAGAGAAATTGTTCCTCTAGTATGTAATTATATTATACAGACTATGTGCAATAATCTGGGCAGTCCTTTACCATCCTTTTGAAAGGACTGTTTTTCCCTTTTTGAGTCTGCTGGAGGAGCGTATTCTCAAGGTACTTATTACCAATACTGAGATGAGTTTAGCCAGAGTTCAAGGGTCTATTTGTCTGATACCATTTTCATTAGAACATTCCATTTATGTGAAAGTGGTAAATAGGATCATATTCAATTAAAAAAATAAGACACTTCTATTTACATTTTGTAATTGCAGTCTCTTAAAATGTTTTGGCAATAGTTTTTCCTGAGTTTCAATCATCACCAGGTTCTTAGCTTTTCCAACATTCAAACATCAGTATGAATGCAATATGAATGCTTTGGTTCTTTTCTCCAGCTTCTTTCCTTAGGAACTTATTTACAGTATAATTACTCAGATGGGAAGTCTAATGATCCACTTGTAACACATACGCATTCCTTAAAGCCTCACTTCCCAAATACTTACAGTAAAAAGTCTGGAATGCTGTGTCCAGGTTTGTACAACAATTTGATAACCACTTAAGAAGTGCTCCTGGAGTATCAAGGATCACTTTACTGTTTAAAACAGCACAACACTTGAACATTCCTGAAGTTTCTCTACAATGTGCTGTGAACCAAGTATTAGTCATATAATTAGACATTAGTCTTTGTTAACTGTTTTTTCCAGCTTTCATGCTTATGGAAACAAACAAACAAACAAACAAGAAACAAACAAAACCAACAACAAACAACTGTTTGCCTGCAAGAGTGGAATATGAAGATACTATTTTGAGTGACTGTTTCAAGGTTGTTGTGCAGGTGGAAAGCTAATTTTTTTTTTTTTAATTCTGTAATATACTTTGAATCCTAAGTTCCTAGTGACTTTAATAGTTGTTCTTTAACCATGTGGATCACAATAGGGAATGTGATCAATGGTGTGACTTTGATGCATTAACTTTGAAAGGCAAGTGGTCTTTTCTCTGAAGAGGCTCAGAGATGATCAGAGAAAGTATAATGAATGCTTAAATAAGATATGTTAGTGTGTTTAGAAAGTGCACAAAAAAACATGTCAGTGATGTATGCAGTCTCCTGGACAGAAGCTTACTTGTTTCCTACCCAAGTCACTGATGCAAAATGAGCAAGTGAAGCTATTCCCAGGGGTAAACAAGCAGTAAGTGGTTTTAAAACTTTACATTTTTAAGAAGGCTAAGTGACTGTCAGTGCAATGCATTTTATTGCTTCTTGCATTATAAAGGATTTGGTAAGCCATCTACCAATAGGTATTGGTAGGAAAACTAGTTCATAGAGAGCCAGTCCCAGGATTATTGTGGGTGGTCAGGATGACTGTTACTGAAAGACTGTGGAGGTATTGTTGATGAGTGTATTTGTTCTTTGTAGAGGCCTCATTTCTTCTTGGTGTTGCCTGTTTCTCAGCTAAATTGGTGTTATCTGGTCAACCATTGGTATTTTCTGTTCAGTAATGATGCAACAACCTTACCAAATCAGGGGAGAATCTCTTTTTACCTCAAAAGTTTTACATATTCCTGCCACGTAAAAAGACACCACACAAAGTTCTATTAACTATGAAAAGTTAATACAGAAAGTCAGATTTATTTCTTCTGAATTACTTCACACCCCTAGATTTAAACTCAAAAGCTGCCTACAGTTTCTCTGTTCTAAAATAATTTTCTGAAATTCAGTTCATCCCCACAGATTATTTCTGAAGATCATCGTATGACTTATTACATTGACAGGATTTTGTGGAACGATCCTTCTCAACCTTGGAATCTTGACTGGTTCAGCAAACAGATCATACCTTTTTGTCTCTATTTTTTCCACAAAAATATTTCTTCTGTTATCAACAAGTCTTGTGAGAGATTTGTTCTTAGACAAATACTGGCTCAAGCCTTCTTCCGTAAGAAATATTCCAGACTAACTTCAACAGTAATAGGCAAAACTGTCTTTTTATAATGTGTGATGTTTTGTCTAAAGTCTAAGCATCCAACAGAATGTGGTACATGTTCATTGTGTGATACCTCTTCGAAACTGCTAATGTCTGTGATAGAGTGAAACTGTCCAAATGCTGCATCATCTTCAGTTTCTTTTCACCTCAGTATAGAGGCATTGTACCTTCTTAAGCGTCCTTGTTGCCAGAGGCTTAACCATCATTAGACATCTTAAATATGTGAAGCTATTGCCCACACATGTATTTTTAAAATAGCAAATTATAGGGTTTACTGTCAACACCTTTCAGGAATTTCCTTCAGGAGTAAGATGCTTTCAATTGGCTATTCGTAGTGCTGCCTAGGAGAGGGAAAACTTTACTTTTGTTTCTTCATTTACTGTATTCTAAATATGTTCCATGGAATGCACTGAAATCCTTCTGGCCTCCTCAAGTCTACCCAAAGGTAAAAAGAACCACCTTATCTGTTGCTGAAATGTTATTTTTCAACATGAAAAATACCAAATTATTAGCAAATCAGGAGAATCTTGTCGTACTTAAAACTTCAGGACAAGGGAGATTCAAATCTGTTTCCTCTATTTGAAGTGTAACTCTGAAAACCAGTAAATGTATTGTTGCAACTTCAAAAGTATTAATTTATGAAATAATTAAAGAATAAGGTATCAGTTAGTTCCCTTGAAAAGTTTTGACCTGCCTCTAATATATGTAGAAAGAATAATGCGGCTAGTATTTCCTAAGTGGTAGTCATTACCATAAAAGAAATCAGTAGCTAAAGATTTCTGCTGTACCTTACACTAAGACAATTTTGTAAATTACCAAAAGAGACAGTAACTGGGGAGGGGGAGCACCAAAAGAGTAGGAAATTTGTGATGAAAGGAAATGGAGATCTTCACAGAGTGTAGCCAAGACTTGAGTACTGATGGTTGAGTGTGGTATCTAATTTGAGGAGGGGAAGTAGAGTAGTGGAAAGATTTGAGAATTGTGGTGAATCAAAACTGGGCTTCCCAACATTTTGGATGCTATTGGGAGAATATTGAGTTATTGCTGATGGTCAAAAAGGGATAAGTCCGTTTCATAACCTGGTGTCTACATACTGAAGTTATAGGCCTTCTTACAGAATGTACCAGGAAGACAATATAAGTGTGGCAGTCTGTGCAAAGAAGTTATCAGTAAAGGCACACCTTTCTTGTGAATTGAAGCTTTGCTAGAGTTATCAATTATTTTTTTCATCTACAGGTCAGTACATTACTTAGTGATTCTTAAAATGTCTTAAAATATCTGGCAGAAATTTAAGCGGCAGAATAAAGCTGCTGTCTTTTGTCATGTATTTCTTGAATGAAGCACATGGGGACCTGTATTCCACTTAGTTTTTAGTTGTTCCATGTACTGACCTATGATGACCTCAGTCAGACTACTAGTAATCTCAGTCACTGCTTTCTGAAGATGAGTAATCTCCAGTGGATGAATGGAATCTGATAAATGTTTGCTTTAACAAGAGGGGGTTGGCCCTATTGGGCCTGCCAACATACTTTTCTTTTTTTTCCTCTTTTTTTATACTCATACCAGTAGTCCTTTTTAAATAAAAAATTATAGCTCAAAATTATAATTGGGACAGGTTGTTTTTGAAAGATTTTTCTGGGCTGACAGTTACGGAGAGCTGGTTTAATTTGAGGAACAAAAAATTTAAATGTGGTTAATTGGAGAATGCTTTTAATTAAACATGTCCTATTTAAAAAATTTCCTAGATACACTCAA
The DNA here is from genome assembly GCF_020740795.1 of Apus apus. Taxonomy (NCBI): domain Eukaryota; kingdom Metazoa; phylum Chordata; class Aves; order Apodiformes; family Apodidae; genus Apus; species Apus apus. The sequence continues at coordinate 13,454,032 of NC_067312.1, forward strand.
AGCCTGAAATGAGTGCATGTTGAAGTAAAAATTCATATGTTTACATAAAAAAGGGGGAGGTAAGGCAAGGGATGGTAGAAAAATGCCTTAAGACAAGTAGTGTTTTCTAGATAGTGATGAGTGGGGAAGATAAAAATGAGTTAACATAAAATTAAAAAAAAAAAAAAGTTGGAAAATAACTGTCATAATCAAAGTTAAAGAGATTTTGTATGTTTTGATTTTTTTTTTCTGTTAAAAATATGTGGCTGAAATGGCTAGTACTTACTTATACACTGATCATTAAGTCTTCATCACTGAACCTTAATAAAAATCTTTTTGATCTTTCCTATTTCTGTAGTGAGCTTGCACTCTTTGACCATTTTCTAATAGTTGATATTCTAAACATGCAGGTACTATTCTTATTTATTCTTTTTTTCTGGTGGTGGATTTTTTTGTTCCATCTTTTCTGAAATAATCCCTTCTCCAACTGCAGTGGTCTGCTAAAATTTCTAGGAAATACACTGCAGCTGTCTGCATTACATCTTGATCTAGGAATGACGTGCTTCCTACCAATCTTATTTAGACCTCTATGTGAACACAGATATATAGAGAAATACACATTAAAATTATTTAGGTTATATTTAGTGTGTTTTTATATAAACATGAAACAACATAACTGTTCAGTTTTTCTGAATTATTATTCTAGGATCAAGACAACCTTTAATCCAACAATCTCAGCCTCCACCTTATTCATCACCTAGAGATGCTCCCCCAGACATATTGTTAGATTCTCCAGAAAGAAAGCAAAAGAAACAAAAGAAAATGAAGTTAGGCAAGGATGAAAAAGACCAGACTGAAAAAGCTGCAATGTATGATATCATTAGTTCTCCTTCCAAGGACTCCACTAAGCTTACATTAAGACTCTCTCGTGTAAGATCTTCGGATATGGACCAGCAGGATGATATGCTTTCTGGTTTGGAAAACAGCAGTGTGTCAGAGGGTGATATTCCTTTTAATGTGCAGTACCCAGGACAGACTTCTAAAACACCCGTTACTCCACAGGATGTTAACCGCCCACTAAACGCTGCTCAGTGTTTGCCGCAGCACGAACAGACAGCTTTCCTTCAGGCACAACAAGTGCCTGTTTTACAACAGAACACTTCAGTTGCTGCAAAACCACCTCAAACTCCTGTGGTACAGACACAACAACAGGTTTCGCAACAAGGAACTATAACGTCCTATGATGAAGTAGAGTTGGATGCATTGGCTGAAATTGAGCGGATAGAACGTGAATCAGCTATTGAAAGGGAGCGATTTTCAAAAGAAGTGCAAGATAAAGGTAAAAGGATTGTGTGTGTGTATACACTATATAAATTATATAAATATATATATATATGCATATAAAACCCATATATATATATATAAAAAACCTTCCTGTCATTGTCGCATAGCTCAATGCTGTTTACTCAGTGTAGGTTTTTCTGCGACATTCATCTCCATTCCCCTCCAACAATGAACTGTTTTCTCCCATATATGCATATTTTTAAATCTGGTATTCTTTGTTCGGGGTCTTAATCGATGGAAAGTGAAGTTCTTATGTTTAAAAATTCTTTTTAAGCTACTCTTATTTTCAATCATGAGACTGAATGAAGTACAATTGATGTTGTTTATAGTTTCTGAAATCCCTGCAGTACCGTAAGTCAAAATCTGTAATAAGTTTTGGTAGTTGAAACATTCATTAACTACTCATGTTGCCTGATTTAAGAAAACTCCTTTATCTTATTTCTATTCATATCACTGTTTGAAGCTAATATGAAGGAGGTGGTAAATTGAAATAATATCTATCCATTTGACAGCAGTATAATGATTGGGTAATATATACTGTTATGTTATCTTCAATATTTGTTCATTTGGATATTCACTGTTATGTAGGCATTACAAACTTCAGAAAACTACCATATCTCTATATGGTCTCTAGCAAAGAACCAGGTGAGCCTCTGAAAAGTTTTCTGTCCACTTCAGCAGCTGTATTGGTTGCCTTAACCAATTTCCTTGAATCTGTCCTCTTGGGGCTTTTTGTTTTGTTGATTTGTTGGTTTTTTTCCTGTTAACTGGTCTGAAGGTCTTGGACTTCAGAAACCGCAAAAATAGATGCAAATCCCACACGTAAATCTTGGGGTTAAGATGTATTTTATACTGGATAGTGATAGGTTAACAAGCATTTTTCAGACGCTTCATCTATAGTGTGTTTAAATTTTAAGAAAAAAATCTTTTATAGTATGATGCTAAATTATTACGGAATTCCAAGAAAAATCTTGCAGAGTGGAAAATGTGCACATTCTTATTTTGGAAGTTTATAGGTGAAAATGGTCATTTTTTTATATATTTGCACAGATGCAGCTTTAACCAATAGAGCAAAAATTTTCTGTCTATTGAAAGATTTTTCTCAGTTTTTAAAGATGCTGGGGTGGGGAGAAAAAAGAGAGAGGGTTATGTGTGTGTTTGGTTTTATAATGTGGTTATTGCAATTACTAAAATATTTAATTTCTCATATATTTCTTATTTGCTATCAAAATCAAGTCTTTTTAGGAAACATGTTTGTGACTATATGGAGAAAATGTGTGCTCAACTCAAGAGATCTCTGCTTTAATTTTAATTTAATGAAATGGAGACTTTGTTACTTTGCTTAAATCTTGTCTATAAATTTTAAGTTTATTGATGGAGAGCTTACGGTTTGGCTCGTAATACTCGGCAAGCTACTTTTATATCAGCAGACTTCAAGTAGAATCTCCAGCGCGTTTTAGCTGAGAAGCATCTGGAAAAATACACTTTGTTTTTGATGGTGCGCAGCAGCCTTCAAACACTTAGAGGAAGACTAAAACACACTTTCCCTTTTGTTCTGGCTTTCAGCAAATGTAGAGCATCAGTTCTAAAGTTTGTGTACTGTGATTACATAGCCATGGGCAGGCTCTGATTTTTTTTTTTCTTTTCGGGAATGTGTTTTTTATAGAATGTGATCTCTCCCCTTCAGCACTGCTCAATAAGGATCTTCCCAAATATGGATTCCAACCTTATGCTTCCCTTCTGCTTCCATCCTCTGGCGGGTCTTAGTTATTCTTCAGTTCGTGCAATTGCTATGAATCAGGTGCAAGTGTTAACTGCCTTATATTGGAACAAATGATCACCATTTATTCACTGGTGTTAAGTTGCCCCTACAGCAGACAGCAGGTCTTTTCACTTTGCCTGCTGAGGTTTCATAGAATCATAGAATCCTAGGGGTTGGAAGGGACCTCGAAAGATCATCTAGTCCAACCCCCCCTGCCAGAGCAGGGTCACCTAGAGCACATCACACAGGAATGCGTCCAGGCGGGTCTTGAATATCTCCAGTGAAGAAGACTCCACAACCTCTCTGGGCAGCCTGTTCCAGTGCTCTGTCACTCTCACAGTAAAAAAATTTTTTCTGATATTGACCTTAAACCTCCTATGCTCCAATTTGTATCCCCTACTCCTTGTCCTATCACTGGTCATCACTGAAAAAAGCTTAACTCCATCTTCTTGACACTCACCCTTTACGTATTTGTAAACATTGATGAGGTCACCCCTCAGTCTCCTTTTCTCCAAACTAAAGAGACCCAGCTCTCTCAGCCTTTCCTCATAAGGGAGATGTTCCACTCCCTTAATCATCTTTGTGGCTCTCTGGTTTCAGCCATGAATGAACAGTATTGAGTAGAAGGATTTTTAGCAGTCTTGTAACAGATTTCCTGAAAACCTGTCACCTTGGAGAAATTCTGTTTTTTCTTTGGTAGCGGCTTGGCTGTTGCATCTATGTTTGTATGATGTCTACAAGTTGATACACTCTGGGATTGTCCTAGTTATAGCTGCTTGGTTTGGCAGCTTGGAAAAGACTTCCTCTGTTGTTCATATGGGAATACGTCTCTTAGAAATATCTCCAATAACGCCTAAATATATAATTAATTTTTGCAAAGCTGCATCCTGCAAAAAAAGTAAAAAGGCATTTGTGAATTTTTGTGCATATGCTGTAACTTCAGATCACCTTATATGAAGAAAATAGTGTGATTGTAGCAAGTTCTTAGTCTTAGTCTAATTAGAACAGGAAGGAATGGTGCTAGCTCATGCTTTACATAGTAAGCATCCTTGTAGAGAACCTGCTCGAGATGCTAGCACATGCTAGAATCTGCATGAAAGTATCTTCGCTGCTTTGATAATCAAGGCATGGAAATACATATTGCAGTCACACTACACTTTCTGTGTAGGCACGTTTTTTGTCTTCCATTAAGTACTTAGAGTAGAATTGTAATTTTTGATAGAAGATGAGTGGTGTCTTCTGCCTTCTTTTTTTTTTTTTTACACATGAAATCTCTGTACTACTATGCGTCATCAAAAGTTTTCATAGGCTTTCCTTTTAAAAGCTAAGGCTTTGGTTGGATATGACATACTCTTTCTGAGGTTTGGAACCAGTAGTGTGGTGGAACTGGTTATACCAGCGGAAAAGCAAGAGAGCTTTTTGAGGGAGATCTGGCTAAAATTTGTACAAGTGCTACACTTGACTAAGACAATGCTAAGGTCTTTTATATTTTTTTATGCTGAGGTCCTTTTATATGGTTTAGTACAAATGGAAACTGGGCTTGGAGCTCTTTGGTAATTATAGTAATCTCTGTAATAAATCATTAATTCCAGCAAAGCTTTGAGAATATTTAGCTTCCACCAAACAAAGTCTTTCAAAGTGGGAAGCAGTGTCTTTTCTCGGAGGTGGAACTAACACAAGGTTTTGCACAGGTACCTTCTTCTTCAAAAGGCAACGTATCTTTCTGGAACCTGATTTTCATAGTTTTACCGGATGCAAAATCTGGCAGATTTGACCTAATGCCTATCAAATACGCATAAGGAGTGATTTTATAATATATAATTTTTGCCTTGTGTCTGAGGGCTTTCCAGAGGTCTATTTGTATAATTCTAACCTTTTTCTCTATTTGGACCTTGGATTAAGTGGATTATGTTGTCTTTTCATCATGATAGACAGGTGCAGATTTTGAAAAAGTTGGTTTCATCTTTGTCCTCTGTGTGAATGGACAAGAGTCCATCTTCTCTTCCTACTTTTTCCATCAAAAAAAGTCTCTCTCTATTGATTAATTTTGAAATTAATTTGTACCTGTTAATGAAAGGAATAGTTGGAGATTTTGGAGATCAAGGCACTTGACATCAAAAGTTACATTCTACTACTTCTGTTACATTTAATAGCCTCACAACAAATAAGTAAGAGTATGAAACGTGACATACCTCAAGTCTTCAATTCCCATTGCCCCCTTCGCAGTGGTCTCTATAGCCTTATCAGATAGGCATTGTCAATAGATACTCTTTTGAAAGGACGTGTGGTATTACAGATAGATCCAGGTATTATTTATTGACTCAGATTATCTGAGTTGGAAAAAAATGTCATTTGGAAGGTCTAACACAGAAAGGCGTATTTTTCTGCTACAATTGACAGAAAGTGAACCATCCTCTGCTTAGGTGCATTGTAATATTTAGATGAAATAATTTCTTTAGAAAGGTAACAAAGCTCCACACACACTTCGGTCTCTTCTAGTCAACTTCAGTAGTCACATTTCCTGTACTACTTCTTTCTGTTGAATACTTCTGAAGACAAGCAGATGTCCATATTCTGAGCATGTTTTGTTCACTTAATTGGAGTCATGCTTTGTTCACTTTCTGAAATTGACTACTCCAAGAAAGTACAGGAAATACTGTAATTCTTAGAAAATTATGTCTTAGGAACTTCTCTTCTTCTCAGGCATATTTTTTACCTTGGTTTTGTGGTGGCAGCTGTTGACAGAGAAATTTCATTTTGGTAAACTCAGTTCTTTGTGTTAACTTGTGCTTTGCCACTGTTCAGCCACAAGTGGGTTGGTTTTGTGTATGGTCAAGTAGTCCAAAGCTAGACAATTACTTGGGATCTAAACCTTTTCTAAAACATCAAATCAAGTTCTTTTTGTTGTTAAAGATTGAGACCTGCTACTGAATTAATTTTCAGGTTTCAATCTCACATGATTTTCTAGAAGCCCCAAATACTGTGAACTAGAAATATTTAAGATACTAATGTTAAAGGGGGCTCTAAGTCTTCTTGGAAGGGGAAAAAGAAAGATAACCTTGAAAAACAGAAAGTAACCCATCTTTTTTCAGAGACTCTTTCCCAAATCACTTTAGGCTTTTATTTTATTCAGATTTGCTAAATTTGAATTTGACCTCTTCTATGCATACTGTTGTGTGTTCACTTTTAGGTTTTAGACTACTTCAAAGACGTTTTATATAATGCAGCTGTCTTAACAGATTAAGGAGTTCTGCTTTTACTTGAAAAAGTTCTGTGGAGTGATTTAGAGCAGTAATGAAATCTTTAATCACTATTTCATCAGGAGGCTAATATTTTTTTTGAAACTTAAAAGCATTAGAAGCATTTTTAAAATGAGACAAACCTACTCCTATATGTGGGTTTTTTCCCCTATATATTTTACCTCTGAGGTTCCATTTTACCTAACTCTTTGGAATCTTACTGTGGATTCTGTGAATTAGGAAGAAGTGAAGCTGTAATAACTTTATTTCCAATAACTGGATCAGTTAGGGGGCATTTGGATGCCTGCTTGTGGGCCCTTCTCTTTTAGTTCGTTCCAAGCCCATAGCAGCAGAGACACACATCCCAAGAGTGTGAATCTGCTGGAGCAAAACTCTCAAAACTACAGTTCTAGGTAAGTAATTCTTTTCTCTACCTTTTAAGTTCTTATCAACTCCTCTGCCTTTCTCCCCATGACCCATCTCCCCCAAAATATCCCCAAAGAAGCAGCTAATAGGAGATCACTAATAATAATGAATCATTTGTTTAGGTCTGATTTTGTGTAACCAAATAATGAAATGACAGAATCTGTAATTGTTTCCAGTATATGAGCATTAATTTCCAAAATTATTTTATAGGGTTGTATTTCCTTAAAAATGGATTTACAAGGGTAGTCATTTGTATAGTGATCTTGCAATTGACAACAGACACTAATACTAGAAGGTGAATGAGATGGTGTAAAATATAAAATATTGAGTCTCTACGTAGCAGGAGAAGGGGATTGTGTATTTGTGTATACAAGCTTTCATTACATCTGCATTTCATAGTGTGATGTAATGAATGAAACTGGCACCTCATATAGCTTTCCCAGGAAAAGCAGTTTGGCAGTCACTAGTTCCTGTAGATTAAAGCATTGGGGTTTTTCGGGTGTGTGTTCAGACATGTTTAAAGAAAAACAAGGGAAAGAAATTCCTCTTATAACTAGAGAGATTGCAGTGAAGTAGAGCAATGTTTCCATCTATCTAGGAAAAAATACTTTATTTTACTTTTTTAATAAATAATTAAGTACTGACTGATAGAAAAATGTGGTGGGTTTTGTTGAGGTTTTGTTTGTTTGGGTTTTAAATAAAATAGAACTGTATTTTTTGAATGGTGTTTCCTTTGTCTTAGTGCTCTTGTGTGACATCAAATCAAATTCCCCGCTTTGTCCCAGGTGGTACTTTACACAGAATAGTGTAGAAATCAGCTCTTGTAAGCAGGTGTAGAATATAACTAAAACTAGTTCTTTGGGAAGAAGTCCATGTTCTAATCTGTAGCATAAACTAAGATTAGAGAATTAAATATGGCTTGCAGGTAGTATATGCCTTTGATTGTACCTGCTAGATGGATGGAATTACTTCCAGTATTACTTAACCAGTAAGGTCTTAATTTTCTTCTGAAATGGTCACTTCTCTATAGTGGATTTAAATCTTGATAAAGAAATGGCATGTAAAATTATAAATCTTATTAAGAGTTTAAGCCCAGCATTTCTGTATTTTATAGTCATTAAGTTCCCTCTGACACCAGCTTTTTTTTTCATTATCGTGCAGTATAAATGGTACTGGATTTAGCTAATTGAAGATATTTTGTGTGTAAAGTATGTTGTCAGAATAAAATCAGCATCTGGAAGGGAGATTTATAAGTCATTGCATATTTCTGAAGTTTGCTGTTTATACAAATAATTAAAAACTAATCTGATATGTTGATCTGTAGGTGATACGTAAAGTAAGTAGTTGTAATTAAGTCTACTGTTAGTGTGTTTAGTTTTTCTTGTGAAATTAGGTGCTGTATTGTGTATTTCAAAGTAATTATACTTCTAGTTTTGCTCAGATATTTTAATAACTGAGTTTACAAAGCTATAATTCTTCACAAATAATCAGAATTTGTTCTGACACAAATGCTAGGATTTATCTATGTCATAAATAAGTTAAAATCAAATTGTCAAAACAATATTAAATTCAGGGAGGTTAAGTTACAGTTTCCAAGCACTATATGTGTTAGTAGACATTCTTAAGTAGAAAAAATAATGATCATATTTAGTTCTCTAGTTACGCTGATTACATTATTGTTACATTAGAACAAAAAACCATTGCTAAAATTAAAATTCTGGAGTCTGCTACACCCAAAGTCATGTTGGAGGCTTCTGTAGTCTTTTTGTATTTTGCTCTGAATGAGTGTGGATGTTTCTCCTGTTGGGCTTTCCTTTTTGCACAGTGACAGTGCTGATGGGAAGCGTTTTTCTTGGTGGTTCGATTCTTTGTTTATTGCAGTGTGTCCCTGGTGGGAGGTCGGGTGAGAGCAAGCTGTCATGATCAGTAATGCTCAATGTTTTTGAAGGAGTAGAAAGATAAGAATGGTTATTTACCCTCATTCCATTGAGACATTATCCATCAGTACTATTAAAGTATTTTTAAACCTTCCCTGTACCCAGATTAAATTGGTTGCTTCAGTTTCAGGGCAAAGATGGACAGCTGTGAAGAAATCTGTGAAAAATAACTAGGAAAGAAAACTGTTTTCAGTAAACATAGATTTGTTATTTAGATGTATAGTTATGTGTTACCTGTTGATAATTTCTAACCTTGACTATTAGCTTAAATAAGATAAGCATGTAATTGGCCTCTGGCTGATTTGTCTCTCTGACATTGTTAAAATAATGGAAGGATTGACAATAAGTAATAACTTTTTAGGACTGGTATATATGGTTTAAATGTATTCATTGCTGATTTAATTAATACAATTAAGTGGTATTTTAAATTAGTGGAGGCATATACCAGTAATCTCTGAAGAATGTTAGAGCTTTAAAATATAAAACCCCTAATTGTTATGCTTTAAGAAAAGAAATTTTGTATTAAGAGTCATCAAAATGGTTTATCCACAGTTCAGCATTACAGTGTAAATCTGCCTTGTGGTTCTGTACATACACTTTTAACCACCTTGGATATGAAGTGTCTAATTAAATCCTTTACAAGTTGTAAATGGGAAAGTGATGATTTATCTGTTCTATCTTCATAATAATTCAAGATAATTTGGAAATCTCTGTAATCTAAAGTGTACCGAACAGTAGATGTTGCCATTCTGCTAAAATGAATCTTAGTAATCATGCATATGGATATTATTTAGACATGTTATCTTTTCACAGATATTTACAAAAGGGTCGTTTTAGTTTGCTAGGACAAGCAGTTCTGGAAGTTTTTAGGCCGTCATGCTATTTTACTCATTGGCTGAAAGAGTTTAATCTGGGATTTAGTGTCAGAATGAGGGGCAATGGGTACAAGTTGGAACACAGGAAGTTCCATTTAAATATGAGGAAGAACTTCTTTACAAGGAAGGTGACAGAGCACTGGAACAGGCTGCCCAGGGAGGTTGTGGAATCTCCTTCTCTGGAGATATTCAAAACCTGCCCAGATGCAGTCCTGTGTAAAGTGCTCTAGGTGATTCTACTTCAGTGGAAGTGTTGGACTAGATGAACTCTAGAGGTCCCTTCCAACTCTAGCAATTCTGTGATTTAAGCCAATTAGCAGGTTTGCAAGAAAGCAGTAACATGAGAGACTTAATCCCTAATGCTGCTGTCACTGCTGATTTGGAAAGTCTTCAGGTTAAATGGAAGAATGCAGATACTTCTTTAATACAGAGCTCACTTCATCCAGCTGCTGTCCCTAACACTTGCTAAGCTTTGAAGCACATCCACTTTCAGGATGATTATTCTTCAGATAACTATTGACAAGCAGTTTCAGCAGAAATACATTTGAAGGTGTCTGATTATTCCAGTGCAATGTTTTTTTTGCACAAAGTTTCCTCAGTAATTAATTTCTAAATCTGAAAGTACTCATCATTTTGACATACAGATATTTCCAAAGATGAAGGCCACAATCTGTCTCCAGGAATACTATTCATAGAAGAACAAGTGAGAGATAACTGCTTCAAAATCCAGCTAATCTTTTTTTCCATTTCAAACTTGTGGTTTCTGCAGTTTTTCATTTCTTGTACCACAGTGACCCATTTAATTTGGGAGAACATCTCTGCTATTTTTTTCAAGTAAGGTACCTTGTGAATCTTTCTTTGAGTACCAATGTGCTGCCTTTTGGTGAGCGTGTTGCAACATAAAAAAAAAAAACCAACATCCGTGCAGATTTGCCAAGCCAAAAGGATGTGTATGTATGACAATAACTGGGATCACACTGTGCTCTGATCTGTCATAATTTATTTCAAGGAGTGGAACAAATATCAATATCTTTTGCTTCTGCCTACATTGTTGGGGGAGGAGGAGTGAAAACTGTTTCTAAAAAGAAAATCTGAAAAAACAAATGCGGATATCTGATCTCATATAGTCAGAAAGCTCTTCTACTGTTACTACATACTTATTTTATTATGAAAACTGTTACAAAGAGTGAAGCAGAAAGACCCCAAACTCACTTAATGGGTCTAAAGAGCCTGTGTGTTCAGAACTGTGGAAAGCTTTGAACCTAGTTCAGCAGGATTTGAAAGAAAACATTAGTCTGATATTTTGGCAAAGCCCTAGATCTTGATAATACAAAGACATCATACTATCTGTGGAACAAGTTGGATGAAGCTTGCATACTGATGCCTTGAAAGATCCGAAGTATATTGTGAAATATATTGATGGGTATTGTGGAAGTTCCTGAGTTCACCTGTTTGTCAAAACCTGAAGGGGTCTTGGAACTCATGCATTAACAAAGTAAATGTATGCAAGTTGCATAAAATTGACTGTAGAAGAGAAGATATGAAGACATCTGTTTTCAGAGGGTAATTACTCTCTTCTCACCTCTCTAATTCTCTTTTGATTGTTCTCATGTATTTCAAAGTGAGTTCAAGATTTTATAAAGCCCTTGAAGCCCAATTCTGTATTTCAGCATTCAGATTTCTGCAGCTATCATGACAACCTAAAACGTTTTTTTCCTCATTCAATGGAGTTCTTTCATTACGACCTGAGAAGACAGTGGTACTATGTACTCATCCTACCTTTTATGTCCTACTTCAACTTGATATTTTCATATACTTGGGCCAGCTTTTTTTGTCCTAGATCCAGAAATCTCATAGAGGCAATACAGTCATGGTCAAGTCTAGTTCTGAAGATCGCCATCAAAATGCACTGGAAATATGAAGAAATCTGTGAGTAATCTGTAACTCTGTCTGCAATTACCTTGCCATTTGGGAAAATAAAAGGAAAAGAAAACTTTGAAGATGTCCCTAAGTTATAATAGCTTACTAAAATGTCAGTGTTCAGTTGTCAAGAGAAATTAAGAAGGTGCATCAGAAGAGCTCTGTATTTTGAGGGAATATATATGCCAAGTTGTGATACAATCATCTACTTAAATGTTCTCAACTTACGATTTGACATTTTGGATGAAGAGCAGCATTTTAAGCCTGGTCATTTACAGAAGTTCAAGAGAGAAAACTGGTTCTGCTTGAATTGTTTTGGTTGTTTAATCTTGGAGCCTTCAGCATAAGGGCTCTGAAAGGTGAGTTTTGATTGATCCAGCTACAGCTGTTTAAGGCGTCACAGCTTCTGGCCATCTGCCTTGCTCCTATAGTATGAGTGGCAGGGGGACACATTTGCTTGGCTCTTAACTGACTCATTTAGCCTGGTAGGTTAATGCAAACCATCTTCACTTGTTCCTTAAGGTGATGCATTGGACAGTGAAATGCCCTTCTAGAAATGAGAAGGTGTGTTCCTTCTGCTACAGGTGTTAAGCTCAGTTAAACGACTAGGGCAGGGAACTGATAACAGTAATGTCTTAAAGCCTATTGTTAGATCTACTATCAGAGCTTTACAGGACTTTTTCAGTGTGGCTGACATTTCTGGGTTAAAATGAGAAAAATTACTGACTTTTTGCTAAGAACACAAGTTTCTAAATTTGTGTTTCAAAATGTAAAGAGTTTCAATTGAGAAATAAGGTAATAATGTGTGTGGATGTATGTGTATAAATGTATATATATAAAAGTCAAGCTTGAAACCTGTTCGTCTGGTGGAAGCTTCTACTTCATGACCATTCTTAAGACCTGTGACAAAGCTCAGTGAGGTTAAAGCCCTCTTAGTTACAGGGGGAAAAGGTTTTTCTGTCACTGCGTAGAGGTTTAAAAACAATACTAATTTTATTCAGTACTGTAGGGAAATTAATCTATGCAACTCCTTATATTAATCCAACAGTTGGTGTAGTACAGAGAAAGCAAAAATCTCCATGCCAAGAAGCTGCACTTCTGAATTGACATATTTATTTTGCTTCATGTGTCTGTCATAAAGCTGGCAGAAGTTCTTACAGCTTTTTGTTGAACTTGGAAGAGTTCCTTATTTGCAGTGACCAGTTTCTTCTTGGAGTTTATTGCATCTGTCTTTACCATCTTCCAGCCATTAAATGTTGTACATAATTTTGAGTTTTAGGAAGTTAGAGATGCACAAATATATTTGAGAATTAAATTTATAGGGGAAAAAAGCTTATTCTTATCACTGGAATTGACCGTGTTACTTCTTGTTACTGTGTTATAATGTTAATTTTGGAGATGATCCTTCAAAGTTTTAATTCTTCTAAATTGCATTCTTCTACAAATGTAGAATAAATTAGAAATCATGTGTTACAATTCTGGTTTACAGTTTGAGTGGGTGGCGTGTTGCTTTTTTTTCCTTGGAGTTTATTTCACTATTCTTTGATTGCATCCCCCTTACCATTCATCTTCTGCTCCTGAAAAGAGCTGGCTCATTGCAGCTGGTTATAATCCAGGCACAAAATAAGTTATTTTTCTTATATTGCATTTAAGGTCTACACGTTTTGACAATGCATCTCTTCAACAGAATTTCCGGCCTATGTTTAGTCTTTCTTCAAGTAAAGACTTGAAGTAATAGTCACTGATTACAGAGAAAGTAATTGTTTCTTTGACAAATTACTCAGTGATAGTTGAAAAGTGAGACTATAAGCCTTAGTACAGATAGAGCTTTTAGGTTTTCATAGCAGAAATTACTTTTAGTTTAGAGTGCCATGTTGGCAGTATAAATAGGTTGTAGTTTAAATGACTAGAACATACTTTTTTGGATACTTGCATGTGCTTCTCATTGCTGTGAATTGTTGGCTCACTTTATTTTTCTGTATTCTACTCAATTATTTTTAATATGAACTGAAAGGTTTGTTGCAGTCAGGCTCCTGATACTACATAAAACTGTCACTGAACTTTTTCTTTCATCCATGAAAAGCATTACGATATCAAAGGGAAAATACTCAAGCTTTAAAGTGTGTAGTAGCCCACCAACTAATACGTATGTGTTACAGTATAGACTCCAGCTCTTGCTACACTGGTTTGCTTCAAAAAGAAGCATGGAGTGTTGGAGTTATTTTAATTAGTTTTGGTTTTTGCTGATGTGTTCCCTGGTTAAAATATCTATGAAGTCCAGCTGATGCACTGAACCAAGTAGGAACAACCGCTGTCATAATCTCATGATAATTGCAGATCCTTGCTTAGATCATGTGTAATGAAGCAGGTTGAATCTGCAGTATAAAATTAGTATTATTCCTCAAACACTAGCTGTGAAGGCACACTTCAACTTCATCTTTGCAGACTTTTACTTCAAGCGTAATTTATTAGTTTGGGAATTTATTTATTTATTTATTTATTCCTTTTACGTATTGCAGCTTCTGTATTAGAAGATTCTCTTGGGAATCCTAGAGAGACTTGGATTTTGTATGTTTTGAAGCTGTTTTTTTTTAGTCATTAATTGGCACCTGTGATAGACTGGCAATAAATGATAGTCTGAATACATTAAAAATTATTAGCTAGGGAATTCTTGCTTTTAAATTAAATGGATTTTGTTCTCTGTGCACATACATGCTGAAGAGGATTAATAGGTGGAAGTGGAGGGGAGTGGACATTCTTGCTTGAACATTTACTGGTCTGTATATATACAATTGGTGATTTTTCTTTTTCACTTGCAGATAAGCCTCTGAAGAAGCGAAAACAAGAAAACAAACCACAGGAGGCTGGAGGTGCTACTGGAGGAAATAGAGCAGCTTCTCAGGAGACAGGTTCTGCAGGAAATGCAGCAAGGCCAGCATTGATGGTTAGTATTGATCTGCAGCAAGCAGGAAGAGCAGACTCTCAGGCAGCAGTAACTCAGGATTTGGACACCATCAAAAAACCTGAAGAAATTAAGCAGTATAATGACGGGTTTATGTGTGTTCCCCAAGAAGACCCTGTTGGAGTTCTTAAATTTAAACCCGAAAACCATCCTGAGATGTTTAGGAAAAAGTCAGACTTTGAGGGTCAAAAGATGGATATCCAGCAAAATGAAAACAGACAAATGGAATTTCAGCAAAATGAGAGCAGAAGGTTGGAAAGTAAACACAACGAGAACAAACAGTTAGAAGCTAAACATGAAAGCAGACAAATGGAAGTGAGACAAAATGAAAGCAGGCAGACAGAATCAAAACAAAATGAGAGCCGGCATATGGAGATGAGGCAAAATGAGGGAAAACAAAATAATGGCAAGCAAGAAATAAGGCAGAGGCCTGAAACACCAAAACAGAAGAGTGAAGGCAGGCCTGAAACACCAAAACAGAAGAGTGAAGGGAGACCCGAAACACCGAAACAGAAGAGTGAAGGAAGGCCTGAGACACCAAAACAGAAGAGTGAAGGGAGGCCCGAAACACCAAAACACAGACATGATAATAGGAGGGACTCAAATAAACCACTGACAGATAAGAAAATCGAAATAACTAGGCATAAACTAGATATGAAATCTGATCCTTCAAGGGTGAAACCTGAAAGTAGATCTGATCCAACAAAACAAAGGCCTGATGGGCGTCCAGTTTCTGATACACTGAGGCGTGATCACGATAGCCTTAAACAAAGATCTGAGGACAGGGTGGAGTCAGAGAGATTCAGAGGAGATCCATCCAAGATTAGAAGGCCTGAATATTTGAGATCCTCAAACAAAAATGAACATGATACTAAACATGGTATTAAATCTGATGGTTCAAAACCTGAGAAATTTGAAAGGAAACATAGGCATGAGTCTGGTGAATCAAAGGAAAGGTTTTCTTCTGGGGATCAGAGATCAAGACCTGACAGCCCTCGTATTAAACAGGAAGGCAAAGGAGATTCTAGTAAATCAAGACTTGATAAACCTGGTTTTAAATCACCCAACAGCAAGGATGAACGAAGGACAGATGGTAATAAGAGTAAAGTAGATAGCAATAAAGCACATGCTGACAATAAAGCAGAGTTTCCCAGTTATTTGTTGGGGGCAAGATCTGGCGCATTGAAACATTTTGTTATTCCAAAAATCAAGCGTGATAAAGATGGCAATGTTACTCAGGAGTCAAGGAAAACTGAATTTAGAGGTGAACAAAAGGACAAAGCAGAGAAGATTGGGCTAGTTGAAGATCTAAATAAAGGAGCTAAGCCTGTAGTTGTCCTTCAAAAGCTTTCTTTGGATGATGTGCAGAAATTTATTAAGGATAGAGAAGATAAATCAAGGGGCTCTTGTTTTAAACCTAACAAGAACAAGTCATCCAAATCTAATAAAGGTAAGATTATTTTTTAATATTAATTGCATTATTTCTTTTACACTCCTTTCAGATTTGCTTCTTCTCTGGTTAGAAATTAATGCAGACATTTGATAGTTGTGTTTGATAGTTTATATGATTGCCTTCAATAGTGCTTTTTGGGAAAAAAGTGAAACTTGCCTATGGGCTTGTCTTACTGGAAATCTTGCTACAATGTACCTGAAGTGATTTATTTACTCCAGTGCAGGTACCTAATGTGGGAACACTTAAATGTTCTTAAACTGTTCTTCAGCTAGTTTACCCTGGTAATTTGTCCAATGAGAGGTAACTGCTGCATGCATGATTTGAACTGGTGTATCTGTATAAGGGACTAGTATTACTGTAACTAAGTCAGTGGAGCTTGAGTGGTAAGAAATGCTATGCATACAAGCCTTAAGTTTTTTTTACAGTTTTAATTGAAAAATCAAATGGTTTTCCAAGGCATATTTTGACATGATGTGATAAGAACACAGTTACAAAATCCCATCTGCCTCTTTTGCACTATAACTACAACTCTGTTGGGGAGCCTCCACACTTGCTGCTGTGTGATAGTAAGCTTACAAAAAAGATCTGTGCTTAGGAGAATTCAGACATCTTTGTCTCTAGAGTCCATTGTATGTATAAAGAAGAAAGGAACTGGTAAACAATTGGCTGGATTTTCACAATAGTAATATGGATAGGAAATAAGTCAGAATAGTTTACTTGATTGATTGTCTTTTCTGTGGCTATAACACAGTTTTAACAAGATTGTTTTTCTTCTTGGTACTCTAATTTTGACTACTTTGGTTTCAGACTGAAGTAGATTAATTTCATATTGTAAAATCAATGTTACTAACTGGTCAGGGTTCCTTTTTATATTTAGCATTTAAAGCATTTACATTTCTTACATTCTCATTGAATTGTCATGTCTTGAAGTAGACAAATGAAGTGGCAGGTGAGAGAATTTCAGCTCTATGCTACGTGGTTTATTTATGAATAGAGTTCCAGGTATATAATGAATTTGAGTTTAAAATGTTTTACGTAGCTGATCTGGCAAGAACTGAAGTAGAAATCATGCCTGCGTGTATGTAACTATGTTTGTGTGCACATGTACAGAGGTGGTATCTCTGTAATGAGTTTATTATGCTGTGTCTGATCTCTGTCTACTAGTCTGTTTGTATTAACTCTTAAAGACTTAATAATTCAGGATGTGTATTACTTACTTGTAAAATATTAGCCTCCTAATTAAAGCAGTTTCTCTTTATCCTGGAAATATGAACACTTCCCCTGTCCCTTTTTGAGGTTCAAACCAGACAAAATTTCCATTTCTAATAATAGGTATCTGGAGTTAGACCTAACATTTTTACATCTTTGTCATCAGTTCAGTCTAAAGATTTCAGATGAAACCTGTATGTTCTTGACAGGGAATACTGAAAACTTTCTGATGGAACTCAGCTGTAGTGTCAGAAGGATAGGTTTTGAATTTACACAATTCTGTGTGTGGCAAATTAGTAATTTTATATGCTTTCTAAAAATCTGTCTGAAGTACTTTTTTGTAGTCTATATTGTATGTAGTTATTTGTATAGAATGTTTTAGTGATGTGTAAAGGTTTTCATGACTCTTGTCTGATTGGTGTGACTCTAATAGCTGTGTCACGCATGTACAACATTAATTTTAAAGCCAGGTTTATAACTTTTCTCCAATGTTTTGTGTATTTTTTGTTTTCTGAAGTCTTATTTCATACATGCTTTCAAATAACTTGATACTTACTTTCCAGGGAAATAAGGTGTTTGAGTCTGGTGTCAGTCTTTTTGCTATTGTATTCAGAATAAGGTTCTTGCAACTATACTAGAAGTAGGTTTTGTGCAAAGAATAATTTAACTATGTTTCTCTTACAAAGAAGGTTTTGAGCATTTAGCCAGGTAGACTTTGGAGAAATTGTATTTGAACTGAAGATATTTTTTAATAATAATGTTTAGTTCTACTTTTTTTTTTGCCCAGCTTCCTGATAACTAGCTTCTTTGGATATATTCTGCTAAATAACTAGGTGAACTCCAGTGTTTTAAGTTTCATAAGCTGAAGTCTTACTTGTCAAGAACTGACTGATACGGAAAATATTAAGGACATTGCCTTGTTCCAATTGATAGAAATAGTGTTCACTCTTTTACTCTGTGCCAGTTTTAGTATAAACATTTTCATACACTGGGAAAAGCACTTTTCATTAATATTCTTTATTTAGTTCATCCTGTATTTCCTAATAGGTTATAGCAAATCTTTTCTAGTGTTGCCTTTTAGCATTTTTCCACTTCTTACATCCCTCTTATTCCATGTAGCATAGTATATTTTGCATATCTTTCCTTATTTTACTTCCTTGTATTTCTTGTCCTTTGTTTTTGCTTTCTTTTCCATCCTTCCACCAAGAAAATGTCTTCTGGCTTTGTCACGTGCAACATCATTGCTATGATTTATCTGAAATCCAGTTTAAAACAAGAGTATTTCATCTAGGTCAAAACACAATTTAGGTAGTCATTCTGTTATAAACTAACTAATGCTCATTCATCACAAAACTCAGTCAGTAACATTGACTTTTTAAAGGTAAAATTAAAGCTTTGCTAACTGAAAGTCTGTACAGCTTTCTGCATTGTTTGAGTAAATTTTAAAATCGTATTTGTGTTGTACACATGGTGAAGGCTTGCATTGTACTGTAAAAAGACAAACAGTTTAATCAAATGCTATAGACATGTTTGAAGTTCTGTTATTATGTGAGTAGGAGGAATAGCCATAGTACACGACTATTAATATCAAATAATACCAACAGTCCCCTTTGGCATTTACAAGGAAGAAGCAACTCTTCCTCTCCCTCCTGATCTTTGAGTGTGTTTTCATAGCATTTTTGTTAAGAAGTCTTAAGGTGAAATTTTGTGACCTGTTTTGTCTACGTCAAAGTTAATTGTAACACGTTTTTCTTCTGGTTTTAATATATGTGGATGCTTTTTTCCTGGTTTTAATGCAATCCTATGCTATTGAGGGATCCAAGAAACTTTTCCCTTTGGGTTTGTGCCTGCAATGAGAAGGTCATGTTTGCTATCCTTTCTTTTCAGAGCTTCAGCGAATACCTTCTCTGCTGCTTCTTAGAGCTATACTGATCAGCTGTGTTGGGATGGGAGCTGTTAACAGTTTCAGTTACTGCATTCTGAACGAGACAGATTTCCCTTTGTTGAAGTATGAAACAGATACGAGTAATGAGAGAAACTGTAACTGTCTGTGTAAGGAGATGTCTGAGTTGGTTTATAATATGTTTGAAGAATTGCCTGTTGAAAATAAGGATCATATATGTAATGCAAATTTTAGTTCTAGGACAGACGAATGCATGTTTTTTAAGACTTCTGCAGAAACACCTTTTGGGCCTTTCAGTATCACCTAAAAGGAGTTTATTGTTGAGGAAAAAAAATAAATTATTAAAAATGTGATCTGAAGGCTATTCCTTCATTGTGTAGATTTGCAGGATTGAATTATCTGTACAAAACAGAACTTAAAACACGTTTTTGTTGCTCACTACAAGTCTTCCTAAATGTATTGCGTTCTCTGCTGCTATTATCTCAAATTTGAGGGAAGATTTGCCATTTCTTCAAGGGTGCTCTTCATACATATTCTTACAGGATCAACTAAAAAATGTACTGCTTAATCATGTTCATGTTGTAGAGTTACAACAATGTTTCTAGATTTTTCTGTGTTCCATGCTTGTGTGGTTTGTTGGAGTTCATTCTGTTGTTTTGTTTTGGTTTGTTCTTTTTAAATTCCAGGTGACTTTTTCAGAGCCTATAGTACCTACAATTTGGCATTCGTGTAACATGATGATGATCCATCTTTGAGTTCTAGCACTGCTGGAGATAGTTTAATTTGTGAAGCAGAGTAATCAATTAGGTGCTCATCTTCTAGGTAGGAGTGCCAGAAAAGGGAATATTCCAGGACAGACATTGGTAAACACTTGAGAAAGATAGCTTGTGGGTATTTACACATCAGGGAAATTTTAGAATTCACTGAAATTTATTTCCAAAATAACAATCTCTTGATGCTGAAACATACATTGATGTACTCACTGAAATCAGTGGGACAAACAGCAAGGAAATAACTGGAGTAAAAATGCATTTCCTTTGGAAAGGAAAATGCTGCAACTCAACTTGCTTACTATAGACTGTGCCTTTGAAAATATTAGCTTTGTGAAAGTTGGTAATTCAACAGATCTGAAACTTGAAATCACTCTTTGAGTTCCTCATAGCAACTGCATTTACATTTGGGAAGGCCAGAGGAATAATCCACTAAGCCTCTTGCATGTCCATGCACTGCCAGGTGGATCAATCGTGTGAAAGCTCTCTCTGAA
Organism: Apus apus; assembly: GCF_020740795.1. Lineage (NCBI taxonomy): Eukaryota > Metazoa > Chordata > Aves > Apodiformes > Apodidae > Apus > Apus apus. Next base: position 13,474,305 of record NC_067312.1, read on the forward strand.
GTTCTACAGAAAATTATGCCACACTTCAGAGGAAAAAAAAGATGTATTCATGGTTTACAGCAAGACGTTTACAGTGATTTTTCTCAGATGAAATCTTTAAAGCTTCCCTTAAATGCTAAATTTAACTGGAATTTTAGAAAAAAACATTGCTTTAAGAAGAATTCTACAGTCTTCCTGTTTTTCCTCTTTTGTCAGATACTAGTGACTAGCTCTTTTCAACTTAACAAAACTAGAAGAGTGTCTGGCTGCCCCTTATGGCCTTATAAGTGTAAAAAGATATGTTGGATTTGTAAAGGTTCCATTTTAATACACAATTTGTCCATGTAGCCCTGATTAGGATTGAACATGTTTCTCAGTTTGAAAAATATTTCAGGCATTGTTCACTCAAAAACCAAAACCAAACTATATATAACCAGTTCAATGCACTAGTCTCAGAAGTTCTCATTTGTCTAGCATGCTTTGCATCAAAATGGATCATTCCTGCTTTTGGGGATATTTTAGGTATGGTGAGTCTGTTCTATTCAAGAAAGTGTGTTGGGATTTATATGGGTATTGTACATACTCTCTGGGAATATTTGGTACTAGTTTTTCAGAAGTAAGTGTTGGATAAACTGATGGTGGTAGCAGGAATTCAGTTGATGCACACTGGAATTCTTTCTTGTGTTAATCTGTTACTAGTACAACAGGAGCCATTTTCAGTGCTTTGCCTGAAGACTGCTTTTGTTTTAGTCTGCCACTGTGGTAAATAATCCAATTCTTGCTCTCATAATTTTTTTTAAGATTTTTCTGAGTGGGAACAGTGAACTTTCCATGTTGCACATCTAGTTCTTAGCAGCAACAGTAAAGTTGACCAAAAACACTAGTTTCATTATACTTTGGTTCATCAAAAGTGTGATTCTGTGTCTCTCTGTAGATTTTAGGAACATATTGTTTAATTAGTTTATTTTTGAAAAATTACTTTCACAGATGAAAGCGATAGAAATTTATTACCTAGTTTGACAGAGATTTTTTTTTTTTTTTTAAATGCCTTTGATTTGGGGATGTGGATACTTGATCAGGTTCCTCTTACTTCTGGGAATAGCTAAGGCTATTTTGCTTAAATAATTCTTGCAGCAATGCATTGGAATATGTAAAAATGTGGGCCAGCAGTTTGTCTGGCGTCAATTACAATATTCAATGCAGACCTGTTCATGTGTCCAAGTTTTTAAATATAAATGTAATTGCTTGGCTTATGTGCAGGAATAGGTTTGAATTGGCAAAATACAAAGAGGGGAAAGCCTCACGTTTGCTTCTGCTAAATTAACTTACCTGTTGCTTGACATTTTCAGCTCTTTAGGTGACTGTGTGTAAGAAAATTTGAAGTGATTACTTGAAATTTAGAAATTTTTGGGGGGAACATTATCAATGAACAGAAAAATACGAGACCTTTTTCATTCTTCACAGTACTGAACTGTGGCTTGCATCAAATAAAGGTTCCCTAAATATATGCACTATTTAATTATCTTCTAAGCAACTTTCCTCTCGTATTTTATATTGAAAGCTAAAACATCAGCAGTCTGTTGTTGTTGTTACTTATGTTGGAGAAATAGAACAAGAGTGGCTTCATATGATGTTTTCAATGACAAAGGCTGAGAATGTTTCCATGATAGATTGAGTGAGGAAAAAACAGATTTCTGAATGTGCCTGTAGTCACAAATCAGACAAATAATGGCATTTGTGTTGCTTATTCTCTGCAAAGATCTTGGTTGTATTATATTGCTTATACAGGAGCTTTTCTGAGGTTTTTTTGAGAAGAAAAATCAAGAGGTTTAATTAAATTTTATTTAGTTAGGGTCTTTTTTTCTTAGGTAATGCCCCATGGATCATTTTTTTTAATTACTCAGAATACAATGCCAGGAAAATACATCATGAATGTCACATTCCAAACATAAATAGAAACGGAAGATTACATGCTGGGTTTTACAAAAAGCACCTTAGCTTTTTAATTGAATAAACAGAGTTGGCTTACATTTCAATACTTATGTTCAAAAACAACGACAGTGAAATCCTAGAGCGATCCCCTGACACCGGGTCATAAAAATGAGGGGGTTCGTGCAGCACTGCCTCCTTTTATCTTCTTTTTTTTTTCTCTCTTTTTTTTTTTCTCTCTTTTTTTTTTTTCTTTTTTTAAGATAAAAAGCCAGTGAACAGCAATAAGGAATAAAACTTCTGGCAATAGTTGAGCAGCAATCAGATAGCCTGAGGAAATCACAGATGCAGGTACTGATGTAAATGTGAGTTCTCTTGGCATCTTTGGAGAGTGCATGTTGGGTATATTCCCTGCTCTCTGCCTGAATCTTTCAAGGTGCTCTTTGGAAATCTTTTCAATCAAAAAATGTTATTTGCTTCTGAAGGTATTTTGTACTATTATAAATCCTTTTTGAATCTGTGCTGCTTAGCTGTGGGCAATGATGACCTGTACAGTATCAAGGAATTATTCCATTGCTGTGTCCAGATTCCCCTCCTACCTAGCTTGGTCCCATTTTTCAAATACAGGTGTAAGGACTGGAGTATAAGTGGGAGTCTGAACCTCTTCTTTAGTTCAGCCCAAGGCTGGGAGCCTTCCCTTTGCCAGTATTGGGGTAGATGAGGAAAAATTATTTTGAAAGATGTATTCAATCAGGTTCTGTGGAATTACATAGGACACACTTCTTCCTAAAACAACTGCTCTCTCTCCTACCGTATTTATTGCAGCAGAGAATCCTGTGTGTGCAGTCCCTTGGTTGGTGTTGAGGGCTTGTCTGTCTCCTACCCTATTTCTGGAACATGTGTGAGTGTAAGCTGAGCTCAGGAGTTATACCTTCATGGATATAGTCAAAAGGTGAGGCTAAGGGGCTCAATAGTTACATCCTGTTTGCAGGATGTAGCTGTATAGCTGACTGTAAATTTTAAGACAGAGAATGAGAGAGGAAAGGCAAAAGCAGCTGGAGTAAATGCACTACTTCTCAGAATATTTTCACCAGCATTCATTTGTTGGTGTGTTTTTCAGCTGATGACATGATATTGAGATGAAAGTCAAACTTGTAAGCAGATGTACCTTCCTCATACCTGAAATTCTTCTTTGAGAAAAGGGTTACAATTTCCTTGTGTTTCCCCTTCTGTTCTTGAAATCCTCCAAGGCACAGAATTATTTGGAGGAGTGTGAAGCTGAGGGCTAAGGGACTCTGGTCACTGAAGACTCAGTGTGCCCTATAAAGAACCTATTGGAACATTTCAAGGGACAGCCTGGTGAAAAAGATAGAATTAAATATGCACACTGAGACTTAGCAAAAACTTACTAGCTTTAACCAGTAATTTAATGGCCCTTTATACTGTAATGCCTGAGTGCTATACTTTAACAGTACTTAACTGTTTGAAAAGGGTGTTTATTTTCCAAACATCTTTATAAAACAGGGAAGTATTTTTATCCCCTCTTTTTTCTTTTAGTTTTGGGTTGTTGTTGTTTTTTTTTAAATCTAAAATAGAGCTTTATCAGAATGAGTGGTTGCAGTAGAATTAAGCTATGAGTCATGTTGTAGTTACCATGACATGGCTATCCAACAAGAAGGCAGCACTTTTGTTTTGGAGTAAGAGTGTATTTTATTCAATTTAGCACAGAGTTTGAAGGTTGGTTGAACTAATCCAGAAAGAGACTGATTTCTTTCCTGCAAATATATCTGATATGAGGTTTTGTCAGTGTAATTACAGTGGTGACCCAAAATTACTTGAGAAAGTTAGACAGCTAGTGATACACATGGGACAAACATCCTCTATCAAATGCATGTCTTTAGGAGGACATGTAAGGAAAGTGAGCTTGGCCTCAGTGAAATAACAGCAAGACAAGGTATACTAGTCAACCCCAAAATCAGAAGAATCTGGTAGCAGATAATGTCTTTGGGGGCATTTTTCCTTCAGGCACTTTGTTCATTTGACATGATAGATGTGCATGTAAACAGGTTGCTTTGATGTCACAGTATTTAGAAAGTAACCATATAAGCAAATCAATATGGATTGTTTCTGCTGTGTTAACTGTCTCTTACAGTTATGGAAGTAGGAATTTGGAGTTCAGGTTTCTAAATGTATTTGAATCTTGATGGCTTGCTAGTTGGTAGGAAATGGCACCAAAATGTGAACTATGTTTTCCATAGTTTGGAAAGCAAAGGTAAATAATTACCGGGAAGACAAGAGAGTTTATTAGTGTTGGTTTTGATTTCATGACAGGAATGGCCCTTCTGATCCTGGAAATCTGACCTAAGCATCAGTAAGCGTCATCTGCTTTTCTGTAGCTGTTTTTTCAAAGTTGTTTTGTCAAGCCAGGTGAAACTGATATGAAAATACTGATTGTTATGTCAAGAAATAACTACTATCTGTATTGAATGGACCCAGTAAAAGTCCATAATGATGTTTACTTTGTTTTTTTTCGTTCTTTCATGTTCAACCTTTCTTGAAGGCAGTTATCTGCCTGGATGAGGGAGATCTATTTGAGTTGAAAATTTAATCCTTCTAAAAATTTAATCCTTCTAAAGATTAGATACATGTCAATCTTAGCTAAAGTTAGACTGTTCTACAAACTTGAAACTACCCATCAAATTGTTATAAAAAGCAGATGCTGAAACCTCAATCAGATCCATTGATTGGATGTGCCTTTCCATTATTTTTAAGCCATACGTGAAGAAGAGAGATGCTACATCCACTAGATATTTGTAGAAATCTTTCTTCTATGCATGGGAAAACCCTTTGAAAAGCTTCTCAGATTAAAGTACAATATGGAGGGAGGCTTACAAACTAATTAATGTTTAGCTAAGACTCTTGCTGATCTGTAACTATATTATGTTTTGTCAATAATTGCTTTATGAAAAAAAGTATCTTGATGGTCAGTGGATATTCACTAACAGCTGAATATTCTTTAATGCCTTCTGTAAGAAACCTTTTGATAATGGCAATCAAACAGAAACTAACTTACAGATTTTAATTTTCTTCCTCCAGCAAGTAACTAGTATGTAAGTAATGGACAGCACTGCATATGTTTGGAGAAGCTGTGGAGAAGTGACTGTTCATGTATGTGGTTCTTGGATAGTAATTGTTACTACAGTTATTCTGTGGTTTGCCATTCAGTTTCATTAATGTAGCATGCTATTCTTTACAGTGAGACAAAGATTTTGTTATTATGATAATTTTTGGTTGTTTGGTTATTGTTTTGGGGTTTTTTGGTTGTTTTTTTTTTTGTTTAATATTTGTAGCAGCTTTCAGAATATGCATAAGCTATGACTGAAGAACACTGTTGCCTATATCCCATTTCAGGCATATTGTGTACAGTAATCATACACATTGCCAAAAAATTAGCTATTCCATCAATGAGGACAGATCTTAAGAAAGCTAAATTATTGAGGCATTCTTATTAACCTGGGGAGTAACTTTTTAGTAAAGGTGTGTGCTCCTTAGCTATTTAAAAAGCCATGCAAACTAGAAGCAAATTGTCCCTTGTTCTATCACAGGACAAGTGAAAAGATCTCGGCCTTGCCTTCTTAACACCCAGCCCTAATGTATTTATAGACATTAATTAGATCCCCTCTCAATCTTCGCCTCTCTAGACTGAAAAGCCCCAGGTCTCTCAGCCTTTCCCTGTAAGGCAGTTGTTCCAGTCCCTTAATCATCCTCATAGCCTCCGTTGGACTCTCTCAAGTAGATCCCTGTCCCTCTTGAACTGGGGAGCCCAGAACTGGACACAGTACTCCCAGGACAGGTCTCTTGGGAAGAGTAGAGGGGGAGGAGAACCTCCCTTGATCTGCAGGAGACACTCCTCTTGATGCATCACGAGATACCATTGGCCTTCTTGGCCACAAGGGCACATTGCTGTCCAATGGATAACTTGTTATCTAGCACAGCTCCAAGGTCTTTCTCCATGGAGCTGCTCTCTAGCAGATCACCTCTTAACCTGTACTGGTGCATTCTGTTGTTCCTTCCCAGGTGCAGGACTCTGCACTTCCTCTTGTTAAATCTCATTAGGTTTCTCTTTGGCTAGCTCTCCAGCCTCTCCAAATCTTGCTGAATGGCTGCACAGCCTTCAGGTGAATCAGCCAATCCTCCCAGCTTCATGTCATCAGCAAATTTGCTGGGAAGAAGCTCTGTCCCATCATCAAGGTCATTGATAAAGATGTTGAACAGGACTGTACCCAGCACTGATCCCTGAGGGACGCAGGGAGACTTGAAGTTTTTCAGAAGGAAACAAAGTTGTTTTTCCAAATATTTAAAGTAGTTGTATTCTTATTTTTTAATTTATGTTGAGATATTACTGTGGTAATTGATTTCTTTTGAAAGATTGAGTTGTGTTCTATCCTGGGAACTAAACCAATAAGGAAAGCAAGAAGAGATTTTCCGAGGAGGTTGTTGTTTGGCTGTTCAGTGCAACTTCTGCTCCTTTACTTGTAGCTGGCTTTTCAATGTCTGCATTTGGCCAGATTTACTGTAGACTTTATACTGTGTGTGTAGTCTTGCTGATTTCAGTTAAATTACCAACAGTGCATAAAATTGAGAATATTTGTTAGAGACGTAGGATCTGAGGCCCTCTTGATTTCACCTGTGGAAATTGTCTTAAAACTTGTGTTTGTGAATTTTGCTCTGGTCTAAGGCTGAATGCAAGCCAAATCTCTCAGGCACTGTATAGGCCTACAAAAGACATGAAGTATCAGTGTGGGGACACCACTACTCATGCAGCATCCACATTAGACCTGACTGTCATCCATGCAGTTTGTGCCACGCCAGAGAGGAACTGATCTGGCATTCTTCTGCCCATCTTCAATCAAGTGCCCAAACCACAAAGAATAATCATGTCACAGCAGTGTGGTCAACCATACTGTGAACTGTGCAGTAGCAATTTTGAAAACCCCAATATTTTAAGTTAAATATGACACTTTTAAAAAATTGTGTTGCTGGAAACTATCCTCTCATAGTAACGCCCTTCTAATTCTAGCTAAAGATGTTTAAAGAGGGAAAGAAAAAAAGAAAAAGGCTTACCTTGGATTAGAAGAAAGGATGCTAGTAGAAAAATGGAAATAAATTTTTGAAAGATAAGTTGGTGATATAGGAAATGCAATTAAAAAAGGGAATAATAATTTAGTTTGTTGTTGTTGTTGTTTTTGAGAATTGTGTGTAAGTACAGCAATTGAGAGCTGATTTCCTCTCTGAAAAAAATAGCATGCCTTGGGAAAGAAGATGGAAAGGGTTAAGACATCAAATAAACAAAACTCCAATAAATACTTTGGAATTAATTTATTTCCTTGCATCAGTTGTAAATTCTCACTGTACATCTCCTTCCTTGTCACTGCATATGGGTCTAACTGTAGTTTCAAATTTCAGTGAGAGTGAGAGTGGTGTTATGTTGTCTAACTGTAAACAGAAGTTTTTGAACTTTGCTTTCTAGCAAAATCAAGCAGCAACTTTGGTTGCATTGTAAAACTACTAGTGGGAGGTAAGAAAAAATCAGTGGCAGAGGTTGTCATGTCAATTATTTGGCCTGTGCTTAGGGATAGGACTCCAGAGGATCTGCCACAGATTGTCCTTACCTGCTGGAACAGGAAAGTTTTCTGTCTTGTGTACACTAAATAATATGAATGAGAGTAAACAGAGCTGACAAGGAGGCACACAAAGAATACTTAATTTCACTACACTGTTAGAAGACCTGTTAAATTCATAGGATGAATTGAATTAAGACTAAGTTTTGGGGAAGTAGAGCAAGTCTATTTTATAAATGAAATTCACCAAATTGAGTATGTTTATATGCCTCACAAAATATTTTTTAATTCAAGGAGATATGTATGCCACTTACTATGTTAATTTATAATTGTAGTGTGAACAATAAATGCAACTGTATAAAGGACTGTCAAATACATGCAGGTATACCTAACTTTGGTATTGTTAGTGGATATACTGTAAGAGATTCCTGAGAAAGGACTGTAGTGTTGGGCCCTTATTTTTATCTTCAGGTTCACATTTGCTCTTTTTACTCTCCATTAATAGGTAGCATAGATCAGTCAGTGTTAAAGGAGTTGCCTCCTGAGCTCCTGGCAGAAATTGAATCCACCATGCCACTTTGTGAACGTGTGAAAATGAACAAGCGCAAACGTAGCACAGTTAATGAAAAACCAAAATATGCTGAAATCAGTTCTGATGAAGACAATGACAGTGAAGAAGCTTTTGAATGTAAGTAGTACATTGTTCTGTTCCTACTGCTAAAAAAAGCTAATATTTTGCTTTTACAAAAATACACACTTTTTTTTTTAAGTTGGCTACCTTAGAACATACGTGAACAAGTTTCCTGTCCCGACAACTACTTGGCCAAGAACACTTTATTTTCTTTAAAGAAATTTAGCTGGATTAAATTTGTCACTCAAGGTGAAAAGCAGCTAGTTGTTACATTTCTTTTGCTAATTACCTTATGGGAAGCAGCTGCCTGAGGTACATTTTTTTCAATTGTGCTGTGGAACATTTTTAGCCAATCAGATTAAGGAACATACCCTCTAAAGCAGCACAGAAAACTTAAATACAAAGATACACAAAGAAAAAGTTCAGTAAATAAATTTTAAATTATTCTTAGATGTATTGATAAGAAAAGTGAAGGATCCCTTCTAGAATTTTCCTGACATAATAAATTGAGAGTCTTACTGTTATGAAGTTTCTTAAAATTTTTATTTCTTCTGTTATTTCTCTAGCATATTACTTGAAAAAGTGTTTTTGATGGGTTCTTAAAAGACCATTTGGTAATTGTACTTTTCTTGAACTAACTGTTTTCAAAGGAAGAACGGGATGCTTGTAGTTAGAATTTTGCTGTGCAGTGAGATAAAGTTCCTAAGTGTAAAAAAAACCTGTTATACACTTCTGAGTTAGGAAGTTAATTCCTACTTGCTAATAAAAGCGTAATCAGTTTGTGCCTATGATAGTTCAGTTAGCCAGTACTGAAACGCCATTAAAATGGAGTGAGTCAGTTCAGGATGAGTTACCGTCTTGGCTGTGTTACCCATGCAGGGCTATAGGAGAAGTGCCTATTGCTATTAAACCAAGAAGGTATCTTGCTTAAAGCCATTTTTTCCCAAGTTTAGAATCTTTCCATCTTCGCCCATGTAAACATCTTACTGAACTTTTGTGAAATATAATGTTTTGCTTTTAAGTATTTCTTAGGGTCCAAAAGTGAAAAATGTGTTTGTTCTGCTTTTTAATATGTTTCAAGTTCTTACACAACAGATACTCAGTACTTAATGCACCAATTCACATAAAAATTATAATAGCGGTACCTTTGGTCTTTATCAAAGAGACAGAAAATAGTGTTATTTTCTTTTTGGTTGGGTTTTTTAAATTATAACTGAATAATGATGCTATGAGTATGAGACCTTGAAGTAATCTGTAATCAGTCTTCATTTTGGCAAAGGATTAATTATTATTTGCTTCATTTAGGATTCTGCATTCTCTGTTTATTGTATCACCTGTTATTGATCTTAATAATCTGGAACAGTAAATGAAAAAAAAATAAAGAAAAATTATTTAAGTTGGTTGGGAATGGAGACAATTGTCAATAATTTCAGATACCTTAATCTACCTATTAGCGACAGTGACTGTTGAAATTCCTAAATACAAAATTTAAAAAAAAAAAAAAAATCAGGAAAACTTCACAGGAGTTATATGCTTTATGGAATTCTAGGTTCATTATCATAGAACAATAGAATCATAGAATGGTTTTGGTTGGACGGACCTTAAAGATCATCTAATTATATCCATTCAAGAGATCTGGCCATCATTCCAAATAATTCATTGAGGATACCCGGTTTATGTAATATTTCTCAAAGGATACTGTGGAACTGAATTGAATTAAAATTACACAAAAAGAATGAAAGATTTCTGAGTATAATTAACAGATTTGTGTTGTTACATATATGTATTTCAGAATTCTTTTGCTTGTCTAAAATTGAACTTTAAAAAATATTAAGTAGTGATTGTTATAGAAGAAATTTCTCTGAGTATCTCATGAAGAAGGGGCATTCCATTAAATTATGAGAAACGAAAAATTTATTAAATCATCCTCATACAGTAAGTGTGTCACTGCATAAGTATTTGGCAGGATTCAGAAGAAAATTTTTTATTCCAAATAGTCTTTGTGTGTAAAATTAATACTAGCTCTTGAAATATTATTAATACTTATGTTTTTAGTCAATTTTATCTACTTCAAAATCCATTTTTTAGAGCACTGATTGTGAATAAGTTATGTTCATCTTACTTGGCCTGCAGAACCAGCACAAGTTTAACACTTTCTGTTTTGTCATGCAGCATTGATAAACTGATCAATTTAAAATTTTGTGGGAAAGCAATACTGGAAGTTACATTCGTCACGGAGGTGTAGCTGGGATCAGAATTCGTCCTACAGAGCTTAAAACGATACTCATGATTTGTCAGCTGTGGTGACAGATGTCATCTGTCTCCACAAAATACTGTCTGGTTGGGGAAAAACAGTTAAGATGTGTGAAGTCTTTTCCCATAACACACTTTTTTCTCCAAAATGCTCACTCCACATACCCAAGATGGCCCTCCGTTCCTTTAATTGCAGTTAACTCTCAGCTGTTTTAGGGTACAGGTGACTGTGCTGCTTCCAGAAGCAAGTCAGATCTATAAACAAGTCAGATCCAGAAACAGCAGAGTTCAAAGCCTGAACTAAGTTACTGCTTTAAAGGTTTGGACCACCTGTGTGCAAAAGTTTTTGTATTACATCTTCAGAAGTGGGAGCCCTCTAGCATGCAGTGTAGAGCATTAGTATCACCTCAGGTTTAATGTTTTTAATTTTTTAATTAATTCTGAGCTTGAACTGGCTAATGACTGAATCCTGGTCTTTGTACCAGGTGTGACTATATCCTCATATGCTTCTTATGCTTCTCAGCAAAGTGGAGTTGTGTAGAGAACTTGTAAGTTCAGTTCCAGTTCTGTATAAATGCTTGGAACCATTTTCTCAGCACAGTATACAGTAGTGTAAACAAAACCAATATACAGTCATACCTCTCTCTACTTCAGGAGACTTTGACAGAGACACACACATGTCAGGGCTGTTCTATGCAAGTTCACAAGCATTAATTCTGCTAGTCTAGAATGTGATGTTTTAGAGCTGTTTTGATTTTTCACAGCACAGTCTGTGTAAGACATCTCCTTGCTAGCCCAGTTACCCTGTTACATTAGGCAGTGGAGAGCTGGCTGATTTCATGGATGAAGCTACCTCCTCCACTTTCTTTTTCAGTTCCACCTTAGCACCCTCTCCCCTTCAAGACACACAAGATTTTCTTTGAGAATAACAGAGAATACTCGATTCTGCTCCCCAACTTTATTTCCACCACATTTCTGTTTTGGTATAGAATATTTATCTCAATTTCTTCAACATTTACTCTGCTGGGCTTTTTGGTCCTGACTGAAAATTTGTTATAATAATTTTCTGTGGTACTGACTTGGTCTGTGGCCCAGAATTGTGACTCCAGCTTTCTCCTTTATACTGAATTTCCTGCAATATGTATCAAAAAAAAGTTTAGTTGTCTTGGCAGGACAGAGTATCTTTAAGGAACTTGATTGCCAGGTCTTATTGGAACTTACTGTGTTAGATGGGCAAAGCAATCACTGAATTGGAATATTGACTGTTGCTACCCAGTGATAGTCACCATTTAGATAACTGAAGAAATTATCTTGGTGGTTTTTTACAAAAGGATGAAACTTATTTTTATTTGTTCCACTTTACTTACTTTGCTTAAAAGGAAAAGTGCTCTGTATTATTTTTTTTTAATGTTTCCTGGAATCTTTGCCAATTTCAGGCACAGTTTTCATGTAAATCAAAAGACAGCATTAGAGTAATACTATTAACAGAATTTTATGTAATAGTTTCAAGAGTGTCACTGGTTTTCAAGAACAGCTATAGAATAGTGTTTAACTTGCAAATCATAGAATCATTTAGGTTGTAAAAGACCTTTAAGATCATCGAAGCCAACTGTGAAACGAACACTGCCAAGTCCCTTCTGAACCATGTCCCTAAGTACCACATCTACATGCCTTTTCTTTGTTTAAAAATCTTTAATTTTGAGCTATTAAAAGTAGAAATGTTGTATCTGTATTGAAAGTGCATTTCATTTCTAGCTTCTCGTAAAAGACATAAAAAGGATAGAGATGAAGCTTGGGAGTATGAGGAACATGACAGAAGAGGTTCTAGTGACCACAGGAGAAGTAGTCATTATCATGAAGGAAGGAGGACTTCTGGTAGTGGCCGGTACCGCAATCGCAGTCCTGATGACTCTGATATGGATGATTATTCTCCTCCCCCTGCCCTTAGTGATGGTAATAATTTTTAAAGTTTAATTTTATTCCATAATACTACTGCATTTTAACTGATATGTTAAACACTTAAAAGTAAATATCTTTACACATAGCATTGAATATGTGTAAGAAATGTAAACAATCCTTTATTTTTTTATATTATCGTTATTCTCTTAATTAGTGGCTAGAAAAATGAAGAAGAAAGAAAAACAAAAAAAGAGGAAAGCTTATGAACCTAAACTAACACCTGAAGGTAATTTTAGAAGATTTGTTCTCTACAGTTTGGTTTGGGGTTTTTTGGTATGAAAAAATAATTATTTTTAAATTTGTTTTTTCACCAGAAATGATGGATTCTTCAACTTTCAAAAGGTTTACTGCTTCAATAGAGAATATTTTGGAAAATTTAGAAGACATGGATTTTACAGCTTTTGGTAATGTGTCAGAAATGTTCAAAATAGAATCACAAGAAACACCAAAAATTTTGTGTCTCAATATTTTCAAACTTTTTTCTTGGTGATTTAGTTGCCTGTGATAGATGTTAGGGTGTACTGCATTTATATGGCTTCCACCTTGAGTGCTGGTGGCCTTTACCTTTTTAGTTTCGCTTGCTGCTGCAGGAAGAAGGTCCTCTTCCTCCTCCCTGCAGAATCCAAAAGAAGTGTAAATCGTGGGACAAGTAGTAGTCCCCTGGACTGGAGAGGATACCTGTTTGGATTGTCATTAGGGTGTCACCTTCCATCATACATATTTTTTAAAACAACACCAACATAAGATGGTTCTTTTGCTATTAGTGTGTGAAGTACATAATTTTACATCTGTTGTGACTTTGATCAAACAGAGCTTGATTATTCAATTCAAGCAGCAGAGTCCTTCTTTTTTACTGAAGTGAGAGTGCTGGCAGAAGAGCTGCAGTGAATGGCATTTCTATATTAAAATGTTTAGTTTATAACTCTCAGAAGTGGATAACTCATGCTGTTAAATGATATTTCAGAACCAGTCATATTTAACAGGTAGTCATTGTTTTAACACATCCAGAAGTTGTCACCAGCCTTCATTAGATGCTAATTATTTGGAACTATTAGATGCTAGCTATTTGTAAAATTGGTTCTTTCCCTGCAGTAGGCTTTTTCATATCAGCTGTAAAATACTGATTTCTGTACAGTATAATTAGAAATATGATTGATAATTTTTAAATTTTTTTTAAAGGTGATGATGATGAGATTCCACAGGAATTGCTACTGGGAAAACATCAGCTTAGTGAGTTGGGTAGTGAGTCTGCAAAAATCAAAGCAATGGGCATTATGGACAAGGTACATGATCATAGTCTTTTAACTCTTTTTGAATATGTAATTTTTTATAAACATACAAAAGGTTATGTTCACTGCAGTAACATTCCAACCTCTTCAAGTGTCCAAGTGACAGATGCTGTGGAGAGTTGTGCTTCTGCTGACTTAGCTGAAGTGCTTTAAAAGTTACAGCTTCTTAACTGTTGCTGTCTCTGAAGCTGAGACTTTTCTTTTTGAATGATTCTTCTCTGTCAATGCTGACTATATTCCACTGTGTAATACATATCCCTGAGCAGTAAAATCTAAAATAATTAATCTACTTTCACAAAAGCATGTCAACTTTATAGGCTTTGCTCTTTACTGCTGGTGTTGAGCAACCACAGTGAAGCAGAACCTGCTGGCAAAGTAAAAAAAATCCATCCTTTCTGTTATATGCCATCAGTGCAATGTAAATGTATGATGTACAGCCAGTGTCACACCGATTTGTCTGCTTTCTCCCTCTCTCCAAAAATGCCTTTCAAGCTTAGAGGATTTAACACCTTAGGTGATACTAAGATTTATTTTCTGTAGACTGCATATTATGATTTCTTTGCCACATAGTATGGTTTCTTTGCCATGCTCCTCTTGTTTTCAGGTCAAGGGAACTTTTTATTAGTGCAAACTATTATCACACCCCTAGCAACAATGTCCTTGCTTTCCTTATCCTTGCCTTTTGCAGTCTTATGTTAAATTCTCACTTTGCTTACTCATGACTGTGTTTATGAAGTGTCTGTATCACCTCTTATTGTAATAGTCACTCTGAAGGGTTTTCTTTAATCCAAAACTATTCCTGAACTTTCTTCAGTCTCACTACTTTCCTCTGTAGTGAGTTGTCAGCCTGAGTGTGTCTTTCTGGAGAGTTCTCACCCTTAACATCTGTAGGCTATTTTTCACAAAAACATGCCTAGATGTATACCTAAAATCAGCATTTTGTTCCTTCTAAAGATGAGTTCCAGTAGTAACAGTGAAAGTAACTCTTCTAGAGTTTATCATATTCTACAAATTACTTAATCGTAATTGTAAGTAAGTGAGTTTTAGGTACTTTTTTCAGCATGCTAATTCTTCAAACTGATATTAAGAATAGATTTCATTTTTATTAGCACTCAAGTATCAGGGAATTTTATTTCTACTTGTTCATGGAATTTGGATTTTCTCCTAATAAAGCTCTATATGGTTGGTTAGAATTCGTGATTGATACTTGAATTTGATAAATTTCTGTTTCTAGAAGCAGAAGTGCATAACTATATAACATCAGTTACAGATACACATTTTTAAGTTTATTTCTATGGTTTTTTTGGGTTGAAAATGCAATTTGATTACAATTTTGGAATATATTTCACCTGATTCAGTTATGTTATCAGCATTCTCAGTTGTTCTGTGACAGAAACCACAGCAGATCCAATTTGCTTACAATTTAAGTGTTTCAGAGTATACAGCAAGTTCAGTCTTTCATGCGTGGACACTCTTTTCAGCAGTTTGGAAGCATTTATGTTGCGGCAGTTGTTTCATGTGTTTCTTTTCTTGTTTTAGCTGTCAACAGATAAAACAGTAAAAGTCCTGAATATTTTGGAGAAGAATATTCAAGATGGATCAAAGCTCTCTACATTACTTAACCATGTGAGTTTCAAATCACATAATTTCACAACATTGTGTAGAACAGAGTTGTCTTCACTTTAGTCCTGTTTAGTGATACTTTCAAATACTGGGTATAGGTGTGAATGGAATTTTTTGTGTAATATGTGTGTGACTGAGATTGCCAAATTTTAAGATTTGAAGTTAAATCCAATTGATTAACTTTCTTCAGTACTAAACATGTTTTGCTATAGTACTGATAACTAATGTGTATTGGAAGCAACTTTTCTTTTGTTTTAATTCTAAATACTATGGTTTTGTCCTGAAGTACTCATAGTAACTGGTGTAAT
Organism: Apus apus; assembly: GCF_020740795.1. Lineage (NCBI taxonomy): Eukaryota > Metazoa > Chordata > Aves > Apodiformes > Apodidae > Apus > Apus apus. The sequence goes on from NC_067312.1 coordinate 13,489,897, forward strand.
TTGCACTGCTGGACGTCTCATTGCTACTTTAGAATGTGTCCATAAAAAATCCCTTACACAATGAAAGGAATACAGCTTTTATGTAGAATGTATTCTCCTGAGGATCAGGAAAGAAGGAAGTGTTTTGCTTAAGTCTGTTCTTACACTTCCAAATAAAAGTTGTCAATGTAAACAAAATTACCAGGAAGTTTAAGATTTTAGGGGATTTTGTCCTGACATACCTAGATCTATGTGGGGATTTGTATGTTTTATGATATACCACGACATATGGTATTTCACTTATTTCTTTATTTCTACACTTCCTATTCAAAGCAGTATTCTAGCAAGAGCAGAGTTTATTAATTTTATGGGAAAATAACCTTGATCTGCAGAAACAGACAGTATTTATATTGGAAAGGAAGAATTGGAACTTGCAAATGATAACTAGAGACATATTATTTGCACCTAAATACTTTTATCTAGATAGTTTGTAGGGTTTTTCAGGTTCCAGCATAGGATATGTTCTGAGTGTTTTTAGCAATATGAAAAGTCAGGGTGAAGAAGGTGCTGGTTTACTTGCTCTTCCTCACTGTGAGTAAGCCTTAATGCTAACACTTAGAAACTGATATTTTTCTTTTAGCTTTTTGTAGTAAAACTCAAGATTATTAAGCAATTAATGAAATTGTCCAATTTAGAAACATATATTTGATTAAAAAAAGAAGCAATCTTCAGCCAAATAAGTTTTAGATTTTTTCCTAAAACCTATTAAAAATTATTCAAATCACTGTGGTAAAAGAAAGCCCCTGCTGAGAGGTAAGCTGACTTCTTTTACTGTGCAGTGAAGATCTCCTGTATCCATGGCAGAATGCACTTGCATATTCTTTTTATTTCCAAGATTAATGGGCAAGAAGAAAACACAAAATATTTAAACCTACTTGGGCTTTTTTCTTAGCCTCGTCTCTGTAAGGAGCAAAGTACTTAAAGCCATTCTGTGCAAGAAATTTACAGGAATCTCCTGACTTCCAGATTTCTGGTGATTTTGCAAATATACATATGCATAAAGCACTGTGGTACTGTTTTAGATTCTCTTACCTGAAGGGAGAAAGTTAATACAGTTTCACCAACCCATTAATTTTTACAAAGAAATCCAGTAGTTTTGTACTATGTCGCCATATAGGCAAGAAAGATTCTTATTTTTTGTAGGCTATGTCTTTACCAGAGAACCTGTGAAAAATTTTACCTAGTTTTGCGATAAACATTGTTATTAAAATATTTAAGTAGTGCTGAGTGATCATAAATAACCTCATGTATGTTTGTTTTTGTAAGTTGCACAAACACAAAAATACAGAGATTCTGTCCCCTGTGCTAAATCTAAATTGACATATTTGATAATACATGTTTTAAACCTGTTGCTAAGAGATGGGTTGGTCTGTGAAGCAGAGAAAGTCATACACTTAAGAATTTCATGTGACTTGTAATAGTCTTTTTGTGTAAGAATTCCCTCTAGTGGCAGTAATTAGACTGATGAAAGCAGCAACTGGTGTCTGTAGGCCCCTGAAGAAAACACTAGATGAATGAGTTCAGATTTTGCTTAAGGTACATCAGTGTTCGCTTATGTATGTGGCAGTCTTTCCTCATAGTGCTTCCCAATGATACACAGAAAGCTTCTTTGTGTTCTAGCAGAAGAATACAGTAAGACTTTGAAGAATTGTAACTTAAGGTGTCATATTACAAACATGTGGCTAGTAAAACAAACAGTTGATTTCTAAACCAAACTATTTTAGTATCAAAATCCCCACATTTTATAGTGCATTTATATATGTGTTTTAAAGGAATGTTCACACTCTCCTGTTTTTCCTGCCTGTTTCAGAACAATGACACTGAAGATGAGGAGAGATTATGGAGAGATCTTATTATGGAAAGAGTGACAAAATCTGCTGATGCTTGTCTTACTGCTGTCAATATTATGACATCACCAAATATGCCTAAAGCTGTATATATTGAGGACGTAATAGAAAGAGTAATTCAATACACAAAATTTCATTTGCAGAACACTCTCTATCCTCAGTATGATCCCGTGTATAGAGTGGATCCTCATGGTGGTTAGTATGCTGAGAAATTTTAAGTCATCTTTCCATACTAAAAAAATCTTTTCACAGTAAAAAAAACCCTAAAAACATAATCCACTCTTTCATGATACAACTTTCTGGATTAAAATTTTTATATGCAACTCTTATGCTGATAGTTCTTCCATATCACATATAGCACACTAGTAATGCTAGTAATATTTTGTGTTAGTCTAAGGATGATGATGTGTAGAGTAAAAAAAATAACTTAGTCATACAACATGTTGGTTTACTGCAATAATGTCAGTGCAACCAAAGTATTTAGAAGTTTGTCTGAGGTTCAGCTTCAGTGTGTAGTTATTATATATAGTTATAATTTCTCTGTATATAATTAATTTTTTTCATTGAAAACTGTTTAGCATATAGCATTTAGTTGTCATATACATACCTCTAGGTACAGGTGTGCAACTTCAAGAACCTTCTTAAAAATTATGAATCCAGAACTTAAAGCAATTATGGAAAGTTAGTATCACTTGAAATTCTTGCTTTCTGGTTGATGCTACTGAGCAGTTTTTATTCTGTGAGTAATTGCTTTTACAAAGCTATAGTCAAGCAGTTGTTTTGGGGACACTTTTTGAGAAGGATGATCTTTATCATATTTGATATGAAACATTAAGAAAATTAATGAAAACACTTCTTATTTTCTAGGTGGTGTTTTAAGTTCAAAAGCAAAACGTGCCAAGTGTTCCACGCACAAGCAAAGAGTTATAGTGATGTTGTATAACAAAGTTTGTGACATTGTAAGCAGTTTGTCAGAGTTGCTAGAGATACAGCTCCTTACTGATACAACAATTCTTCAGGTAAGTTTTATCAGAAGAATTCCACCTGAGAATGATTTTTTTCCTAGAGAGAATGCAAAGTATAGAATCATAGAATCATAGAATCATAGAATGGTTTGGGTTGGAAAGGACCTTAAAGATCATCTAGTTCCAATCTCCTTGCCATGGGTAGGCACACCTTCCACTAGATGGGGTTCCTTAAAGCCCCATGTAACCTGTCCTTCAACACTTCCAGGGATGAGGCTTCCACAGCCTTCCTGGGCAACCTGTTCCAGTGTCTCGCCACCCTCACAGTGAAGAATTTCTTCCTAATGTATAACCTAAATCTCCCCTCTTCCAGTTTAAAGCCATTACCCCTTGTTCTATCACTACATGCCTAGTTAAAAAGTTTCCCCCCCAGCTTTCCCATAGCCCCTTCAGGTACTGGAAGGCTGCTGTAAGGTCTCCCTGGAGGCTTCTCTTCTCCAGGCTGAACAACCCCAACTGTCTCAGCCTGTCTTCATAGAAGAGGTGCTCCAGCCCTCTTGTCATCTTCATAGCCCTCCTCTGGGCTTGCTCCAGGAGCTCTATGTCCTTCCTGTGTTGAGGGCTCCAGAGCTGTATGTCGTACTCCAGGTGGGTTCTCATGAGAGCAGAGTAGAGAAGGAGAATCACCTCCTCAACCTGCTGACCATGCTTCTTTTGATGCAGCCCTAGACACTGTGGCTTTCTGGGCTGCAGGTGCACGTCACTAGCTCGTGTTGAGCTTTTCATCAACCAACGCCCTCAGGTTCTTCTCCTCAAGGCTGTTCTTAATGCATTCTCTGCCCCTGTACACACAAATACCTGTATTTGTGACCTTGAACTTGGCCTTGTTGAACTTAATGAGGTTGGCATGAGCCCATGTCTCAAGCCTGTCAAGGTCCCTCTGGATGATCTCCTTTCCCTCCAGCGTGGCGACTACACCACACAGCTTGGTGGTGTCAGCAAACTTGCTGAGGGCTGCACTCAATGCCACTGTCAGTGTTTCTTACAAAGATGCTAAACAGCACCAGTCCCACTACTGATCCCTGAGGAACGCCACTCATCATTGGTCTCCATTTGGACATCAAGCCACTGATTACTAGTCTCTGAGTGTGACCATCCAACCAATTCCTCATCCACCGAGTGGTCCATCCATTGAACACGTATCCTTACAATTTTGAGTCCAGGATGTCGTGCGGGACAGTGTCAAATGCTTTGCGCAAGCCCATGTAGATGACATCAGTTGCTCTTCCCTTGTCCACCGATGCTGTCACCTCAATAATAAAAGACCACCAAATTTGTCAGACATGATTTGGCCTTGGTGAAGCCGTGTAGGTTGCCACCAACCACCTCCATATTTCCATGTACCTTAGCAGAGCCTTCAGGAGGATCTGCCCCATTCTCTTGCCAGGCACAGAGGTGAGACTGACTGGCCTGTAGTTCCCTGGGTCTTCCTTTTTCCCCTTTTTGAAAATGGGGGTTATGTTTCCCATTTTCCAGTCAGTGGAAACTTCACCAGACTTTCATGACTTTTCAAATATGATGGAAATTGGCCTGCAATTTCATCTGCCAGCTCCCTTATGAACCACGCATGGACTTTGTGCACTTTAAGGTTCTATAGATTGTCTCAAACCTGCTGTGCTCCCACAGTGGGGGGATCTTCCTTTTCCCAGTCTCTGCCTTTGCCTTTCATGACTTGGACAGCATGGTCAGAGCCCTTACCAGTGAAGACTGAGGCAAAAAAGCCTTTGAGTACCTAAGCCTTCTCCATATACTGCACAAGAAGGTCTCCTGTTTCCTTCTGGAGAGGACTCACGTTTTCCCTGTTCTGCCTCTTATCACTGAAGTACCAGTAGAAACCCTTCTTATTACCCTAGATGTTCATGGCTAGTTCTCTGTCTGCTTGGACAACTTCTTTGTATTTCTCCCCCGATACCTGTTCCTGTTTACACCCTCTGAAATCTTTCTTCTTATGTCAAAAGAGTGTCAAGCAGCTCCTTGTTCATCCATGCAGGTCTCCTGGCATTCTTTCCTGCCTTCCTATGAAATCAGTACAAACTTTTGAATTACTAACATGAGAATGACTGCTTTGTTGTGTAATAAGTAATCTGCAGAAGAAGAATATATCATTATTAAATCTTTAATGGCTTTTCCTGTACACTTAGAAAAATGTAACCTCATTGTATTCAAATGCAGAATCATAGAACCATTTAGGTTGGGAAAGACCCTTAAGATCATTAAGTTCAACCATAAATCTAACAATGCCAAGCCCACCACTAAACCAGGTCCTTAAGTGTCTACATGACTTTTAAATATCTGTTGAGTTGGTGCCTCAACTACATCCCTGGGCAACCTGTTCCCATGCTTGGCAGCCAGCCCTTCCAGTGAAGATTTTTCTAGTGTCCAATCTGAACTTTCCCTGGCACAACTTGAGGTTGTTTCTTCTCATCCTTAAATTTGTTATTTGGGAAAAGAGACTTTTTCTCCAGTATCCTTTAATAACTTCATTTGCAAATAATGTGAAGTTTTACATCTTGCTGAATACCTTATCTGCTGAATGAATAACCTACTTGGGAAAGTGCATAAATATGTTTGCTAGTCAAATATACTTAAAATCATTTATTTCCATTGGTAGGTATCATCTATGGGAATAACACCTTTCTTTGTAGAAAATGTCAGTGAACTACAGTTATGTGCCATCAAATTAGTGACTGCAGTAAGTACTTTTTAATTTGCAGTTTTATGTTCCTGTGCTTCTGAGAGTTATTAGGGAATTTACACAGGCTGTATTTTCTCTCTGGTAAAGAATTAGAGATCAGTACTAATTTTATTCTTGCATAATTCTATAGTTTGTTTAATAATCTAGAAACAAAAATAAATCTACCTGGGGTGCCCCTACATGCAGAGTACTATATAGGAAGAAATACCCTACTTGAGCAAGGAAATTCTTAATTTTTGTTATGTTATTAAAAGTGTAAACAGAAACACCTTCCTCTTACCTATCCTTTCTTGTCTTAAGACATCTTAGCAATGTGGTTTTCCTTATTTCCTATGTTAAGACTTGTGTTTATGCAATGGAATGTCTTATCAAAACTAGTAGGATACTTGTATGTAAGAGAATAAATTATTTTCCAAAGAAGTGGCTATGTGAACAATTCATGGGGCAGATAAAGTACTATTTCAGTGCAATACAGATGCATTTATTCAAGTGGTAGTTTTCCATCTTTGTAAGGATGATAGATACTACAGTATTCTCTTCTACTAAAGGAGGAGCATTCCGTCCTGTAAACAGAAGGAGTATTTTGTGTAAAGCAAACATTAAATATTAGGATGTGAAGTAAAACTTTACTCAAATGTGCTCTACAACTGTATGTAATTTGTTACCATGGAGTTTTGCTCTGTACCAGAGTCTGAAAGCTCAGTATTTCACTGTTTGACTTTCCTATACAGTGCATTCTACCACTGACATAGTTTTTTAACAGAAGGTATTTTTAGGAGCTATTACACATTTATGTTATTTCAATTTTTTTTTTAATCTGTATTTGTAGAAGTTTTGATGTATTTATAAATAAATACTTGCTTTGAAAAAAAATGGATCAGAAAAGGTATGCATTAATTATAATCTTTCATGTGAAGTGCATGTCTGTATATAAATTTGAGCAATATATTTAACTAGCAACATTTTATGTAACAGTAAATAATTTTCTGACAATCATATCACTGTTAAATAGGTGTTCTCCAGGTATGAAAAACATAGACAGTTAATACTAGAAGAAATTTTCACTTCCCTTGCAAGACTACCAACTAGCAAGAGGAGTTTGAGAAACTTCAGGTAATTTTTCTGACATAGATTAATAACTAGTAGAAAGCAGCATTTACACTTCTGTAGGATTTTAGGCCTCGGTATTAACTACTACTTTAAAGGCTGATATTTAAAACAAGAGCAATTGCCTGACAAATGTCTTATAGTAATCACTGTTTCTTATGTCATATTTGTGCCTGCTTAAAAAAAAAAACAAATATTTTTTGATTCATTAAGGGTGTAAATGCGTGTGATGTTAGTGTGCATTCAGAATTTTTTTGTTGGAAAATTCTTTAGTTCTGTTTGCATGGAGTTAGATAATTTCTTCATTGCTAAAATTTAACAGGAAAATTCCAGGTGAATTTATTTGAGGAAACACTCAAGTCTTTGCAGAAAGGAGATCAGTATAATCTTGCTTTTAATTAGTTTCATTGAGGAACTACTCTGTTCTCATTATCTGTCCTTTATGCGCTTCAGCTAGGCATCAGTGCAACTTCAGAACAATAGTGTAAGTGAAGGTTCAATCCTAGTAACTATCTGACCTGAGCTGAATTTTAACTGAATCTTTTTTCAGTTAAAATTTAGGTTGGGACACTTCAAACTATTCTAATTCAAATTATTCTACTGATGTTGTGGTTTATTTTGTTTCTTACTTGCATTCATCTTGCCTTCAGAAATAGACAAATTGTCAGTTAAAGATTTTGTCTAAACAGGAAATACACTGAAACTTTGAAGTTGATTCAGTGAAGCTAATGTTAACTTAAGTGTTTGTTGCTAGTATTTTCTGTTGTTTGGTTATAGATATCAGAGAGATCTAGCAAGTAGGAAGGTGGTAGTGTAGGACCGTAAGTGGTAGATAGCTTTTTTGAATTAGGACCTGTACCAGAAGGAAGACACTGTCTCAAGACCACAATGACTGCACTGTTAATCTGTGGAGTTCTAACTCTGGTCTGATAGGAAAAGTTTTTTCGCTCTAAAAATAGTCAAAGATAATAATTGCAGTCTGTTCTGTGCCCAGTTAGTATTTTGGTCATCTGGGGAGAAGGAGGTCAGGGATTATCACCTTTTTATATTGTCAAGGGTGGCACTGGGTGGTGTTCGTCACAAAGTCACAGAACCATCGCCGTTGGAAAAGACCTCTATGATCACCTTGTCCAACCATCCACCTGTGTACTCGTGGTTTTTTAATTAAAAAAAAAATAATAATCACAGGAGTGGGTGAAAACAACTTATTCAGTGGAGATATTTGGAAGTTTGGGTGGTATTGAGGGGGAGGGAGTGTCAGTGCTGCATGGGGAGGTGGAGGAGAAGTTATCCCCAGCCACCCCCCGCCACAGTCACACCAGCAGTATCACGATGCCAGTGAAGGCCAAGCCCCGTGCCAGGGCCACAGGTATCACAAGGACACCCTACCCCAGGTCCTCAGCAGTGAGGGGAGGCGAGGGGGACCCCACGCTCAGCACCTGAGGAAGAGGCACTGCCAGTTCTGGCGGTTTCAGGGACCCATAGTGTCCAAAAATGGCAGTTTTAGGGGTTTCATAGCAGATGAGGTGGACAGTCTGGCAGGCTTCTAGGGGGGTCCCACAGAGGGCACAGCTGGGGCTGTAGCTGCTGTCCTGCAGCCCCTGCAGGTCTGACTGCACCATGCTCACCTGGTGGCCCGTGCCAGGCAGTAGACGTTGACCCCGTGCTTGAAGCAGAAGAGGTTGGTCACCATGCACTAAGGGCACTTGCACAAGCTCATAGTGAGGAGCAGAGGGGGACCCTCCCATCCCACCACTGCCCACCAGGGAAGATCCAGGCATCTGGCCCCACTCATGGGTTCCAGGTGTATGTATGAGTAAACACCATACTATTTCTGCAGTTATGTCATGGGAGAAATGTGAAGTGTATTCGTACTGGATTTACCAATTTAAAGACACCTGAAATTCAAAGTCTTGTTATGCTACCTCAGATTGCCAGAGGTGTAACTCTTGCAGAAGTCAATCTATGTCATAGTTACTACTTCCTGTTGTTTAAAAATCCTGCACGTTTCACGTACCTTAAATGATATATAAATAATAAATTGTTAGGGCAACAGGTGTATTTTTTTTGTGCGTTGTGTTGAAAATGGATATGGCATAATTCATAATAAGCCAATTAGTTAGTGCCTTAGCATGTAGGTGTTTGATTTATTAAATACTCCTGTAGAATTTTCAACTGCTGAACTTCAGATACTTTGCTAGCCCATCTGTGGGCTGTTCCAGTTCATCTCTTCTGCCTGAGAATAATACTGGTTTTGTTAGGCCAGATCTTGCACTGCATAAGAGAGAAGCAAATTACTAGATAAGTGTCTAGACCATAGACTTCTAGCTGTAGTAACTATTTTACAAATGTATTATTTTGAACCATTTTTCTTAATTTTTTTGTTTAGTTTTAGTGTTAATGCTATCTTTTCTTATTAACAGGTTAAACAGCAGTGACACTGATGGAGAGCCTATGTATATTCAGATGGTAACAGCACTAGTTCTGCAGCTTATTCAGTGTGTGGTGCATTTACCATCAGTAGAAAAAGATTCTAATTCAGAGGAGGAGTCAAACAAGAAAGTATGATATTTTTTAAAAGTCTTTTTCGTGTGTGTGTATGCAGGAATGACTGTGTGTGTTTGTAGGTATAATATTTTATTAAGTTGCTCTAGTAATCAAACATTGTAATTTTATGTCTGCTGTACTTATTAATACATGGGGAATGCTGATCTGGAAATCATATTTCTGTATATAATAAAATAATAGCTAAATATATGTTGTTATTTATAGGTGGATCAAGATGTGCTTATTACTAACTCATATGAAACAGCCATGAGAACAGCACAAAACTTCCTTTCTATTTTCCTTAAGAAGTAAGTACTGTTGCATTCTTTAGCTTATTGACCAAACCAACTCCAAATAAAGTCCGTCATACCTTAAGACAAACCTAACCACTTTGCTATGCTAAACACATACTCAATGAAGTTGTTTATAGCAATATACTCCATAGATTCCAAAGAGAGCTACCAATTTGCACACAAATTTTTATGGAACAGAAGTTGTGCAGAGTATTTATACATTTAAGAACGTGTTTGATAGCTCATGTAAGATTATTTTATTAGGGGTACGTTACTCATCTGAATCTTGAAAGAGATATCTTTGTAAATACTCAAAAGGTGAATTCATATTCATTCAGTCATCAAAATGGCAAAGATACTAAAGACCTAGAAATTATTTTATCTTGGCTAAAGTTAGGAGTGTCTGTAGATCAACAGTGAAAAAAAATAGTATCTGTGAATAACCAGAGGCTTTCCAAGAATAATTCCTGAGGGTTTTATTGGGTTAATTTCTACTCTTGAGTCAAAAGGCTATTTAATAGTCATCTTATGGTGTGTCTGCATACTTCTGGGATCATTAAGTTAGGATGCCATGTGTTAAGTGAAACACTCTCAAGTATGTTGCCTTTTGACATTTTTTTTCTATGTTCTGATTTTAATCTGTGTGGAGCATATTACTGAGATGCCTTATCACTGTCAGATAAATCAGACCAATCTTAGGGAATATAGACACAACAGTTCCTAAATACCTCCCTCCAGCTTGAGCTTTACAATTTTACCTACTCATCCATCCAAGTTAATGCACACTTTAACTCAAAGCAATAAATAAAAAAATCTTAGAAACAAAATTCTATTATTGTGCATTAGCTGCTTTACTTGCAGTGCAGCGTGAAGTGATAATTGTTTAAACTATTTCTCTGTAAATTAATAAAGCAATTTTTCTTCTATTATGTCAGGATTTGTTTTAGAATTTCACCTAGCTTCTTCCCATTAAACATTAGATTACTTCTGTTTCTGTCAGAAGAAAAGCTTAAATAGCTTTTAAATTTTATTTAAATTAAAATGTTTTTTATTTTAAACAGGTGTGGCAGTAAACAGGGGGAAGAAGATTACAGGCCATTGTTTGAGAACTTCATTCAAGATCTACTTTCGACAGTCAATAAACCAGAATGGCCAGCTGCAGAGTTGCTGCTTAGCTTACTAGGAAGGCTGTTGGTAAGGGGATCCTTGTTTTAAACTATTATATTAGTTAATTTCTTATTACAATGCAGAATTGCTTATTTCAGCTGAAACTATTACAAGCACGCTTTCTGATTGTTGACAAGCTTGTGACATTTAAGGATTCTCTTACATGTATCACTACTATGTAATACATAGATAATAAAATTTGGATTATAGGATCATTGCTATGAAGTTGCTAACGATCATATGTATACAGCCTGTCATGCAAGTCCACTTCGACTATTCCAGTACATTTTCAATATGGAAAAATGCCATTATATAGCATCTATTAAGTGTAGATACTCATTTGGAATGAGTTCAGACTAACAGCTGTAATTATTCATGTTAAATATCTTCTCAAAATTATTACTTTAGCTTAGAACCTGAAAACAATTAAGTAATTTGGTTTTTCACAAATAGTAGCATTTACTTATATTTTACCAAATATTAATACCTTTTTTGACACACTTTATGAGAGTAGTTCTTCACTGTTACAATGCAATTAACATAGTAATTTGAGCTGTTTCTTGGAAAAATATGTTATGCTTCACTTCCTGGTACAATGTAGCTGTCTTTATACTTGTGTGAATAATTAAAAGTTGCATTATGGTGCATTAGATCTAAGGTGTTGCAAAGAATGTCTGCTGTACTGGTTGTCCAGTTCATTTTATGAAAAAATACTTTAGAAAACATAAACTCCAACAAGCATATTTGGAGAGACAGAGAGAGAGACAACAAAGGAAGAAGCATTAATGTAAAATAAGTAGTGTATCTGTGATGTAATAGAATTTTGCATAAATTTTATGCAGCATGGAAGTTAGGCGGAGTTTTTAATAAGGTCAAGCAATCTGTTGTGAAAAGAATTGCAGTTGCACAAATAAATATTTGTTTTAACGGTTTATTCTGTTTTTCTTAGGTTCACCAGTTCAGTAACAAATCTACAGAAATGGCATTAAGAGTGGCATCGCTTGACTATCTTGGAACTGTAGCTGCAAGACTGAGGAAAGATGCAGTCACTAGCAAAATGGATCAAGGATCTATAGCCAGAATTCTCAAACAGGTGTGTGAAAGATCCCATAACAGCCAGATTGAGATGTAGCCATTCAGATACCTCAAAATGTTCAAGATATTTGAAAAACTGGCCTCGCGGAGAAATCGGTCTTCGTTGTTCAGATTTCTCAGTCAAATATACTCAGTTTATCTTATGTGTTAACTTATGTCCTCTTCCTTGCACCATCTCTGTAGTGATCATAGGAAGTGGTTAATGACAGTGATTGACCCAGTGTTGTTGTGACAATAACAGAGGAAATAATGGAGCAACAGCTGAATTCTATCCTAAGAGGCTTTAAAAATATGAATCTATGTGCTTTTGGTATCATAAAGTGGTAACTGAGCTTCTGGCACTCGTATACAGGTTTTAGAGAGTTAAATGATGCTCTTAGTTTATTGAACTGGACAGTGCTCTTAGTCATAGGATTTAGTTTTAGGTAGTCCTTGCAAGGAGCAGGAAGTTGGACCCAATCCTTATAGATCCCTTCCAACTTAAGATGTTCTCTGATTCTGTGAAACTGTGGGGCTTTTTTAAAAAAAACTGGACTTGCATCTGTCTTTAGAGTGTGTATTTGAATTTCTGCTATTGCTGCTCCAGATCTGCAAGGATGGCAACAATTATCAAAGCAATGTACACATTTGTGCTCTAAACAGGACACGATATGATGAGAAAATCTCAGACCTTATACATCTTTTTAAAAATGCAGACTTGCACGTTTCTTATGGGTGCTATACATTTCTTTCTGAACTGTTCTCAGAATGATCCAAGGTTGAATAGTCACATAAAATTCATTTTCCTGTCAGTTACCTGAAAAGACTATAGATCTATTACATGTACTTTTAATGACTGTTACCAACTTAAGTTAAAGGAAAAATTACGCAATTTACAGGTATTCAAATAAAAAAAAGAAAATTCATCTAGTCCTTTATAAGGCTTGTACTTCCCATAACTTCTGTTGATTAGAATCTTCCACAATATATGATGTCAAATCCTATGTCCATGAATTAATATAATTAATACTTCTGTGTGTCAGAAGTACACAATTCTCCTCTGCTGGCATATTTTTCTTTCCTGCTAAATTAAATACTTTGACTTTATGAGACATTTCCTTCTATATCTGGTACCATTACTAGGATATTCCTGAGTGTTTATAACTCCCTCTACTGTGGTTAGGATTCATGACCCATAGAATTAGATTTAAGTGAAAATCTAGTATATTTTGACATTTTGTAATAGTAGATCTTTTTTTTTTTTTTAGAAATCTGCCATAGATTCTGTTGTTGATTTAAACACTTGTACATACCTTCCATTAGTTATCTCTTGATACACTGATATTCTGGACTTGAAACTGTACCTGTCTTCACTTGCTACACCTAATATTTTTACAAAGGGGGAAGTTATTTTCATTTCTTCAATGTTTCCCATACCTTTTTACTGTTCTCTGTTTCATGTATCGTGTTTTTTTTTACTTTTTTGCCTTTTATCCCTTGTTCACCTGAGAAATCACTGTTTTGGTGTTTAATATTGGTGAGACAGCTAGTTTAATCCTTGTTTCAATCTGCTATGTGTGGTTTAAGCCCTTTTTTTTTTTTTTCCATGACAGAGGATCTTCACACAAGATCATAGAATAAAACTTAATCAAATCAGCCAGTCTGTTTTAAAATCAGTCATATTCTATCCTTAACCTTTTTTTAGATTTTTAGAGCTACAGTCTAGTTTGTTTCAGTCTCTATGCAATTTATAAGTAATTGATTAAAAATTATTCATGTTCTTCAAGTATTAAAAGAACTAACTTGGAGTGTATGTGGACACGCAGATTTTTGAAGTTATAATTACCACTGTACAATGTTCTGTTTTAAAACTACCTTTCTACTTCTAACAGGTTTCAGGAGGAGAAGATGAAATTCAACAGCTGCAAAAGGCTTTGCTAGATTATCTGGATGAGAACACAGAAACTGATGCGTCATTAGTGGTAAATTTCAGCTTTCTGGTGTCAAGCATGTATAAAAATTATTTCAGTAACGTACTGAGTAAAATTATTTTCAGTTATAAATATTACAGCTTCAATGAAATTGTCAGCCTACCACATATCATGACGAATCTGTAATTTTTCCTTTTCTGTATTTCCTTTTGCGTTCTCTGCATCCTGCTATATTTTTTAGTTTTCTCGGAAGTTCTATATAGCTCAGTGGTTCCGTGATACAACTATGGAGACCGAGAAGGCAATTAAATCTCAGAAGGATGAGGATTCATCTGAAGGAACTCACCATGCAAAAGATGTAGAGACCACGGGACAAATCATGCACAGAGCAGAAAGTCGCAAAAAGTTTCTTCGCAGCATCATTAAAACTGCTCCATCTCAGTTCAGTACATTGAAGTATGTTTCAGTACCACTTATTTCTTTATTAGCCATGCATTTTGTGTTTTAAATATTTTTTTATAAACATGTCCTAATGAACACGTGGAATTTGTTGCAGGATGAATTCTGATACCGTGGACTACGAGGATGCGTGTTTGATTGTTCGCTACTTGGCCTCTATGAGGCCGTTTGCCCAGAGCTTCGATATTTATTTGACACAGGTAAACTCTGCCAGAAGTCTTAGTGCAGTGAAACACTGTTGGTTTCTGATTGCAAACACACTTGCAGCAGTATGCCGTATCTGTTCATTGTTGAGCACAGGTATTTAACAGGCCATGTTAACACCATGTGCTTTCATATTCTGTGTTGATCGCGTAAGTGATTATGTTTCTTTTTCTTGCATGCAATTTGTGTGTCACGTTGTACAGACATTATTTTGTTTCTCCTTATACGTGTATGGCAAAATCATTATCATTAGATGTACACAGTAAGAGGATAATTGTAAGATGTTTAAATAATGTTCACAGTTTCTGTAAGGTGCAGGCTTATTTGGTAATATTAACTCAGAAGGCTGAGCTTAATTTGATTTGAAAATGCAATCCAGCTTGGTTGGTTGCTTGCAGTGCATGCTGTTGTCACTTTGAAACTGTTTGACCAGTGTCGTTCCTTCACTTTTTTTGGGAGATGAGCACTAACATGTTGGCATGGTAACTTACATTGTTCTGCATACAGAGCCAATCTTAAAACTACTTCCCAAATCCAAATATTATCTTAAAAGAACCATGGTGAAAGCCACAACTGAATGGTGAAAGTAGGGTTTAAAATAAAGGGACTTAAAGTGACCATGTGGACCCTGTGTAAATCCTCTTTAGACCAGTTGTAAACATGTACCAAATCCTAGTAAATATCCGTGCTCAGTTATCAGTGCCATGGAAAATCACTTGCATGCACATTTCTACTGTCTGAGAATATATATCAAGTTTTTAGTAGACAGATATATTTATTTTAGTTAAATAGTTTGCATCTTACTCTGCTTCATTTTTGCCTGTTAAACATTGACTGCTACCTTCCCAATGCGATTGAATCTCTGTTTCTGTTTCTTTGCTAGATTCTGCGTGTACTTGGTGAAAATGCAATTGCTGTTCGAACAAAAGCCATGAAGTGTTTGTCTGAGGTCGTTGCTGTAGACCCCAGTATTCTAGCCAGGGTAAAAAAGGAAATACCCATCATGCACATAACATTCTTCTGCCATACTTGAAAGAAACCTTAATTTCTTACTCTGGATCTGTTTCATTTCTTCTTCGTAGCTGGATATGCAGCGAGGCGTTCATGGGCGGCTGATGGACAACTCCACCAGTGTACGAGAAGCAGCTGTGGAGCTGCTCGGCCGGTTTGTGCTCTGCCGTCCTCAGCTTGCTGAGCAGTATTATGACATGCTGATTGAAAGGATATTGGTACGGTGACTTCTCGTACTTGTGATAACACAAGTGGCACTGGGGAAAACAAAAAATAAGTAACTGAGTTTCTATGTTTGATAATATGGAATAGTGATCCCGAGAGTAAATTGTATCTTACTGTTTTGTCAGCATCATGCTTTTAAGACCAACCTTGTGAAGTGCATCACTTGTTTCCAGTGAGGCTTTGTTAGCATCAAAAAGTGAACATATATAGAAAATTGTACCTCGTAAGAACCAAGATTAAATTCCTTTTGATTCCTTTATTAAGGCATGAATTGGGTGAAATGAGGAGTTTTGACACATCTCTGAGGTCTGATACACAAGTCATAAGGGCAGTTCAGTAGTGTAGGTGATGAAGATAGATCTACAACACAGCAATCTTAAGATGCCATCTGTAATCCAAAAGAAAAAGATTAATCTACTTTGCTTTTCTATGCTGTTTTTAGTGTTTTAAAAGGCATCTTGTTAGAGTTTTTTAATGAAAAGTGTTGCTTGTCTGGACATTCAGATAAAATACAGTTTAATTTAACTGTAAAATAACCCTAGCACTTAGCATCCATGTCAGGTTTTTAGTGAAATACAACTAATTTTCTGTAGTTATATGATAAAACATGTTTGTGAAGGGTTTTAGAGGTACGTAGCCTCCTGTGCACATGAGTGCACATAAAGCAGTTCATCTTGACATGCAGGTTTAAGAGGTTTTGAATAAGGTTGTATGAAGTGAACCTCCTCATCTGTCTCCTTAGGTGAAGCCTAGGAAAATGGAAAAGGTTGCTGCCTGTTTCTTATTAATAAGATTTATCTGAAGGCTTGAAGTATTACAGTCCAGATCTACAAAGAATCTTTTGTGTTCCAACAAAGTAGCTAAAACATCATCAGATCTGGCTTGTAAGCTCTTGAATTAAGAAGTGAAATTATACATTTGCAAGATAATGAGCTCTTAGATGGGAGGGTGTAAATGGAGGAGGTGTTTCAACATTCGGGAGAATGAGGCAGAACCTTAGGAATTTTTGTAAATAAAGTGGTTCAAGTTATGCTGACCTTATGTATAAATGCACTCCAGAATATTTTTGTCACCTTTTCTAAATAAATTTTGCAAGTCAGATTGGGTTATCTTCAAATATTAATTCATGTAATACATAAATTAGTACTTATTTCTGATTCATTTTCAAGAGTGTAATGACTTTCTTTTCACAGGATACTGGTATCAGTGTCAGAAAAAGAGTCATAAAGATACTTAGGGATATCTGCATTGAACAACCAACATTTCCCAAAATCACAGAGATGTGTGTGAAAATGATTCGGAGAGTCAATGATGAAGAAGGCATTAAGGTAGAATGAAACCTATCCTGAAGGATCATCTTAATTACCATTATTTTACTGTTCTGTATTGTGACCAAAAAGAAAATCAAAAAAGTATTGCTTTGTTCCTTTGTAATATTTATGACTGTTACTCACTTCTGCTTTTTGAGAGCAAATATCTTAGCTTTCTAAAATGCTCTCTCTTGAAGACCTTGCTGATGAACAAAAGATGTTAAAAAGTTATTTTCTAGAGGATTTTTTTCTTCTGTGCTCATTTCACATTATTTCTGAATGTTTAGTGAGTCAGTTATTCACCTTAAAATGTTACTTTCGTGATCATACTCTACTCTTTGAGCAATATATACACAGAAGGGCACAAAAGTAAGATTATATGTTAAATCATAAACCTGACAAGGATGATTTTTTTTTTTTTAATTGGCAAAATATTTTTTAAGTTGCTTGGTAATAAAGAGCACACTTGTAATAATTTTGCATAAACTTTTGTAGGATTTGAAATCTGCAACTTTAAAGCTGCAGCATATATTTTTACCACTTGCATACATTAATCCCAAGTGGCTTTCTAAAAAGCCAGTTAATCAAGAAGTAGATAAGCAGCTGGATTCAAGGTGCTGCTGGGAAAGGAGGATTGCTTTGTTCTCTCTTCTCTTTCCCTTTGTCTTTCTAACAACATTAGAAAAAAAATTGGCATTATTTTCACTGTATTTATCTTTCCATGAATGAATGAGGAGAGCTTCCAACAACCATATGCCTAATGGGTAGTTTGGGAATAATTTTGTTTGCTGTCATTCTGTTCCATTTTTCCCTCCATCCAAAACATTGGAAGGCAATGTACTTCCTGAGTTTGACTAGAGAGACTTGTCTTCTCTCTCTTCCCCACCCTGTGACAGCTGTTTTGAAAACTAAAGTAATCTACCATTGCTTCTATTTCTGTGTAATAACTTACAATCTTGTGTTCAATTGTCAGCTTCTCAGGATACAGTGTCTTCCTGAGAAATCCAAACTAATTCAGGAAGGTGGTAACTCCATTTTCCGTAGCATCAGTTCCCAGTGATAATTTTGCTGAAGCTTGCCTAGAGGCCAGTGTAACTCCTGTAAGAGTAAATCTGGGTGTCTCACAGATAACATTTCTTACAACAGTGTCACTTAGGTTGGATAATTCCTTATGAAAAGTCATGCATCATCAACAATTCTATGGTATGGCTGTATTAGCAGCAATGCCTGTGTGCCAAGAT
The DNA here is from genome assembly GCF_020740795.1 of Apus apus. Taxonomy (NCBI): domain Eukaryota; kingdom Metazoa; phylum Chordata; class Aves; order Apodiformes; family Apodidae; genus Apus; species Apus apus. The sequence continues at coordinate 13,508,072 of NC_067312.1, forward strand.
ACACTTATTTATTTAAGCTAATTTTTGTTTTCCTTCAGAAATTAGTAAATGAGACATTCCAGAAGCTCTGGTTTACTCCAACTCCACACCATGACAAAGAAGCAATGACAAGGAAAATACTAAACATCACTGATGTGGTATGTTAAAGGAATTTGAGTTGTGTGCAAAATTTCCTATGTTTTTACTATGTTTGAAGTATTATCCATTGTTTTTTAGAATGTGGTAATTTAATTGTCTGGAGGATTTCTTTTTATATCTCTTGGCATTGAATCTGTGCCAAAATTATTCAACTGATGGAAAAGGCTGCAGGAAACTCTAAATGGTCACTAATCTGCTGGGAATGGTACCTCGGACCACACTATATTCTGGTTGTTTAAAATACTTGCTCAGTTAAAACACAATAAATTATTATTACTTTTAACATTTACCAGGAGTTTCCAGTAGCAGCATATAGCTAAGCCAAACTAAGAAATTGTCTCTTAGAAGAAAATTTTCCTCAAACAGTTGATAACATTTATTCTGAAAGCTTAGTCAGCAGCTTTAAGAAATACAGGGTCACATTCTCCCTCAGGATAAACTAGTATCTGCATAATTGTACCTACTTTTTAGGAGCAGCAAATAGCATGTTTCCATAATAACAAAATCTATATCGAGTAAAATGCTTTAATTGTTAGTGAAAACATGTGCATAGAATCCCTATGCTGAGATGTTTTAATACCAATTATACAAAGATGTAAATAGCAAATAAAAATACTGCTTCATTACTTAAAATTTTAGGTTTAAATTTCATTGTGCTTTTCACTGTTTTTACATAATAGTAGTCTAGTGTGTGTTTTTTTCAAACTTAGAAGTCAGTCACTTTGATTTCAACTTCAACTTTTAACTCTCAGTTCTCCTGCCAGTTTTACTTTAGAGCCCCTGTTAGCTGTTCCTGACATAAGATGCCAGTGAAGGCTTGGTGTGTATATATAAAAATGAGCATATTAATATATATACACGCATACTCATTTTCAGTATGTCAGAATTGGATTTCTGCTTTAGTCTGTGCAAAATGTTCTCCAAAAGCAAAATTTGGTTTACATTAGAGCTAGCAATATCCAGTAGAATGTGCAGGCTTTGTGTTGTATGGACACAAATTCTGGAGTCACTTAAAAGCTGAGAACTGGTTTTCAAATGCAGAAGACAGTATCTGATCTCCAGAGGTGTAAAACCATTATGCCAAATGCATATGAAAATACATCTATGCATGTTTACTGTTTTTTTAAAATGGCATCTGTATTGAATTAATTTTTCCTCAGATGTCTTCTTTATTAACCACTTCATTCTCAAAAATACTTCTAGGTTGCAGCTTGTAGAGATACTGGGTATGACTGGTTTGAACAGCTTCTTCAAAATGTAAGTAATTAATTTTGAATATATGATACCATCATTATTAGACCTTTATCATTTATTTTGGTAGTAAAACACATAGAACTGGGATTACGAGAGCAGTCCTTCAGTGAATGCCCTTTAAACATCTGACCTTTTATTTAATCTTCAAGAGGGCAGTTTTCTTTATATCTGACACTTAGTTTCTGTATTACCATACGATCTGTTTGAAGAATACATGTGGTATGGGGGAGCTTTTATTTATTTGGTTTTAATTTCATACACTCCCCAGTAATCAGTGACATAACCTGTACTCCACAGCTAAGGTACTTAATTCTGAAATAAGGCATCTAGTGTAAAGATTATTTTTTAAAATGGCAGATCAGTGTATTTTCACATCCAATATGTTTGTTACACTGTTTATAGCAGTGTGAATCTTCAGAGTATGGGTTACTTCTATATTATATTTTAGTCTGATTTTTCTAATAATTGATCTTGATTTATTTGTGTCTCTTTAAGCTGTGTTATTATTCTCTTATGTATCTTGTCTACACTGGTTAATTTTCAGGCAAAAAACCCTTTTGAGTTTGCTTTAGCCTGAAGTGCCATATAGTATGGTCTCAATCCTTCTTAGATATTGAAAGATCTTCATGGACACAGTTTCAGTACCTGAAGTCATACAGAAGAAGGCGAACTGATTAAAATGTTCATAAAACTATGTTTCATCTTTATTTCATATTTTTGCTTATGGTCATAAACAACATTCCTTTTGAATTTACTGATTTTTTTTCCTAAGTGTTTTAAAATCCTTCTAACTCCTGTTAGTTATTGCTGTCAAGCATGACTACATTATTTTTTTCAGCATTATTTCTTTAAGCACAAAGTTTGCTTTTATCCCAATGCAAAGATCAGTATTTATTATTATTTTTAATTGCAGTTAATTTTTCTTTATTTCTCACACATTTTGGTTTAATTTTTTACTTCTCTGAATTCTTTCTCCCAGCACTAACTTTTATGGAGAAGTGAAATAAATACTTTTGTAGTGTGATATCCATGTGTATGTGTAGTAATTGTTTTAAAATCAGTGTAAATGAATGCATCCTTAATACTGAATAATTTTCTGTTTCATCTGCTGCAGTTGTTGAAGTCAGAAGAGGATGCCTCGTATAAACCTGTGAAGAAAGCCTGTACTCAACTTGTTGACAATTTGGTTGAGCACATTCTCAAGTATGAGGAGTCTTTATCAGGTAATATTATTTACAACCCAGTAGATTAACTCTTTTTAATTTTTTATGATACTGTAAGAATGGTTCAAAACATTACTGTTACAGAATTTCTGTTTACAAAACTGATGGTAATAAATCATTGCTTTTAGGTTCATTAAGAACTTTTGAGCACGTTATAATAATGAAGTTTCCCTAATTTTCACTAGCTAATAACAATAACAGAACTACTTTAAAAAAAAATTGTTAAAACTTCTAGATCACTAAAACCAAAACATATGTAATTAAATGTAATTAAATTGAGCCACGCGCTTATAATTGCTCAAATATACTTGGATTTCATACCATTTTTGTATTCTCTAATCTTTTGCAGATTCCGACAACAAAGGTGTGAATTCTGGTCGCTTGGTTGCTTGCATAACCACTTTGTTCTTATTCAGCAAAATCAGGCCCCAGCTAATGGTCAAACATGCCATGACCATGCAACCATACCTGACCACTAAATGTAGTGTAAGTAGAGAAAAATCAGTCTTTATTTTTCCCCAGATAATTAAGCATGAAAATTAATGGCTGTCTTGTGTACTTGATGAAATTGTAGGTAGGAAAAGACAAATTAAAATAATGGGGTTTATTTCATGGGCATCATAAAATCATAGCCCTTAAGATAATCCAGTTCTAAACCCCCTCCACCATGGGCAGGGACACCTTCCACTAGACCAGGTTGCTCAGACCCCCATCCATCCTGGCCTTGAACACTTCCAGGGATGGGACAACTGCAGCCTCCCTGGGCAACTTGTGCCAGTGTCTCACCACCCTCACTTTAAAGAATTTCTTCTTAATATCTAATCCAAATCCACCCTCTTTCAGTTTAACATAATTCCCTCTCATCCTCTCACTAGATGCGCTTGTAAAAAGCCCCTCCCCAGCTTTTCTGTAGCCCCTTCAGATACTGGAAGGATGCTGTAAGGTCTCCCTGAAGTCTGTTCTTCTCCAAGCTGAACAGCCCCAACAGCCTTATCCTGTCTTCATAGGAGAGGTGCTGCATTTTAGTGGTCCTCCTATGGACCCACTTCATCAGGTCCACATCCTTATTCTACAGAAGGCTCCAGAACCAGACACAGTGCTATCAGTGGGGTCTCATGAGAGCAGAGGGAGAGAATCACCTCCCTTGTACTGCTGGCCACACTTCTTTTGATGCAGCCCAGAAAGCCAAACATGTCCTGGGCTGCAGGCACACATCGCCAGCTTATGTTGAGCTTCTCATCAACCAACACCTTCAAGTTCTCCTCAGAGCTGCTTTCAGTGCATTCTGCACCCAACCCGTATTTGTCCGTGAGATTGCCCTGACCCATGTGTAGAACCTTACAATTAAAATAGTTTTAGTTGTAATTTCTACATTCAGGCACACTTTGTTTAAGGTAAATGAAGTTATAGCACAACTTCATTTTGTTGATGACACATCTTTCCAGCATTGTGTGTGTTCTCTCATGTGCAGGTATCAAGAACTGATTTCTTAGATTTATTGTAGAATTCAAAAAAACTTACCAGGACTGAAGTTTTTCAGGTCTGTCACAGCCTTGATGAAAGGTGAAGTTCTGCTTGTACAGATTTTTTTTTTCTCCAGAACTTTTTTACAGAAAACAGACCTAGCTTTTATAATAATACGTAATTTAATAGCAGATATAAATTATATAAATATTATTTTAGGCCTTAACCAAATATCTTACATGAGCTGGGATTTTTACTGTCTGTGTATTAGTAATACTTAGCTTATAGAGAACATGCATGGAAGCATTGAACACTATAAACACTCTTGTTTCAGACGCAGAATGATTTCATGGTGATCTGCAATGTTGCAAAAATCTTAGAGCTTGTTGTGCCACTGATGGAGCACCCAAGTGAGACCTTTCTTGCCACTATTGAGGAAGACCTCATGAAACTCATCATCAAATATGGCATGACAGTAAGTTTAAATTGCTACTCTTCATTTGATTCCATTTCATCTTGTGAGATACATGGCTTTTTAAAGTCTGTCTTCATTGTGAAGGTAACTTTTGAGCCATGAAAAATCAGTGTACTTGGTTAACTGGAGTTTGTAGGTATGGCTGCTAGATTTTAAGAAGTTTGAGCAGATTTTCAGATCAGTCTGTGAAATGAATGTTACATCTGTTAGATCGTTAGTTTTAGTTCAGCATAGTTTTTCCTATGTAACTTCATAACAATCTTAATTTTAACTTTTAAATGTGTATGTCCTTTGTTCTTTCTTGCTCCCTAGGTTGTTCAGCATTGTGTAAGCTGTCTTGGAGCTGTTGTGAACAAGGTTACCCAGAACTATAAATTTGTGTGGGCCTGTTTTAATAGATACTATGGTAAGTAAAACCCCAACATGTAGCTATCACTTTTCAGTTTTGGCTACAGGTCTTATTTTAGGGGTACATCAAAATTAAACACTGTGATAAAAACTTTTATCTTACTGTAGGTGCACTTTCGAAATTAAAAAGTCAACACCAAGAAGACCCCAATAGTACAATACTAACTGCCAATAAACCAGCACTCCTTAGATCACTTTTCACTGTTGGAGCACTGTGTCGGCATTTTGATTTTGATCAGGAAGATTTTAAGGGCAACAGTAAGGTAAAATAACTTGTATTTACTCTCCATGTCTTAGATAGTTGATTGAGTAATGCACTTTATTTCAAAGGCATATTATTCCTAGTACCTCAAAGATATATATTATTTCATAATGCATGTAATATATAGGCTGTGTTTCTCCTTTTATTTTTTATATGTATGCTTTTTATAACAGACTAAAAACATCAGTTGCAGCTTCAAATACCTATGTTTTGTTTTAATTTGTTCAGGTTAACATAAAGGATAAAGTACTTGAACTGCTGATGTATTTTACAAAGCATTCAGATGAAGAAGTACAGACAAAAGCAATTATTGGCCTTGGTAAGAAATTTTAATAGTTTTTTTTTTGTTCTGCCATAATAAAAATCCATGTGTATCATCAGGAATTCATGTATTTGTGTAGTGGCAGGGGAGCTTGCTTAAAATCAAAATTTACTGCGTGTTTTCTTTGAGAACTGGCTGTAGAAGAGCTGTCAGAGGTTTGCTAGTTGCATACTTCTGCAGCAGAATGGATGATTTTGACAGAGAATGCCTTTTTTAATGCATGAAGAAGTTTAGAAGTGCGGTAATTTCCAAAGTAACTAATATATGGGATTTTTTCTCCTTAGGCAAGTTTGTTTTAACACCAAATATTGCTTTTCATAGAATCACAGAATTTTTTGGGCTGGAAGCGACCTTTAAAGGTCATCTAGTTGAACCTCCCCTGCAGTGAGCAGGGACATCTTCAGGTAGATTTGGTAGCTCAGGGCCCTGCCCAACCTGACTCTCAGTGTTCCAGAGATGGAGCTTCTACCACCTCTCTGGGCAACCAGTTACAGTGTTTCACTGCCCTTGTAAAGATTGTCTCCCTTACATCTAGTCTGAATCCGTCCTCTTTTAGTTTCAAGGCATTAACCCTTGTCCTGTCACAAAAGGCATTACTAAAACATCTGTCCCCCTCTTTCTTAAAAGCCATCTTTAAGTATTGAAAGGCCACACTAAGTTCTCCCCTGAGCCTTTTCTTCTCCAGGCTGAACAACCCCAACTCTCTCAGCCTGTCTTTATAGGAGAGGTGCTCCAGCCCTCTCATCATCTTTCTGGCTCTCTCTGGACTTGCTTGAACGGGTCTTTGTCCTTTCCTGTGCTGAGAACTACAGAGCTGTACACAGTACTCCAGGTGGGGTCTCACCAGAACAGAGTTGCAGGGGAGAATCACCCCCCTCAACCTGCTGGTCACGCTGCTTTTGATGCAGCCCAAGACACAGTTGGCTTTCTGGGCTGTGAACACACATTGCTGCCTGATGTCCAGCTTTTCTTCCACCTCTACCCCGAAGGTCTCAATAGGGTTGCTCTTAATCCCTTCATCCCCCAGCCTGTATTGATACTGGTGGTTACAACACCACTTGTCCAAGATTAACCTCATGAAGTTCACATGGGCCCACTTCTTGAGCTTGTCCAGGTCCCTCTGAATGCCTTCCCATCCCTCAGGTGTGTCAACTGCACCACTGAGCTTGGCGTCATCTACAAATTTGCAGAGGGTGCACTCAATCCCGCTGTCCATGTCACTGATGAAGATATTAAACAGTGCTGGTCCTAATACGGAAAACTGAGTGACGCCTCTTGTCACTGATCTCCATCTAGACCATCTCCATCAGTTCGTGACAGTCACTCCATCGTAGGAGGCCAGTAGGTTGGTCAGGCAGAACTTGCCCTTGGTCAAGCTATGCTGGTGATCTCAAACCACCTCTCTGTCCTCTGTGTGCTTTAGCATAGCTTCTTGGAAGATCTGTTCTGTGATCTTCCCAGGCACAGAGGTATGGGGTGACAGGTCAGTAGTTCCCAGAGTCCTTTTTTCTACCCTTTGTGAAACTGGGTGCAATGTTTCCCTTATTCCAGTCTCCAGGGACTTCACCTGACTGCCAGGACTTTTCAGTCCACAAGAGATTGCTAAAGCATAACTAGAAAAAGTGCTGGAAAAGCTTTGATTGTTTTAAGTGTAGGAGCAGATGCAGGAGTTAAGTGAACTCTGGCAGTTTATTCCAGCTGAGGGGTGCTCTGTGAGATTTTGCAAGACATTAAGATAATGTTGCAGTCTAAGCTGTATTTCACTTGTAAGTAGATTCTTTACCTGAAGGCAGCAGTATGGTATTTCAGTGACTTGCAGTAGTACATGAACTGCTGTTGAGTGGTTTGTATCATGTTCAACCTCTGCTTAAGGACAAAATCTGTACACGTGATATAGTCCTTTTGGCAAATAGGTCTTAATTTCTGGAAGAGTTAGTTCATGGTTATGGCAGAGCCTAAAGAGAGTTGTCTCTGAGGCACATGAGCTTGCATCGAATTGTTTAAATGTGGACAAGAATTTTCCTCTCTATATTGCCGTTTAGGTCACTTTCTAGATATCCCACTGCAGTTGAGCCTAGTGAGGGCTCTGAGGATAAGGACCAGGACTGACCATTTTTTTACGTTCTATGAGAAATTACATTTCAAACAGCTGAGCAGGATTACTGGCTTTAGAGTTGCCTCTGTTGCAGGAGCAATAATACGGTTTTCTGGACTAGTTGGAGTTTTTCTAGACATTGCATCAAGGTGCACAATACTTACTGTAATCCAGTCCGATTTAATTATCCTCTGCAGAATATCACACATGGGACAGGGACTCTCTTCCTAACCATTGACATGATTGTTTTGCTCATTGATGTGGAAATGGTAAAAGTCACCAAAAATGTTCTTAATTATAGACTGAACTGTGATCACCTTGAGGGAAGGGGGGAAAAATGGGGGTGGCTGCCAGTAGACATTCTTCAGAATTTCTTTTTCTCTGCCTGTGAGCATGTCAGACTTCATTTTAATTAAACCTCAGACAGCTGTTTTCAGTGATATATTGATCACATCTAAGTACTGGTTCCTTTATTAGAGTAGCTATTGGATATAAGGAGATGTGGTAGGCGGTCCAAAGTTCCACCATACATGCAGGTAATAAAGTTGTCAAAGCCATTCAACATTTGTGTGCAGCAATAAGATGAAAAGGACCAGCAAGCTACTACAGATAATTAAGGCATCACATGAAGAGTGTGCCATTCCTGTCAGTATTATTAATCTTGTTTCAGTAGGGACACCCAGTGATCTTGGGATGTGTCACTGCTGTTGAGAGATTAAGCTTAACCATAAGCTTCATGGTTATGACTGTGCTTGTCTTTCAGATGTGTACTTGCAAGGCAGGTTTAAGATGCAAAATTTTGTTAGCAAATTTAGCTAAACCTTAAGTAATGTGCTCAGCAAAGTTCAGTGCTTAAGACTCTTAGCAGAGTGAAAACAAAGGTACGAAGGTAAATGGTGGGGAATCAGTCCTGAGGTGTGAAGTCAGTCCTTAAAAGAATACAGCAGGTGCCTTTTTTCATTTCCTACGACAAGTTCTTACACCACGTAAGATTTCTTCCCCACTTAAAGAGGAGGGAAGAACAGGAGTTTCCCCAAGAATGCAGTTGTTTTAGACTTGTTTAAATGGGTGAAGGAAAAAAAGTGTTCTGGGCTGTTACACACATGACTTTCATTTTTTAAATGAACCTTAAGAAATGGGTTGGACTTGCTTAGAGGTGATCAAGTTGAAAATATCAATATATGCCTATATAGCGTGCACAATTACACCAGATACTCCAAAGACCACCACCATTCCTTTATCTCCTCTTTCCCCTCCACCTCATCTGCTTTTTTCTGCTTCTTGTTTTGAAATTGGAAAGAGATCTTAAACACACTGAGGTCTGGCCCTGGAGTAAGTCTTTATCTACATTGTCTTTTCTCTGTGAGTATTTTAAAAACTAGATTCAGTCTTCCCTTTGTTACATCTATTTTTGTAGATTATTTTTGTATAACTTTATTTCCTTTCATTTTTCCCCCCCAATTTTTCTTTTATGGCTCATGCTTTTTCTTCATCCAGAATCTTAGTTTCCTTGGTCATAAAAAATACATTTAATGTTTGTTTTTCTTGAACAGTCTTTAAAAAACTAAATAGTTAAATGCAATTTAACCTATTACTGGTTTTTATGATACTTTACAAGAGTTTGCCAACAGCACTTCTAAATCTGCATATGTGATCTAAAATGGTATATACTGCCACTAACAAAGAAAAGTTTTTATGAAATATAGACTAAAGGACAACCAGTTCCTTGACAAGGGTAAGGCTGCAGCTTAAAAACAGTTCTGTAGTGTCTGTCATCTGACAGATGTAGACTTGGGAATGCTTCAGATACTTTTCAAGAAAAGTCCTTAATAGGTATATGAATAATGACAGAAAGAGGTATAAATTCTTCTGTGTTTAGTTTGTTGGCTTTTTTTCTTCTAAGTTTTTAAATGCTTTTTATATTAATCAGTTTCTACATTTCTGCTCTGCCTCCATATGAGCAACTTTTCAGTTTCAGCAGAATGTTTTCTCCTGATGTATTAGAAAAACAATGTGTGATTTTCAGTAATGTTCCTCCCTTGTTCTTGTGAGAGCTCCTAGTCAGTCAGATGCAGGCCACTTCGCTCGACATGCTTCCAGACCTGTATCCATTCCTAGTGCAGCTGCCCTGGGTCAACCACCCATCTTTATCTGTCAAACAGAGTCGTAGTTAATAGAACTGTCATGGCTAACAGAATTCCCTGTAAGCTCTGGGTGGTGTCCATATAGAAGAGAAATACTATTTAGACTAGAAAAAAAAAAAAATCTAGATTGCAATAATGTTAAATATGTCCTTTTTTTCCCCCACCGTTAGGATTTGCATTCATACAACACCCAAGTTTAATGTTTGAGCAGGAAGTGAAGACTCTGTACAACAGCATTCTTTCAGATAAGAACTGTTCAGTAAACCTAAAAATCCAGGTGTTAAAAAACCTCCAGACCTACTTGCAAGAGGAGGATACACGTATGCAGCAAGCAGACAGAGACTGTAAGTGTGGAGTTCTGTGCACGCAAAACCTGGCTTTTTTGCATACAGTTACCCTATGGGTGAACTGTGTCACTTATGATTGTTATCAGATCAGTAATGCTGTACTCAAAGTATTTAAAAATAATTTTCAGAAGTTCATAATGTGTGTAGGGATATACATGTGATAGGTGTATTATTTCATTTCACCATGTATAAATCCTGGAAGCAATCCAGAATGCATAGTCACTGTAATGAGGGTAGTAATACTTTTTGTCAAAATCTCCACTAATGTTAATTTGCAGACAGAAAATAATAAAACATAATTATTTTTTTTATTTAAAAAAAAAAAAACTTTAATTAAATTCAACTTGTAATTTCAGTCATAGCCTTAGTTTTTTTATGTACATGTACCATGAAACTGCTGTATGTTTCATGAGATCATAAACACATTTGAAGACAGCTGGAATGTATCTGTGTTGTAAAGCTTGAAAATGAGTATGCATGAAGTAATGGCAAAGCAAATGGTTATACTGTGCTGAGTGAGCTATTGGTTTTGTCCTTTTTGCAGGGAAAAAAGTAGCAAAACAGGAAGACCTGAAAGAAATGGGTGATATTTCCTCAGGGATGAGTAGTTCCATCATGCAGCTGTATCTCAAACAGGTCCTTGAGGCTTTCTTTCATACCCAGTCCAGTGTGCGCCACTTTGCTCTAAATGTCATCGCACTGACGTTAAACCAGGGTCTCATCCATCCTGTTCAGGTAGGTAGGCTTTTATGATGGGTGTTTTTCTCATTTAGGTTTTCAGATGTTTTATCACGTGCTACATAAATTTCCAGTTTTTGTCTTCCAGCAATACTACAGTAATTTCTCACTGTAGCGAAGGGCCGTTAATAGAAAGGTTATTTTGAAATCTGTTCTGTGTTCTTTAGCCAGTGAGATTCCAAATGCTGTATTTTCTGGCTGTGGATCAAGATGTAAAAGCTCAGCCAGTGCCTATAAAGCATGTACAAATGTGCATTACTTCATTTACAAATTTCAGGTTTATGCCAAGTTATTGTCTTCATTTGATTTTTTTATCCTGGAAAAAGTGTCAGCTTGCCTCTACCTCAATCCCCATGTCCTCCAAACTCCATGGAATGTCACAGTTACTGTTAGAATTTCTGTCATAATTGCCATTATTCTTTGCTTACATAATATTTTTGTAATTATTTTTCATACTGCAAACATTGTGCTTTTTCATTCCGAAGTCATGGGTTCTGGGTTTCTTTAAATGATGTTCTTTGTAGTGTAAATTGACTTCAGAGTTTGAGAGAAAGGGAAATACTACTTGAAACTTCACATGACTATCATTTATAACGCTGGTGTCTCATGAATTTTGAACTATTTGCTTGCAAAGAGTAGTCAGGTAGTAAGCTGTGTAGTAGAAGAACAAAGACTGAGAAAGAGGAGGTGCAATGACTCTGAATAATCATTTCATTTGTTTTTCAAGTGTGTGCCATACTTAATTGCTATGGGCACAGATCCAGAGCCTTCTATGCGAAATAAAGCTGACCAACAGCTGGTGGAAATAGACAAAAAATATGCTGGGTTCATTCACGTAAGTAATTCTAATTTAACATTTTACAAAATACTGTTGTTCTTTAGCGGCTTAACACCTGAGTATGCATGAGCTGCAGAAAAAGAATAGAAAGTAACAAAGAACTACTGTAAGCAGCTGTAAGATTATCTCAACTCTTTCCCCTGTTTGGAGATTGTCTTAGAAAGGATGTAATAATTTGAAGCATCTCTTCGAGTATCAAATTTCCTTTAATTTATAATTCAAAGTAGTATATTCCTCACTGAATAGTTCTTGAGAGCATTTATTTGGTAAGAGGTAAGGACAGGTAGGTGTCATCATGTTTGGCAATTATTTTCCTGTATCAGTGCATTAGGGATGAGAACACCCTGTAAAAAGCTCTAACAGTTCTTAATTTATATGTATTATAACATTAAGGCATCAAGGGCTAAGTGAGAACTTGTGGAGTTGTGGCTCAGTGCAAATAATTCTGCTTGAGATCTGTAATTGAGCTGAAGCATCACCTCCTTGTTTCAGAGAGCCCAGGTCAAGGCTCAGTTTGTGTGTTGGGTTGTGGGACTCCTGTATCTGCTTGTATTCCCCTGGGATTGCAGCCCAGCAGTATTGCTGGCACCTAAGCAGATACCTGATCCAATACGTGAAGTCTAGTAGCTCCTACATAGCAAATTTTTTCTGCTGTTTGAGACAATATATGGATGCAGAGACAGCTTTGCTGAACAGCAGCAGAGGTGGCATGAGGACAGTTAGATATAGAGCCTAAATAAAGATTCATTTTGTTCTGAAACTAGAGCAGGAGCCTTAAAGTAAGTAAAATCAGCTGAAAATTACAGGCACCCCCCATTTTGTTTTTATTAGTCTTGTTGTGCTAATATGGACTCAGTTGTTGGTTTTGCTACGAGTGACATTGAGCATACACATTTGGTAAAGTATTCTATTGTTGTATGAAAACTCTGCAGTATTCTTGAAAATTGTTTAAATGGGAATACCTGGCTGTAGTAGGCAAAAGGATGAGCTGCATGTTTCTAACAGAATTTACAGTGAATGCAGTTCACTAGACACTTTGATCTCTGCTACAAGTTCTGTTGAAATCTACTTGCCAACTCAGAAAGTAGCCTCAGTGCGTGTTTTAAAGTTAAACTTCAGATGAGCATCACTTAAAAGGAGCAGGCTCTGCTGCTTTGAAAGCAGAGGCTTAAATAAAAACAAGTACATTTCCATTTCAGATGAAAGCAGTAGCTGGTATGAAGATGTCGTACCAGGTACAACAAGCGATTAATACCTGCCCAAAAGATCCTGTAAGAGGCTTTAGACACGATGAATCATCCAGTGCGTTGTGTTCACACCTCTACTCTATGATCCGAGGGAACCGTCAGCACCGACGAGCGTTTCTAATTTCTTTACTCAACCTCTTTGATGATACTGCAGTAAGCATCACATTTCCTTCACTTGAAGAGAAATCAAATTATGTTGCCAGCTTGAATTTTCATTTTACCATGTATCTGTATGACATAATTATTGAAAGCTTGATTTCCCTAATGTACTTTGTTTTGCTTAGTAATATTAAGATATTTACCAGTATAATAGAACGCATTTGTTACTTTTCCATCATTCTGTACCTTTCTATAGCCAGTTTGGACTGATCAGAAATAATGTATATTCAGGTATGACTAAATTTTCCATATATACATGTGGGGGGAGATACATAGAATAAAATTTGTAATTATATTTTTGCTCTAGACTGTTAGGAACACAGGGTGATTGTCTAAATCTAAGATATTTTATGTGTATTCATGTGTTACTTTTTTTTTTTTTTTTTTTTTTACAATTCCAGAAGACGGAGGTGAATATGCTCTTGTACATAGCAGACAATCTAGCCTGTTTTCCTTATCAAACGCAGGAAGAGCCACTGTTCATAATGCATCATATAGACATTACACTATCAGTTTCTGGTAGCAACCTACTGCAGTCATTTAAAGAGGTATGTCCATTTATGTTTTAGTGTATTTGTTATGGTGGCGACATCAGATTCTGTGTAATTTGGTTGATTTCTCAGTGAATATAGCACCATTATTATGATAGGGACCAGCAGCATTACTTCGTAATCAGTAGTTAAAAACAAGCAATCCTCTCTGTTCTGGTCTGCATATTTTTTTAGAAACTTGCATTATGTTACTTATTCTAATTTTGGAATTTACGTTAAATTCTCTGTCTTGCAGTCAATGGTGAAAGACAAAAAAAAGGAAAGAAAACCTTCATCAGATGAGGAGACTGAGAGTGACAGTAACACTGGTAGTGAGAGTGAAAGTGAGGAGGAAGCTTCTAAGCCTCGGAGGCTACGGAAAAGAGCAGACTCTGATTCAGATTCTGATGAAGAAAATGATATAAATGCTGTAATGAAATGTTTACCAGAAAATTCAGCTCCTTTAATTGAATTTGCAAATGTCTCCCAAGGCATACTATTACTTCTGATGCTGAAACAGCATTTAAAGAACCTCTGTGGATTCTCTGATAGGTAAGGATGCTTAGATAATAGGCCATCTTGTTTCCTAATGAGTTCCTTGTAAGGATTAAGTTTGCAACTTTTTTTTTTTTTAAGTTGATTGTAACTAATTGTTTTAGCAATAGATTTGTGTAAGAGAAAAAACAGAACCTTTGGCTTAGAAACAGCAATCATTCAGTTTCTTACCAGAATGTTTATTGTATGTGGAATTATTAAAATATATCTACTTACAAAGAAGATTTTAAAAGCTTTTCCTTGGCATTACTTAGGACTTCACTTAAAAGATCTTCCCTTTTTTTATTCTTTAAACAGTAAAATTCAGAAATACTCTCCATCTGAGTCTGCAAAAGTTTATGATAAAGCGATAAACAGGAAGACAGGAGTGCACTTCCATCCAAAGCAAACTCTGGATTTTCTGCGGAGTGATATGGCTAATTCCAAGATGACTGAAGAAGTAAAGAGGAGTATAGTAAAACAGTACTTAGATGTAAGTAAAGTTGCTTTGCAAAAAAACTGAAATCCTTTCAAACGAGGTAACAGAGCATAAATTTCAAAGTAGATGCAGATGTATTGGGTGAACATGCCCCATGTTAAGTTCCTGGTAATCTTATGTGGTCTGTGGGTAACTCACTGCTTCCTTTCAGGATGCTGCACAGGACTGACTACCCTTCAAAGACTTGTAGTATGTTTAAGCTCAAGGAAAGTTAATTTCAGCTAAAGAATATTGATCTTTATGGAGTATTTTTAATTTCTGGGATGCATCTTGTATACCTCTCCCATATGACTTGTTTGCTTTGTCCCTGACTGTTTCCATCATAGGAACAGAGACTAGATCTAGCGTGTTCACCCTCAGCCCCGCTCCTCAAACACCAGTTAGAGAGAACTCGAGATGTTGTAAGCACAGAATGAAAGCTTTTACGTACCTACTAAAAGAAGAGAGGAAAGCAAAACAGCATAAGCTGTTCAAGTTCAGAGTTGTCTGCCATTTGTTTTACCCCGTTTCTTTACCTTACCATTTGTTTTTTGTCTAATGCAGTCTGAAATAATTGTCTTACTTCAAAAGTTTCAGTGTGGACTAACCTGTCTTTTTTAATAGTTCAAGCTCCTTATGGAACACTTGGATCCTGATGAAGAGGAAGAAGATGGAGAGGTGTCAGCTAGCACAAATGCTCGGAACAAAGCAATTACCTCGCTGCTGGGAGGAGGCAGCCCTAAAAACAATGCAGCTGAGACAGAGGACGATGAAAGTGATGGGGAGGATAGAGGAGGAGGCACTTCAGGGGTGAGGCGGAGGAGGAGTCAACGTATTTCGCAGCGTATTACGTAAAATGATTTTTATGTGCTTATAAATGTCAGTCTATTATATTAAATGTACACCAAGTAATGTAATCCACATGAAAAGAAAGCATTTTGTAGATAGAGATTCTCTACTTAACCGTTTATACAACTTTTGTAGAAAGTTTAACAAAAAAGACAATAAAAAAAAAACCAAACTAGAAAATGAGATTTATCCCGTATAAAAAGTTATTAATTTTCCTTTGGAATGTACTGTGTGTTATCCTTTTTATTGTTGCCAAGTTTTTATGTAGCTTTATGATTCATGTGTATATATAATTTTATATATCAATAAGAGATAAAGACACGGGTACAAATTAAGAGTATGTGGTTTTACAAGGATATGTTAACCCCTTGGCGCTGGCGGTCGCGGTGCGTCTCATTGCCGGCAATGGAATGTGTGCCGGGAAATCCCAACTCCCGGCGTCAAGGGATTAAAAGCAATAAAAGCAATAATTTCACTAAAGTTCTTTTGTGTAACACTTGGTCTTTTTTCCCCCCAATGTTTTAGTCATTGAGAAGGTCAAAACGAAATTCAGACTCTACGGAGTTGGCAGCACAGATGAATGAAAGTGTTGATGTCATGGATGTCATCGCTATTTGCTGTCCAAAGTACAAAGACCGACCACAAATTGCAAGAGTAGTACAGAAAACCAGCAATGGCTTCAGTGTTCAGTGGATGGCAGGCTCCTACAGTGGCTCCTGGACTGAGGCTAAGCGCCGTGATGGCCGCAAACTGGTGCCTTGGGTAGACACTATTAAAGAGTCAGACATTATTTACAAAAAAATTGCTCTAACGAGTGCTAATAAGCTGACTAATAAAGTTGTGCAGACTTTACGATCGCTGTATGCCGCCAAGGATGGAACTTCCAGCTAATGAATTTGTACATGCAGCCAAATTTACAGGAATTGAAATAACAGAAAAACTTGAAATATCAACTTTCTGGCAAAAAAAAAAAAAACCAAACAAACAAAAAAACAAACAAACAAAAAAAATCAGTTAAATGAAGAGTAAGAATGGAACCTGGGACGCGGGAAAAAAGGAGGAAATGTTTGGTAAACATTTTTGTGGGAGCTTCCTTCGCTGTTGTGCAGCAGAAACTTCTCAGTTCGTTTTTACTCCCACTGTATTATAGTTTAACAAAAAATTGTTTATATCTTGAAAAAAAACTTTCTGTTTAAAAAAAAATAAACAAGTGAATGTTGGAAATTAGTCTGTTAATGTTCTTAATAAAGTGTTCTTGGAGTTTAACCTAGCAGCGGATGGCTTTCTTTAGCTTAGCCCAGTTTCCAGGGAAGCGTTGTTTTTTCCAGGCTGTAAAGTGGCAGAATGTCCTGGATATATAATTTATTCTGTTGAAGAAAAAAAAAAAAAAAAAAAGAGAAAGAAAAAAAAAAAGCAAAAAAAAAAGCATGCAGTATCTATGACCTATCTGCAGGAGGAGTTTTTGTAAATGTAGATTTTGATGTATTAGGTCACCCTGAAATAATACAAGAAAAGGGATCCCCAGCAAATCTGGTGGAACAAATACTGCAATAAATTTTTTTACTTCTCTTTGTTACTTGTCTGTTTCCATTTGAATTTCTTATTGTAAAGATTTGTTTAAATCCATTTATATTATTTTGCAGTCTTTTATGTAAAATTTACTATAACAGTGGTTTTCAAAACAAGACATAAAATATTGTTTATACAGTTTGTATAGGCTGACTTCTGAATAATTGGTATCTTTTTATTTTTATCCCTTAAAGGGTGTAAACACAAGTTAACTCCAGGGTTTTATTGTATCCTGCAATATTTAGTATTAACTATATGATTTAGCACTGTGCCAAACACATTTTCAAGAGTACATTTTGATATAAAAAGAAACTATAGTTTATTCCTTGTATGCTTCAATTTCTTTCTCATGCTGTCCAAGTGTTACCTTACGGTAGTTTAAATCTGGGGAGAGCTGAATGGCTATTCTGCTTGGGCCAGCTGGCCATGTGTGCATCTCTCTGGGTTAGAACAGAGAGGTTTGTGTCAAGAGGAGGTAGTTGTCAGTATCTGAGGAGTGAGTGCGTATGAGTCTGGGTAATTACACTACATTCCTTCACTAAAGAATTTTTAAAACAAATGTTTGTATATTAGCCTATTTTTTTTACTAATTGAAGGTGTTTCCACATTTTGTAAATTGAAGAAAGATGCTGTTGAAAGCTTCTGGAAGCATTTTCTTCAGCTGCGTTGACACAGCCTGGCACGAGCAGTTCATCTTCCCAGAGAGTGAGAATGGATGTTTGCAAGCAGGGGGAAAAAAAAAAAAAAAAAATCCACCAAAAACTAAAAACAACTAAACTTTTTAGGGGATTATTAAACCCTGCTGTGTTTTCAAATGTATTTATCTAAAACTAGTGTTCTTCAATCAGTAAATCTTTGTTTCTTTTCTTTTAAAAATTTAATTTGTTAGGAGGCTGCTTTTATTAAAATAGCTTGCAGAATTCTGAAATGTTACTTGGTTTGTGAGGAATAGTAACAGCATTCCAAACTATTCTCCTGTACTACTAAAACATGAAACACATGATTGTTAACTCCTCAGAATGTAGTTAGTAATTGTTCATATGGGAAATGCCTTTTTGTTGTTTCATCACTGGAATTTTTCTGAGCAGAAATATTTTAGCACCTGTTTTGTTGTCACTGTTAATGGTGTTTTCTTTGCTGCACAGAGGGCCACCTCTTGGGCTAAGACAGATGTTGTGACAGTAGGGAGGGGCAGAAAAAGCAGAAGTCATTCCTCTGCTGCTCTGGAAGCACGACATTTCTGTGGCAAGCAACAAAATAATACATTTCTCAGGGCCAGGAGCAGCTTTTGTAGTGGCAAATTCATGCTTTGAGAATAGAGGGGTTGTTTGACATGTCACATGTTGCTAGGAAACTCCCAAATGATAAAATTGAAGAATTTCATACAGATGCTGTTGAAAATGAAGTTGTCTGTTAGCTGTTTCTCATGCTATTTATATTAAAGCATCCTATTTTTAGTAAGTAATACAAATATTTCCTTGTTGATAAAAGTTGTGTCCTGGTCATGTGGCTTTCCCAAAAGCAAATAAGGTTTTTTATTTTTATTTGTTTGGTATTTATTAAATAATCAGAAAAAATATATAATTAAACAATAGAAACATTAAGTCTGCAGTTGTCTTAGTTGAGAGGACGTGGACCATCACTATGTTGTGCAAGATGCCACAGGGCACACACCCTGGCGAGAACCTGTTGGCTATAATATACACTTACTAAGTTAATTATTGAATGAATTGAATAAGGTTCTCACTAGTTAAGAGCTGAATTTTCCCCTTCTGTGCCACCCAGAGTAATACCCGGGTGAGAGAGGTGGTAGTGTTAATTTTTGGGAGAGGAATTCCCCTCGGGTGTGTGTAGGACTGATGGTTTGCAGGGGTCAGAAGCAGGAAGCCCGAGGCTGCAGCTGCAGAAGGCACAGTGCTCAGCCACCGAGCAGCTGTCACAGTGTCACCAGCATGAACCACATCACTGGCAGCAGCACATACCCAGATGAAACTTTTTCTACTCTATTTTTTTTTTTAAAGGTGTTTTCATTGTTTCCTTGTTTTTTTTTAAAGTGCTGCCCTGCAGTCATTGATACAGTGACAGAATTTTACTCCTCTGTGTTGACATAGCTCTGTAGTATTTTTTCACTGCATGTGTAGATTTTTACATACATAACTGTAACAATCACAGATATTTTTTTTTGTTATTCTTACTGGTTTTTCCTTCTGAGTACAGGTTCTGTACATTAAAGCTTGTTGCAGCAGCTTATGTAACAAAGGGGTATTGACAAGCTTTTTAGAATTAACACTAGCCATATTGTACTTTAAGAAAACACAGACGCTTCCACAATCTAAATAAGAATGAAATTATTATTTTTAATCTTCCACTTCAGTACTGTAAATTTGCAGAGTAATTATTATTTTCAATATCTGCAGCTTTAAAGATCACACTAGTTTTTGACAAATCTTTAACTATAAAAAATTATTTTTTTAAATTATTCAGTAATTCCCTTTTGTATTTGTTTGAGGTTCTTTATTGCTTATATTAACAACTCTAAAGTAGGCATGGGCAATATGCAGTGTAAGTATTTTAGTGAGGTGTGACTGTTAAAAAAGCAATTTAAAATGTTAAAATTTGAGTCAAACTTCAGCCTTTGTTTGGCTACTTTGCTGTCATTAGTGAGCATATTGTCACTGTGGAATATTTAGGTTGTGCTGATCATAAGCTCTAACATGAAATACCTTGTAGCACTGAAATAGTTCTTAAAATGTGTTTGTGGCTCATGACAAAAAGTTTTAATGGAGTCTGACTCACCTAGTGCTAATTACACAGCAGCACCTTCTGCCTTGGTGCAGGAGCTCGTCATTGTTCCGGGGTGATGGATCAAGTTCAGCCCATCCTTACTGTGAATTGACACGTTTCAGCACCGGTCCCCCGGCTGAAACCAGTGGAGCTGAACTCAAACACCTGAGGCTTTAGTTGTGTGCCTGACACCCCAGAAGCCTCAGCCCCTAGAAACAGTGAGATCCCCTGGCACAGGTCCTGCAGATCCTCGTGTGCTGCCGCTTGCCCACGAGC
Organism: Apus apus; assembly: GCF_020740795.1. Classification (NCBI taxonomy): domain Eukaryota; kingdom Metazoa; phylum Chordata; class Aves; order Apodiformes; family Apodidae; genus Apus; species Apus apus. The sequence goes on from NC_067312.1 coordinate 13,528,206, forward strand.
CACGCCGCACTCCTACGTTCCTGTATCCCTCAGAGAATCTGTCCTCTTGACGTGCTGAGTTGTAATGGGCAAGTTCTTGCTGTAAGTGATGAGGTTTTAGATCTCATGGTTCCTTGACTAAATATTAAAGTGATTGTTATATACAAATGAATTCATCGTATTTTCATATTTCATTTATTTAAAATAAATGTTTCAAGAGTTCAGTTTGGGCCCTTCCAAAAGGAAACTTGCAAGTTGTTATCTTAGAATACTATCCTAGAATACACATAGACTTCACTTTCTCACGATGCTCACAATGCTCAAATTATGCCTAGGACACCTGTTGAGGTATCCAGGGAATCAAATTTTGGATTATTCTGAGAGAATTCCAACCAGTCTGTGTTCAAGCCATCGGCCGTAACTCATTTCTAACTGATTCCAATGCTGTTTCCCAGCTGGTTTTGGATTTCCCTGTATTAGGAAGGGATAGTTCCCATTGGCATGCATGCATACACTGCTGGCAGCTACCCAAGTCAGCAAGTGTTCCCTCCAAACATCCTCCTGAAATCAAAAACCCTCCTGAGGGTTGGTTGGTCTAGGAGACATGGAGGGTGTGGGAGGGCAGAGCTGTGCTGGCTCCAGCGGGTGGTTTTGCAGGTGTGTGTGTCACAACCCTCTGTCAAGGGGTGTCAAAACGACATTAACTGCCCCAGTCACAGGTGGTGACAGCGTGGCAAGGATTTCTCCTTGTGTCAGTGTCTATGGAATTTTGGTTTGGCTTCAAAAGAACTTTTCTCCATTGCTGTACTTAGTGCAGCTCTGTTGAAAGGCTCATGATTCTGTTTGGTAAACAAGAATTCTGCATCCCAAACGCTAGAAGAGTGATTCAGCTGACTTCCACATCCTCAGGGGATTGATTATTAAGCAGGTCACTAACTCTGCGTTCTTCCCCACTGTCCTTGGGAAGCTGTAGTTACAAGAACTTAACATCGTTGCACGGGGCATCTCAGCTGCGAGCTCTGGCTGTAAACCTCACTCCCACATCACCATTTCTGTTCAATCAGCTCATTTTCAATGCACTTACCCCTTCGCCTTCTCCCACAGTAGCTTCTGGCTTTGTTTTACCTGTCTCTTACTTGCTTTTCTCCTTCCACCCATAGAGGGCTACAGAAGTTTGTTGGAAACAGCTCAAGTCTTGTCTGTACGTTCATTTATTTTTGAGAGACAAGAGATTTGTCTGCTTCTCATTTTGATTTGACAAGCACAGACCGAAGACTTGCAGTTCCTTTGGGCAACAGCCTTCTTTGTCTTTAAATTCACGTTTAGTTCTCCTCTTAAGGTTTATGCTTGTACAGAAATTACACAGAACCTGACCTGCACTTCAATCCCTGTAAGAAATACAGGAGGAGAAATGCAATGGGTCTGTGCTTCCTGCTTAGACTGAATGTGCTTTGTGAGCACAGGCAAGTGAAGTGTAATGATTCCTTGAGAAAAATCCATTATTTTGAGATTCATGAGAGCTTTTTTTATTTTGAGCAATCCCCTGTGGATATGGATTTTCAAATTCAAGTTCAGCCTTAAACACCTCCTTTCTGATGCACCGTTGCAGTTCTGAATGGTCCTGCTTCATCTCCACAAGCAAAGCTGCAGGTCAGATTCATGTACTGCCAAGTTCTGTGCTTTGGATCACTGCTCATCATCTCTTGTTACTTGCTGTCCAAAAGACTGGTTGGGAAAAACAAAACAAAACAAAAACCAACAACAACAAAAAAACACCACTACAATGCACACAGTGGCATTTTCAAAAGAAAAAAAGAATACAACAGCTGTTACACATTGTGTAAAATTCTCCATCCTAACCAGGTCAGAACACAGACTTTTAACAGATTATTTTGGAACTCAGCTTGTCAAAGTCAGCAAACTTGTGTCAAGGTATCAGGAGTTTCTGGAAAGGAAGAAATGTATTCCTTATATAGCTAATTCCTTCAGTGGTCCATCTGCTAAAAGTATCAGTGGTATTTGAAAAGCAGAACACCAGAAAGAAGGGGCAGGATTATGTTCTTAACTAGAAAGCAAATTTATTTTCAAGGTATTTCCCTGGTTGAGAGAGAGAGGACTCTATTCCTTCCCTTCCATGTGAAATAATTTGGGCAGAAGCTGTCACTAAGTCTGCGTGGAGCTGTCAAGTCATCCACACCAAGCTTCGCAGACCAACCATGTATAATCTTGACACTTTTTCTCTTTGGTCAACTCTGACTAGTACTAGATGTTCCATGGTTGGTGGAATTTTTTTTCCTACCTTCAGTTTTAAATGGTGGCTGAGAAACCTACTCAAACAGGCTAATTCCTTAGATGACACATTAAAATTTTCCAGGAGGGTGCAGGTAGTTTGGTCCTTGAAAGGTATTTCTCTCAGCAGGCTCTTTTCAACTTGGAGCACCTTCTGAACTTGTCTTCCTTTATTTGTTGTATCTTTATACATCAGAGAAAGAACAGCCCTTCCATTATTTTAGCTTATTTGAAAATACTGCAGTTAAGCATCAGAGTCGTCTACTGAGCAACCTGGTGTAGTGGGAGGTGTCCCTGCCCATGGCAGGAGGATTGGGACCTGATGATCTTTAAGGTTCCTTCCAACCCAAAGCATTCTGTGATTCAGTTAATGCCTTACCTCTTCTGCCTCATGCAAAGCTGTGCACTGTGATCCCTAAAGCAAGTTTCAGGGCTGAATTTATTGTGTGGGTAGTCGGTAAGATGGAAGCTTTGTTCCTTTTTCTTACAGAAGTTTACAAGTTGTAGCACAGACAGGTTCATGTTCCAATACCAGTCGCTCAGGTCCCCATTCCAATGTCACACACAATTTATTCAAGCCTGTGTAGGGTCTTTAAAGTAGCTTTTTCCATCACTGAGCGCAACCTCTTCCATCGTCAGAAGGTGTGAGTGTGACTTTGAGGAGCTACAAAGCTCAAAATTCAACTACCTTTCCTTGTGTGCTCCCCATGAAAAACACTTATTTCTCTTTCTTTAGTGAGGCAGTGTTTTTTGGAAAACAGTATAGATGCCAGTCCTGTGTATCTTAAGCTGTCTTTTCATATGATTTGACCTCTCTTTTGTAGCCCCTGAGCTTAAGTATCTCAGCCAGAGCTCTAACAAAGAAAGTTCTCCTGAAGAAGTGAGGCTAAAGGCCACCAATTTTAAGTACAATTTTCTTCATTACTATCCAAGTACCTTAGTCATATTTCATATTAAATAATAAAATTATCAAAGTTGTATTCTTCATTCTTCTGTAGCTTTCTTTTTCATCTTCCTGTTTTAATAATTTTCTTTCCTTGGGTTTTTTTTCTTTGGCAGTGGGTGTTGTTTTCAATATCTCTTTTTCGTTTGCTGGTTTGTTGTTTGTAGGGGAGTTTTTTTGTTTGCTTTTGGTTTTGTTCTGGTTTTCTCTTTTTCAACTGCCTGGAAGAAAAGTGTTGGGTTTTTTTTGTTGTTTTTTTGTTTGTTTGTTTTTTTCTGGAAGAAGATAGTTTTGGGGTTTTTTTAAGCTTTCTAACTGAAGCTACCAAAGAAACCAAGGACAAAAACAAGTTAAGATGTAAAATGTGTGAAGATGAAGTACAAAACATAGAAAAAAATGCTTCAAATAATTTTTTAAAAAAGGATCTCTAAATTCAAGTTTCTAAGTCTATATGTATGATTTAACCCCGTAAAATATTCTTATAGGAGTGAAACTTCTGCATGCTTCAGTCAGATGGAAATGCCTCACTCCTAGACTGCTAAAGTAAATTAAAGTTTCTTCACATAAGAGTCCAAAAAAGTGTTAACTGTGCTTCAGGGAAATGAAAATGGCTGTAGGTTGTCCCACTTCAGCTGCTGAACTCTAAAAACTCAAGCTATCTTTTAAAAATAATCTTCTTCCATTTCTGCTCTTTTTTCACAGATGGACAATGTCTCTGTTGATTTTTCTGGTTGGACAGAAGGGACACTTGCAGTCACTAAGGACTGGACTGTTGCTGTTGGTCGCTTTTTTGCTTTCATCCTGCAGTCAGAGCCAGGGCACCACCTCTGCCAAGCCCTTCATACATCTTCTAAAACTTACTTGCTAGTTTTCCTGCTGTTAAGTCAAAAGACGAAGAGATGTGCCCATTCATCTCAGCATGCAGATATGTTCCTACTAGTTCTGGACCTCCCTTTGCTCATGGGATAGCAGAGGGAAACCCAATTACATCAGCATTGCTAAAAAAAAAACAACTAAAAATTTCAATTTACAAAGGAGCCTCCTGTGAAATCCTCACCTACTGTTCCCCCGTAGCTGTTACGTTCTCAGAGGACAATGATCAACAAAACATCAAAATACTCCAACTAAGGCAGCTTCCAACTTGTTTGTATGTGGTAAAAATGCTTCTCTTTGACTCAAAAGGATGCCCTGGACTTGCATCACTTTGCTGTGTCCCTGCTGACTTGAAATCTGTTCTCATGATAGATGGAGGTTATCACAACTATCAGGAAGACCAGAGTAGCCACCTGCCCTGAGTCTGGCCATAGACCTGTTGCATGTCACAGCACCACATGTAGGTAGAGAAGTCTTTGTTCAAGGGTGATTGTTTTTGAAACTACTTTCAACTTAAAGGGAAGACTTTCCAATTCCAGCTCTTTGTTCTAACACAGTGATCCTGAAGTTGTGAACATCAACTGCTGCATAAGCAAAACTTTTTACTTAGGTTGGAGCTAATGGCGGACAGGCTGTTCATTTTCTTGATACAACAGAACCCTTTGCAACGTGACAGGAACAGATCTGCTTCCCTCTCACTTGAACAACTACAAAAAAAACAACACACACTTTAATTTGGTGCAACATACAATTATGGGGCTACACAACTTCTAAATTAGTGCTTTCCTGAGGACCTAAGAGCAGATTTTAACACAGGGCCTATCTGGGGTATGATGTGGACCTCTCTGGTGAAGAGGGGTGTGACGATATGAAGAGAACGCAATGCTGTCTACCTGCTGATGAGAAGTAGATGCATCAGAGATTGATCTGGGTTTCTTCCATCCACTTTGGTCCTGCCGTGCTCAGATGTGACAGGAGTGAGCATGGGTCAGGCTGTGCCTCTCCCACTCCCAGCTGGATTCACTGATAAAGCTTGGGTTATTAAAAGTTATGTGTTACTAAATGCACTATTTCTGTGTAGGCACTTCCAGACACAGGCCTGTGTAGTTACTGCTGATCACAGGAATGACATGTAATATTTCATGTAGGGAAGGTGAGAAAAGCTTACTTTCTGCTTCCCAGGAGGGCTAACAAATGAGGAAATTTGTCTTATAAGGAAGCTTACTTTGTATTTTGAGTCTCTGTTCTTCCTGTGCTGAAAGAGCATTTCTGTATTTGATGTGCAACAAACACAAGCCTGTCAACAAACACAACCATGAAACAGGTCACTTCTAAATTTTATAATAAGCACGTATAGGACTGCTGCCAAGGTTTTGGCAAAAGTCTGGAGGGAAGTGATGAAGAATATGACCATTACATGAACAAATACAAGATATGGTTGATTGGAATTCCTTGTTCGTTGCTCTTTTGTCTTCAGATAAATTGAATTTCATTGGTTTTTAGTCTCTTACTTTTTGCTCTGCTTTTATTTCTAGTCCTCAGAACTTAGTTTTGCTGGTATCATGGTGGTTCCAGAGAATCACTGGCCCCAAAGAGTTATCATATCCTTGTAAAACTACCAAGTGGAAGTTCCATTTGCATGAGAATTCGATGAAGAAAGAAAACAGTTGTTTCCTTGGCTGGCAAAAAAAGGGAGAGGTGTTTTGTGAGTCAGGACATGCACTGACAGAATTCGTCTGAGGAAAGCAGCAGAAGGGAGAATTACAGAGAGGTTGAGGCTAGAGGAAGCCTGTCAAAGGAATATCAGCCTGCAGGTGAAGGGCAGAACACACCTGCTGATCAGACAAAAGGAAAGGCACTGGCAGTGGAAGCAGGGACAGGTATCCCAGGAAGGGTATAGGGGCACTGCCAGGTTGTGTAGGGGTGGGGTCTAGAAGGCCAAGGCATGGCTGGAGCTGAACTTGGCAAGGGACACGAAGAGTAATGCAAAGAGCTTCCTTAGGCATGAGAACCAAAAAAGGAAGGCCTAAGAAAGCATATCCCCCTGAGCAGCAAGACTGGCAAACTTTCAAGAACAGACAAGGAGGAGGCTGAGGAACCCAACAGCTTTTTTCATAGAATCACAGAATGGTTTTGGTTGGAAGGACCTTAAAGGTCATCTAGTTCAAACCACCTGCCTGGGACACCTCCCACTAAACCAGGTTGCTCAGGGCCCCATCCAACCTGGTCTTGAATGCTTCCAGGGATGGGGCAGACACAGCTTCCCTGGGCAGCCTGTGTCAGTGTCTCATCACCCCCACAGTAAAGAATTTCCTCCTAATGTCTAGTCTAAACCTCCCATCCTCTAGTTTAAATCCATTCTCTGCCTTGTCCTACCACTTGTCCTGTCCACCCTTGTAAAAAGTCCCTCCCCAGCTTTCTAGTAGCCCCTTCAGGTACTGGAAGGCCACTACAAGGTATCCCTAGAGCTTTCTCTTCTCCAGGCTGAACAACCCAAACTCTCTCAGCCTGTCTTCATAGCAGAGGTGCTACAGCCCTCAGATCATCTTAGTGGCCCTTCTCTGGACTTGCTCCAGTCTTCACTGGCAGCCTCTCTTCCAACACCTCTTGAGTAGATGTACCTCAAAGCAGGGACTGGGGGAGCAAAGTCCCTCCCACTGTAAGAGACGCTCAGGTTCATGACCACTTGAGGAACCTGCACATACAGAAGTCTGTGTTACCTGAGAAGATGCATCCCAGAGTCCTGAGAGAACTGGCTGATGCAGTTGCCAAGCCACCCTCCATGACAGTTGAAAAGTCACTGCAGTAAGGTGAAGTCCCCAGAGACTGGAAAAAGGACAATGTTGCACCCATTTTTCTCAATGAAAAGTTCCTGGGAACTACCAAGCTGTCAGCCTCCCCTCTGTGCCTCAGAAGATTATGGAGCAGATCCCCCTGGAAGATATGCTGAGGAACACGGAGGACAGGGAGGTGACTCAAGACAACCATCATGGCTTCAACAAGGGCAAGTCATGCCTAACCAACCTACTGGCTTTCTGTGATGGAGTGACTACATCAGTAGACAAAGATGTCATCTATCCAGCTTCCTGTAAGGCCTTTTGACATGGTCCCCCACAACATCCTTCTCTCTAAATTGGAGAGAGATGGATTTCATGGGTAGACTGTTCAGTGGATGATGAATTGGGGTTGTTCAGCCTGAAGAACAGAAAGCTCTGGGGAGAACTTATTGCAGCCTCTCTATACTAAAAGGGGCTTAAAAGAAAGAGGGGGACAAACTTTCAGTAGGGCCTTTTCTGATAAGACAAGGGGTAATGGTTTTAAACTAAAAGAGGACAGATTTAGACTAGATACAAGGAAGAAATTTTTTATAATGAGGTTGGTGAAACACTGGGCCAGAGAGGTGATAAGTGCCCAGTCCTGGAAACATTCAAGGTCAGGTTGGATTGAGCTCTGAGCAACCTGACCTACTTGAAGATGTCCCTTCTTATTGCCAGAGGGCTGGACTAGATGTCCTTTAAAGGCCTCTTCCAACAGAAACTATGCAGTAGTTCAGAAAGGTGGGAGGTTGTGACCAAAGCCAAAAAAGATGGCATATAGAAGGTAGACTTCAAAAAATTAGCAGGAAGTGAGCAAGCTGGATAATGAAGTAACATGCTATCTACCAACTTCCTCCATTTCCAATGTTTCAGCTTCTGTAGTTTGATGTTTGTGGAGAGTCTTAAGCCTCCATATGTGAACATCAGCATTAACTTCTATTTCGACTCTGCAAGACACCTCACTCCTGAAATAAGGCAGCTAAATTGTAAAATGTATGGGGTTTGTGCATACATATATAGTTACACCTTGACTAGAAGTCTTTAAGGAGACATTAGAGAAAAAATACATTTTTGTTTCTAAAAAAATGCAATTATTTTAGGAGTTAAATTTAACCAGATTCAACTTGTTTGATCCTCATTGGTTCTACAACTGCAGACACATCTCCTGGGGGTACTTCTTAACCTGTACCTCAAAATTTCATTTAGAGCTGAGCAGAGCTAAAAGGACTATCTGCTCCTCAGAGAAAAAGAAACAAGTTTCATCTCTGGCCCTAAAAAGCAAAGCATCATAGAAGAAAGTGCAAGAAAACTTCTCTTGAGCCTGAGGAAGCATCAGGGCTGGGAGAGCTTGTGATGATCCCACCCCCATGTGTCAGTGGTTTCTCACACTGATGTGTACAGCTCTGCCCAGGAACCTGCTGCTACCCCAGCTTGGGCCAAGTGTAAATTTAACCCCTGACCTGGTGGCTTGGGGGGGGGCGTGTTTTGCAAACTGCCTCTGCCCCCGTTGTAGTCATCTGCCATGCTATGGATCAGCAGGTAGTTACAGAAAGGATTTCCTTTGCTGCTGTCACAATGAAATGAACTGTTCATTTGCCTCTTCCTTCGACAGCAGAAGACACATTGTGAGAAGAAAGTGGATAAGCCATCTTGCTCCCACAACCCCTCAGTAAGAAATGATCTTTACTTTCATTTCTGAGTACTGCATGGTCCCAAAAAGTATTGACTAAGGAATGTGATGAAAAGACTGTGAAGGTCCCTCAGATTCCCTTTTTATAAACAGCATCCTTATGCCTTGTTTCTGCACTTCCTCCCCCCCCTAAATTTTCTAAACATTTTAAGCTTCAGACACCTGCTGTCAAGGTCTGAATTCTTTACAAACAAGTAAAGCCCCTTTAGGGGAGCAGGTACACTGCCTTGGTATTGTGTGTAACTCAACTGCTAGCAAACTACCATGTTCATCATCTCCAATCCCATCTGGAGAGCGTGTTTTTACATTATTGGTTTTAATATGCTTGCACATCCAAGTACATCAAGACTTACAGACTGATGCTGTAACTGTAACTGGAAACAAGATACAGCTTTCATGAGCCCTGGAGTGGCAGTCTTGTCCCTGACTGCTTTTATCTTCTCACAGCTGGCTGTGATCAAAAGGAGACTTTCATACTTGGCTAAACCAGGATTTTTCAGATTTGGTTTCCACCAGGAACAGAAATCATACTTGCTGATGATTTCTTCACTGCCCCCTCTGGGGGAAGACAGTGTGAGACTGAGTGAAGCCACTGTTTCATGCTTTGAACTGGTCCTTTGAAAGCACTGTCTCTTCTCATTTGGAGATGAGCACCCCCAGTACTGAGTTTTGCATCCCAGCCACTTGTGTGGGGAAAAGCTGATGAAGATTCTGAGGACTGCAAAAAATACATAGACAGTTTTGATGTCTGTGTCCACAGAAACTGCCAATTCAATCCTGATGTGTGTGTAATCCTTTATCAAACTTTCTTTAAACCATATTTCTTGATGCTTGCCAAGATGCAGCTTCACTTGGAAACCTACAATTTTTTTACTTTTTTTTTTTTTTTAACTATTATAGTATTGGATGGCAGTAACTAACCACCAGAAAACACCACACTTTTGACTTCCATGAAAAATCTTAATTTCCTCACTGCAAAAATAAAAACTACTGCTGTTGGGAAAGAGTCACCACAGCTGTACCAGTCCAGGCTGCCACAACTAGTTGACAGTCACTGTACATACAAGAAATTTTTCTACAAACATCTGAGGGCTGCTAGAAGAGCTCTAACACAACAGCATTATACCAATGGATGAACAGCAACATTCATCTTCAACACAGCAAGTATCTGTCATTAGGGTCTTACATTGGCATCTGATTTTCTGAAAAAAATCTGTATTTCACTTACTGCTGCCTGACTATTTGTACCTCTATTAATCACTCAAACTCTATTAAGATTTCTCTGAACTACTATACAAGTAAGCTGGGTATAAAATACTAGGGCAGTGCAAGTGCACATGTGTAGTCATAGTGGTGCAAAGCAATAACTGCTCTGTGTGCAAAATCACTTTAAACTCACTTTTATTAAATCACTTTATCACAATTGCTAAGTTATAAAAATAGCTTCATCCACAGTGATGTTTATATTAAACGCAAAGATAAAACAGTTGTGCAGTGCTCTTAAAACAGAATTAATTTTTTAATGTTGCTGACCCAGAAGTTCTTGTTTAAGACTGCTGGTCTGCATTTATCAACTATATTTAGTTCTTGTAGACTTGAAGACATATGGAGAGCAAATTACTTGTTAAGGAACCAAATTTCATCTAGGCACGACTGAAAACAGTGAGACTGTCTGTGCTGCTTAAGGAGAAAAATGCAAACCTCAGTCCATTTTAAGTAGAACAATGATTATTTTTAGAAATGAAACCAAACACCAGCAACTGTTTGGAAGTGCACAGCAGCTGAGAAATTGTATTCATTTGTCTTCCACATCTGCTACCATAGCCTCAACCGCATTCCAGTCCAGTTTGCTGAGGATACTTCCTGTGCTTTCAGAAACACTGTCAGTGTCAACAACGCCAAGAGGAGAGAAACTCACTGGATGAAGTGCAGAGGCCTATGGGAGGAACAGAACATGAGTGGAATCATTCATGGACAAGACCTCTGCTCAGCCAGCAGAAACGATCCTGCTCTTTTCCAACGTATCCTAATCAAGTTACATTGCATTTGTTGCACAGTGTTTTCCTGTTTATGCACTCCCACTGTGCCTCTTGTCTGAACAGACAAGACTATGCAGTTCTTGTAAAGAAGATTAATTCTCAAGGCCTACAAGAATGACAAGGCTTGTAAAGACAAAACATAGTTCTGTTGAATCACCATCATCTGTGTCCCTTTGCAGCTACCCCACCCACACGTTTAGAAAACAGAACCACTTTTTAAATAAAGCATACGTAAACAAGTGTTGAATGGTAGGTAGAAAATAATTCCTAGAATAATTAGACATCCTACCTGAAACAAGGAGTCCTGAGTATCTTCAAGTATTCTTTGGATATCATCAGGCACAGTCCAAGGACTTATTATGTCTCGATCGCTCTCCTGATCAACACCCTCTGCCTGAGCTGCAGTGGCAACACGTAGAGGCTTTTGTTGTGATGTTCTGCTGCCTCTGTACTCAGTAGCTGAAGAGAAAACAAGTCAGCCATAGCACTGTAACATTTCTTGCTATTTTCTTCTGAAGTCTTTAAGCTTCTCCAATATCAGAAGCTCCACATTCTGAGAACTGAAGCTGTGTTTAAACATACGAAAAAGCAGCATGGCCTGTGATCCTGAACTGATGTGGGCTTAGGGCAAGAAAATGCTGCTGGTCCTTTCCAGCTTCATGCTCTGAATTCTTCCCAGAACAGAAGATGAAGTGGAACAGAACTAGGGACGGTGCCTACAACATGCAGGTCCTGTTGTGCAGTCCCCAAACAGGACACGTACATTATATGTGGGAGGAATTAACCTATGTAAATACTGGATCTCTGCCTTCGAGAAGACATGGACTTTGTGAAACCCTTAGCAGTGATAATACTGGAGAACAGAAACAAGAACGTGATCTGAAATAAGAGAAAGACAAACCTGTATTTAGAGTTTTTTTAAAAAGAGAATGTATGGAAAGCAGGAGGAGAGTGACTTTCCACAAGGGTAGAGGTGAGTGAGTGACTCAGGCAAAATGCCTATCTGCTTACTATTGCTATTCTCCCTTTCCTGCATTGTCACCTCTAATAAACTGACATTTGACTAGCCCAATAGTATCCCTATTATACCACCAATATAATTCTGGTGTAAGGGAGAATAAAATTCACCCACAGTATCAAACAGATTCTCCCCTCATTCTGCTCTTGTAATCAAGTCCTGTGTCTGGTAGAGAACTTGACTAGGAGGAAACATTTATGTGAGGAAACCTTTGTGGATACAAAGCTACTGCTACAAGCATAGGGGAAAAGGATCACTAAAAGATAATTTATTTTAGTTTTTAGAAAAAGTTCAGTCACACATTTTTCCACTCTAACATTATGACCAAATAGTATCTTAAATATATAGTGTACAGAGGGGTAACAAAGACAGCTCCTACTCACAAGAGCTCAGAAAGCAAGCACAGAAAGGTGAGAGAGAGTCACAATACTTGTACTGGACTGCTAACTCACTCTCTCTGTGGTTTTCAGCTGAAAGAAAGACTCAAGCCCTCTGCTCCTCATGACTTCATGCCTGGTTCAGGTAATCACCAAGATCTAGTACATTTGCTTCACTAATCTGGCTAAATTTCATCTGGCTAAAACCACTCAGGAGATAAACAGAAGTGATTGCTTAAAATATTTCACAAGTTTCTAATGAAAAGGATTATTAAGTGGGGGGAAAAATGATTATTTTTCTTACTAATGTGGAATCTGGGGCAGTGTTGCATACATCCTACCCAGGATGTATTTTTCTGTTTTCTATGTGTTTTATTTTTCCCCTGTATTACACAGTTGAGCAGCACTGTATCATTGCTCTCTGTAACTTACAGTGCCCAGAACTGACAGGAGAGTTTGCAGCATTTCTCACTCTTCCTCTAGAAGTACTTTTCGGTAGGAGTGTACAGGCATTTCCTGGAAAGACAAAGAAAGCATTTCCTCTGTTAGGTGCAGTAGATCAAAACTACTCAAAAGATGCTTCCAAATTTAAATCTGTGAGCTTGGTTGTTGGATTACACAGTACTCTTGCTCTGGCCAATCAGGCTACTTTGGATTTAGAGGGAGATGATAAGGCAAGGTAACTCTCATCATTTAGCAGGCCAATGAGAGCACAGCTGCAAAAGCCTCAGGACAGGAAATCTCCAGGATTATAAATCTCACTTTCTACACCAGTATTAAAGCTCCTCCCTCCCAAAATTTGGTTATAATGTGAAGATCATCTTCAGTATGTGCCTTCATTAAGATTAAGTTCTGTTCTTACCCCTGGACTGTGTTAAACCAAGAGATGAGGTGAAACGGTGCACTTTTTGACCAAAGCTGGGTTTGGCAGCAATTCTGCTCCTTTCTGGCAGCACAGGACCAGGACTATTCATATGCCCTCTACAACAAGAAAAAAAACAACAAAGTGCAAATACTTCTCATTGTCTACCGCATGCCATTCCTCCACACGACTCCTGTCTAACAGGGCTTATTCAAATGAGTAAAAAGGCTATAAAAACCACATTCAGCCCACTTAGCTGAGAAACAGCATCCCATACTGCTTGTGGGGCAATCAAGCCTCACCAGAACCAGAGATGCTGACAATCATAGTAAGGACATCTCGAATTTGCTTTACAAAGAGCCAGTTTAGGTCCAGCAAACCCTTCAGAAATTACTGCAAGCCCTTGGGTGGCTCCCTGCATGACATTCCTTAGCACTTCTGATTCTGGCAGGGCTGATGCAGTTAAACTGCCCCTGGACAGCACCAACAGGCTCTGTACAGCACAGTCTACATACAGTTCAATGCTCTATCCTGGAACTTTACTAAAAGGAGATGCAGAAATATTTAAGTCTCGAAGTTACAGGATTATCTGAAGTACACAGTTCCTCCTATTATTCTGAAAAACAAAACTGTATGTAGAAGAAAAAAAAGTATTCTGCAATGTTCCTCAAGGCTCAGTGTTGGGACCGTTTCTGTTTAACATCTTTATTGATGATCTTGTTAAGGACGTAGAGTATATTATCAGTAAGTTTGCAGATGACACCAACCTGGTGGGAGTGTTGATCTGCATGAGGACAGGGAGGCTCTACAGAGAGACTTTGATAGACTGGATGGTTGGTCTAATATCAATGGCCTGGGCTTCAACAAGGCCAAGTGCTGTGTCCTGCACTTGGGCCACAACAAGCCCAGGCAACACTACAGGCCTGGGGAAGTGTGGCTGGAAAGTGTCTGGCAGGAAAGGACCTGGGGGTTCTCATTGACAAGTGGCTGAATATGAGCCAGCAGTGTGCCCAGGTGGCCAAGAAAGCCAGTGGCATCCTGGCTTGTAATAGAAATAGTGTGACCAGCAGAAGGAGAGAGGTGATTGTCCCCCTGTACTCAGCACTGGTGAGGCCACACCTGGAGTATTGTGTCCAGTTTTGGGCACCTCAATCCAAGAGAAATCTTGAGGTGCTGGAGCAAGTACAGAGGAGGGCAAGGAAGCTGGTGAAGGGCCTAGAGAATAAATCTCATGAAGAACACCTGAAGGAGCTGGGAATGTTTAGTTCGAGGAAGACCAGGCTGAGGGGAGACCTCATCAGTCTCTACAACTACCTGAAAGGTCATTGTAGAGAGGCTGGTCCTGGTCTCTTTTCACAGGTAATCAGCAATAGAACAAGAGGGAATGGCTTCAAGCTGCAACAGGGGAGGATTACACTGGACATTAGGAAACATTTTTTCACAGAAAGAGTGGTCAGACACTGGAACAGGCTGTCCAGGGAGGTGGTTAAGTCACCATCCCTGGATGTGTTTAAGGGTCATTTCAATGTGGTGTTGGTGGATATGGTCTAGGGGAGAACTTTGCAGAGTAGGGATGATGGTTGGACTTGTCATCCCAAGGGTCTTTTCCAACCTGAATAGTTCTATGATTCTAATGTACAACTGGATTACATATAAACATGTGACATTAATGCCATCAAGTAGAATAAATTTACCAATTTTTAATACTGATCTCCTTAGATGGCAATAAGCACCAAAGTGCAAAAGAAAGCACAAGTAAAGTCCTAGGGAATGAAAAAAATTAGAAAAGAAGAATAAATCTAGATTCAGCTGAACTCTAATTAAGGTAGTCTATATGAATGCACAGTAGTATTTTTATTTGCTTCTTGCTTGTTAATAGTGCTCTTCAGATCATTAACTATGCTGCTGCCTGTACTCCACTGAAATTGCTGTGGAGTGGAATGGGTTAGAATGCTAATTATAGATCAGATTACACCTGTTACTGATTACAGATCAGGTAACACCTGTTACTCTGCTATTAAGAGTTGTCACAGCTGTGTTGTGAAAGGTGTTCTTAAGGCTCCCTCCACAATTTGCACTAGCAGCTTTAAGAAGACTGGTACAGGAATTTTAAGACTCCTCTGATCCAGACATCTTAGATTCTGCCAGACCTTCCCTCAAGCTAATCCTATACCAACTAGCTACAAATCTGAAGTATGGTAAAAACACCAATACATCAGAGCAGGGTTAATGCTTGAAGTTCTTACCCCTTAGTCGATGCCACACACCTTTTTCTGTACTCTTGAGGTGTTCTTGTCCTGGACAATGGTCTATGTTCACTTGCAGGTAACACTACTGCTTCACATAACATTTCATTCATCAAACAAAGTGCCTGTGACATTCTCACACTGTGATGTTCAGATAACAGGGCTCTGTAGAGAAATAGCATTACATATTAACTCATGATATAAGTCATTTAATTGCAGCTGGCTTGTGAGTCTTGTAAGGCTACATTGCAACTAGAACAGAATTTGCAAAGTTTTGCTGTTTCAGAGAATATGTACTATTCCTTTTAAGATCATTAGCAAAAAGCTAAAAACATTTCTTAACAATGGGTTTGACAGAATGAAAGAGTCAATGCTAGGGAAAAAGTAGAAAAACTGTTGTTTATAAAGTGAAAAATACTGTCAAAGGATGAAACGTTCAGAATTTTCTTAAATGGTAAAGGAAACATGAATTATTTATGCTCTTGGTTGAAATGTTATTAATTTCTGAAGTTAACAGACAAGATAGTTAAACATAAACAAGATAGTTAAAACTACCTCTTCCTTAAGACTGGAAAATTAGTATTTAAGTAAGAGTACAACAAGTTACATTTATAGCAACTTACTTGTCTTTTTCTTCTTTCTTCTTCTGAAAGTATTTAATATCCTTTGAAGTAGGACTACAATGCTGTGCAAAAAGTACAATCATTAAATTATTCTGTATTGTGGTCTCATTCCAATATCTCACTCTCAAAATGTAGACTGATTTGACTTGAATTTTACTATTAAGACATTCTCCACAATGAAAAACAATATGAAAGCATATGACCCTACCAGGAAATTCAGACAAAATGGTCCCTATAAACTCCCAGTCTCTAAATATACTGAAAGCTTGCAGTCACACCTTCCACAGCCCATACACTTAACATTAACATTTCTAAGACGATGTCTTCAATGTCAAGGTCTGAATTTCAAATGGCCTCACCTTCAGTGTCCTAGAAATTAGTGATGTTCCTACACAATAACTAATTTAAAAACAGGGCAAGCTTGCTCTTTGACATGTGTTTGCTTGAGTACAATTTGACTTTTTTAATGTTTTCTTCTAAACAAAAGAAACCACCACCAAAAGCTAAGCATGCCTCCATCTACTGATTTCAGGAGAAAAGCTTGTAACAAGAGCATCAAGTATATATCTATGGGTTGGCAACTCAGCAGGAGAGAAGCAAGACTAATTTTTCCTAATTACTTTTATCTTCTACACTTGGACAAAGGAGCAGCAGGGTTCCAAACTGAAAGACTGTTTAAAATCAGGGGAAATAATGTATAAGATCCGTTACTCTTTCTAAAAGTGAACACGAGTCAATTATTTGGTAACAGTAAACTTTTGTCTGTAACATGTTTGCTGCTTGGGAGTTAAACCCTAGAGTCTCAGCAGGAAAGAAAGAAAAACCCTGCGTTCAAATGATGAGTAGAAAGTATGGGGATATATTTTGCTGTTGCTGGTTTTCACCTCCTGTAACCCTGAAGATTTCCCTGGCCCAGCAGTGTCTTTTCAGGTCCTGAAGGTATCCAGGTGACAAATATATATTTTAAGACTTAATACTGATTGTGAAATTATTTTTTAACGGCTTTTGCACCTTCTTTTCCCTTCAGTTATTTCCAGCACAGTGCAGATCACAAGAGATGTATCAGGCCATAAACATGTTTTTACTGATTAAACTCCACATTAAAAAATATTTTGGGAAGGGATTGTTTGCTGAGCCTGCATTGAAAACCAGCCTTCAATCAAAATACTCAGATACTTGAGATGTACATCCTATTTCTGGTATCTCTGCCAACCCTCTGTAATAGCATATGCTTCCATATGTGTGTGAACACATACTGTGCCCTCAGTATCCTGTCATGTTTGTAAAGGATGCTGGCAGCTGAACTCTGCTTTTTAAATTAATTGGGGGTTTTTGGAGGTGCAGGGACAGATGAAACAAGATGTAAACACATCTTTACAACTCCTGTAGTCACCACCCCCTGACAAAATACAGCTTTTATCAGCGAGTGTTACAGCTGTATCCATTACAGCAGCAGGACTACACTTCCTGAATCTACAGCTTGGGGACAGCTCATAATTGCCACCTGCAGCCAACTGTCATTACTCCAGTCTGTGAAGAATACTGCTATATTTGTTTACTGATCACTTCTGACACAGCTATGGCCAGTCCCAATACCATAAAAGAAAACATATAAAAAACCAACATTAAAATAGGAAAAAAACCACGAATAACATTTATATCATAAAACCTGAACAATCAACACTTGTACAGTAAGTGACAACTACTCTTGAAAATACCAATTATTCTTACCACATTCTTTCTTGGATTGAATGGATTATGCTCTTTCTGTCTTTGTTCATCCAGTTTCTTCACATATTCTCTCATTCTTTCCCTTCGCTTTCTTTTCATCCATGCTTGTATCTCTTTCTTCTCCTCTGTTTTCCGAGAACGTCCAGCAGCAGAACCACAAACCCTGAGAACAGATATAATTGGGAAATAATCTAGCACGTCCTTTAAGTTTTAAGCAGTGGCAGCTACATGGTACAATAAAAATACTGCAAGCCCTTTAAAATTCTGACTCGGTAGAAAGCCTAAGTAATGAACAATTGGGAAATTTTCTTCTGCAAAATATTACTTCAGAAAATCCTCACACTCAGGTAATTTCCAAGATGTTTCTTAAAATTCATCTTTGATTTGTCAACTACATTCAGATAATAGGACCAAAGCTTTGAATGTGGATCATCTGTTACTGTCTTTATAGGGTAACTGGAAGAGAAAAAACTGCAATTAATTTTACTGTAATCTTTCATTTTTAAAATGTGTATAGTAAAAATATCTAAAAAGAAAAAAACACCAATGAGATTCTATTATCGTTTTTGTTCCTTCCCCTCAACCTATGAGCTCCTTCAGAAGACTGTGTACAAAATAATTTTTAAAGCACAGCCAATAAAAACCCTAACATAACTCGATCCTCAAGAGTTCTTCAGAAATATTTATTAATTCACCTTGCCATACTCTTTAAAGTAGCTGGGTAATAAGTATTTTATTTACTGTAAAACTAAAAGGACAGACCTAGAAATTAAAATGAGATTTTCCAACAGAAGTGTTTCAGTTTTAAATGCCTCATTTTTTAAAACCCATTTTTAAACTTTGATTTTCAAGACTAGCAAGCATTAATGATGCCAGAATCAACAGAAGGTACGAGTGTAACAAAGTATCTCTAGTAGCTGCCGTTAAACTGAAAGCTTATGGATTGAAGCACTAAAGCTCTCAAGGGAGTGGAACTTAATTTGGATGTTATTTACTTTCTGGCAAAGGGAAGCTCATTATCAGAAGTATTCAGAGTCTTATGTGAAAAATAAGTACGTGAAATGGAGTTGTCCTTAGGTCTTTGGTCAGGTTTGATTAAATGTTACTTGAATACATTTTTGAAATTTTCAGTAATCTTGAAGAGGTACACATAATTGCCTAACAGTCCAGCTAGCAACTTTTATAGGCCCATGTAGTAATTAATGTGTTTGGAATTCTCGAAGGATTGCAAAGATTATGTGATCGGTGCACAGATTCACATTTGAAGTCCTTGAGCTCCTTTTACAATTTAAATACACATTAGAACAAGTAAAGGAGAGCACTATACTTAAATGAGTCACTAGAACTGCCTGAAACAGGTATCTTAAACTGCATCATTGCATCAACACAACAGATAGTTTGGCATCCTGAACAGTTGTACTTTTCCCTTGTAAGCAACTTGTACCACAAACAGGAGTAGGAAACACCTCTTATTTTAACACATCTGAAGAAAGAACACAGATGATTTTGAAACTGACAGAAAAAGTAGAAATCTCCAGCAGGGAGACCATGACAAACCAGAGTCTGCGGCTGAAATCTTCTGAAGCTGCGTTGGCACTGACAGGTCCAATAAGGGACAAGCAAGTAGGGAAGAATTAGAAAAAAAAAATAATAAAATCCAACTAGCATATTTTACAATAATGTCCAGTAAAAATGTGGCTTTTAAATAGTTCTAAGACTGGTCCCACCGACATCAAGTCAAATCACATGCTTGCTTCCACTGTTTACAGGGTGTGAGCTATGAGAAGAATAACCAGGGTTAAAATGATTTAACTCAAACATAATAAAAAACCAGCAATGGCATTACCTAGAGATTTTGTTAGCTTGTGTTTTTGTAAAGCCCAGCTCCAACGGGGAAATGTCACCTTGTCTTACAAGATCACTAATGATGTCAGTTACACCACTCAGACCCGTCATTTGCAGGCAATCTTCTAAAGAGCTTAAAGATAGGCAGGGAAAAAAACACATTACTAATTTGAAGTAGAACATGCCTGTAAAAAAGACAAGCTAAAATTCTTCCTTTTATGCTTAAAATGAGATTCTTCAGGTTGTTTTAACAGAAGCCTTTGGACTGAATTTTCTCCTGCCCTTCACGGTGTTAGTGCACAGAAGCAACACCTGGATAATGTGTGTAGAGCACTGACTTAAAAAAGTTACCAGCCATCACCTTAGCTTTGCTGTCATCATGTAGACTTTAGCCTGCTTTGTAGTTTCCCAGTGTGGATGGAACAGAATGAGTGAGACCTGACTAACATCAGGAGTATTGCAGAGAGGGCCTTGAATAAACCATCTAGAAATATGGCCCCATCCAGAGCTGAACTGCCTGAACTCCACTTTGGAGTGTCAACACAGCTGGCCCACAGGAAGCTCAGCCTGGCAGCCCGGAAGGCCAGGAGCACCTGCAGGGTTTGTACTGCTGTCCATGCTGAGATAAACCTTTGGGACACTACACCAAATCTCAATGACCTTCTGAGCAAGAATCTGTGTGAATGAGAGAATAGTTTAACCTAAATTTTTCACATTTATTTCCTCTCTTTTAATCAGTTGCTCTCAAGAAAAAAAAATCTCATTATAATTACAAGCTATAGTCGCTTCTTTGGCTAAAAATCACCAATTGCTGAAGTTTTTTGCCTCACACCCATGCTCCCTTATTCTACCTCCCTACTTCAGTTACAACACTTAAAATACTTCAAAAATAAACTAAATCATTTATTTTACTGCTATGCTTCAAACAAAACAACAAAGGAGGCCAACTGAGCAGAACAACTAGGAAGAAAGGGAATGACCAGGAGTAAAGGGAAGCCAGCTAGTGTCTCCTACTGCACAACTGGATCCAAAGACTAACAGTTAACATTAAAAAACATGTGTGTCAGACCATGTTATTTAAAGCATAAGGTCATTCCAATTTTGAAATCTTCAGCCTGTTTCTTTACAGTCCATGAACTTTACCATTCATAGCATAACACTTTAAAAACCTTCTGGCAATAGCTAGCTTTAGTAGATGACTAGCAGCAGCAGTTGCTCGTACTTGTTCAAAGACAGTGCTTTGCAAGTATGAAAATCATAAAAGCACACTGACTATAGCAGCATCTACAGCAATAGCTCTGTTATTTGTATCTAGAAAGAAACTTTGAATGCTTCTGCAGATACAGGCATTACTATCAAGAGCATCAGAATAAATGTCTGAAATTCACTAACAAAGAGGCTTTAATTCAGTTTGAAAATAAATGCCTACATTTTTATGTGATAGTTCTACCTTGCCAGTCCCTTTTTGGCAGGATTTTGAAGTAAACAAATTTTAAACAAAACCAATGTCAAAATACATACCTATCACATATATCTCTGCTTACTTGAAAATCTGAAACAGAAACAGCCTTTGTTAATAAAAGCCTTGCATGTGAACAGAAATAATACATAAATAAAAACATAAATAAATGTTAAACACCCTGTAGGATAAAATACAGAAATACATCACCCTGAGTATGTTGATATTAAAGAGAAATGCATATCACACATAGGCTAAATGACCTGTGAGTACATGACATTGGCAGCCAACTTCATAGAGCACCTTCAGAGAAAATTAATGAACAGCTCCCTGACTGACATGGATACTTTTCCTAGAAAGACAAACCAGAAGTCTGTGCTGCCATTGAGCATGACATGGACTGGTTGGGGAGTTGGGAAGGAGAAACTTAATGAAATTCAACTAGGGCAAGTGTAGAGTCTTGCATCTGGGGAAGAATAACCCCATATATCAGTACAGGCTGGGGGGTGACTTGCTGAAAAGCAGCTCTGGGGAGAAGAACCTCAGGGTCCTGGTGTACAACAGGCTGACCATGAGCCAACAATGTGTCCTTGCAGCCACGAAGGCCAATGTCACTCTGGGGTGTATAAAGAAGAGTGTGGCCAGTAGGGTGAAGGAGGTTATCCTCCCCCTCTCCTCCGCCCTGGTAAGGCCACATCTGGAATACTGCATTCAATTCTGGGCTCCCCAGTCATAAAGGACAAGGGACTATTGGGAAGAGTTCAGTCTGGGGCCACTAAGATGATTAGAGGAATGGAGCATCTGCCCTAAGAAAAAAGGCAGACAGAGCTGGATCTGATTAGCCTGGAGAAGACTGAGGAAAGATCTCATTAATGCTTTTAAATATCTAAAGGATGGGTATCAGAGGATGGGGCCAGTTTCTTTTTAGCAGCGTACAGTGACGGGACCAGGGGCCATTGGGGCCAGCTGGAGCACAGGAGGTTAAGTTAAACATAAGGAATAACTTTTTACTGAGAGAGTAACAGAACACTGGAACAGGCTGTTTAAGAAGGTTGTGGAGTCTCCTTCTTTGGAAAAAATAAAAACCTGTCTGGACATGTTCCTGTGTGATCAGCTGTAGGTGATCCTGCTGTAGCAGGGTGTTTGGACTAGATGATCTTCAGAGGTCCGTTTCAACCCTTATGACTCTATGACAAAGCAGCACAGCAATGCATTTCAGAAATAGACCTAAAGTTATTTATTTCATTTCAATAATGGTGAATTTGAGAGCAAGAATAATTCACTGCTTAACTGTTTGCAAAGCTTAATGATAGTCTTCCTTTGTGTAACGTATGAACTCATGATCAGTGCACATCCATGAAGCCTTTCTAAATAAGGCAACCTAGAAAGACTGACAACTGACTTTTATGAGCTCACTGGCATTACATACCATGCTGTGTAACAGCAGTGACAAAGTGCTACATCAGGAAGAAAAGATTTACTTATTTCTAAAAGGGGAAAAAGGGAAAAACAAACAATAATAAACAATATACCAGGTGACAACTTTACACCACTGGCCAAGTTAGAAGCAGAAGCTGAAGAGGCAGGAGAGTGTACTTCCAGTGTAGTAAAACCAGGTATAGGATATTCCAAGTTTAAGCCTTCCTTTTCATCATCTGTAACATCTTCAAAAATCATGTCCCTCAAATCATGTTCTGATTCCATGAAAAAAATATAGTAATTAGTACAGAACAATGGAAAAAAGCCCACAATGCAAAAACTATCACTCATATATATTCATTAGTGGTATACTTAGCTTATCTGTCAAACCTGAAACAACCTGAACCTAGATCAGGTGTGCCTCCGTGTGAAAGGGCACTACCAGAGCTGTGATGATGTACAAATCTTAAATACTGTCTTATATACAAATACAGATATAGCTATGGTTTGGTTATACAATTTGGCTTTACATTAATTTGGTAAATAGCCTAGACTGTATTTTGGTATGAATGTAAAATGGACCTGTATGTACCCTCAACACGCTCCTTCTTGGCACAGTACAGTAGCTATAAGTAAACAGTTACTATATAGTCAACTGTACATAAACAATAAATTGTTCACTACATCAACTCCAGCAAACAGTTAAGCTCAGGTAAACTTGTATTAAAATCAGTAGATAATACAACTAAATAGCCACTGAAGATGCATGAAAAAGCTTCTTTATATACCCAGAGAAACTAAAGACAAATTTAGTATCCTTTCCTATCAGCAAGCAAAGCACTCATAAGCACCGTGTTTTTATTTTTATTATACAATAGTAATACATACTATCTTACTTAAAATCCTATACCCAATCTCTGCATTAGGGGTTTGGAAAAGGTCAAAGTAGACAGGTATTTTCTAAAGCATTTCTGTTGAAGCAGTAGCCATAACATTCAATTTTTCTACCTTCGATTTTATTTTTCTGCTGTATTTTTGGTTTTTGGTGCCTATTTCAATAGTAACTTCTAAGACCGCATTAAGCTTCAGTGGTAATGAAGTTAGTCAAGTTTAATACTCAATTGGAAGTTTACTATCCTTCTGTTAATTGAACACATACCATCATCAATGATTCTAGCATCTTTAGAGAATGAAGGACGATCACCAAGACCTGAATTAGCAGCCATTTCAAAATCTTCTATTAATTTCACTAGCTATAAATGAAACACAAAAACTAAGTATCGATACATTCTTCAAGGCATTTCTGAAATTTAAACCAGATATTTACACAAAGTTTGCTTTTTTTTTCCCCTCAGGATCTTATAAACATTTTCAGAGTATCCTCATTCAAAACAAAGAAAATAGTCCAGCAATCAAAGAAGCTCACAGAGATCAATTTAATCTAAAAGTTCAATCTTCTGGATCCGTAGTCTGACAAAAATGCATACGAACAGTATTCTTCTTGATAACAGTTTTACTTCTATTGGTCACATAATTTTATTTTAAAAATAGTTTAAGTTTTCCAATGTATCTTACCTAAAACTTGCAGAAATAAAAGTATTTCCATATTCTTAATGAGTCTGGAGTTGTCCTGAAGTTAAAAACTAGGAAATGAAAACTAAAGCAGACTAACCCAGATTGAGACATTTTACTGAACATTACCTCTTCTAAAGAAGCAGTCTCAAAAACAATTTCTAGTACAAAAGAAATTGTTGTAAAGGGAATAACCAACAGGTGTCCACTGAAATAAGGGCAAAAAAGCAAACGGGATTATCTTCAGGATTTAGCTAGATAACCAGAAGAAGCTTTAAAACCCAAATGCAGTGAGATGCTGAAACAAAATAAAAGAGGACGTGAAGATTTTTCTTCACTACAGGCTTTTAAAAATCTGTCTAGATAATTGCCTTGATGAACAACATAAGCAATTAAATAATCCAGCTTAGAGTAATAACACCATGGAGATGACACAATGAGATCCTTGCATTTCTGTGAATATATGGAAGTACAGGTAACGGACACTATTAGTTTGAATGATCATACAAATAGTTTCTATAATTGTGCATTATACAGCAGATGCTGTGGAACTACACGATGTTACTGAACTCATTCTGTATTAAACCATGTCTACAGGAGCTGGTAATTGACTTAAGTCTTCATGATATGCAAAGAAAAACAAAAGCTTTTTACCAGCTAGGTAAAACAGAAACTACTGGTTCATTCTTAGATTAGTCACTCCCAGTTGGCTCTAAACTTAATATAAAAGCTAAAGTACTGGGAAGAAATAATTGCCAGCATTCCCCACTTCACATATACCTGAAGTCAGCCACACCTGAAGTTTCAGGCAATTTAAATTAGCTATAGTATTAAGAGGTCAGCCTGTTGAAAAGTTTCACCTTTTTCTCATTATCTCTGTCATGACCTATAAAGTAGTAATTCTTAAGCTATATACAAGACAATCTGAATGCACTATGTCTAAAATGCATTTATTTTACTTCAACACTTCGATTTATAAAGGTATTAAAAATGCAAATACTTTATGAAATAAACAGAAATAGTTCCAGAAATGGTTACATAATACTCTGCAGAGGCACAGGTGCAGAAATCTTTGCCAAAAAGGTCTCCTGCTCAGTACAAACTTTTGTCCTATTTCATTTTCCCAGTTACAGAAAAATGGAATATATTTTGCCTACTCATTAAGAGCATCACAATTCTGGCCAGCATTTGGTCCATTCTAAGTAACCAAGGCAGTCAACAGATGCAGCACCAAATGTGGAGGAACTATACAAGATTCTCAACGTTTCTTAACCTATATTAAGCAGATTTTAAAATACATCATTCTGAAATGTAAATTCTGTCTTTAGCTGAAAATCTTACAAAATAAACTGTTTCAAACACAACAGTTAGCAGTCAGAACTCACCAGTTTGGTATTTCTGAAATCTTCCTCCTTTGTTCTGTTCTGTAGTGTCTGTAATTGGATATCAATGTCCTGCTGCTTTGTGGAAAAGTATTCTTTGTCAATTACTTCGGCTGGAAGCCCTGAAGAAGACAAAATTCTGTCACCTTCAGGTACTGTGTTCCAAGTTGCCTCGTCTACAGCAGAATATGAGTTCTTATCTTCCTGTTGCACTTGGCTTGATATATTTTTGCGATGATCATCTTGAAATAAAAAAAACAACAAACCAAAGTGCACTAACATCACTGAATAACCTGCAAACATTCAACAGCTGCAAATGTGTGCTTTAGGAGGCAGGAATCGTCACAAAATAAGTCAAATGTATAAAAGGTTTGTCTGTGTAAGACTAGAAAAGCAGGAAGTGAGCTGATGAAAGGTGGGAGCTAAGAAAATTACAGTAAAATTGTAGAGGCTTTTTTTATTGTAAAGCTACATGGATTACCTCTCTTCTGAAGCATCTTGGGTGGAATCACACTAGTAACAGAAGATGCCATGTGATTAACTCTTGAAGTAGATGGAATTTCAAAGTTCTCATTTTGCAGTGCAGTATCTACCTCTTCTGTAGACTCAGGTATCATGGGCAAATTGTTAATGACGTTACTGCCTTCAATGTCAATCACACTGACATATTCATGTTCACTCTGAGTAAGAACAAGATATTGAAGAACTATACCATGTGCATTTTGCATACATTATTTACAGTACATTGTTAACCATCCCTGTGTTTACTTCTTACCACTGAGTTGAAAGGTTTTTTGTTCTGAAGACAAAGTAACTAGAATCATTCCTATGGCATTATACAACTGATTAAGGTTTAAAGAGCCCAAATTCATGAGGTAAGACAAGTAGTAAACTTAAAATGCATTGTAACTATATGTATATTTGCCCACTAACCAAATCGTGCACATCCAGCAGAAGGGATGATAAAGGCCTTTCAGTCACTTCAGAGGGGAATCTCTGGTTTAAATATGTATCTGGTGGAAGCATCTCAAGGGCACTAGATGATTCTAAGAGAAAAGAATAACAGTTTTGTATTTACAGTAAAAGCCATGAAACTTCAGATAAGCTACTTGCAAATCGGTCTGCATTCTCTGGATGGAAGAAAAGCTTTTCTAAGCACTTCTTCTAAAAAATATAGACCATGTAGCTTAATATGTTTCTTAAATGTTTTGCTTCAGACAATAAATCACAAAATTGTTTTTTATTTTGGTGAGAAATCAGACTAATACTCAAAATATTAAAATCAAAGCAACATGGTGCAGTCTAAACTGCTACTCATTTCTAATTCTCTCCTGAATAGGTTAGAAAACCACACAAAAAATACATCTTTACTTGATCTATATAAACAAAACGACTCCGCTATAAAGACCTCACACTAGAAGGAAGTCTTGTGTTGTAGTAAAATAATCGTCCAAATGGAACAACACTGATTTTAAAAGAAAGGAAAAACTAATATGCTTACTTGGTGCCATAGAAAAAATACTTATATTATGAATTCTACATAGCACAGTTAATCTAGAATTTATAAAATGGGGGGAGAAAATCTAAACCCACATAAATCTTATTTAGTACAACATGTAAATTACCTTATATTTTTTGTTATACAAACTGACCCAAAAGATGACTAGTTGGGAGGAACATTGAGAGTACTTGAGACTGGAACACTGGTGCTTGGCATATAGCTATTACTCAACTTAGCACATGCACAGAACTGTATCATCAGCTGCGACAGTACAGCTCAATTTCATGTGGACCTGTGACCTGCCTTATCCCCACCAGTCAATCCATTTGGTTTATATAACAACAACCCACCATTAAGCAGCACTCAATTCAAGCTAAAATCCTAAAATGTCTCTCCTCATACATGAATACAAAAGCCTATGTACACTGCACCAGGAAAAATTCCAGCCAAACTTTTCATAATCAGTACTGTAACTACTTCACATTTGGTTTCAAGAAGTCAGATACATTAGCATTTTTGTATCTATATCCTGCATTAAGCTACCTCATATACAAAAAAACACATTAACATGGTAATATTTTTATATATTTCCTAAAAAACAGAGGAAGTAGAGAAAGACTGAAGCCACACCTGACACAGGAACAGACAGAACTGACTCTTTTTTTTGAACTTCAGAAATCTCATTTCCAGCACTGGTTCCAATATCCTGATATGGTTTGAGCACTTGATAGGAAAAAACCCAAAACACACGAATGAATTTAAGTGAAGCAGAGACACTGACCACATTATCTGAATATGCATTTCTGATTTAACAGTTCATAATCAAAACAAAGTTGGAGTGGAAGAGGCAGGGAAATAATTTCAGTCACATGTGAAATACTGTCTAAAATACATTTAGATAAAATTAACCTAAGTTAAAAGGAGCTTTCAGAAAAAGTAACTGCAGAACTGACTTACAGAAAGCATGTGGAGACTCTAACATAGTTGCATCAGTAATATTTTTTTATATAATTACTTTAACTAGTATTTTATAACTTACAGTACAGTATCCTCTGGTTTAATAATTTTTGAAACAAAAAGCTACAGCACAAAAAACTCATTTCTCTCTTTCCATTCTACATTTTGGAAACTGACCAAATACATTTGGCTGCTGTATGTCAGACAGGTAGAACTTACCTGGGTGAGTATTAGTACTTGCATCTTGAGTTTCTGCTGGTTTTTTTCCCATAGAAGCCATGTAATGTAGATCTGCTGAAGTAGTAATTGCTTCTCCTGTTGTGCCTAAAACGTGATAATACACAACAGGTGTCTAAAAATAATGCAAGAATTGGAAATCTGTGAAAGCAATATTAACTCAAAACTAAGGGAAATTTTTCTTTGCATTTCTGAGTTAATTTTAACTTTTTTTTAAGCATACCTCATGAACCATTCACAGAAAAAACTTAGTGTTACACTGAATTGAAATCAAGGCTCAGTTTGGACATGTAATTATTAAATATTTTAGTATGCTTTATAATACAAAGGGGTTTTTTAGTATTTTAAAACCAGGAAAATATTTATTACATATGTACCTTTATTCCTTTATTGATGTTTCCACAGAACTCTGCAAAGCAGTGTTTTACTAAGGCCAAATGTCAGAGAACAGGTTGCGTTTTACCCTCTGACAGGATTAAGTATTGTGATGAATTATTGTATTATAAAGAAGCTAAACTTTCTAAAGGCATGGTCTTTATTTTGCAAGCTAGAAATAGTGTAAACATTTCCTTCTAAGAAAGACTTAAATTTTGAGTAATTAGAATATGCAGGCAAATAAAATGGGGACAGTATTTTTTAAAACAAACTTAGGCAGAATTTGTTAGCATTGTGTACATCATTCTTCTGAAGAATCACAGGAACAGAAATCACTATGAACCATAGTTACTGGAATTCACTCAACATACTGTTATCATTTTGTGAAGTCTGTTGTTTATAAACACAAATTATTATAATTTATTTTTTGGACAACTTAAAATACTTCTCTAATCTTCAGGAGAATTATTCTGAGTTTACAGATAATTGATTGAGATCTTAAATTTGCCTGCATCTTCCCAACGTCAATCCCTTAAAAACTGACTATCCCAAAAAACAGACTATCTGCTGTACATCCTGGAAGATTTTCCTGATTTTCTGGGGAGACAGCATAGGACATTATGCTTTATTACCCACAGACTACACAATCTGAGTTTTTAACGTCCTGATGACTCTAGAATTTTCCTTTGACATCTAACAAACTTCTCTTCCTTGATTTGAGTACTGAAAGCATTAGAAAGGCTTGTACTTGCCCACTGAAATGCAAAAAGCATCTTGAAGGTAAGACGTAGATTTTGCTTGTTGATCCTAAAATAAGAAGAAAAAGGATTACACCTCAATAAATGGTTTCAAGGCCAATTAAAGGCTTTCTTGTGCTGTTAACTTACAAATGACTCCTTTCAGTAATGATTTAACAAAAAACAACCAAAAAAAAGTAACATACTTATCTTACCCCGTTTTTTAATTCTTCTAATCCATTCTAATCCTGTTGATTTACTATTTAACACTTTCCCATATGTACCTTGGGGTGACTTGCACTAACACAAGTTCCTCATTCTTCTGAGTATGTGCTATCTCTGCTGTACCATAATTATTATCTCCCAGATCTGGTCAGGCTCTCCAGCTGCTGTGCTGGACAGTCTCAAAGAAGATGTGTTATAGATCAGAAATAAAGCCTGTTGCTCTGAGTAGTGACTTCTCTTTGTATTTGCTATTGTTCTACCTTGAAATCTGGTACTTGCACGGATAATCTCCCAATATATTAAAAGGCATAATTTCTTGGCTGAAACAGAAGTGAGACCTTGTGCTGCTCATCCTCACCCCTTTTGTCATCATGTAGCCTCAGGTGGAAAGAGTAGTGACCTGGCATTACTGCTGGGCTAAACACTTTTTTTTTTTTTTTTTTAAGCAATTAGCATTTGTGCATATAGTTACTTCAAATGTAGTTACAAACAATTATCCTATGAAAATAAACAAGTTCATGTCCTGAAAAAAACAAAAGCAATGTTGGCATACTTTATAAAAGTAAATCTCTTGTTTACAAGAAATGCAAGTATATGAATGAAAGACGTATACTGTTTCCAGGCTACAGTCTGGAAGAGATTTACATGATAATTTTGGTTTACGGTTTCCTGCTTACTTGAATGGGAAAAGGTAAAAAGAAAAAAACCAAAATATTCTTCTATACCTTAGTCCCTGATTCAACAACTGTCATGGTATCACTAATACTGATGATGGAGTCTGCTGGACAGAAGGATACACTTGTTTTCTTCTTTTCCTCCTCCTCTTTCATTTGTTTATCTCGCCTCTTTTGTCTGTCAAAATATTAATTACAAATTAAAAAAAAGAACTGACATAATAAAAATACCTAGAATTGTTCTCTAACAAGTATTACTATTATTACTATTAATAGTACTACTATTAAGAAATATACACTGAAATAAAACTGAAAAGACAAACAACTGCTGAACACAGATCAGTTCAATGCAATACTTATGCCTATCAGAAATCTACATAAAATTGTAGTAGGAACTCATAAAAATACTTAACCAATCACACCGACATCTGTTAAGCTTTTTATATTAAGTATTGCAAACTGTCTAACATTCCACATCTAAACTTTGCTTATTATTAAAAAAATTATCATTAATACCCAAAATGCCTATAAAGAATTCACAATAAATACACCAAGAAAGAAACCTCTGTTATTGCAGAAGCTTTCTAATTAACTATTTTACTAAAAAAGTTCTGGTATCTAATAAGCAAATTATAAAACAACTGTACCTACAATCATTTCAGCTGATAATATCAAAACAAGATTCCTAAACTCCATTTGCAATTGTTTTTCATCTTAAGAGGGAAAAACTCATCTTAGCATGTGTTTCCAACTGCCAGCCTTAAAGGCAACAACATCAGAAACATTCTGTTCTAGATTTAACATCAGTAACTCTTCCATGGAAAAAAACATATTAGTGAAACTTCAGGAATCTACTACATTGTATGATAACTGAACAAAGACGTGCATGAAGCTTAAACATACTGTTGCAACTATTTGTGTAATCAATTAACAAAGGAAAAAATAAAATTCCAAAGACAATTTTGAGCAGGAATTTTGCTAATCACTGTCCACATTCAGAAACATAGCCAGTATCCTGAATTATACTGAAAGAGCATTATACTGAAGAGCCCCTTCCTCCTCCTTGAAGATGACTACTAACAGTGATGATATGAAATGCAGACAGCAACCTATTAAGATTCATTGTGTAATCAGCAAAATGTCATAAACACCACATAAAAACAAGCCAGATGACAATAAGACATAAAACACAGATACTGATACGAAAAACGCTTCCCCTTGAATATTATTCTCATCAGCCTGTTAACAGCAATAACCCTTTCATGCCCTAATGCTACACTTCTGCTGTATCTTTATTAATATTTGCTATTTTATTCTCCTCCAAGAGAACTTTGGCTTGCCTTTTTCTGTTATTGTCCACATTTCTTAGTTCAAATGGCTCAACATCAGTTTTTAGTAACTGGATAGGTTCAGGTGGGTCTTGCCCACAGGAACTACTGGGCACAGTATGATGTTGGTGACGTTCAAATGCAATGAGGTCTCGAACTGGAATGAGTTTTGGTGCCTGAAAGTGTTTAGAGAGACAAAGAAGCAAAAATTAAACAATGACACAGAAAAGAGGGCCAACCCATCAGTTTAGAAGAAATCCAAATCCTAATCTGCCTGATGAGACCCCACCTGGAGTACTCTGTCCAGCTCTGCAGTCCTCAGCACAAGAAAGAACTGCACCAGTTGGAGTCGGTCTGTAAAGCCACAAAAAGGATGAGAGGGCTGGAGAGGGCTAGAGCATCTCTGCTATGAAAACAGGCTGAGAGAGTTGGGGTTGTTCATCCTGGAGAACAGAAGGCTCCAGGGAGACCTGATAGTGGTCTTTCAATACTTAAGAGGGGGCTTATAAGAAAGAGGGGGACAGATGTTTTAGTAGGGCCTGTTGTGACAGGACAAGGAGTAATGGTTTTAAACTAAAAGAGGGTAAATTTAGACTAGATATAAGGAAGAAATTTTTTACAATAAGGTTGGTGAAATACTAACTGGTTGCCCAGAGACGAGGCCCATTCCTGCAAACACGAGTTCAGGTGGCACTGGGCTCTGAGCTACCTGATGTAGTAGGAAATGTACCTGCTTATAGCAGGGGAGTTGTCCTTTAAAGGCCCCTTCTAACTAAAACCCATTCCATGAAAAAAGGTGATCCAGTTTGGATCTCAGTAGTAATTTGTAGAGAAAGTGAAAACCTAGTATTAATAACAGCAGACTACCCTCTTGCCTGATGTGTATATGTGTAAACTATTTCCTGAAAGTAAAATAAAATATATTGATTTTCTCCACAGAATTTATTTCATTAATATTTGCATTTTTAATGTATCTAGTTCAAGATGAAGGTAGCAACTGTGCAATGTAGCCGAGGATTGAAAAAGCACCTTTCAAGGAAAAACACTTTTTTTCAACTAGCATATGTAATCACCTGAGAATGTATCAGAAAAACATTCTTCTCACCCAGATGATAAGGTTTTCTTATGAAACATTTCAAGATTCCATCTGTGTCCTTAAACAAGCAGTTTTATTAGTGCATTCTTTGCATTACTGCAAATAACCATAATTAAATTTCTGTCGAAACTTGATTATTTTTTACAATATAAATATTATCCAGTATTTAGGTAGCTCCTTAGTAATAAATGTAAGAAATTTATTGAATGGTGATGAAGTACAGCATGTGGAATCAACCTAGCATGCTTAAAAACATATCTGAGCTTGCAGCCTGCCTCATTTTGACATGTCAGTAAGAAGGTACATTAGTTCCCGATCCCTTTGGATAGCTGTGCTCAACACTTCCAAATTCCATAGTCTGGAAACATTAACTTATTTTTAATTAATAAGAAATCACACAAGTGAGAAAAACCTATAACTTAGAAAAATATATTAAAATCATGTACCTTCTTTTTTGGAGATAAATTAGCATGGAGTAGTGATATTCCTGTGTGCCGTACTGTTTCTCTGCAGTAAGTCTCCTTTGTATCAGGTTTAACAGGTATTAAAGTAGCAGTGATTGGCTGCCTTACAACTGGTGGAACCCTACGTAGTGGGTCAAGTTGCAAGTGCAAAAGTGGAATACCAGCCAGATTGTGAGTGATCAGTGCTTTGTCCATATTCATATTTGCAGAGGACTGCTGTTGAGGTGAAACTTCTTGCTGTCCTTTGTACTGGTCTAGATTCAGGTGTTTGGGAGGTCCCTTGTGCACTTTGTCTGCCCATCTTGCCTCTTTCTTGGGCATTTGCCTTGGGATTTTAGGGTCATATCTACGCATGTTCAAATCTTCTTTTGATTTACTCTTTCTTGGTATATCTGATGACTGATGGTTCCATAAGGAATCTGATGAACTCCAGGCAACTCGTGGTACTGGTCTAGCAAAAGCCGATGACATTTGTATTGGATGTAAAAATGCTGGTTTGAAATGATGACCTGATTCAAGCTTAAGCAAAGGAAACCCATTTGAGTACTTCATGTTTTTTTCTATAGGGATAAGCTTTGGTGTTTTCTGGACATCTGAGGAAGAAGCTAGGAGATGAAGCGGTTTTGTGACTGCTGAAGAAGATAAGTCTTGAAATGGAGGCATAAATCCTGTTTCTTTGCTTTGGCTTTCTAATCTGCTTAAAGAAACGTTAACATCCAGATGATTCTAAATCAAAAAAAGGACAAAACACAGCATTTAGAAACACAGAATTGTTTTGGTTGGAAACCACCTTTAAGATCATCAAGTCCAAACATTAACCTAACACTGCCAAGTTCACCACACTAACCTATGGCTCAAAGCATCCCATCTACATCTCTTTTAAATATTCCCAGGGATGGTGACACAACCATTCCCCGGGCAGCCTGTTCCAGTGCCTGACAACCCTTGCAGTAAAGAATTTTCTCCCCAGTATCCAATCTGAACCTCCTCTGGAACAACTTGAGGCTATTTGATCTTGTCCTATTGCTTGCAACCAGGCAAAAGAGACCAGCCCCCACCTTGCTTCAACCTCCTTTCAGGTAGCTGTAGAGAGCGATGCAGTGTCCCCTCAGGTTCCTCTTCTTCAGGATAAACAACCCCAGATCCCCTAGACACTCCTCGTAAGACAAACTTCAGACTCTTCACAAGCTTCACTGTGCTGCTCTGCACAAACTCCAGCACCTCAGTGTCCTTCTTGTAGTGAGGGGCCCAAAGCCAAACACAGTGTTTGAGGTGCAGCCTCCCCAATGCCATGTACAGGAGAACAATCACTGCCCTAGTCCTGCTGGCCACACCATTCCTAATACAAGCTGCTGTTGGCCTTCTTGGTTACCTGGGCACGTGCTGGCTCATATTCAGCTGGTCCTTTTCCTCTGGGCAGCCTTCCAGTCACTCTTCCCCAAGTCTGTAGCATTGCCTGGGGTTCCTGTGAACAGGACCCAATACTTGTTCTTGTGGAACCTCATACAATTGGCCTTGGCTCATAAATCCAGACTGTCCAGGTCCGTCTGTAGAGCCTTCCTACCCCTGAGGAGAACTACACTACCACCCAACATGGAGTCATCTGCAAACTTACTGAGGATACACCCAATGCTCTAGAACAGATAATTGACAAAGATATTAAACAGAATTGGCTCCAACACTCAGCCCTGGTGAACACCGCTTGTGACCAGCCACCATCCAGTCAGTGTTTTACCCAGCAAAGCATACATCCAGGAGAATGCTGTGGAAAACCAAGTCAAAAGGCTTCACTAATGTCTAGGTAGATAACATCCACAGCCTTTCCCTCATCCATTAAGCACATTACCTTCTCATAGCAGAATGTGCCTTTCATAAACCCATGCTGTCTGGGTCTGATCACCTGGTTGTCTTCTATTTTGCCACCTGATGGCACTCAAGATGATCTGCTCCATAATGTTCTCTGACACCAAGGTCAGACTGATAGGCCTGGAGTTCCCCGGGTTGTCCTTCCAGCCCTTCTTGTAAATGGCTGTCATGTTTGCTAACCTCTGGTCAACTGGGACCTCCCTGGTTACCCAGGACTACTGACAGATGATGGAAAGTGGCTTGGTGAGCACTTTGCCAGCTCCCTCAGTACCTCTGGATGGATCCCATCTAGCTTTATAGACCTGTGTGTGTCTAAGTGGTGTAGCAGGTATCCAACTATTTCCCCTTGAATTATGTAGGCTTCATTCTGCTCCTCATCCTCATCTTCCAGGTCATCTGGGTTTCCCCCCAGCATTCAGTAAAAGACGGAGAGTCTCCTTAGCCCTCCTTTGGTTGTTAATGTATTTGTAGAAATTGCTTTAATGTCTTTTATGGCAGTAGCCAGATTCTGTTCTAGTTGGACTTTGGCTCTTCTAATTTTCTCCCTACACAGCCTAATGACATCTTCATAGTTCCCAGAGTTGCCTGCTTCTTCTTTCAAAGGCTGTAAGTTTACAGGTACCTTGAAACAGCAACTATACCCTAAATACACACAAAATTGGTATAAATAATTTTTGTCTACAGCAATCACTACAAAAGCATTTTCTGCATTAATAGGACAGGTAACATTCAGATATATGGAACAATTTTCATAAACCATGCTTTGATATACCTACTTTTATATGGCCATTGCTGCTTTCCTCTCTTACACTGTTCTTTGGTTGAAGATCAGAGCTCTGTAGATCAGGTCTTCCTTTATCTTCTTGAGGGGGCAGCTGTGTTTTCAGAGAGCCACTATCTTCAGTAGCGTGTGCAGGCTGACCTCCTTCCAGGGGAACAGACTGATTGTGTTGCAAAATTTGTTGCGCATTTGTCAAGTTGCCAAAGGATGACTGCACTATTTGCATTAAACTCATAAAGTTGATCTGCTGTAGCTGGATACACAAACACACAAACTTAACAACTTTAACAAAAGCATTAGCAAAAATGCTACCTCTAGGCTTATCTTCTGAATGTAAGTGACAAAATAACATCCTAGAGTTTCAATAATGATTCATTTGTATGATTGTTGTACTGGACTTTCTTTTAAGATACATCAAATACCCGCAAGGGATTTGCCAGTTTTGTTAAAGACAGACAAATTACTTCAATTTTTTGTGAAGCCTGAGTAAATTTAAGGCCACAAAAAATTGTCTCAATGTAATAGCAAAAATTAAATCCTAGCTTAGCTACCGTTATTACAGCTTTTTCCTAATCTATACTATTAGAGGACGTTGAGTTACGTGAAGTAAAACATACTCAGACTTCTGTTATTGCATTACTAATTTTCTGAAGTCAAAAGCAAGAGTTAAGTCTAAAGTAAGTTTTCACAGTAGTTTAAGTGGATCAGGAAATAAGGATAATAAAAGAAGCAATTATCTCCAGAGTTTTACGTAGCACAGTTTGTACTGTGAACTCTATTTTCAATAACGAGACACTCTCACCTGAACTAACTTGAACATTTCATCTTGGAGCATCTGCCTGACAGTTTCTGATGTGTTTAGTTTCTCTTCTGCAGGGAACTCTTCCTTGACATCTTGCTTCTTTGTACAAATGGACGTAGTGGAGAAAACACTTGACACTGATGACACAACAGTCTGAGAAGACTGACCATCACTTAGAGAAATCTCTCTATTACTTAAGAAGAAAAGCACAAAGCTATTAAAAAATTCATAGTTCAGAACACCTATATGACATCTTCTTACATCAATCCAGAGAATTTTAAAGATATCTTCATTTTTCTAAGGCATAATTACTTAATAGGAACAATTTAAGAATTAACATTGCAATCTTCATTGTAGAGTACGTATGACATCTTTATTCTGATACTCCCCTAATATATGGAATGAAAAACAGAGTAAAGAGTCTAAGTTCTGAGTTTTTGTTCACAAAGGTATCTGAAATCTTATCTTCACTAGAGATAAAGGCATTAAATTATTTGAGAGAAAGAAGGCCTGGTTAGTCACAAAACCATACAGGTGATAGAAAAGGAGAAGGAGATTATTAGCTGAAGTAAGAGAGATGGCAGATTCATTTAAATAATTAAATGTACCTTTATATATTTGGAATTAAAAATCAACAACAAAATTTCAGATCAGAAAACAACTAAAATAATATGTACCAGATTATAAAATATATCATTTTTTTCACAGAGGTATTTAGATCTTTTAGTATGCTTAAGACTATTATGAAGTCCTTAAATGAAGAAGAGAGGCTTAGGGCTTACACTAAGTTATAGAGGAACTGGAAGGACTTTACTTGCATCAATAGAAACCGACCCAAAATACATCTCTCTATTTAAGAAAAATGCTGAGATTGCTATGAATAAAGGCAACCTTTGGAGGGTATTTCACAACTCAACAGGATGGTGTCCAAGCATGTGAAGAACAGAAGCATAAAGCAATGGCTAATGTGTAATACTGAAGAGGTTTTGGATATGTAGTATGTGCAAAGTCGCACAGGAAATATTCTGGAAGAAAATTAGACAGTGTAAGCACAGCCCCACACCCTAGAAGTCTGAGAAATTGTTTTGTTTTTTCTCAATGCATAGTACTGATCTTCCTGTAAACTGAAAAACTCCACAGGCTGTTCTGGCAGCAAAAGCCTGAAAGTGACTCCTGTCCCCTTTTCCCAATTCCAACATTCTCCCTGTTTACAGAAGTATTATTCATGTGTATATTCATGTGAATCTAGCAGTTGCTACAGGATGCATATATATATTACTGATTTTATAAAAATATTAATGTAAGTTTATAATATTATTGCTTAGGTGTCTTATGTAATATATCATCTATAGTAATATTTATAAAATTATAATGATGCAAAAGTACAATTTCTCTTGAAATCTGGTTGCTTTAAATTAAATAAGCTCTGAATTGATTAATGTGATATTCTGGATAAAGGCTACTTTAGTACTACAGTTTGCAGGTACAGTATATAACACCTGCAAATTTTTGTAATAAAATCTACACATCATGTTACTTCAAACCAAGAATTTTATAAAGACAGTCCATTTTTTAATTATATAAAACATTATAGGTTAATCTTACCTGGGAACTTTTGCATCTTGTTCTACAGAGACTGAGTGAGAACTGGTGCCAGTAGCAACCTCAGTCACACTGTAAAGGATCAAAAAAATCAGTAAACATCACAATAATTTGTTATGCAGTTTATTTTAATTTTATATACATCTACAT
The DNA here is from genome assembly GCF_020740795.1 of Apus apus. Classification (NCBI taxonomy): domain Eukaryota; kingdom Metazoa; phylum Chordata; class Aves; order Apodiformes; family Apodidae; genus Apus; species Apus apus. The sequence goes on from NC_067312.1 coordinate 13,566,164, forward strand.
GTGTGTTTGTGTGTATAAAAGCTCCAGGAAAAGCATTTTAATTTGTATGTAATAAAATACCTGAAAACCACCTGATCACAGCTATACTGATCTACATTGCAATTTGAGTTGGCAAATATTGGCATTCATTATTTGTCTCCCTAGCAATCAGAAACTGACTCAAACAAAAGCACTGAAAAGGTTCTGGCTATTCAACATGAAGTGCAGGCAGAAAAGAAGCTGATCTGAGTTGATTAGAGAAGAGAAAATCAAATACTCTTAGAATCGTTACAATATGCATTCCGAAAAAAGAAAAGCCAGTACCATAAGAAATCCTTGAAGGCCATTTTATGTGCAGTATTTTTGTTTCTTTCCAAGTAAAAATGTATCAGTTTCACATAGTAGACAATTCAAAGTCCTTCTAAAAATCAACCATTTATGTTTTCCACAAACATTATATATACATAGAGATACTTATTCATATGACATCACAATTTATAAGATTTTCTAAATATTAAGACATTCAGACAGTACATCAGAGGATTACTACAAATTTGGTGGAATCAAGAAAAAAGCTAAGTGAAATAAAAAACAGAATTATATTTTTCTGTCATTAAAACAACTGAAAAAAATCTCAAGGGACCAAGATTCCTCCTGAAAAATACAATAAACCCTTTGTTTACAGAATATAGAATTTCTTCCCTTTAAGAACTTTAATGAAATAAAACTCAGCAGTAAACTATTCAAACAGATGATGGGATAAGTACATTTATGGACTGTTCCTATAATTTTATATACTATGTATTTTATATAACTAGAGCTATTTTAAACCATGAAATTTTATAAGGATCATAATGAAGGAAGTCCTTTAACTTCTGTAAAATACCTCCCTCTTTCAGAAGCTAACAAGCTCATTGCTCATATCCATTTTTATCTCATCTTCTGCTTCCTAGACACCAACTTCTACTTCTTACATACTGCGTAACTAACTTTTAAAATTTCATAGAATAATCAGCCACTGGATTTAGTCTGAAGATGGTGCTCCTATTTCAGGTCTGGAGAAGCAACTGTGTACCTGGAAGCTTTTCCAGTTACTCTCTATCCTTTTACTAGATATAAAATACACCTTCCCATAACACATAACTCTTTTATTTGATTATTACTAAATAACTACTCATCCATCCAGCATGTCCTATCTGTGAAATGCCTGTACATGTGAAATAGAAGATAACAGAACAATCTGTTTCCAACCATGGGTTGTTGCTATAAACAACAGCAAGAATCCATTGAGACTTCACTGGATACCATAATTAGCATAACTACTTTAGATTAGTAAGCAAAGTTAAAAAAGAAATTAAAACAACCAAAAAAGTCTCTCACACATTCTGCTGAGCGTTCCCTTCTTTTGTTTTTTCAGCCTTTTGATCTTCCTGGGCACTATCTATGTCTGAAACAGAAAGCTCCTGGAAAATACAAACATGCATCTGAACTTGTAAATGTTTGTAACTTCCTTCTGATTCATGAAGTATTACATTAATAGCCCTAAGGAAATTATACTTTTGATTAGTCACTTGAAAAAATCTGACTGAAAAATAATAAAAATTACACACTTATTTGGAGGACAGCTATAGATCAAAAATAAGGAGATATCCTCATGAATTATCTGCACATCTTTCCAAATCATTATTTTCAAATTCATATCCTTAGATCACCCTGGGAATACACTCTGCTAGTCTCCCACTCCCTAGGTAAAAATGAAAATGTGGAAACAACCCTGTTATACACAATCTACCTACAAACTAAGAAATCGACACAAATACAGGACTTTACACAGGGTACAGAATGACTATAGTAAAATGCATTGTAGAATTGAAGACCACAATATATTTAGTGTTTCTAATCCCATGAAGAGAACTAAATCTAGAGCACTACCGGCATGCAAACCGATGGCACTGCAACTCACATTTAAGCATAACAGAATCATACAATATGCTGAGTTGGAAAGGACCCACCAGGATCACCAAGTCCAACTCCTGTCCTTGTATAGGACACCCCTAGCCCTTAGCCAATTTTAAAGAAAGCAGACTGATGACCAAAGATGATGCATGAAAAAGCAAGGCTCATTTACGGATCCAGACTGAGTTTTCAGACAGAAGTAAAATAAACATCTTTGTATTTTTAATTTAAAAACAAGAAAGCATGCTAACAAGTATTAGTGTCTTTACTTAATCACCTGTGACTACTCCTGAGACATTACACATTTTTAAAGAAAGTAAAAAGTTGTTAATACAGTTTTCTAACAAAACAGACATGAAAATCTACACCATTAAGCAGAAGACTATCTATAGTTTTTTTATTTACATTATTTTCTATGTGTGCATAAATAATCTTAGATATTTGTATGTAGTGTTATACATTATATAGATTTAATACTACACATAATATTATACTTTATATATAGGCGTACACATTCAGTTCTACAAAAAATGAATCCATTTTCAGAAGTACTTACAGCAAATCTCATTTTACTACTGTTTAATTATGTGACTTTTATTACTAATTTAAGCAGGAAAAAATCCACCAATCTTAAATGCTACAAGCCTTCAATTTCTTAAGTATATTGAGGAATGCAGGATATTTCCAAAAGAGTATTCAGAATAACTTAATGCTTCTGTGCAAGACAGTAACTTGCCTTTCCTCTTTGATGCTCCAAAGGTTTGATCTTGATAGAGCTACTGGTGCTCTTTGGAGTTTCAAATGGCTCCTCAAAGAACTCTACAAAATAAGCAGGATTACTCTAAATAAAAAAATGACAAGACCTACAGCACTGTTATGTAATTCCTGTCAGCTGGTCAGGTTAGTACAATTTTCCCTAGTGAGGAGAACTGTGTTGTGAGATGTCTCATGGCAAACTTGACCTACCCATACTCAGCACTTAGAATTTTCAAATCATATTTGACATAGTTGCATGAATATGTTTGGAATGAAAGTAAGAGAATTATTTAGGTTAATATGCATTATCCTATCTCTATAGCAAAAATAAGTTACAAGAACTATAACAAGAATTGTGTTATAACACAAAGAAGATATAATACTAATTTGAAAAGAATAGTGAAAACTTATTTCAATTTTTTTATTAAATAAACAGTAGGGCATATAATCTTATTCAGCCAAAACTCCTGATGTTTTATATGTCAGAACATAGTGAAAGGATATACCATAAAAACAAACCTCTTTCTGATGTTACATCTAACTCCTCCTGAACAAATGGTCTCACTTCATTAAGATCTTCAGTCATGTGAGGTACAGAATAACTCCCATTATTAATTTCCTTCTTATTATAATATTTTGACTTAGTAGACATTCTGGTAATTGGAAGTGCAAAAGGTAATTAACAACAGAATATACATATCTGACTTATTTTAAGTATGCTGTTCTCTCAGATTGCAAGACAGTGCATAACTGTCACATAAACACTGCCGTGATATAATTAATGTTCAAATACATTTTCTCTCTGAATTTAACTTAAACCAAGATTGGTACAAGTATTTTGGTGACATTAATGGTGTAGTTTTTCAGATGGGCTGCTTCCAGAAAAATGTAAAAAACACATGATCTAATAAAAATGGAACGCATAAACTTCAAAATAATCTGGTTAAGATTACATTAATCTCTCTCACAGAAACTTCCTTTAATTGAAAAAAAAAAAAAAAAATTGGAGAAGACACAATTTTTTCAGAATACCGATACCAAAGATCTTTCGTTTCATGCAGCAGAAGATGAAAAGTCACAAAGAACTTCAGGTTAAGGAATCTACATCTTCAGAACTGCCTAAGATATCAACAAACAAAAAACTTACTGCCTTTACAGTGCATTTTTCCAACATGTACACATTTGGTCACAGCTAAAATACACTAAAGTTGTTTACTCTCATCTCAACACCAAGAAAATCACACTAAAGAGAGTGCAAGTTATTTGAAATCTAGATTTCCATTTCCGTATTTCTAAATTAATAAACAACCACGTACAATTCACTTCTTATGCAACAGCTACATTGCTTTCTACTTACAGGTTTGTCTGCTGATGAATATTTAATCTGCTTCATGCAGCTGTAAACAGTATGCATGAGCTTGACTTTGAACTCAAAATTAAACATGCATATAACATGTAGTAACAACTGAACTATCATAGTGACATGCTGCATTGTTAAGGAATTATGAACAAATAGAATTCATACATTAAAAAAAAAAACAACCAACATTACCCAAAACCAACTTCACAAAGATCAGAGGGTTGTACACTCTGGACATCAGGCAGAGGACTGACCAGTATGGAAGAGCCTTCATCTGTACTACTTTCTTTCTCTGTCCTAGACTCGGCTTCTGATACAGATGCAGATTCTTTCAGATACTGATTATCCAGACTCTATTAATAATAATGATAATGAAAATTCCCTAGTTAAAAAAAGACAGCTGATACTTAAAAAAATCCAGAATTATTTGACCTAGTATGTGGTTTTCTTAACTTCATATCCTTTTCTCTATTATTGAGATGAGAATTCCTGGATTTACAGTTGCCAGTAGAACATGTGTTTTGCTCCTTTTTGCATTTAGTGAAAGAATGGTCTCTGAATTATCTGAAGGAAATGCAAGAGAGATTTTGTCAGCCTGGCTGTCACAGATGCCATGTGACAATTAAATACCCTCTGTACAAACGTATACAGTAAGATTTGCTCTTCATCAACTGCACTGCAAAACTCTAATCACTGAAGACAGTGTTTGAGGCAAAAAGCTACATATAATAATGTAGTCAGAGGCACACACGAAGTTTTGGCAGTAAATTGTAAATAAAATACAGGTGGCACTTCTCAAAAAACAAAATACAAACCAAAATCAAAATCTATTTCAATCTGGGAGAAAAATCACAAAAAAACCTCAAAACCCGCTCCCTCAAAGCCTTTCATGTAGACTTAATTATAGAGGGTAAGTGATTCAGTTGTCCATAAATATAAAATAAAGCAATACTCATCAGGTTATTCTGCCAACTCTCTTCTTTAATAATAACACATATTCTCCAAAACTGTGTAACAGCACAAGATAAAAGTAAAAATTAAAAACTCACTTTTCACCAATCTTTAACTAGTTTAAATACTCCAGTCAAACTGCATCTGCACTGTCCTCAATCACAAATGAGTCTAAATTCAAGTCTCCCCAGACAAACTCTTTCTTTATTCTTTGTCTTGTTTTTCCAGACTCTTATCTACAATACTAGGTTTCCTCAAAGATGATGTCTTAAGCTAGAAAGAAAGGTTGAACTTGTAGGAATTTGCTCAAATAATGTGGTATTTAGATAAATGAGTTAGATTTTGAAGTGGACTTCCAAAGACAACTTCAATCTTAAAGCAAAGTCTTCCTACAGACAGAATTTCAGTTGTCCTGGAATGTTTCAGCAGCCCCTAAAGGAAAGTCTATTGATCAATATTACAGGTTTTACCGAGAACAGAACTATGTTTCATTGACACTTTCTCTCACATCCTCTTTCTTACCTTATATTTTATGCTCTTTGCTTCAGCTCCATCTCCGTAAAACTGCTCTAGTAGCCACAAAGAAGTAAGGACAGCAGCTGCTGACGTTTTCACATGTATCATTGGGAGAATCTCTTCTAAGGAATCTTGTTTATTGGAATGACAGAGCAGCCTCTGATCAGACCATCTGATCATCCACTCAAGCAATTTTGCAATATTGTTCAACTTATCCATCAATTCTATAGCCAGTTCTTCTCCTGGTACAGTATCAACTGGATCAACAGTTTTGTAAATGTATTTACAAGTTGCCTCAGTTTGCAGGCTAAAGAAAATATGGATAGGAAAGGTCTGGCTTGCTGGTGCAACAGTGACTCCTTGACTGTCACTCTGAGCTCTGTAAATTGATCTGTGCTTTAAACCAAATAATCCTTCATTAAGTCCTTTCATTAAGTCCTTTTCATTACGCAGAGAGGGTTCTGTTGTCTGTGCAATAGTTGGATTTTTCAGACTATTTTGGTTTTCATTAAAGCCAGACTTTGCTTCAGGATCAGAAGATGCCAGGGTTACAGTATAGCAAGACCCTGCTCTAAAGACACTCTGGCTTCTAGTTTTGGCTTGTCGACGTTTTAGTGTTGTATGGACATCAAAAAAGAGAGAGTTTAATTCATGTTCCCTAAGAAGTTCAGAAAAGCTAGTAAGAAATGGAACTCCAAGGTCACTGTACTTTATCAGATCTCTCTCAAGAACATAACTCAAAAAGAGTTCTAAAAAAACAACGTATTCATCATCATCTCGTTCAAATTCCCATGCACCAACTAAAGGCAAATTACATTGATTATGCATGTCTTTTCCATATACTTTGTCTTTATGTTTTGTTTTCCAGATAAAAGCTTTTGTCATACACGTGGTATTTTCATTCCCTATTTTTTCTTGTCTCTGATGTTCATTATCCCTGTAAGACAAGAAACGTTAAGTACTGTTAATGCCAAAATCCATTTTAAGAAAAATTAAATGAAAAAATAAACAAATGCCACTTAAGTTCCTTTTCTTCCTCAGTTATTGAAAACATAAAATTAACAAATTGAGATTTACCTTAATATAAAGGTGGCAAATTAATCAAATGCAAAATCCATAGTCTTTACAATGACAACAACTCAGCATTATCATATATGAATGTGGTCATCGCTGATAATAACTTCAAGTGACAATTACCTTGTTTGGTGAAATGATTACTTAAAATAGTAAGAGACAACTTTTTATATTTTTATTTCAACAGAACACTCTCTGTTGCATTTTTTTTTCATACCTTTGGAGTGATGGTGTTTGAGCTCTCGTTTCTTCAGCAAACAAAGCATCAGAAAGTGTATCTGCTGTGTCAGCATCACTATATACCTGAGGATTTCCAAGATCAGTAAGTGTGCTTCTGCTTAGACTAGTGCCTAATGAGAATCTGTCATAACAGTGTTCCTCATCATCTGCAGCTCCTTCTTCCGTTGGCTCCCAAATATTAATTTCTATAGGGCCTATGTTCCTTATTACACGTCTTAATGAGCTCGTTCTCACTTTTTCCATAGCCTCTATAACAACAGACATCATTTCTTCACTTTCAGGACCTAGTGAAAGAAAGAAAACCAGGAGATTTTAAATAAAAACTTCTCCATTTTTCCAGTTTTCAATCGTCTCTGAAATTGAGACATGAATTAACTTTGAATCATCATAAATAATGGCGTTTAGAAATACAGACAGAAATTGTGATAAAGTGAAAAAACATCATCAACGTGGAAGTAATGATGTTATACTAGTGGTATAGACATACCAGAAAGAAAAGAGAGAATTTGCTACAAAACTCTCTCAGATTCGTCTAACTGAAAACTGTAGTCATTATTTTGCACAGGGCATGAAGGAAGGCACTGTCACAAGTTAATTTGTTATGTAGGGTAAAAAAGAAAGTTCGTTTAGTGTTGCTGAAAAAAGACGCACATTACCTCTGACAAAACTGTGTCTGAGTCGCTGCTGAAGTGCATGGTATTTATCTCTCAGCGCAACTCTTATATCTTCAGGATTAGGAAATGCTTTTACGAAAATCTCTGCCACCTACACAAAATAAAGTAATTTTCAAGTAGCTAACACAGAAGTAAGGTATATTTTCCAACAGAACTAACACCACTGAGATGTCTAACCAGCAGCTTTTTTAAGAAGAAATATTTGTGATAATTGCTCTTACTTTTGTTCTAGCTTTAATGTCTTTTACCTTTTTCACTGGTGGCAATTCTCCAAGCAAACTCAAAATTATATCTTGAACTAATTCTTCAACATTCATGAATCTGCAGAAAGGAAGCATTCGACAAGCCCACTCCACTGCATTCAGACAATGCTCAACAGTGGAGGCATCATACTCATTCTTCATCAGATCCTAAAAAAAAGACCTTACTGTAGAAAAATGAATTTATATGAACAATACAGTTCATCAAAATGTTTCATGCATTGCAAATTGCAATGACTCTTCCTGAGACAACAAAAAAATAAAAATATCTAACTGAACTGCCAAATAAAGAAGCATATCATTTTAGGAGCCAGATCAAGGTTGTAATGGACCACAACTTGTATAAAAAATAATAATAAATAAGCTTTTTTTTTAAACCAGTTTAGAAAATAATTCCATTAATAGCCTGCTGAAGAGTCCGTTTAATGGTAGTTTAAAGAAAACTTGAGGATTTGTCTAAACTAGTTGTAACTTGACTAAATATACTGAAATAGCAGGTAAAGTAAATAATTTTACTGTGACTTAAGGTGATCATAAACTGTTCCTTGACAGTAAAATATCTGAGCCAGCCCAGAGGCTTTTAAGATGGAACAGTTTATTTTGAAACAGTCTGTGGTTTCTCTCTCACCACAGAATCACAGTATCACAGAATCTTAGGGGTTGGAAGGGATCTTGGAGATCATCTAGTCCAACCCCCCTGCCAGAGCAGGATCCCCTAGAGTAGCTCACACAGAAACACATCCAGGTGGATTTTGAAAACCTCCAGAGAAGGAGATGCCACAACCTCCCTGGGCAGCCTGTTCCAGTCCTCTGCCACCCTCACAGGGAAAAAGGTTTTCCTCATGTTTATGTGGAACCTCCTATGCTTCAGCTTGCACGTGTTGCCCCTTGTCCTATCATTGCACATCACTGAGAAGATCCTGGCTTTGTCCTCCTGACACTTGTCCTTTATGTATTTATAAACATTAATGAGGTCACCCCTCAGTCTCCTCCAAGCTACAGAGACCCAGCTCCCTCAGCCTTTCCTCATATGTAAAAAGTTCCACTCCCTTAATCATCTTTATGGCTGTCATTTGTCACTGTAATGCACAGGAAAAACAGAATATTCCACTATTTGAGACTTGATTCTTCTGGTGGAGAGAAACCTTGGCCTTGTTTTGAAAAGGAAGCAACCTTTGCTAAGGACGGCTCTGTTGCTGGAATACATCAGACAAAAATAAATATCTGCACTGTTAAAGACAAATATCATGCTAGTAGTTACTTTATTCTTTTTTGATCTCTGAGAACAATTGCTGAAGGTTTAAGTAGAGAAAACTTGATTAAATTGTAATACTTTTTGTTATTCTATGTGAAAATCATGTATATGTAATGAAATCAGAAACTTTTTTTTAGTGCGTTAAATATATATTGGTCAGGAAACAGTAAAAATCTCTTAATTTAATGGAAAAAAGTAAATAATTAGGCAGACAAGAAAAAAAGAAACAATTACCCTTCTGGCAGCATCTCTTCAATTATCTGAGTTAAATACCAAGCAGAAGCTCAACCTTTAGAATTCTTCTTACAGCTTCATGCAGTTAAAATGTACCTTTACTGCATTAGTAGTATAATTACCTCATGATTGTTAATGTTTTCCCTTGCAGTTTGGTACCGCCGACAGTTGTCAGATAACCTTTCACGAACATGGAACATCCAACACAATGCACACAGCTCTCTGAACCAACCTATGACACAAACATGGAATATGGTGAGATTCTATTCAAATAAATGCAATTGAACAGCTGGAGATTTTTAGCTCGGAGATAAAATAATGTTAATTCCTAACAGAAGTTAAAAGAAAATAAATACTCATTCTTGAGTGCCCTGCAGCTAGAGCTCTGCAGTCTCACTTAGTGTTCATGTTCTTTGACATGTCAGATCTGCAGAACACACAGCTCAGAACAGAAAGTTTTCAGATTAAGAGTTTTGATAACTAACATAAAAGCTGCCAAGAGAATGTGTTTCTGCATAGATCACAGTACACTGTTTCAACTAATAAGAGTTTCTTTGCACTCATGACTTCTCAGTTGTGTTCAGTTTTCTAGCTCTATTTTATTGTACACAGACCTAAAATTTTACAGGTCATATCATCAAACTGATGGTTTCCAGAAGATGAAGATGTATGGAAAACGGTGTGGAAATTGGAGTAACGGAGCAAAGTCTCTGGAAATGGACTCAGCGAAGGAAGAGATCCTTTCATTCGAATCTGTGGACAGTAAAAATAAGTAAATAAGTAAAAATGGAAAGAAAAATCAGTTAAAGCTTTCCAAGCATTTCTATTAAATGTACAGCCTCTCTGTTATTAGAAAAATACCCAAGACCAGCACAATTCCCGAAAGTTTACTTTCCATTTTTTTCAAATCAGTATTCTGAAAATTCCTTTAAAGGAGTAATTTTAGTACGAGCTAGGGCACAAAAAATGCTTTTGTTTGCATAGTACTCATAATACTCATTATTATGATAAAATACAAGAGTAACAAAGTTTAAGAAGAACTAAGAACACAATTAAGACACCAGTTTAATCCAACAAAGCCTAGGCTATTGTTAACCACTGCAGACTAGTTTTCCCTCCTGTTTCAGCTGGCACTTATGATCACCCTCTGCAACAGCATTAAGTGCAAAACTATGCAATGAGCAAACAGAAGGAAATACTTGTCAGTGAAAGCAGTCCCTGATCTGGATCACTGCATGAATGCTTGCAGGGAGGCTGACAGAAGACAGTCACATACACCCCTTTCTGTAGCAAGTTAAGCTTCTTCAAGTAGCTAAGTATCAAGGACCTATGAAAAGCCTGCATTTATTTGCATTCAATATATTCTGAGCCTCGTTCTGTGCAAACAAAATATATGAGCAGAATGAGCTCTTAAAATTCCCCTGCTTTGTGAACTGAGATGACCACTTTACCTGTACAGAGTATCACATGCTCATGCTATATGTTCCACCCTAAGTGATCTGGAACACACTTTCAGTTAACAGCCTTAACTCTCAGTTTAAATCAGCTTGCTTCTTTCACAGGGAGAAAGAAAAGTGTTTGTACATTAGCAAGTGGGTACAAAAAGACATGAAGAAGGAGATTCTTTACGGAGTATATACCCTGTATCTTTAAGTTCTCATTTCCTAAAAGAACTGAACATGGAGTGTAAAACCAGAAAATGACATGTAAAAAATTACATCAAAGTGCATGAATGCTTCTGCAATGCAACTGCAACCTTGTCAGTAAAATTTATGACTGAGAATCAAGTTACAAAAAAACCCAAGTTAAATGCTTACCTTTTGCATAACTTTTCTTGTGTACTTCAGTTGTGCAATATACCACTGTGCTGCAGGGCAGGAACAATGAGCAGCCCGGAAAAGCAAGATAATTCGCTGAAGAACTCCTGACACTTTCTGACGACTTTCTCTCTCGATTTTTAGAAGAACGTCATTGCAGTCTTCCTGAAAAATGCAAATTCAGAGACAAAAAAAAGCCCCCAAATTAGAAAGAATATATAGATTAAGGAATCTGACTTAAACATTGCTTCTCCTAAGAATATTTTCCTTACTCTTTTAGAGCATAGACCCTTTATGGAAAAAACACAGAGGCACACCTGCTTTCTTTTCACTTTGGTGCTAATAAAGTAAATGCATGCACAGGGAAAAAAACAGAAAAAAGGAGCTGAAAGGAACCAAACTAAAGATCCTGATTATTTCATATATACACACAAGCAAAGACCCAAGAAACATCTATCTTGCATGCTTACTTCACTGAGAGAAGCTGGCTGAGGACAGTACAATGGTGGTGCTGGAAGATAAAGCCCATCTGGAACTAAACCATACAGCTTTCTGCTAATATCCTTGGCAGAATCCATCAAAAGTTGAAACGTCTCTGACAGAATATCTGCATCTGCCATAACAGCTGCTTTCAGTAGCTCCTGTATTGAATTATAAAGAACATCTGCATCTTCCTCTTCAATGGGATCTATAAAATATTAATCACATAAATCGATAAATTAGTTGACTCAACTCATACATGGCCTTTGTTCTGAAAATATGAGGCTATGTTAATGCAAAATTTGCATTAACCTACAACACATATATTGCATCTACTTGCTTAAAGATGAGATCTCTCACACTGGAAAATAGTATTTCATTATTAATTTCAGGTTTTGCTACACTAAGGGGGAAGATACTGTTCTTCTAGATAGAGAACAGAAAATTTCAGCCATGCATTTGCTTGGCATAAAATTCTGGCTAATTATTCTAAGCAGGCACACACCAGGTATACTACTACTACTACTACTAACTACAACAACTCTTTCATTAGTGATCAAGGGATATATATGTATTTGTCTCTCTTACATACTGTTATATTTTCTCCTTTTCTCCTAAAAGTATCAAGACCTTTAACATACATCATTCATTGGCTCCTGAAATTCATAGTATTATACTGCTCAATTTTCATTTATACTCCTGCTGTTTGTCTTGAACTATTTGCTGCTAAATCTTTGTACTACCTATCATACTTACAGACTCTTATATATATATATTGTCATATATGTGTGTGTGTGTGTTTGACATAAAATCCTTGGAAAGGATAAGTAAAAAGTAAGAATTTACACAGTGTCTGGGATATGATTTAGATAAAGATTAATTCACATTCACCTTCTGACAGGGACTTGAGAAGTTCAGGAATAGAGAATATGCCAGTAAATTTTCTGTAAAATGTAAGCAAGGAAAGGTTGATCTAGCTAACTGAGGGAATTTCAGCAGTAAGGTATTAAGTTAGGTTATGTGATTAAAAGCTTGTATATGCACACACAAAAAAGCACAGAGACAACAGCAAGTGAAGGAACCTGAATTCTTCCTAGATCCATCTATTCACAGCAGAAAAATCACCCCATGAAAGGCTCAACTCCACAAGCCCACAGGTCCACAACAGCAAACTAGGTACTCAGAGCAATGGACGGCCTATCCAGGCTCTTCCCCAGAGAGCCATTAGCTCCAGTGTCCAGGTACAAAACCCACCAAGATCAGCTCTCTTCAATACCTTTTGACCTGAGAGGGGTTACTGTCAGGAAGGATAGGACATATATTGCACGCAGGAGAAGAGCTTTTTTGGTACTGTGTAAGGCTTAAGGGATCTTAAATAAAGAAATCAAAGGTATGTCATAGAGTTGTGGCAGCCTCCCCTCTGTTGGGCCACATGTCTGTTTTACTGGGTGAGGGACTCTGTATCCAGTGTGTCTGTGTACTGGACTTCCAAGTTCCAGCAACTGCAGCAGGACCACGGGTCAGAAAGTCTGTGTGCCTGGGATGCCAGCAACTGCAGAGACTGGAGTTAAGTCAAATCAAGTGCCAGCAACAGGAGTGGGACCACAGGTCAGAGCGCCCATGTATCCACAGTGCCAGCAACTGGAGCTAGTGAGGCTACGTATAAGAATGTATGACTGCTAACAGGTACCAAGTCAGACTAAATGATGAGATAATAAAGTGACCTGGGAGTTATGGGTGTGTACAGCTCACTCTTGCAAGAGTGAGACCACAGGAGCTGACAGTGACTGGAGCGACTGGTGAACAGCTTGTGTGTCTGCACGTTCCGAAGGGCAAGACAAGGGGACTGGGATATTGGATGGATGAAGGGAGTCATGACTAACTACCAAAAAGATGGTGTGTGCACAGGTGTGGGTGTCTCCAAGGGTGAGGGACATGGAAAGACTGAGGACCCCAGCTCAGCTGGCTATCAGACAGACCGTACATGTAAGGCCAGCTACTGTGGGGGAGCGCAGACAGTGTGTGTGCATGAGGGGAAGGTGACTGGGTGTGTACCAGAAAATAGAGTGGGGTGGGGGCTTTGGGTGCTCAGATATGCAGGCAATAGCAACTTGGGAAACTCAACTACAAGGTATAAGCCCAGCTACTGGAGGGATCCACACTGTACACATAGGTAAATATATGAAGAACTTAATCCTGACCAGCAAGAGATGGAAATTGGATGGGATTGTTGGTGTTGGCTGGATGTCGAGCACGTCTGTGCCTGTTGGCCCCTGTGGCCAGCTGTATATAGGTGTTGTGTAGGTGGGTTTGGGTATGTGCCCACTGGGGATACATTCTTGGTCTTGCTGGCTGTTGGACTTGGGGGCATGGAGCTGTCAGGCCACGAGTTACCACCCACATCCCCTTGAAGAGAAAGCAAAGGCACAAATTAAGCACCATCATGTCTTGCCTACAAGAAAGCCAGGAAGGGGCTTTTCACCAGAGAGGGCAGTGATAGGACATGGGGTAATGTTTTTAAACTGAAAAGAGGGTAGATTTAGGTTAGACATCTGGAAGAAATTCTTCACCGTAAGGGTAGGAAGGCACTGTAACAGGTTGCCTAGGGAAGTTGTGGAAGCCCCTTCCCTGGAGGTGTTCAAGGCCAGGTTGGATGAGGCTTTGTGCAGTCTGGTCTAGTGTGAGGTGTCTCTGGTCATAGCAGGCAGGTCGGAACCTGACCTTTAAGGTCCTTTCCAACCTTAACCACTCCATGATTCTACGTAACAAACTGTAAGTATAATGATTTTCCATACTGTTATTACATATGCATTTGTTTCAGGGGTTTTTCCAAACAACTTAATACCAAATATAGCCAAACAAGGTTTTGGCTGATATAAAGACAAGATTGATAACATGGTCTGTTTTTAGAATGATCTAAGCAAAAACCCAAACCCCTATGAAGTATTTGAATATATTGTAACAGTAAAGCACACACTGGACGCAATTGTTTCTGTTTAAGACAGTGTATTACAGATCATGCAAGTGAACTAACACGAAAATAAACACAATTATTTAAAATTGTACATACCTGTGAACTGCTTGTATTTAATACAGCCTGATGGTTCAGAAGTAACTGGGTGCCCTAACAAAAATTTTAACTTTTCCTGAAAAGTCTGCATTGGTGATAAGCTTAGAGGCAGTAAACACTCTGTGTTTTTCAATCTGAAAATATAACATGAAACTGTTATTAATGAAGTAAAATCCATAGATATTCTAATGCATCTCTGTTAAATTAATATCTAAGACAAAATAACTAATGTTAACGTGTTAGGTCCTACATCTGCTAGGAGTCTGACAATACTTATTTTTGAGGCAAAAGATATGCCTTGTTACAGTAAGCTTCATGCAAATAACATTAATTTAAAAATACAGCATACTTATTCCGAGCTCAGTTTCACCTTGAGAAGTCACCAGACTTCTGACAATACAGCTGGTAGGTCACACCAATAGAAACAGCCAGTTTCCAGTCCCCAAGTCTGTGTGTTAACCACACAGCCTCTGGAATGAGTCCACCAATAAAGAACAAATCAAGAGCATATTCAGCTGTCCACACAGACGAAAGGTTCTGGTCCCTGACAGCTCTGGTAACCAAAGAGTGTTGCAGCGGAATGATACGAGGAGATCGGTCTGTGACAAAAATAACACATTTTAAAGTTCACATAAATCTACATGCTATCAGATGAATAATCAAGAATTCATTTGTTCACATCGCTTTTGGATTCATTTCAGCACACAACTGCTTCTCACTTTATTAGAGGCACACCACGGGGTTTAACTGCAGCAGGCAGCTCGTCCTGTGGTACAAAAGTGAGGGTCAGAGTAGGCTACTTTTCTTCTTAAAAAAGCAGAATATGTGTGCATATGCAAAGTTTGTGGATTATTCTTATTTTCAATCACATCAATGGAATATTTCAAAGTATGCTACACATGCTTAGGATATCCGAGAGGGTACATCTGAGAACAATGGGAATTCTGACACTTCCTAGTGTTTGCACTCACTGTGTTGCTCATGGCAGAAGACAGAAAGCTACAATGCATTTTAAAGTAACAGCAGTACATTCTTTTAAGAGTGCATGAAGACAAACTGAAGACAAATTTACTATCTCCTTGTTTCTTGAGGTTTAGATTTGTTTACCAAGGATTTACTTCCTGGTTTTCCTGGAGACATGGTGATCAACATTAACTTTAAGGAGTTATTTGTTTATCTTGCAATATCTTTTTACTGTTGAGACAATGGCATTACTTGGAGAAATGTTCACACTAATCCAGCCTGCGCAATGCTGTTTTTTCAAGATTGTCTCACCATGTACATGGATCTCTGACTAATTCAAGTATTAAAATCAAGATCTTATTTTGTAGGTTTTATGTGGGAAGTTGTCCAAATAGAACATCCACAATACCAGGAAAAAATATGTACCAGTTCATGCTGTAGTACAGAAACATGAAAAATAGTCAATATATGCAAATACACTGCAGAAAAATTAATCAATTAAAATAAGTTAATATAGTAGAAAATACCTCGCAATATAACATAAGTGCACTAGTACACTACTTACAATACTTCCAAGTAGCTTTTAAGTCCCGTGGACATTAAATCACTTTAAAAAATTCTGAAAAAAAAGTTCCTAACAAGGGAAATCTCTAAACAGAATCCTTGCAGAAAATAGATAAAACACCCATTATGATAACTACTAATTCTCAGAAAAAAATGCTGAAAATCAGAACTTAAACTAACAAGTACTTGGGTTCAGTAACAAACCAACTGGACACTCTTGCTTGTTCTGATGATACAGTGTCTGAAGCACTTTGGCTTCCTGACTGTCAAATAAGTAAAAAGTGCTCTCCTCTGTCTTTTCAGTTTGGGTCACATGGTATCACAGATTCAACAATTCAACTAATTCTTAATCAATGTTTTTAATCTCACATTTGGGAGGATCAAAGTCAGTCAGTCACATCTTGAAGCATAAGTAGTGTAAGAACCATGAAATTCTAATGTTGCTTAATTTAGGTGAATAAACACAGCTCCCTTTTACCTGAGTATCAGATTTAGATCACTAACCAAAAAACTTGAGAAAAATAAATTTAAAAACCGTGAGGAAAAAAAAAAATCAATGTATTGGTAAGCAGTCCAGAAGGACAAGGGAGTCCAGGAAGGCTAGACTTTCTTAAAAAAGGGAATTTTTAAGGTGCAGGAACAGGTGGTCCCTGTATGCTGAAAGACAAGCCAGCAAGGAAGAGCTGAACAGAGAGCTTTCGGCTGGAACTCAGGAAAAAAAAAAGTTTATAGCCTTTGAAAAGACAGGGCAGGCATCTCAGGACTACAAGTACCCAAAGGTATTGAGGGAGCGGGCAAAGTGCTCACCAAACTGACTTATATCATATGTCAGCAGTCATGGGTAACCAGGGAGACTTCTGTTGACTGGAGACTGGCAAATATTTACAAGAAGGGCTGGAAGGACAACCCAGGGAACTCCAGGCCTATTAGTCTGACCTTGGTGTCAGAGAACACTATGGAGCAGATCATCTTGAGTGCCATCAGGTGGCAACATAGAAGACAACCAAGTGATCAGACCCAGTCAGCATGGGTTTATGAAAGGCACATTCTGGTATGAGAAGGTGATGTGCTTAATAGATGAGGGAAAGGCTGTGGATGTTATCTACCTAGACATTAGTGAAGCCTTTTGACTTGGTTTTCCACAGCATTCTCCTGAAGAAACTGGCTGCTCAGGGATTTGACAGGTGTATGCTTTGCTGGGTAAAAGCACTGGTTGCCTGGGCCCAGAGAGTTGCGGTGAACAGAGTTAAACTCAGCTGACAGATGGTCACGAGTGGTGTTCACCAGGGCTGAGTGTTGGAGCCAGTTCTGTTTAACATCTTTATCAATTATATGGATGAGGGGACTGAGAACACCCAGGGAACATGTGTTATGAGGTGCGTCTGAGGGACCTGGGGTTGTTTAGCATGGTGAAGAGGAGCTCTCTACAGTTGCCTGATAGGAGGTTGTAGTGAGGTGGGTGTTGGTCTCTCCTCCCAAGAAACAAGAAATAGATTAAGAGGGAACGGCTTCAAATTGTGCCAGGGGAGCTTCAGATTGGATATTAGGTAAATAATTTTCACTGAAATGGTTGTCAAACACTGAATAGGCTGCCCAGGGAAATGGTTGAGTCACCATCCCTGGAAGTATTCTAAAAACATGTAGATGTTGTGCTTAGTGCCATGGTTTAGTGGTGAACTTGGCAGTGTTATGTCAATGGTTGGACTCGAATACCTTAAAGGTCCTTTCCAACCTAAACAATTCCATGATTCTATTCTATGGATGACATAATTCAATTCCACACATCAAACTCTTTAATTCAATAATCATGAGATGCAAAACATCAGTCCCACAGACACAACCACCACTCCACAAAAGTACCTGAAAAAACTAAGTTGTTTTACATTTAGTTAATTGTGCTGAAATTATGAATCATCCAGTTACAGCGTAACAGATAGAATTTATATACACGTAAAGAAACCGTAAGAGTTAAGCATAGCAAATTAAACTGATTTTAGTGAAATACCTTGTTGGATGTGAAGTGGAGGTAGGATGTTAACCCGGTGTGGTGGAAAGATATAAAGCAGCTGATTTGTGAAGTAAGCGGCCATGAATCGTGCCATGGATCGAATCACAGCCATAGCAGTTTCTGTATGAACATCTGTTACCATCCATAGTTCATGCTGATAATACCTGGTATCTAAAAAAACAGATGCAAAATTAAAACGTTAAAAGAAAAATTATTTTAAATTTGAATGCTGAAATTGTTTAATCACAGCTTGTAAATTATTGCTTTGAAACAAGCAATTACTTAATTTTTTGGCAAAGCTTTCAGGACTTGGGAGAGCTTAATGTTTTATCCCAATTGCACATTACATTAATATCAAAGTACATTTATATCTGATTTTTTATTACTAGAAGCAGACCTCTAATATCTAAATTTAGATCAGCATCAAGTAAAAAAGAACTGTTTAAATTTGGTAATTTTATAACTCATCCTCTAACTTAACATAAAAAAGTTTAAAGAATCTGCAAAAAATACCCACTGTCAATTTAGGACTGGAGACCAATCTAAAATCCAGTATTTTATCATGTTATATTATTAAAATGTTAATTCAATATTAAATTCATTTCCCCTGTTTATTTTTCTTCAGCGGATTTGAATGTAAGAACACTTAATAGGCCAAGCTTCACTATTAATTATACAGTTAAAGTTGTCTAAAATCTTACCAACAAGTGCAGCTGAAAAAACACCTGAGGATCAGAAAAAGATCTTTAAAGTCACTGAAAACAGACTTTAGTCCAGTGTAAGAAAAGCTTTCTGTCAAGTGTGTGCTTGATGGTACAGAAATTAGACACTAGGTTATTCGAGCATTATCAACATACTTTATCACATTTTTATGCAATATAAACACACCAGAAAATTTTTCCATCTGACACACTGAGAGCTGTGATCGCCTTAGAATCTCTCCTACCAGATGATCACAGAGTCCCTGAGCCTCACTCAAGTTGTATTCATACAGATGGCAAAATAATATTGCAAGATAATATCGACTTTGAAGAAAACGTGTTCTTTTTCCTCCTGCATTAAAAGAGAAAGAAGTGCAGAAGTCCAGTTAGAAAAGAAACAGTAAACATAAAACAGACACAGTAGATTCAAAAGTATCTCCAGAAACACAGCTATGTAAACACATACTCTGAGAGGCAGCAGAACTCAGGAGCAGCTGTTTTAGGAGAGAAGATCCTCCTACAGCCTGTAAGTTATTAATGAGTTTAAACTCATCCACAACAGCTTTACTTCAAAGGAGCTGGCAGTTTTCAAAACAATACAGTGTATAGTAAAGACACAAAGACAGGATTGCTCAAAGGGAGCTTAGCCTTCCGGGAAAGGATGCCTAAACCACAATTAAATTGTTTATACATTCATCAGTCTTCCAATATCCTGAATTCTATTTGCATGAGGTATTCCCCATCATAATAAGCAGTAAAAAAATTTTCTCATGCCTGTGAAGAGACTATGGAATCTTACTGAAATCGACTTCTGAATAAACCCCATCAGAAATTATTTTGTTTTGTTATTGCCCACATGAAAAGTCTTTTGATTGTATAGCTACTGCTCAGAAATAGAACTAGAGCTTTTCTGTACCAATTACTTCATAATCACAAGGAAACTCTGTTACAAAAATAGGAATGCATGGAACTTTCTAGGGAAGAAATCAGACATAAGCTTTGAATGATGTCTATTCAAATTCCAGCCTAATTTCTAATATGCATCTTTTCTGTGTCTTGTCCCCTTTTTTGGAAGGGCAAATAAGAGTAATGAAACAACACAAAAAGTGATTATACAACTTACCCTCTCCACTCTAAAAGATTTTATCCCTTACCTTTTGCCTTGATTTCGCAAAGGCACCTTCTCCAGATGTCCACAGATTCTCTGTATGAGCCTAAAAGGAACTTCTCCTCACCTACAAGAGTCATACATATAACAAATTAAAATCTCTACACAGTTAAGTGTTGTATATGTGCAAACACAAAAGCACTTCAATATTACAGGGTTATGAAAAACATGGTAAAAAAATGTGAATCTTCAGCTAATACCCATTCTCAGGGCTATAATTGAGTTTTAAGCACCTGAGAGAAGACAACTTGGAATACTCCTTCCCATCTTTTTTTTTTTTTAATTGCTAATTCACTATTTAATGAAAAAAGCAATTCAGGATACAACTTTTTCAGTAATTGGGTTATTTTTTTAGATTGTAAAACATTATAAATGTTAACTATAGTTAGAAACTTAAGTATTCAAAACACTCAATAGTTATTCACAGGGAAAAACATTTTCTCTTATCTCTTTTCTTATTTCCTGTGATGTGGAAATGTTTTTTCAATGTGAAAAGTAGTTGTCTAAATTATTTAAAATTATGTAAAATTATTTAGCAAGTTGAACATATATATTCATTTTCAGTTTAAAATCTCATTAAAACAACAGGTCTACAGACTGTTACACATTTCATCCTTCTAAATGGGACCTCTCCACCTCTATTCCCATTCTGATTTTTAATCCATTGGTCAATTCCTAAATGCTTTCACAGAAAGTTAACTGTAAAAGAGCACGTTTCCTGGGCAAAGCAGAAGGGAAAAAAGAAATAGCCCTGCCACATCTGAAAAGACTGGGACAAATGTGTCACTCTATCCCGCTTACTAGCAGCTAGCCAGTTCAGCTACTGCCTGGTCCATCTACATACATGTTACTCTGCCTTATCCAATTGTGCTGTATCTATCTGGCAAATTGAATTCCTCACAAGGAAAGAGCAGAAAGGCAGGCTGGACAGTTGCATATACTGTTAGGACGAGTGAGAGACATGAAAGAGCTAATGTCTTGTACAGTCATATGGGAAGAGAAGTCAGAAGCATCATTTAAGAGAGAGAGATTAAGAAAATGGAGGCGAAACAGAACTGTGATGGGAGACATAAATGGAAAGCTGGGCTTAGTTTGGAAAGGTAAAGGAAGAACACAGGACAGTAATGTATAGGACATAAGGCTACAACCATAAACTGCTTGCAAAATAAATACAACAATGTAAGTTTATTACATTAGGTTACACTTAATTAGATGCCTAGTTGAAGCTGACTAGTTTCATATACACAACATGCTCATACCCCAAGTGATCACGTGGAGTGAACAGGATTTCTACATAGAAATCCAGCAAGAGACACCTTGTGATGCCTGTCTACTAATGACCAAATAACTACAGAATCACAGGATGACAGAGTGGTGGGGGTCAGAAGGAACATCTGAAGATCATCTAGTCTAACCTCCAGTTCAAATGAGATCAGAATGCAGATCCTGCATTCAGATTATCTACAACATGATTCAAAGCAAACTGAAGTCAACACAGTATTCTTATTTAGCTCAACAAGCTCTAAAATTTTAATACAATCTACAGGTGTACTGGGACATGAAGTATTAAAGCAAAAGTTCTGATCAGAATTTTAAGAGAAGACCCACTATCAACTTTTTTTAAATCTGGTAGTCAGATATTGTTTGTCATTTTCCTAGTATTCAGTTAACCCTGCAACTACCTGACATTTGCAGTTCTTTCCAAAGTACTAACCAGATACAGAATTAATCTTCCAATGCTGTTCTAACACCACTCCTGAAGATTGGAGGGTCGCTTGTATATGACCTAAAAGCAATGAGACAACAGACTCCTCTTCTGCATTCTTGTTCACTTTTCTGTTCAGCTGCATCTGATACCAAACCACCTTCTTATACAATAATCGCCACAGTACAATCAACCTGTAGTTCAAGAAGTACAGCATTACGAAAATCAAGTTAACAGTTACTTACATAGTTTTCTTATTTTCTTACCTATTTTGCATTATGCATCAGAATATTAAATAGTATTTTATGTTAACTACTTTCTTTACTTTAATGAGTGGAATAAAAGGAAACACTTTTATTTTCTGACCAACAAGCAATGATTCTTCTGAATTTGCATAAACACAACAATATACTTCAAGGCACCCAAAATTATTCCCTTGCTATCATAACAATGGAAAAAGGTAACACAGATAAACCTCAAAACAGGTACCAGTACCTTCATACAAAAGGTTGAGTAAAAATAAAATGAAAGCATAACACAGAGCATGCTTTTAGAGCTATCAAGTCCCTGATGCCCAGCAGAGTAACATTACATGTACCAGCTCAAACATGCTATAAGCTCACTGATACATGCAAATACACATTGTCAGGGACTTGAAAAAGCTTGCATGGAATTGCAACACATTTGCACCTTCCTCTCTAGCCCTGCTGCTTCCGTTATTAATAGATACAGTCACCTGCACAGTGCTCAGAATGTGGAACACAATTAATCAACAATGTGAATTATCTTCTCAGAGACAACAGAAATTTGTCTATCAAATTTGTAATAAACATAGTACTATATTTTGTCAAGTACACGGAATTTACCATAGTTGAGATTAAATTTGTGAGCTTTAATACTTAGGTTCTAAATCTCTGAGAAGTAACAGTTTGCTCCTGTGGTTAACAGATTTTGATCCAAGTTCTGCAGTAGAGAAAAACTTCAGTGATAATAATATACTTTCCTAACAACTGGATGGCACGCTTCTGTCAAGTTTATGCGTACGTCTTCAAAGAAGAAATAGCTCTGATAGTTTCCACATACTGGGACACTATATCCATACTCTAGGGCAAACTTTGCTCATTAAATCAACATTGTAGATATACTGCATATGAGCAGCCTCTTGGCTCGATAGAGGTTAGATATCTGCATGAGGAGCAGAATGGGCAAGAGGCAGTAAAACCTGCAATGCCTGGATTGGTGCTGCACTACCAGACCTGGTTTGAGACATTAACTCACCAATTATATCTGAACTGGCTGGCTGATCAGTTAAGTCAACATAACTTACCTATATTCAACTACAGGTCTGAGCCCTAACATACATGAGTTAATACATTGTCAAGGTTTTCCGCTGGATGTGACGCAGAAAAGAAACAAAACAATGTGGTTATTACTGTATAATTAAAAATATAGTTGCTGTTCCATAATACATAATCATGGAATCATTTAGGTTGGAAAGGACATTTCATATAACTGAGCCCAACGATCAATTGACCCATCAATCCAGACTGTCCAGGTCCCTCTGCAGAGCCTTCCTACCCTCAAGCAGATCAACACTACCACCCAACGTGGAGTCAACTGCAAACTTACTGAGGGTAATACTCTAATCCAGATAATTGATCACAGAATCACCAAGGCTGGAGAAGACCTTTAAGATCATCAAGTCCAGCCTATGACCAGCACCATCACATCGGCTAGACCATGGCACTAAGTGTCACATCCAGCTTTTCCTTGAACACACCCAGGGACACTGCCTCTACCACTACCCTGGGAAGTCCATTCCAATGTCTAATCACCCTCTCTGTGAGGAAGTACTTCTGATAATTATATGAAAGAGAACTGGCCCAAACACTCAGTCCTCGGGAGCACCACTTGTGACCAGCTGCCAAGTGGACTTCACTCCATTCACCTCAGCTCTTTGAGCTCAGCCTGCCAGTGTTTTACCCACAGAGCGCACACGCATTCAAGCCACGAGCAGCCAGTTTCTCCATGAGAATGCTGCAGGAAATGGTGTCAAAGGCTTTACTAATGTTCAGGTAAGTGACATGAACAGCCTCTTCCCTCACCCACTAAGCAGGTCAGCTTATCATGGAAGGACATTACGTGAGTCAAGCAGGACCTGACTGGTCTCGAGCTCAGTCACCTGTCCTGTATATTTCTTTTTCTCTGTGCAGAGATCATTCTTACCTTTTTTCTGTTTTTGCATCATGGTTCACTCGAGGAGGCTCTCTAAGAAGAGATTTCAGAGAGCTGAACTGCTGAGTAGTAGTCTCATCAAGAACTTGGAAAACAGGCACAGTGAGAGAGTCAAGTTCCACAACACTATTATCATGAGGGGATGCAAAACAATTCTCATACTGTAGTAGACACACACTACTTAGAGTATGGGAAACCATTTTCAAAAGACAGAAGCATGCCAAAAGGCTTTTTGAGAACAATTCATCTTGGTGCTGTATAAGCAACAGTTTTAAAGTTTGCAATGTCAACTTTGCCACATGCCCAGTTAGACTGGCTCTTGAATGCCAGTGCAAGACAGTTAAACACTGTTGAAAGCATTTTAGGACACAATGCATCCAGTGAGTCTTGTTCACAGACTTATTTAAAGATGCATCCTGGTTTAGCAAAGAACTTTTCACAAACTGAAGAATGTTGAAAAAATGGATAATGCAGTTCACTGTGTAATTCAGCAATGTATCTTTCTCCTCCATAGTTTTTGAAATCCCTATCTGCCATGCAGCAAGGAGGTTTTCCCGAATGGAAGAGAGTTCCACTGATGATGCATCTTTCTCTTCAGTATTGTCTTTTGCATGGATAGTATCAAACATTGATGCAAATTCTAAGTGTCCTTGATCTGCTTTACCAACAAATGAATGGGTTCTTCGGCTACAGAAGCTGGAAGGGCTATTGCAAAACTGCTTTTCGTCATCTGATTCCTCTTCGCAATCCTAATCAGGCAAAAAAAAAAAATACATCTACAGTTTAATTCAAGTCTACTGAGAGAGCATAGTCTGCAAAGTCCAATTCACAGCTGTTTCATCTAGATGTCACATTAAATGTGGCCATTCAGAATAGTTGTGCAGACAGAAATTAAATTTCCTAACAACAACAAAAACCCACACTGTAAACACAGCAGTAGTTTTTAAATCAGAAAGTGAAACCCTGTCCTTTATTAACCCCAGGGTATAAGGAAGGGGTTTTGCCAATTACCTGTAAGATATAAAAGTCATTTACAAAAGCTCAAAAATTTCAAAGAACAAATCAAAAACCAAAAGCATGAAATTGTCTTGGGAAAGACTGCATAGTAACTTTGATCAGAAAACTGCTCTTCCAAAAGACAAGGTCACACTTTGGAATTGATGGAATAATCCCCTCAAACTGAGGATAACTATCTTCTTTACTAAGGATAATGATATTTTAGTTCTTATCAACATACTTGACAGCCCCAGTATACTCAGTTACGAAATGTTACATTTTTCTGTAAAGTGAAGCTCATGTATTAAATTACAATAAACTGATATATATGTAGATTAGCACATATATTTCAAAAAGTTAATGCACTGCTGAAATAATTAAGATGCTTGAAAATAAAAATAAAGTATCATTTGAGAAAAATAACGTATTCCTTGCACCTATATACTAAAAATTGGTTAAATACACCTAGTAAGAGCAAATATACCTATATTATGTGAAAAACATTACTCTTTACATTTCCAATACCTTAAAATTAAATTATTTGCATAACTGCAAATGGAAAAATGCTATTAAGTACCAGTAAATCCATGGTTTTCTCACTCATTTCGGTTGCGTCCTCTTCCAGGAATTTTGGAATGGTGGAAAAGATGGAACTTTGGTCTGGAGCATGTTTTAGAAGACTAGCTTTTAAAGACAACAGTGATCTTAAAAACAGAGGCGTCCCTTTAGACTAAAAGAAATAAGAAAAACGCACAATATGTTATCTGGCTTTAGTACAATAAAACCAGACACTTTATAAACATTAGAAAGAAACTAGTGTCTTCAGTAAAAAGCCTCAGTTTAAAAGTCCCAGACAAAAAGGGAGAACAGGTCAGCAGGCATATCAGGAATGCAGAATTTTCTCTGCCCCAGATCACTTTACTTCGCTTTACTCTGAAATAATCTGCTTTCTTGATCCCTGAAATGATCTTATGAGCTTGCCAGTGTGTAGGGCTTGCTTTCATTCTTTTTAGTCAAGTATCTCCTTAAATCCATAAATCTTTGCCCACTTGTTCCACCTTGTGTATGAATACCATCATGACTCAGTTCTCTCAACTCAGTTTGTATTTCAGATTATTTAAGAGAAGTTTTATTCCTTCAGCAAACGCAAAAATTCTGAACTTTTTATCTATTCTACCTCACATGGCTGAAGGACCTCTTCCTCTACAGATTTCCCTTCTCAGAGACTTACTTCAATTCAAAAGAGGCTGAAAAAAAAAAAAGCTTCAATCAAGCTTTCACTGACAACCTCAACTGGGGACTAAGTGGACCCATGAGCACAGCACCACTGGGACTGCTCTAAAGCAGCAGAAGCCTAACACAGGTCCTTTCTGTACCATTCTTAACAAAGGAGTTGGTCACAAGACGTGTCAATACTAACTCTATAGATACAGAAATTCCAATTTCTTTTATAGTTCCAGAAATAATATATAGTAACAGTTAAGACTGTTCCCTTTACTGCATTTTACAAAAATGTCACCAAAACATCAAAGGAATACAATTTCAGAGAAAAACAGTGTATTCACTGGTTTCCAGATCAATGCTGTTCTCAAAACAACTTTATAAGCAAACACCACAGTAAGCTAGATTGAGCTACGCAGTCCAAAAATTACGCCTTTGTATACACATAAATTTTTTACTTAAAGCCTACAAAACAACTCATAACCCTACCTTGGAGTTCAGCAAATTCCGATAGATATTTTCAATTTGTTGGGTTGAATCAAGCAAAAGGGATCTTACAAATCCTGATGGTGAAAGGTTGTTAGGAAACCTAAGCACTGTTATCATGTATCCATCAGAGACGATGAGGTAGGGTAATCTTGAATGTGAAGCAACAGAGAATCTCTGTCTCATAAGGTCACTTTCAGAATCTGAAGAACCAAGAGACTGACCAGAGTCTTGACAAAAAGAATGCTGCTGTCTAAAATGAAGATACATTAAAAAGTTAAAAAACTCTCATATGTAATAATCATTAACAGAATAGAGAAGAAATAACTCAGGAACATATAACAGGACTTACACAGCTGTCTCAGTAAATCCACTCAGAATTCTAAGTGTCTACATTTCTGCAAGATAAGCACTACTGAAAGCACTATTTATACTTGCAAGATACCAGCATTTTACTTCAAATGCAACTTTTTAAATGAAAAAAAAAAAAAACCCACAACAAAAAAGCTTGCCATATCCTATTATTTAATTCACAAGTACATATATTTTTGCATAACTTGACTTCAAGATTTTATACCAAAGTTTCTTATCTAGCTCTTACTGTGTATGATAAGCACTTGAAGATCAAATTCTAAGTAGCTTCTAATGAAGTCATGAAAAAAAAAACACTGTCAAGATATCTTAGTACTTTATAGAATCCTAGAATGGTTTAGTTGAAAGGGACCTTAAAGATCATCTAGTTCCAACTCCCCTGCACTGACACAAAAGAGGTCTTATAAAGTAATTTCTTATAAATAAATCATTCTTTATTTAGCTCTAGAAAGCTGTGTTGTTCATTTACTTAAGTATTAGTCCCATGCTTTGAAATAATGTGGAAATTAGTTTTTTTCTATTTCTTATTAGTCCAAAAGTAGAGAATTATTTGAAAAAAAACCAGCTGTGTACATTCAGTAAATAACCAAATTGAGGTATTTTAATAGATTTTACTATCTAATTTTTCACCCAGTATAAGAAGCTATTACAATGCTTTTGTGTGTTTTCATGAGATGTTACATTTACACACTATCTGGCTTTAGTTAGGCAGAATTAATAAGATTATTTTTTTTTTAATATTACAGTTCAGATTCTGTTCTGTTTCCTCTAGTTATTCAGACTGTGTTACTTTTTGTAACTTTCTTTATGCTAAAAACCATTAACAGAAATCCCTCTGTGCACCCAGAAGCATAATTAAAAAATTTGGATCTGGAGTACCCTAAAAAAAAACATTTTAATAGTTAACTAGTTTTTGTCCATGAAAACTTAAAAATATCTGATATGAAAAGTAGTATAAAGTTCTACAGGTAAAATCAAATAGTGACGGGCGAAATACCATTGAATTAAAATAAATCTGCATTTTTAGAACTTCTGTAGGTTTTTATTTCTTCTTGCATCATAAAAACATGCTATTTTTAATTACTACTAAATTAAAACACTTTTTAAAAAAACGATCATTCAATGTATACTTACTTTGTCACAATGCCAATTTTCATCACAACAAAACCATTATAAGAAAAAGAAGAGAACTATGAATGAGAAACATATTTAGAAGACACACGAAAAGCAGAAGAAAGAATTTGAAAGATGAAAATTATGTAAAATTGTGAAAAATAGGTTAGAAAGTAAGATAACATCACATGACAAAAACGTATAAATATTTTCATCTCCTTTTACCTGTACGTTATTAGTGGATGAAGTGGAATAAATTCTGCTGGTCCAAATTCTACAGAGCAGCCAGAAGTAACCAAGGTCAGCATTTCACCCATACATGTCAATAAAATCAAAGATCCACGTTTTAACATGCAAGCCAAGAAAAGGCTATCTGGAGTCCAACTCATATCAGCAACCCAGTAAGATCTAAATTGGTCAGGAAAAAGTATTTTTCTCTGTCAAATTTCTGTATCAAAAGGTTAGGGCAGTTAAAACCAAACAAAAACAACAAAAATCCCCTACAACACAAACCCAAAACCCCCATAACACCAACAGAAACATCATCAGCTACTGACCTGATAAACTTGGATGGGACCGTGCTATTCCTGCTACTACAACCTTTAAGGCTACCAGAAACAGTTACAAAATTCAATGTATTTAAAAACAAAATTTGAGTTGCCTAGAAAAAAAATGTAAACAAAATATAAATATTTGTATCAAAATATCATTGTTATAAAAAACTATTTATATTATGCATTACATCTGATGTACTTAAAGCATTAGAGATAAAAGTGACATTCCACTTCAATATTTATTACTATTTAGAGTATTAATTTCTATACCTATTTCTAATTTTTTTAAAATCAATATTATTATAGACTCAATACATATTATATAATTTTAAATTCAATTTTTTAAAACATTAACTAAAAAAACCTCTCAAAATAATTTAAGATCACTCTTCTGTAGTCCTGCTAGTGAATTAACAACTGCAGCTTTGAAGGACTGAATCATCCCATCCTTGTACACTAAATATACTGATCCATATTCTCTGTCATCATAAGCACTAAAAACTACATTAAGGTTTGGCCTCTGAGTCATTAGAATGAATAACATCATGAAATGCACACATAGCATAATGCCCAACAGCTGTTAGGCCGAGGTCTGACTGAGAATCATCCAGACTCCTTCAAGGTACAATTAAGTCACTAAAATTAATTTATTCTTGTATTTCTTGGAGATTAGAAATTACGGAGGCACTTACATGGATTTCTTAACTGAATAGCAGCATTAAAAATACTACATGTTGCAGCAGATTTTTTTAGGTATGGATACCAGTGTGAACATAACTACACATATCAACAAGAATGCTACAAAATCACTTCCAAAGACATGTTATTAAATCTTTGTAAACCACTGCACTCAAACTGAACTATTACCTTAAATTAATAATTGTTTATTACTCATACCTTCGGATCAGTTTGATTAACAGCGACTGCAAGCAGAAGTCCATCTCCTGAAAATGCACACAGCAAAGCTTGTCTTGACTTCACCGACACACACCGAGGAACCAAATTAACAAGAGAACAAGTCTGCTGTATCCAGCGGATCTGGTATGGCAAAGAACTGAGCAGCAACAAATAAAAAAAGATAATGAAACCAAGAGGCTATTCAGTTACGCTGAATGGAACTACCAATATGTAGTAAAAAAAAATCTAAAGCACGTGAAAAAAAAAAACAACCAAACTATTTTTCTTCTAACACCTGACAAATGAAAAACATTTTACGTTTACAAGAGTTTAAAATCCTGCCTGAGCACTGAGAATTACTTTTATGGGACAGGAACTTGGGTTATATGTATGGAACATGCAAATAAATACTGATGCATGCCATATAACTAAGGAAGTTGCATTCTAACTAGAACAGCTTCTCCAAGAGAGGATAACATCATCCAACAAGGGACAGTCTGATTTCAGAAACTAAAATTAACAGTAGCCTGCTATGAACCAAAAAGTCATGGGTGGCCCATCACTGGAAGTGTTCTAAGTAAGGTTAAATTGGGCTTCCAGCAACCTATCTAGAGGGAATTGCTCCTGTCCATGGCAGGAGGGTTACACTAGACTACCTTGAAAGATCCCTGGATTTAGGTTACAGCTTAGGATGAAATTTTTCACTGTAAGGATGGTGAGACAGTGGCACAGGCTGCCCAGGGAAGCCGTGCCTGCCCCATCCCTGAAAGTGCTCAAGGCCAGGTTGGATGGGGCTTGGAGCAACTTTGTTGGTCTAATGGAAGGTCTCCCTGCCCACGGCAGAGGGGTTGGAGCTAGATGATCTTTAAGGTCCCTTCCAATCCAAACCATCCTATCAGTCTATGATATAAAATGACCATATATTAATCATATTTATGCATGTATTGTCCATGTACCAACATACAATGTGACATGCTATAAATATTTATATGCAAACAGAAGTAGGTGTTTGTAAACATAGGACATCAATGTAAATGTGTTCAAGTGCAGCACTGAGATCTAGCTCTAAAGGACAACATAATAAAAAAAACTCTCTCCTAAGTTAATGTAACTTCAAATAGCTTTTAACTTACCTAACATATTTGAAGCTACTTTCACGCCATCGAAGAACCAAAAATGTGAACACCAAACACTCCTCAGAGTAAAACACAAAAGAACACAAACAGCAATCACCTAGTATCTGTGGAAAAGAAACAACCAAAACTAGAACTCAAAAACCTGAATAGGCACAATTTTCTCCTTAATTGTTCAGACATTTACATCAATAGCCATTACCATTCCAATTAAATTAACATCACGTTCTCATTCAGAAATACAAAAACTGGCAAGAATACTACTGGGTGCGATAAACTTCCATCTGACCCAATATGGCTGTTCTTTTGTTGTCATTAAATCTAATACAAAGTGAACAATTAAGCCTACAAAACACCGAAGAGGCAGACATCACTCTCAAAATTCACTGTAGCTTCTGTGGCTCTAGTTTACTTAGGAGATCAAATGACTGCTTTAGGGCACTTTTTTTACCTCATTTTGTATGAAAGCAGCATGCACTCCAATTTCTTTTTCTTCAGCAGAAGGCAACATGACTGATTCTTCAGGCAAAATTTGTGTCCAACGCCCAAACAAAGAATTTTTATAAGAGGATGAATTTTCATGTTCTGTGCTCTCCCACAAAAAGACACATGCTGTAGGAGTAGTTAGTAGTGCCTTTCTGCCATCTCCAGATACAT
The DNA here is from genome assembly GCF_020740795.1 of Apus apus. Taxonomy (NCBI): domain Eukaryota; kingdom Metazoa; phylum Chordata; class Aves; order Apodiformes; family Apodidae; genus Apus; species Apus apus. The sequence goes on from NC_067312.1 coordinate 13,597,559, forward strand.
ACAAATACAATCTCATTAAACACTCTGGAAAAAAAAACACAACACACAACAAAAATAAAACAAACAACAAACATAATACAGAATTGTTTCTGGTCCTCTGTTAGACTTGGATTCAAAAAGAAAAGAGAAAGAAATTTTTTTTTCCTCTCTAGTACAAGAAATCCAAGCTGCCACCCTAAGTATCTTTTATTTCCAGCTTCACCACTGAGAGTACACCCTGGGCAGCAGTGTCAGATGGGATGCCCATCTTTATGCATTTCAGTAATTATCTTTCTTAAAAGACTCAACTATTACAGATGTCCCGAGATGGCCCTTTTTGAAATCCATCTTCCAAAAACGATTAATAAACGTGCAAGTGATGTACTAGTTATTACTTTCAGCTCCTAAATGCACCACTAATCTTACCTGTTAATGACAGAATTTCTTGCACAATACTTCACTTTACAACCTGGTCGTCAGTGAGAATATTCAATATATGACAATACCTGATACTTAAGTTTGCAAATACATGCCTTTGTATTATCCCCAGTCAGCATTTGTCATAAAAACCTACCTTCAGAATAAACTTCAAAATACACATAAAGGGTTTACATCGGATGTACGTCTGCTCTAAGCTATTGATAGCCTAGTAAGAAATGCTTTTCTACAGTTGAAAACTAACCATCAAAAAAGAAATAACTGGTGCATTTAAAAACTAATGACTCTATACAGAAGATTACTAAATGGAAAAAAAGGTACCATTCAAGTGACAATGAGGACATTTGTCAAATGTTAGCTAGCACACAAATTATACAAATGTGAAGCAATGTAAGAACATAGCTTTTACTTGTGTAATAACACTGAGCAAAAGGAAAACCACTTTCGCTCTACTCGATTTTTCAAAAAACTGAAAAAAACCTACCTTGTGCTGCTGCAACTACTGTCCTAGACTCTTCGATTGCTGGCACAATTTTCAAACAGTCCTGATCTTTATTCCAAAGAAACAGCTCTCCTGTTTTAAGCATCCCTGCCAACCAAGCACCTGTGTTCATTGGGGAAAAGATGTTTTGAAGGATATTACTGTGAAGTTACTTCCCTTCCACATTAGCTACAGTTCTAAAGCTGACAGTGAAAAGGCAGATCATTTAGATATTCTACTTTTCTAAACTGTTAAAACTACAAATAAAATAGCATGAGTTTATAGTACAAAAGAGTTTTTACTTAACCATTTCTTGATGTTGTTAAAACAACTACATTTTTCAACAATGACTGCAGCTGAGGGATTTTCTTCTTTGTCTTCCCTGATGCCAGGTTAATTTCATGTATATCTTTATCATCTAGAAGAAAAACAGCCTCTTTTTCCTGTTGAAAGAAAAAAGAGCATTTCATTTTTTAAAATGTTATTTTCTATGTAGCCTTCAAAACAATGCAGAGGTAAAAAACATTTTAAAAATAAAAATTAGATAATTATTTCTCCCAGTTATTTAAATAATTAAAAATAATTGTAAAATCTCTTATAGCTGCAATTACCATATTAACTGCATTATTTGACATACTGGCTTTACAATACAACATCATATCTAGCATCAACTCACACAGATTATGAATTTGGTACACAGGTTTCAAACTATCAAACTGATGTCACAATCGATCAGCATCACAAACCTCTTCAAAGCACTTCAACTGAACTATCTGCCAGGAAATGTCACAACAAATTAAACACTACTTCTCTTGTCTTAATTCCATTTGCCAGCTATTAATTTACTTTAAACCGTTATCTACTTAAACTCAAATAATGTATAAGAAGGAAAAAAAAAAAGAGCCAAATTTTCTCAAAAAAGCTTAAGTAAGCATGACTTACAACAGATGCAGGATGAAATAGGAAAAAAAAAAAACCTGTTCATGGTTTCCAACAATGCACTGTAAAAGAAGGTTATGAAAAACTAGAACCATCAAAACAACAATCTCAAAAAAGGGTCAGATGTTTTTGGAGGGGGAAAAAAAAAAAGGCTCCTCATTGTTTAGCTGAGAAAATTTTAATCTGCAGCCTCAAGTCTCTAAGATAGAAAAGCCATTTATTTCAACAACTCTTAAGCTGGGTACTTTCAAATTAACTTCCTGAGCGAGGCGTTTTATACCCCCCATAAACAGAAGTGCAAAGCATTGAAGAATTTTAAAACCTACTCTTTGCAGAATGGTATTTAAATAAAAGTCTCTTACACTTACCTGTCCAATCCATGAGATGTGAGGCCATGGCTTTCTTTGCTTGATACAGGTAGAGATGAGAACATCTAGCTTCACCTTCATTCTTATTAATCTTCTAGGTAACCATTATAAAGAAAAGTAAAAACTGGCTTTTCCACATATAAAAGAATTTGAAGAAGTGGAAAAACAAAAGGAGACAAGAAGCTTTTGTTATTTGCGGGATGGGAGCAGAAGATGGGAACCTAGACAGGAAGCCCTTACCCAGAGCAGCTCCCTGCTCCACACGAACCGAACTGCTGCTCACCTGCGCTTCCCAGCTGAACACCCACTGCCACGCACGCAGCTCACTCGCGCAGACGACTCGCTTCTTTCCAGAAAAGAGCTGAGAAAAAGGAGCGGCGAGACAAAAAGCACACGGCTAAGCGCTCTCCTAGGAACCGCCGAAAGGCAAACACGCCGCAGCTCCTCAGCGCCAGAGACCAGCAGCCGCGGCCGAACGCCCGCGGGCCCGGGCGGGACGGGGCGGGGCGGGACGGGGCCGCCCCGACAGACCAGGCCGCAGAAGGCGGGACCCCGGGGCGGCCGCAGGGACCCCCCCGGGCCGCTGCCTCACGTCTCGGCGGGACTCTTCGTGGGGCGGAACGGCCGCCGAAGCCAAGAAGAGCAGGGCCGAGCCGTCTCTCCCCCCCGAGTGGGGAGAAAGCGGGGGGAACGGGCTTCCCTCCCACGGGCAGCACCCGCAAGAATCCCCGCGCCGCTTTGGCCCGAGACAGGGCAGAGACTCGGGCTAACCCCGGCCCCGGGGCTAACCCCGGCCCCCAGGACGCAGGCAGACGGGGAGAGGCTCCGCGCCCACGTCGATGCTCACCTCACTCGGTAGGGACGCGGCCCCGGCCCCGCTCCCGCCGCCGCCAACCGCAGCGGCCCCGCGGCAGCGGGCGGGCCGAGCCGCGCACTGCGCAGGCGCGGTTCGGGCCGCCCCGCCCGGCTGCGGGCGGCGCTGCGGGCGCGGCTGCGGGCGGCGCTGCGGGCGGCGCTGCGGGAGGGGCTGCGGGCCGGGCTGTGCCCCTGAGGCTGCCCCGGGTAGGAAGGCGGGTGGGCAGAGCCCGGCGCTGGGCACGGAGCAGGGATGAGGAGGGGGAGCCGGGCCCCGCGCAGCCGAACCTGCCGCCATGGGACACGCTGCCCCGGAGGGCCCTGCGGGAGGATTCGCGTCGTCGTCAGTAGTGGGAGATAAGGGGGGGTGAGAAGAGGCCAACGGGCCAATACAGGAGTTTAAGTGAAATGCGGGCAGGGTGGGCAGACAGCCGCTTTGTTTCATCAGCTGGAAGAAGAAAGAAGAACCTTGGGATCCCTACCAGCAGCTGTGCCCTCAGACTGGCTGGTGTGCCTCGAACCACCAGGCCGAGCCCCTTTCTGCCTTCAGGTAACCTCCAGCTTGGTCAAGAATGAGTAACACTGGGACAAAAGGGAAGACAGAACAAAAGACCAACCATTTTGGTTTGTTTGATAATGTTGTTCCCACCCCTGGAGGCATTCAAGGTCGAGCTTGATGGGGCTCTAAGCAACCTGATCTAGTTAGAGATCCCTGCCCACTGCAGCAGGGTTGAACTAGATGACCTTTCAAGGTCCCTTTCAGCCCATTGCATTCGGTGATTATCACTGAGCATTGTACACACAAGATTGTTCACATTCCTTTTGGTCAGTTTCTTCTCTCTACCTGTGACACGATCCGATAATCAAGATAAGTGTAGATTCTTTTGTGATCCAGCCAGGACAAAACAAAGATAATACAATCTCGGGTGTACAAATAGGCTTTTATTTAGGTACAGATCAGCTGCTAAGAGTTATAACTATGTATTTGTCATAAGCTTATATGACAAGTAATCCTAAACTACAAAAGAGAAAGATCAGGAAAGGAAATAAACAGCTAAAGGAAGGCCAGCACCCACCCAGAGCTCCAGCAGCATCCTGTTGGTCTTGTAGTAGAAGGGGGGTGGTGATCTAGTCCTAGGAGGAATCTTGAGACTGGCACTCTTTTTCTCTATACAGTGAATTCCTGGGATATGCCATGGTTGTCACCCAATCACTGTTCTACATGCGTGGCAAAAAATTATGTATCACCTCGTGTCTTCCTTTGGTCCAGTTATCCATATCTTTTTCTGCCAAGCTGGTGATTTACACAAAACACTCTTTGAGCCTCTTAACTAATTGAAGGCCTGGTTGTGGCTGGATGTCCTTGCTCAGTGCTAGCTGAGGCACCATTTGTGTACCCCTTTGGCTGTGATCTCAGCACATCCCACACCAAACTCCCCAGTTCGCAGTTGCCTGCAGCATTTGCCACATTGTTGACACATTTTGGGGGCTTTGCTGAGTTTTGCAAGCTCAGCAAACCCACCACGGTTTGGTGGGTTGCTGAGACATCTCTGTAATCCAGCAATACATCTTGCTTAACTCCTAGATGTCTCAAGATAAGCACCAGATACCCTGAGTGGCTGAATACACTGTTCATCTCTTGGATTGTTTGAGACAAGCACCCTATATCCCAAATGTCACAACCTGTCACCAACCTTTTCACAGAACCATAGAATTACTTAGGTTGGAAAAGACCTTCAAGACCAACGAGTCCAACCATTAACCCTACTCTACCAAGTCCAGCAGTAAGCCATGTCCCCAGGTCCCATAACTACGTGACTTTTAAGCACATCCAGGAATAGTGACTCAACCACCTCCCAGTGCAGCCTGTTGCAATGTCTGACAACCGTTTCAGTGAAAAAGTTCTTCCTAATGTCTAGTCTAAACCTCCCCTGCTGCAGCCTGAGGCCATTTCCTCTTGTTCTATCAGCAGTTACTTGTGAGAAGAGACCAATGCCTACCTCTTTATAACATCCTTTCAGGTAGTTGTAGACAGTGATGCAGTCTCCCCTCAGCCTCCTTTTCTTCAGACTAAAAAGCCCCAGTTCCCTCAGCTGCTTCTCATAGGACTTGTACTCAAGGCCCTTCAACAGCTTCGTTGCCATTCTTTGGACATTCTCCAGCACCTCAATGTCCTTGTATTGAGATGCTGAAAACTGGACACAGTATTCAAGGTATGGCCTCACCAGTGCTGAGCACAGAGGGACACCACCTCCCTGCTCCTGCTGGCCACACTATTCCTAATACAAGCCAGGATGCTATTGGCCTTCTTGGCCACCTGGACACACTGCTGGCTCATATTCAGCTGCTTATCAATCAGAAGTGCCAGATCCCTTTCTAGTGGACAGTTTTCCAGCTACTCTTTCCCATGACTGCAGTGCTGCATGAGGTTGTTTTGGGCCAAGTGCAGGACCTATCACTTGGCCTTGTTGAACTTCATACAATTGACCTCAGTCCATCAATCTAGTCTGTCCAAGTCTCTCTGTAGAGCTTCCCTACCCTAAGGCAGATCAACACTCCCTTCCAACCTCGTGTCATCTGCAGACGTACTGAGGGTGCATTCCATCTCCTCATCAAGATAGTTGATAAAGATGTTAAAAAGAAGTGGTCCCGACACTGAGCCATGAGCAACGCCACTTGTGACCAGCCTCCAGCTGGATTTAACTCCATTCACCGCCACTCTCTGGGTCAACCATCCAGCCAGTGTTTTACCCATGAGAGCACATGCCCAACCAAGCCATGTTTTTTCATCAGAATGCTGTGGGAGACAGTGCAAAAGGCCTTATGGAAGTCCAGGTAGACAATATCCACAGCCTTTCCTTCATTGACCAGGCAGGTTGTCTTGTCATAGATCAGGTTTGTCAAGCAGGACTTTCCTTTCATAAACCTGTGCTGACTGGGCCTGATCACCTGGTTGTTCTGTATATGGTGCATAATGGCACTCAAGATGATCTCCTCCATGACCTTCCCTGGAACCAAGGTCAGACTGGCAGGTCTGTAGTTCCCTGGATCCTCCTTTCAGCCTTTCTTATAGATGAGTACCACATTTGCTACCCTGCACTCCACTGGGACCTTCCCAGTTAGCCAGGACTTCTGGTAAATGATGGAAAGAGGCTTGGCCAGTGCATCTGCCAACTCCTTCAGTACTCCTGTGTGCAACCTATCCAGCCACATAGACTTATGGATGTTTAGGTTGTGTAGCAGGTCACTGACCACTTCTCTTGGATTATCAAGGTCTTATTGAAGGCTCCACCTCCCTGTTTTCCAGCTCAGGGGACTCAGTGTCTAGGGAACAACCCATTTGGCTGCTACAGACTGAGGCAAAGAAGGCATCTAGCATCTCAGCCTTTTCCTCATCCTTTGTCAGTATGTTTCCCTCTGCATCCAAAAAAGGATGGATATTCTTCCTAGTCCTCCTTTTGTTATTAATGTATTTATAGAAAGATTTTTTTATTGTTTTTGGCAGCAGTAGCCAAGTTGAGTTCAAGTTGGGCTCTTGCCCTCCTAATTTTCTCCCTGCATTGTCTTTCTAGATCTCTGCATTGCTCATGAGAAGCCTGTCCTCTCTTCCAGAGGCCTTAAACACCTTTTCTTCCTGAGCTCTAGCCAAATCTGTTCTTCTTCAGCAATGGCTCATGCTTTGGCACATGGGGACAGCCTACTCCTAGGCCTTTAAGACTTCCTTCTTGAAGTATGTTCAGCCTTCCTGGACTCCTTTACCCTTCATGAGTCTCCCAAGGGAACCGGTCAGTCGGTTTCCTAAACAGCTCAAAGTCTGCCCTCTGGAAGTCCAAGGTGGCAGTTTTACTCTCCCCTGTCCTTACTTCTCCAAGAATTGAAAAGTCTGGAAGTTCATGGTCACTATGTTCTAGGCTTCCTTCAACTGTTAATCCCCCCACAAGTCCTTCTCTGTTCACAAACAGCAAGTACATAAGGGCATCCTCCCTGCCTGTCTCCCTCACCAGCTGCATCAGTAAGTTTCATGTAATGCATACAACCCTGGAGCCCCCAACATAAGGATGTGGAGCTTGCGGATCAAGTCCAGAGAAAGGCCACTAAGGTGATCAGAGGGCTGGAGCAGCTCTGCTATGTAGACAGGCTGAGGGAGTTGGGGTTGTTCAGCCTGGAGAAGAGAAGGCTCTGGAGAGACCTTATAATGGCCTTCCAGGATCTGAAGGGACTACAGGAAAGCTGGGGAGGGACTGTTTACAAGGGCTTGTAGCGAGAGGACAAGGGATTAAAAGTGGAAGAGGGGAAATTTAGGTTAGACATTGGGAAGGAATTCTTCAGTGTGAGGGTGGTAAGACACTGGAAGAGGTTGCTCAGGGAAATTGTAGAAGCCCCATCCCTGGAAGTGTTCAAGGCCAGGTTGTATGCGGCCCTGAGCAACCTGGTCAAGTGGGACATGCCCTTGCCCATGCAAGGGGTTTGTCCTAGATGATCCTTAAGGTCCCTTCCAACTCAAACCATCCTATGATTCTACAATTAATGGACCCATTCCTCTCCTCTGATATTAGGTTTCCACATCCAAATTTCAACTGGGAAACAGAACCTACCATTTTTCCATCTAAGAACAGAGCAAGTGCAATGAAAACAGAAGCCAGTGGCTACAATGAAATTACATGGAAGCATCTGAAAAACACCAGATCACTCTTCATACACTTTCAGATCCTTTTACTTCAAAAAACTTAGAATACCTCTGCCATTTTTTTATTAACTGCATTAGCTGAAACTCAAGTCTGTGACTTGTGCCTTTTGCACATGCTCAGTCATTTCTCCAGATCCAAAAATGGAAATTACTCACCCGGATTCTAGAACATGGCTCAACACAACACACTTTTGTGCAAATAGAAACAAATACATCAGGCAAGACGTGGGACATTGCTTGTATGAACAGAATTGCAACAAGACTAGGGTAAATATCATTGCTGTGAAACACAGCTATCAGCAGAAAGTAATTTGCAGTGTCTAAAGATAGTATACTTTTGATGGAAAGATTAACATCTCTTTTCCAGGACATACAGTAATCCCTCAATTTAAATACGTTGTGGGGAAGTTTCAACACTGACAAAAGAGTAATGCAAATATTAAGAATTCCACACAACTTTGATCTAACATGTAAAAAAGTGATGTATTTTAATTTACGTATTACATCACTAGGTGCAGTCTCTCGCTGAAAATCATCAGAATGTATCTGGTAGTTCACAGGGAAAGAAATTAAAGGCTGTACTTAAAAAAAAAAATCTTTGGAGTATAGTTATCAGATTTGGCAGTAAAGGCTGTAATTTGATAACCTGCATGTAAATATATGCCTTAATCCATACTTTTTTTCCTATTTTTGAACACCTATGATGGGTGTATCAAGTACTTATTCTTCTGAAAAAAACCCAAAACATTAATCTGCTCTCCAGGCATAAAGATATGGCTTCTTTCCCCCATTAAAAATCTCTCCAGACTCTTCTTACATGTAGTTATTTGAGAAAGACTTAAGTCCAGCATAAATTGCTAATTTCTTGTGCACGTTATATAACATTTATGTTGTTGTACATGTACACAATGCATAGCAGTAGAACTGAGACACAGCAGATCTTGTAGGATGAGATTTTTAAATCCTAGAAAGCACGTATACAGGATGATGTGTAGGTTTTGCTCCTTGTAAGGAATATACACAAATTGGTGCTTGTGTGTATGCAATGACAGTAGACAGAAGTCACTTCTTGACTTCTTTATTTGATGTTAACAGATACAACATATTTATTAAAATGGAACAGAAAAAAATAATGTGAAGGGCTTTTAATACTTACATTACAAATGAGGTTGCTAGTTTCTGCAACTGTATCCCCAAAATTCTGTTTTTAGAGGCAGGCTGTGATGATTATCTCTTCGTTAGTGGAAGATTTGCCACTAAAATCACGCAGAATTATGATTGCATCACTACTCCCTGGTATGACTACATTTACAACCTGACTCATCTATAGGTGCTTTTATAGTCATCTTGCGTTCTGCACTTGTCATTTTTTGACACTTGTAAAACAGCTATCAAAGTGGATTATACATCCTGCTTTTCCACATTACTTTATCTTAAGTAAAGAAAAATAATTTCCAAGTATTTTTAATCCCCAAGGGAATGATTCCCCAATGTATTTTATTTCAACAGTACAAAAAAAAGCATTCTATTGTTAAAAAATCTGGTAGCAAAAGAAACTCCATTTGTCACATTTACATTGTACAATTCATAGATGCCTTTAGAATAACAGAATACAGGCCACACAATTGGTAACTGCAGCAAGAGATACAACTTTCTCAGAATTTCTGAGAATTTGTTCTTCCAGAGATTCACAGCAGACATCTGAACTTCTATTTCGTAATTTGTTTTATCTGAGCTAATGGCTGTTATTGTATTAGTCAATCAGTGAACACGTTCTAGTTTAGCCTGTAGTGATTTGAAATTCCCAATAGTAGTCTGCACCGTTAGTGTCGGGCTCATGGACTGAAGTTCAACCAGGTAGCAACTAACAGCATCCAAGCACACATTGGTGAATCGTCGTCTGTAAAGAAAACATAGAATACTAATGACCTCCGTTTTCTTTCTGTATCTTATAATTCATCTGAAATAGAAAGTGAGCAAGTGACCATTCTTTTAGTTTTCATGGAATAATATTATCAGCAAGAACATCTGTCAGATACCTTTATTTATTAGAAAAACCGATTTTTGAAATCTAATGCTTGTCATTAAGACATAATGAGAAAATAATAAAACATTACTATTTACCTGATTTTAAATATAAACATGATACAGTTAATAGCAATGTGAAATATTTACTTAAATATTTAGATATTACTTTAGACATTAATACAAGCAACATAGCAGTTATTAATTTAGATAGCAATTCAAATTTATAAAACCAGTATAAAATTAGAACAATTTAGGTATTAATATCTATGTAGAAAACCAGACAACATTCACTAAAGAACAAGTAAGTTGCATTATTTAAATAAGCTAACCACAAAAGACCAAAAATAGTGAGAAAAGACACACTTGACAGTGAATGGGAGATATTTACATGTATATATTCAAGAGAATCAGAAAAAAATATAATTGCAAGAGTTATCAAGATTTTGCCTAGTTCTGAAAAAAAGACAGTTCTGACTGAAGTTTGTATAAGGTATGCACAAAAGTTGCCAAAGCTAGAGAATCCACAATATGCAGGCAACTTGTCGAAGTATATAGCTATTATTTTCGCTAGAAACTTTTTCTAATATTAAACCTACATTCTTTTCTGTAGCAGACTACACTGAATTTTAGTCTCGGGGAGTCATTCATCACCAACCATTTAAAAACAACATTCTCTTCCTGAATAAAAGAACTCAGTGCTTGTAGCCTTTCTTCATTAAGAGTTCACTGTTTCATTCATAAAATCCCCAAATCTCATTTTTCCCCACTTTACCCAGATTCCCTCAAAATTGTCTCTGTAAAGTGTGTTGCCAAAATTTACAAAATAATCCTCTCAGTTCCTTGTGGATATTCAGGGAAGTGGAGCAAATGCTCTTTATTCAAGTAGTTTATAGGGAGCACACTGCAAGTTGCTACCAGCTGGTTTTGAATGAAGAGTCTCAGTAATCACTGCTAAGAAACAAATACTAAATTAACTCAAAAGAGAAGTAGAAAAGCTTTGAGGATTGTTAAAGTTCAGTGCTCCAGGATATTTTATGTCTTTCACTATTTATTAGGAGACTGTTGCCTTTCTTACCTCAGAAGTACTCTGCTTGGGTCATGTACATATCCGGACAATAATACGTGAATACACTCTAAAAGGTGTAAAGGCTTTTTCAGTCTATTCCAGTATGGATCCTAAAAAAATATTCAAAAATATTAAGGAGACAAAAGAAAAGGTATGTGTCAGAACAAACTGCCAGCTGTGGTAATTTTTTATTTTAACAAAAATATAAGAGAAATGGGAATTCTAACTATAAGAAGTCTACAGTTAGTACTATTTTGACTTTTGCATACTAAAACATATAGGAATTTAACTCAGTTTTTCATTACCTAACAGTCTGTAAAGTAACAGATTTAGTAAGTTCTGAATTCCTTACTGTAATGTATCTGAGTAAAAAGAAGCAAGTAAATTTCCAGTTTTAGTTCTGTTTGAGCCTGTTCTTCAAACCAAAAGTTAAAAATATGACTTCTTACTCTTTATGCCCGTTATATCAATAGGTTAGACAAGATGCAGTAAAGCAAATTTTAATCATTAATAGGAAACAAACAGAATTAATGTATTCAAGATATGCTGTTCATTCTGCAACATAACAATTCTAACCCTATTTAATCCTAACTCAGCATTCCATGAGGTAACAGGATTAACAATTTTCCTCATGCTTTAGGACTGAAGTCAGTAAAATCAACATGGGGAAAAAAAAAAGCATTGAGAGCCTCTGAGTAAAAAAAGAGAACAAAAGAGACAAAGCTGACATTTTGATATATCACACCTTACGTTATTTTACATTTTCTAGTAAAGACACACCTTGACAGTAATGAAAGCAAAAATTGTATTTTGTAGCTATTTTCCTTACCCGTGCTTTAAACAACTGGTCATATACTTCCAGCAGCCTTGGCAATGGCACTCCAATTTCTTGCATGGTGTATGTTACGAAACCTACATCCCAGTTCAAAGTGCAGACCTGTTGCTCTAGGAACTGCACTAAAAAATCTGAAGGAGAAATATAATGGAATGTTTAGATTCCAAATTGTTAATGGGTGTCTAGCAAAGAAAGGCATTTGAAAAAGATGTACCCTAAAGCGTAATTTTGTATCTTCCCCACAGTTGGTACCTTTCTCCTGTAAAGCACATGTAACAGTTTCTGCTAGTCTGCACTAAGGATCTGCAAAATGTAGATACCTCCAAAGATGAAATTAAGCTACCAGCAATGCGTGACAGTGTTTACTCATACTTTACTACAGTACTGCCACAGACTATGTTGCTAAGAAGAGTTCATTACCACCAGTTTCAGCACAAAAGAACACACTTTTCTTTTGTGGAAACAGCCAGCATTGACACTGCATCTTTTATCAGGTTAAAGTGTCAGTAACAATTAACAAGATACTGGTCAGCATTAAATGCTCTTTTACAGTATTTTAGTATTGTAAAAGAACATTTAGTACTGAACAACACATTTTCAATTTCTTTAATATAAAACTAAGTTGTCAAAACATGTGAGCATCTCAAAAGCAGAAAGCAGCTCCAAAAGATCCAGAAATCTCCTGAATTCCATTTTTAGTACCTACACCTGCAGACAACAGTAGTTACTTCAAAAGACATCAGATAAATGTGGTCACCTAAAATCTTGGACGAATAAATGCACATTTTTACTTTGTACATTCTCATACAAATAAACTTCACTATTTCCTAAATTGGGATCTGCACAGCCATCCAAAAATAACTATTGCTGCCTTATAAGCTTCATTTTCTACCCATTCTGGGTGAAAAGCGGTGAATTCTGGTTAAATCCCTAGATAGATTTTAGTAAATCACTGCACCCATAAAAACTGCAGTGGTTTTGTAATAGAACTATACCGTGCTTACAAAATTAGAGGCCAATAGCAATTCTATTTCTACTTCTTGTCTACTCTCCCTCTCCTCAATCCCTTGTCAAAAGCACTGTAATCATGAGCCAGTATCACAATGTTTTTGTTCCTAATTTCCTGGACAAAACTGAGAAGTACTACCCAGCTTCTCTCAAGATCAACTCCATCACTAATGACAGCTGAAATGATTTGTTGTTACAGCTACATAAAAAAATTTTCACAAATATCTACAAGTAATTATGTATCACAAGCATGTAATTATGTATTACAAAATTATCAATAGTCTTTCCTTTTAGATTTAAACAAATAAACATTTCTCAGGTTAAAACTTTTTTTTAAGAGGCTAAAGAGAAAGCTGAGGCCCACTCATGTAATGCTTATATTTGTTTACTATGCAGGCTAGACAACTTGCCTAAAGGAAAGTAACGAGGGGTGCCAGCATATATCTTCCCAAGCAATACCATCTTCAGACTAAGTGCTTGCATTCTGTCGGCAGGGCTCAGAGACACGCTATCGCTCAACTCTGGAAGTGAAAAGAAATTCTTCAGAAAAAGCTTCAGTGAAGAAGTTCCAAATTCATACACAATTACACTCAGATACTTCAAATTTACTACTAATACATAAAAACCTTATGCTATTGTCAGTGCAAAACTCAGCATGTGAAAGTAAAATACAATGTTTTCTGGTATATGCAGATGCATTCACAGATTTCTGTGTTTCCTTACCCTACCCAAACCCCACCACCAAACCCACAAAAAAACCCACCACCACGTAGCTTTTCCCTCAAATCACTGTCGGTATTGTTTGCACAATAGCAACCTCAAGAAGAAAATCCAAGAAAAAAACCCCACAAAAACAAAACAAGAACAGAGAGTGAATAACAAACTCAGGTAAAGGGTGAGGCCAGTTATTACAGCTGAGTGTCTAGGCTTGCATAGCTGTGCAAACTGCTCTGATTCTCTGTAAAGGGTCAAAACCCTTACACTTCAAACTCCTGTCAATATTACAAAGGATTCGCTGAAGATATTTTAATCTCTGTTGTGATAAATTTAGCATTTTAATTATAATTTCATAATAGTGAAGGCTTCGGACAAAATTTCACACGTATTCTGAAGTCCATGTATAATGGCATCTAAGAGCAAAAGAAGGGATGAAAGGACTTCTTAAACGTTACCTGGCATGTGATTATTCAAGCAATACATGCAATGTGCTCCCACATATGTGTAAAGATATTGCTTTTCTGTCCTTTAGGCACACAAACCAAAGGTAGTGACATTAATGAATTACCAGTTATCTGAACAGCTTATCAGTAGCAGTACAGTCAGTTGTAAAAGCTTTAATTGTACCATTTTCCTATAGTTCTAGCATGTACCACTTCCAGTCCATTTAGACCTACCTTTCTCAATGATTTCTTGCCAGAGAGTTTGCACCAAGATAGGATCAGAATGACCTGCACAATGTATAATCGCAAGCTTACACTCTGAGAGCTTGAAAGGGTCAGCAAATTCACCATACAGCTGAAAAAGAAATACCAGGTTTTCCATTTCAAGTAGGATAAAAGGGACATTTTTAAAATCAGCTTTTCTTTATTTTGTATGGTAGACACCAGACTAGTAGATGTCCAACTTAAGTTGTCAAATTCTGAATATTTTTTTTTTACCACATTCAGTTTCACTTCTTAAATACAATACTCAGTTTGAGATTAAGTTAAAATTAATACTGTAATTTTCTCACAATTTTCCCAATAAATGAAGAATCTAAGACACCTAATAAAGAAGATAAACACATGGAAGAAATTAAAGTACTAAAGATTGAAGTACTATCAAAGTACACAAAAAGCCTGTTTGGGTAACACACATTCTGAGATCAGGAATGGCAAATGGTTTTGCTATTATTTTTCCTAGTCAGCATAGGAACATTCTTTGCAAAACATTTTTTTAATCCAGAAACATGATAAATTGACTTCTAACACAGAGAAATTTTAATCACCTTCGTTATATCCATCAGCTCAGCATCAAGCTGGGAGATTGCATCTTGCACTGAAGTATGATGGGAATACTGCCGCTGTAATGTTTCTTGTATTTGAAGCTGGATCCTTGCAACCTTTTTCAAAAAGAAAAATCAGGTATTTCAAGATTGGATTAATCAAATTTAAAAAATACACCCAGAATTAACCTTAGCTTACTTAAATGTAGAAATGTTACTATCTTACACCTCAGTCTCCTGTCGACTGCATAAAACTTTGCCACATTGGGAAGAAAGCACAGAAAACTGTTTCTATAGAACGCGTAATAGAACTTATGTGACAAGGAGACACATGAAATAATCCATTTACAGTGTATCTTAGAGTAGTATTTTTTTCTTACTTCCATTTTCTCTTCTAGCTCATGTAGGAATTCACCATCTGCAGCTATAGAGGATATGGCAGTGGAACTTTTGGCACTCAAAATGGCACGTGCAATGTATTCAAGACGTTGCTGAAGAGCAATTTCTGTGCTGCAAAACAAATATTCAAAATAAAGTAGATACCTAATATAATTTTTTGCGGGTTAGTTATAATCTAACGAGACCCTGGGCATTAGTATGCAATGTCTCCTGATTTTGCTAAATCATGCAGGATATTTATTATACAACCACATAACCCCATCTTTGTTGCAGGCTCTGTTCTAGTGTACTTCTTGGTCCACAGCTTCACAGTTACACTATCTCATTGTAAAATTTTGTAAAAAAATGACCACTTAATATACAGTACTTATGACAGAAAATACATTGCAAGCTAATGTATAATAAAGATAAACACACAATTTATTTCAAATAACAGCCTGGATTACAAACTAATTTATTCCATTAATTTTAAAATTTTAGCAAACATCCTCGGGCACTGGCCTTTTCTTGTCCCAGACCTTTTCTTAAAATACCTACAAATAAGGTTTTGATTTTAGTTTGTTTAGTTTTTGCCAGTTACCTCAGTATAGGCAACAGATCACTCATAATCCATACCTGTGCAGGTCAGCTAACTTAGCCAAGACTCTGGCTGCATTACTAAAATTTCTGTTCTTTTCAAAGTATCTCCACAGTAAATCCATATAACGGACTTTGTTTTGGTCGATTTTGGTCATCCGCACAAGGTAGGGTTCCAAAAAGGGAGCAGTAACCTGCAAAAGTCGTAAAGATTAACATTTATGTCCTTGCTCTCTCCTCTTTTTAAAAGCATCACTATTATTAAAATGAACTCTTATACTTCAGTGGAACTCTACAACAAACGAATTAATTGTATAGAGATGAGCTCACCTGTAACAGTTTGTCTGCCAAGTCCACTTGTATCAACCAGTTGTAAAGTGCAATACTGAAGAGTTCATCTGTTGAACGCTGAGCCAACTTCAGCATCTGTTCAAACTAATGGAAGAAAAGGCCAAACCTATTATTCCAGAAGAGGCTATGTTACACCAAGCACTGAATACATGTGACAATAACTAGCTTAATGTTATTTGCATGTCATCATTTCTATGAATACTCTGTACCAATTCATGACAAATCTTGACTTTACTCTGCTTCACAACATTACTCCTGATTTTTAAAAAATAATACATTCTACACCTGTTCGAATCACACTGTTTTCTGGAGTGCAGTCATGACTTTTTTTGTGAGTTTCTTACATGGTGCCCTGCTTCTTCATTGCTTAGCATGTTGGGGTCAGATGACAGCACCGGAGGACCTGGCTTTTTGGGTACACTGGGAGACTGAGGAGCAGCTTTACTTTGGTTCACTAACTCCTGAAGGGTGTCAGTGATACACTTGTAGCTGTTCAATCTGTAAAAAGAGCAAGAGAAAATAAAATCCTATACCTTCTGTTCCAGATTAGGTTGGTGCCATATTAATGATAATCAAGGACAGCATGCTGGGCAAAAACATCTAAATTATGTCTCTTATCATAAAATGCTTTTTATTACTACTCTGCATATCTTCCATCCCCAAAAGAGTAACTTCTTCAGTCACTTGAAACAAAGCACCCTTGTGTAATGGTACTATGGTATCCTTGAAAACTTGCCTCTCTTGAAAAGCTTGGAGTCCAACAGCATCCTCTTCTGGTTCTCCATTTTTATAGAAATGAAGGCCAAGACCTTGGGGATCTTTCTTCTCAGCAGCTGTAAGAGAGAGTTCTACTACTCCCTCATAAAAACGCACTAGAAAAAAACAACATGTATCACCATTCATTGTTTGAAATCTGTAACAAAATGATAAGTGACATCAAACATTTTAGCAAGCAAGCAAGAATAAACCTTATTCACTCTGGTCTGTATTGAATAAAGGTTTATGGCCGTACCTAATGTGTGGGATTATACACAAATCTGAAGTTACGTATTTGTAGAGGCTGAAACCTCAACTGTTAAAACAGTTGTATCTACATATAGATTATGGGCCAGCTTCTATTGCACAAAACACACAAAACACGATTCAGATCCACCTCTCAAAGAGCATATTTGCTTTAAAATCTTACCTCCAAAAGTAGTAATTTACTCTCTGCTTACACACAGTTCAACAATTTTCCTAAAACCAATTTAACCGTATACATGAAACAAGTGGACACTGCAATGTGAAATAAGTAGATGGGAGTATTTTTATACAGATTTTGGATTCTTAATTGGTTGGTGAAACCTAGAAAGGCTTTAGACACGAACAGGTTGATGTATATTAATCGTAAGAGTTATTCAGAAACTGTTTATGCTAAAACACTATAAAATGAGTTAAAAGTTACCAAACAAATCAAATGAAAAAGAAGATTGTACAGAAGGTTATTACAGAAACTATTTATCAGGACATGATCAGCAATTGCCTCTTACCTTGCCTATATTGTGCACAAACATTAGCAAGGTCTACTTGATTGCTGATCTTCTGGTACTCTTTCAGGGACTCTCGTAGCATCTTCTCCTTTTCCAGCTTGCTTTGGGCCTGTCGAGACCGCTGAAGCAGTTCATTTGCCTGAAGTCAAATGGTGGGGAAATGACAATTATTCACACCAATGCATCATGAACAATCGTAGATATTGTTCTAACATTCCAAGAGCTTCAAAGAGTGAAATTCTTAAACAGTTATTTTTCCACAATTTCCATGAGACTAGGGAACAGACAAAAACCAAGAGACTTTGCTGAGGAAAGACAGGAGTAAGAACACATTTCATCAACACTGATAGTTTTACTAGACATCACATTGGAGGTAGAGACCCTGTGACCACTAAAAAAACCTGCAAATGCTTCAAACCAGAGCTCACATAATTTTCAGCATTCATCAACTACAACACACAAATATGCACATGACCTTCATCAGTTCTTGTGCTCCTGAAGCTACTTTAGCATAATGATCTACAAGCTGCCCAGCTTATTTAATTTGAACATGTTCTGCAGTTGTATTTTGTTGCTGTAAAACATGGAAGTGCCCTTACCTTGGAACACACAGCATCATCAGTGCTATAAAGAAGAGGACAGATATCTTGCAAATGGGCAATGATGCCATCCACAGCAGCGTTGTCTCTGATATAACAGTTTATTAGAGAAGCAATGAGTGCTCCAGTCAACTCTCTGTCTCTAATTACCAAGTCTTTGAAAGGAGTAATCTTTAGATGTTCTTGAAGTTCCTGAAGGATAAACAGAATTTCATTAGTTTACCAAAGTTTTTCCTTTATTCTGTTTCTTAAAGTTACAATGTTACAGAAGACAAATTAACTGTTTCCAGTAAATAAAAACATAAAAAACAATGACTGAAGTGCACAGCACAGAAATAAATTATTTAAAAGAAATTTTATATGGCAAAATGGAAATAAGACTAGACCCTTGGATGCCAAAGGACAGTGAGAACTCCTATTAGCAGACTTCCTCTGCCATCTTGACTATGTCACTTTGGTTTCAGATCTCTGCTGGTAAGAAAGGAATTAGCAGTTCACCTTATTTCACAGGGCACAGTCAGGATGCATACTCTGTGAAATGAATGTATCAGTTTTTAATAATGGGAACCATCTGTGTACTGTCATAGATTTAAAAAATATGACAGATGCATAAAAAGGAGGACTTTTATGAGTTTGAGGTCCATACTCTTTAGGCTTTCTTATATTAAATTACATAGAAAGTTATTAGATTTTTAAAAATAATTAGGAATACTTGTTCACAGAGTTATAGGTAGTGTCTATGGATGATTGTTAACAGCATAAAATACTGTTACAAAACCTCTAAGGTTACTAAAGGCAGAGAAAAAGGTTCTGTTTGTTAAACAATGTTTACTTCTTGCCCAACACAAGAGAAAAGCTGCCTGTAGTAGAAATCATGCTAACTCCCCAAAGCAACAGTGAAGAGCTCCAGCTTCTGAGCATTTGTAAAGTTTAAAAATTATTCTTTTTATTAACAAAGAATACGGTTTCTCAAATAATCTATTTTCTTATCAAATACTAGGATAGAATGCATAATATTCAAATGAATAGCTTCTTCAATGGCTAGATACAAATTCAACATTAGCAAAGAGTAGACTTGAAAGAAGTGGCTGAAAGAATTTGAATTGGAGAAATGAAGGCTCATGGAGCAGTGTGTGGGATCTCACTAATATTTATGGGAAGGTGTAAAGAAGGCAGAGCCATACTCCTATCAGTGGTACCCAGTGACAGGATATGACACAGTGGCCAAAAGGACACAGTGGCCAAAAGCTGAGCAAAGGAAATTACACGTGAACAGAACAAAAATCTTTATTACTCTAAAGGTGGTTGAACACTGGAATGAATTGCCCAGAGAGGCTGTGGTGTCTCCATCTTTGGAGATAATTTTTAATATCTTTAATATTTTTAATGCAGGAGATGGTCCTGCACAACCTGCTCTAGTTGACCCTGCTTTGAGAAGAGGAGGCAGATAATCTCCAGAGGTCTCTTTCAAACTCACCTGTTCTGGGATCCATTTTAGACCCCTACTTACACAAAAGTAGGTTTTGCAACTCTACAACCTTGGCTACTCTCCAGTGTCAAACCTTTACCAACGGTAAGGCAAAGAGTGAATCCCCCTCAGATGGAAAATAATGGTCTATTCTTTCAGCACATTCTGCAGAACATGCTTAGGTGAAAATACTAGTTTACAAAAACAGACTCATTATTAAATGCCAATAAAAGTAATGTAAATCTATTGCTAGTGACACTTCCGATTTGCTGAAGCTGAGAGATGAGGTCAATATTACACACCAGCTTCTTAAAAACAACCACTTACAACCTGAATACTAAATCCATATAAGATTTAAAATTAATGTTATGTTTCTCAATGAAGTAACACTCCTTTGGGAATATGTAGGTTGCAAAAGAAATTCATCTATTAAATACAAATACATTAAAACTATACGATTCAGATCTTACCTTCTGAAGTTCACCAACAACAACACTGAACTGGTGCTCACAGAGCAACTTCCACAAAGCTAATGCCTGGCAGGTTTTGCGAACAAGCTGCTGGATGCCTTGAAGAGAGTTCTTCTCAGTTAGCTGTGCTTCAGCTGAAAAAAACAGAGATTGTCAGCAAGCAACCGTTTTATATGTTTCAAATGAGCATGTACATTTTTGAGGTTTTACAATCACAATATCCTTAAAATCCTGTAAGTGTGCAAAGAAACCTCATTTTGTATTTCAAGATTGTGTGAATGGGGAAAATAGGTTAAAGAGCATGCATTATAACCACAGAATTACAATGTAATTCTTTGTATGAGAGAGAGAACTTTAAAAGTGCTTGAATTTTTTTTTCTTTAATCTTAATAAAATGGCTTGTTTTTGCAGCGGCTCAAGACCACTTAATATGACTGTGCTGAAACCCAGATTCTCTTCACAGAGGGGTATTCTCCTTTGTGGACTGCTTTGATTAGTGGCAATATCAAAGCTTTCAATATCAAACCAGAAGATAATATCTGCAGCATGTAAGAAATTAAGCCTCCTGCTATAGTCAACCTGAAGTTTGGAATGTGTCTCTATCTAGACGTGAGTTTTCACTGGGGGTATATACTTCATCTCTAGTACAGTCACATGTAAATGATTTTTTCACATCAATGTCACTGCAGAAGCACTGCTCCTGAAGAAACAGTGTGATATAGTATGGAAGCAAAAGCAAGCTGCTAGTGAAGTTAGTTTCCAAACTAATTTTTCTAATGAGTTCTAAGGAACTCATTACTGTGTACGGCATATTGATTAATGTCAAATTTGAATGGGAAAAAGGCACTTTTATCCAGAGGTTTTAAGAGTAAGAAATACCAAATGGACCCTTCCCTGATGCTTCCAAGTTCAAAAGTTATTACATACCATGGTATTTCCTCTGGAGTTCTTGCTGGACTTGCTGGGAACTTCCACCATCAGGCCGCATGAAACCCAGGAGCCTCTGTTGCAGATTGGCTGGTGTGCTGAAACTGCAATTCCAAAATATAGAGAGATGCTATCTGATTACAAATCCTGAATCTCTTAAAATTGAAAACCTAACAACTCTTTTTTAGCATCTGAATAGTTGAAGCTGAAGATCATACATACACTTCAGGTAGATACAGATATGCATGGTATAGCTAGACATTAAATACCACAAGTAAACGTAACACAATAAATAATACCTTGGGTTTCCAAGGGCTCCCACTGTAGCAAACTGTGAATTTCTATACAGAAATTCTTGTAAACCTTTGAGTTCTTGCAGTACACATTCCAGCACATGGGATGGAACACTGCTTTCTACCTGCAAAAGAAAGCAGACTTCTTTACAGAAAGCTTAGTTTTCAAATTTTTTTCCCAAGAATTTAGAGTTTTAAGCTAAAGCCACTAAAAAAACAAATATAAAGAGGGTAAAAGAAACAAGTACCATAGCAGTAATGGTATCACTAGAAGGCAAAATTATTATTATACCACAGTCTTAAGGAGGGGGCACACGTGAAGAGGCAGTAGTCCTCTAAAGCATTCAAGGTGCTACTATGCCCCTCTGATAACCAAATGAATTATTGTACTATTTCAAACTCTGAACTAGAATAACGATTGAGCGTTGATAACACAGAGAGTACAATTACCAGGGTCTTACAGAGTCTCTCAGTTACCTTATAATTGGAGAAAAAAAGCTCAGTTAACAGTAAGTTTATTTGCATTGCTGAAACTACTCAGCTCAGGATTCTAGTAGCATTCATAGTCAGAAAAGATTCTGTTATTTTGATCATGGATAGGAAATGAAATACCAAGATGTTAGTCAGGAAGATGCTGGAAATTTTTTTAAGTCCTTAACTAACTGCAGTCTTTATCCTAACCCACTAAACCGTTTTATTTTGAGGCTTAGTCTGTATGGCGTATGCAGAAAGGAAGCGCAATCATTAAACATGAAGAAAACTGGCCGTTGCCAGTTAACAACAGAGATCAAAAAACATTCAAAGGACAATAATGTCTTTTTTCCCCTATCAGTTTATAATTGGAAACAGAAGTATGACAGGGCTTAAGACATATACTGTAAGAAGCTTTCAAAAACACAAAATAGAATTTACATACTGCAACAACTTCTCGATTGCCACTTTTGAAAACTCTCTCCACAACTATACTGCCATCCCAAATATTTCTGCAACACAAAACAGTACTGTGTTAAAAGCCAAGTAATTTAAGCAAAATTTTTTTTCAAGTATTCTGTGTATAATTTCTTAAGAAAGAAATGGTAATGCTTTTTACTTCAAGGTCTAAAATAACGATTTATGTTGGATGAAAAAAACCAACAACTTTCAAAAAAGGTTAGCATTATACATTACTGAATGGTAAAGATTTAAATCTTTAATCAAATGAAGTTTGATGCTCTCAAATACTTTAAATATAGGCCACTATACATTGAAACATAGTGTAGGCAAACCAGTGTAATACCAAAAATTTCTTTCCCAACCAGCATGCAGAGAGATGACCAACATATGAAAAGTCCTATTCTTGCTAAACATTCAAACAACAGAATCCTCTTTAGTCTTGCTTCATTGCCTTAGTTTGAGCATTCTCTTTAAAGCTTCTTAACAGAAAGGACTTCAGGCCAGGGCTTTGTTCCAGTAAGTCCTTCTACACTGCTGTTTCACCCTTTAGTGGGAGTTCAAAACAGAGCTCATAGGTTTGAAAAACTGTGTTCAGAGTTGTGTATACACTTATGATTGTAGGATCAATGTCTAAGCAAGTTTCATGCTGTTGTCATTCATTAAATGTATCATTGATAAAGCTCTACAGAGGATGTATTACATCAAGGGGTAATTCATAAACACAACATAAAAATGCACTTTACTGATTTTGAATGTAAATGTTATTATAGTATTCACCACTTACAAGCATTAGGGCAAAGAAAAACTATGAAACAATTTGAGTGACAGAGTCTCTTTTTACACAAACACCTCACCCTATAATCCGAGCAAAGTATATGCAGATGCCGTTGTGTCTTCCAGAAAATACTATCTCAGGACCCATCATTCCGCTAATGGATGGACCAGGGTGAGACATGGAATTCCCAGAAGGAAAGATGGGAGTTGACATAGTAGGAGATTGTAAACCTAGAGTAAAAGTAGGTAAATCTTACTGATTTGAACACAAATAAAAAAGCCTAATTAAAAAAAATTGTCTCAGTTTCTCCAGAGAAAGAAGGCTGTACCTTGACCAGATGTCAAAAAGCTAAGATTAGGATATGGACTATCAACAGTCACAGGGGAACCTAAAAGAGAAAAAAAATAAAGGTTAAGTATATTAAAACCAAAGAAACAAACAAAAAAACACAAAGCAAAATATACCCCATAAAATAAATGTGCAAAAGTGGCAAAATTGTTAAATCAAGTGCTTTAAAGTTAGAACCATTCCAGCACCTTTTATTTATAAATACCAAATCACACTCATCTCTTATCAGCCTAACACTCCAGAAGTAACCAAATGGATAGGCTTCTTTCAAGAGCAGTTATTAAGCATTTTCAGCATTCATGTGTTATTTATTGCACACCATCGGTTCCCTGCATTGAAGATAATACTGTCCACATACTTTTTCTTACTCTTCACCTTCTGACTGCACCCATTCTTTGTATGGGCACCTGTTCTCAAAGCACTCACTTTCAGTCATTTAGATATTTTAAAAGACTATTAATTTTACCTTCATAGCACTCAGCTGAAAGAAACTAGTACTACTGCTCCTAATTTTTACATAGTGCAGTTGGACAAACACTACAGCAACACATAAATTGGAACAGTCAGTTTGAGACTGTAACTAGCCTCTGATTCAGCTGTGATTACTCAAGGCTTTTGCAGACTAAGTCTGAATACCTAACTTAAAACCCCAATATATGAGAAATGTGTGTGGCCATCTAAAGAAAAAATGTCCATATACCATCAACATATAGGACGATACATCACAGAAAGGGTAACAAAACTGTTGCTCTGAAAATCTGTCTCTTATAAAAGAATCAGTCTTTTTTGCCTTATTCCCTATAGTTCTCTTAACTTTGGCTACACACAACCACACAAAGAATAGTGAAGTCCTTCATTAAACAGCATCAGTGCATTCTCAGAGCATGTTTCCCTGTGTACCAAGCAAAGGACAAACTTGCAGAAAACAGCACATGAACGCATGACTAGATTTTCAACAGTGAGAAAAATAACTAAGTTTAAAGTGCCTGCCATTTTAATGCTAGCATTATTGTAATGTAGCTTCACATGCACAATTTAAAGGTGTTTTAATGCATTTCTGTCAGCACTGTCTGACCCACCACATGAGACATTGACAATATCAGAATTTTAATTTCCCATGACAGTTCTCTACCCTGTGGGCAAACAGAGTAAGTAGTAGCAGAAGAATGGCACCTTCTTCCACCTGGTCCTGTCACTGAAGCACAATGGAAACAGGCGCTTTGAAACCACGTTTCAAAGAGGCATAAATGACTGCACATGATGAAAATATCCAAACGTTTTCCCAAACCTGGGAAAAATACACTTTTATAAAAGCAGGCACTTTAATGATCACAGACCTTCCTGTCTTTTTTCCACACCTTAGTCATTGTCAGTCTGCTCTTAGCACCTGTTCTCCCCATAGCTGCTGTCCTCTCTAATTAAAATTTGATTTTACATTCTTATGCCTTGCCTCAGCTCCTGTTCACATTGCTACTGTTCCACCAGGTCTGGAAGGTGATGCCATTCAGGCACTAAAAATAGCCCTTCTCAATGCTTTAATATTAGTTAAGGATCTACTGTTTTTCCAAAACATCATCACAGGTTAGTACACATTCTCCAATACTTATTAATTTAGATGTAGTTCAGAAAGGGTACTGAAATGGAATTACTTTGCATTCCAGGCAATCAAGTTTTTTTCCCAAGTCTGATGTTGAAAATTAAATGCTGCATGTCAGAGAAGGGTAAAGGATCTTGGAAATTAACGAGTTCCTGATACTTTTTTTAAAAATAATTAATTTAATTCAGTAATTCTGAGATCCAAATTCACCTTTATGAATTTCATTTTTTAAAAAGCCTTAAGATCTGGAATTGGTTAATGCATGTTAAGGAACAACTTCCTGAAGCAACTGTAGAAATTTTAGTGACTAGAAGTTCTCTACTTCAATAAGCATCAAGTTCTGAGGAGAAAGAATACTGTTCTCATTTGTAGGTGCTACTGACACCCTAGACAGAAACAAAATGTTGAGAGCTTATGCCAAGCAAAATCACCCCAAACAATGAACCCATTTCTTGATCAAACTTTTTAATTTTCTTCTCGTAAGCATGATCTGCAGAGGTATGACAATGTCACAGTAAAAAGGTATTCTGCTATAGCATCTTCATAAATTGTTCTCTGGCTGCTGAAGTGTCTCTGGCAGCAACAAATGTGTACCTTTTTCACCTAATTTTAACAGATTTTATGCAACATGCAGACATACTTTGAGGTCACATCACCCTCTCACAAAAGTAAAGAGAAATGAAAAAAACTCTAATTGATTAGTCAGTAAATGGAAAACCAAGAACCATTTCAGACAAAAAGAACACAGACATTTAGGAGAAGAAAGAACATATTTAAGAAGAAAAAAAACTGTCCAAAACTGTGAAAAGCTTGCTACTTACTAGCAGAAACAGGAGAACCCAAAATAGGTCCAACATTGCTTGGAGGAGGCAGAGCTGATGGAAACCTCATTTGTGCTTCTCCACCATACCTAAAGTTCATACGCAAAGACATTCATACACAATCCATTACATTTTCATGTTTTTGAGAATTAACAGCTATATTTGGGTTCTTTAAAAATGGGGAATAAAAACCTAGAACTTTTCAGAAATATGCTCATTTTAAAACAATGCTCTCTGAGGCAGAAGGTTAAAGAGCCTGTGCAATTATTTAGTGGTTGTAGCGATTCTGACCATAATATTCAAACAACCTACAGAACTGAGACTTACCTGAAGAATGCTCGAGTAGCCCAGGCAGATACTTCTCTATCACATGCAGCATTAGAACAGGCCAAAATAAGGCAAGTGGCACAGGCCTGATCCTCCTAGAGTATATTTTATTGTTAGTGCGGCAGCATATAGAAGTTATTGTGATCAAAAATTACACAGAAATACTCTTTGCATAATTTTATTTAGAAGGCAAAAAAAGTCAGCTCTTTCCAATTCCAGCCAGGGGGTGAACCATAGTGAGACAGCCCTCTGTAGTAAGTAACTTCACAATAGTTCTTGCAAACTCAGTATGATTACTGATAAGAAACAACCTCCGTGTCTGGCACCTAATTATAACTGAAATTCATGCACTAAGTTTGTAGCAAAACCAAAAAAGATGCTAAAGACAGTGATTACATTAAAATAAATATTACAAATCTTCTGTTTTTTGTAACACGTCATAAAATAACAGAGTTTTCAGATCAGATTTTGGTAACATCTTACCTGATGCAACTTGAAAAATCTCTCAATCTCTTCTCCATCACCACCGATATTGCTAACAAGTAGATGCCGCAGCTGATCAACAGGTCTGAATTTATGAAACATAAAGCTCCCCTAAAAGTAACCCAGAGTGAATTAGAATAAAGTTGTCTTTCATCTGGCCATCTCAACCTGGCCTCCCCATGATGCTTTTCTTTAGCATTCTGAATTTTCCTTTGTTGCACTATTACATCAAAGCATAATGTGAATGGTGCCTAATGCCCAGTTCTTACTCACATGCAGAAAATTCCCTAGCAAGTCTAGGAAAGGCAGGAAAAATACAGAAATTACTGTAAATACTCCATGAACTGAGTTAATTTTGCTGGTCTTAGCTTAATAGGAAGCATACAATACTAGAATATATCTAGTATACCCAGAAAATAAAGGCTTTATGACCTTGCAAATCCTCAAAATGACCTGAAAAAAGAATGCCTGAAGAATTCAGGATCAAGGGCATGGTAAGACTCTACACATAGTCATCTTGCCTGCATGCACAGTAACTATTGGAGAGGGTTCAATTAGTGTCTTTAACAAAAGAGCTGCTATTTAACAAATGAAGGAAGAGTCTAGAGGCTGCAAGACATGAAAAGATTAATTTATTTTTTTTTAATTGCTTACTGGTTAAGATACTAAGTCTCCTAAAATATCTCCAAACACAATCAGATAAAGGTAAGTAGGGAAGTAAATTTCTGTTTTCTTTTTGTGGGTTTTTAAAAAATCCTTTCAAAAAATCCTTTTGGGACTTTTATGACAAAGAGGAAATTACTTACTCAAATTTCAATTGCTAACCATATTTACTCCAACTATTATTTTCTGGGCAGCCAGTGCCTGTTTCTGTTTCATATAATTACAACTAAGGTCGAAATAACTTCTCAGATGACCTGTATCTAACAAGAATCTGGAGACCAACACAGAATATTAATACACTGTAGATGAGAGGCTGGCCCAATAGCTTTAAGTAAATTTAAAATTGGCACCGATTGTTTCAGCAATCTTTCTTTTTCCTCTTCATGATTGGAACGTAATCCTCAAAACACATCCAAAATTAATTTACATTTACAGGTTTACATCAGTCTTCCAACTTTATACTTACTTTTCTGATCTCCTATGTTAAGAAAAAGTAATACTCACCTGGGCTGAAAGCAGAACAAACTTCTTAGGTGGCAGCATGTGTTGTTGCACAACAACAGGTGAATCAGTTATTGGAACAATGTCTTTATTTAGCGGTGTTACAATCTTCTGAACTTTAAATTCATCAATAGCAGATAGAGCCCAGGAATGTCCATCAACACGGGTGGTCATCTGAACAACAGGTTGATATTAAAAGTTTATTAACAGACATGGATTTTGTACATGTATGGTGAAATTTTACCATTTACCATTTAAAATTACATGATAGAATCTAGTCATCACACAAGAAAACTCACAGAAAACAAGCAAGTTGTTGTATTGCCCAACAGAAGTTTACCACCAAATTTACAGCTGTATATGTACTGCTGCATTTGGGCAACAGAGAGTATAATTTTGCTTCTTCTGGGGGACAGGGACAGTGTTTTGTATGTAAAGGTAAAACAACTTGCAAAGTGGGATCCTTTAATGCTGCTACAATATAAACAGCAACAATATGCTAACCATATCAGAACTAAGAACCAAAGATATAATGAATTCAAACTCTTTCTTAAAGAATCAAAAAATGCTGCAACTGAATCATAAATGCTTACAAGACTTTCAGAGTTTTCAGCAGTACTCCTAATTTAACTTGACAAATAGAGTAATGAACACGTTGCAGAAAACTACATATGCTAACAAGGAAGAACTGCTGCTCAAGAACAGTTAGTTTTGTTTGGGAAACCTAGCTGTTTGTTACTGTCAAGTGCCTCTGAAAAGAGAGATCAGTACTTGGGCTACTTACTGTCTAAGTTTTTGCAGCGAATTGATCTGGAGTAATTATAAAGGTACTTTTTAAGTTATTAAAACAGCAGATAAATCAAAACCTGACTTTGAAACTTTAACTTATAAAGTCTCTCCATTCACTTCATCTCTATCACTGCCCCTCCAAAGATACTATTTTTGACATGCTATTTCTCTGTTTCAGCAAAAGACTTCAGATTTCCTTCAGAGCTGGCATAAACATTCTCCCTGAACTGATGCTTAAGACAACTAATGGTCTCCAACCCCCCACCCCCACAAACCCACTTATGTAACAATCAGGAAAAATAAAGACAGAAAAAAATATGAAATAATGCAGATTAATCATGTCTGAAATGTAACAAAGATGTTTAAATAAGGAAACTCAAAGTCTCTAGTACCTACTTTTTATACAATCTTTGCCAAATATTATCCTCATAAAACACCACTATTGCCTGTGGACCATGTGTGCCTGCGTGCAACATGCAGCATGGTACAGACAGTATTTTCAAATATGTTAACTGAAAGCCATGTCTTAGAAGTCAAGGCAATGGCTTTTGATACATAGGTTGCATCAAGTTCGAAAGTATGGCTGAACTAGAAAATCCTACTATCAGTTCCCATTCACTGACAAAAACATCTACTTTTTTTTTTCTCTTGGAAGCATATTAATAGCTTTTTATGCACTTCCAAACTTCTCAAGGAAGTTGTCTGTGAACTGCTCATTTCTTGCAGATAGTGTTATTCAATTTAAGATATTTTATCTTATTTATTTTTATTTTATATTTATTTATGATATTTTTATCAGAGAGGAAAAAATATTACCTAGATTTCACCAAAATTGTATAAAAGTTTGCTTTAATACCTGTGTTTCCATCATTGGCTTTTGAAAAGGGAAAGAATCATGATTGATACACCACAGGATGTCATTATCCTCATTTTCTGAAGCTGCCATAAGAAGGACCCCTAAACAGGAACAGTAATATTAAGCTTGCATTAGAAGCAATAATCATGCATTAGATGCAAATTCATTTAGTCATTCCTTATTTAGTGAAAATCAATCTTTAAGTCCCAATGATACCATTTGAGCAGAAAAATTCATCCCTGAGTTTGTATGTCACAGGGTTCTTCACTTTTAAAAACTATTTACCATCTACTCTAAAAGGTACAAAAAAATTACTCTAAAGTAGGTAGAACATGTCTCAAAAATGAGATGTGTAAACAGATAATGGATGAAAAAACACCCAGAAAAGACTCCAAGAATATCAATCAGTATGTACAACTAAATGGATCTGCAACAGAGGTGTTTTCCCTCCCTGCATTTCTGCAGCATTTTTAATAATTCAGCCAACAATCAGAAGTGACGGATCAGCTGGACCCATCTGGTAGCTGTTTGGCATCTTATACAATATCAGTAGCTAAATGAGTTAAATAAACAAAAGTCAGCACAAGCTAAGCTCAGCATGAGAGGCACTAAAATAGGTAGAAGCATATTATATCCCGCTTCAAGAATTAATTACACATTTCTAAAGGCACATGGCCAAATTTGAACATGTTAAAAATCTATTTTATGGAGAGATTGGAAGAAAAAGGGTTTGTCAACACACAGAGTTCTCTGTTCAAACAACGCACCTTGCAAAAGAACTAAACTCTGAAAAATACGACAACCTTACAAAAACTCTCCCATTAACACACAGAAGCCATGCTTAGATCTCAGTTATTCCCACTGCTTCAAACTCCTCAATGTAAAAACAGTGTCATACTGACTCACAAAAAAAAAAGAAATCAATCTTGTCTGAACCATGTTCCGCTGCTTACCTTTGCTATAAAGAGCTCTGTGAACTTTTGCAGGCTTCTCCACATTAGAAGAAGCTGAAAATCCAGGCGGCAAACGGACATGAACCAAGGTTAACATGGAGGGACGAGCTGCAGGATGCTTAAATTGTGAAGTACTAAAATATAGTCGGACACCTGAACAAAAGACAAAAAGAGCTCACAATGTTGCTAAACTCTGCAGATGCCATTTATCAGTTTAAAAGGCGGAAGGAATAAGCATGCTTTCTTACCCGCATGTGTGATTGCTAGTAGTTGACAGTCTATGGATTCAGAATTTTCAATCACAGCTATTTGAACAATAGGCTTAAACACAGAACGATCTATTGTTCTGAAAAACAACAAGAAACAAACCCCATACCCTCTCGATCCAAAAAAATAAGCAAACAACATCCTTCAAAAATATTGCATGAAACTACTGGCCTTAAAAGAAGCCTTCGACATTAAAATTGTCATAAATATACCTGGCAATGCTTCCAGCAGCAGAAACGATAGCATTTTGAGAAAGAGAAGTAACCCTGGTCATTCCTTGACCATCCTGTCCCAAATCATAAACCTGCAATTCAATAATACAGCTTAGTGATTTACAGTTGAATCCATTAGCACAGACTCACCTACCTAGCAGCAACTCAAACTTAATTTTATTTTATCCTCCTGTTTCCATTTAATTGAGGGGAACACCACAAGGCTACTTCATCAGAAAAAACACCTTCAGCACATACTTTATTACTAAAAAAATAAATTGGAATAGCACCCTGACACACCTACAGAGAATTCCCAGATACAGATAAAAACTTTAGAAGATATACACCCTTTAATAGCACAGCCAACAGTCATAAGAAGTCACATACTTGTAGCACTCCTTTTTCTGAGCGGGTGTATAAGATATTTCGAGAGTTGTCGATAGCGATTTGAACTACAGGATCTGGAAATGGGGAGGAAAGAGGGAGAAACCAGGAAATCAACACTGGATTTGGTGAAAACAGGTTTAAGACAGAATACCTTTAAAATAATTAATTGAAAGTTAACAAAAACTGCAGGAGTCTCATACACGACTCATACCAGAAGTGACTTTAAAATGCAATCAATTTCACACAACTATTAGCAAACCAAAAAGCAAAAATAATAGAGCAAAAACTATCATAATTTCAAAATAATTTTTCATGTAACAGTGGAATATGGTAAAATTATTTAAAGACTCTACTGTTTGCAGTAGAATCTCTCTAAGCACATACTGATTTTGTGCTACACAACACTAACTTTAGTAGTAAATGTCAAACTTTCCAGGTATCTATATCCTGAAGTAGATATACAGAGAGGTGTATTGGGAGGTGACCACATTTTTATAATCATCAACCACAGCAGGTTTCACTGGCAATAACTAAATGCCCTGAATGAGGAAAATATTCAGGTCTAACTTCTTGATAGCTTAATTTAAAAGGTTGAATTAAATGACTGGGTAAGCCCTTAACATCAGTACTCACCATCCTCTGAGAAAGTGAACTGCAGCAATGAAGGAATAAGGAAGGACAGCGCACTCTTTGAATGATTAATTTTTCTACAGCGTTGGCTAAACCAGCCTGCTTCAGCCTACAATTAAAAACAGATACAGCATTAAAGAAAAAAACAAACAAACAAACAAACCCCCAAAACTAGTAGTTAGGATAATGAAGTTGTTAACAGGACAACTATGAAAACTAGTAAAGAAACCAAGCTACACACCATTGATTTAATTGAAAAAGTACGCACTATTCAATTCATGGAAATAGGTGATCATTAAAAAGAAAATTTTACATAAAATAGGATGCAAGGTGCCACCATTTTATTTCTGAAGTTGACCAAAAGTCACTGATATTCCTTGCATAATTACTACTTCTTCAAAGACAACACACCTCCACTAAGACATCAGAGCTGTTGTGCAACCAAGCCATGCAACGTAATTATGGAAGAAAAAAAAGACAAGCACACCTGATGTTTTAGAACTGTCAGTGCTTAGATCCCACAACCACGACACAACCAAAAAATGCGTCTGTGTAAAACCTATAGTCACCTGGTATGCCACTTCGTATAAGCAGCCATCTTTTCCAGCCAAAAAGATCCGTCCGTTGTCGGTGGATGTTATTGCCAGAATATAAGTATTGTCAGTAGGGAGTGAATAGAGAGGGTCTGGCAGCAGTTGCATTCCACCAGACATACTGTCATTGAGTGATCCAGTACCTTAAACAGATACATCAATCCATCAATCCTCTTTCATTTTTAAATAGTTCTGATATTACAGGTCTGTGATAAGAAGCATCTTGAAAACAGTAAAAATTACAGCAAATTTCATAGTTACTAAATACATTCTGGGATAGCTATTCTCCAAAATTAACTGCAGAGTAACAAATCTTCTGTTTAAAAAAAAAAATAAATTATCTTGTGTGTAGGTTTCCAAGTAAGGAAACGCAATGTTCATTTCTGTACATTGTTATCTCCTCTAAATTGTGACAACTCTAAACCACAGATTTCTTCCTCTTCCGCATCCAGATAGTGTAAAGAGAGAGCAACAGATTGTAATATTCTCACTATCCCCTGCTAACCAAGTTAATGAACTGTATTCACCTGTTCCAAGATTCATGCTCACCTCTTCATCCCCCCCTCCAATATGCTGTTTAATTAACAGGAGTACCTGTCTCAAAAACTCTTCTTATGTTAAACTGGTGAATAATACAACTTGATGCTCAATGGTCCTGCATGTGCAAACTCTGTAAAAACTATTTTCCCTTTTCTGTAACATGACTTAAAAATTAGCAGGGTACTTAGTACACAGTCTTGGTTTTCTTTTGGCTACCAATAAAACAATCACGTATGCTTGTTAACGCACAACTGAGAATGAGGGGAAAAGAGAGAATTACCTGTTTGTATATTAGCACAACTAAGCCCTAAAATCACAATATCCACGGGGGTAGCTAGAACAAGTAAGTGTCGTACATGAGGCTGGAAGATACCTAAGGGAGAAGGGAAAACAAAATTTTAATTTGTAGCCAACCTCTCAGGTCACAATGAGGCATCCAACGTATCCACTGGAGAGATACATTGACTTACTAGAGGAATTGGCATATTTAAGACTTGATCATCTGTGAAACTCTAGAATTACAAAGGAATTATCAGCCAGCAGTTCGGTTTTCAGTTCATGAAATACAGGATCTCTAAAATTACATTTTTCTTATGAAAGTGCTTCTTTCAAATTCAATCTCACTGTCAATTCAACTTTGATTTCAATGTTATCTAAGCAGTAGTCACCAAAAGAACTGGGAGGGATACAAACCAGGATCTCCCAGAAGTTATCACTTGAAGGTGTAAATTTATAAACAGCACAAACATTGAGAGTATAATGTAAAAAAAAAATAATAAATATGAAAGCTTATCAGTGTAAATTAATGTTAAACTATACTTTATTTTTTGCTTGTAATTAAATGTTTCTAAGAAGAACCCCTCGTATCTTGCATATACATACACACACCACAGACTTTTCACATATGCATATAAAAAAAAAACATATATAGAAGTGCCTAATTCTAAGTACTGTCATATTTCTTACCTCCCTTTGGCTTTACAAGTCCCACTGCAAGAATAGTTTCACTAAGGCCATCAAAATAAGCGAGATCTCCCCTGTCAGAAAAAAACTCAACCTGCATAAAACTTCTCACACAGTATCACATATAATGAAGTAAATAAAATCAGATTATGTATATTTTAAAACTATCAATACTTATTGTAACACTTTCAGGCCAACTACAGTTTTTGCTTTGGGAGAAAGAAGGTCCAGCAGAACAGAACAACAGAAAGTTTCAGAGCAAAACTATACAGGCAGTAATTTGAGCTGCTTGGAGTTTCAAACAGCAGCTTTTTATATTTTTGGATTTTGTAATTCCATACAGTTTCCTCTGAATTAAACAATGCAGCATCTGCAATGCTGATTACTATAAAGAAGGAGGAACTTTTTTTTTCCCATTAAAATTATCTACAGCAAGAATTCACAACCTTCTTAGCAGCACCTTATGATTAATAGCATGCAACGCTGTTTTATCTGGAAAATGTATTTAATACACTGTGACACAATGTAAATGTACAGATAGAAGCTGCATGAGCCACAATCTGAACTTCAGCCTTCTTAGGAAATGCAACAACATGTACAAAGCAATTCTTCATTAAATAATTCTTACTATATATGGAAATAAAGAAGCAAACCTGCAACTTATAAATAGATAACTTTTATTTGAAAATATAATGAAATTATTTTCATTTTTATGAATCCTTCAAATAAGCTAGGCAGGAGAGCTTTATTCACAATACTTCTAAGTTCTACTGTTGTACTATTTAACAACGAGGGAATGACTGGTCACTGTAGATGCATGAGAGTACTTACTAACTCTACTTAGAAAAGTTAAGCAATCATGTAATTTTTTTCTACTTTTTTTGGCATAAGGAAATCCCTAGCATAAATGCAGCAATTACCTTGGGATATAAGCCACGTCTAACCCTAAGCAAATATATTTTACTTTCTTCTCTAGAAGATTTGGCAGCAATATTACTAACTGTTCCAAATCTTTGAACCTTTATTATTCAAAAGCTTTGGTAAAATCTAAAAAGAATCAAGGTAAGTTAACACTGAGTAGCACACCTCTGAGCTACCAGTAGAACATCTCCCACAACTGCACTTGCTTAATTCCAATTGAATACTACAATACCAACAAAATCTTATCAGGAAAGTGTTTTCTACATACCCGTCTTCGTAGTTCCACATAAAAATGTCACTGTCAATGGTCAACCAAGCTCTGCTGATTTCTGGAAATACTCCCATCATACAATTGCACTGCATATCTGCAGCACTACTGATGTAAGGATTAAATGCATTTTGGGTAGCAAAGGCAAAATCCCCTTTGGAGCACTTAAAAAAGTCCTCAGACCTTCACATACAGGTAAAAACTTTATATATAGTGGTACACAAACTGTGTACCATAAGCATTCAAAGTTCTTCATAAAGAAATTAATTCCACCAGCAACCCTACACAAATGGATCTTCTTGACACTTGAAGCCTTACAGAGAGAATATGAACAATATTTACAGGGAGTCTGACAGAAATATTGGGGAAGAAAATTGTGGCAGAAAAACATTCATTTCTGGTATTACGACTTACACAACCTGACATGTTACTTTTCATAAGGATACGTCCAAACTGCTCCACGAGCTCTGGGGGAAGTGGGACCCTGCGGACTGAGCTGATCTCTGGAAGATTAGGAATTGACAGCAAACCTGGTCCTTGCAAAGGATAATCCATATCTGACATACCAGAAACAGTAGGGCTACCTGCAATTAAGAGCAACAAAACAACATTATACTTCTTACAAAAAGATAAAACTTCAAGAAATGGCTTATATTCTTTCTGCTCCTTTACCTGATTTTTTTCCTAATCTGTGAAATATAAATTAGACTAATCACATTTCCCAGTTTACTTTATACAATATAGAACTTCAAACTATGCAGAAAAAAATGCCTTGACACTGCTGAGGCTTTAAGTACATCAATACCACTACTCACATGTTATGTGTGAACAAAGGTAGGAGCAAGGCCATAAACCAAAACTCTAAATCTCAGATCAGACATAAACAAAAAAATCTTCAGACACACTCTTGCAATGCCTCACTTGGACACCAGCCTACTCTTCACCCCATTTTGACTCAAGACACTCTCCAGCCCCTTTTCATCATATGGCCAGGTATTAAATATGCCATCTGAACAACCCAGATTACTCCTTCACCTAGAAGGCTGATCTGTACTTTCAGTATCAAGTTTAAATCCCAATATATACCCATTATTTTACGTGTACCCACAAAGTTGCTAGGACTGTTACACTTCAGTCATGCACATCACATTGTATTGTAACAGAAAACAGTGTTTGCTTGTGTCCTGACACCAGTTGGATATACATTAATTAGATCATCTATAGCTCTACACTGCCTCTTCACAGCCAACTTTGCCAGCTGGGTAGGGCCAATGAAGTAGGAAATGCCTTCCACATATTTTAAGGAGAAGAAAACAAATGTTTGAGAAGAGGTATACCTTACATAGTAACTACATGCTGCATACTGCTACAGACCAATGAAAGTCCCTCAAAGAAGCTGAAGAGAGATTTTCAGGCTGCTTGTAACTGAGGAATGGGGCTGGGCACTATGTGACCCTAAAAGCACTCTGAAAGGCAAGGAGCTTCCCAATAAACAGGATGGGAAACGAGTGCCATTTTCCTCACCGTCTGGAGGGACACGGTGCTGGAGCCAACCCAAGCCCATTACTCCCGTAGTGCTCCCCCCACCACGGAGAAAGCCCACAACCGTAACCCACACACCAAACCACCCACTCATTCGGCCCCTCCTCGCAAGCCCGAGCAGCCGGCAAGAGGGGGGGGCGGTGCCGGGCTGGCTGCCCGCCGAGGCTCCCCACGCGTGCCCGCCCTGCGGGGAGCGCCGAGAACACCGGAGCGGCTGAGGGGACGAGAGGGGAGACCGGCTGCTCCTCACCAGGCGCCGGCACCGCCAGCAGCTCGGACAGGTCCGGGTAGCAGCGATCATCTTGGATCTGCCGGTCGATGATGCGGCCCGCGATCTCCAGCGCCTCCTGCGCGGCGGGCGCGGTGGGGCTCATGGCGACGGGCATGGCGCTGGCGGCAGCGGGCCGGGGCGGGTGGGGCCGGGCCGGGCCGGGTCAGGTCGGGCTGGGTCGGGTCAGGTCGGGCCGGGCCGGGCCGGGCCGGGTCAGGCCGAGGCAGCTCCGCGCGGGGCCGGGAGGCGCGGGCAGGGCAGCCGTCCCTCCGCCACCCGCCAAATCCCGGCAGGCCTTGCGCGCAGGACGCAGTTCCGCCGCGCCGCTGGCCACTTCCGCCGGCAGCAAGGGCGGGAGCGGGGAGCGGGGAGCGGGGAGCGGGGAGCGGGGAGCGGGGAGCGGGGAGCGGGGAGCGGGGAGCGGGGAGCGGGGCCGGGCCGGGCTGGGCTGCAGGCGGTGCCTGGCGGCCTCTCTGGAAGAGGGTGCCGGGGAGAAGCGGCAGGCGATGCCCCTTGGGGGCTGAGGAGCTGCCGAAGCCGCCCAGGCTGTGGCTGCCTCTTCGGGCCTCCCCGAGGGGCGTGCGGGCCAGCCGAGGGCCGGGCGCGATCGGTTGTGAGACGGCGGCTCCCAGGAGAGCAGTGCAAAGTAGTTCCTGTCAGTGGCGTGTGGCCCCGGGCAGCTCCGTGCCTGCTCCTCTGCTAGACGGTCACTGTCGCTCCTGGGGGGACCCTATGACAGCCCAGTCAAAGATGTTTTGTATCGCGAGCCTGATGTGATACTGTGGCAAGGCTTTATTCATCAGTTACTCAAATGTATGCGGATGTTGAGAGTAGTGGTATAAGCTGTTAGAAATGAAATGCAGTGTTGATTTTGCATTCTAGTGTTAGAAACATAGTGTCGGGTTTGGTTCATATATATATATATACACACACACATATATACTCTAGTGTTAGGAATATATAGTTTGCTTGAGATAAGTGAGATACCTGCACATTCCAATTACACCAAGAGTGGTTTACGGCCCAAGAAACTGAGGGACTTAATTGGGCTCCATCTGGGGGATCTGAACATGGAGGAGGATTTATGGCCCAAGATAAGACCAAACAAAGCCACTTCTGTCTTGCTCCTAGGAGCAGGATGGCACCAGTAGGTATAGATCATTTTGTTAATTGGGAAGACAGCAAAGGGGGCAAGAAAGGTCAAAATTTTACCTTAAAAGGTAAAAAGTAAACTGCTAGAATGGGATGTGTAAACAGGGGCGGGAAACTTATAGGATAATTAGAAGCCTTGGATAGGCTGTAAACCCTGGAGTACCCAGCCAGTGGGGAAAGAGGGGAGGGAACTTTGAGTTGGGAATTGGGAATATAAACTGTTATTCACCTTCCTATGGGTGTGCCTGTTTAGGCCACCCATTCTTGCAAGAATGTAAATAAACTGTGCTTCGCTGAAGGATCTGTGTGGGCCTGTTCATTGGAGCCACAAACATTTCTCACAAAGCCAAAAGCAGGGAGGAGACCCCATCAAAGGCATCCACTGCACCTTTCTGGGGAGCTAAGGTGTGGAAGCAGAGCAAGTCGCCTTTGCACGGCACTCACCCGGTGTGGCTGCTGCCATTGCAGAGTTTGGGATGTCACCTCGGTGTGTCTGAGGCTGTCAACTTACTAAGGCTAAGCTTAGTGATGTGCCTGCTCTGGACAGCAAAGGCATTCCCAAACCTTCATAGGAAGCCTTAGAACTGAGTGAAACCTGAGGTAAAAGAACGGGTCTGTTTCAAAAAAACATATTTGCTGCCCTGACTGCAGTGACTGTGCTCCAGTGGCCTATTCCAGAAAGCTTAACCTGTGGGAGAGGCACCTGGCAGAAGAAGGAGAATTCTCTCCATGCTGCTTTCCAAATGGAGAACTTGAATTTAAGCCCTGCACCCCACAGGGTTCACATGACAAATTGGGAAATTCTCCCTGTATCCTCTCGAGTAAAAGGCTGTCAGTAGTCACAAGGGGGTTCTCCTGGGCTCAATTTTAGGGCCAG
Organism: Apus apus; assembly: GCF_020740795.1. NCBI lineage: Eukaryota > Metazoa > Chordata > Aves > Apodiformes > Apodidae > Apus > Apus apus. The sequence continues at coordinate 13,636,508 of NC_067312.1, forward strand.
TGGTCTTTAATGCTTTTATAAATACTCTGGATGCAGGAACGTATTGCAGAATTGCAAAAGTTGGAAGGGACTGCTAGAAATCACCTAGTCCAACCCTCCCATGGAAGTACGATCACCTAGAGCACATTGCTCAGGGCTGCATCCAGGTTTTGAGTATATCCACAGATGGAGACTCTGCAGCCTCCCTGGGCAGCCTGTTCCAGTGCTCTGTCAAGCCTCACTGTAAAATTTTTCCTGATATTTAAATGAGGAATGTTCCAACTTGCACCCGCTGCCCCTTGTTCTGACCCTGAGAACTACTGAGAAAAGCCTGTCTTCATCTTCCTGGCACCCACCCTTTAGATACTTACAGGCATTGATAAGGTCTCCCCTCAGCCTTCTCATCTCCAGACTGAAGAGCCCCAGCTCTCTCAGCCTTTCCTCATAAGGGAGATGCTCCAATCCCCCTGCCATTCTCATCACCCTCTGGACTCTCTCCAGTAGCTCCCTGTCTCTGTGAAATGTACACTCAGTATGTTTGCTGATGGTACTAAAGGAGGAGTAGCTGTGGACTCCCCTGAAGGTAGAGGCCTTACAGGTAGATCTGGATAGACTAGAGAGCTGGGCAATCACCAGCTGTGTGAAATGTATCAAGGCCAAGTCCAGGATTCTCCATCTAAGAAGGGGTAGTCCTGGTTATCCGTATGGAGGATGAGAGGCTGCAGAGCAGCCCTGTGGAAAGAGATCTGGGGGGGTTGGTTTGATGGCAAGCTGAATGAGTTAACAGGGTGGCCTAGCAGCCCAAAGGGCCAACTGTGCCCTGGGGTGCACCCAGCACAGCAGAGCAGGCTGGTCAAGGGGGGTGATGGTCTCTCCGAGCACTGTCCTGGTGCAGCCCCTCCTTGAGCACTGTGTGCAGCTGTGGGCACCCCAACAGGAGAGAGACATCAAACCATGGGAGCACGTTCAGAGGAGGGCAGCCAAGACGATGAGGAGCTCTCAAGAGCAAGACCTGGCAGCTGAGGTCATTGGGCTTGTTCAGCCTGGAGAAGGCTGAGAAGGAACCTCGTGGCAGGGTACACCTTCCCCGTGGGGGGCAGTGGAGGAGACAGTGCTCATCGCCTCTCCTTGTCGGCCAGCAACGGGGCACAGGGAGGTGGAATGAACCTCCAGCAGGGCAAGTTCAGACTGGACGTTAGGAAAAGGTTCTTCCCTGTGATACATCATAGAATATTTGTTAGTAAATTCAATAGAAATATAGCCTAATAAAAGTTTACTAAAATAATGAATTTGCTATACTAAGGGTTGCTTTTAAAACAAGGTGCTTTGTGAAACTCTCAGTCAACTATGCCAAGCATCCTGTAGGTTGTGATAACATCAAGTCTTCTAAGACCCTGGGCGCCTACAGACACACTGATGTGGATTCTGACCCACCTGGGCAATCTACCAGCAGGAGACTGGAGACAGGACCAGGACAGAGACAGGACAAAGACGACAAAGGACTAGAATCAACAAAGAACCCTCAAGCACGCATAATTACAAAGATAGCCAATTCCAGGAAATAAAATGACTATGTGGAAGAATTCTGGGAACTCATTGACATGGAACTGAATATGCATGTTTTTGGCGTATATTAGTCGGGGTGTTTCACTGACTCGTTGGAGCACTCATGGTGGATAATTCCCCAGTGCTTCCCAGCGCTGCAATAAGGAATGCCTGCTCAAGAACAGCTTGTTTGTTGTTATTGGGTCTTGATCTCGGAATCCTTACCCAGCCGCACCAGCCTCCCACTGTGGTGAGGAGCGTTAGAAAGCAAGGGGGTTTGGAAGCTCCGAAGTTTTGTTTCAGTTGGCGACCCAGATGGGACCCTTTTCTCTGCTCGGCTGCGGGAACCTCCGAATCGGCGACCCCCTCGGCTGGCCCCAGAGAGTTCTCTGGAGGGACTCACCGATTTGGCGGATCCATGCGGGAGCAGACAAGGACCTCTGGTAAGAATAAGGCATTCTTTTGTTTGTTTGGTTGGTTGGTTGGTTGTTTGGTTTTGGGACCGGTCGGTTGGAAGGCTGCCTCGTAAGTCGCAGTTTGTAAGAACCCCGCAGGGTGGCGAAAGCACAGTAGAGTGTGCTTTTGGTTCAGCACGTGTAAGTGTGCTTTGGGTACAAGCTCAGTAGAGTGAGCTTGTACAAGTATTGATTTCCTGGTAATCAGACTTGGCAAATGTTATTTTAGGTTGTGAACCTGGAAAATGTTATCTGTATATTGAGTTATTATTGGAAATACTGATTTTTGGGTTGGGAATTGCATTGTATTATCTCATGAGATTGGATGAAATATTTGTGAATTGGGTGTGTGTGTGTGACTGAGACGTGCAGTCAAGCACGAAGTGAGTGTGGAGTTCTGGTCCGCGGTTCCGCAGCTCCGCCAGGGGCGCGGCCGGAGACGAACAAAGCGAAAGTTTTGTCATTTGTAACTATGTTTAGAGATCTCTTTAAAATTGAAAAAATAGCAAAGTTTGGCTGATAGTAACTTGGAGTGTCTTAGCAGCTGCCGAAGGGATAATAACTGGATGGATAATTGTTTAATGTGTGTTTTGTAAGTGTCCCAAGTACCCTATGTTTTATGTGATTTAATGTAAGGTTTTTTTGAGACAATGGTATAATTGGAATTGTCAGTTGTGGGGCTGAACTGTTGATATTTGGGAAGAATTTATAGCCTCCCTGAAGTATATTGTGTTGGGTTAAAAATGAGAAACACACAGGACAGTGGAATTCTTAAGGAATGTCCCCTGGGCTGTATATGGGCCTACTGGAAGAATATTGCAGAGGGGGTGGGAGAGTCACTTAGTAAAAAGACTCTATCAAATATTGTTACCAATGGTGGCCGCCATATCAATTAGAAAACGAAAAAGTGGCCAATGAAGGGGACCCCAAATTATAATACCCTCCTTCAACTTACGTTATTTCTCAGGAGAGAGGAAAATGGATGGAAGTATCATATGCAGATATGTTCCTTTTCCCTGTGAAATCATCCCGAGTGGCAAAGGGACTGTGGCATGGTCCCACCCTCTGACCCGCTCTAAAGGTGGTATCGTGAAGAAAAATTTCGTTGTCTTACTTGTCTGGTAACTCTTAAAAAGTGTTGTTTACCTTGTGTCTGGTATTGCCCTTTTGTTTCACTTGTGTCTTGTAACACGATAATGTATCCTCAGCAGGATGTGACATTACTGAATGCTCACCATTAGGATGTATTCTGGAGGTTGGAATGAGTCTGGGAGTAAGCCTTTGAAGATTCGTGGATTGCAATCAATGTGGTTTTGCAAGCATGAAGGAGGATGAGATGTGCCAGGTGTGGATGGTTTTATGATAATGAAATGTGAGTTTAGTAAAGAAAGTTGTTGTAAGTCGAGGAGAATATAGAGGATCAGTTAATGGAACCCTCAGCTCTCCCTCTCCACCCTGGTAATACGAGGGGGAGTGAAATGGGGGCGAGTAGATGTTTGGAGGATACAGATTCCAGTCAGGTGACTGGGAGAGTGGGGCAGTGTCCTTCTGTTCATGCCCCTTTAAGATAAGCATTAAAGGTGGAAGGACGGCTTGTTGATATGCGTGTCCCTCTTAAAGCATTGGACCAGTTAAATTGGAAACAGTTTGTGGGGCCAATGCGAAGAACAGTATTGAAGCTACTAAAAGTAATAATGATAATTGAAAAATATAATATAATATTAAAAATAAATAATAATCCTCGTCAGTAATGAAAACAGTGAAGAGTTGAAAAAGCTAAAGAAATGGAATATAAACATCCACAAGATTATATTAACCATCTTTTGCCCAGGGAGAACCCAGACTGGAATCCTAACTCCAGGAGGGACCTGGACAGACTAGAGGAATGTCAACAATTAATTTTGTATGAGGTCCAGGTTGGGACCCACAAACGAAACCAAACAAACTTGTGCATGAGGTTAAACAAGGGTCTGACAAAGCATTTTCAATCTCTTTTGAGAGGCTATGTGAGCCTGCTAGAAAAATTGATATATTGGGACCCGGAACCTGACTGTAAATGTTTTACATATTGTTTACATGTTGGCCTGCCCTGGATAATGGAAAGCAAAAAAACAGAGACCAGGCCAGAGTGAGATCATTGTCTGTGAGTTACTGCTGAAATCGAGCCTGGTTGGGTTATATCAGTGTGTATATTGTAAGCAAGAAGAGCATGGGAAAATGAATTGTTCCCGATACTGGCAGAAGCATCTAGGTCTAAATTAGATCCTATCTGGACAATAGGTCAAGATAAGGGCTCAGACTGGCTGGAGGCTGAATTAAATTCCCTAGCAGAACCATGAAGCTGGGAAGGACAGGGTTAATTTTCGTTGAATAGAGGACCTAGTTGTGCTGTTCTAAATTCTTGCAAGGAACCTTTAGGTAAAGTTTTCTATAACAGCTGGTGGTGCGAGAGGGAAAAAGATGTTAAGCCCTTTTTCCAGCTCCTCAGGAGAGAGCTGGGAAAATGGACCTTGCTACACAAACCTGAATGTCCGTTCCCGCTTTTGGGAGTGAGAACAGGAGGCTAAAATGATGGGCTCTGAGAGCCTCACTGACACCAGCCCCCACCCCATTGCTGGCTGGCACAACGCTGTATCTGCAGTGTGTTTGAGCCATAGGGTGGTGTGAGGAACCAGCCCTCAGGCGGGAATATATGTCAAAGCTCTATTGTAACTCCTCTTGTTTGCATCCCAAAAGGCCTTCCTGAGAGAACTGAGACACCTGAGGAGTGGAGGGGGTGAAGGCCCCCTTCAGCTGCTCGGCCTCCCCACGGCAAAACGGATACAGGTATTTGTTTGCATTAGTAGATACCTTCTCAGGTTGGCCTGAGGCTTTTCCACGTCCCACTATCTAACTCAAGGAAGGAGCGCAACCGGTTAGGTTAAAACAGTAACCTCTAAAGCTGGAAGACGGGCAGGGGGTGAAAAAATATTATAAAAGACTTCCTGAAATTGAAACTACTAATGGAGTGTTCTTCAGAATATAACACTCCTATTTTGCCTGTCAAAAAAGCCTGATGGTAAAACCTACCGATTAGTACAGGATTTGCGGGCAATAAATAGGATAGCGGAAGATATACATCCGGTAGTGGCAAACCCATACACCTTGCTGAGTAATTTAAAGGAGACCTATGAATGGTTCACAGTATTGGATCTGAAGGATGCATTCTTTTGCCTCACCTTGGCCCCTGAAAGCAGCAATTTATTTGCTTTTGAATGGGAAAACCCTGATTCAGGGCGAAAAGCCCAACTTACCTGGACAGTGTTACCCCAAGGATTCAAACACAGTCCTACAATCTTTGGAAATCAATTGGCTAAGGAGTGAGAGGCCTGGGAAAGACCTCCAGGAAATGGGACTCTTTTGCAGTAGGTTGATGATATTTGAATAGCCAGCAAAAAAGAAAAAAAAAGCAGAAGAATGTAAAGAATGGACTGTGAGTCTACTGAATTTTCTTGGACTAACCACTTGGATAAGTGGTTATCGAGTCTCATCACAGAAAGCCCAGATTTTGAAGAAAGAAGTACAATATTTGGGATTTGTGGTTTCCAAGGGACAGAGACAGCTTGGGAATGACCGGAAGGAAGCTATTTGCAGGACTCCAGAACCAACTACGGTAAAAGAGCTTCGAAGCTTTCTGGGAATGACAGGTTGGTGCCGACTATGGATCCATAATTATGGATTAATGGCTAAACCTCTATATGAGTTAGTGAAAAATAGCCAGACACAATTAATACAGACTGGTGAAGCTAGGAGGGCATGCAAAGAATTGAAACAAGAGCTAATGAGGGCACCGGCTTTGGGTCTGCCCAACATAACCAAGCCCTTCTTGCTGTTCTCATATGAAAAGCAGGGGGTGGCTTTGGGAATTCTGGCCCAGAAGCTGGGTCCCTATAAGCGAGCAGTAGCATACATCTCCAAACAACTGGATACAGTTAGTAAAGGATGGCCAGGATGCCTTCGGGCAGTGGCTGCTGTTGTTCTGAATATTCAAGAAGCCCGGAAGTTCACTTTGGGACAAAAGATGGTTGTGCATACTTCCCATGCAGTAACCTCTGTTCTGGAACAGAAAGGGGGGTATTGGCTCTCACCATCAAGGTTCCTTAAGCACCAAGCAGTCCTAATGGAACAAGATGATGTTGAAATTACTACATCTGCCATCATTAATCTTGCTTCTTTTCTGAGTGATAAGCAGGAAATGGAAGCCATCACACATGACTGCATAGAGACTATTGAGACAGTGTATGCAAGCAGATCTGACTTGAAGGAGGAACCACTGGAGGAAGCTGAACACACTTGGTACACCGACAGGAGCAGTGTTGTAGAAGATGAGTCCACATGGCAGGATATGCTGTAACCACCACGGATCGCGTGGTGGAAGCAGAGTCCCTCCCTAAGGATACATCTGCACAGCGAGCTGAAATAATTGCTCTAGTGAGAGCACTGGAGCTTGCTAAAGGTCTAAGAGTGAGTATCTGGACAGATTCAAGATATGGCTTTGGTGTAGTTCACGCTCACGGAGCTACTTGGAAGGAATAAGGAATTTTGACGACGCTAGGAAAACACGTCAAGCATGCTGACATGATTCTGAGACTTTTGGAGGCTGTACAATTGCCTTCAGCCGTTGCTATTACGCACTGCAAAGGACACCAGAAAGGTAACACTGTCCAGGAGGTGGGAAATCAATTGGCAGACTATGAAAAAAAGGGGCAGCGGAACAAGGTGAGGTATTAAGTCTGATTTCCTGAGAAAACTTTGACACTAGCTGATTCAGTTAATTATGATGAAAGGGATCTTAAATTAATCAAAGATTTGGAAGCAGAGATTGAATCAACAGGTTGGGCAAAATTGAGAGATAACAGAATAGTGGTTTCTTTCAGGGTGTTATGGAAACTGGTAAAAACCGAGCATGACAAGACACATCGGGAAACTGGAGCTTTGTACAATTCTCTCACAAAACAAATAGTAGCCAGGAATCAGTTTCAAACTGTGAAGAGTATGGTTGATAGATGTGAAATCTGTTAAAAAAAAAATAAAAAATCCAAAGGTGGAGAATCGAATAAAATTTGGAAGTATTGATAAAGGGAATGTTCCAGGCCAAAACTGGCAGATAGTTTTTTCAGAATTCCCTAGAAAGGGCAGGGATATTCATACCATTTCAGGATGGCCTGAAGCCTTCCCCTGTAGAATCAACAAGGCCTGATAAGTTACAAAAAATTTATTGCAAGAAATTACTCCTAGGTTTGGAGTGCCAGAGGTGATCTCCTCTGATAGGGGAACACACATTGTGTCACAAGTGGTTCATCAAGTTAGTAAATTCTTAGAAATTAATTGGAAATTGTACACAGCTTACCACCTGCAAACAAGTGGGCAAGTGGAAAAGGCTAATCATTTGATAAATACATTTAGGGTGGGATCAAGCCCTCCCTATTGAACTAACAATCAGTAGTTTAAGAATATGGAATGACTACCCTGCTTGTAGGGTGTCTCAGAAATATAACCCATTTAACCTGGCACGGACAAACATACTTATTTTTGCATATACAGAGGAACAGGTGGCAATGTTTTGGCACTAGGAAAGCTTGAACGTAAGTCATGCAAGCTTATCTTTGGGGAAATTAAATGAGATATTGAACCAGTCTCAAGAACTTCAAGAGCATTTAAGGAAGCAGAATAAAACCTTGGCTGAGTCTGTCATTAAAACAGTAACAGCCAAAGACAAACTTATTGGTCTGTCTAGTCAAATTGAATCTGAAACCCCCCATCATTGGTGGGATATCATTTCAGGATACTCACCCTCTGCAGAAAGAACTTTAAATGTTTTAATTCACCCACTTTTGATACTATTGATGTTTGTGATTATACTGACGGTCGTTAATTGCCTTTTATGGTATAAGCTAAAGAAACTGACTTTAAGAATTCGGGCCTTGCCTAAAGTAATGAAATATAATGATCTAGAATCTTTGTAAAGGAATTTACAAAGTTTAAAGAAAAGGGGGGATTGATACATCATAGAATATTTGTTAGTAAATTCAATAGAAATATGGCCTAATAAAAGTTTACTAAAATAATGAATTTGCTACACTAAGGGTTGCTTTCAAAACAAGGTGCTTTGTGAAACTATCAGTCAACTATGCCAAGCATCCTGTAGGTTGTGATAACATCAAGTCTTCTAAGACCCTGGGCGCCTACAGACACACTGATGTTTGAGCCATAGGGTGGTGTGAGGAACCAGCCCTCAGGCGGGAATATGTGTCAAAGCTCTATTGTAACTCCTCTCGTTTGCATCCCAAAAGGCCTTCCTGAGAAAACTGAGACACCGATAAGGACCTGAGGAGTGGAGGGGGTGATAACACCACTTCAGCTGCTCGGCCTCCCCGCGGCAAAACGGATACAAGTATTTGTTTGCATTCGTAGATACCTTCTCAGGTTGGCCTGAGGCTTGTTTGCTGTTATTGGGTCTGGATCTCGGAATCCTTACCCAGCCGCACCCAGCCTCCCACTGTGGTGAGGAGTGTTAGAAAGCAAGGGGGTTTGGAAGCTCCGAAGTTCTGTTTCACCTGGGAGGGCAGCGCGTCGCTGGAACCAGCTCCCCCCGAACAGCGGTCACGGCACCAGGGTGCTGTCAGAGCCCAGGAAGGCTCTTGGACGACGCTTCACCCGGTTTTATTTCAGGTATATGCAGCGAGGAGCGGTGACCCTGGTGGGTCCCTTCCGACTCCAGATGTTCCGTGATTCCGTGAGGAGCCGGCCGAGCCCTCCCGGCGGATGGCTGCGGGGCGGGGGGATGGCTGCGGGGCGGGGGGATGGCTGCGGGGCCGGGGGATGGCTGCGGAGCGGGGGGATGGCTGCGGGGCGGGGGGAACGGCTGCGGGGCGGGGGGAACGGCTGCGGGGCGGCAGGATGGCTGCGGGGCCGGGGGATGGCTGCGGAGCGGGGGGATGGCTGCGGGGCGGGGGGGATGGCTGCGGGGCGGGGGGATGGCTGCGGGGCCGGGGGATGGCTGCGGAGCGGGGGGATGGCTGCGGGGCCGGGGGATGGCTGCGGAGCGGGGGGAACGGCTGCGGGGCGGTTGCGGGGCGGGCGGATGTCAGGCGTGCGACGAGCGCAGGCGGTGCCGCGCCCGGGCCGCGGGGTGGGACGGGCCGCCCGGCCCTTCCTGCCGGCGGCTGTTGTAGTTCCGGGGCAGCCGCAGCATGGAGCCGGTGGCGGAGGACGGTGAGCGGCCGGGCGGTGCGGGACGGGCCCGGCCCGGCCCCCCCCCGCGGCTCCAGCTGATCCCCCTGTGTTGTTTTCTCTCTCTTTTTTTTTTTTTTCTTTTCTTTCTTTCTTTCCCCTCTCCTTGCAGGCGCTGAGATGCTGGGGGCACCCGACCCGGAGCTGGCGGCCACCATGGGCTTCTCCGGCTTCGGTGCGTGGCGGTGCGGGCCGGGGGGCGCGGGGCCGGCTGGCTGCGGGGCAGGGGGTGCTGCCTGGGCAGCCCCGGGAGAGGCCGGCGGGTGGAGGTGGGAACGCGTCTGGAGCCGCCGGGGGGCCCGTGCCGCCCTCAGTCCGGGTTCCAGTGTCGTTTTTCATCGTTCTCAGGGAAGAAAGCTCGTACGTTCGACCTCGAAGCCATGTTTGAGCAGACGAGGAGAACGGCAGTGGAGAGGAGCAGGAAGGTCTTGGGTAAGAAATGCGAGTGAAGTCACAGCCCCCGCCTTTCAAAACGAGCCTTGTTTTTCCGCCTTGGGGTTGTGTCTAAAGTGTCTCTGAAGTCATCATAATGTTTCAGTAAAGTGTTGACATTATTGAAATATCACTATCTTTGTATCATCGACATATTTTTGATAGTGTGTTTACAAACCAACAGCTAGAAGGTGTTTGCACTGACCCTGTGGTATTTTGTTTTTCTGAATGATCATTGCAGTAGCAATGGAAATTTAGTTTATGTGGAAAAATAATCTATCTCCAGGCGAAATTCTTTATTTGCTGTTACCTTTTCAAGTATTTTATTTAGGTATAGAAATGAATAAAATTGTTCCACTGTCCTCAGCAAGCCTCTAATTTTATTATTTTCTCAAAGTCTCGATTATTTGTAATTGATGTGCTCTCTGTATTCAGAGGCTCGTGAAAGAGAGAAGGAAGACCAGGCTGTAAAGGAGTCTAGAAGTCCATGCGCCAATTCATCAGCTTCAGTGTCCAGTGCAACAGGAGCTGGGTCCACATTAACCCAAAGGTACTCAGATATGGTGGGAGATTCTATGTAACAGCTTTTTGATCTGAAGAGGTTTTTTTGTTTGTTTGTTTGTTTGTTTTTTTAAACCATGAGTGTTATTAAACTTGTGTGAACATGTCTATGTTATCTGAAGTATGTAACTATGTTGTTATCTGTGTTTTTTCCAAAATATTGGGGCAAATATAATGACTACATGTGCTAACTTAATGAGCAGCTATTGTTCCCACTTGTAGTTAGAATATACTTGCTCGTGCCTGCTGAAAGATACATCAAAAGAGGTGAAGAACCTCTGTATGCACATTGTACAGGGTAATGTTGGGCTGGAAGAAGTATTTCATTTTGACTTCAGTCTGAAAGTAACTCTCAAACTTGCCAAAATCTGTTTGTTATTGACAAGCAATAAGTGCTACTGCTTTCAGAGTTTAAATTCTGAAATGCTGGAAAATCAGAAGTAGCTGAAGGTAATGGGGGCACACCAATCCATTGTGTGAGTGTCCAGTGCACTATAAACGTTTACGTTTCCGTACGTGTGGAGGTCTAAAAACACATAGGAGTCTTGAGTAGACCTATGTATATGTATCTAATTGGCTGACAGGGTCTCTGTGTGGTGGGTAATTACTGACAGACTTTTAGTATTTCAGTCTGTGAAAAAATTTCTGGTACAAAAGTTACGTTGTGCCTGTTGCTCTATGGAAAACCCAAGTGACTTGTGCGCTGTCACTGAAGTAACTCGTTGCACAATATACTACCCTGTAGATCCTGTGTTTGTCTCATGCCTGCAGAAAGAATATTCTGTTCTCCCATTTGCTTTTGGTGGCCTTGGATACCTATCTGGTGAAATAATGAAGGGTCACGGGAGCTTAAATGTAGTGTGATTGTGTGCTGTATACAGGTGACTTCAATATGCAGAAACAATGAAAATAAATGGTAAGGTGGAAAGCAGTCCACCTTAGATGAAAAGCCTTTCCCTAATTATCTCATTTCACTAATGGACCTGACAGAAGGGAACTCCTGGGACTTGAATACTTTTCAAGTATTCTGAGTTGTTAGGTAGGCTCTGGTAACTCACCAGAGTTCTGCTGATACCAAGTTTTCTTGGTTTTTCTCTTGTTTTTACTAAGCATTGAGAAGAGAGGGCATAACATGAAAAGCTCTCCTGAAAGGTTTATATTGCCTTGTAAAATAGAATACGTAGCTTAGTACATAGTGCTAAAACCAGGAAGCTAGTTGAGGAGTCTTGCCATTGTGAATCAGTCTTAATTCAGAGGAACAATCCTACAACTGGCAATTTAAGTCCAAAATACAGGACTGTCAGTAGTTCTTTTTTATAATGTAGATTTTAGTTACTATAAACTGATCTCATATACATATAGCTTGTTCTCTTCTCTGAAAATGACAACAGTCTCCTGAGTCTTACTTTTTTAAAATCTCCAAATACTTTCAGTTATCATAGTAGCCTTCATACTATTTTTTTAATTGTTAAAAAGGGGTTGCTGACTCCAGAAAGATGTGAAGTACAGCTGCTGATTATTTTTTGCTTTTGAGTTACTTTGTTGTAGAGAAATACTTATCAGTAGTTAAGATACTTCTACATTTATCCATAATATAATAATAATAATAATAATAATAATAATAATAATAATAATAATAATGATGATGATGATGATAACAAAATAGCTTTTGTTATTTCCCTTGTCTGTGTGCCTTGTCTGATGCAGCTCATTTTTTTTTCTCATTTGTTTCACTTACTGAGGGAAGTTATAAGGCAAAGCAAGAAACAATTCCTTACACTCTTCTGAATCCTGGTAAAGGGGCTGGCAAACTGGTTCAATTGTTTCTTTGCAGCTTCACTAGTAGAGTAGAACTGAAAGGCTGAAAGTTGAAGGAAACGCCACTTGTTTTGTCCTTTCTGTCAGCACCGTTCCTGGTTGCTGTCAGAAGGGTAGATGGGCTTTTGGTCTGGCTACTTTAGGATACTGCATTTCACTTTTTTCCAATTAGGAGAGAGGATACCAGTAGCAGTAGCACTTGGCTGTCACTACCAAGCTTGGAGTGTGGTGGAAAATAACACTGCAATTCTGGCCATTTCACATGGGGACTGATTATAGTGCTCCTCAAAATACTGAAATGCTTGATTTGATCAATTTATCCTTCCTAGCAAAAGAAGGAATGATAAGGATAGATAATTAAGAAGGAAGCTAGGTGTTGTTATTGGATGTCTATAGAAAGATGTGAAAATCTAGGACTCCAGGATTGGAAAAGCCTCCTTGAATCATTATCCTACCTAAGTTTTTCCTCACTGGCAGCTAGAGTGTATATTTGGTTCCATTGCAAAACTAATTAAACAGTTTGGCTTTTGGGGAAAAGACATGTGGTTTGCTAGTCTGGGAGTGTGTATCAACTCTTAAAACACAAGTATTTTGCATGTAGTATTGTAACGTTGTTAGTTTTGGGGGAACTAACTTTAAGACCTTCAAAGGTCTCAAGCCTTTCCTCACATGCTGGAAAAACTTCCTTTTGGTAAAAAAGTTAATAAATGCTTCGTTGTAGAGTAAGAGGAGTTCTTTCTATTTATGTTTGGTCTATTAGGTAATCATGCCCTGATCTGGGTCTTTAAATGTCTCTCATCACTATGCAAAACAAAGTTTGTATAATGAGTATTACCTTGGTACCTTTTATTAGGGTACTAAATATATCTGGGAAAATCAGACAAACTTCTTAGGCATGCAAGCACTTCTCATCACTGTAATATGAGGACCAAATTTGTGTTGGTTATAGTTTCTTTTGATTTTGTCCTGAAACAGAATTTCAATTGCCTATCCAACACAGATACTGGCTGTGTAGTCTTACTACCTGGTTGGTGTAGTGTTTGGGGGAGTGAGTAAGGCTGCATTCTCTTGACAGAATTACATAGTTTAGAACGTGTTTTCTTAATCCTTTATTATAATTTTGAACTTGTGTGTTTTTATTGTAGTTTTAAAATCATAACCTAAATTAAAAAAACCCACCATTATACTTCTCTTTAGTCTTTGTTTTAAATTTTCTTTCTTAAACTGTCTTTTGCAGTCTGCTCACTTAAAAACTCACATACACTCTCTTAAAATGCAAGCTTCCAAACCTAGCCTTTCAATTTGATCTTACCTCACTGAATCTGAAAGGAACAGCTGCTTTTCCTTGCCATGTATCACTGTAATGACACACTGTATGTAGTCAAAAGCCAGTTTTCTGCGTACTGCTTTTAGACCTTCTGCCAGTTAGCATGCTGCTTACTTAATAACTACCAGCAGAGGGAGCACATTTATTTTAAATAAATAGGATGAATGTGGACTAGATAGCTCTACTTACTTTTAAAAAATTTTCCAGTGCTAAAAATAGTATGTTCATACAATTGATTTGGACAATAGCAAAATTTCAACTTAATATAACTTTTATAATCTAGATTTGCAGCATTATCAATTATTTGGTCAAAAGTGCCTGACTCCCTGTTATTCTTTTGGAGCATTATAAAGCAAATGCCATGCTTTGTGTTCTTAGTCTGGTTATGAGCCTGGGCCATTACTGTTTTGAGCTCCACCCAGCCAGCAGAGGTGTAGAGCATCTGCACAACCTGCACCTTGCGGCAGAGTCCTGAAAATGCTCCATTGCAATATTTTCTGTTGGCTTCTAAGCAGTGTTGAAATCCATACTAGTAACATGGTACTGTTGTTTTTACAGCCCACTTAACTTTTTCTTTGTTTTATTTTTTCCTGTTACTTGAACTGCCTGTCACTGTGGTATTCCTTTCTTTAAAGCTTTGTTTATGCTTTCAAGATGATGGTGGGCCTGCCCTCTGTTAGTACAAATTACTGTACGTTCTACCGCTAATTTCAGTGTTTACAAATCTGCTACAGCGCTAAACATCTGTTATCTGAAAATTCCTACAGAACTGCCAGTGTCCTTCAAATAGTAATTAAAAAAAATTTTCCATGCAGACAGGCAACCTGTAGTGAAAGTGAAGATAGCTCAGAGGAAGAGGTAACTGGTCCTTCTGTGCAATGCCAATCTTCGGCCCAGGGTCCAGCTGAGGACACAGATGATGATGATGACGAATTCATCGGTCCACCACTTCCGCCTGGGTTCAAGGATAGTGACGATGATAATGACAATGATGATACAGAGGAGGAAGATAATGTAAGTATTTTGTTCCTCTTTAATCTTTTAATGCTTTAAGTGGACTCTAATTTGTATGTGTGCTTTTTCCTTTATGATTGAATTTTGCAGGTGAAGTATGACTTTTGTTTGAAATGTAGGTATTTTATTTTTCTAATGCTTATTGAACAAAAGCAAATAATTATTTTCATTTAAAAATACCAGGGTTTTAACAAATGTAGGCATGTGAATCTCAAGAAAAATTAATCATTGATATATATATTGTTTACTCTTTTTTGTTTTCACATTATGAACAACATTAAAAAAATAGCTTATATAATTTTTTTCTGTTTTTTTCCAAACGCATGTGTAGCATTTTTTACAAGAAAGAGCAAGTAGAGGTGGGTTTGAATCTAGGAAGAACAATTGTGCCAAAACTGTTCTAAGGAAATGAACTGTGGCAACAGAGGGTTGTTTGTTGTGTTTTTTTTCTAAATATAAAGAAGTGCCAAACCAGTTGTTAGACACAATATAGATTGTCTGTTCTATCTATATTAAAAGCAAGAAACCCCTGAACAACCTAAGTTGAATATCACAGATGCGGAATTGACAAATCTATTTCTAGTTAAAAGTTTAATGGTTTGATGTTTGTTCTCCAAAACTTCTTGGATTTAGTATTTTGTGGCAGTAGATTTTGTATGATAATTTCCATGTTGTTTTGTAGCAACAAAGATAGAAGTCCTGTAAAACAGCCTTACTTGCGCTGGTTTGAGCCATTTGGTTTCAGAGAAAACTCTTATGTCCTGCTACACAAATAATCCTAAGAAACAAATTCTCAGGTGTCTCAAAGATTTCTTGTCAATTCCTTTGCAGTTTTGACTGGGTGTCTAGTTTATAATTTTCCTGTATAATCTCTTCTTTTGCATCTTGTGAACTTTTAAGCATGAGTTTAGACTACTCAGAATGAGGAGGAACTTCTTAAGCAGTGACATAACTGATTTTTAAGGCAAGCTTTACCTTGTAAAATCACAATTTTGAATATTTTTTTTTTTCCCAGGGGTTAAGTAATTGGAAATTCTCATACCTTAGTGGTTTTTATTACTTTATCTGATCTGCTTGGATTCACTGTTGCCTATGGATTTCTTTAATTGTCATACTGTACATTGTAGTGCCATAAGTCCTGTGATTTCATCTGTACTCCGCATTACTTTTCCTGTCTTAAGAGAACCAACTGCAACTAAATACCAAACTTTCCTTGAGAATGTTGTAAACCTTAAGTTAACTTTCAGCTTACTATTGATCTGTATTAGGATTTCTCATGACTTGTGGCTTTTTGGGCATTGTGGAGTGAGTTCATGTTCCTGAGGGTGCCATGGACTCTGCAGATTTCAGTTGCTGTGGATCGTGTCTGTTGAAGTCATTACTTTTCTGCCAATTTTCATGTGTTTTCCTATCTCAGGTTCTGCTTGTTCATACATTTTCAACTCACGATAAAATCTTAAAATGCAGTGCTTCATCAAGAAATTTTTTCAAACATGAATCTCTCCTAAAGTTAATCATAACAATAGCTCCTGATTTAAAAAGTACTTACATTTATTGATGCTGAAAGAAATGATTAATCTTGCTCTTGTTTTGTTGCTAAATACTTTTCAACCTATTTCTGTATCATGCAGAGTGTTAGTGTATACACAAAGTTGTGGTGCATCCAGATGCTTGTCATTTTGGAATAAAACCTCACAATATGTTGCAAAAAGAGCAACAACTTCTGAAAGTATGTGTTAATACTTGCTAACTTTGTGCATTAATGTAGTAGGAAGTGATAAATCTCAAAAAATACATGCTTTTTCTGCACAGGTATTTAGTTCTTTTTTTGGAGTGTTATCATAGTGCCCCTCTAAATCACAGCTCTCTCTAGGAGTCCCCATTTCTTTTCCTATAAAAAAAAAATCTCTTGCTCTGCTGTTGGCACTTGTGAAGCTTATACCTGCCTTATAGCACTGAATAATTGAAGCCACACAGAGAGAAGCAGTCAGACTTCAGAATCAAGTTCTGCCATGTATCTTTAATCTTTAGGAGAGTAAAAGTGTTTAGATGTGCTCAAAGTATTTACTAAAATAAAACAATATAAATTTGAAATTATATTATATCCTGGCAACTAAAACCAAGGTTAAGCCTCATATCTGCTAATATTTCTTTGAAATATTGCACAAAGCTTTGCATCAGTAATCTCTTGTAGCTATTCGTCCCGGTCTTTTCTGTACTTACTTCATTGTTTGTTGCTTCATTTCCATATCATGTCCTTACTTGTTTTTTTAAACAATGGAGATTGAAAACACCAGAATTATAGGCAGCAGTTGTCTTACGGAAAAAGAAAAAAAGAAGGAAGTTATATTTCTATGGAATGCCTTCCTGTCAGAATCTTAGGGAAGTAAGTTGATTTCTAAACTGAGTTATCTCCAGATAGTTCTTCCTAATAATTAAGAGAAATTTGCGTGTGTTGGAAAACAATAGAGAATTTTGCTTAAAACTCACTCTTAGCAGATTAGCTAAATAATGGTGGCTTATTTTATATACCTAAATCTTTCATGTAACGTATGCCAAGAATTACTTGGATTTTCCTTTTCAAATGAGAATTGATACAAGTAGCTTGTGGTTTGACCATAATTTTGTAGTATGCCTGGATTAAAATTTGGGAACACTTTTCCGCTGTTTCCATGGTCTGTTAGAGATGTCACTTTCTGCAGTTAGCAAAAAACATTATATATTTAGCTGCTGTAATTCCATTCTGAAGTGAAAAATATATATACTTTTCAATTATGTGTGTTGGCACTGGTCTTGCCTTCTTACCCTGAGCTAGCAAAATTATTCAATTGCATCAAAGAAAGTTTCACTACATTGGTCAAGTAAGCTATAATAGAAATACACTAATATCTTACATCTGTCTTATTGCATCGTAAGTGGAAGGCTGGCATCCTTTGACAACTCTTTTGTTGAGTAGTTTTAGTTGAGTAATTTTATTAGACTCATGTGAATCAAGAGTCCTACATATACTGCTCTTCTAGTTTATGGCACAAGCATCTCTTTCATCTCCCTAGTGAGTGCTATATGTGTTTCTAAATGTAATAATGTTCAAACTATAGATTAGTGCCAAGTTGTAGCAGACTTCTTCCTTTATTCATATTTATGGAATAAATGAGGTTTTGTAGGAGAAAGTAAGTAAATTCTGAGCACTTATTTATGTAGCACATCAGTGTGGGAGAACAGTATTACCTAAAAAGTAGAAATTGTAGGATGCATTACATCTCCTAAGTGGTAAAACTGTATCTTTTTGGAGGCAATATGTATGTCCCTCTGTGCCATAGTGTCCTGTGTACCTATTTTCTGTTGATTTTCATCAAAGATAGCTTCACCTTAGTAGTGCTTTGTGCACTGAGATATCTAAAATGCAGTCTGTTATATGTATAAATAATTTTAGGAAAAGGAACTGGATTGTTTCTTTAACTCGATGTCTGTAATGTGCCAACGAGATATGGATTTTAGTATTTTTTAATATAATTGCTTGTATGCCTCTCAGGTTTATGAATTCTGAGCACTAAATATTTTTTTTTTTCATTGTCTTTCTCTGAAGGACAGTGGGCATCTTTTTTGGCAAAACTCTTACCTTAGTTCTGTAAGCTTGTCTAGAATGCCAAGGGGAAGAGAATGCTTGGAAACAGCTAATTCTACTTCAACTTCTCTTTCTTAGTAGTCAATTGGTTTTCTAGTTTACTGTTTTAATTTCTAGCAAGATTGCAGAATCAATTTCTTTATGTATTTTAATAATGCTACAGTTGGCTCTTTAAAGTGGAGTTACTGGAAACCAGACTTACAAGACCCCAGTGAAAAGTTTCAGACAGAAAGGTAACTTGCAGACTGGTGTGATTTAAGTTTGTCTGAACTTAAGACAATAGTTACAAAACAGTCTAGAATAGATTTGGTTGAGAATAAGCAGAGCAGCAGAAATATGAGACTTGTGGGTTTTCAGTCTAAACAGTTAATTTATAACTGGGAAGATTTTGTGTCAGTGTGGATGCCAGAGGCCTTTGGGGTCTAGAGCCTCCCCTTACTCCTGCTCATGAACTCAGTTATTTTCTTTCCTGTGAAGGGAATCAGGAAGCAGCTGTGCTTTCCTGATTTCCTGTTGATCGATTGGTGATCACAGTATGATCCTGTGAGCCCCAAGGAAGGCAGGTGTTGCTGTTATGAGAACTCTGTGATTCCTGTTTCTTGCTTGTACATCAGGCTGTGGTTGGTATGCATGGGGGCAGAACTGGGAGAGGAGAAATGGAAAGCTCCATTGAATAATTCTTTTGTTTCCAGATGTACTATGAGACTGTCTCTCTTTTGTTATCATATTTTGCTGTTGAAGTAACTTCTTTAACACACAAGTATCTAAATTTTTGACCCTGAAGGAAACAAATTTTTCTTTAACACTTACAGGAGTTGCAGTTCTGTAATCTGAAGTCTTGTGAACTTTGTAAAAGAGATAAAATGCATTGAAATACTGGTAGCTACTGTCTCTCAAGCCTGACTTTATATGTTGTTTTCATTAGAGGAACATTATTTTCCCACCATTGTTCTTGATTGTTCAGTTGTTCCTACTTTCTTATGAGAGACTTAATAGAGACATTTGATAAAATTGTTTGCTGTGAGGTCCAGGATAGGCCCAGGACCACACAGCTCTCATGGGGTATTTTACTGAATAATCATCAGGTGGAAGGACTAGCTGGTGATTAAGAACTTTGATGAGAATTTTTAATACCTTATTTGTGTTTTTACAGTAAAATTAATAACCACAGTTAATTGTCACATGTTTTGAATCAGCACTGTTAGTTTTTGAGTCTTATACATTTCTGTAATTTATGTTTACATGTGATACAAACAGAACAAAATTTTGAGGAAAGCCATGTGTATTGTATTATATATGTGAATTTTGACTTGAGTTACTTTTTTTTTTCTCTGAATTTATGTAAATTCACTTTATATACTCAAGTTTTTGTGGTGCTTGTTGTAAAGCATTTTTCTAGATTGATTAAATTCTGTGTTAATACTGATGGTAGTTACATTTAACAAATAAATGTTTAGTGATTTATTTATTTGGTATAACTCGCTTCCAGTTGTGTCAGAAGTGATGATTCTTAACAAGACATACTTAACACAGTATGTTTTAATTACATATACAAATATTTTACAGTGCTTGTTTTGTACAAATATTTGTATGGTGTAAGGAATACTTACATATCAAGTATTTTTAAGGACAATAGGTACACTTGGTGTCAATGCTCTCTAATACTTCTGATATTCTTGCTACAGATTTCTGTTTTATATGAAAGATTTGCATTACCTTAGGGAGTGAGAAAAAAGGCTTGTCCATTTCAACTGCAATCAGTGCTTTTCTGTAGTGCTTTTCCTCCTAATGATGTAAAAACCTGGTTTGATTGTCAGCTTACAACCATGTGGAAAATTGGCACTGAAAAAGGGAGAGAGGAAGCAGAGAGTCTGCTGTAGTCTGAAGACTCTCAGATTTGGTTTCTATCCTGAAAAATATGCCTTTCTGGAAAACTTGAAGAAAATCTCTTTGTTTCCAAGACGGGATGTTTTACAGAGAAGATGGCTTGTTTTTCAGAGGGCAAATTGTTACTGATGGCAGTAGTTCATGTGGTTAATTTTGAGGTTAGGAGGTATAGTTCAGTCTTTGCCAGTTTTTTTGCCTTAGCAAGATGCACTAGGAGTTTGTGCAAACAAAGTAAAATCTGGCTGGAGAAGAATAGGCAAAACAGTCATGTCAGAGTTGGTGGGTGGACAGCTTTAAATCTTGGACATAAGTATTTTTCAAGGTAATGGATGACACCTATTAAAATACATTAGTAAGAGAGAGTGTGTTTGTTAATGTTCTAATGTCATTAGAGTATGTGCTGAGATTTTTGACAGAACTTGATGGAGTGCTAGCATCTTGTGACACTTTGCCTCACTTGAAGCAACAGGTATAGAGGTGGTTTCTGGAAGACTTTGCCAGATTTGCAAGACTTTATCTTCTGTGTGGAGCTTAGTTACAGTTGGTTCTTCTTTGAAATAGAGAACTATTTCTTGCAGCAGTATCAAATTGATACTCATAATTTTGTAATTATGTCCCTGAAACAAGTACAGCCTTGGGCCTCTCCAAGGCTGTACTCTGATTTGGGCGTATTTCCAAAATGATAGTGCAGCTGTATTCCAAGTTTTAGAATAGTTTTGAGACACTTCTAAATTTTAGAGGATATACTGGTAATACTTATTTGTTCAGAATGGAAGAAAGCCATTTCCTGCTGATTTAGATGGAGAATTTAAGTAGACTGTAATTGCTTCAATTAGAATTTGGCTAGGGTACCAGGATAAAAAGCCTGGTGTTGTAAAAATAAATAAATGGTATGGGAATTTTTAGTTGTACTGAGGAGTCATAACATTTTAGGCTGAGGATTGTCTGTCCTGGTTACTGCTGAATCTTATTTACCTAATCATGTTCATTTTGTCTAAACAAGAAAAAGTGAAGTAAGCTGAATAAAGCCATTTTAATGTGTGCTATAGAGACAGAAATGTGTCTGTTTGAGAATGAGAGGCATTATTTTTTAGCTACTTTTAGATATTAATATGTTGATGAAAATAGGTAGCAATTACCATTGTTTACAATTTTCTTTTGTGTTACCTTTCTGTATAATTAGGAGGAAAATATTTTTGTCATGTATGTGCATAGTAAGTTCTTAGGTATTCACAGTATTTCTGCTGCAAAATTCAGGAAAATATTTTCTTCATACTAAACTTGAAACAAGTAATGGAATTTTTGTTACCGTTTACTGATATTGCCAATAATGAGAGATTATCTCAGAAGTGAGAGAGGATTTGCAAGCTTAACAAAAATTAAAAGAAAACAAAATCAACTCCATATATTTTTTATAAGAAAGCTCAGTGTAAGAATGTGAGGGAATTAGGCAGAAGCTGGAAAGGAAGGGAAAGTTAACATAAGAAACTGAGAGCATCATATGAACAGTGTACAAGAAGAAGCTAATGTGGTGACTGTGTTTTAGGGTGCCTGTAACTAATTCCTTTAGGGAATGTTTGTCTTTTGCATTAAGGTCTGGGGTATTTGCTCCTCTTCAACCCAGTTCCCCACAGTTCATGATTACTGTTTGTCTGCAGAGAAAACAAATGTACTTCCAAGGTCTCTATCTATTCTGCAGAGCATAGTAAGGCCAAGACTTCTCTGCTGTGTGTCATGCCATGCCTTTTTGGTGACATGATACTTCTTTAATTAATTAGTAATATGACTGAATAGAGGTTGTTACAGAATGTTTCCTCTGAAGATAGATACTTAGTCCTGTGACTTTGTTTCTAGAAATATTTTGTGAGAAGATTAATAGCCATATATTTGTTGACTTCAAGATACTTTAAAAATTAGAGAGAGGTGATTTTAGTAGTATTAAATAAAATTTTATATAGAATGTAATTACTGTTACTACTGTCCTTTTTATTAAAGTTTAGAGACCATCTTATGTCCTGTTTTTACTCTTTGCCAGCTCCTTTAGATACCCTTATCAGGTCAGCCGATACCCTTATCAGGTCAGCCTAACCTGAGAAGCCTGTAGAAAGCTTCTTTAGGAGCCTCTGGTACCACTCTGTAGCTGGAAAGAGAACTGCTAAGAGTCATGCAAAATGTTCTTCATCTCTGGGCTAGATACACTGGCTGTGGAGCTCCCATGCTTGAAATGTGATCGCTGAGAACTTTTGCTTCTTTATAACATGAAGATTTTGTAGAAGCTCGTGTCCTCCACTGCTCTTACAGAGACAGTAGAATTGTTTTCTTGCCGGGTATGTTTGAGACATGAGTGACCTTGGGGCTGTACAATTCTGAGACCTACTTCTTATGAAAAAAAATTCTTATGAAAAAAAATTCTAAGTCTTTCTAAGCATGTATTCTACTTGCATATCTCAGTCCCAAGACAGTACTTTAGTATTATTTAACAAGAATATGTAGATGGAAAGGTTAGGAAATTCTGTTCATGCAATGGTATATGAACATCTGATCCTAAATAAGATTTTCTTTGCTTCCAGTAGAAGTCAGGGTCTTTGGAGGTGAAGAGACTAAAACTAAACCTTTGAGAATTCAAAATGCTTACAGAGTCAGATACTTTTGTTGGCAAATGCATCAAATTTCCTAAGTAATTCTATAAAGAAATACATGTAGCATATTGTTTCTATCAGTGTTAGAATATATATTTCTAAATTTGGAAAGGGAGCTAACAGCAATACTACTAACACTGTATTCAACACTGTTAGTATATATTGGAGTATGTAAATGGAAGATAGCAGGTTCTCTTCTTCTATCTGGCATGTGAGTGTTGTCTTTTTGATAAAATTGTTTATGCTCTGAACAGAATAATGAAAAACAGAGGTGTAGGCAACTCTTGCTTGAATAAAGAGGAAAATAAAGTGGATTGTAACAAGTATTTGAATTAATTAAGGTAGGGATGATTAAACCATTTAGAAGGGGTGTATTGGAAGTTAGAGTGTAAGTAACATGTCCTTTCCAGAGCAAATCTTCACAGGATTTTCGATTAACAAATGATTTATGTTGAACTGTTGGAACTGCGAACTGCTCCAGTGGTATCCTTGGAGAGCTATTTTGTTGACTCTTGGAATTTCTGCTGTTTGTTTAAAAGATGGTTTTGGATTTTTATGAATGTGAGGCTACCACATGTAATGTTTTACAACTGCTGCAGTGGCATCTCTTATTTGCAGGTGGGCACTTAGCAGTATACAGGGACTATACATACTTCATGCTAACACTATCCAGATCACATAACAATCATACTGAAATTCCTTCCTTTACTCCTGCTTTTTTTGTGTTTGTGTGTTTTAGTATTTCATACAATTATTGTCAAATTATTAAGATCTTCAGTGGTATTTTACCAAGTTACCTTGTCTACTAATTCCAAATGTTTATTTGATGAATCATTTTAGTGGAGGATTGATAAATGTTCATAAAAATAAAAATTACTGGAATGTGTTACAAAATTTTTTGGATTTCCTTTCATAAACCAAAATAATTAATTTCTCCAAAGGAGCTGAAGAATCATAAGGAATCATTCATATGCATTTTTATTAACCATCCGTTTTCATGGTCCAGATGTGTCTTCTGAAATTTATTTTAAGCTCTTACTCAAATTCCAATGAGTGCACTTGGTTGTGCACTATTCAGTCCTTTATTCTACTACAAGTATTTTAGTTTAGTTTTGAAAATTACTGGGTTTTTTTTGTAGAACAACTTTTTGAAATGTCTCAAGGAATACCTAGTTGATATAAGAAAGAAGAAAATGGAAGAAGCAGCCTTGAAAATCATTGTAGATGTGTTATATGAGGGCTCTAAAGTAGTCGTCAAAAGTTAGGTGAGGTAGGCATAGTGTTTGGTTTTCAAGTAAAACACGATTTTGTAAACCAAAAGTTATTTTCAGCTCAAAAGCATCATGTGCAAGAGTAGCAAAAAGATGCTAAATTATGTAACAAATTCCCAATATAGAAAAAATAATCCTCATATGACCTTCATGCAGTAGGGATAACGAGCTTTCTCTTCACTTTTCTGAAATAGACCTTAATACAAATAGCTAATAAATAGCTAGCTCAAGTTGAGTATTTGAGGTTGGAGGATTAGATCCTTTTCTGTATAAATAATTGTGTTGACTTCAGTGGGATTGCAGACATGGACTTACAGTTCTGTAGGTGGGACTAAGTATGGGCAATCAGCAGACCTGCCAGCATTGGATCTTTACTTTTACACTATTGATGAGACAGCAGATACAGACAAAACATAGTTTGCTACTAGCAGAAAGAAGGTGATTTGTGACTTCCATTTTTATTTCCAGGTTTAATTAATTTGCCAGTGTTTATTAGGTAAAAATGTGTAGTGTTTTGCAGTAAAGTGTGCTCTCAAGGTGAAATCAGTTGCTCATGGAACTAAGCAGTGTTCTGTGTGTCCGTGGGAGAGCAGTGAGGGAGTCCCAAAGTTACTGCTCTGTGCTCTGGGCAGCCTGGGACAGCACAGCTGCACACACACGGGCTGGCTGCAAAAGGCCCTGCTGCAGGTGGTTCATTCTGCGGTGTTGTGTCTGCATTGCAGTTCATACACGAGTTACCTAGCTGATACTCAGGTTTGAGCTGGTCTACATGAGATGCTGTCAGTGTTAGACTTAAAAAATAATCTTACTTCTTTGACAGGCCATAACCCAAGTATTATTGCCAGCCGACATGAATACATTTGTTCCCCCTTCCCTAAAATTGCAGTAGGGGGCAGTAAAAACATCTTAGATGCGTACCAGCCTTCCTGGAACTTCTCGGTGTCTTCCGTAGTTTCTGTAGCCTTCTTTAGCAATAAGCTTGGAACTAGTTTTTAGACTAAATAGTACTATGTAAAGATTTTTATTTGGATTATTTAGATGCGTTGAATTCATTGCAGTGACCACGTGTACATTCTCCTGTGGTGAAGCACAAGGTCTTGAATAAGGGTTGGACCCAGTTGCTGTGGCCCTTTTACACTACAGGTCATACTGGTCATCTTTCATATAGTAATGAGTATGAATACAGAAAATAAATCCTGGAAGGCCTGTAGAAATTAGGAATATAACTTATTTTTCTATGCATGACAAAAACTTCAGTCATGGATAACTGGTTCTGAAGAGTTATATCTGGAATGAAAGAAAAAGTTGGAGTTCTCACTAATATGTGAATTGTTTGCATGGAAATGCTAGAAAGCTTGATATTATTTTTTAAGTCATGTATTTAACAAATTCCACAATATAGGTGATATTTCCCTATAGCTTACAGTATGGTGTATATTTGTAGACTAATTAATGTGTCAGAAGGAGCTGAGAGCCTTTATTTCTGTTACAACGTCCTCTGCTTTATGGCCATTTTTGTATTAATGTCTGCTTCTACTAGTTTATGTGAATTAGCTCTTCTCTTCCTACCATGGCACAGGCAACAGCAGGGCTTAATACTTTAAAGAGGGAAGCAAACATTTTAAAATATTTATTTATGTTATATGTACAGCCTTGATCCTGTTTCTCTCCTGTTAAGAGATGGTATTATCAGCTTTGGAAGATTACTTGGAAGATGGAAAAATTACTTAGGATTTTTGCAGCAGCTTACATCTCTAAAAGGAGTGGGAAAACAGCTGAATTTTTAACAGAGACTTCCCGTGTCCGTGTTTTTTTTTTTTCCCCTTTTACTGCATTTTATTAAACAAAGTGTGAAAGATATTTTGATTGAGTTTGACCATATAGCTTTGGCATACTGGAGTACTTAATTCTTTAGACTTTTTCTTATCCAGGAGGAAGAATCTGTCATGTGCCCAAAATGGAGGCAGTCTCTGTGATAAGAAGTATGTGTGTAACATGGTGTGTGTGACATTGTATTGATCACATAAAGTAGATCAGGCCCACAGACTGCATCCTATCCCATGCTGTATTAGAAAACAGAGATATTTGGACCAGAACAGGACACCCTTATTTTCCAAGTTTAGCCAGATGTCTAGGA
The DNA here is from genome assembly GCF_020740795.1 of Apus apus. Lineage (NCBI taxonomy): Eukaryota > Metazoa > Chordata > Aves > Apodiformes > Apodidae > Apus > Apus apus. The sequence continues at coordinate 13,662,470 of NC_067312.1, forward strand.
CTTGCTTGCCATGGTTCACTGTTTTGCTGTTGGATCTTGTGAAACAAATGGTGATGGTGAATAGCTGGAGTTTAAGAGCAAACAAAATCTTATGGCAGGACAAATGCAAGCAGAGTAAAAAGGGGTCTCTAAGTAGTACATTTCTGCTGCTGTTCTATGATGCTGAATCATGATGACTTTGGCTTTTGAGTAATCTACAAAAAAAATTAAATTAGTTCTAGTTGTGAACATTTTAATTTCTGCTTTACTACAGTGGATTAGACTCAGCATTTTCTCATCAGTCAATGTTAATCAGAGGGACTTAAAGCCTCCTTGATCCCTTGGTGTAAAACTGTGCTCGTTCATGCCTGTTTTGAAATACCAGAAATGAAAGGAATAAAAATTGTCCATTTACTCAGAATATGCAGAGAGTACCTGCTTATTTTGCTGTGAGTCATTGTCTCAAAAAAAAAGCTACCAAAAATGAGTGAAGTATTTTCTGCATTTTCTTGAATCTCTGGGCCAACTTTGAAGCCTTGCTTTAGATTTACTGCAGGTTGGGTGAATGTCTTGCAAATATTTTGGTTGTGCTAGCTACACTTTTGCACAAAGCAAATTTTGTAAAAATACTGAGTTGACAGGACTGAAAGAGCCAAATTAGGAGGTAAAGATTAGATTTCCTTCAAAAAATAAACTATTCATAAATGTGGTGGATGATGTAGATGGCTCAATTGAAAAGGAAAATCATCTCAACATTAGATTTCAAGATAAATTTGCAATTGTTTGGAAGAGGTGAACTCTGGTTCTTCATATTGAGAATATTCTAAGCAGAAGTGAAAAACAGTGATTAATTTTTCAATATTTGAACTCCATATTGTAACATATATTAACTTGTTAGGCTTCACTTAAAATATAAAAAGTTTCATGCGTCATCTGGTTTTATAGAGATTTACCTGTCTTTTTTTGACCAACTTGTTGCTTAGGGTGTCTTGGAACATGCTATTCTCTGCAGAGAAATCAAACCTATGTATCAGGCTATATACACATCAGTAAAGATCAGCTGGCTTTCAATGCTACCAGATTTGAAATCTTTTTCAGTACAAATAGTCAATGTATGTCTCTTGAAAAGGGAATGTCATGACATAGTTTCTCTTGTTGTCTTAAATATAAGAATAAACATATTTCTCAATGACATTACTTCTTTAAGTACATTAATTATATTACCACCGTTTCTACTGAGTACCAAAAATATCAGGAATGGAAATTAAAATAACTAGCTTAATCATCCTCAGTGTCTGAAAATTGCACATGCCTATTTTACAAGACCACTGTGACACAGAGAGTGCTGAATCAGTTTAAAGACAACCCCTTCTTGTTCTTCGGTTTTAAGTCTTGGTATTTGTGAACATTCTGTGCCTTAAGACCATTGAAAAATAAATTGTTTTTTAACTTCGCTGATTTTTCCTGTGGAAAATATTAACATACTGGAGATGTAAACTTCTAGTTGCTTTTTCATGCCACTTGTTTATTCTTCAAATGTTCACTTTCCGTGGCTTTCCCTGCCTTGTTTAGAAGACATACAGGAGTGTGCAGGTGTATGAGGTGACATGCTGGGTCACATAGAAGTATGTGATCATTTTGTGACTGACTTCAGTGGATAGAAGTGTGTGTGTTGTCCAAAATGAAATCCTGGAAATAAGAATGCCAAACTAAACCTCACAGCATATCTCAATAGAAAATAGCTTAAAAATTCTGACATGGGTCACTTTTACGCCAATAAGATAGTAATTTGCTTTAATTACTTAATTTAACTTTGCCTTTATTTTTGCAAAGTCCTTCAGAGTTGCTCCTCTGTTCCATGAGTAAATGCTGCCTTGTCTAGCAGTTCCTTTGGTGAGGGCAACCAGTTGGTTTGGGGCTTTTGTTTTGTTTTTGCTCTGTGAGACACCTGTACTATGTTGTAATTGATATTTCTTCCTAAGGTGCCTTGCAGGGATCAGGCATCCTGTTCACCCTCTGTGCTCTGTTTCTGCTTTTATCCTGATCTCTGCTGTCTCCACGTCATATTTTCCTCCTTTCTGAAAAATAATCTCTGAAAAATAGGTTTTTAAAATATCAAATAAATGTTTGCATTCATATTGTGATAGTGTAAGCCTATAAGTAATAAGAGTAATAAAGAAAGTTGCCACATTTGACAGCTGCAATTTTAAGGGCAGATCCTTTCAATTATCTCTAAATTGTTGGTATAAATAGTATCAGGCTTAGTCCAGTTGCTGTCCATAAAATACTTTTCTTGGGGAAGGCAATTATGATATATTGAATAGACAGAGAATTTATGAGACGGCCTAACGGTAGTTTTCTGTGATTTCCTGAAGTCTTGTAGTCTAAATAAGAAACTGCAATCAGTGTTTGAATGTAAAATGAGCAGTAGTCAACTAATTCACTGCATCTTCAGCAAAAATATTAAGTCCCCAAAGTAAGATGAATGTTGCTAAATCTAAATGAGCTATAACTGTGCTGTTTATAATGTTATTTTAAATGAGCATCTGCTGAAATCACATCATAGTTGTGAAAACTAGTTCGACCCTGGCAAAAATAATAGTTGTCAGCTGTAGTTTAATTCTATGTAGTTTAATACGATTTGCATTAGTTTACCTCTGGGGAGTTGTCTCGTAGTGTAAGAACTAATAGAAGCTGCAACTGCATCTGGTACTTCTAGGGAGAAACCTCATGATGGACTCTGCAACCAAGTGGTGTAATGTAATGAAATTACCCAGCTTCTCTGATGAGGAAACAAAATTGTGTCTAGCTCCATCTTGAAGTACTGCATGCAGTCAGATTTTTGATAGCAGACCTTTTATAACACAGGTCATACACAGCAGTTTAATGATACAGAGGTGAATTAGGCAACTAAGGATCAGTAACATGAGAAAACAGCAGTACAGTGAGTACCTGAGGTAAGAACAGAGTGTGGATCCTCTGCTGTTTGTGAGTGAGCGAAGCATCAGAAGAAGACTCAGTATTACTTGGAAGTATTACTCTGAAAAGTATGGAGAGAAAAAAATAATGAAAACATGAGAGTGCAAAGATTCCTGTTTCCTTCTGGCAGTTATCTGTGTATCATAGAATCATAGGGATTCAAAGGACCTCTGAAATCAAGTCCAACCCCCCTGCTGCAGCAGGAACACCCAGGGCAGATCACACAGGAACAAATCCAGATGGGTCTCCAGAGAAGGGGACTCCACAGCCTCTCTGGGCCGCCTGTTCCAGTGCTCTGTCACTCTCACAGTAAAGGTGTTTGAAGTAGAACTTCCTGTGTTGTAACTTGGTGCTGTTTCCCCTTGTCCTGTCACAGGGCACCACTGAGAAGGGACTGGCCCCTTCTTGAGATCCACCATTCAGATATTCCTCTTGGTCTCTTCTCAAGACTAAATACCCCCAGGTCTCTTAGCCTTTCCTCCAAACGTCCTTGCTTTCTAATTATAGTAAGAAGATTTTTTTTTTCTGGAGCCACCCTTGGCATTTCCTGTTTCTTCACCTTTTTGGAATACTAGACAGTTTCTTTGGAACATTTTGAACCTAATATATGCATAGGCAAGAAAGTATCTTTAAACTGTGTTTTCTTAAGCTGTATTTTCTCTGATGGTAGAATAGCCACTAATGTAGTTGACTCACCTTTAGAACTAATTGGAGCCGGAGAACTTCCTAATAATGGGCTTTGGTTCAAAGCAGTTTGTACATACTGGTTTTGCAGATAAAATAATGAAATCAGGAGTGATTGAGGCACCGATGAATTGTTAGAAAGTGTGTTTCAGACTGTGAACTGATATGAGAATCCAAACACTTAGATGTTCAGAATGTTTGTATTTTAAATAAGGCAAATAAATAGTACTTAATTTCTCTTCAATCTGTAACCACTGATCTCTCATCAGAGAAAACAACCAGCTTTAGATTTAATAGGGTTTTTGGAAACACTGTGTAGCAGCCCCTCATAATACATTGGCTGGCTGTGCTGTGTGCCATTGTTCTTGCTGAAGAAGCATGGAGGAGAAGCTCTGAGGCACACTGACAGTAATCTCTCAGGTTATCACTTTTACAATGAGAAGGGCTTACTGTGTAAACGTTAGGCTTAACATACCTTACCCTGTTGTAATTGCAAGTTTTAAAGAAGTCATCTTGGATCTTTAATCCATTGGAGTAGATAGCTTAAGTTGCATACATTTCACAATATATCTTATAGGTTATTTGAGTTCTTAAAGTTCAATTTGTCAGCAAGCTTGAACTGTAATGATAATCTCAGAGCAAATATCTAAGCTTATGAAAAATTCCGGTGTCTTAACCAGATCTCCCCCACTCCCTTCATTGTGAAGAATTTTGACAGTGCAATGTCGAAATGCACTACCCTGTGCCTGTCAGTATTATTAGATACTTCTAAGATCTTCTAACCAACTGCAGGAATCTGTTTATATGTATTTGTTCACTTTTGCTTGTTTGTTCCGTCACCTATATTGCACACTAATGGAATTGTTCAGTGTCATAGTGATTGTGAGGATTTGAGGATGCATGAATATGCATTATGGTGGTCTTTAATAATTTTAGTACATGTTTGTGTCAAAGTAATGATTGTGTTTTAAAAGCAGGATTCCTTTGCTTTGTCAATTTTTTTAAATTTCTGTATTACACTAAAATTCCAAGGGCAGGTGGTTTTCAGGTGGGAACAGGTTACCATCAGTGTCAAGGTTTTCCCATTTTAATAGATTGCCCTATACTGTGGTTTCTGAAATAACTAATTTTAGCAGGATCTCATGAGGGGGACCTGAAGACAAGACAATGCCATTATTTTCTGATAGCCGGATGAGATGAGGATCCAGAGTACCTGAATGTATGGTATAGAAGGTAAAGTTAAACTTAAAAAGCAAGTACTTAAATAAAGTGCATTCAGGTGACCTGTACTTTACACTTCCTCTGTAAACAGAATAATGACATTGAAAAAATGGAAAAAGTTTCTTTTGTAAGGTTGTCTACTCTCCACTTCATGTGGCTCCCAAGAGATGAAATGTAGATTGCTAAAAGGCTTGGGAAACAGTCAAAACTGGAGTGGCAGTAGGTGTTACATGAAATAGCATTAGCTTCGGAATTAAACTGTATCACTTCATGGATCACATGGCCAAGGCAGATGTCAAACAGAAGGTTTAGGTGAAGAGTTCAGGCGTACAGATCAAATGTGATAAATGGGAGTTAAACTCTGCCCAAGTCTAGCAAACTATGCAAAAGTGGGAATCCTTACTTTGTCTTCCTTGTTATTTGTCTGGAAAGTGTCCATAGCAGGGAATTTGAACTAATCTGAGCAAAAAATCTTGGACTGCATTGATTCAGATAATTATATGCTTTAAAAGCTTTTTTCCTACCATTTCTACTTTTCCTATGGAAGGTCAGTAAGTGTTTATAACTTCTCTGCTTCTCTCAAGCTCATTTTTGGCTTGTTTTATACTTCCATTTCTCTTTTGATAGAGCAGCAAGTTGGACCTATGTTTAAGGACTTCCTTGTTACAGGGGAAGAATTAATGTAGGATTTTTTTAGCTTGCTTATTTATGGAAATGGTAGTTATGGAATCGTGCATTCCCTGGTACCTTCACCAGTTAGTCAACCAGGAGATATAAAATGCCACAGATGTATTTTCTCAGCAAGTGCAATATTTCACTTGTAATATGAGCATTATACTCACAACTATTTATTTATTCATCTATTTAGCAATTTATTAGTTTTCATATTTATTTATTTATACACTTTCCTAATTTTAATTTGTTTGCTTTTGCTTTGTTGTGTAAATGAGTTTTTAAGGGACTTAGGGTACCTCAAAGTATGACATATCTGAAGGATTGGATGCCATCCAAAGTGTCTTTGACAGGCTTGAAAAGTGGGCTTCATAAGGTTCAACAAGGTGAAGTGCAAGGTCCTGCACATGAGCTAGAGTAATTCCCATTATCAACACAATCTGGGGGTGAAGGGTTTGAGAGCGGCCCTGCAGGGCAGGACTTGGGGGGGGTACTGGTGGATGAAAAGCTGGATATGAGCTGGCAAAGTGTGCTCAGAGCCCAGAGGGCCAGCCTCATCCTGGGCTACATCAAAAGCAGCGTGGCCAGCAGTTTGAGGGAGGTGATTCCCTCTCTCTGCTTTGGTGAGACCCTACCTGGAATACTGTGTCCAGCTCTGGAGTACTCAGTACCAGAAAGTCATGAGGCTGTTTGTAGGAGCAGGTCTAAAGGAGGGCCACAAAGATACTCAGAGGGCTGGAACACCTCACCTGTAAAGACAGGCTAAGAGACTTCAAGTTGTTCAGCCTGGAGAAGAGAAGGCTCCAGGGAGACCTTTTGCAACCTTTCAGTACTTAAAGGGGACTTTATGAGGCTGGGGACAGACTCTTTAACAGAGCCTGAAGTGATAGGACAAGGGATAATGTTTTTAAACTAAAAAGAGGGTAGAATCAGACTAGGTGTAAGGAAGACATTTTCTATGGTGAGTTTGGTGAAACACTGAGCAGGTTGCTCAGAGAGGTGGTATATGCCCTATCCTGGAAACACTGAAGGTCAGGTTGCACTGGGCTCTGAGCTACCTGATCTGTTTGTAGATGTACATGCTTATTGCAGGGGTGTTGGACTAGATGACCTTTAAAGGTCCCTTCCAACCCAAGCTCTTCTTTGAGTCTATTATTCTATATTAATACCATTAGTAATTCCTTCTGACTTGGTAGAATCTGAACAGTGCAAATGCATGAAAAAAATCTATCATACTTACTAATGAATCATTGTGGCACACCTGCAAAATAAGACTTTTTATGTCATTTACGACATGATAGTTAAACACAAAAGCAATTATTTTATCGAAAACCTCACAGCAGGTATGTAGCAGATAGGCAGTATGAATTTAAAATATAGTTTACTGTCCACTGTGACCAAATTGAATGTGCATGTTGCTATTAATCTGTCTTACTGTGATCAATAAGGCTATTGTGCACATGATTAGTAGTGACTTGAATTATATAATCAAAACCTAAATTTTGGATTGTAAATGGAAGAAGAGTTTTCTGGTAACTCAAGTAAGCTTCATATAGTGTGGACTATCTGCAGCAGCTCCTTATTAAGAAGATAAATAAGCCTACTGGATAATTCAAGAAAGATCTCAGTATCTAATATTTTACATTTTCTAACAGTTATGGAGTAAGAAAAGTACACAAGGTCTTAACGTCAGTACAAGTCTGTGAAATGAGGTGTTTCAGTAAGATACGATATTGTTACATTTTTGCCTTCTTCATGCCTTTAGATGCAGCTAAAATTTTGTGCATTGTCTAGATAATGGTTCTTTATCTTAGTCTGGTTTAAAAAGTGAAAGCATTGCTTCTGTATTCTTTTATACTTCAGGCTGCTTGAGGAATGACTACAGTAAGTGTTGGATTTAACATGTGTGCATCATTCCGTAGGAAAGTGTGTTGAGTCTTTATTGTGTTCCTGTATAATCCATAACAGAGCAATACTGAATAATAGTTTTTTTATTGCTGTGTAGAACTCAGTGGCTCTCTGTTTAGTTTTGTGTCTAGTCAGGTTTAATTATATTATTTGGAATTTTCACACTACATGATGTATATAGAAATTAGTATCTTTGATGGTATCCTGGAGGGGGTCTCAAAATTACAAACACTGTAGAAAGAAAACATGAATGCATAGAAGGTAAACATGTTTTATAATTCTTGGACACAACTTTTAAAAATAATGGGGCTTATGATGAAAAATAAAACCAAGATGTTCACCCTGTCTGTGGTTTCTAACTTAGTGCTTAATATTTGCCTTGGACATTTTGAAAATTATTTACAGTATTGTTGGGTATTACAACAGTTTTAACAATATGAGATGCATTGCATCATCTGGCCTAATGCACTGCATCCTTCTGACATAAGCTTTGGTTAAAAGAAAATACCTGAGTGAAGAGTGGAGAGAGGTGTGTTTCTTTCCGGCATGGACCTCACATGTGTGCAATATAAATGTATCTTTTCCTATTTCTAGATGCATAGTTAAAGTCACTTAGCAATTTATTCTCATGTCACATTACATAAATTTGTGCTCTATAAGACAGCTTAAATGTTAATGGTTTGAAGGTAATTTATGGGTGGCATGGGAGAATTAGTAATCGAAACAGTAATAGAATTGGAACCAGCTGTGAGAGCTAGATAGGAAATTGTCCTTCCTTCCTGCAGTAACTTAGACATGCTGTAATTTTAACTCCCAGCACCCTACCTTCACCCTGTGGTTGTAGATCTTCTTTACATGAGTAGCTGGTGGTTTCCCACACCTATTTTTAATTCCTTATCCTAGTTGATCAGAAAGTATGTAGACAATAGGAATATTTGTCACTAAGTGGGACTGTATGCATAAATTTTAAGATCCTCAAGTAAACATTTGAGTGGGCACCTTTTTACACTCACAGCTGGAGAACTTCTGAAAAGTATAGTCTGTGGATCCAGTTTTGCTGACTGTAGTGTGTTTGCTGAGAATAACAGGATCCAAGTGGAATTTGAAGATCTTCACCAGCATTGCTGAATAAAACCTTGTAGAAGATTCCTTATGATAGATACTATTTATTCAACTTTTTCAGGTGAGGAAACTGGGATTTGCAGGAATGAAACTACGCTAAGTCAAAGGTCAAGAATTCATCTACCAATGGTGTTTTTTAAAATTTTGATCATCAAATCATATTTAATTTGAAAGAGATGGCTCACTAATGTGTTACTATTATACTGGTGTAGAGGTTTTTACTCATATCACCTTGATGATTGTGAAATTCTATGCTAACATAATCACCAGAAGTCTAAAAGTGAATATCAGACTCTTTTTTGATGAGAGGAAGAGTGTGTTTTATTTAAGTGGTAGAAATTTGAACACTTACTGCTTGTGTTGGCTTTTTAACTTTTGATGAGTCCAAAATTAATTACACTTGTTTTGAAGCCTGCAAAAGAAAGTGATACTTATTCTACTGCATATATTATCTTAGTGTACATCCACAGAAGTGCATGTAACTAAAATTACCTTTTACTGCATGAATTACAAAGGCTTAATAGTATCAGTGACTTTTAAAATATAGAGAGGAGGCCTTTTTTATATAAAAAAACGTTAACATTGGTACATGTATGGTATGTATTTTGTGTATACTTTATAATTTTATTTGAAGACAAAGTAAATCTAGAGAACATAAAAGTTTTTATTGACTGAAAAACATCTAAAAGTGTTCTCATTTTTTAAAGGCAGAATACAGTTTCTGAAATTTTTAGCATAACCTTGGTTTTCATGGTTTCTCCTGGGGAGTCAAGTGGAAGAACTTGATGTATTACTTTTCCTAAAGCTTGCCAAAAGGTGATAATGAGAAAGTGTCTGTATAGCTTAGATAAAGGATGTTTTTGAGCAAGTTTAATGTAAGTGACTAAATGAACTGACTAGTAAGCTGAAAAACGTTATGCATTAAGGAAGGTTAGTTTCAGTCTGGTCCTGCATTTTGTGTTCTTGGATTCTCTTATGTGTGTTTTTTAAGGCATTCATGTGGAATGTGTGTGGTGCAGAAATTCTCATCAAGCTAAATGTGAAATTTGTGAATGCGTGAGGACTGTTTGCATCTGAACTAAGCATTTGGCACATAAACTACAAAGAGTTGAAAGTTCACAATTATTTGTCCTTTCTGATTTCAGAGTTAAGTTGTTTGGTTATCTGCCAGGCTGGGCAGAGCTTTCAGAGCAAAGATGTTAGCTGTGTGTTTGTTTTGTTTCTCCTCACTGTCAGCTGATCTGTGGTTGTATGCCCATTTTACTGTTTCTGAGTAATTAGAAGTATTGCTTTATGTAAAAATGAAATACTCTATTTAGCTCTAAAGAATAATATTAATAAATGATATGGCTGACTGAAATGCTAGTGATTTTAAAAATTCTTAACATGGTAGGTAGTAGTAATTCTGTGTATCTTATTGCTGTACTGAAACTTTGTCTTGACTGAGCCTGGGTGCTTCATGGTGGTCTGTGGCGGCTGTGCATACTCTTTTATCAAATACGAGGTATTTATATGCATTTGAAACTGATATGATAAAGATGAAACAGGTAGGTGTTTATGTAAGCAGAATATGACATGTCTGAAATATCACCAGAACACTCAGCTTAAGTAGATTGATCTTCCAGAAACTGCAAGGGAAAACTGGATGACTGCAGGCAGTTTTAGATTTAAATCAGTTTTATCAGTGATTGCAACTTGCTTTAGAAAAGGCTCAAGAGAACATTGTGAGTACAATTTGCAGGTCATAAATAGGAATACGAACAATGACTTCATAAACCAAGAGTTTGTTACAAATTTAGAAATTATCTGACATAGATTTTTGAATCTAGGTGAAAATTAGTATCCTCCTGAAATCTACCTAGAGCTATCTCTGAGGAGACAGATTAGGCAGGTTTTTTGCTGTACTTCAGAAGAACAATGTTTCTATCTAAAAAAGGTATTTGCAAACCATGCTGAGACTCTTAATTGCAATACCTTTTATTAATAGTTAAGCTTTTGGAGTCTTTCAAAAGGGGGCATGCTATTAAGTGGTATGAAACAGAAGGGGAAATGCAGTTCGTGTTACTTGTGTCTGGGAACAGTCTCTGAATTACCATTTGACCCATTATCTAATAAAATATGTTGTATCTGACCTTTAGTAGCATTACAAATTTATTATTTTCAGGCAGTCATGTCTTGGAATGAAGATTTAATCTAAGGTCTTTTTCCTTGCTGGTTAAACTGACAAAACACTCTGGTTCAGATCATAAGGAAAAATTTAATGAGGCTATGAATTAGATGATGTTGAGAGAAGCTAGTCACAGTACTATTTCCAAACTGAGTAAATAAATTTAATTCCTGTAGGCATTTGAAAGGAAGTTCATTTACTTAAGCACCTCTGTAATTCTTGAATGCACCATGAAATAATAGATTTTAGCTCACTAAATAAAAAAAAAAAACACCTCTCCTTAATCTTCCCATGTTTAAAATTAAAGACGTAAGTTCTGTAGAGTTTTGAGTGTTAACCAAATTAAAGGATAGCTGGTAGAAATAGCATTATGTAGAGCCCTTCCAGTATTTCAGTTATTTTGGAGGTTTTCTGCATTTGTCATGGATTTAGGAGCTATCAACATTTATTCCATGAGTAACAAGTTTTGTGGGTGTTTAATGGGAATATCAGTCAGGATTATTCATATCAGTGTTTGCATGTATCTTCCTGTTTTCCATAATATTTTCCTTTATCTTTTTCAGGCCAAAATTTAAGATAATACACATAATACACATAATAGGCCTTGATTCATCCAACCTAATCAAGGCACCTATCTTAGGAATTTGGTTGCCTTGTACTTCCTGAATAATTCATTAAGAGAATTATTCAGTATTTTGATATGCTAATTCTTGTTCTAGAGTTCTCTGTCTCTTTTTTGAAGGCTGGATAGGAAGACTGAAGTGTTTTCCATATTTAGATACCTCGCATTCAGAAACTCAGATTACATGGATCTGGGCCAAACTGAGTTTAATAACACAGGAGCTTGCAGCAGAATGCATCTGTCAACTCTAACATGTAGAAGAGAGGAAATTAAAAGTTGTTGAAATGTCCTTTCAAATGTGTATGCTTCCTTCTGCATGCAAGTTTCGAATAATGTACTCTTACATACCCAAAAACATTTTTAATTTTTTTTCCTGTGAAAGATCGTCTTGCCCATCTCTCATATTTTCATTTTTCATACTCCCATCTTTCTCTTGAGTATACACTCATGCAGTCTTTGTTTATCTTACAGCTATTTATTTTCTATATAAGTTATAGAGGAAAATAACAAAAATTATTACTTGTAAAACCTGCCAATTTTACAAGTAATACGGTGTTAATCAGTACAAGAAGAGTAACTTGTGGAACGAAAAATGAGCATCAATGTGTGTTTATTTGCAAAATGAATTTTAAGAAGTACAGAAAAAATCAATTTAGACTCTTATTACTGTCTTCAGCTTTCACTGCTGTCATGGAAAATTCAGCTGGGTGCCTAAAAACCTAAAACATTTCTCTAGTCTGAAAAGAGGAATGAGGCATGCTTTCTTCCAGATCTGTGAATGGCTTCCTTCCACATCCTTTTTCTTCTAATAATGTTTTAAACTCAATATTGAAGGATGGAAGAAGATTCTCTTCTCTGCATTCATCATCACTACAATGATGATCCTCACTACACAGATGTATCTATTGAAGTTGGATGTGAGAAAAACTGCATGTTCCTGGCTCTGAATTTAATTACAATACAGGGAGCTTGTGCAAGTGTACACATGTGAAGTTTGCTGGACTTGTGTAATTTCTTTCCTGTGAGAAGAGAATAATTTGAGCTGTATTTCAGGTAATGTTTGAGGGACAATACTTGAACCTGTAAACTGAACACATTTAATACAGAAATTAGCAAGCATAAGTTACTTTTGAGTACTTTTTGAGTACTTCTTATAAAAAAGTAGTTTAGAGCTTTCTGCTACAGATATTAGCTTATTGTTGTGCCTAGATAATGCAGCAGTTGGACCAGATTTCTGTGATGCTGTTCTAACAGTTTATCTGCACAGTTCAGTGGTTTTCTGTGGTATTGTGTCACTCTAAACTGAAAAACTTTGGTGTTGTACCCCTCTGCATTGGGAATTACCGTGTCAGAAATCCCATCCTTTCTGGTGTGATGGTTGATGAGTTGTCAGCCTATTCATTTTTTACTTGAAATCTCTTCAGAGCATTTTTTTTCAATACCTTAAATAATTTAGTGCACAAACATTTTTATTAGGAGACATTTATCTTTTTAACTACTCCTGTCACTCCTTATTTCTTGCTTTTTAATCACACTTACTACTTTGAATAAAGTAACTTGCTTTTTCATGCAATACAATAATTTTGGCAGGGAAGAGAGGAGGTTTTAATAATACTTAAAAGGTGAACGTGATCTATTTAAACCAAATGCTTGAAAATAAAAAGTTATTTTTTCTTATTTGCCAGAGGCCTGGGATTTGGATGATTAAAACATGGTTTTCTGCAGGGGGTCCTTCATTTGGGAGTTTGTTTTGTTGCAGTTTCTTAAATAGATGACTAGTTAAGAAACCTAACTAATAATCACCATTTAATGCTAGGAGTTTTTTTGTCCCCCTCCCACTTCCACCATCTATTCCTGCTGTCCATTAGGAACTCAGTTATTCTATCTATCTTCCAGTGAGGCAGTAATCGTTTGTGTCAGACCACCCTGTTAAATTCGCTCTGTGAAACCTGCAGTTTCACCAGAAACAGAGAAATCTCTGTAGAGTGTGGCTGTTGGCTTCTTCTTTTCACTCCTGCCTGTGAACATCTTCCATTTGGAGAGTACCAAACTGGAAACCCAAAGAAGCAGAGTGTGAGTGTTTAGACTTCCAGCAGAAGGATGTATTTAGTATAATACATAAGGTATTTGAAGTAAGTAGCAGCCAAGCCAACTTTAATATTTTTCCTGCTTAAGAAAGGGAAAGTAATCACCTTTAGTGTAACCTGTTGTAGTTTTGCGTGCTTTTTCTCCGTGCTGCACAATTGCTCTGTTCCCACAAATGAGAAGTCTCTTGAAGCCTCCAGCAAGTCAGTGTTTTGGAAGAGCTCTGAGAACACAGGAGCTATCTGGAAAAGGAAAGCCATATGTTCTTCCAGGACAATATAAGATCTTGAAATCCTCAAGGAAGGCAAGATCCTTTATTCTGGAATCTAAGGACAGTTGCAAATACAGAGAATAAAATTTTGTTGTTTCCTCTGTTAAACTGTAATTTTGTAAGCAGTCTGAAAAGTTCCTATTTAGGACCTGATGTATGAATGATTACCTGTAGCTTGCAAGTCTCTCTCAGATAGGAGGATTTAAATTTCATTAAATACAGACCTCTGCAAACAGCTGTAGAGATACTTTTAGACATAAATGCATCATTCTGCCCTTCTCTGGTTGGGCCATGAAAAGGTGAGTAATTTGAAGACCTGTATTCTAACTTGTAGAGGTATTTATAGGGTGTGAGAGGTTGGATTCTACTGGATTATTTTATTTTTAGCCAAGCACAGTTTGCAATTACTGACTGTTTGACATCAGCAGAATATGTCATTGTGGAGTTCACTTTTTTTTTTTTTCAAAGACTTTGTGAACATAGTGTGATGGTTGTTCTAAAATGACTTTTGGGTGATCTGTCTGACAGGCTAACAGATGGTAAAGTTTGAGGTATTTTATAATTGTAAATTTCTCTGTCTGATACTGCATAATGGATTTTTTAATTACTTCTCTAGGACCTAACTTTTTCCCCAAGCCAAAAGTTTATTTTATCATAAAGGTACCATCCCATTCTTTTCCCATCTCCTGAATTCCTCTGTCTTCTGCCAAGTCCAAATGATTATTATTGTTCATATTCACAGTCCCAAGGATAGTGAAGCATATCTTGTAGGATGCCAAAATACAGATTTTAAGTGATTGTCCCCTTTTGTAGCTATTCCCTCACTTGTCTGTTTTACCTGCATCACTGGTTATTTGATTTTTTGTTTTTGCCTTTATTTTTTCTTGAGATCTTGGAGACTCTCACCTAGTTTCAGCTTGTGATTTCTAGTTAAATATTTTCTACGTATTGCTTCAGGATAAGGAAGCTCCCAAAAGAAGCTTCCAAGAAAAAATAAATTCCACAGTATTTAGACAATAGTGCAGTGAATAGAAGAGTGTCATCAAGCACAGAGGCTTAATGGTCAGCTAGGGCTGGAATTCCCTGAAAAAATGTAACTGTAAACTACAGATGCGATTCCTGACTTGCAGAAATTATTTAAAAGGTAAGACTTTTCATTTTTGAGGAAAAACTGTGAACTCCTAGAATACAGTATTGCACATATATATATATATATACACACATATATATATATATATATATGCAATATATATTAATCTTATGTGAGTGGGGGAATTTAATTTTTTTTTTTTAATATTAGGAGATATGTCCACACAAAAAAGTTTTCCTTTGTTTCTGCAGAAAGACAAAGAAAAAATTAACATTTTGTCCTTTTCTCCTATGGCTTAAAAATAAAACAAAATTAAAAAAACAAACAAACAGACAAAAAAATCCTGTAAAGATTTAATCTCTTGTAGTTTTAATTACAACACAAATTTTCTATAATGCTGTCAGTGAAGCATTAAAATCAATTGTGTAAACCTAACATCTGTTATCCTAGCAACAACTGGATGACCTGGGAAGTGCAAGTACGCTTTGGGGAAGCTCTACCTTTTGTATTTTTCACACTTACAGTAATATCCCACTACAGATGGGATCTTGATGTTCAAATCAGCATAAAATATATTAACTATAGTTTCTTTTGAGAGGGTGAAATTGCATTCCTCATTCCTTGGAACATGATAACTGGAAAAGTGGTAGTTGATCTGATTTTTGTGTGGGCATACAGGCATTTGTTGTAGCAGACTAGAGTTATTTATAACATTCTCAGTCATTTAGGAAGTTCATAGTTACTAAAATAGAATAAACCACATTGTTTTTTTGTAAATGTTTCTCTGATGTGAAAATGTTATGCCAAGATATGTTCCTGGATGTTGTTATCTTAATTTTTTGTTTTGAATAATTTAAGCTGTTACTTCAACTGTCAGGCATCTCTTGGATGCTACAGAGCATAGTACCACTACCACTTGCCAAATGTCTGACTTTCAGGCTCAGGCTGCTTGATTTATCAGGTGGCAGAATGTGTTCTTATCTGTTGTTCTCCCTTAAAGATATGTAGCCAGAACAGTGTTCAACATGAGTGTAAAGCAAAAATGTTTTTATGTGAATGGCTTACTCTTCTTATTAAAAGAGGGATTTTATTATTGTCACTTGGAGGAGCTAGCAATTAAAAGTAAATACGTTTATTCTGGCACATTTTGTTTATTAATATTTCAGGGTTTTTTTGTTTGAATTACTGAAAGAAATCTTAAAGTAGTTAAGGTGCCCTCTCAAAATTAAATTCAGTGCAGAAACAATGTAGACATTCAATATCTTCCTTTGTGGGAAAGTATAAGAAACGGGCACCTCATAGTATTCCAGTAAGTGGATTAAAATGAGAATTACCAAAACACTCTTTCTCCCTACCTTGGTTGTGGGTGATGTCAGTATGAATTTGTCATATAAATAATAATTTTCATAATTGTAGTTTCAGTCTGGACTTTTGGGTTACATCTGCTTCTCAACTCATAAACCATTGAATCAGTGGAAATGTCTTGTAAGGCCGTGTCAGCCATACCTTTCACAATGTCACGTGTAGCTGTTTGCGAACCTTTACTGTTACTTTCTCAAAATTAGCATGGACCACAGCCCTATAAATACTTTTTGCTCAGGTGCATCTGTGTTTTCCATGTTAATACGAACACCTGTAACTATTACAGTTATGCATATGCGGTCAATGTGAAAACAGAGGGCATGAGTTTTCTTCTGCTGGCTTATCTTTGTATATATATGTGTGTGAAAATGGAAATAAATTATGCAGTTATTTTGGGAATCAGCTGATGTGGCAAGAAGTTAGAAGAGGGTGAATTTGGATAGATGAAACAAAGTTTCAATTTGCAGAGAAATAAAGCTGATAGAACTGCAGGATAAACAAGTATAAAAGAAATAAGCCTGATGCTACAGAAAATTTCTGTTGCAAGCATGAAAAAAATTTCAAACTTCAGCAACAGAAAACTGTAACAGAGGTGCTTGGCACCAAAATTACAGTTTGTATCTACTTTAGGAAACTTAAATGGTATGAGACAAATGAGCATTTTGGGAATAATGATTCAAAGGAGCATTTTAGAACCTTGCAATCACTTGAGTACTTTCAGTCCATTTCTTTGTGTGCAAGTTAACTATTTTCCTATTTGTATTATGGATGTTAGTCAGATGTGTTAGGTGTTTTAAACCATAATTGCCTTAAGTCTGTGTGTTGCTATTAAATGAAATTCCCTCAATTACATTGATTATGCTGTGGCTGCCATCAAAGTGGCAGTTGTGAAGACTTGTGAGAACTGGGAATACTGGCACAAGTGGAAGTGGGAAGGCAGTCCCATGGTGTTAATAAACCACTTGGATAACTTAGCTCCTGTAATGAATTTCTAGATATCTTGATTATTTTTGTCAACTTTATAGAGTCCTTTTATTTAAAAATACATGGTATAATAATGGTGGATTGAATAAATTGCATATCAAGATTGTTAGATGTTGGAGAATTGGTAAAAAAGAGAATTTTAATGTTTTCTGAAGAGGAAAAACAGAAAATATTTTCTTGTTTTTGTTCTTTGTTAAGGTAACTTCGTATTTTTTTAACAATTATTCCTGATATTTTTAGGGTTATATCCATGAAAATATAATTCTGGAATCAGTATCTTTTTTCTGATTTCTCTCTCCTTTTCCTCCCTCAGGTTATGTCTGTTGTGAGGGAAACCTTTCTTATATTGATAAATATTGCAGTACTGTTTTTTTTGTTTGTTTGTATGATTTTTTGTCATATCACTTTTTTCAAATAGGTGGATTTTAATTTTTTTGTGTGTGTGTTTTTTTTTCCAGAATCCTGTCAAGAAAATCCCAGATTCTCATGAAATTACACTCCAACATGGGACAAAAACTGTAAGTGGTAACACATTCTCAACACTTCTTGTTTTTCTAGAATTGCAAAATATTCTTTTTTGGTCATTAAAGAAGATGCTGCTGCTTATCCACTTCCATTTGGGCCATGATTTACTCTTCAATGAGAAAATAATTCTAGAATTTCTTTTATATTCTCTTTTAAGACCTGTAAAAGGTGCATTGTATTACACTAAACAAAGTAGGGTGAATTTTTATGCATGCATTACATGTAACTTCTTGGCACACTGTTTTCTATACACGCTAGGATTTGCATACTTGTGTACCAGTAGAAACCAGTTTTCTGTTTTACATATGACAGTAATTACTTCTGCAGTATGTTCTTTGAACAGACTTCCTCACAAACTTCGTAATGTAACATTTTCGAAGGCATTTTTTCTGTGTTAGACCTGTAAATCTCTCTATGGCTTCTTAAAGCTTAAGCTTGTGTTATTTCTAATGAAAAGGTTTTGTAAAGTGAAAGTTAAAAGTGTTGGAAGATTTCTGAGGTATTTTGACTGCAGGAGAGTGCAGCTGTCATCACCTAGAGCAGAGGTGAATTATAATGTGGGTGTATATAGCACAGTTGGATTAGACCGGATGCAGTGAATAGAAAGTATCATGCAAAAAACCAGCCCTTCTACACAAGGACTATATTTTTTTTTATTATTTGTTATAGAATAATGCAACTGCTTACCCATGTTGTTATACACATACAAGAATGGGAGCAATGCCGTATCTTGATACCCATGTTTCACTGCAGCATTTTAAAATACACTCTTCACATCAAGTTCATGCAGTATACTGTATTTCAGCTTAATTTACGTATCCCATCTGTACCTCTTCAATCTAATGAACGTGGGTTTCATGATGACTCCATTCCTGTGCAGCTGAAAAGTCTTGGAAAAGTTTTCCCAAGCTGGAGAGTCTTTCCAGAAACCTGGCTAATTTCCTGGTTGCCTTCCTTGTATAGTGTAATTGGAGTTACTGCTCCCAATGAAACTTCAGGGATATATTTTTTTTTTTCCTCCTGACACTTTTGGTACATAGGTGGGTATGAGAAAGAATATATAAACAGTGGTATTCTGAACAGTGTGCTTTCTAGCATCTTATATAGCTGCTCCTTTTTGTAGTAGTTATTGTAGAACCCTTGAGTGTTTTAACTGAATCCATGATTAATCTGGCAATGTCCATTTTTTTCTCCATGTCAGAAATAATGAATTAAATGAATGGGGTTCAACATTTGCATTTAAATGCTAAAAGGGGCTTGTTTGGTTTTTTTTGGGAACACTTAAGAGGTTGCATCTCTGTTTCATTTAAAAATAAAATATGTCATAGTGACTGAATGGAGTTTCTAATTCATTCTTAGGGATAGCACAAAGCAGTACATTTAAGCATTTGATTCAGTGAAGTAAAAATAAAAATGTTGAATCTATTAGTGTCTCTGAATTAGATGTTTTCAGGGGCACTGCATTAGGACATCTGATGATCCCTTGCATTCCTTAGAATAATGAGGTTTTAGACCTTCTCTAAATACAAGATTTCTGCAAGCCAAAGCCTCTAAAATAAAGTGGGACAATTAGATTAAAGATAAGTTAGTTGCCTGGTGAACAGCAGCATAATTTCTGCAACATCTTGGTTTTCTTGAAAGTTAAACTGTTGGCTGAGTGATGGCACCATATATTTGATGGTACCAGCATGAAAAGATTACTAGAAATGAGTCTTTGATAAAGTAAGGAGTTTCTAAGTACATGTTTTTGACATGAAACTGGAAAAAGAAACTCAAAAGAAGACCCTTTTTTATAAGGAAACCTTAATTTCAGCAAAACAAATTTTCCATCTTAAAGAATAAATTCCTTTCATAACTGGTGTTTTTGTTTTCTGTAGGTTACTTTTTCAGCTGGACATGGAAAAGTGATTGTCTCATGCTAAATTCCATTTTTAAGCAGCATTTTGTATGGAAACTATTCAGTGGTTTAGATAAGTTTCAGAAGTCTCCATACCATAACACGATACATACACTAAAGCTTTAAAAAAAATACACAGTGGTAGACTGATTTGTCTTTGAGACAATGTATTCTTGGTTGTACTTCTATCTGTCTGCATTAAATCATAGTGACTGTCACTACTTTTCATGTATACATATAAAAGCCTAAGCCTCAATTTTCTTTTCCTGAAAACTTTTTCAGCAGATTTAACATTTCAGGTTGGGTGTAATTTTGAGTTACTGTAAAAATTCTTTTGTTTTACAGTTCTTGACATAACTTTTCAATATTATCTCATTTAGATGACTTAATTTTGGAGAGTTAATATCTTGATTTACAAACTAGCTAGTCTAGTATTAATTGTCTAGCTAGTCTTGTATTAATACTTGAAATCACTGGAGCAGATAATATTTTCAGCAATGAGAAAACAGAAGAAATAATTTGGAAGGTATATGAAAGGGTATTTAATCAATGAGATGCTTTCTGTTACTCTTAATTCTTTATATGGAGATTGGATTACTACTACAGTAAAGTTCTTCAAATAAATAATTAAAATAGGCTTTTCACTAAATTTCATTTTAGGTAATCTTTGGTTTGAGGTTAATAAATGAAAGTAATGAGCATTATGCATACTTTTCTTCAAGTTCTGAGTAGCTTTAAGTGTTTTTTATATAAAGCAAATGGGTTTTGGTAAGTTTTTTTGAGCTTTTTCACTTAAAAACATTTTTTTAATTTGTGGTTATATTTTTATTCAAATATAATTTAAGGTTGTGGTTGGTTTGTTTGTTTGTTTGTTTTCCCTTGAAAGACAAATTTAACCAGCATTAAAGTAGTGTGAAAACTTAAGCTGATGGGTGTTGAAAGTCTAGAGTATAATTTTCTTCACAGAAATGAAATATACCCAGTTTCTGCAAGTAGTTAATTAGAAAGCAAGCGGTGTAAATAACTTTCCTCAGCTGTTTTCACTGGTTTATTCAGATAGTGTAATTTCCATTTCTGTTCTCCCTACCAAAGTATTCAGACTATACACTGTGGTAAAAATTCAGAAATAAAATCCAGGGGATGTATTTTAGCAAGAAGCTAGCACATGAAATAATTTAGTTTACTTCAGTAGTATGTTATATTTTGGTGACACTTGAAGAACTGTAGGAAAAAAACAAGCTTAAATTAACTTTTTTTTGGTGGTTGTTGTTGTTGTTAGGTTTCTGCTTTGGGATTGGATCCTTCAGGTGCCCGCTTGATAACTGGTGGATATGACTATGATGTTAAATTTTGGGATTTTGCTGGAATGGATGCCTCACTCCAAGCTTTTCGGTCACTCCAGCCTTGTGAATGGTAGGCATGAAGATGTCTGACTAATGTGGTGTACTTTATGAAATACTTGGGTACGCTTAAAAAAGGGATTGTAATTTATAACTTGCAGTGAGTCAATTTTTGATCATTATTGTCTTAAAAAGCTACAGCTGAATTTTGGTCAGTTTTAGGAGGTTAGAGTATCTGTCAGTAATTATAGATGTGCCAAGAATCTAGATAGTAAACTATGAGATAAAGTTGGGGCTATTAGGCTGAAACGGCAAATTAGAAAGAGATTCTACTGATGTTCCCAACTGTCAAAAAGCAGGAAAGTAAAAAGTGTGCTTTGATTTGGTATGCAGTTCTAATACCTTTGAGAAACTAATCTTGTGTCATCCAGTGGTTTATTGAAACATTTACTTTAAAATGGTAACTTAGTAAACAAGCTGTTTTGAAATAAATAAATGAATAAAAATTCCCCAATTGTGAAGTCACATTCAGACTTTTCTGCCATGAGTTTCTTTTACCTGATCAGTTAGCAGGATATGAATGGTATTTTTCTTTCCTCTGTCATAACTGACAGCCTTTACTCATGCAGTAGGAGATAATTTTAACAAGCATCGTCAAACTGAGAAGAGTGCATGCAAATTTAGTAGTACTTGGTAACAATGGTGTAAGACATAAATTCAGTAAAAAAAATAAAGGTACAGTATATGCTAATGTCCCATTTGAAGGAAAACAGCTTGCAAATACATTTGGCAAAAACTGATGGCAAAGTATGAGCTTACAGAGCTTATTATTCCTGATGCTATTGTATTGTAAGTATCTCATAGGTGTTTTTAAACACATTCTTGGTGAATTATACATACTTGTGGTTTGAGTAGGCTGAGGTATAAATGAAATACATAAAAATAAAAATATAAAATTATTTAAAAATAGGATTGACTGGTGAAAGATTTGCAAATTTGACTTTTGTTGCAAGTCTTACTTAATAATTTTGGGCTTTTTGTAAACATAAAACTGGAACTATAATTCTTGTCTGATTTAAAGATTCAGACTCAAGAAAAAGTTCTTTAACGCTGACTTTGAGGCTTGCTGGTGTGCAATATTAAATAACTCATGCCCAGGTGTATATGTTTGGTTTTTTTGTTTGTTGGTTTTGTTGTGTGTTGTGGTTGTGGTGTTTTTTTTTTTGTTTGTTTTGTGGTTGTGGCTTTTGTTTTGTTTTGTTTTTTTCCCCACTATGGTATTTATTGCAAAGACTATTAGCATTCACAGACCTTAATTTCAAAGAATTCTGGTTTGGAAGCTTTTGGTGTTAGCAGAAATCCAGTTCTGGAGCAGTAAATTTAATTTCATATTAAGAATAAAACAGTCTGAGAGCAATTCTATATTGTGCAGGATCCATTTTGTAGCATAGTATCAGGTTACTCTGTTAATTTCTCCTTGGACTTGGGACATAAAAAAAAGACTCTGACAAAGTACCTTCAAGCCACACCTTGGTGTGAAAGGCAAAGGCAAGGCTAAGACAGAGCTGTGTTATGTGTATAGAAATTGTGCGTTGCATTTCTATCCATGTGTGTAGTTTTGTTCTGCAGGTCCTGGCAGAAAGTACTATGCACATTTGGTAGCTTTAAACCAAAAATGACTTGGATAAATGCTATTAAAGGGAACTGCTCCTTTAAGTTTCCCAATACTTTTGCTTTAAAGCTAATAAGAAACAAAAATTTTTCTGTAAGAACTGCCTCTACAGAGCCTCACTCTTGGTCATACTCCAATAAACATCTAAAAATGGTAACTTCTGGGGCTTTGCATTCCCTGCTTATAAAAACAAGTTTTGGACATAATTTAAAAAGTTGTATCGCACAGTCACAAAGCTTTGGATTTTGGGTTTTGTTTTGGTTTGTTTTTTTTTTCTTTAGATAAAGGTTGTGTAAATATTTTTTTTTTTTCAGACTAATTTTTTCGTGACTGATTTGATAAATTGTTAGTTACGTTCCTCTTGTGCTAGAGGCTGTAAAATCAGGTGCTCTTCCTTATCAGAAGAAACTTTAAATCTAAGATGAAAACAAAGTTTTTTCAAATATGCTGATACAGAACTACAAACAAGGAATGAGACAATATTTGTCAAATTATTAACAGTGCCGCACTGACAGTATTACTGTCTGTAGTTTTAATTTCAGTACTTCAGTGTCTGAAAACTAGTTTTCTCAGAAGACTCTCTGGGCCTTAGCATATTGTGTATTCTCTCAGAAATCAGATTTGACTTCTGGGCAAAATGTTTAACCATGTCTAGTAGCCAGATCATTTTCATGCCTAAAGCATGTCCCAAACAAAAAGAATCTTACAGTGTATTTTTTACAAGTCTGGTTTTGCTTCTTACATTTCAACAATGGAAAGTACAAAACATGAATCTGTGCTTTGGAGATGTGTTGGGTATTTTCTCTTGACAATTTCAGCGCTAGACTGTGGGAGATATAACTGAGTAAGTTCTGCAGGCTATGCTTAGATGGGCACCAGGAATTTTTTGAGCTTTATGCAAATTGTGATATGGCAAGAGTGCGTGGAAGTACAACTGGGGGAAAAGAAAAAAAAATCCTAACATAAGCTGAATCTGATGGCTTATTTAGTCTGGATTTGTCAGCTGTGGGCAGAGAATATTCTAGACTTTAGATATTGTTTCTCTTGTGGGCTTCTTTTTTATTTTTTCCAGTGTTTGCACTGGGCTTAATATGTCTGGCTTTCTTTTCCCTCTTCTGAGCAAGCATCCATTTTTGCTCTTGGGGTTCATGACACTTTTTGAGACGTTGCCTGTGATCTGTTTTGGAAATGCCCAGATTTGAGTGTCTCCTTTCTACTAAAAATCAGTTTTTATAAGACTTTGGCCCATTTGGCTGCTGGCTTGTGTTACATAATATGGTGCTTGAAACAGATTTTGGCTTTTGAATCATAATGTAATTGGTTTTGCCAAACATTTTTTTAATTAGAAACTTACGCTTAGTTTACATTACTGTGATCAATGCAGAACTTTAAAAATACATATTTCAATGTTTTATGTGTTTTGTGTAGTAACTCACAGTTTGGAGACAAGCTTAACAGGTAATAGCTGCAGCTGAGTCAGTCGTGAAGTCACTACCATGTAAGATGTGAAATAACTGTTAGTTTGTTAAGACACAAGTTACATAGTCAGTGTTGTTCATCATCTGAGTGTTAATTGTACTGATGTGAAATTGTATTAAAAACTATTTTCCTTAAAGTTCCTAGGATTTGAATGTGTATGGTATGTTCTTCACCAAAGGATAATACTCTGTTGAGGAACGTTTGGATGCCATGGGAATGCAAATCTACCCAGCAAATACATTCTGGTCTTTAATTTTCGGTTAATTTAGCTGCAGAGCTGAAGCATTATATGAAGTAATGTTATTGTACACATTCTGTTAATGTGCCAGGGTATAAATTCTGGCAAGTGTAGACTGGGTAGACTGCTTTGCATTCTTTTTCTTGTAATTGAGGACAGCCAGGTAGGGGATCAAAGGGTACTTCAGATACAGCAGCTACAGTGAACTGTGTTCATCAGGCAGAGTGCTTCTTACCTGAAGATTTTGAAGCTAGAAATGGACTTCATACTGATCAGCTATCTTCCTACTTTTGATTGATACTTTTTGTTGTCTTGGTATTATTCAGACATTTCTGTCCCAGGTCTTCTCAATCAATAGGAGACATTTTTAAGAAAACCTGTACAGCAAATGATCAGTCACCTAAGACATAGCAGACTAGGCAGATTGATAATACACTCTCATGAATTTGAAATTCTGATGAAACTGCAGGCCTGAACATAGAAAAAGATGCAAGAATGCAGACATACAACTAATTTCCTGGTGTACAATGTACAGTGGAGTTTTATGTAGGACTACAACATCCTTTTCTAGAAATTTATAGATTACTGTAAATACACATGTTGCTTTTGAGAAGATGAAAAACAATTTTCAGCCCTGGAAAGCTGATTCTGACACATATTATTTCTCACTTGGAGCTATAGGAGCATTCTTAAATATGTTTAGCAGAAATGACATTTTATATGCCAGCTTTAGAAAGAATACAGTTTGATGTGCTGTGTGGTTGAAGAAGCAAATGTGACATTAATCCATTTATCTTGGATTTAGCTTTAATCTGTTAACCTCAGATTATTTTTTTCCCATCTTTTTGATAAAGGAATGTATATGAGTCTATTTCTGCAAAACGTTTTCTCACCATTGACTCTCTTATTTTATTGTGGGCGTAGAGGAACTGCAGTTAACTGAAGAATTTTCTTTCTTTTTTAGTCACCAGATCAAATCTTTACAGTACAGCAGCACAGGAGATGTAATTCTCGTTGTCTCTGGTAACTCTCAGGCAAAAGTTCTTGACAGAGATGGCTTCCCAGTAATGGAATGCATAAAAGGAGATCAATACATTGTGGATATGACAAACACAAAGGTAAAATCAGCAATTAATCGAATGCCAGAAGAATGACAATGTAATTTGCTCTTAACCAGAAACTCCATGAAGTTCAGTATCTCTGGGATGTGACAGTCCTGTGCATTGATACATTCTGGAAGTTACAGGACCTTTATCCACAAAGGATTTCAAGATGCAGCTAGACAAAGCCTTCACTGACCTGATCTAATGTTGGCTATAGTCTGGTTTTGGGCTGTAGGTTGACTTAGGGCAACTCAAGGTCTCTTCCAATTAATGTTGCTGTATTGCCACAACAAATTAATCTGTTTAACAGGCTGTCTTGTAGAAATTGTCACCTTCTCCCGTACTCTTGTCCAACCAATCAAAACAAAAATTAGAAACTCTTCATCTGGTCTGGTCTCTAGCTATATTATACCCTCGATTATTTTGCTGATACAATTATCACTTCAAGGCAAGAGTTCGAGGTTGTTACTATTGTTACTTGCATGGCTTAAGTGTAAAACTAGTAAGCAACAATGTGAAATGGAGAAAGGCTGCTTCATATTTTTGAAGGATTTAACAAGAGTTGATGGGGTTTAGATCACTTTACCTTTGTATTTCCACAAAATACATGAGACAAAGATTTTGTTTACATAGATGATTTAAGTTCACGTCAGTTTTTGAAATAGCTTAAGCTTAAAAAGCAGTGATAAAATCTAGTGTTCAAACTGATGATAAAGTTGACTTATTTATTGCATTTGAAGTGTATTGCCAAAGAACAAGACCAAATGCTGTTTTGCCTATATCTGTTCTTGTCTTTTGGATAGCGATATCTATATAAAACCATCAAATAGAAACATCTGCTTTAGTTCTTGTTTGCTTAAAAATAATTCAGATTTTCTTTCACTTGTGAACTTCTAGAATTCTAGTGTATTGTGGTCCAACAGTCAAAATGGTAAAATATTTGTTGTGTCACCCCATTAACTTTTCATTATTTCTCTCCATATTTGTGTTTAAAGCAAACTGAAGTAATTCCTGTGTTGCAGGGGTAGTTTCCAAAATTCTCTTTGCTTGTAGACAATGAGCTTGTGCTTGTACTTCGAAGTATTAAAGCCAACTGGACAAGCACATTTCATATTCATAATCAGGATAATGCCAGTTGTTTACTTTGGATGAAATCTTTACCTCCCCTTCTGTTTCTGTCCCAAAGAAACAAGGCTGTCTACTCAGTCTGCAACTCTAATGTTTTATGAAAACTCATCTGAAGTTAAATCCACCTTGACTCTGGAATTCTGTTTCCACACTTTTCTCCAACAAGGTTTTTGGCCAGTGTAGTTTGACATTGAGTACATATATTGTGTCTCCCTGGTAATTCATGTTATTGCTGTTATTTTTGTGTAGCTTGAAACAATTTGCATTACACTTTATCTGTGTCTAATGGTTCATCCTTTCTCTGCATTACAGTTGTCCCAAGAAAAAAAGGGGAAGTATAATTCCATGCTGTTTTCTGAAAGACCAGATATAAGTACATGAATAATAGGGATTTTAAAATTCGAAAATGAAAGCAAGCAAGGATGAAACTTATTAGAGTATATAAAATCTGTTAAATTGTTGTGATGTTAATCAGCTATTTCTGTGGTCAGAAGGGTCTGATTCAGCCCACAGCTTTCACTTGATTTCAGTTGGAGGATTTCAAGTAAAATTTGTAAAACCTTTTAAGATGTTTTGTGGACCCTTGTAAAAATCTCTTTTTTTATTTCCTTAGGGTCACACAGCAATGCTCAATTCAGGCTGTTGGCATCCAAAAATAAAGGAAGAATTTTTGACATGTTCAAATGATGGGTGAGTATTGAGGTCTACTTTTTGTTGGGGTCTTCTGAGAGGCTTGTTTGGCTTTTGTATTTTATTATTATGCTTTATTTTTCTTTTCTGTTTTGTCTGTATTATTTTAGTTTTGCAATTTAAAATTACTTTTCATTATATTTGCTGAGAGTTGTTGGTTAAATATGTGTTTACAAAAAATTCCTGGAAAAAAATTAACTTCATCCAGTGTATCTTCAGAGTAGAATAATTCCTGTGTAGGGACTCAGATGCAACTGAATATGCTGGAAAACTAGAGTATTTCAATTGGAAGTTGCAAGTTTTATGTTAAAGTCTAATTGAACACTGATGGATGTTGTTTGCCAACTGTCAAAGAGACTCTTAGAAATGGTTTTGTGGCTTCAGTCTTGACCTTTGGGGTTAGAATCAAACTGCAAAAATGTCACTGTAGCAATTGTGTTAAGCAACAAAGGTATTGCAGCTGTCAGTAGCAGGATCATGAATGATTTTTGAGCTGGTGTTTCAAACATACTCAGTCTTCTTTACTCAAGAGGGACAGTGAATGGGAAGATGGAATTGCTCCACGAATGTGTCTGTAGCATGGTCCATGATAAGCAGAAGACTCCAGTTATAAATTTAAATGACATCAGGATTTTTCCCCAACAGGGACCGACTTACTGGTTTAACACACAGGTACATGAAAAATGGTTTTAGGAGGAAAGTTTACGATTTCCACTAAGACTGGGGGAAAAAAAAAACACCTTAAGAAACTACAGTGTGTTTTATGGAGCAGTTCAGTTGTAAAAATACATGCAAGTTAAGCCAACTTTATTGTTTTTCCAGCTTGTGGACACAAAGGTTTTAGTTCCATATTAGAAATTTTTATTAAATGGTAGAACAGATATGTTAAAAGTTTGTTGCTCTTTTGAATGTAGTTAGACATCAGTACAGCTTAGTTAGGTTAAATAGTTTGTAGATAGTGAAAAACAAATTAAGATACTCTAAATTATGAAGACTGTCCGATTTTATCCTATCTAAGCAAATGCCTAACTAATATACCAAATATGGATTGAGTGCATCCCTGATGCTTGAATTGCTGTTAAATGAAAGGGTCTGGTCAATTAAATAAAATCTGGATAAACACTACTATAAATGGCTGTATAATTGCATTTTCAGAGACATTACATGGCTGACATTACAGGAAAAGTATTTTAAAACCATTTCATTTTGTTTCATGCTGGTGACAGGTCTTCCCAGGATTTGGACATGTCATGTGAAAAGAAACAGTTTGGATTGTCTTTAAGTACTGTGTTGCAAATTAAGCAGTATTCCATCTGTGAAGTTTAATAATAACAGAAACTATAAAGTCTGCAAAGTTTAATCAGTAATTTGTCTTTAGACTGGAGCTGTAAACTAGAATAGATTAGAATAGTTACAGTTGGAAAGGAACCTACAGTGGTCATTGAGTCCAACTGCTTGAACCGTTTCAGGGCTGACCAGAAGTTAAAGCATGTTGTTAAGGGCGTTACCCAAATGCCTCCTAAACACTGAGAGGCTTGAGGCATCCACCACCCATCTAGGAAGCCTGTTCCAGTGTTTGCTCACCCTCTTCATAATACTTCTTTTTGGATGCTTTCCAAATATATTCTGGAACATGTCACAGGAGAATGAGGAGTCAAGTTTAAAAAGAGATGAGAAAAATTCATGTTTAGGAGGGCTCATAAACGAATAGGAAATGTAATAGGTATAATAACATTTTCTTACATGACAGTTGCAAATAGTGAGGGGGAATGAAGGGAATAAAACATAATGGCCAGACCTAGTCAGCATCATTATTACTCTTACTAGTATAATTATCATCATCATCATCAAAGACTGAATACAGGGGTAAATGAATCTGTGGTCAGATTGCTCTTCTCAGTAGTTCTACTGTCAGAATGAGGGGCAATGGGTACAGATTGGAACATAGGAAGTTCCATTTAAATATGAGGAAAAACTTCTTTACAGTGAGGGTGAGAGAGCACTGGAACAGGCTGCCCAGGGAAGTTGTGGAGTCTCCATCTGGAGATATTCAAAACCTGCCCAGATGCAGTCCTGTGTAAAGTGCTCTAGGTTATCCTACTTCAGTGGGGGAGTTGGACTAGATGATCTCTAGAGGTTCCTTCCAACTCCAGCAATTCTGTGATTCTGTGGTTTAGTCAGATGTTTCTTATGTTTTTCTAAGTTCTCAGTGACAGTTAACAGTTAAGACAATTTGGTGCTCTATTACTGTTGGAAATGTAGTGTTCTCAAGATATAAAGCTTTTGCAATAGTTTAACATATAGAGTTAGTGTGGTTTTCTGGCAAATAGTTTAACTATTGGTAAGATCTTTTTTCTTGAGGAAGATACTGAGACAAAGTTCAGTATATTCTTATGTGGTACACAGAGACTCCAGGTAAGGATGTTTCATCTGGTTTTATAAAGTTTTCTGTTACTGAATCAGCCATTCTACAGGGTAGGAGACCTGCTTGTATCCAATTTTGACATTCCTGACATTATACATAGATGTATAATTGGCATTCACAGTCATTGACATACTCTGTCTTACTTTACCAATATGTTCTATATCCATAAAAGGAGAAATTAAAAACTTTACGTTAGTGCACATCAGAGGAAAAGGTGAAATCAAACACCTACTCATCTCTTAAGTTTTTTATCATGACAGTGCACTGCTGCTCTTATATACAGTGAAGATGAGCTCTGGAAACTTTGCAGTAGATCTGTTAGTTTTTTTCTAAAATTTGTACTATACATTGGTGCAATATCAAATTACTTGAATTGCAGTGACTACTCTAGAATTTTTAATAGGAAATGTGTTGAGATTAAATCCTCACATTGTGAAAGGAATTGCTCATAGTCTTACTTGGGAATAGTCTCTATATACACTTGACAGTCTCTTTTGATTCCATTTGATCAAACCAGTAGTAGCATCCTGAAGTAAAACCATATTCAAGTGAAGGCTCTTAGAATTACTATAGTAAAAGAAGTATTTTAAGTGGTGTTCTGTTTCTTGTGATTATTTTGTGGCATTCAAATTTGCTCTACAAAAACATTTAAATAATTCTATACATAGGTTTTGGCTATAATGTATTCTAATTTGTGGTTAGGGTATTTGTAAATTTATTACTTCAGGCTGCAGATACATGGATTACCAGCAGGGAGTCTCAGTGTGTTTTGTATGACTGTTCAAGGACACAATGTTGAACTCAGAAAAGGCTACATAGGAAACACACAGCTCCATCTGATTCCTTTATGAGAGCTACAGAAGCTGGTGAGCTTAAACACTGGAATGAACCAAACCCTAGACCCGCCAGTTATAGAATAAGCCTGAAGACTTCTCTTATTAATTTGTACAAGTCTGTGTCCCATTATACGATTATTAGTGAATACATATAACTCACAGTAGCTCACTTTGTTTTGTTTTCCTTGAAAATATCCCAGATAAGTGCTTGTTAAAATGTGTAATAACATACTGTTTCTTTATGTTATAGTGAGTTTAAAAAAACCATTGTTTCTAAACAAAGAGTTTCATTATTCTTGAATTAGAGATGAATAGTAATTTTGTTGGGCTTTTACAGATTGTTCAGACTTTCTTAGCTTTTAGTTGCAGAAGGAAGTAAAAAATTTTTCATTTCTATAAGTAAGCTGGTGATTAACCTTAAGTGTATTGATGAATAACACTGATTAACTTAGAGATTTAGCTACTGAGTTCTTTATTTAAACGTATATTTTTAACTGGGTTAGTTCTTGTGCATATATTCTCAGAACTGTGTAATGTTGCTCTCAGTTTTCCAACATTTCAAGTTATTAGAGTAAAATTGTATCAAAAGACAAGACAGACATAGAAACCGAGTTGTCTTCTCTATGGAATTGCAGTCATTTTTCCTTTAAAAATTTGCCTTAGAGGTATAATAATTTCACTTTTCACTAATTTGGCTGTTGTTAATTTATACCAACCTTTCACTGCTTTTACAGCATGCATTCAAACCTCTCTTATCAGTATTGGTATTAACTTTATTTAAACTTTCTTCTCGCTCTGCCTGTCTTTTAATTTATGGCTATGTGTTACCTAGACCTTTAAGTACCCCACAGCTATTCCTGAAGGATCAGTCCCTTCTAATTACATGTACTCCTTGTCATTCTAGGTGAGACTCAGATACAGTGTGTGAACAACACCATCTTCGTCTTTTTCATAATGCCTTTACCACATTATTCAGGCTTATTAGGAACACACAGTTATTAAGGCACTATGTTGAGCCCATCTACAGAACTGCAGTAAAGGTCATAGTAACAGAAATGCTGGTGTTAATGCCTTGCCTAAGAGTGAAAGAAAATTTTGAAAGTGAAATAGACTTTAAAAATTATTCATTCTGGAAATACACCTGACCAGAGTGACCTAAAAAAATACCCTGTGTTTTAAGGCTAACTGACTTATGTTTATGTCATTCCAAAATATCGGTTGACTTGTATGTTAAAAAAAAAAAAAAAAGAGGAAGAGGAAACGGATAATACTGTTTTTGTTATTTGGATGTTTCCTTATCACAACTGTGATAGGTAGTGCTGCATGAATAAGCAAGAGACCTCAGTGATATTAAATGTTCCTGCAACAGGTGTTCTGTGTCCCTACTCTCAGATATATTTTCCTTTTAGAAGTAGAATCAGAGCCAAAATTGAAATTTAGCAGTCCTGAACTTCATGATTTCTCGTTGCAGCTAGGGCTGTAGTTGCTTAACAGCTGGTTTACTGTAGAAAATTCCTCTCATAAGTCTTCCCTCTCTCACCCTCTAAAAAGCTGGTTAAAGTTCATGCTGTTTAAAAGGTGTCTTAGAGGATATTGACTGCTATGATGAAGTGACCTCTGTAATAAGTTATTTAGGATGAAATTGTGCTTCAGGGTAGATCTCTCTCCGATTAAGTAGATGGAGTTATTTCAGTGAAGTAACTTTCAGATCTTCATTTAACATTTTTTTGCATCATATACTACTGCCTAATAAATGTTCTCTGTGTCTTAAGGAAGATATTTCTGTCATTTGCAGTGTGAATTAGAGTTAAGTGATGACCACAGAGAGTGTTCAGAAAGGAAAGGAGAACACATCCTTAAAATGCTTCTTTCCATGCTTAAAACTGTTAAGTTTGGCAGTGGTTGCTTACCTACCTCTTTTAATGGAACAGTTGACAGTAAGCTTAATTAAATGTGCATATGTGATTTGTAGTTTCAAGCAGGTAAAATATTTGTTAAGGAAGAGTAGTATAGTTTGTAGGTTTTCATAGCTTCCATCTAATGTATGCAAACATTGCTGTTTAGAAGAGTCTTGTGTCCTTTGTGACATGCATTATGTCCTAGATACTACTTGTGGGGCCTTTTGAAACTTGATACATCTTGATGAGCAGTGCTGTTCCGTGATCACTTTTATCTCAGCTACCTTTCAATGTTTGTATGTTAACTAATTCCATCTTGTTAACCAGGTTCACATCTAGAATAGCTGCTGTCTCATCTCCCTCCCATTAGCTGCCATGTTTCTATGTCTGAGTAGATGGCAGCTGTCAGCATATGACTACTCCTTCATGGTTGTTGTTTTCTGGCAAATGTTCCCTTTGTTCGGCCCAGAACTGTGGTAAAGGCTTGATATCTTGACAGAAAAGAGATTTGAGCAAGGTCTGGAATAGTGCTGCAGAAGATGACCAGCAGTCAGATTTCCTGCCCACAAAGCAATCAGTTGCTCTTCCTCCCACATTGCCATTGTGCTTGTCTTGAGCTAGCAAGCTTCCTTCAGCCTAGGTGATTCTGTTCTCATTCACTTGATGAAATCTGTGCTCCATAAGCTCAACCAAGTCACCTACTACAGTTCACACATTTACTTCTTGGATGGTAATGTGTTCTCAAGAGAGTATGAGATTTGTTCTCTCCAGCCCACTTGGTCATGCACTGAAGGACAGCTCTGCTGGCCATGAAACTGGGGTTACCTGGCATTTCTCCTGGATTTACAGAATCGAATCTTCAGGTTGCATACTCTCTGCTCCGTCCAGCTTAAGCTGATTATTCAGTGGATACAACTCTGGAGTTTTTCTGAACTCTGTTAAAGGCTCAGAATAGCTTGTTTGACAACTGCAGATGTGAAGCAATAATTTACTTCTCTTGAATGTTTCAATTGTCAATACTACCATGCATATGAAAACATAGATGACAGCATTAAGATAGCAGTGCCAAGGCTACTACCAAGATGTTTGTATAAACTTTTGGTAGAACCTAAGCTTCAACACTGCATCTCTTCTCCACAAATTTGAAGACCAGTTAGCAAATCAAACTTGTAAATAATTACTAAGGTCTCACCTTCATCTGGGGGATCACTTAAAAATCTTGGTTGAAATGCAGGGTCTTAGGCTTGTGCATTTGTGCCGTTTCTAGATTTGTGTCTTAGAACAAGCTGCATGCTCGAGGGCATAGGACTTGCTTTAGAGTCCAAAGCTGTTACTGCCTCAGAAGGTCACCTTGAATTACATCTAGTTGAATTATAGTGCTCTATAGGGTAGGGAATGCAAACAATATTGAGGTGAAACAACATTTGGCCAGTAGTATACTCTGGTTTGGACTTCCATCCTAAGAAAAAAATAAAATTCTTGCCAAGTCATTTCAAGCACATGTGTATATATACATGTATACATGTACCTGTTCACTTAACCTGAAATACTCCATGTGAAGATGGAATTTTGAAGTTTGAAATTTTTTCTTCAATATTTTTATCAGATACTTTTTCCAATTTCTGTATTGCAATTTAGACAACATTTCAGAATTAATTTAAAACATAAAATAATACAATTCTGTTCAATTATTTTTTTTTAGTCACAGCAAGGTAAAGTGTTCTTTTATTACGGCAAGAAACTTGAAAATTCTTTTTTGTGTCAGATGAAAATATTAAGTTTAAAAAGTCTGACATATCTGGCAAGCACAGGATTTAAACATTCACAGTACTTCAGTGCTTTCTGAACAATTGGCACATTTAGAACTCTGCAGTGAGCAGAGCAACAAGGGACAGGCTGGGCCAAGGAGATTGGCTTTATCAATTACAACGTGCTTAGCTACTTTAGCAGTAGTTTAGGTGCATATACTTGCTTCTCTTGTACCAGAGCACTATTTCACTTCTTACCTACTGTGTACACTTTTGGTCACATGGTTGAGCTTTCTTTGGGACTTGTTCCCTAACCCCTTTCTGTGAGAATTAGACAGAGTGGAAAAACTGTTATCTTTCCTGGTCTTGGCTCGCTTTGGCTGAAATGGGTTAGATAATGTTTTTCAGCAGCTCCGTTAGCAGATTTTGAGGGGTAAGTAACTTGTAGCAAGGTATAATGATGGGAGACTGGAGGTTTTACTACTTCATTCATTCAGTTCAGCTTGATACCAGATAGGGAAGAAGACAGGAATTTGCTGTTTTAAAAATAGATAGGGTATTTCCCATGTTTTTGGGTCATATAGAGATTGTTGAGCAAACACTTATATTGTGATGACTTTGTTCAGTAAGTATGTTTCATTCTGGCAATTTCCTTTCCTGTCTTCTCCCATGAAGAATTGATTATGTCTTTTATTATATGAAGATGAAATCCTTTCCTGTCAAGTAATCACTGGTTATTTTAACCTACAACTCAATTTAAACCACTGTTTTCTCATGAGATATGCATCTTATTCGAATGACCAGAATTCTCTGGTTATTCTAGTAATAATGGGAAGTGCAATAGACTTAGTAAACTAAACTCAAATGTTTTTATTTGATAATGAGAAAGTGAAGTAGGGTAGACAAAAATTTATTTTGGCACATTTGCTTGCAAAGATAAAATATGTATTATGTCTAAGAAAATAAAATTAAATTGCCATGATTAATGTTCACATCTGATTCTGTATTAAAGTTATGCAGTAATGACTAATGATAATTAATATTCTATAGATCAAAATTCTGGGAAAATCTTTTGAGTTTTTTGACATACGGAGTTGCAGATAATGTCATTGTTTGCATAATTAAATCTCAAATTGTTCCTTTTGTTAGGGTTCTCATGCTATAAATATGTTTTAGTTTAAATGCCTCTGCTAAATTACTTGTTTGGCACCTAAGAGATGTACGTTAAATAGTTTTTGTTTTTCGTTAAATTGAACAATCTAAAGTTGCATTTCTCAATTGGTAGTCTTCAAAGGTACATGTTTTCATTGGGTGATGCTTGGTTTGGAAATGCTTTCAGTTCAGAAAATTCTGTTTAAGGCTGATAAATCCCATTTCACAAGTGGGATAGGGAGTATCATGGAAATTCCGAATGGGTTTTTGTGAGAGAAACATATCTTGTTTATTTAATCAAACATTTTAGAAATTTTTGTATAGTAGCTGTTAGTAAGTTACAGGCAGTAAATTACAATAAAAATCTATTGATTTCCAACCTAAACCTCCCCTGTTTCAGCTTTCTGCCATTTCCCTGAGTCCTGTCAGTGGTCACAGGTGTGAAGAGATCAGTACCTGCCCCATCTCTTCCCCTGGTGAGGAACCCCTCAGCCTTCTCTTCTGCAAGCAGAATAATCCAGGTGACCTCAGCTGCTCCTCATAAGTCATCCAGTCCATCTTGAGTGTGCTCACATGGAAGTGCAGGACAGCCAGGGGATCAGGCCCAGTCAGCATGGGTTCAGGAAGGGCAGGTCCTGCTTGACCAACCTGATCTTCTTCTATGACCAGGTGGCCCACCTGGTGGGTGTGGGAAGAGCTGTGGATGTTGTCTATCTAAGCTTCAGTAA
The DNA here is from genome assembly GCF_020740795.1 of Apus apus. Classification (NCBI taxonomy): domain Eukaryota; kingdom Metazoa; phylum Chordata; class Aves; order Apodiformes; family Apodidae; genus Apus; species Apus apus. The sequence goes on from NC_067312.1 coordinate 13,698,475, forward strand.
AGCCTTTGACACCATCTCCCCCGCAGCATTCTCCTAGAGAAGCTGGCAGCACATGGCATAGACAAGTATACTCTTCTCTGGGTAAAAATCTGGCTGGATAGCCAAGCCCAGAGAGCTGTAGTGAACAGGGTTGGATCCAGTTGGTGACCAGTCACCAGTGGTGTCCCCCAGGGCTCAGTTTTGGGGCTAATCTTGTTCAGTATCTTTATTAGATCTAGATGAGGGGATTGATTGAGTGCTTCCTCAGTAAGTTTGCAGAGGACACAAAATTGGGCAGGAGTGTTGAACTGCTTGAAGGTGGGAAGGCTTTGCAGAGGGATCTGGACAGGTTGAATTGATGGACTGAGGTCAATTGCATGTGGTTCAACAAGGCCAAGTGCTGGGTCCTGCATTTCAGTCACAAACACCCCAGGCAGTGCTACAGGCTTGGGGCAGAGTGGCTGGAAAACTGCCCAGAGGAAAAGGACCTGGGGGTGTTGGTCAGCAGCAGCTGAACATGAGCCAGCGTGTTGCCAGGTGGCCAAGAAGGCCAGCAGCATCCTGGCTTGTATCTGGAGTAGTGTGGCCAGCAGGATTAGGGAAGTGGTCATACACCTGTACTCAGCATTGGTGAGGCTGCATCTTGAGTACTATGTGCAGTTCTGGGCCCCTCACTTCAATAAAGACATTGTTGGACCATGCCCAGAGTAGAGCAACTAAGCTGGTGAAGGGTCTTAAGAGAAAAAGTCCTGTGAGGAGAGGCTGTGAGGAGTACTGTCCATGCGGAACTTCTGGTGGGAAATGGATCTCATACTTCTTTATGTAGCACATAAATTACAACCTCTTTTTCCCTTTTTTAGTTTTTCTTTTTGTGGCTTAAAAACAAATCTGCCTTCAAAATTCTTATCAAGCAATTATTAATTGACTTTTTATTTGAACACTCCCCTCCCCCCAATTCTGTCTCTGAATCACTCCCCAGTAGATTGTTTTACAGTCCCCTTATGGCAATAATATTAATTTTTAAAGCTAATTTTATAGTTCAAGTATTTGCTAATAAAGCTTTAGATGAAATGCATTTCTTTTCAGAGGGATTAGTTTGGTTTTGGAAACCTTTTTATCTTCTTCCTGAAATTATTCCAGACCTCTGATTTGTGAAATCTTGTTTTCTAAGACAGAAAACGTCTGATCAATATTCTTAAGTTTAGCTCATTAATGGTAGTGGAAACTTCTGGTCAGCTAATCTCTACAATTAAGGTCTACATTAGTTGGTGTTTGTGTGATTTAGAATCTACTGGCAAACATTTCAGTCTGCTGAGGTTGAACTTTTGGTGAGATAAGATGCAGATCTTTTGTCATCATAAACTTACTAGACCATATACACTCCTCCTCTCAAAATAAATAATTTACTTACACTCATTTGTAGCTTCCTTCTGTTTTGTGATTCATAGTGAGTTAAATGTATTTCAGAATAGCAGGTACTTAAGAGCTTCAGAGAAGGAAAAATGTGTCTTCCCTTTTTTGGTGGTTCACACTTAACTTTAAAAATGAATTGTATCAGCATTTTGATTGTAAATCCTAGAAAATCCTGTAACTTTAAACAAAATTGGTTTGAGGTAAAATTTGACTCAAGAACTTTTTCAGGGAATGGTGCTTTTTTTAAAGAAAGACTTTATTTTTCGATCCAAATTATACTAATTCTGAAAATATATGTAATTATTTGTCTATAAGGTGGTGTTTCATCACAGCATGTATCTATCTGCACAATAAGCTGCTTTTCCTTTGGAACTATTTATTTAATTTTTTAAGGACACTGAGTGAGTATAGTGCTAATATAAAGACACAATTTTGTAGTTGTCTTTTTGGAGCATTAAATAAAAATTGCGATTGAAATACTGTGTGGAATATATTTTTAATTTCTTTCATGAAGAGAGACTACCTCAGAGGACCATTTTTTTGCTTCAGAAAATTTTCCAGCTAGACAAAGGGTGTTTAGTATATATTAGCTCAAGTTTATTTACATGAAGTTTAGCCCCTGAGTAGCAACCCTCTTGGTCACTCTAGAATGGCTAATTTTTTAATCCATGTTTTTGAAGGATCTAGATGATGTTTATAGTCTCCTGAGTACATGAAAAATAATAGCATTCTAGTTCAATTTCAAGAGTTCTGATATTTTGGGGAACTCACATTTTTTTCTTATGCTCTGCTGAAGGTTAGCACCCTTATAACAGAATCAGTGGAATGAGTTACATGAGCATTACTCATCTGTTTAAGTAGAAAGTTAGTGGCTTGTTTTATGTAGCCTTCTCATCAGGTTGCATTAAAATGATGTAGCAATGAAGCAGCCAGATGATAACATCTTAGACAATGTTAAGCAGATTTGCAAGTAGGCATGTAACAACATCCATTTATTCAAAATACAAATAAGTTAAGTATTAAACAGGTTGCTTAATTGTTTCCTTGTTTTCTGACCCCTAGTCTGAACTTGCTTAGTGTTCATATTTCGAGCTCTAAAAACCAAAAGGTTTTTACAAGTGAAAGCTGAAGTAGTTGTGCAGTCTACCCATTTCAAGAGGATAAGGTTTGGGAAACTGCAAAATATTGCAAGGCTTCCAAAAGCAATAGAAATGTTATAGATCTGCTCTCTTTGTTTGGAAATGCATGTAATTATTATGGCATGTAACTTTAAAGTACTCCATGCATATTCAGTGCCATAATACAGAAAGACTTTTAAGACAGTGATCTTTACAATCTTTATTTCTTGTGATTTGTAAGTTGACTTAAATAAGGTACTCTCAAACTGTTGCAGATAATATTGTTTAGAATTTAATATCCACTATTCAAAGCAGGAGGAAAGTTACAGGTACATGAAGTAAAAAAAAAAAATGGCTTCAAAGACAGCAGATATTTGTGTGCATTAGCTGAATCAAACAGAGAAAGAGATAGTCTAGCCTGTGGTACCAAGACGATTTTTTTTTATTCCTCTGTCACTTAAAGATATTCTAGGTCTCTTTCATTTTTTTCCTGTGTAAAGTATACTTTTTGCTTCCACACAAACCAGTCTTTTGTGTACTGTGTGTTCCATAGGGTAATTGGTTAAATACCATTCAGATTACCTAAAACTTGTTCTGAAGAGTTGCACAAGGTATAAACAAAGCAGAATTGGCATTTATGAAAATCAAATTAATCAGGAGGATTTGTATATCCACCTTATCTGCCCTCACATATTTGATTTGTATTTTTTTTTTAGTGTCAGACATAGCAATTCAGCTGTTTCCTGTAAGGAAGCTTATGAATTACATGTCAATTATGTTAAGTTCTGGTGACTTTTTTTTCTTTCTCCTGTCTCTGGAACAGCATGAGTTCTTATATTAAACATTGAAACTTTGTATTTTGCAGGAAGAGGGAACATTGTGGTTATGTAGGGGTAAAGTTCTGTTGGTCTTGTGAAAATCTCCCTTGCTTAGTAAAAATTAGAAGTCTTTGGAAAAATCACCTCTGGACACTTGTTCATAATAAAATAGTGCCTTCATCAAGAAATTCTTGCTATCGGGCACGTGTGTAGTAATTTGCACTGTTCTGGCAGAGTAGTTTGCTTTTTGTCTCGACGTGTAAAGGTGTGAGGTCCACTCCAGATACGTGAGGATGGCTTTTCCTAGGCAAACTTATCTATTTATAGATATATATGCAGTGCAGAGCTGATTAAGAGAGCACAGCAAATGAGCGGGTCTGGTTAAGAGGAGTTTGAATAATGACTGTGCTGGCCCTTGCTGAAAGCTGTATGTTTACAAAAGGGTTAGTAAAGCTATTTTTGTCTTTATAAACTATGCTCGTTTATATTAATATTTTTCTGAAGTTTTTCTTGATTAAAATGTTAGCTGCTGCAATAAAAAAAATGCAGTCAGTTGTAAGAGCTTGCATTTGAGACCTTTTTCAACTGCATAACTTGATTTTTAAAGGATTCATACAGTTTCAGGTAGATATCTTAGGAACTAGAAGTTTAAAGCAAAAGAAAAACTTGCTGCAATACAGAGAAAAAGAGGGACCAAAGCATGGCAAATTGTGCCAATTATTTTTCCTCATTTATTTAATCAAGTCTTCCTATTATATTGTCCATAGCTCTGTGGAAATGAGCATGCCTTTTGCTTTGTCCCTAAACGTTTTGGATGCTTTTAATTTTAAAAGCCATATGCATTTATGCACATATACAGGAGCAAAACTCCGCTTTCCATGTAGCATGGCTGAAGTGCAATTGATTAACCAAGTGGTTTTTACACTGCAGCTCATGTAAACACAAACTTGAGCTAAAAAACTAGGTTTTCAGTTAAGCATTGTGCTTTGATCGTCCAGTTAGTTTTGAGATTCTGCTCCAAATTTCATGTATTACTTGAAAGACTAGGCCAGTCTGTTTTTCTGAAATAAGTTTAGAATTTCATATTATCCACAGCTTCCAATTTTACTGCATATGAAATCAGCGGGGTTTATCCTGTTGGTCAATGTAAGACAGAGAATCTCACTCAGGAGGAGCTAGGGAATCCACCCAGTGGTGATGGATCATGAATTAAGAATTCGTAGTTCTTTCACAATAGTTGAAGTACACATGCACTCTCAAATGTCCAGTGTGTGTATAAATGCAGTGACTTCAGTAAGTATGTGAAGTTGTTCATGTTATTCATGTGCAAATAGCAGATGTTATGTGAAAACACACTCGTTGTCTCCATTTGGAAATTGATCTGGTTTTGTAAACTTAGTTTACAACTTAACATGTTTTTAGCAAAGGCTGAAAGTGTCTGGTAAATTTACATATCTGACACTGACTTCTCTGCAACTACTATACATTAAAACAAGATGGTTCAACTTTTTTAGTGGCAGGAGCTGAACGGCAGCTTAGGAATGTCTGTCTTGTGCTGCATAAAATTACCAAGTAGCTTGTGGGTCTAAACAACCAGTCATAGGTATGTGCTGGAGATTTTGGCATCTCATGCATTTCTGAAAGCTGTGTTATCTTTCCACAAAATTGAGAGTGCCAGGCATAAGGAGGTTGGTTTAGGGGCCAAATTCAGCCTGGGACCACCAGGCTCTCCTGTTTGCATCTATTGATGGCTCTCTTGCTTAAAGAGAAAACAAATTTGGATTTTAAACATAAAAGTATGCAAAAATTAAAAACTGTATTTCAGAAATAGCTTGTTTTTTAAAAGCTTCCTTAGTTGTATTTTGCCATAGTAGGAGGGAACTAAACATACAAAGGGTCCTGAACTTGTTTTTCACTGATAGCTGTTGAGTGGAAGGTGGCAAATGTCCCAATTTTCAAGGATGGTGAGATGGAAGATCCTGGTAATTACAGGCCTGTCAGTCTCACTTCAGTGCCATAGTAAAATTATGGGGAAGGTTTTTCTGGGAGTTACTGAAAAACACCTAAGAGACAAAACAGTCATTGGTTGTAGCCAGCACTGGTGCACAAGGCGAAAGTCCTACTTAACCAACTAAATTTCCTTTAATGACAAGATCACCCATCTGGTTGACCAAGGGAAGATGTAGATGTGTTGCGTTTTTATTTATTTTAGCAAAGCTTTTGATACTCTCTGTCACAGTATCTTTCAGGACAAACCCTCCAGCATACAGCTGGCCACGTCCATAATACCTTGGGTGAGCAGTAGGCTGACAGGTCAGGCTGAAAGAGTGATAGTAAATGGGGTTACATCAGGCTGGTGGCCAGTCACCAGAGGGTTTCCCAAGACTCAATTTTAAGGCCTGTGCTCTTTAATGTTTTTATAAATCACGTGGATGCAGGAATCAAACGTGCATTATGTAAGTTTGCTTTTTCAGTAGCAGCAATATTATTATGTGAGCAGACCACAATGACAAGTATATGAAGAAATGATACTCAATGTGGTAATTCAGACAGATGTGGGACTGTATCATGAGTCTGGAGAACTGAAACGAAGAACCATATTTCTTCTCTACAAAAGATGCTGCTCTCTTCCTTTCTGAATTTTTGGGAGGAGGAGGGAAGTGTGTTACACTTTGGTGTGTATTCCAGAAAATACGATAAATGTATACATTACTGTTTACTTGCATGCTGTAGTTTGGCCTAGTGCTTATAAGCCTATCGTAAGTTTTTAATGGAGATTATACCACAACATGTGAAGCTTGTTACTTCATACACAAAGTAAAAGTCACTTTTAAAATTTTGTGTCCAAAGTGCAGATGTACAGCTGAGTTGAACTTAGCATTATTTAGAATAGATTATAAAATTCTGAAAAATCAAAATACATTTAGGACTTAGGATTTGCTCCTTTTGTCACTTATCTGTGTTAGATTTTGGTTCATTGCTAATGGAACTGCAGAAAGTGGCTGTGAGTGAGATCTAAGACAACAGCAAAAACACTTAAAGCTATTGATTGTTATACATAAAGGATCAGCTGAGGTGTTGTTTCAGAGAGCTTTTAATTGCTTAAAAAAAAAAACAACACAAAAAACCCTATTTTCAGTTGATTTTTCACTGGTTTATTGGAATATTCTGTTGAGTATTAGTTCCAGTCTAAGTTGTTTATTGGAGTGAAGAAGAACTTGAGATCCAAATGAGCCTTAACAGTTTTATAGCCATGACTAATCAGCTTTTTAGGAAGTATCCTGTTTTCCTAGTGATTTACTATTCTTGCTTTTGCAGTATCATGCAAGACTGCTCTTGAGTCATTTCAGTTCATGCTGGTGGCAGTAACTTGAACTGTTGAAATGTCCTTTACCAGGAGTCTTCCCCTTTGATCTTAATCAGATGTACCCCATAGGAAGACTGATTACATTGCTCTCTTATCTTTACTAAGTGGGAGATGTGATCTCAGTTCATTGCCTTTTTGCCCTGTTTGGAAAATTACACAAAGTCGTATCTTCTTTTACTGTCATAGCTTTCAGAATCACATAATATCTGTAATCCATCTATTGTTCTGTATATAAATAATAATATTGAGGTTAGATTTTGCTGGAATAGTAAATAAATGACTTCCCTGTATGCAAAGTCCTATGTAGTCTCAAGAAAGTACCAGTGCTGGGTTTGGGTGGGTTTTTGTTTTTGTTTGTTTTTGTGGTTTTTGTTTGTTTGTTGGTTTTAAATAGCACAGCATTAGCATAGGCTTTGATTTATTATTAATGCAATAATTTATTGACTCTTCACAGAGCTCAGTATACTGGATTAAAATCACTGAACCTGTTACTCATTGGATGAAAAGATCTTGGGGGGGATGGTTGTTTCACCTACTCTGTGGATGGTTTTCTGATGACTTGGTTAGGTACTTTGCGGATTTGAACTGGAGAAGTGAAATGCTTTGATCCAGACCTCCATGATTTGCCAACCTAATGGCTGAAACAAAGAAAAACAGACTCTTTATTTGGTCAGATTTGTATGTGAAGACTTCAGCATCAAAGCAAAGCAAATTACCTGTCAGTGCCAGTGAGAAAACAATTCGAAACTAACAAGCTTTTTTTCTCATAGTGCAGTCTAGTTGCCCAAATGCTCATCACTAATGCAATCAAATACATTTAGTGTTTAAACAAAATATAAAAGAAAACACTTTAAGGAAATACTAAGGAAGAAAGTTTTATAGGAATTTGGGCATAATGGACGTTTATTTTTTTGCCTGATGTGGTTTTGTCAAATAGACTAAATCCATTATAACTACTTGAGAAAAAATTATTCACGGAAGAAACCATCACAACCACACAGTTTGGAACACCTAAATGAATTATTTTTTAAATTAACCTGTGAGCTCTGTAACCACTGCTTTCTGTGCAGTATTTGCCTTTAATTTGAAGACCATTTTCTTAGTCTGAAAAGGCCTTTTTCTGTATCACAATTTTGGGAATATGAAACAGCATTCCAGAGCATGTTTGTAGGGGTCTTTTTTTAAAATACCTCAGTGATTTGCCTTCCAATTTATCTTCTACAAAATTTGAGTGTGTACATTCTTATATATATAAATATAAATATATATATATCTAAAAACCTATACTTTTCAGTATTTTAAGCATCACTGAATATAATGTGTATGGAATCTTAATTGTCCTTTCTTAGAAGTATGGACTCTTACAGGCATAGTTGCATCTTTGCGTACATTCTACTGCTGCTTTCTTTCCAGCAGTTGGCTTAGTTAACTTTACTTTTTTTTGGTTTTCCACAGTTGGTCTGGTTTTAACTTCCATATTCCAAAGCTTTGTTTTTTCCCCCACTTGTATTTTCATTCCCATGATATTTCTTCTCATATATTTTCATCTGAGGTTGTAAAATTTCTTCCACTAAGCCTTGTGTTTTATGTATATTCAGATCCTCATCTTTTAGTAAAAATGATGTATTTTATGTAATGTGTTTTCTAGCTGGTTTTAATTATGTAAGAAAACTTGATTTACAAATAACTATTTCAAGATCTATGTGTTTAGCAAAAAAAAATACATTTAGCAAAAGAAAATACATGTATTCTTCAGATATGTTAAGAGCAAATGTTCTTTGAAGTTGGAGTTTCTTTTGAAAAACTGTGAAGATGATACAGGTAAAAATCTTAGAAAGGAAAAAATGTTTTGTAAAACTTGCAAAACCTACTGGTTTGAATGGAGTAATTAAAAATCTTTGAAGTTAAAGACTGGAGATAGCAAGGTGTTGGTCTTAATTTTGCATTGTGTGGTATAGTTCAGTGGGAATTCACAAGAGCAGGGGGGAAGCCTGGAGGATAATCTTGGAATTTCTTTTGTGATCCTTTATGAAGTCTTCTCATTTGTGTGACTGGGTGCTCTTCTGCTTTAACAGCTGCTGTTGGTAGTTGATAAATGTCAATATTTATATTTATATATATGTCAGTGTGGGATTTGTGTTGTGTTTTGTAGTTCTCTCTTCCAATATGATGCGTGAAGTATGTCTGCTATAGTCTTGACTTTTAGAATGATGGAATTTTGGAATTGGTCATTTTGATGAGCTGATCTGAAAATACTTTGGGAGAGTTTTCAGCTTTTGAAAGAAGTAACAATGTACTTTAAGAACTTTGTGTGAAATTCCACAATGTTTTTTCTGATACTTCGATCAGGCCCTTAACGGAGAATATCTGAAGTAACTCATAATTCATATGCAAATAAAATACAACTTTGTGTACAGAATCTGCTTGTTCAAAAAATTATTGATAAAACACAGTCTTTTGACACTGGCTTGATCTGTACATGAGTTGTGTCTCCAGTTCTGCTTATATTCTCCATGAGTACACCTCCTGTAAGGCAGAAACTGAAGCAAGGCTGAGATGTGTAGATAATGTCCCCTTGTTCATCACTGCATGGCCAAGGGCCTGATTTATTATATGGACTGAAGAGAGTCTTTTCTCCTGTTGATGACCTAGAAGAAGGAAGGGACCAGGTGGCTGAATGACTTAAGCAAATGATTTTTAATTTTGAGTTCTACTTTGATTATATGTGTCAATACTAAATTGACAAGATTTGTAGTATGTTAATCACTAGTTGATTTCTAAGAAGTATGTTGCTACTCTTAATTTTTTTACCATTTTGAAGAATGCCTTGTTGTATTGTAAGCCTGACCAGTGGTTTAGTCTGGGAAAACACACAAATTACTCAGTCTGGAAAGCTGTGAGCTTTACCTTTCAATAAAAGCAGACTTCTTATGCTGTAAGTAAGAGGTTCTGTTGTCAAGTATTCAACTGTGTATTCATTATAAACTGAAAGGTATTATATAGACATTGGTGGCTGACTGTATCTGAATGTTGGCCAGTATGTCTCTGTCCATCTTTACTCCTCTCTCTTGCCTCCATTAGTTCTGTATCCTTTGTCCTGTTAATACTGATACATAGTCAGTATTCACAGTCTAATTTAGTTTTCCTCAAATCTTGAATATATCGGCCAGCAGAAGGATTTTGCTTAGTAATTCATAATGCCTACTCCATGCTTTCCCAGACACGCTTATGTGTCATTTCAGTTTTGAGTTGGTTGCTTTTTAATTAATCCAGATTGTACAATTGGAGGAGCTCCCTTTAATTGTTATTAGATTTTAATCTATATCTCCCCCCAAAAAACCCCACCCCATTAATTATAATTTAGCTATAATTACCAAAATATTGGCAATTTCTCGTGTTATAAAAGGACTACAATGTTATTTGGAAATATGGAAAAATACAGCTTTATAGCTGCTTCAAACCATTTGCTAAGAAGCACATGAAGATGAACTTTGATAATTTTTTTATTGTTATTGCTTATTGTGGTAAAGTGTTCTATTTGTTAAAATTTCTGTTTACTTTTTTTTACATTTAGAGATTATTTAAGTAAGCAAGAAGCTGAATAACTTATAAATTATTACTGAATTGTGTCAGTTCCTTCCATAATTAGGATTTTACTCATATTAGATGTGACTTTTCTTGTATTCTGGTTTAAATTATTTTAACTCTGTTCAGATGCTGGGAGTAGGTAGCTTATTTAGAAGTTTTTCTGCCAGGCTAGTATGGAAAGTTTCTCTGGATTTCTCCATTTGCTTGTGTGTGCAGTTTTTTTTTCAGTATCTGGCAGGTGATTGAACCTTCATTGGGTCCCATGTGCTCAACAGAAGATGACTATAACTTATTTCTGCTGAAAGAGGGCAAAGAGAATATAATAATGAAAGTTTTCTTGCTGATACAGTTTTGTACCACCATATGCACAAATGCTTCTTAAGAGAATGTTTCAGCTATTTCTAATCTGTCTTTTTACATATTCTACTTTAGGTAATTTTTCATCTTAGTATGTAAGTGTCTTCATTTCATTCCTGGGTAGCAAAGGTTATTTTATGAGATTAAAAAACCCTGAAAATAAACTTACTCTGCAATTGGTTCTTTTATAATGAAGAGGCTTAATTTAACGCTTTCAAAAACGTGTTTCATATCACTGTAAGATGACTTGAAATTCCGTGCTCTACCAATAAATTCCATTGCAGCAGTATTTGGATTATAATTTTAAAGTATGCTGTAGCTTTCCAAGATAACCTTTTTGGTCAACTGTATATTACAAAGGTATGCATTATAATATATTACAAAGATAATCATTATAATATAGTTAATAGATATACAACATTAAACCTGATCTGTATTTTTAGCAGTGATGTATTCTGTTGCTTATTTGAATTCAAAATGTAATAAGAACAGACTTCATGTATTTATACTATATTAAATGCCAATAACATTCAATATTGTAGAAGAGAGTTTTGCAGTTCAATAGAAACAGAGGAGATGGGGCAGGCACAAAAAAGGTTAGTAGATTTTGACAGGTCAGGCTTTTAATGTTTTAATTGCTTCACTCCTTCAATTTCAGCAAGTTGTATTAGAATAGTATTAGAATGAGCACTGACTTGCTGAATCAGGACTTAGAGAAATTTTCTGTGATTTAGTAATAGCATCATTAGAAAAAAGGAGAAAAAAAAAAAAGGAGAGAAAAACCATACATTGGGAAAAAATCAAATACGCCTCCTTTCCCACCCCCCCCAACCTGAACTCCAGTAATTAGATTAGTTGTTTATTATAGGTCATTTAACTTCTCAGTGGTCAGAAAAATAACCACATTACCTTTCCAAAATAACATTTCCATCCCTTTCTAAGTTGCTTTGAATTACTTTTGGCAAATATAGGAACTTAACAAAATCTGTTTTGCAGATGTGAAATACACCATTTAAAAAGTTAAATTTAACTTGTATATATGGAGTCTTTTCCATGGAATGTTTCTTTGAAAATAAATTTTGAAAGAGAAATTAAAAATGTATATGTGGCTCTGCATATGATTCAATATATTAAAATCTGATGTGATGAAAGAGTGAGATTATATGTTAGAGAGGTAGTTTAAAAAAATCCCTATATGTTGTTCTTACTAAAGAGCAAACTGAGTCACCTAGCACATGGCTATGTCCAGACAGATTTTGAATAACTCCAAGAAGGGTGACTCCATAACCCTGGGGGGCAACCTGTTCCGTATAGCAGAATGGATTTATTTAAGTGGACCTGAAAATGCATCATAATCTAATGTTACACTTAAAAGGAAAACAAAACCAGAAACCAATCCAGCCATCAGAACACTTGAATGTCTTATTGCTAGAGCTCCAAATAAAGCAATGAAATGATGCTTTACAGATAAGAGATTTGAAGGCTTTTGAAAATGAGACTAATCTTAACTTTATAATGGACAGATGGTGATTCCTTCCACTTCAGTTACTGATTTCTCATTACTGTCATTAAATGTGTGATTAAATATAATTCCTATGAGCTGTTTGCAGCTTGTTTTCTTCTCTGTTTTATCTTATGTGTGCCAGCGCTGTAGCCTGTCTAGTCTTGTATCTGTGATGTAAGTTCTTAATGTCACACCATGGTGTCTTGTCTTGTTCTGGTGAAATGGCAGCCTTTCTTGAAGTGCTGTTTGCTTTGCTAGGTACCAGTGAATTACGTGCTGTTGGATCATAGGCAGTGTTTGTATGGTCTAAACAAATGAGGTTGTCTTGAGAACTTAGGGATTTTTTTTCTTTCTAAATTAATGTTCTTCCTTCCTTTGCCAAATCTTGAAACTCTTCTTTGTGTTAGATGCCAGAAGAGTTTTGAATTTTTATCTGGAAAAAACTCAACATATTAAGTTGACAGAAAACATTTGTATCCAAGACAGTTTAAAGAGTCCACCTGTATCACAGTGTTCTAGTTTGCTCTCATCTGGATGTTTCTGTGTATCTAAGAAACACTGAAGATCCAGGCAGATATTCTTTTTCCATTAAAAAGAAAAAGGATGTATTTATTTTGTTAATAATGTGGGAAAACTCAGCTTAAGAAAACAGTATTACATAAATGAGTCTTTGTAAAGTGTTTGAAGAGCACTTTTCCAATGGAAATCTAAGACCTTCAGGATTAGTGGAAGACTAAGTGCAACAATATTGCAATTAATTGTTTAAAATGCCTTGTTAAAATAAAGAAAAATCGGAAGAATAACCAGCCAGTTTGCAATGCAACCAGTTAAAGGCAAGTTTATCAGTTGTTGTCATGTCAGAACCATTAAGTCAATTCGTACAGTTAATGACTTTTTCCTGACATCTTCATTCTTGTAACGGATTGAATACTTTTGTCTTCCTGATGTCCAGTGACAGTGGCAACTGTGTAGTACCTGTGTATTAACCTCTGGTCATATGTCCAGTTGTAAATAATTTCATTTATTTACACAGGAGTTTGGGAAGAACTGATTTTTTAAATTTTGTTTTTTTTTAACCTTCACATGCATGTTATTGAATATGATGTTTCATACTTGGAAACTTGTCGCATTAGTTTCATGACTGCCATACCATGTCTTAAATGCTATTTTGCCATTGCAACTTTATTTGAAAAGTATTATATGCCATTTATGCTGAAAAAGGTTTTTGATTGCATTATAAGAATTATTATTTCATGTATATTAATTTATTCAAACCTTTTTACAGAACTGTGAGAACATGGGATGTTAACAATGAAAAAAAGCACAAAAGTGTATTCAAACCACGATCAGTTCAAGGTAAACGAGTGATTCCTACAACTTGCACATACAGCAGAGATGGTAAACTGATTGCAGCTGGTTGTCAAGATGGCTCTATCCAGATCTGGGATAGGAATATGAGTGTAAGTAAAGTATTTAATAACAATTTATGCTTCTAATATATCAAGTGCTGAATGTTGAAGCAGATAAAATCTATTTTTATACTTACATGCTTGCATTTTATTCACCTTCCCCTCAAAAACTTAATAACTCACAAGTAAAATTTATTATTTCTTCTCCCTCTCTACAGTTATCATTCAGTGTGATGCTATTCAGTTCAAAACACAGAGGGAACTCTTGGAGGTTTTTTTGAGGTGTGGTTGGTTGTTCTTTTTAAAAAGTTAGCTGCATACCTATATTTAGAGTATTATTCAAGATGTGATGCTTGTTGAAAAAGCTGAAATTTCATGTTGATTTTTATGTAACTAAAAATGTATGCTTCCATATTTTGTTTGAAATACTAAATACATTAAGCAGTAAATCACAATGAAATAACTTACTTACCCAGATAGTAGTCAGAGGGGAATAGCATCCAAATGGGTGAGAATAAGGGTAATGCTGCACATGAAGTGCCAAGTGTTGTTACATTGTCTAATGTGTAAAAAGTAGCACCGAGGCAAATTTAAACAATTTATGTAAATATAGTGTGGACAGAAAGAATCACAAGGGAACTATGCCAAATTCTTTAAATTTATTAAATATAATCTCTAATTTCTTGATATTGAACTTAAAACGGAATTTCCAGTACTTATAAATCAAACTGAGTAAGAATATGTACAATTCTTGCTACTACCAGTCAGATCTCCCTGTTGCTTTGTGTAGTATAGTTTACAAATCAGTCCAGTTCAAGAGTTGAATTTTGCAATGTTGAGTGCAAAATCACCAGGCAAAGCTTTACTGCTTCTAAAATTAATCACCTGAATAATCGTGCACATCTCAGAGTTGAAGTTGTTCAGCCTGGAGAAAAGAAGGCTCCAGGCAGACCTTATGGCAGCCTTCCAGTACCTGAAGAGGCTACAGGAAAGCTGGGGAGGGTTTTTTTACAAGGCCTTGTAGTGATAGGATGGGAGAGAATGGCTTTAAAATGCAAGAGGGGAGATTTAGGTTAGACATTAGGAAGAAATTCTTTAGTGTGAAGGTGATGAGACACTGGCAGAGGTTGCCTGGGGAATGTGTGGATGCCTCATCACTGCAATTGTTCAAGGCTAGGTTGGATGGGGCTTTGACCAACCTGATCTAGTGGCAGGTATCCCTGCACATGCAGGCTGGTTGGAACTAGATGATCTTTAAGGTCCCTTCTAACCCAAACCATTCTATGATTTTATAATTGATGCCCAGTCCCTTTCACTTCAATGGGATAAGTACTTACAGCATGCATAGGAGGAGAAAATAAGGTCAAATTATTTATTTTTTTTTAAGCCAGAGTAAGAGAAGAAATGGGTAGGAGGGAGGACAGGATTATTTGAATCAAGATGACATCATAAATCTTTGAGAACTGTACAATTCCGATAGGATGGCTTTGGGGAAATAATACTGAACTAATACAAATTAGGTTGGTCTGTTCAACTTCATCTTTAAAAACATATGATTTTAAAAAGGAAAACAGGTAATTTGTAGAACTTTTCACAAAGATTGAAAAAAATGTGATTGCTGGAGGCAAGAGGAAATGTATAGATGTAAAAGGAAAAGAAAGCCCATTGATCATATTCAGAGTACAGCCTGTATTTTGGGATTGTCATCTATTTTTATTTCTGTTTTTATTTCCACTATAAACCCAGTAAAACTTCCTAATGGCATGAAGCTTGAGAATTCATCGTAAGTGTAAACTTGTTCTAACAGAATAATAAATTTTTCAGAGACTGGCTTTCATCACCTGTGTATGTTGTTTATTTTAACATATACAGTATTGAAATACTAAGCTTTCTGGTGCAGTTTTAACAATAGTGCTCTTGGTAGTCTGCTTTTTCATGGGCTTTTCCTTTTGAACTTCAATGTGTCTGTCAGATGACATATTGCAATGCTGATTGAGTGCAGTTTAAGGTGATTATGAATAATTTAAAGATACATCCTGTGCATGTTGTGCAATTTCCAACTGGTGACCTCTGTATAACAATACAAGACTAAAGTGATTTCCTAGTGGAAATGAAGTTGGTATTGTCCTTGGATTTGTATTTTTAAAGCTTAAAGAATTTTTGTCCTTGCTTTTATTGGTATCGTTAAAAAGTGTGCAGGATTTTTGTTTAAAGGGGTAGTGTAAATTGTTTTTTTTAGTGGCACTCTTATGTAAAATGGTGGGTACCCTCTGGAAATCTTTGTGTATAGTTAAAATAGGGCATTTCTAAAGGCATCTTGATGAAATTATTAAAAAAAAAAAGAAGTCTTCACTTTTTGAGGGTGATGAGGGATAAAAAAATAATAAATTAAAAGGTATATGTGTTAGAAGTAGGATTTAGAAAGAGGAGGATGGGATTGCCTTCTGCTCTGGAATGATGAAAGCACTTGCTGGCCTGACAAGAAGCAGAGATGCTTGCAAAGTTGAACAAGAAAATGTTCAGTCATGACAAAGTGGTGCAGTTTTGGGGGTACGAGCTGTAGGTGACACGGGAAAAAAAGTAAACCTATGGAGAATCAGGACTGTTAAGATGCTTATTAGCATTAGAAATGCTAACTTCTGGTTTTTGAAGAAGAAAAATTTTAATTCCCATCCAGCGTAGAACTGTATAGGCAGATTTTGCTGTACTATGTTACAGCTCTGTTTCAAGTCAAAATTAAGAGAGCATTTGTGTTTTACTTGAGAAGGCTGTATTGAGTCTATGACCAAAATCAGTAGTTTTTAAAAGCAGAAAACTGTTGCTCTTGATTTCTTGGTCAGCTGGGAGTGATTCCAGCATCATTATTTTAGGCTATGAATTTGGCACATATGCAGCAGGAAGAAGGACAGATTCAGGAAGGTATTTAAAGTTACCCCTAACTTAGTTGATGGTACTGTCATGCCAGACCTGATCTAATAAAGGCCTCTTTTGACTGTTTGAATTAATTTTTGTATATAAGCAAAAATATAAGTGACATTTTACCATGCTGCTGAATTCCCATATCCTACTGTTCCTGCCTATGATGGTAACACCACAAAGTAAATCCAGGAAGGTGTTCCTGTCAGATGTTATGGCTCACACTATGTACTATCCATAATGCCTGCTATCCTGGTGTCTTTGAAGGTTTTTAGACACATTTATTTTTGAAGGGAGTAAAAATTCATGTCAAACATAAATCCCACTTCAGAGATAGTGAAGTTTCTCTTTGCTTCACGGAAAACATAAAGCCCTGTCTTTCCCACATGAGAAGGATCATGAAAACAGCAATACCAAGGGCAGAACTGGATACCCTGGGAGAAAGGAGGTCTGATAATGCCCTTTTCTAGAACAAAGGGGGTCCTCATTAGAGGTGGGCAGTGCTGGTGGGAAGCCACTCTTCCTCTGAGGATTCACAAAGACCATACCACTTTACAAAGTGGCAGAAGCTCCCTGACGAAGCTCCCATAATCTTCCTTGCCCCTGTAGCCGTAGTTTCTGACTGCTGGCTACAGGCTTATTATCGTCTGCTGCAGGCTTATTATCGTCTGCTGCAGGCATGACTTGGTAGCTTTACACCTGACTACAGGAGTCCTACTGGTTTGCATATCAAAGAGCAAACAAATGAAAAATCAACCTGTTGTGTGGAAGCATCCCTCTTACCACTGTGGCATTGTGTTTGCTGTTCAGTAGTGTAGAATTTGGTCCTGAATGCTGTGATTAAATAATTCTTCAATTGTTATTATTTTTTTAATTTAGAAAGAAACAATCACTATTCTATCCCTTGTTTTATCATCCCTGCTGATGTAAAGTTAGCTCTTTGTTGTACTTTAGCGTCATGAGCTAGCTGTTTTTTTCACACCACTTAGGGCCATCTCAGTATCTACTTTTTAAAAAGTGTTTTTGTGCCTAGGGAGTGATTTTGGTGTGTGATCAATTCCCTTCTTTACTTCTGACTAGTAATGCACACCGTGAGTGTTTCATTCAGTTTTCTGCTTCCACTGTTTTTTGGTGCAATTCCAAATCTTCCAGCTGTATGTAGTGAGAGTAAAACCACTTTTGGAACTTTTGGAGGAAGGCTTTTTTTTCTTCATGACACTGACATTGGTGACTTGCTAATACTGAAGTTAGCCAAATGCATTCCAGCTCTGCCTTGCCTTTCTCCAAATGTCCTCAGCATGATCAGGATCCATTATAATCACCTGCCTCAGAGGATTTTTTCGTTTTGTCATAAATCTGTGTTATTTTCTCACGTATGTTATTTTGTCAGTGCATGTTTTTTCTTTAAGGTTCACATACACATGCATTTACAGTGCACATTAGCAGTATGATCTGTCATCTTGTTTGAAATATTATGAACACTGTCAGCTTGGCTTAAAATAACAGCTTCAAAGCACATAAAAAATAACTTCCTTCAAACTTCCAATGACTAGTGGAAACAATAGTGTGAAACAGTCAATCATAACATAACACATTAGAACTCTCTCAATTTAAATGTTCTGAGACGTAAAGAAGTCTGGCAAATACAGAGAGTTGAAAAGCATGGTCAAAATAAGACATACCCTTGAAAATTACTGATTCACAGGACAGTGCAGTAAAACCACTAGATTTACCTGCAGTTCACATAGGTTAAAATTCCTCATCTTGCCTGTGCTCATTCAGAGCTTTTTGCAAGGCCTGTAGTACTACATATTGCTGAATGAGCTGGTCCATGAAGCCATATTAAGAATGAAGTGGATCTTGCAATCAATTAACCTCTGTGTATTCATTTTTCCTGTGTAAATGTGAGAGTATCTAATTCATAGAGATATGGAAAGAATGAAGTCATTTCTGTAAAAACTATTAGTACACTTGGTGGGTAGGTTAAAAATGTATGCTGATGTATAACTAATAGAGATCTCTTTAATGAACAAAGAGGCTCCCCTCATTTTCCACATTAGACAGGAGGTTGTGGATGCATCCTCCCTGGAACTGTTCAAGGCACTTGGATCTTGGGGGGTCAGAATTTGTAAGGATAATATATATATTTGCAAGAATAATTTACATACTTGGATCAGTTTAAAATTATTTAGCTAAGACTCAGTGATTTTACAGAACTTAAAATGCACAATAATAATAAAATCCAACACTATACTAATAAATATCACATGAATATCCCCAAATATGGTGTGATCAAGTGGTAATCCCAATAGCCTCTTTTCTACATGCATTTAAGGCATCCTATCCTCAAAGCATAGGGGGAACAAAAGTGGAATGCCACAGTATGTACTGAAGTTAAACAGATCTAAGGTCTGTACATTCTAATTACAAATACTCATGTTAGAAGTATTTTCAAAATAATTGCATGACTTACAGATGTAAGATAAATATCTGTCTATATTTAGTGATTGTTTGCTTTGAAAGAGTTTTTGTAAGCTTTAGTTTTGTGGTGTGCAGTATGAAGTTTTAAGGTAAAGTTCTCAGAGATTAAGTTTTACCAGCCATGTTGAAGAAATACTGTACAACTAGTGCAACAGATTTAGATAATGCAAAAATATTGTGTAAGATGCTTTTTAGTTCCCCGCATTCCCCCCCAGTAGGGTGACTCTTACGTATTGGAATAGGAATCCAAACCCAGATCTTACTGGAAATTTTTTTTGTAAACTTTATTTTGCTGTTCTTGATGGATTTTACTGCTGATGCTGCCAAGACAGAGTAATGAAAACTAGTAGTAAGATCTGAGACTTGCTGTAAATATTTTCTGCATAAATTGGAAGGTCCTTTGAGGATATTTACACCCATGCTTTGGGAAGATCATGTTGTTGGATCATTGCACAGTTATGAGATGCTTTTTGCATATATTGATATGCAAAAGACATAGCTCTCAGTAACAGATTCTTTAAATGTATTTCTTACGTCTGTGTATTAAAAAGCTTTGCTAGTTTGCACATGCCTCTTTAGATACAGTTTCTACCTGGCAAATATGATCATAAGTCTTTGGTGTCTGATCTATCACAACATTTCAGGATTGTGCTCTTTTCACAAAAACTGGATTCTTTATTTTTGCTGTGGAGAATTCATTAGTCTATTTGTTTTTTTGTTTGTTTGTTTTGCTTATATTGAATTTGGGGTTAATATTGATATCATCAAAGCATTAAAATTTTTCCAGTGAAATGTCAATACTTAATAGAAACAATCTGCAATTGCTATTCTTAAATTTGCTGACTATTACTACTACAGCTAAATAGCAGACAAATCTTCCAGTTTCCCCTAAGTATGTAACATGCTTCATGCTTTGAAGAGGGCAGTCTGGCTACATCTGGAAATTTCTTGTGTAAATACAAGATGAAAGATATCCAAATATACCATATTCCCCTTTCAAACTTAAAGTAAGTTTTCCATATCCATAATATTCTACCCTTTCATTCCCTACTTGTATGTGCCAGACCTCTGCTCCAGAAACTGGAAATCACACACAAGCTTGCCAGCAGCAAATATTAACAGATTCATATATTATTCCCTTTTGTATACGTCTGGTTTAGCCAGTACATCACTATCTATACCCTGAAGCTAGCTGCAGCAAGGAGTCTGACAGTCATATGCTAAGATAAAATGTGCCCTGCTGTATTTCTAAGTGCATTTCTCTCTTATGTAATAAACAGTTTATAGTTAAGAACTATCTAAATGTTTGCACTATCTAATATAGTGATGACAGGCAATTCTAAATCTTGAAGTCTGTCACACCCCAATGAAACTAGAATAAAAGATTTTACTTTGCATTCATGTATGGTTAAAGGAAAACGTTTATCCTACAAGGATTATCTCTTTCTTTGATTTACTACTTAGAAAAATAACAGAAGATCTTACAGAAATAATTTTTAAATGACAATTTGAGAAGAAAAGAGTAGGCATTATAGCAATATGATTTGCTTTATTAATATTGTAGTGTTATTAATATTTCTGTAACATGAGTAATGTTACAGAACTAGAAAGATAAAATAATGAAACAGAAACAGAATAGCTTTCTTGAGCCCACTTTGTTATTTTATCAAAAATTTTTATTTTGTGTGGGAGCAAAAATATAGAAGTACAGATTTTTACATTTTGTTCTAACAAGAAGTGAGTTCCAGAGTGGTCTGGCGTATCAGGAAGATGGCATTTATGCACTGCAATGTATGCACTTCTTGAGCAAGCTGAACCACTTAATTTTTTTAGAGTCTTGTAGTTTGTAAATTACAAAAAGAATTTTGTTCTTGCTGTGTGTATTAGGAAGCTAGATTTGTGTCCAAATGTTTCTCATTGTGGTTCATAGTATGTCACCATTTCTTGAAGCTAGTGAGGAGATGAACAGCAGGTTTATACAGTGAATTTCGTATAAGTAATAAAAATATATTTCTGTACAACTCTTGGTCATTAAGTTTTTTTTAGTACAGAAGCCTAAAACTCCTATATTTTAAAATAGTTATGAAAGGAAAGCTGTTAAAGCTTGATAAGTGGATTTATTTAAGAATAGAAAAGTAGGAAATAATTACTTCTGATCCATGGAAAATACTGAGTGAAGATTAGATACTTTCTGGCCTGCATATGCTTGCTCTGTCTCTTAGGTTAGGCCTTTTGCCCCCTTCCATTTTGATATTTGTATGTATCTCTTGCAGGCTTCGCTTTTCTCATCAATTAATAAATTTTAGAAAGCTTTCCTATTTTGAAATACATTTTGCATTTCCCATCTCAATTCTTCTCAATTCTTACCATAGTAAACTTGTATTTATTTTTTTTCCTGGTCTCATTGTAAAATAAAATTTGTAACTTTTCCAGAGGTGTAATATAGAAAATGGAGAAGAGTTGTGGGGTTTTCATGTATGCCTGTGTCACTCATCGTTATTAGAAAGTGGATACTGGCCTAGGAGTCCAATGGTTTGATGTTGTATGGTGCTTGTGTGTAACCTTTTTTCATAACTGTAGAATTTATAAAAAATAAACTTAACGAAGACGAGCAGACAGAAGAGTTGTGGGGGTTTTTGTACTTCAGATGAATAAGAAAGTAATTTACTTTGAAATGTGCTCAGTTTTATGACATTAAGAAATAGACTCAGTTTTTTATACAGAAATATTCCCAGTGAATCTTTTATGAATTCTGAAGCTAAAATGGGAAGATAAATTATAGTGAAGCATAGCTTTTGAATGTAACATTATGCTCCATACACTTGACTTGGAGGAAGTCTGATAAAGAGCTATTTCTACGTAGAGAATGATTGTTTTGTTGCTGCATCCATTAAAAGTTCTGTAGCTGCTGCCAAGAGATGGTATGACTGAACCAGTCATATGAAATGAAAAGTATTTGTAATATTGGTTTTTTTGTAAGACAGTCTTCAGTGTTAAAATTCCTTTCAACTCTAGGTATGAATCTCATCATTAAAACCTAACTGATCATATATGAGGCTTGCTTTACAAATACAACTTCTTCCAGCACAAAATATTTTATAATAAAGGTTTTTTTTAATTATCTCCCTTTTTCATAGTTTGTTTTCAACAGATGTTAGTGCTAAACAGTTAGCGGAGAGAGTGGTGAAATAGGTGGAGCCTTGTCCAGCTGTGTTTTATTTAATGTATGACTGCAGTGATACTACACAGACTGAAATCAGATATATCCGTAGAACAGCTGCCTTCCTCAATCCAAGTTCTGAATTTCTCATGAGATAGAGAACTAGATTTGGAGTTGGATAAGACTACTTATATATTTCACATGTTATGCATAAATACATTTACAGTATATCTCTGTGTCCCAAAGTGTGCCCAAAAATTTATAATGAAAATCTAATCATTCCAAGCTCTAGTAATTTGAACAACATATGTAATTTTCATTCAGATTAAGCAATGCATAGGGTTTTTTAAAAATGCCTTTATGGTTACTATTTCACTTCTTACCATGTGTATGTAGCACTTATAGATTTGGTAATCATTACTGGAATTTAATTTATATTTAATATTTGTTGTAATGCATTTTATTAAGGATTGGATAGGAAGACCAAATTATAAAGTACTGTGCTAGTTTGCGAACAAAGAGTGAAATATTCTGGAAAAACCCAATTATTTCTGTAATCGTGGACCATATGTTTTATAGACACTAAGGTCCTGATGAATATATCTGCTGTGAACAGCACAAACTCTAGTAAGAGCATCCAAACGGCACTGTATCCTAGCTCCCTAGCATGTTTCCTTGTCCTCATCAGTATACAGGTAGTCTCATTTGGAGAGCAGTTTGACTTCAAGACCTCTTAGCAAACTTGATCTTGTTGAGGTCACCAGAGTACACTGCTGTGACCTTTATAGAGGCTGTTTCACCAGGGCTTGCAGAAGCACAACTATTGTAGGTAGTGTGTTCCTGCCCTTCAGATGGGAAGACTGGCTTCTATTAAAGACCACTTTCAGGAGCTTGATTGATTTTTCAGAACAAGGACACCTGTTTTAGTCAGCTGAAAGTGTTGCATTGCCAGCCACTGGCATGTCACTTGTCACAAATGTGCAAAAGCTTGGTTAATTTTGGTATTGGGTGTGTGGTGCCAAAGTGGGTAGGAGTTGACAGCGGTGTAGGAATGTTTTCTGTACTCCAGACAGGCCACTGTTGTTTCTTGGCTATTGTGTTGTGGTAGGAGAGCAAGGCAGGACTACACTATTGTGTGCGGCTGTGTGTCTGCAGCTATGAAAGGAACCAGCTTTGGAAAGAGAACAAACAAGTGTGGTTATGTCAGAATCTTTTGGTGTGAAGTTGGTAAGAGGTTTATACCAACAAACAAAAGGCAGGCAGTGTGCAAAATCAACTGCTACTTTTGTCCCCTTTTTTTGTTATTTTAAAATTATGGTTTACTGTATGCTCATTTGTTACGGAAGAGGGAGTGGTGTTTTTTGTTGGTTTTGACTTTTCTTTATGTGAGAAGAAAACAGATGTGTTTGAGGATTAAGTGAATCATCTGTAATTTCTATTATTGGAATAACATATATTGAAGTCATTGGTAAAACACAGCTGTTAGAGAAGTCAAAATGAGGCAACAGTGGATCTGAAAAGTAAAGAAAACTCATTATTAAGGAGACAAAGAGGGAAAATACATCAGGCTAATAATATTGGCAAGGAGTTATTGATTGGTTTTATTACAGTAGTGTTTACAATATATGACAGAAAGGAGATGGTACATTGTTATGCATGTAACAATAACAACAATTTTCTTATGATGAATGCTTAAAAGAAGTTAGATCTTACAGGCACCTTCAGAAGATATGGTATCCAGGTAAGAAAATAAGCAGTTTTTATTATTTTAGAATCATAGAATAGTTTAGGTTGGAAGAGACCTTAAAGATCCTCTGGTTCCAACCCCCTGCATGGGATTTTTTTCCCTCCAGCAGATGTCAAGGTGATTAATGCTGCCTGTGAAGACCATGGCTTGTGATAAGCAGCTCCTACCTGCCTACACAGGGTCTCATCCACTTGGTTATCCTGGCTGAGTGGCCTGTAGCAGATCCTCACTTTGATATCTCCTGCCCCATCTCCCTTTTAATCCTAACCCAGAGTGTTTCTGTCAGCTCCTCATCCATCCCCGGGTGGAGCTCCATGGACTCCAGCTGGTGACTGATGTAGAGGGCAACACTCCCTCCTCTTTTGCCATCCCTGTCCTTCCTAAATAGTTTACACCCAGCCATCCCCATGCTCCAGTCATAGGAGCCATCCTACCATGTCTCAGTGATCCCAATAACATCATAGCCCTGCATGCATGTTAACATGTACAGCCCCTCTTGTTTATCCCCCATGCTTCATGCGTTTGCAAAGAGGCATTTGAGATGTTCCCCCTTCAGAGCAGTCTCACGTGGTTTCCCTTTTGGCCCATGATTCTTTTCTAGGCCCAGGACATCAGTTAGTAGCTCTGTCCTTACTGTGGTGGGCATGGAATGAGCTGAGGATCCCTCTCCCAGCTTCCCTAGTTTTGAATTTACGTTGCTCATTAATCATTCACAAAGTGATGTCAAGTTGAACTAAGATGTTCAGCAGACAGAAGAAGATAGTTTAATAGCAGGAAAATATTGGTAGTCATGGTTGTGAATAAAGTTTTCAAAAACAGATTGTTGAGTGAGAAGTTTGGTGACCTTGTAGATTGAGTAATGGTGAATGGGCAGTGAAACTGAGAGAAAGAGAGAGAATCACACACCAGAGGGACCAGTAAAGGGACGAAGCATGTAAAAGGTGTACAGGAGCTATTGGACCTTAAAGAAGGGGAGTAGAAAATAGGCACTTTTTCCCAAGGTTTATGAGAATGAGGGTAGAGTAACATTGATTGTTGGATTTGCAAGGGATAATTCTGTTGAGACTCAGGAAGGAATTCAAGTGGGATTAACAAGGAGTAAGGATGGAGGAGAAGGCAGTATTGGATGAAAAAGCCAAAGTGTAAAAAAGTGTAATGGAGAGAGAGAAAGAAACAGGAAGCTAATTGGTGAAAAGTAGATGATTCAAGGGAGTTTTGATAGAACGGGTTAATTAATTTTAGGATGTTAATTCCAAGTGAAAGAATTCTATCCTCTTATATTTCAACAGTAACATTTTAAATTATCTATTAAAAAAATACGGGGTTTAAAAGCAATTCATGTTTGAAATATATGCAGAAATTTCACTGTAGAACAGTAAGCCACATTTTCTAAAAGGTATTAAAATATTTTCAGAAATCAAATCCAAGTATATCAGAGCCTCGTCTTGCAGAAGAACTGAAATCTGGGTTTTAAGTTTAACTTCTTTTACAAAGTATCTTTGTGAAAGATTTTAAGGGTTTTGGGGGATTGAAGCTGCTGCTACCACAAATCCTAAGCTACTAGTTATTTAAGACAGTATGTTGTTTCTGAGCTAAGTACTGGATGAATTCAAATGCACTCTTCAGTTGTAATTTCTTATAATTGAAAAAAAAAATATTAAAAGATCCACTTATGTCAAAAGAGCTTTCTGCAACAGTATATTGTATGCATGGAAACAGTTATTAACACTATAATACTGTATATGTAAAACCAGTGTATTTGTTATTTGTATATTTGGATTTATAGACTGATGCTAAGTGAGATTTTACTGCTTTTCTCTGTGGAACTGTTAACTGCAGTTAATATAAATTACTTGGAGAAAACAATTTTAAAAAATATTTTCCATGTTGACAATTTTTGCTTACAAATGTGAAGGGTCTTTTATTTTTTTGCTTATTTAGCTAGTTAGCTATATAAAATTACTGTGAGAAAAAAAGCAGTGTCAAAGAAGTGATCATGACACCGAGATAGGAGTATTACTTGAAAATAAAATAAAATTTGCTTCAGTTAGCTTTTTCCTTCTTACTTCTATGTTCTATTCACACGTAACTCTCTAGCCTAATCGTGAAGTTGCTGAACTAATCAGGGAAAAAGTAAGAGAAATTGAGGGCGTTTAGCAACTCTGCATCTTGCAGTTTAATAACAATGTATCTTTGCTATTAATATCTTTGGTTAATAAAAATGCATGTGTCCCACCATCTGAAAGTGAGTTTCCTTAAACTTCTCAAAACAAACTTCTGTCAGCAATTTGGTTTGCTGAATGATGGTGGCATTTTTAATTTTCTAGAGTCACATATGTATGGTCCTTGAAAATCAGTCTTATCTACATTGAGCCAATGATCTCAGCCACTTTATGCAACATAATTGATAAACCTCTGAGTCTCAGAGTTAAGAACACTCATCACTGAAATATTTCATGTGGCAAAAAAAATGCCCTTTAACTGAGGCGTTCTTCCTCTTTGCCTTTCCACCCTGTAAGTAAAATGAAGTGTTAAAATAGTGTGTTATTATAATTAATAAGCAGAGAAAATAACATTTGCAGCATATCTTTACCAGAAAAACCAAATAGGAGAAATAATAGCTCACTATGTGTTACAAGAAGTATAGCGAGGCTTTACTTTTAGAAATACACTCGTCTTGTTTTACTATACGTATTTTAACTACTCTTTTTCAACAAGTAAGTAAATTTATTTTACAGTCACCTTTGATGACTCATTGTGAACATTTTAGGATCAAGTGTTGCTGAACTGGAAATACTAGCTTTGTGTGAATTTGTGTGTATTTTCAGTTATATTTCGCTATATTCACACTGTACTTCTGTAGGATCACTGAAGTGGATACAAAGCTTTGGGAGCACTGGAAACTGAAGTAATATGAGAAATTATATTTAATTATGGTGGTAATAACTTAATGATATTTGCCTTTTGTTGACATCTTTCTGGCTTCTTTATATTTTTCTGTCTATATTTTTTGCTTTTTTATTGCCAGTAGGTGAAATCAACATGAAACATTTGATGTTGACTAGATCAGTTTGAAACAGTCTGTGCATTTTCAATGGGGTTCTAGTAAATCTTAAATGAAATATTAACGAAATCTTTACAGAATAATGTTGATCAGATTTGATTATTTTCTGGAAGGTGAAGGAACCTTCAACATCTAGGCGAGTCTAAGAGTGATTATTTTTGATAGAGACAATGGGAGGGTTTTGGGCTTTTTGGTTTAGTTGTTTGTTTTGTTTACAGAAGCCATATTTATAGTAAAAAGGAGGAAAATAATAAATATGCTAGGGTAGCGCGGGGTGGCTTAGATAAGTTATGAAAAAATACAAAGGAATGTTACTTTTACTCCTTGTATGTTTTTCTCATGCAGTGTAAAAAAATCCCCAGAGGAAGCCAACTGAATAGTTTCCAAACACTATTTTTATTAGTAATATTTATCGGTTTTGTTGCCAAAATAGATTATTTTCTCAAATACAAAGTTTGACAGTGCAGCCAAACATTCAGCTGGGGTTTCATTTTCAAACCATTAGGCAAATATTTAGCAATGCTGTTAAGAAACCATCTTTCTAAAATCTTGCTTGATGAATTAACTTAAACAAGAAGGAATTGTTTCTGTTGTGAGCAATATTCTTAGAAATTTAATCCTCTAAGTGGTGAAGGGAGCACAGGCAGATAAGGAAGGACTTTCTTATCACCCTGTGGTCGTTCAGAGACATGTCTAAGGCAATCCAGCCTGCTTGCTTCCTTATTTTGTCTGAAACTGCATATAGTCAAGTGTATCAGGTGCCGTGCCTCACTGCCTTCTGTGTAAATGTTAGACTTTTTTTTTTTCCCATAGAAAACCATTTTTTCTATCAATTACAATTACCAAAATGCTCAATCATTTTTCACCTTGACTTGCTACACTGCTGTACAGCTTGTCTTTGAAGAATGTCACGTTCCATGAGCCTAGCATTTTCTGACTGAGCACTTCACACTTGTGTTCTTGTTTTTGTTCATAGTTCATGGTATAATGCATGATTCATTGCAAAGGGTTGAAGATTTTAGAGACTTTAGAAATAGTTACAGAGCTGTTGTATTTTCTGTTTTTTTCCC
The DNA here is from genome assembly GCF_020740795.1 of Apus apus. Taxonomy (NCBI): domain Eukaryota; kingdom Metazoa; phylum Chordata; class Aves; order Apodiformes; family Apodidae; genus Apus; species Apus apus. Next base: position 13,726,466 of record NC_067312.1, read on the forward strand.
CTGGTTTTGTAAGTTTTTTGTCACAGTTACACTTGCTCAAGAAAAAGGGCCGAGTATTTCTTTTAAAAAAAAGCCATGTTTGTTACCTGTCCATTAATTGCAAATAACTAGGAAAACACTATGAAATACATGTGAAAGATTTTTTGAGGGTATTCAACCACTGTTGTGTGTGAGAGATAAAGAAATCCCGAAGGCTTGTCTCCCTTAGAATTATCATCTCTCCACCTAGAAAAAGGCCTTAGTTGCAACAAATGAGACTATAATGGGCACACAAGACAGTTAAATACAATTACCTGTCAGATGTCCTAGTTATGGCAAATAAAATTAGCTTACTGTATTCATAATTGGTTAATTAGGATTGAGAGAAAGGAAGGAGTGCTTCAGGTCTGCTAATGATACATGTAGGTGACACCAAGTTAGAAAATCACAAAGCGTAACTCATGTAACCGTGTAATCATGTAAACACTAAAGCCTCAAATTTCACAAGTTAATCTTGTTTTGCATCAGTATGGTCATTACTGAAACAGCATCCATTTCTACATCACGGGAAGTGGCATTGAAGAGCTGTCACATAAATTGGAAGCCCAGGGATCATGTTAACAGAGTCTTAAGGAAAGCATCTGATATAGTCTGCAACTGCCTAGTCAGGGAAAAAATTGAGAAATTCTTGAATTCAGCTGGCATATGTAGACCTGATAATTTGTAAGTGATACACTAAACCCAGAAAGTACAGTTATGTTTCTTTTCTAGATTATAATTGAGAGCAAAGCAAATATGCTTGCTTCAGTAGAGATAACCAAAGGAGGAATGGCGAAATAGCCATTTGGAAAGTGTAACCTGTGCCCTGGGAGCCTGTATGTCTTGTCAGCTGTGATCACAGCTCTGAGATTGCTTGCTGTCTCTGGAATCACTTTCAAGAGAGACCTGAATAGCTTTGCTCGGTTCTGGCTAAAAAGAAGGTTTCTGGTTGGTTTGTTTGTTTTCTTCTTGCAGCTTTATAGCTCATGCCTTTGTCACCTTGAGACTGGCCTGTGATAATATGTTATCTTGAAAGGCTTTTATGTTTACCAAAAAGTAACATTTTTGCAGCTGAATTTTGTCAGTGTCACCTAATTTATTTTGCTGAAAGTCTCTTAGTTGATTGGAATGGCCTGTTTAAATCTCAAACAGCCATACATGGCTTGGGACTTACCTTTCTGGCATCTCTGCCCTTCTGCCTCACATTTTAAACCACTGTAAAACCTAATTTCAGGCTCTCTCAAGGAGTGTTGGAAACATTCTTTGATGTGAAAGAGGGGGAACAGCTGGTAAGCAAGCATGGGAGGCACCTCTAGACATAAGCTTCCATTCTCAGAATACATCTACCTTGTCCTGGAGCAAACTGCAGTAGATTGGACATGGCTAGTGGCACGCTCAGTATTGGCTAGAGTTCCTTTTGCTGTAGACACGATTGTGGTTGCATGGTTGATTGTGTTCACGCTAATGAATGAGTAAAATTTTGTTATGCATCTGTAATACAAAGATGGATATAGTGATCTGTGTAGAACTTACTTTCCCCAAGGCCTTCCTTAATTTACTGCCTCTGCTTCTAAATATATATTGAAGATGTTGGGGACAAGAAGGAAGAAGAGTGTCGTGGCTGGGACATTAATTGTTTTATTAAAAGAAGAAAATGGGGGAGCAGAAGCATTGCAATCTTTGGGAACTGTCAATTTACTGTGAAATACTGTGTCCTAGAAAATGGAAAGATCAAAAGTTTCATTAGTTAGGGGATTTGTTGTTATTTTTATAGAGGTGTCTTGAATTTCTGAGGCAAACAAGCTACCTTTAGCTAGTGCTTTCCCTAGAATATGTTTTATTTAGGATTCAGGAGAAGAACAGTTGTGTGATGTAGAACTCTTAACAGTCTGTCTCTGTTGTAGGTCATTCTTTTGTGATAAACACTTGTGAAAAACACTTGTGGCCACTGTCATCTTCATTTTCCCTACTGCTCCTCTTCAGTCCATGCAGATTTTTGAACAAAGGGTATTAATTTCTGATGCTCCAGTCATCCTCTCTATGACTGCAGTGTTACTGCAAACCCTGACAATTATCAGTTATTCTAGGTTTTTTGATACATGGAACTGCCTCTTTCCTCACATCTGCTTCATGTCTTCTGCCTGTCATTTTGTGTTGCACACAAGTCCAGTCAGTTGTAATTGCTTAACAAAAATATATGTGCTGATACAAAGTGAGAAAGAAACTGCTTACATTACTGGAGTTACTTGCTAGAAAGCCTTCAAACAAGCTGCAGAAGATAGAGTGTGCTACTGCAAAATTTGCTGAAATAACTAAACCTTTAAAAAATCTAAGGGGAGATTAACTTGCCAGATTTTGTATGGCACATGACTAGTACTTCCCAACAGCAAGCACCTCTGCAATGAAAGGAGATGGGTAATGAGAAAGAAATGTAGATACATTTTGCCCTCTGTATCTTTACATCTTTATCTGGTGTTTCAATGCTCACTTCTTCCCTTCCAGAATAAAATTTTTGAATTGTGTACATTAGTTCAATTGTTTTATGTCTTTCCAGGAAGAAACTCTGATAACAGTTTTTTTGCTAATGATTTGTTAGCAAGATTAGACATCTGTTAAAAATGTTGAGGCCAGAGGCCAAACACATTATTTTCTTGAAATTGCAATGAACATTTGCCAGTGTATGTAAAAACTTGTTCAACCTTCTCTCATTTTTAGAGCAACCTTCAATCATTTTAGAATATATGATTTAGTATCACAATTCAGGGTTATATTCCTTTGCAGAATAATATATGGAAGGCAAGCTTGCAGAGCTCAAAGTTAGGAAAACAATCTTTTTACTAGTAATGTAAGCGATTTTTGTATTTAAAGAGAAACAGAATTGCTGATGCAATATTACTGTCCTCTTCAGATGAGTCTCCTTTGACATGAAATCTTAAGGCTTGGAAGCTGGATAGATTTGGGCTAAATTTGTTCTTGCTTTCGTTCTTGTATTTAAGGGGCAAAGAATGTATGAATCTTGGATAACTGTATGTTACTGTTTTTCTATGGGACAGTTGAAAAACGGTAAGAACTGGCTGAAGTATAGCCAATTGATTGTCACCCACTAAGAAGCCTTCTCATACTTACAGTGAGCTGTTTAATTCCTGAAAGATACAGTTTAGGTTTTATTACTGGATTCACAAGTTCATGCTAAATAAAAATCAGTATCTTTGACCACAGAAAAAATAACAAAAATCCTGAAACGTTATGATTTACTGTCTGTCCATCTGTCTGTCTAACTGTCTAGCAATGTTTTTTTTCTGGTAAAACATAAAAGGGAAGGCATTGTTGGGACCCCAAATCTTTTTTCTTTATTTCAATTTGTAACCAAAACAAAACGAAAGAATTTCAGATTGATTGAGGACAAAATGAACAAAGAAGAAAAAAATGTCCCTTGCAATAAGTTGGACAGCAAAATAAAAAACCTGATATTTTGATACATGTATGTAAGTGTGACGTTGCCAGGGAGGAATGGGACTGTTGAATAGGCAAGTGCTGTGGACCTCATATGAAGTTTTTCTGATTTATTTGAAATAGCCAAATACTGTAGTATAATATTTCTGTCTCATTTTAGGTGTGATTATTAACCATTTATAATTTTTTTTGCAAGTGTCCAGGGTACTTCTTAGAAAATTCATAGTTTTATTTGCTTTTTTTTTGTGTTTAATGAATTACAGAAAATTTATTTTCTGGTAGGCAATTAGAAACTTATCCTTTGTATGTTGGAAAATTTTATGTAATTGGCTGCATAAAATATGTTTCTTAGTATTTATAAACACCCCCACCAAAGACATGCAGTTGTAAATCACAATCTGTTCATAGAGTTTCTCCAGAATATGCAGTTTGCTAGCAGTGACAGCGATTTCAAAACAAGTACTATGGCTAAATGTAGTCTATAACATTCTATCTCCAAATACTGTAAGAGGCATTTACTTGGTGTTTGAATCCTCCTTGGTTTGTTGAAGTCATTTGTGGAGGGAATGACTTGTGACTCCTTTTAAAACTTGACTGCATACCAAAACAAGCTTGGAATCATTAGTAATGTCATCACACAAAGATGCTCTAGCTTTTGGACCAAATTTAGAACAACTATTTTAAAGTGTAAACAACATTAATTGCTTTACTAGGTTGTGTCTTTTACACACAAAATAGCCCATGAAAAGAGCCTTAGTAAGGTGCATAGTCAAAACTTAGAAGATACAGTAACTGAGGATTCCTTTGCAAGCTTAATACAGTCTGTGTTTGTGTTTAATGATCAAATCGTCCTTTTTCATTCTGTAGCACTGTTTCACCTTTCACGTGTAAACTGAATAGTATTCACTAAGCAACTGCTCAGTATTTGGCCTCTTACTGTTCAGGATGTGATTCTAGGTCTGACTTGCAGCATGTTGTTCAAACCCTCCTCTGAAAATATATTCCTGTATGCATATTTTTCTGATTTGATCATGACTATGGTAAACAAAGGACTCTAAGGTCACTGCTTTGTTTCCTTCAGGAAGGACATGTTTTAATCCTCGTTTTACAGATGGAACGTTGAGATAAAGTTGCACAGGCAACCTGTGATTCCCGAATGCTTTATTTTACAACTACATTAATTACTTTTCTGTTAGGAAACGAAGGAAGATGAGAAGTGCAGTTGCCTAGGTGTTAAAAATGAGTTAACCTGTCTCAAATAACTTCATGTCTGTTTCTGTCTTGTTCCTTTTCATCCATTTTCCCTTCCCTTCTTGTCTGAGACCCTTGGTTTTGGTTAGGAAGCTTGATTTTACAGAAGTGGTAAACTTTCATTTGAGCTTCCACCCTTTTTAATAGTATTTTTAGGGATTTTACTAAGTAGTGAGGTAATAAATCAGAATTCAGCTCTATACAATAAAAAAATGGTAATTTGAAAGTAATTTCTACCTTTCTCTAGGATTATAAGCAAAATAGAAATAATTTAAAATAAACATGTCATTCCCAAACTTAAATTTTATTACAACTAAATGGAACAGAAACCTCAGAATATCTGAGCTTTATTCTGTTATGTAAGCCATTAATTTTAGGAAGGTTTGAATTTGGCAAAAGTAAATTCTTCCAATCCATCTTTTAAGTCTTTTCCAAGATATGTATATTGTATTTTTGTATTTTTTTGTAATGTTAAGCCTGCTTAGTAAAGCATTGGGAATGGTTTTAAAATGTATTTTTATCTTAACCAGGAGTAACTACCTTTATTAAGTCATAGGGAGAGTTTTCTAAGAGTGCTGATGCTATGTAAATGCAGAGTGTGTAATTAAACCTATGAAAAAGTGAAATTTGCATTCAAGCTCTTATTATAAAAGTCTGTTCTGAAACATATATGACATTCTTAAAAAGCCATAGAAATACTTAGCTTCTGTACTTGCTAAACGTTCAGGGTTTTCTGCTTAAGTTTAGGAATAACAGCAGAGTACAAAAAATGTTATGAAGAAATATTTGTCCCATCTTGAAATAAGCAAATTTTCTGATGTTTTATTTGTTTGACAAACAGGTACACACAAAGTTCCACTGCAGGCAAGCCCATGCTCCAGGCACTGACACTTCATGCTTGACGTTTTCCTATGATGGGACTGTCCTTGCCAGCAGGGGAGGTAGGTGATTGAAACAGCCTTTTGCTGTGTTGAATGCAAGAGAATTTTAACTTTTAAGTGAAATGGTTCGGTAAACAAATCATCATTAAATGAAATCAATGGATGTAAGATAGTGAAAATAGATAGTAGTGATTTAAACCTGAAATGTTTCACAATTTGCATCTTTTATTGTGATAAACCATGCAGTACTGTGTTTCTGAAACTGCATTTTATGTCAGCTAAAGAATATTCTAAGATAACTTTGCCATTTCTTTTACATCGTTCCTTATCTGTCTTTTTGATTAGCATTAATAATACAACAAAAGGAAAATATTAGCTTAATTAAAAATAAAATGAGATCAGTTCAGTTACTTCGTTCTTTCCAGGAAGATTACTACTTCTCAACTCTGTTCTGAGTTACTATTTCCTCAAGCAGCTTTCTTAGACAATGTCCTTTTCTGTTCTAATTGGAATTTTTGTCCAATTCACATTATAGACATCAAAATGATGACTAGAAGTGAAGGGCCAAGATGTACTTGAATGATGAAAAAAATTTGAAATGTCTACAGGAAAGGAAAAAAAAAGAGCTTGTTTTTTAAACTGGATAAAGCTTTTTAGTAAAAATCTTAGAAAACAGAACAAGTCTTGAAAAGGCAAAGATATATTTGAAGATTCATTCACTCTGGTATTAGAGGTATTGGATAGGATAGTGTCTGCCTAAAACAGCTTTTCATACAGAGATTTGTCAATCCAGTATTTTACAGACAGGTGCAAGCACACAATCTGAGCTGTATGGATGGAAACCAGCTGTAACCAGAAGCTGTGTGTATACATTAGCATGGCCCCAAGGCCAAATAAACAGGCTTAGGGAGAAGCAGTATATGTTAATGTCGGATAACATTGTGCCTAGCATATGTACAGGACATCTGCTCAGCTTCGTAGGTAGAGAGAGTGAGATGACATACACAAAACCAAAATACTAGATTAGAGGTATTCATAGACAGCAAAAGCTCTGAAGCAGAGGGTGTGCTTCCAAGCCAAGGGCTGTAGGTTGCAATTGCTTTGTGTCTTCCCCCTCAGCCTGGTGCACAGTGGCACGGGGTGGCTTTTACAGAGATATGTGTAGCTGCTATTGGGTGTTACCTCTCTTGACTTTGTATGTCTTGACACATTTCTAAGATTCCAAGCATCGTGTTCCCTAGATCACATCTTTTAGTCTTGTCCTTGACAGCCCTAAGCTTATTAGGGTGTGCTAATGGCACTTGGATTGTTTCTTCATTGCTGTTCAGGCTTCAGGAACCAGAGTTCTGCTGCCAGTGTACTCACCATGGATAAGTCCTAAGCAGTTGAGAGAAAAACTCTCAACCTTGCTGGTTCTAACTGAACCAGAGACTTGCTATGTGAGAACCTTTTCCTCCTTGGAAAGTAAGTGAACCATCTGTCTATTTGTTCTGGGCTAAGTGAAATACTGCATCTGTCTGCCGGTGGTGTTTCCCTCCCCACCCCCAAATTCACACAGTCATACTTTATAAGATCTAATGAGAAACCTTGGTATGTTTTTGAATATTAATGGTAAACAAAGTTAATACTTATGTGACAAATATTTACTAGTGCTGTCATGGAAGCTCCATTTATGTAAATTCTCCTATGTTTCACATTTATTAATAGAGATTACATACATAACCTTTTATTGCTTGTGGCACCTTTAGTTGCCTGCTCTTCCTCATCTGTCTTCAAATTTTGTGTCATGTTGAAGAGACTTTCACTGTCTTACGATTAATCTACCACACTCCTCTCTAAGATATATAAAATATTGATTGTGTTTGCAGATTGTAACACTGTACCAAAATTTAGCACCTCGGTGTGGATAAATGTGCTACCTGTGTCTAATGTATTTTAAAAAAAGAAGCTCTGTGCGTGCTGTGCTACAGAATGAGGAGTTATTTTGACTTGTTTGTTTAGTGCTTTAATATGAGTATTACTTTGGATCTGTACCAACGAAAGCAGATGTTGATCCAGCATTCATAGATTAATAAGCCTGCCAAGTGCTCAGGATCAAAGAGGGGATAGCTGGGGAATGGGGACTTTTGCTGGAAGCCTGATTGGCTTTCCTGCATCAGATGTTGATTCTGTGTTGGATGTAAGAGAGATGAGGCGGGGCTCAGCTGCAAGCACACAGGAAAATGAAAAGCTAAAGAGCTGTTTATGAGAGTTCCCAGTCTTACTCTTCTTGGGTATTAGGTGGTAACTTGACAGAAACTTAAGAAAGTGATATTTTTGCACACTTAACCATGAAAGCAGTTAATAAATGTAATAAATACAGTGAAGATAGCATTTGGGGTCTGTTTTCTTTGTTTAGCAGTGAAGAGGTAAGTGTTAGAACTGGACTTGGGACTCTTATTGTAAAAAATTTTAAAAACCTTTTTTTGAATTCTGGTGTGTACAAAAGTTTTGCAGTTAGTTTTTGTCAAAATATGAAGCAATTAATTCATTAATTCCATTAATCTGGCTACAGCTATTAGTTTGATGGTTTTTTTATCTTCAGTGTTATGAACAGCATGCAGATTCCGTGCCATCTCTGCTGCTTTTTCCTTCTCAGGGGATGGACTCCTCACAGTCTTCCCCTGCTTCACCCAGGGTCCCTCCCACAGGAGTGAGTCCTTCATGAACTCCTCCAACATGAGTCACTCCCACAAGGTGCAATTCTTCAGGAACAAACTGCTCCAGTGTGGGCAATCCACAGAGTCATGGCCTTCTTCAGGCACAGCCACCTCCCCTGGCTTGGGTCCTTCCAGGTGTGCAGGTCCACATCTGCCCCACCATGGTCCTTCGTGAGCTGCAGGGCTGCATCTGCTCCACCATGGTCCTTCTCAGACTGCTCCACCATGATGTTCAAAGGGTCACAGCCTGCCATCTCACAGCAGGGGGATCCCTGCTCTTGCACAGTTCCTTCCCCTCCTTCCTTACTGACTGGGTACCTGCATAGGTGTTTCTGTCTCCCCTGCAAGTCTCCTCAGCTGTTTCTCTTTCCTGTTCTTAAGTATCTTAATCACAGAGGTGCATCCGCTGTCACTGGTGGGCTTGGCCTCTGCCAGAGGTGCTTTCGACTTCAGAGCCAGGGAAGCCTCCAGGGCCTAATTATTACATCCTGCTAATTGCAGTGCACAGTACCTCTGGTGTAATTGTGCGAGACCTCATCATATTTTTTATTAAAATGGCAAAAAATAGGGTTTGAAGTGCTACTGAAAATGCTGTAAAAGCTTTAAATAATCCTACCAGGCTTTGAAGAAGGCCACCGTGAAAGAGAAATACTGGATGATCTGAGTGGCTATTGTGAATGCCTCATATTGAAATGCACAACTTCTCTTTATATGTTTTTGTTTAAGGGTAACTATTTTTGTCCATGTATGATGTAATTAAAAATAGGTCAGAACTGATGTAGCTCTCAAAGAAGCCCCTTAAGCGATGATGGAGGGATGCTGCTGGAGAAAATCCCTGGTATTGTGGAAAGTTAACAGTATGTCTGTTTTCTTAGTGACAGTGTTTTCAACTCCAAGTGCCAGTTAGATTCAGGAACCAATATTGCAGTTGCATCACAGAAAATTTTAATTAGAAAAAGTGAGTTTGTGGAAATTCTTAATGATGGTAAGAGTTCCACAGCATTGGCCAACTCATTCTACTAGCATTTCTCCCTTTCCAAATACTTAATCTATTTCTGCACAGTGTAAGGCAGTGTTGATTTGAAATCAGACACTACTTTTGGAGTCCTAGAATCTTCTAATTTTTTTAAACCAGAAGATTACAGTTTCTTATTAGCAGAAGAGCTATAGCTAAATGTCTGACTGCATCTCTCCTGCTGAAGCCTGGAAGGACTACAGCTTGAAGATCGTGTCAAGGCTCATTCCAGTGGGAACAGAACAGCCTTGGCTGCTAGCCTTAGATCTGTCCCTGTCCTGGAGATTTGCAGAGTGGCCAAATGGCATCCCTTGCATGCATTTATAAAGTGCTGCTGCTTTAAATACAACATCTTGACTTTAAGGGTGGTTTTTTTGTTGGTTTTGTGTTTTTCTTTTTCGGGATTGGGAGAGGAAAGGAAGGGTTCATATTACAAGACCAAATGCTTTGAAGTGCTTTGGATGGAGTCTAGTGGGAAACAATAAGAAAGCAGATATTCCCAAAATAGGGACTCAACATTTTTCTTTCTTGTCATTTTTTAGCTTCCCAATGAACAGAAATATGCTCTGCTCTAGACATCATTTATTTAAGTTGTCCACTTCTTAAAAATATTTTGTAGTAAGGAGTTATCCTAGTCTTTAATGTAAACATACATGATGTACGAGGCCACACATTACTGCTTTCCCTATAAAGGGTGCTGCTGGCCTTGATTTCTTTTGTTACATCATGTTACTCTTTTTTTTTATTATTATTTTTTAACATTTTACTTTCAAGGCCTTCTTCAAGCTCTTGGTCTCAAAAGCTATGAATCCAAAAATACTTTTAGACAACAAAATTACTTCCCTGCAAGGTTTGTGCTTTGGAAGGAAGCAGGTCTGTGGGCAGCCGGTCACTTGGCCGCCTTTTCCTCCTGGGTCAGGAAGATTTTTTAACTTCCTGTCTAAAATCAATCTCTAGATATTTTTTAAAAGAGCTGTTGTTTGAAATTCTTTTTTTTCACTCTTGAAAGCACTGGGCCACTGATAGTACGTGCAAGGAGGTGTCTAGGCACCCAAGTGAGGTGCTTGAAGGCTCCAAATTCTGTAGCTCATCACATGCTGGAAATATGTATTCCAGAAGGATGATCAGCAGAGATGTGGATGTCTCTGAGAATAACTAACTAAGCTTCCCCTCCTCCCAGTTCTCACTTTATTAATATGTCATAACTTTCTGAAAGGGAATAAACAGCCTGACTTTTACTGGTCTGCAGGCACACCATGTTTATCAAACACAGATGAGAATTGCTATAAATGTCGTGCTGTAACCTCCATTTTGGGTTTTATGGCCAAAGGTGGTGTGGAGGGGTGTGAAAAGTTCTTGTAATAGCAAGTGTGGGTTCACTTGCTTCCCTTCTTCCCTTTCCCTGAGGGTTTCTGATTCCAGGGTCTGTTCTCCATATTGAGATTGCAGTTTCTTGCTGTTTGCCTGCTAAAGAAGGGGGAGGACTTCATGTGCCTTCCATTCTTCCTGATCTTTTTGTTCAGTCAGGTAGAAACCAGATGCATAAAACTTGTATCGGTTTTGATCTAGACCATCCATGTAACATTTTATTTTTTTATCTTAAAAGCTAAATTTACTCCTGGTAGCAAAGCACCAGTGCTTATAAACACAGAATAAACCAGTGTATGGGAAATCTGATTCCACTGTGGATAACAGTTCTTGTTACAAATGATTGCCATGATGGAGTTGAGCCATTGAGAAGTTTTTTATTTACTGGAGGGCAGCAGGTGGAGCTTCTCATCCTTGCAGTTTCATAGTCATTTAAGGACAAAAAACTTCCAAACCTTTCCCATTCTGAATGCTTCTGCTGTATCACTCTGTTCTTTCTGTGTTTGTATTAGAGGTTCTTTTTGTATTTGTATTAGAGGTTGTAATTCTCTGCACGTGTCTAAATTCTTGCTTTAAATTCTTTATTGCTAACTTTTGTCCCTTTTTTTTTTCATAGGAGATGATACTTTAAAGATATGGGATATTAGGCAATTTAAAAAGCCTCTTAATTCAGCAGAAAGACTGCCCAGCTTCTTCCCAATGTGAGTACTCTTAATTTATTCCCCCTGGTAGAAATTACAGTAGTTGTGCTGAACAGGAGGGAGTCTACAGAAGTTCTCCTCAGCTCTCACTAGATCCAGAACTGTGCAGAAAGACTGCACAGGGACGACTGTGCAATGAGGTTTTTTGGTTATTTTATTATTTCATGTTGCTTTAAAAGATCTCTGATTTTTGGTGATAAATCATAATCAGCTTTGCTTGTTTTATGACATTTCTCAGACTCATATGTCTTACGTCTAATTAGATTAGTAACTTTTCAGGAGGAGAGCTGTTCACTGCCTTATGTTTGTGTAAGGAGATATATAAGTAACCCTCATTCTTATTTGGTCTGTGATTAATTAAAAAAAAAAGAGCCGGATCAAAAAGTAGACATAACATGGAGGTATGTGGTATGAATTCAGGTTGTGATGTTAGAAGTACTGATGACTGTGTTCTCTGGTACTAAAACACTGTGTTGTATTTAATATTTTTATTGGTGTTACTTGAATTTCTGTAGCTGTCACACAGCCAAATCCAACTCTTAAGTACAAATTACACTTTTCAAAAGAGATCTTAGAAAGGCAGGCCATGGACAGGTCAATCTTGACTGCAGTTTTTAGCATAAGAGGAAAAGTAAACAGGCAAACATTTTTGGCCACTGTTATAAACAACCTCCCTTGCATCATTGAAGAATGTATCATTATCAGAAACAGATTTCATGATTGATACATCTTTCTACTTAATGTTGATAACCAGATCTGAAAATACTTTTTATTTGTTTCTCACACTGAAAAGTTTACAAGACCTTTGAGTGGAGGAGAATTTTGTTAGGAGGTATTTTTATTGAATCTGCCAGTTTTGCACATTCTGTGCACAGCTGTAGCTGTACTTGTGAATTGTGTCTGATAACTATAGTAATAGATGACAGCAGACAAAAAATTTTAAAAAAACCAAACAACTTTGTCTTCAAAGGATTAACAAATAAGAATATTTTTATGGAGTGTAATTTGTATTGTAAGTAAGTACCATGCGCATTAATAATTCATTTGCCTGATACGATGATTTGTTATCTTCAACAGGACAGATTGTTGTTTCAGCCCAGATGATAAGATACTTGTCACAGGCACCTCTGTTAAGAAAGGTGGTGGCAGTGGGAAGCTTTTTTTCTTTTATCGAGAGACATTCCAGAAGTTGTATGAGATAGAAGTGACAGATGCGGTATGTATTTGAGTTTTATTTTCTCAGCTCTTCCAAATATGAATGAAATCATATTCATATGCTTTTTTCCCCTTATACAGGTCATGACCTACTTAAACAGTAATTTGCATTATTTAAGAGGCAGAGGGACCTGAATAGGGTCCTTTACATCGAAAACTAACAAAAAAACTTGGGACAAAGTGTTTAAGCACTAGATGTCTTGTGTTTCTCAGCAATTTCTGTGAGCCCTTCTACACCTGTGAACTGAGGCACAAATCCTAAAATTTTTACATGTTTATGGTTTTCTTTTACCACTTCTCATCATGAAATGCCATGTTGTGACAAAACTCCCACTTCTTGTAACTTAACTTCCGGTTACAGTAGAATCTATTTCAATGTATCCTGTCTTGTGTAACTGCAACAATTCAGTGGCAAAAGGAAGGCAAAATTAGGAATCCCTTACTAAAAAATGCCATCTCACCAGTAATATAGAAACCTAAAATTGTGATTCTGTAATACAGAGGAGTCTGTATATTGGTTGAGCTGCCTGCCTACCCATTCTCTTGTGCAGAAAGAGAAGGCTTAATATGATATTGTGATATAAGAAGTAAGTTTATAGATTATGACAAACAGAAGTGGGAAAAATTCAAACAGAATTGCTATTGCAGTCAAAACTTCTTTCTGGAGATTGTCTGTACAGGATTTAATTTGTATTTACTTTTAATTTCAAACCCCATTTTCTCTTCTCATTAATTCTAAAGCAAAGTCTGCTTACAAATGAATTTGTTCTATCCATAATTTCTGTGGCAGCAGTCTTACAAATGAAAAATGCAGAATTTGTGTCAAAGCAGAAAGCATGTGGTTTTTCTGGAGCGGAAAAAACCTCTTTAGTTTAAACATAAGTTCTAAATACAATATTTATGACATTAGAAGTTTTATTTATTACGAAAAAATTTCCCTGAAGATAGCATAAATTGGATTTTAATTTTTTGTCCTACAGAACATATCAAACCTCAAATTAACTCTGGTGGAGGATTTCTAGTGGATTTCTGTTTTCTGATACAAGTATTATAACTGAGTGTTTATAATCTTTTGCTGAGACAATACGTGAATACCTCAGTAAACCCTTTTAAAGTCCCCCAACATAAGAAGGAAATGGAGCTCATGGAGAAAGTCGAGGCAAGGACCATTAAGATGATGCAAGGGCTGGAGCACCTCTCAAGGGGTAATGGATTAAAACTGAAAGAGGGGAGATTCAGGTTAGACATTAGGAGGAAATTCTTTAGTGTGAGGGTGGTGAGACACTGTAACAAGTTGCCCAGGGGGGTTGTGGAAGCCCCATCCCTGGAATGAATTTGGCCCCACAGGTCTAAGTGTCTCGATGTGGTCATGGTGGCATCTCCATTTAGCAGTGGTGAAGTCAGTAACAGCATAGAGAAACTTCTCTGGAGCTTTAAGGCTGCAAGAATGAGAAGCTTGTCAGTGGTGGTATAGTGAGAATTACTGCTCACCAACTTAGCTTTTTTGTTCAAAGGAAATATAATTTTCATTTGCTAACTTTGTCTCCCAGAAAAATGGTTCTTTAATTCTCTAAAATAGAGTGTCTCTTTAATTGCTGAAGTAGATAATGCTGCAGAAGAGTCCAGAAAATATCACATTGCTATCAGTTTGTGTCAGAAGTGAGAGGTGTATTTCTGTTCCTTTTCTTCAAGATGGAAGAGAGACATGGAGCTGAGAACCAACACTAGAAAATTGTTGGAAAAGCAAACTTAGGGGTCAGTAAGCAACTTCTCTGTGGCCACTCACGTACTAAAATTTTAATTATGTGTAAAAATCTTAGCAGGTTCATAATTTATATTTATATAGGTGCTGATATTTATGTGGTACTTTTTAAGACTGTACTAAATTACTTCTGTCTATAGAGTTTTAGTGCTGTTGTTTTTCTTCATTTGTAGCTGTAAAATTTAAGACTATCATTCTGCCGCTTTGAGTGTGATGGATTGAATGAAAATAATGGAAATAATAAGTGAAAAATTGAGACTTGTAACGCTGATCTTATGACATAATTTTCAATGAGTCAGCACTAATAATACCTCCACAATCAGTCTGTCTAGCTTCCAGCTTCAATACTACACATCCAAGAAAAACACAGTTAAGCATATTGACCTGTATCTCAGAATAAAAATTACTGTAAGTGGTGTTATAAAATGAAAGCGGTGTATTTTTTCAAGATCTATTGTTTGTTTAGTTGGATTTTCTCATTCTTCTCAAATTGGAGTGTTGGGTGAAATACAAATGCATAAAGGCATGCGAAAAACAAATTCATTTTCCAGAATTGGGCTTTTCTATTTTATAAGCAGTACATTGGCCTATAAATTGGTAGATTAATTTCTTGTGTGTAGTTTATCAAATCATTTTTCAGCAGTACAGGAATCACTTGCTTCCTATAGACTACTGTCCTAATTTCCAAGGAAAAACTGCAGACAGCAGTTAGTGTAATGAAAGATAGTATATAATTTGTCTAAGGCTTCAGTTTGTCCTCTGTAATAAAAATATACTTATTTATCTTTTCTGTCTTTATCTAGTGCTTAAATGTGTAATTTCAATGCTTCTATTTTTGGTTTCTTTAGACATTGTGTAGATGAAGTTTTGCTATACCAGTATGTGTAGTAAAAGCTCAAATGCACCATTAGCTACCTCTTGGGTAGAGCTTGGTCTGCTCTCATTCCTCATGAGAACAATTTCAGTAATTTCAGTTGAATTTAGTCCAAATTGCTAAAGAAAAAGGACATAAATAGTTATTTATTTCAAGTATAAAATGAAAATAATGAGAGTTTCTGAAGACAAGTGTATACCAGATTACCGGTAGAATGTATAGATCAGTATAACAGAAAATCTACTGTGAAAACAAACTCTTAATGTGTTGCTTTTTAAATTTCACAAGGATTTTAAAAAGCAAATGCTGGTGAGCTTAGAAAATTGGAAAACACTAAAGAGCAGTAAACATTATCTTAAACTTCCTTGGTAAATAGCCAGTGCAACTGGCCTGTGAATGAACCTAGGGGGTAATGGGAAAATATTTAATGGGAATGTTTGACCAAAGCTGTTTCTGGCATTCCTTTCCGTCATACCACACAAACCTTTTTTCACCTTTTCTTTCAAGTTTTCATGGGAAAACCCATTACTGTTTCAGAGCTGCTGGAGTGAAACCTTGTGGTTTTACTAATGGACTAACAGTCTGCTTAGTCTCTGCTGTTGTGGCTGGGTTTAGGATAGTGATTTGCTTTTCATTTCACATATTGGGCTTTTTTTTCTTTCTTATTTTTCTGTTGTGGTATGTGGCTACATTAGTGACTGTATTTTTGTGTCCACTGTTGAATGCCTTCCCACCGTGTATGCATTGGAACTTCTGGAGAACTCAAGATTCTCGGACAAATAGCAATACTTTTTGAAGAATAACTAAAGAAATGTCAGAGTAAGATGCAGACTATGGGCTCTGTCCCTGGCCAGCAGCAGTGTGCCAGCAGGAGGAGGTGTGAACAGGGCAAACACAAAGTGATGCTTCTCTGACTATCCTGTTCTGCCCCCAGTGATCTGTGATTTAGAGATACCTTGGTGCAGACATGGGAAATTTTCAATTAATAGCACTCATCACATTTTTTTTTTCAGGAGTTATCAAGGAGTGAAATTACCCATGTTGCAGGTTATGGACAGGGTTATTTACTTACTGCAGATAAGGTCGGAACTCAGGGTGGGAGCTCCTGCCTCTCCCAGTCTCGTAAGGAAGCTGATGCTCTGCATTCAGTACTTCAGCTTTATGCTGGCTCCTTGTGTACAGGTGTGATTTGAATGTATAAGGGCTTTGTACTGTGACCATAGTTGTGTATGCTAAACTCTACAGTTTTCTACTCTTTTTAACAAGGACTGAAGTTTAAAAAATCCTGTTATGCACATGCAGCTTTTTCACAGCTTTTCTGTCTCCATTTCTTCTATCTTGACAGTAATACCTGTGAATGGTTCTTTTGCTCTCTCCTTAAATATCCAGAAGAAATACTTACATTACAGTTTCTCAATTTGAGCATTTGAGGCTTTTTTTATGTGAAAGATTTATAATTGCATGCAGAATGTTTCTTCACTCCATTTATATGTACAAGGAGACTTAGACAGATGTCAGGAAATAAAACTGCCAGAAGAGGAGTACAGAGTATATGAACAGAAACTCTGAGGCCATTTCCCTTTCCTTTCTTCAGGTAGTATGAGAGGAAGGAAGACCTGTAGCTGCTTTGGGATGAGGTTTCATCTTTTGGGTTGTCAGTAACTTCACAGTCTTTTTGGAATGGAAGGGAGATTTCTTTGTCAGTTGCCGGGGGGGTTTATTCCTAATTCTTGGTTTGGTTATATAAGGATGAGATCTTCATGGGAAGCAGTTATAAATACCTACTGTATGGGAAACAGAGTTGAGTACACAACATATCCCCTGATGTCAGTTTAATTTGAAGTAGCTGTGGGTAGCCTCTTGAACCGCTCTCACATGTCTATCATTCACTTGGCTAGTTCAAACAGATCACCCAGGATTACAGACAAGATTGATTTTGGCAGGAGTCGAGCAGTCATTTTCCCCGTATGGAGAGAACTAGTATTACACCCCATCACTGCCAAGCAAGAGTGGGCACTGAAAAAAACCAAAACAAAACACCACAACAAAAAAATACCCCTGTACAATGACAGAAATGGCTATTTTAAAAGGAGAATATAAGCAATAATTTAATTTAAAAATGAGCCACGATGATGGAATTGTATACATTATAAAATGATATGTGCAGTTTTTTAAATATCCCACAGGTTTTTATAGATAAGCAGCAATCCAGATTTGTGGTCGTTTCAGGAAACCTGTTTCTGTTAGGAGGATTTTTCAGTATTTTCTTAGGTCCTCAGATATAAGCAAAACTTAAATTATTAAATACTTCTGAAATTACCTCTAAGGGATGTTTCAATATGGTCTTCTGAGACAAGCTATAAATAAAGCTTCTCTTTAGATTAAAGAGTGAAAAGGAAAGAAGGAATAAGGAATATGAAACTTCCAGCATTCTTTATGCACAGTTGATATAGGATCGCAGTATTTCTTTCCTTGACCTCATACGATATCATTTACTATTTATTAAAGTGCAGTAATATAGTAGAGGGCTTGTCCACTGTGGCCCATTTCACTAAGATTTAAAGCTTTTGAATTTAAGAAAAATAAATTCTTTTAACTTCTGGAAGACTTCATCATGCTACTTCTGTTTTGTTGGGATTTTTTAAAGCCATTTATTTTATTTGAAAGGAAAATGCACATTTTCCACCATAAGGAAGTAAATACTCTGTTTAAGGTCCATTAAATATTTGTACTCATTAAAGAAAAAAAAATCTAGTATGAAGGGTGAATCGCAGGACTGTGTTTTATAGTGAGGTAACTTGTCAAGTTTTATTCTCTGTTTTCATGTATGTAAAGACAATGTGGTCCTTCCCTTCGTATATCCTGCAGCAGCATGTACTTTATTTTACAGGAGCTGTCACGAGAGGTTTGAGGTATGTGAGAGAAATAAACCATGCAGGATTTTCATTGCTGTAACAGGAGTGAGGGGTACATGTAAAGGTTGTCTACCTTAGTTTCTTGATATACGGTGATGAAAGTGTAGCTGTAATTTTAACAGCGCAGGTGCTTGAAAATTGTGCCTTCCTCACAATTACAAAGAAGAGTTTGCCACCTTGATTAAAGAACTTTTTCTGTTTGTCAAAAAAAGGGAAGTGTTACTCAGTGGCTCAATTCACCTGTAAGAATATATTTTATGGCTGTACTGTGGAAGTTAAGTGATAAAGCATCCCTATCCGTATGTTTGGTATAGAGATCATGCTTTAAATTATTGGCCTCTGAAAATGTTTTCAGGGTATTTCTGGTTTCTGCCTAGAAAATTGTAAATTTTATCTATTTCTGGTTCCTTTTCTGTTGAATGTTTCCACACGTTTTCTAAGACATGTTTCACAAGGGAAAAATAAGAGTGTTGTTTCCTCTACTACTGTATTCTCATGAGTATTTTAAATCTAATGATAGCAGGTCACTACATTCTAGATATTCCCTAACCTCCCACCTTATTTATTGTAGCTGGCTCTTTTCCTTGGAGGAGCTCCAGAGGAATCTCAGACCTGAAGTTCTTTGCAATTGGGGTTTAAAGTAGATTTTTAATATAATATTAGTCAGTTTTTTCTTGTGTGAGCAGCCTTTTTTTTTTTTGGATCAGAGCTTGCAGAGTGTTAACTGTCTTTATGCTCAAAAGAAGAAACAAGGTGGAAGCAAACTGGTAGCATTTGTTCAGCTTTGCAAACGTTTGGAAATGACATAGTTCTGATCTGTTAGTCTCTGTTTTGTTTTGGTTGTTTTTTGTTTGTGGGGGTTTTTTGTTTGTTTGTTTTGTATTGTTTTGTTCTGTTTTATTTTTATTAAAAATACAACAGTCCTGTAAGAGCTACTCAGCCTATGTTTTTTCCCCTCCTCTAGTTAGTAACTGGATCCAGGAGGCAGAGCAGACTTTACAAGATAGAGCAGCAGAAGGCAGAATTTCTGTTCTTGGAGGGGAGCAGACAGTTAATGTAACTGATATATCATGGATATCTGCAGAGAAATCAGTGTGACTGTAGGAGAAGGAAAGCCCTATGTATGTACAAGGCTTTCCTTGTTATTCTGACTTTGCTGGTTGATTCTACTTTCCATTCTGCATGTCAACCATCATTATTAATGACCCTTGATTATTATGTAGAAATCGTGGTGTTTCTGCAGCTAAGATTGCCATTAGCTTCAGATTAGAATATTTAGTTTCTGCTACTTTTAAAAAATTATATTTCCTTTAAATTCCAGTTACGCAGAATTGAAGAGAAGATATCTCTTTGTACATTTGGGGAAAAATGCGGAAATATTTGCTTAAAACTCACTTAGGGCTGTTTCAGAATATAGAGTATGAGAGCATGAGGGGGGAAGTAAGTGTTTTCTTTGATACATTCAGATCTTGAAGACAGGCAGGAGTCACTCTGCTGCTTGAAAGTTAGAATGCTTATGGACCTTTCCTGCAACCCAGTGTAATGATATTTTTAGTATATTCTGAGGTATTTTCCTCTCTTTCTACAAGGTAGTGTATGGATGCTTGCTGGGGTCCATTTCATAAACAGTTGAAGATAAGTTTTCCATCCCTGAAAACTGTGGGTCACTTCAAACATGGTCATGAAGATTTGTATAAAGACTGGATTTGTATCCCCTGTTCACTGGTCCAAGCATCTGAAGTTTCTGATTACTGATGTTAGTTAGAAGTGGCAGTAGCCAAACAGGGATAGTGAACAATCATTCAAAGGTTTTTGTGGTAGTAGGGAGCTGTCTTTATCAGTTACCATCCAAATATTTGAATGTGTTTTTTTAAAAGACATATAGAAGTCCTTTGAATAAGTCATTTATTTATTTTTTTCTGAAATAATGTTATACATTGCCCTTCTCTTCTGGGAAGATGCAACCCTAAAGTCAGATGGACTTAATGTTTTGCAAGTTCCAGAACTACAAGAGATTAGGCTGGAAGGCACACTGAGAGATTTGAGCCCTCATTCCAGAACAAGCCTAAAATTGCTTACCCCTCTCAACTATAAAACTAATGTAATATATCCATATGTTTGGGTAACAGGTAATGTTAAACTGAAAGATAGTTACTTTTTTCTTGAAAAAAAAACCCTAATAAGCAGTCAGGTTTCCTAAGTAATCCTGCTCAATTATGTTTTAAGCTCCTACATATTTTAAAGATACTGTATTGCACAAGCAGTTCTTCACCATTAATATATAGAGGTTTTACAGGAGAAAAACCAGAAAAGATGTGCTAAATAGAGTAGCTGCATGCGTATTTGCTCCGATTTTGACAGACTTTGTGGGGTTTTTCTTCTTAACCAGTGTTGGAATTTGTAAAAATTACAGTTAAGATAAAGATTCAGTTCAGTCAGAAAAGCCTCTTTTGGCCACTGATGTGGCAACCTGTCCTTAGAGAGTCCATGACCATGGTTAGAATGTCATTTTACACATTCACTATCTTCCCTGCTGACATACTGCTTATCTGTCTGTCTGGACAGCCAAGTGCAGCAAATCCAAGCAGTGCTGTTCAAACAGAACCTGTCACATACCGTCATGGCCACTGAAGCAAAGATTGCACATAGGAAAGAGAGAAAGTTTGTTTAAGTTTTTCTGTTCCTAACTGAAAATATTTTCTTAGAATAGCAGCTCTTGCTGTCATTTTTTTAATATATAGCTTCAGAACAGATTCTGAAGGAATTATTTATTAGATTGTGCGTTAGGAAAGGATTATGCAGTAAGGGTGACATAGGCTGTGTTTGTTTCTGTTTCATCCTGTTTTATCCCCATTCAGTTTTTAACTATCTCCAGAGCTAGACCTGATCTTTCAAGCTAAGATTCTAAAGATTTGTTGGACAGTTTTAGGAGTTTGTGTCTGCTGTATTCTTTCTGCACCAGGAGTATTTAATTTGGCTTCCAGGATCCTTTGTACTTAAACTGGAGAGTTTTATGTAAGTAGCACAACATGGTGTAACATAGATACTTGTTAGTTTTCTGTTTTTCTTATATAGCTATTTTGGCCGTTGTAGGCTGCAAGGATTCACCTGACCAAATATAGATGTCTGCAGCTGATCCAGTCACCCTAGACTCCTTTTCTAATCAACAGAGAAAAATAAACACATCCAGACTGTGATTTTATCTCATCCTAAAATAGATATCTGAAATAGGTTTGTTGAAGGCTGCTGTAAAATGCTCGTTTCTCTCTATAAACTATAAAGGGAGTTGAAAGTTTGTAGGCATTTAAAGAATAGACCTTTAATGATCAGAGGTGTATACATCTTAAGTTTGGTGGATTAAGTCACACTTCAGATCTTCACTTCCTTCCATTGGTGTTTATTCTCTCCAGCTAAAGCACTGAGACATTTCATCTCTTGTGTTCAGACCTTGCCAATAGCAAAATAGGAGGCAGAGGGTTACTTTTGCACTGATTTCTGTTGATTAAAGGATTTATGATTGTAGGCAATTTACAGAAGAAAAGTCTGCCACTCTATGAAGGGATTGTGCTAGCTGAGAGTCCAGTCCAATCTCTTCCCATTTACACCTGATTTCCAGACATAATTGTCAAAACCTTAGCAACTTCACCTTAGGATTACAGAATTTTATCTAAATTTTAACAAACTTTTTTAAAAAAATTAAAAAATTGAAACATCCCATAAAGGTAACACCAAACCTACATTAATTCTTGCCCCAGCAGTTACAGATGTGTGAAAGCATGGGTTTATCATGTTCCCTTTCCATTTTCAGCATTTATCTGGAAGTAGTATTTTTTCTAGTGGTAATTTGCAAATAAATCACTTCCTTTTTCATGTTTACAAGTGAGATGTTGGCTGCACACTTGTCACAGAGATGGTACAAACAGCAGCTGTATGTCAGCATCATTCAGTAGAGGTTTCTGCCCTTAGGGTGGTTTTCTGTAGGTGTGAATGTAGATAAATGCTTCTTCTCTATTTAACAGATTTGTTGTCTGTACTTGCTTTTAAAAAAGTTTTCACTCATATCATGTGATCAGACATTAGCTTAGTAAACTTTACCTGAAAGTCTGATAGCTGAAGATAACTGAAGAATCCGTGCTCGCATTTTGGAGCAGATGTGTAAGCAGGCAGAGTTGAGAACTATCAGAGAAGAATGAAAGGCTGTACCTGAAGTGAAGAGAAAGAAGAACTGAAAAGGTTAT
The DNA here is from genome assembly GCF_020740795.1 of Apus apus. Classification (NCBI taxonomy): domain Eukaryota; kingdom Metazoa; phylum Chordata; class Aves; order Apodiformes; family Apodidae; genus Apus; species Apus apus. Next base: position 13,748,856 of record NC_067312.1, read on the forward strand.
TCCAGCAGTGCTTTCCTCTTGCCTACATGGCAGGAGCTTTACAAATGAATTTGAAAAAACGGATCCATTACCATGCATTATCTGAAAATATTCTTCACATGAAATACACATTTTCAGAGACAAATGCATGATATTTAACCTTAAAAATTTAACTGAGAGGGGATTGTTTCCAAACAAAACAATGCAGTAAGACCTCCTGAAGGAGCTAAAAGAAATTAAAACATCATTGTAAAATATGGCCCCATTTAATTTACTTTTCGTTTTGCAGTAGCAGGGGAAGTATGTAGCCCTATTGACCTAAGTGCTGCAGAAGTGTATGGTGATTCCTACTATGTCAAATGGAATTTTTTGGAAAGGAGTGAAATTTGATAACATGCTGATCTTTCAGCAAATAATGCCCTCCATATTCCATCAGATCAGTATAAGCATACATTTGTACTTGCCTGTTTAATAAAATTTTGCTAAGAACAAAAGATTAGTTATTGTCTTGTGTTTTGTATACATTTAAAGGTAGTTACATTTTGCTAGATATCAGTCAAAAGTGTCAACTAAAATGGAAAAAATAGGAAGTCAGTACTTTGTACAGCTTCTGCTCACAGACATGTAAAATGTTAGTATAGTAATACAAGAAGACAGTGGTGGAGGGAAACCTTAGTATTTCTTAGCTCTTTTGCAGCAAAGTGAAAGAGGCTAGAAGAAGTAAGTAATTCTTTCAAGAGACGTTCCTAATATATGTTCTCCTAATTTTGTTACATAATGGGCAACCTTACATTTTGGCAGATTCAAAAGATATTAGTGAGATGAAGTGACTGCTCAGGCTCTTGAATATGGCAGAAAAATATTTTTAGCGTAAGAGTTAACATATATGTGAAGTCTGTATGTACTCTATAATGCGTAGGAACTGGCAACACTTACTGTATTTGCTCAGTTTTTTTTCTTAATATGCTTTATGTATATTTTCTGTAGTGCATCCCATCCAAAGCTTCTCACAACCCCCATAATCTCTTCCAGTCCCTCTTCCCTATATGAAACCTCTCTGACCATTCCTAGTCCCTCTTGCTAGGATTTGTTAACCTTGCATTCCTCCCTCCAACCTGTTCTGACCCTTCCTGAGGCTGCTCTTCCCATCCTGGATCCACTCTATCCACTCTGTAAAACTAAATGTTGTTATCCAAAGTGTGGGCCAGGGAACAGAGTTTTACCTTTGCTGCTGTAGTCTTGAACCATCTTTACAAGCAACGATCCAGGAGAATTCTTTCAATCCTTGACATCAGTCTGTAGTTTTATGACCTTACCAGTTTCATGGTTTCATCTTAGGGATAAATTTTCCATTCTGATGCCACAAATCATTTTAATCTTTTCTTGCTGACCTTGTAAAATGCCCTCTCTGCCTTGTTTACTCCTGTCGAGGTGTTACCCAAGTGCTCTGGACAGTTTCAGTTGAGGTGATTAGCATTTGCTTGCTGAGAAATCTGCTTCAGTTATTCTTCATTTGGCCTTTTAAACACAGGAATGTATTTCTAGGGCAGAATAAATGTCTCATTCTGACAATGATGTTTCAGGCTTCAGTTTCTCATTTAGAGGCACTGTTGTTAAATCCCGTCAAAGGACTGTTAATGTGCACAGTACCAGCACAACCATGTGTTTAGTTTCCTAGCAAGCCAACCCAGATGGATTACAACCTAACAGAAATCTTGTTTGATGTTGTTTACTGTTTACCTGCAACAACAGCTCTGCTTAGACGGTACAAAGAGAAAGACACAGTCTGAGAACAGACTGTTAAGAGGTGAGACTATTTATGAACCACCCCAGAACTGCAGATGAGCTGGGACTGCACATGTCTCAGAAGAAATGCAGGTGGAACAGCATGTGAGGAAACAGTCATATCATCACTTTTGCCTACCACCTTTCCACATATTTATGAGTTCTGTGGTTTAAGATTGCCACATATTATTAAGCTTTTAAGTTATTATAGGTAAAATTTTCTAAAACTGGAGTTTAGTTTAAAAGAACTGGGAATCTGAAGTCAGCATGGTGCTTAGTTTAAAAATAAAGTAAAAATCATATATTGTTCAGGTAATTAGTATTTTTTTTATTTCAAATAATAGTATAGCAGCTTCAGAAGAAGGTATGACTACTTTCAAGAACAGTGAGTAATATGTTCTTGTTTTATTAGGCAGTTGCTCAAGAACATAAGTGTTTTCATCCAGAATGCAAAAAAAGACGTCTTTAAAGTTGTATAGATACTTTTTTTTTTTTTTCTGTTAACATTTTTAATATTTTCCCTGCCTGACTGTACAAAAATATTTTCACAATCTTCTACCAGTATTTCCCAATTCAGGCTACTGTGTTTGCATATGCGACAGACATTGCCAAAGGCTTTTCAGATTGATTTCACTTGAAGAATTTAATGCTTTTGCAACAGCAGAAGTGCCAAACAACTTCTAAGTCATTACTAGTAGCTGTCTTTTTTAAATACTGTATTTTCAGATCTTATGGTCACAAAGCTGGCCACATCAGTTCCATGAATAAAAACATTTTCAGGATTTTTATGACAGGCTTTCAGGACTTATAGCTCCAAAAATACACTCTCTGAAACATTCAGCCATTACAGAAGTATTTTATTCAACTCTGAAGATGTTTATGTGATGGTAAATTTTGCATTTTATCATTCTTATTTGTTATAATAAGACATTATTGGTAAAGCTAAGATATGAGCAAGGATTTTTTGGATTTCAGAATCTACACGTAATTGTCATGTTTCAGCATTAAATGTTTTAAAAAACAGGTTAAGTCTTTCTGTGTTGAATGTTTGAATCTAGAATCAGTTAGTTGAAGTTTTTTGTTGTTGTTCTGGTGTTCATGTTTTCTGAGTCTTGAAGCTGTCACCCTCAGCATTTACTTACAACTAGTATTTAACGATTAGTGAACTCTTTTGTGCTATGTTTCCATAAAGCAATGTTAGGCAGTTTAATTCCCTTCTTTCTTCTCTTACCAAGCATGAAACTACCTTGATAAGTAGAGTGAAAGCTTTTAGTTTGCTTTTGATTGCTAAAGGTATCTCTTCCAGCCTGAGCTCCTGTCTCAGGAGCAGTTAGAACTGAAGTATCACCTTGTTTGTGTGGGATTCCGTTGCAGGGCACAACCTTAACATGAAAAAAGTTATTATTAAAATGTTACTATGGACTGCCATAGTAATCACCTTTCCATCTCAGAGAAGTAAAAATGACAGCAACAAGCCCAAGGACAGTTGCATCAGGCAAAAGAACATTGCTAGCAGGTCGAGGGAGGCCCTCTGCACAGTCCTGGAGAAGGACATCTGTAGTGCTGGGTTGAGTTCTGAGCTCCCGGTACAAAAGAGAGATTAACATGTAAGAGTCCAGTGAAGGACTGCAAAGGTGATTAAAGGGTTAGGCTATCTGGTAGAGAGATAGGACTGCACAGCCTGGAGCCTGTATGCTCATGGAGGGGTCTTACATACAAATTCTTGAAGGTGGCCATGGGGGTGAAGTAGATAAAGCAAAGCTCAGTGGTGTCTAGTGACTGGACAAGAGTCAATAGGCACAACCTTAATTACAGGAAATTCCACTTAAGAAAATGGTTTAGGGGTTGGTATGTTGTGGGTTGTTTTTGTTTTTGTGTTTTTTTTTTTTTTTTTTTTTTGGTTTTTTTTTGTTTTATGTTGGGGTTGGTCATACATTGAAGCAGGTTCCTCAGAGAGGCTCTCCATCCTTGGAATTACTAAGAACTAAACTGAACAATGTCCTAAGCTACCTGTAGTGGTTGACCATGCTCAGAGCAGGGGAGTTGAATTAGATGGTCTCCAGAGTGCTCTTCCAACTGCAACCATTCTGTAATTGTTTAAAATCAAGTATTAGGAGGTTGGTACCCACCTGCCTGCATAGATGGGCTGAGCCAGGACAACACTAATAAGTTTTCATGCTATTAAAACACTTTTTTTGGCTGGAGACCTGAGCGGTAGGACCTTCTTTGAGCTGGAATTTGATATTTAGCATTTCCAGTGATAAAGATGTTTACCTGGGTTATTCTAAGTGCAAACAGTAGGAAAATTAGAGGCATCAAAGGATAAATGCTTTTAAAAAAATAATTCTTTCTCCCCTCACTCCCAAGCTTAAGACCTAATCTACAATGATCCCATTGTTGTATAGCTGTTTAGAATTTTTACTTATTAGGATTGTATGGTTGGGAAAAATTATAGTATTTAGTTCAAGAATTTAGTATCTTGGTCTTTTAAAAATATTGCATATTTCTAAAACAATCTCAAAATTTGCTTAAGTAGTTTTTAGTATTTCTTATAAAGTAGGTTTATATACCAGTGGGTTAATAAAATTACTTGCATGTTCAGAGCTTGTATTTGTTTAGCTTTTAACAAATTATGTTCTGTGGACATTTTACTGTTCCAGAAGATTTACAGGGCTGCATTTAATAACAGTTTCTTTTGCCTGCTCTGGAGCACGTGCCATGATGGTTTTAAGTGTGCTCTGCATGTTTGACAAGTTACAAACTTAGCAATCCCCATCAGTGCTGAGCCACACTGTCTCAGGCTTTGTTTTTGTTGGCAGGTATCCAGTACCATGCTATAAAATACATTTACTTGACAGTAGAAAGTGGAGAACCACATTATATTCAAAGTTTAAAAAGGCTGGCTAAACACATACAATAAATATTAATTAAAAAAAAGGCCACCCACCTTTGACCTTCAATACTTGTTACTAGTTTTGTGTGTTTTAGAGTGCATTTGAGCATTACCTAACAGCACATAAGAATCTCTTACTTCAATCAAACAACTTATTAGCAGCCCTGTATTGGTTGTTTTAGTTGCCTGTGGCAGGAATCATAGATAGAATGCATTGTAAGAATTCTACTTTATACTTCAGAGTTACCTTGAAAAGTATTGTTGTCCTTTAGTTCTGTCATAGTAAATAAGCCAGGTTTGTTTGTACTTGTAAGTAAATGGGAAGGTGTAGTATTGTATGTATATCTATGTAGGCAGAGGATGTTTTACAGAGGAACCTTGTAAAGAATGATCAGTTGATTCATGTAAACTGATCTCACTAAATTTTTCTTCTGAAACAAGAACACAAAGCAGAAAACCATCTCAGAAGGGAGATATCCATCATCTTGTAGTACAATGAAGGTTTGATTCATGATGGCTGAATGGGATTCAGAATTTTTTCAGTATTTTTAAATGTGCTGCATAACATTAAAAAAATGGGATCTGGACCAAACCAGAAATGATATTGAACATGACATGGGAAGTGATTCAGGAGCCGCTAGAGCTGATAAATAACCCTTTTCTTCCAAATTAGGTGGTTCTCATCTCCTAAGTTATAAGGCTGTATTATACCCCTCATTATACTTTAACATGTTTTGCTTGTTAAGACATTAGTGGATCCCATTTCGTGAATTTCATGTGCTGTATTATGTAAATTTAAAAAGTGTGTGTGTGTATATATGTGGTGTGTGTGTGTATAGTTTAATGATGGATGGATGATTGTGGTTGAATATTGAATTACTAATTCACTTTGAGAAGAGCCTATTCCTGGTTTTCAAGAAAGGAGAATTAGTAAGCTTTGGGGGAAAAAAGGCTAGAAAAATGAGTATTCTTCAGTGAAATACAAAGAGAATGATGCATCTTGCCAGCTCTGGATACATTTGGTAACACAAATGTATGGATACATAGGTACAATGTCTGGATACGTAAGTAACACAAACACTGATAAGACCTGTCTTCAGCCTTGGTCAGTACTCCTTTAAGGAGTTGCTGTATCTCAAAAATAGATACTTTTTATCCCTCGTCACTATATCTCAAAAATATATACTTCCCCTCCCCCCTCCCAGTTAGTCACATGCCCTACAGGTTTTGTGTTTGTGTTATGATGAGTTGTCCTTCGTGGCGCATTGTGCCCACTTCTTCTCACTTCTTTGGCTCTCCAGTCAGCAGCTTGAGTCTCAGAGTTTCTTTGCTGGCCTGCTGAATCAGACTGAGTACAGGAATCACATGGAGATTCAGAGTCACACAGAGAACCACACAGTGTGTATGAAAGAACAATACTCTTAAAGTCTGAAAATTAGTTTCTCGGCTGACCAGCACGGTGACAGAACTGTGAGACATTGGCTTCAAATACCAAGTTTTTCTGGGTTGTGTGGGTAAGAAAGAATCAAGAGTGAAAATCAGCTACTCTTCCATTTCTACAGTCAGCAAGTGAAAGGTCAGCACTGTGTGAGAAGAAGAGAAAAACAGATAACAGAACAGGGTGGAAGAATTACAAATTAAAAATAAAAACACAAAAGTCATGAAGGCCTGTATGCTATATCTGAAGCACTTCATTGTTTTCCATGAAACCCCCCTATTACTTTATATTTCCATTATGCTTACGAAGATCCTGGAGCAATTAGCCTGTGGAAGCCACTGGCCACCACATTGCCACAAATTTGTACTTCCTTCTTTGCCTTCATCCATGTGTTGTCGCTTTTATTGTATTCTGCTCTGGAAAGGAACTTCTACTCATTCATATATTCATATGTTCATGAATGTGCTCAAACTTGTTCCTGCTACAGTGTAACTTTGATTCACAATATGAAAATTAATTCTAAGATCTAGAAGAATGACCAAATATCAATATGTTTCTTTATTTTAGAGTGTTGTGCGTTGCCTTTGGCATCCCAAGCTGAACCAGATCATGGTTGGTACAGGAAATGGTTTGGCCAAAGTATATTATGATCCTGTCAAAAGTCAGAGGTATGTACATGGTTAATGATTAAAGATATAATTTTTTCCCCCTCTCAAATTTAGCCTGATTCCATGGTCCTATGATTATACTAAGAAATTAGAAAAAGTATAAAGAAAAAAACTGGAACTGTTTCTGAAAAGCAGCACATTTTCTTTTGGGCTTTTCATGGTGCAGTATGCTGGCTGTTTACAAGCACTTTAATTTTTTAATTGCATGAAATCTGCAGTAAGAATAGCTAGCCTTTCATCTGATCTCTTGAAAGTTGCTGATGTGGTGTTACTGAAAGAATATTTATTGTACTTATTAATATTTTTTAATGGTGGATTTTTTTTTGCTGAAGTAAAAATCTTGTTTAGAATACTTAGCTTTAACCTCAGTGTCTGTGAAATAATACTGGAAGTATTACGTTAGAGAGGGAACAAACCAAGGAAGTGCATTCCCATCTTTCTGCTAGTATTCTCCCCCACTTCCATCTGTCATGTGTGTATTTTACCTGTACATCCAATGGAAAAGTGGTGATTCATCAGAAGGTGACTTGTCACCCGGAAATGGAAAGAAGAGGACTTTTTTTCCCTGGCATCCAAAAATATATTGTGTTTCACAGTGTCTGGATCCTTAACGGTAATCTGGATGCTTGGATGAGAATGATAAATTCTGGTTTACAAGATTATCAGAAATAAATTTTATTTTTCTGGTCTTTGTCAGTTTAGAGATGAAGGAGTTTGTTATCATTGTCTGGACCCCTCTCAAAAGGGCAGCCTGAGTCTTCTAGGCACAGAGCACAGGAGCCCTAGCTCAGCTTTGTGCACAGTTTGTTTCCTGGTACTGATCATGAGGAGGAAGGTGCCACCAGCTTAAATCAGTCTTGCTGCAGCCAGGCTTATGCAGCCTCTCTTACTGCAGTGTTGCAGACGCCTCTGGTGAGATAACTGCCATTTCTGCTGCTTAGGAAGATTGCTAGGAGCAAATCATTGCCCGTGTTTGGAGAGGAGCACTTTCAGTGTGCACGCTACAAGTACTGTGGACAAATGAAGTGTGAAATGAATCTTCCACCCTTATTTCCATGTGTCATACAAACGACTCTGTGAGAGGAACACTAATCTCTTTATCCTCCTTCACATGTGCACAGGCAGGCAAAGATACACACGTTCATTAATATTTAAAGTGCTATATGATTTTGTTGAGACTATATCTTGGATTAAAAATGGTTTCTGTTTGATTTAAACAGACCAACTGAGCTGCTGTATGTTTCCTCCTAGGGGAGCAAAATTATGTGTGGTCAAAACAAAGCGAAAAGAGAGACAAGCAGAGACTCTGACACAGGATTACATCATAACACGTAAGGAATTCAAAGATACCTTTATAGCAGCATCCTTAGCTCTTTCACAGGTTTGAAATTATTTGCAGATCGTTCAGTTTTATATTTTCCCCTCTAAAAAGCTACAGTCCTTTGTTAAGTATTGATTATTGCTGTGAGTTATTAGTGGTTCATACTATACTTTTTACAGCCTTGCATAGCTAGAAAAAGTATGTATTACCTGTGCTCTGTAGAGTTGTAAACATTGGTTGGTTTCTAGGTTCTGATGGACCTGAAAGGACAACTGCCTCAAAAAAACCCCACAAAAAAAACAACAAACCTTCCAAATTTTGGAGTTTACTTAAATCTTCGGTTTTACATAACTAAATTGGTGAGTGTAGATGGGTTTCAGAAGTGTCTTTGCCACTTCAGAACATTAACAGTAGAGACATTAGATACAAGTCTTGAAGAATTTCCAAGTGGCTTTTCAAAATTTAGCACTTGCCCAGATTTATATGGGGATTTAAATAGCTTAAATATGTCTCTAGCCCCAGGATTATACTGCTATAAGCCCTTAAGTTCATATTAAGGCTCAGTGATGTGTAAGAAATTGTTTTCATTGTTGCAATAAAATATTTAGTGATCTGCCTTTTTCCAGGGGCAGATTTGCCAAGGAAACAAGAGGATGAACTGAGGGATTTTGGCCCTTTCTATTGGCATCAGCCTGTGTAGTGTTTCTTCCTATGAAACAAGAACAGTCACACAATTGTGTCATCCTGCTTCTCTTCATCCTCTTCCAGTTCTGCAGTGTTTAGATTCAGCTCTGTTTTCCTCCAGTTTTAGTCTTAGAAATAGCTAAAACCATTTCTGTAGAATAAAGTAGGTGTTTGGCAGCATAATAAATGCAAAGAAGGTTTAGAATGAGAAAGTTCTGCAGTCTCGGTGACAGCTTTTCAAAGCTCTTTGGTCCTGGGTTCTCATCTCAGGTACTTTGCAGCCACAGCTGTCTCCTGTTTACTGCTGCAGACGTCCAGCTCCAGTTTTTGGGTAGCAGTGGGTAAAGTAGCAGCTGGCAAAGATCAGGGTTATTTATTTTCTTTGGGTGCTTTTCTCAGTCCATCCTCACTATATCCTTGGCTATATCAGCATATGGTCTATTATCTAAATACTTCGTGTGCACTGTCATTAGTGTTTATAATGTAATGAGCTTTTGTGATTTTCAGAAAACTTTCTGTGTAAAATCCAATGGAACTTGTGTATTCAATGGCATTTGGAAGTGCCATTCAAAGATTTAGGTCCCTATTTTGCAGTTTAGGAATTGTATCACTGAGTTTTACCTATTTCTTCCACATCGTTTTGAAACTAAGTAAGGATACTTCCATATAAAGCAGTACAGAAACTTTATAAGGAATTGTTTTGCAAATTTTAATGTTTGTGGCATATTTTGGAAACTTTTTAGAGGTTAGTTGTCTGTCTTTGAAGCTTACAGATGGAACTGGAAAGAGCTGAATATCTCAGAAGTTCTTTTCCAAAGTGAAAAAACTAATTTTTCTGCCTTCTCTGTTTTCTTTCTGAACCCCATCCCCACCTCTTGTTTTTCTCTTCACACTTCTAGCTGCTCTGTGATTTCTGAATTGCCAGTAATGGCTATTTAAAATGCAGGAATGTTGTTTTGAGGGATTATGTGTTACTTTAGAACACAGGCATACCTGGTTTGGATTTTCCTTAGGCAACCTAGACTCCACAAATGGCAAAAGCTTAGATCTGTGCATTAGTCGCCTCAGATGCTCTGTGCAAACTGATCAAGCTTAGTGCTTGCCAGCAGATTGTCCCAGGGATTTCATATTTCATTAAATCTACAAAAATAAAACTTAATAGTTTATTTCCAAAGCTCTGCTGCTGTATCACATGGCTGTGACTTCACTCAATCTAATAAATTGAGGAGGCTTCCTGAAATAAGCTGGAAAATCAAACTGATAGGTGCCTGAATGCTGCCTTAAATTTTTTATTCAATATAGAGCCAGTGCCCCTAAATTTAAGATTTGATTGGTTGGGTTTTGTCTTTGTTTTGTCTTTTGACCCCAACACAATTTCCCACATTTTTGGAAGCAGCAGCAATCTGCAAACCTGAATGTGAGAGCTAAGCCCCACCAGAAGATGATATCCCTTAAGATGGTGTTTCTCTGCTGCTGAAAGAGAAATGTGTTGCTTGACTGAGCAAACCAAAGCCATTACTGTAATTGAACATACTGTAGCAGGTTTATGAGGAAATGGAAGCTTTAAATCCTGATAATTTATCAAAATGGTTTCAATGACAGGTATTTTTCCAGCCTTGGTTAACCTAATAATTAAAAAAACCCCCACATTATTGTGATTTCATATGCAGAAATGTTGTATTTTGGATTATTGAGGGTATTCCACCCATCTCTGTTTCTGATCCAAGAATGCTTCTAGGGTTTTCTCATGCTCTTAGAGTATTAGAAAGCTGTAGAAACATGGAAAGTTCAGAAAAGAGCAAGCAATTGATCACGATACTAAAGTTGCAAGCTGAATGTCAGAGGAATAAATGAAATATGCATAAACTGTGCAAATAGTATTTCAGATTAAAGGCCCCTCCCTGAAGGAACCATGAAAATCTGGCTGCTTTAATCTTTGAAAAGTTCAGCAGAAATAATCCCTCTAAAATGTACCTCAGTAAACTGCTGCTTGGACACAGAAGAACTGGGGGACTGCTTGATTCTGCCACCTTTTCCATTGCAAGGAGGAATCCTAGTGTTTGCCTTTGTAATGAAAACGTTTAAAAAAAAAAAAAAAAGGACATTTTTAACATTTCTTTTTCTCTAAACTGTGACTCTTCAGCCCATGCACTTCCAATGTTCCGTGAACCACGACAGCGAAGCACCAGGAAACAGCTGGAGAAGGACAGGCTGGACCCCATGAAGTCTCACAAACCTGAACCTCCAGTAGCAGGACCAGGTAATCTAGGCATAATCATTTCAGAATGTCCGAAGCCAAAGGAGCTGTCATGCTTCAGTTCTACACTCATTCACATTTGCATTCAAACTTTTTGGGGTGGTGACTCTACTTGCCAGGTATGGGCAGTGTCCAGCATTTTAAGACATTGGTCTTTGATTGGAGTGTTTGCCTGGAATAAATTAGAAGTTGCAGTGACTTGCCTTAAGTTATGTATCAGTAAAACACATGAATGCAGCTCTGCTGCTATAGTATTAAATGACTTCTTGGTATCAGGTAATTGTTACAGATACAATACAACGTTCCTCTGTTTATTTCTTAAATATTTTCCTCCAAAATTCTCATTATTTTCTTTTTTGTTCTGCTGCAGGTCGTGGTGGGCGTGTTGGGACTCATGGAGGCACCTTGTCATCATACATAGTGAAGAATATTGCCCTGGATAAGACGGATGATAGTAACCCTCGAGAGGCCATTTTACGTCACGCGAAGGAGGCAGAGGAGAATCCATACTGGGTTGCTCCAGCATATGCTAAGTAAGGAAACAATTAAAAATACAAGTAGTATTTCTGGAGGCCAGTGGGAGTTTGGTAAAACCAGGAGGCACACATTTTTAATGGTATACTTTGCCTTTTCTGGATTGCTGCCACAAACATGTAAACCAAGGTTACATTATACTCTTCTATGAAGACAAGAGGTTAAATTGTTGAATTGCCATTTAAAAAATTGTAAGAGGGAAATTTAGGTTAGACGTTAAGAAGGAATTAATCACTATGAGTGTGGTGAGGCACTGAAACAGGTTGCCCAGAGGAGCTGTGGATGCCCCCTCCCTGGAAGTGTTCAAGACCAGGTTGGATGGGACTCTGAGCAACCTGGTCTAGTGGGAGGTGTTCCTGCCCAACTTGGGGGATTGAAACTAGTTGATCTTTAAGGTCGCTTCCAAACCAAACCATTCTGTGATTCCATCAGGTAGATACATACCTCAATATATTTTTGGTTCAGTAAGCTCATTGATTGTATATTGAGTTTCATCCTGGACACCTGCAGTGTAGTAGACATGAAAGTTTTAAAACATAGCTGTATTACAGAAGGCTTAATGTGTCAGGTGGGCAGATCTCATTACAGTTTCGTCTGAAGATGTAGCTGCAGGGGAAGAGGAGAGCTGGCTGAGAAGTGGGGAGGATGCAAGTCCAGGCTGCTATTAACTTACACACCAGACGGTGATATGTATGTGGGGGAACTGGACTGCAGCCAACAGCATGCTGCCTTGATATTTTTGTCAGCTGATAAATCTCATGCCAGTGGAACTGCCATTATCCTTGCTTTAAAAGCTTGACTCTAAGATGTACTCTATGCAAAGAGCATATTATTATTATTATTATTATTATTATTATTATTATTATTATTATTATTATTATTATTATTATTATTATTATTATTATTGCTGCGGGCTAAGATATTGAAATGCAGAAGCTTTATAATTGTGTTATTTTCTGAATTTTCAGAAATGGAGTTCTACATGAACAGCTGCAGGCCAATGGCAGTCCTAGGTTGTGTTAGCTGCTTGCTGGCACTCACACATGCTATAGAAAGCTGTGAGAATTACATCCTATATCTGACTTCACAGGGCATATATGTTTCCACTGTGTAAAAAGCATCTTACAAATGTTCTTTTGGATGCATGTTTAATAAAATACACAAAATACAAGTATTATCACAAAATACTGGATTGTGAGAGTGTTCCCAGTGGCCTTGTTAAAATCAAGAGTTCATAATAACAAGTGGTATACAAACCTTGGGAAACTAGCTGCTTTAGCTGTATCATATAGTGTACTATAGAGTTAGAAAAGGTGATGATCTGATACATATTTTAGATTGCATAGTGTTTTGAGGCCTAAAAAACACACAGCCAGTACCTTTCATTTATTTAAACAGTGCTTACTCTTTTTACTACTTTATTTCTCTGCTATCAGCTTTTCCACATTTGTTGTAATAATTTTTCACTTAAACATCCTATGTAAGTATCCACTTCATTCTCTTGTTTGACAAGGCTTTTAGAAGTTTGAATTTTAGAATTTTCTTTTTGCCTTGTCTAATGGATGGTTACTCACAGTTTTTCGTTTTCCTTCTTGAAAAAATGTCTAAGGAAACCATTCTTCAGTGATTGTCAATAAATAACTTCAGACTGAGAAGGCTAAAAAATGGACTTTTTCTGGTTGATCAGTTTTCACAACACTGGTGACAGGGTTTATAGTTCATCTGGTTCTGATTCATATTGGTTAGGTCATTCTAAATCAGATAACTGATTTCATGCTTTTAAATTGTATTTTCACTTCAAAAATTCTTGTAAGAAATACTTGCAACGTCACTTTTGCTGTAAGTTCATACAGTGTATATAAAAATATTTCCTTTTTGTTGGAGTTAAAGGTGCCTAATTTATTCTTGAAGCCAAGTAATGACTCGCATTATTTATCACTTGAAAATTTTTCCAAGCTTTTTATCATTACCCTGCCCTTTTTGTTTCTCCTATAACACGAGCTAGAAAGTAGTGGAAAGTATGTAAGCGGCAAAAGGACAGGTGAAAAAACAGATGCTGCTGAAATGGATGCTAAAGGATGATAAGAAGTACATGTTGAACCAGGAGATGACATGTCACAGCAGCCCAATGTAAATAAAATGTTAAAAAAGGTGTGATCAGCACAGCAGAAAAGTTAGAATGGATGAGGATAAAGAAGAGACCTTGAGGATTTTAAGTAAAAAACTTGTTGAAGACCTTAGCAAGAGCCATGTCAGTGGAGTGAAAGGAAGGACAGATTGAAGATTTCAGGGAAAGAACCACAGGAAAGGAACTTGAGGCATTAGTTGTAAATGTTTGAAAATTGCATTCTTTGTGAGCTGTTTGTTTTAACACAGCTGCACAGAGATATTATAATGACTTCAGATGTCCCTCTGAAGGATCAGCAGGAATTACTAAGCGTTGTAACTATGGGCCTAATAGGGCCCAGATGTGACTCTCTTCTGTGCCATAGGGAAGGTGAGGGTGAAATTTCCCTCCCCACCAAGAATGGGAAGAGTTCTTAAAAAATACCTTTCATGTCAGTGATGTAGCCCTTATTTTGCTATCTTTGTCATTGCTACCTGACACAGGTACAAAGAAATGCCTTGAAGCAGCAGCGTGTAGCTGTGGTGCATTCACTGAACTCCATGGCAGTACCAGTGTGTGAAGTGTTAGTCATACAGTGGCTCAGATATCTTCAGTTGAAAAAGCAGGACTGAACAGAATGTTTTGTAACTGTGATTTTGTTGGCACATGTTGGTATTTTTAATCTAAATCTCTTTTTGAAATTGGTAATTTTGAGAGGGAAGCCCCTGAATTTCAGAGAAGAATCAGGCATGAATACAAAGAGGCTTGATGCTAAAAACCTTAACTTTTCAGTCTGAAAGTAGCCTTTATGACGTTATCTGGTTTCCATGCATGCTTGGAAGTCTTTTTATTTGTTTCAGTGCAATATAAACACGAATTTCAAAAGTTACTGTGACATGAGTCACATTCTGTGATATGTAGTTGTCATCTCTAGCTGGTTTAGCTGTTTTAGCAGTATTTTTTTAGCTGCTAGTCTGTGAACCTTAGATAGGGATGAGCTGCTTTTATTGTATTCCCATAACCAGGGGGATTATGATGACTCTAAAGCAGCCTTCATGGCCCCTGGAAATTTTTAAGAGAACCATGCAGTACGAATTAATCATGTTAGTTAGTTTTCCTGTTTTTGTTTGCAGCCTGCTAGTGTAACCCACAACAGGAATACATTTGTCAGCATATGAGACACTGCTTTCCCCTGACAGTCATGTGGAAGCACAGGGTCATAGAATAATTTGGGTTAAAAGGGACCTCTGGCAACCGTCTAGTCCAACCTCATGCTTAAAGCATGTTCAGTTAGATCAGGTTGCTCAGGTTCAGTTAGATTCAGGTTGGTCAGGGACTTGCCCAACCAAGTTTGAATATCCTCAAGGATGGAAATTCCATAACACTTCTCTGGGCAGCCTGTTCCAGCAGTTGGGTTGGCAGGCACAGTATGCCCTTGCTGAATCCATGCTTGCTGTTCCCTATCACCCTCTTGTCCTTCACGTGCCTGGAAATACATTCCATGGAGATTTGTTCCATAGCTTTCCCAGGGACTGAGGTTAGGTAGACCATCCTGTAGTTCCACAAATCCTACTTCTGCTCTTCATAAAGATGATGATGTTTGCCATTTCTAGTCATTGAGAACCTCCCCCTAATCACCATGACTTCTCAAAGATGGTAGAGTGCCCTTGCGATGACATTGCCCAGCTCCCTCAGTATCTATGGATCCATCCCATCTGATCTCATGGGTTTGTGTATGTCCAACGTGCTACATAATCCCTGTCTGTGTCTTCCTCTTCTGTTAGTAATGTCTCACTCCCTCCCAAACCCTGTGCTGGTAGTGTAGGGGTCCTTAGAAACCTGAGGACAGACCTCAGTGAAAATGGAGCCAAAAAAAGCACTATCTTGACCTTTTCCATATCTTGTTAGAGGGTTACCTGTCCCATTGATCACATTTTCCTTAGGATTTGTTTGGCTGCCAGTGTAGCTCTAGGAGCCCTTTGTGTGTCCTTTCATGTTGCTTTCAAGTTTCAACTTCAGCTGAGCTTTGGCTTTCCTTTCCTGATTCCTGCATATCAACGTAATGCCTCTGTTCCTCTTGGCCAAGGCAGTCCGTGCTTGCTCTGTCTGTGGTCCTCCTTTTGGGGGTTTGGGGCTTCTCTCAGTCAGGACATCCCTGCACATCCATACCAGGCTTCTGCCAGATTTCCCTTTCTGCAGATGGGATGGAGTGTGTTCTAAGGAGGTTGTCCTCAAACAGCTCTCCTAGGCCCCTTCGCCCTCCATGGCGGTCTCTCATCTGATCTGCCAAGCAGATCCATAACAAACTGAAATCAACCCCCAAAGTCAATGTAAATAGAATTAAGAAAGTTGATGGCAAAAAAATCCACAGCTTTCCACTTGTATTATTTAGCCTTCTGAAATTAAAGTACTTTGAGGTAGGAAACCTGTTTTGATATTTTTTTATAAATATTAATCATGCAGCAAACTCCTTATACACCAGCAATTTCTAGTGCGGTTACTAAGCAGAACAATTTGTGTTTAAATTAAATGATTATGTGGTAACAAAAAAACAGTGTTTTCTGTGTTTTTATCTTTAAAATGGTCAGGCATATGAATCACCTGAGGTGCTGCTGTTCCTGCTGTGTAACTTGTGGAGGTGGAACAGTTTACATTTCATCTGGGCTGAGGCTACAGCCGTTTCATGCTGATTTGAAAAAATGAGATAGCAAGCAGACTTGATTTCCTCTGTATGTTTTCTCTTTAGCTCGTTACTGCTAGATTATGCTACAGTTTCTTTTTTTTTTTTTTTTGTCTCCCCCTGCCAGCTTTACTGGACTCAGAGCAGCATGCTTCATAGCTGAAGTCTGTAACTTTCCACTGTGCCACTTCTATCCTGGGAAATCTGTAGGTTCTGCTGCTTGTTTCACAAATGAAGTAATTCATAGAATCCATACTTCATAGAAACTCGGAAGTTTCTAACCAAAAGTTGTGACAGTTGCAGGTTTTGTGGTCAGAAGTGATAGGTTTACACTTCACTAGTTGCACTTCACTAATAAGGATCTGGACAGTGGCCTGATGTGATCCTAAATGGCATATAGGTACATTTTGTGTATTGTGATAAAAGAAAGGTGCACTGTTAAAATGGGATAAATAACGTTCCATCGATGTGTTTTGAAAAAAGAGAAGATTCCATGCATTCCACCTCTTCAGCAGCTAACAAAATCCAGTATTTTGGCCAGTAAAGCCTTCATCCCTGGTGTCTGAGTTATATTTAATTTTGATTTTCTTTATGTTTTTAAGACCTTTGTCAGTGATTGGTTACATATAATTTATTTAACTATTTTCTAATGACATTTTTAAATTGGGAATTTAAATGAAGTCTTATAGTCCTCATCTGTGTGCAAGATCTGCTTAAGTGTCATGAGACATACAGCCTGCAGCCAGGGACCCTGTGCTAGTGGAGTCCTGCAGGCAGACCATGTCTGGAACATCTTAGTATACTCCTTACCTCCATGGCAAGTTTGGAGGATGGAGGAGAAGGGCTGGCCAATAAGAAAATCCTGTATATAAAGGAAGTTGTCACTGACTAGCTTTGGTGACTCTAAATCTCTTCTGTGCCACATATTTAACAAGTGGAGAACCCTGCTCTTTAATAGCTGATGGCTTGCTCTTACTTTTCAAAGTCAGTGGCAACACTGAGTTATGCCTATTGTGTTAAAAGGGAGACACCATTTTTTTTAAGGGTTATGCATTTTGTAGAGTCTGCCAATTAACAGTTATAATAATAGTAGTGCTTCACGTCCTTCATAGAATCATAGAATCCTAGGGGTTGGAAGGGACCTCAAAAGATCATCTAGTCCAACCCCCCTGCCAGAGGAGGGTCATCCTTAAACTGCTGTAAAACCATTAGTTAATACATTAATGAGATGACTAGTGCCTTGGCTGTGGTAATGAGAATTTGAGCACAGCCAGCATCAGAAATCTGGTAGTTTCAGCTCCACAGTGATTGTGCTGAGCATTAGATTGGAAGAGGGGACCATGCAGTGATTGAAGTGTAAAACAGGGGAACTGAATGTCCAAACAGTTTATTGAAATGCTACTTGATACTGCGTTCGTTTAAAAAGTAATCAATAATTATTTTTATAAAGTTTAAGTGTTATTTAAAATACAAGTAAACAGTGGAGGAATAGATACCATCAAGCTTGACTGTAGGATACACCGTGTTCTCATATGAAGATCATTGTTTTTTTTATGTTACAGTAGTGCTGGATAAAGTCTCTGGAGGAGAAACTGTTTTTAGATGCATAGGCTGAGCCAGAAACCTGGCTTAGCTGTTCTGTTTTCACTTACTGGCTGCTGTCATACTACAGTGTATCAAAATGGAGGTTTCTTTTTCTAAAATCATGGAAGGAGAAGACCTGTGGCTTCATTTTTCTAGCATCATATTACATTTTCATGATTTGTTCCTCTCTTCCTGGCTTAATTTTATCAATGGAAATGCACAGGTAGTTATTGCAAGCTCATTAGGAAGTAAGACTTGCAAAAGATGTGTGTTTGTTATGCTTGTTCTGTGCATCAGAGATGCAAGTTTTTTTAGTTCTTGGATGGTCAGTTGATGGGTTTATGTTGAAAATGAAAACTGAGGAAGTCTAAGATGATCTTTTTTAAATATGGAGAGGATGTCATTTGTGCCTAGTGCATGTCTGATATAGTTTCTGATAAATTATTGTACTCTGACCATTTTTTTAATCTTTTCCATGTTTTCTAGGACGCAACCAAAAACAGTGTTTGCAGAAGTGGAACCAGAAGATGATGAAACAGACAAGCCAGAGTGGAAAAAACGTAAAATTTGAAAAATTCCATTTAAATAATTATTTTACAGCATTTGAAACACAGTGCAGCATTTATCTCTTTATTTTGGGTAATATATAAAAATTTTTAAATTACTTCAGCTCATAAAACTTGCTGCAGTATAAAAAAGGGTTGTTACATTACGCTGGATTGTAATCCCACGTCTGAATTTTGTAATAAGGAATGAATTATATTATGCAAAGAACATCTCTCTGTCACTTAGTTATTTGTGATTTAAATGAAAAATATTTCTTTATAAATAGAACTCTAGTGAATTAATTGTATTGACAAATGTGTGGGGTTTTTTTAATTACTGCCAACTTTACAAAAGCTGTGTCATGACTGTGTTCGTTGACTTTAAGTATATGAATAAAATAATGCAGTTTCTCAAACTCCTTTTTATTTTTCTACTTAAGATCTAACAAATTACCCCCCTCATTACAAATATAATAGATTTTACATGTTTATTTGGATTATTTAATGTGGTATTAACCAGTTTAATTCTTTGTGTGTTTACTCAAGTTCCAATCTAGTTCACAATTCTGTGTGAATCTTAGAAAATATTTTCTATTGTCTATCCTTATTTGAATGATGGTCCTTTTTAAGTATGTGTAGTATCACACCTCACTAGTTTTTTATACAGATTTTATTTTTCAACAATGTGAAGTTGGAATTTTTTTTGCCTATTTGATGCAGAATTTTGTTCAGGCTTCCAATCCCTATTAGTTTGTATTGGTAAGTGTTAGGATAGAGCAGATTTGTGTATTTATTAACAGGTTTTTGTTGACTTTGGTGTATGCCTGGATTATGTATATCCTGCCTCAGACTCTCTGAAGACTGATACTGTCTGTTATAAAGCAGTTTCTGAAATACTGAAAAGTTGCACCGTTTACCACAAAATTGCAGTTATGAATGTTATAAAATGAAAGACAGATTTAAAACTAATGTCCTTTAGAGGAGGAAAAAGGAGTCTGGGTTAGTTTTAGGCATTACATTGTGATTATAATAATACACAAAATGCTAAGTATTGTGATTATAATAACATACAATACAGCAACTAAGAATAGAGAGTGCTAGCCATCATAAACAACAATCAAGCTTTTTAATGATGAATAAATTCTGAAGGCATATTTTAAGACTATATTTAGCAAAGCCTTTAATTACCTTTCTAACCTTCGCCCTGATAGCAGAGCTCAGATACTTTTTTTAAGCATTCTTCTGCAACATTTCATTGTATGATACCTTTTCCAAGCTTATCTATCTGTTTCAACTACCATTTTTATACTTCAGGGAAAGGCAAATCTAACTTGAAAAGGTGTAATGAGTTTTGGCATAACATTCCAAAACAAAGTATTTCCACTGCTTCCACTCAGTATATTATTTTGATAAGAGTGGAACTTCACTAAATAATCACAGAATCACAGAATTGCTAGAGTTGGAAGGGACCTCTAGAGATCATCTAGTCCAACTCTCCCAGTAAAGCAGGATCACCTAGAGCACATTACTCAGGACTGCATCCAGTCAGGTTTTGAATGTCTCCAGAGAAGGAGACTCCACAACCTCCCTGCACAGCCTGTTCCAGTGCTCTGTCACCCTCACTGTAAAGAAGTTTTTCCTCTTGAGGTTCAACAAAGGCAAGTGCCAAGGCCAGGGCAATCCCCAGTATCAAAACAAGACGGGGAATGAAGGGATTGAGAGCAGCCCTGTGGAGAAAGACTTGGGGGTACTGCTGGATGAAAAGCTGGACGTGAGCTGGCAATACGCGTTCACAGCCCAGAAAGCCAACTGTGTCCTGGACTGCATCAAAAGAAGTGTGGCCAGCAGGTCAAGGGAGGTGAGTCTCCCTCTCAAACCTCACCTGGAGTGCTGTGTCCAGTTCTGAGGCCGACAGCAGAGGAAAGACATGGAGCTGTTTTCTTGGGTCCAGAGAAGGGCCGCAAAGACGATCCCAGGCCTGTAGCACCTCTGCTATGAAGACAGGCTGAGAGAGTTGGGACTGTTCAGCTTGGAGAAGAGAAGGCTCCAGGGAGACCTTATCAAGGCCTTTTGATACTCAAAGAGGACCTATAAGAAGGATGGGGACAGACTTTTTAGCAGGCCCTGTTGTGATACGGGGTAATGGTTTTAAACTAAGAGAAGGCAGACTTAGACTAGATAGAAAGGAAACATATTTTACCATGAGGGTGATGAAACATGAGAAGAAGTTGCCCAGGGAAGCTGTGGATGCCCCAGCCCTGGAAACATTCAAGATCAGGTTGGATGGGACTCTGAGCAAGCTGATCTAGTTGAAGATATCTGCTTATTCCAGAGCTCCTCTCTGATCTGCTTTCTGTGACTTATAATTTACTGAAGATGATACTTTTGCCCCTTTTTTCTTTTTTTTTTCAAGTGATAGCATGAGCTGTGAATTTGTGCCCAGAAGCCTTCTGTCTCCTCTTTTCCTTTCAGTTTTCCTTTATGGTTTATGTTTTCTGGCATATCATAATTTATTTGCTTTTCTCTACCTTGTTCTGATTGTCCACATTTCTTTAAGTGTACTGCCCACAATGTATTCAATGTTTTAGAAGAGGCTACTTTTTTAGCACTACTGAATAAACAAGAAAAATATTTGCATGTTGCATTACAGTAACTTTTTTCTTTGCATTCTCACATTATTGTGTCCTGTGTTCAGATCCTTAATTCCCCTCAAACTCCAGAACCCCCACTGCAAAGCTGCTGCCCAGCCAGTTCACTGTCTAGTAGTTATATATTATTCCTGAGTATTGGATTTTGTCCTTTGTACTGAATTTCATTGCATTTTCTCAAAATGCATCACCATTTTGTTCGGATTATTTTTACTTTTCTTTTGGCACCAAAGTGCCTGCAACTTTTTGCAGCTTCTAGTTGTCAGCAGATACAACAAATGTGTTCTTTGTTCATTCAGCTAAGTCACTATTGAAGTCAGTGGTTAGTGGCAAATCAATAAGGTTTACCATGTGGATGTGAGGGAAATGTTTCATACAGTTCTGATTTTCTTAAGGGTTCATAAGCTCCTAGTTAATGTACTCAGAAATTTTTGGAAAAACTGTTGACTTCCCTAGAAATTGCTGGATTTCCTTCAGGCCCTCTGTTTTCAGGATTTTTTTAATGGCTCTGTCCCTTAGTGTCCAGCAGGAATCTTGACATTGACGGTGTTAGATGTGGGAGATCTCAAGACCAGCTTGTGTGCAGCATTTCAAATACTCCACATTCTGAACATATTTCCAGCCTGTCCCAGCTAGGTGTTTTGATCCTAAATTCTTGCTTACTTTAATTGTCCTTCCAGAATAAAATTCGTTATCTGCTATAATCTTGTGTCATCTGTGAGTCAGCAGTAGGGCTAGCCACAGACCTATAGGTGTACATTTGATCTGATCTTCATTAGGATTTAATTACTACATTCACATCTGCCAAGAGCTGTGATACTGCAATGAGATCTGTGGTCGCCTTGCTTGTGGTGATTGTGTTGCCCACACATGGACTTCCTGAAACTCCAAGCATGACAGAAACAGCAATGTTTCTTGTTCCTTTTCACCATCTGCTCTTCCAGCCTCAGGAAAATCATGATCTTTAGACTATTTTCTGGGCCATTTCTAATGCTTGTCAAGATCACTGGGACTGCATTGCAGCTGATTTAAGGACATGGGAGTGTGTGTGACACTTCGCTTGCTGGTGTTATGTGACACTTAGCGTGCAGGTTTCCATAGCGCTCAAATGCTGAGGAACTTGAAGCTTGCTAACTTCACCTCTGGAAGTCTCTGCCTTCAGGCACTGTCTGTACTTCTATTCCCTGCATGCCACTGACCATTCAGTATCTCTGTTTCTCACATCCTCAGGGGCACCATTGTTCCTAGACTGGAAATGGTCTCTTGCTGTTTCTCCTCGATTTCTGCAAACCGTGCACCTGACTGCAACCTGTGCTTCTGGTCCATCCCTGTCGTGTCTTACTTAGCTTGGTTCTGCACATTTATTGTGCATAAAGGATGCCCTTTAATACTGAGTTGCCATTGCTAGTAACAGGCTAAGGTTTTGTATTAAACTAAGAGGCCTCAGGATTGGTTGGGTTTGCACCCATCTTGGGTGCTTTGTCTGAACCTCTTCAACTGCTGTCTGACAGCCAGGTGACTGCTGCTTCATTCATTTAAGGTTTGACTTAGCTTTGTACAATGACAGGGTAACTCATCCTTCATGGCTTTGTAACTGGTAAGTAGTAATTGTTTGTGGTTTTTCTGTGTTAAATGCACTGTTGATGACCCTAGGATTAAAATGCAGCACAGAGGAGGTTTTGAGGAGACCTTATAGTGCCCTTCCAGTACAGGAAAGCTGGGAGGGACTTTTTACCAGGGTGTGTAGTGATAGGATGAGGGGTAATGGTTTTAAACTGGAAGAGGGGAGATTTACGTTAGATATTAGGAAGAAATTATTTACTGTTAGGGTGGTGAAACACTGGAACAGGTTGCCCAGGGAGGTTGTGGCTGCCCCATCCCTGGAGGTGTTTAAGGCCAGGTTGGATGGGGCTTTGAGCAACTTGGTCTAGTGGGAGGTGTCTTGCAGGGAGGTTGGAACTAGATGATCCTCTACCTTCCTTCCAACCCAAACCATTCTATGATTCTATGATAGTAGAGCCTTTAAAGGTGTGGACACAGGACTATACCAGTGGCCCTGGTGCTAATAGGAACTTGCCAGTGGTAACTACTGATCATTCAGAGAATGTAGCTTTGGGATAAGCTGTCTTTAGTGGTAGAAAAAAGGAAAAAAAATAAAGTACCAAATAAATATAAAGCAGGCCACGTATAGTAAATCTTTGCCAGCAGAGCAGCAAAGAAGAGCAAGAATAATAGAATCATAGAACAATTTAGGTTGGAAAAGACCCCTGGGATCTCCAAGTCCAACCATCATCCCTACCCTACAAAATTCTCCTCTAAACCATATCCACCAACACCGCATCCAAACAACCCTTAAACACATCCAGGGATGGTGACTCAACCACATCCCTGGCAGCCTATTCCAGTGTCTAACCACCCTTTCTGTGATTTTTTTTTCCTAATGTCCAGTCTAAACCTCCTCTGTTGCAGCTTGAAGCCATTCCCTCTTGTTCTATTGCTAACTACCTGTGAAAAGAGACCAGGACCAGCCTCTCTACAATGATCTTTCAGGTAGTTGTAGTGACTGATGAGGTCTCCTCTCAGCCTTCTCTTCCTCAAACTAAACATTCCCAGCTCCTTCAGGTGTTCTTGGTAAGATTTATTCTCTAGGCTCTTCACCAGCTTCCTTGCCCTCCTCTGTACTTGCTCCAGCACCTCGATATCTCTCTTGAATTGAGGTGCCCAAAACTGGACACAGTATTCCGAGTGTGGCTTCACCACTTGTGACTGGCCACCATCTGGATTTGACTCCATTGACCACTACTCTTTGGGCCTGACTGTCCAGCCAGTGCTTGACCCAACAGATCGTGTGCTCATCCAGGCCATGAGCAGCCAGTTTTTTTATGAGAGGTCTATGGGGAACCGTGTCAAATGCTTTTTGGAGGTCCAGATAGGCAATATCCACAGCCTTTCCCTCATCCAATAGTCGGGTCATCAGGTCATGAAAGGAGATCAAGTTCATCAGGCAGGACCTGCCTTTCATAAACCCATGCTGACTGGGCCTGATCCTCTGGTTATCCTCTTATGTCTTCTAATAACACTCAAGATGATCTGCTCCATGACCTTCCCTGGAACCAAGGTCAGACTGATAGGTCTATAGTTTCCTGGATCCTCCTTTCTGCCCTTCTTATAGATGGGTGTTACATTTGCTACCCTCCAGTCCATTGGGACCTCCCCAGTTAGCCAGGACTTCAGGTGGCCTGGCGATCACATCTGCCAACTCTTTCAGCACCCAAAGGTCTTAGCATATCTTGAAAAATGTTTAAAATAATCCCATGCAGATTATAGAGTGAGAAAGAGGAATCTCCCCCTGCCAGTCAACTTCAGTCTCCTGGTAAAGAGCTAGGGAAGTGAACAACTTGTCAGAACAGCCATTTCCCCTCAGACTCAAACCATCAGCTTAGGACCTAGCAGGATGGCAGATGGGTGACTTGGGGTGGCGTGCATGACATTTTTAACCGTATTGTTTTGCAGACTTTTTTCTGTAGTAGTATTTATTTTTGTGTCTTTGTGTATAGGCATGCTTCTTCATCCCACATAAACTGCACAAGATGTAGTGCAGCCATTCTATGTCAGTTGGGGGTCATCTTTTTTCCATATTACTCACTTCCCTTGTCCCTTGGTGGCATCTCTCCAGTGCAGTGAAGCCTAAGTTTGCAATAGTTATGCAAGCAAAAGATCCTTAACAGTGGGGATGAACCTTAGTCTGCATGTGATTTTAATAAAGGACATCTCTTGGAAAACAAACCAGATTTTCTCACACCATGACTTGTGGGATCAGTAAGAGGGCCACTCTGTGATGAAGCTGGTGTATACTTTGCAGTTGGTTCTTCAGCTGTAATTACCTGACTAAGAAGAGGCAAACATCAGGAATATTCCAAATGGAAAGATCAGCATCTTCAAAATAGCCTTTGCAAGCCATGCTGTCAACTCCAGCACCAAGTTTTTACGGCTTTTTCCAGTAAGATATCATTGAGTATTCACAGAATAATTTCAGTGTCACTTGATGTATATAATCATTAACTGGCTGGGTTAGTTATAAATTAAAACATTTATCATAACATTTGAGGGAAATAGTAAGTTTCAAATTTGTAAGAGTAATACTGCTATAATTTGTAACAGTGAAACACCTATAGCCATGTCTCCATAGCTCTCTAGTGCAGCAAAATTGTGTTGTTATTGTAACGATTCAGGTACTTAAATTCAGTCCTTATGGGCACAATGTAGCAGTCAAAGAAAAACCAGAAGCAATCCCAGAGGAAGGAACCTTAAGGCCCAGGGACTCAGAAATTTTCACCTCAAGACAGCATGCTATTCAAACACAGCCTCGAGCTCTTGCAGAAAACAAGGAAACATGATAAATAATAGAGCATAAAGAGGAACAGGAAGTGACTTGTGGGATGCTGCAGGAGTAGGGATTTTGTGTCTGGTTTTGTGTAACATCATTTTGAACTACCCCTTTCATTGAGCAGGATTTTAATGAAATTAACAGGTGATGCAGATGAATACTGCAAACACCACTGAAAAAAAGAGAAGCAGGAAATAACAAGGAGTCACCCTGACAAATGCAAGATAATACATCTGGAAAACAGTAATTCAAAATGCAGGTTATATTTTCCTCTGAGATGGGATGACTGTCAGCTGCTCCAGAGTTGGTGGATGGCAGTTTGTGTTTCTGTTTCCTCTAACAAGGCAGACAAAAAAAATCACGTGAATCTTTTGCCTAAAGGATTGCTCCCGACTGAGCAGCTTGAGTGAGACCTGGAACGGGAATGTAGCGTGTTCTGTCTCGCATGCACTGAGGCTCACAGAAGTGGTTGGGATGTCTTTCATCTGAAAATCAGTGTGGAAAATACAGTGTAGTCTCCTTTTGCAAGCAGCAGATGCTGATGTCATGTATCCTACAAGTTAAAAGCACTCCTTTCTTTTTGCAGTCTTGCAAATTTGGCTGGCTCTCTAAAAGTCAAATTCTTATTTGAACTGTAAAAATCTGTTTTCTCTCTCCCACTCATAATTGCAGCTCTTTGCATCCTTAAAATCCCAGAGTTTTCAATTGAAAATGAAGGAAGATAAGGGACTTTTTATCTGTCTTCCCCTCTATAGTTCAGAAATTTTCACATTTCAGAAATAAATTCTACTGATCTCTTCCCAGTCATGCTGTTGTAGATACAGCTGTACTTCAGGTGCTGTGTTTTAGTGGTTATAATGGATTTTGAATTGTTGAGACAGACATTTTCCCTTGTAAAAACAACCTTGAACAATTTTATAGTTGGATTTTTTCTTTTTTTCTTTTCCTTTTTTTTCCCGACCTGTGTATGAACAGGCATGTAGAAATTCAAAGCAATATATGTCAAGGTAATATGATTATGAAAAAAACAGCCTTATGTTGGACTTGAAGGTGAAAAATAATTTCCCTAATTTTTTCTGAAAACATTATGAAATGATTCTGTAATACAAGAAAGATTACAGAAGAAGGTTTGAATGAAAATGGCAGGGGTTGCATTCTTAAATGCAGGAAGAGAGTTTGCTCTTCACAAGGTGATAAACTTTTTGGTCCATTTGTAGGATTCTTTTCTCAATTTTTAGTAGCTTTTAACTTATGTTTACTGAAAAGTAAATACATTAAAAGGGAATCTTTAGTTCTGCAAATTAGGTATGTATCACAGCAGTATATATTCTTTCTGTTTATTTTAACCACTTACATTGCTGTCCAGCATACTGTACTACTCTGGCTTTGGGAGGGGGGACATGGGGGCAGAAATACAACAATCAAATCCAAGAGAGTATCCTGCTTTTGGCCTTTCCTTTTTGCAGTGAGGCAAGAATCCTTGTTAGAGTTCAGGCTTTTATTCATTATGGTGCTTCTAAAACTTGTTATCAGAGATGGTGTTGTCTGCTCTAAGAATCTAAGTAGGAAAAACAACTATTAGGGCAAGACAAAAAAAAAAAACAAAACAGAAATGCAGGATGAGGAGAGTTAATAAAAATCAGATTAGTGGCAGATCTGGGAATACAGTTCAGATATTTCAGTGTCCCTCTGGTGCTCTTCATCAGCACATCTCTGCTGCAAGGAAGTCTGTAAGACATCTTTTTGAACCAGGGAAATGCTCCTACCTTGTGGTTGTAATCTAACTTCTGTGGGTTTGTTCCCATACCTGAGTTGCAAACAGAGCACTGTGAGTCTGCATCAGCTGCCAGTTGGTTGCCATGAGAGACTGAATCCTTTGGGTTGTGGGCATATCGTTCTGGCAATTCAGGTTGAAATGGCTCCTCTGAAAATATGCCCCACTGACACGTTGCTTAATTCTGCTTTTTGCTTACATGCCTTCTCTCTGCTTAATTCATACCTCCTTCTTAATTCATACCTCCATACTTCCTTCAGGAAGGCCGGGTGCTCTGCTGGCTCTCCACCTCCCAGGCTCAGCACTGATGATGTTTATTACTGAGTCACGCTGCACTGCTTGGGAGCCAAGGTTTTTCTAATTAAAAACTATCGGAATCTCAAACATAGGGCCCTCTGCCTGCAGGAATGAAGGCAGGGGTTGCAATCTGACAGTCCTGGGCAGAATCAAACCTTGCTATTTCACTTACACTGTTTATAAATGCCTGGACAAACAGACAGGACCCTAGTGGGACAGCTAGACTGTCTTTCTTGTCCCAAGGCATGATCAGCATTCCCTTTGGCTTTGCTCAGCATTCCTACATGGTTGGGCTTCAGATCATATTTAATCAACAGATTAAAATGCATCTTTTTTTTTCATCTGTAAGCAGGAAATTTTACATTCAGTTTTTACCACATGGAGAATTTTTATTTTTAATTACTATGGTATCATTAGACATAGAGAAGATGCTGGGGGAGGAAAGCTGTGCACAGCGAGTTGCTGTGCTGTAGCACAAACATTCAGCTCCCAATGTTAACATGATTTGTTTGACTCTTACTAACACAACAATAAAAAATATTGTGGCAGTAGCACAGAGTGAAATGGAGTTCAGGAGCCAGCACCTCTGCTAATGGAAATGAGTGCTAAGGAGCTGCCATTACTTGAGCCAGCAGAGGATGTTGCATTGGGTTGTAGCATGTTCGCTTTTCCAGAAATTGTCACAAAGACACTAGTTTTGTTTTAACTAGGCAAAAAGCTGGGCCAAAGTTCTGTCTGCAGATCATAGTGCTGCAAAGTGGAAGAAGTGACTCTGTGCCAGCACAATGTGAGCATATCTCTGAGGTGAGCTAGTTGATTACACAAGGGACGGGGACCAGCTGCCAGCTCTCCCGGCTGGAGAACAGCTCTGGGCAGCAGTGAGGGAGAGTGAGCTGAGAGAGAAAGTCAAATGTCCAGTATGGGGATGGGAGGGATTGGCAGAGCTGTGGTTTTGTGGATTATAACATATGAGTTGGCTTTCACATGTAATCTCCTTCTGTGTGTTCTGTAATGAAGTGCCTTGGTACAAGCACTGCAGATAGTCTTGTATATTTTCTTTCTGTAATTGAGAAGAAATCCATCAACTACTCTCAATAATTTTTTAAAGCTATGATTCTCATGGCTAGAGCATAGTTATGCAAAAATATCAGGCAAAAAGCTGAAGAGAGGTAAATTGGATCAAATAGGATCATTGGATTGGTTTTGTATGTGGTGCAATCTGTGCAGGTGCACTTTGCAGAGCACACAGCTCTGGAAGGTGTGCACAGCAGCCAGGGGGCAATGGCACATGGGATTCCTGCAGTGACAGTCCTGCTTTCTTACTTCTTTCTCAAAAATGGAACATCCACCTGAAGGATTTCCAACACTACTGTTAGCACATCTAAGCTACCACGTTTAATTTATATTTGGAGTTTGTACCTATAAATGGCATCAAATATGCACGTGTCTGCTTTTGATTGATTGCAGGGAGTAGGGCTTGCAGATGCTGCTGATGCAGCATGTGGATAAAAGAAACCAAATACGACAAAAAATATTTCTGTTTTAAAAAGTATTTTCATAGATATTTTGTAAAACTACAAGTAACAGATACCCTTAGCAAACCAGGTACCTTTACTTGAGCATGTGTGTGCCAAGTGATTGAATCAAGGCTTCTATCACCTTGCTGTTGTCTTAAAGGCTGTCATGATAGAATCCCGAGGTCCTGTGCCATATATTACTGCTATGGGCATCATTTCAACTGCCATGACCAGCTAGTGATGTGTCAAGGTGATCAGGAGCAGCAGAAGCCTTGAACGTGTTTTGAAGAGAGGGTTTGCTGAAGGGAAAACAACACCTTGAGATTTGCACAAGGAGATAATTTTAAACCATGAAAATAAAATAACCTTGGAAAAAGCATCTGGATATTAGACAGTTATTCAGAACTCATAATACACTGTGGTACTGTATGTGGCTCACTCAGTAGCTAAAATTAGGTGATTATGTAAGGAGACCACAGCCTACATCTGAATAGCTACTGTATTGGGTTAATGATGTAATTCATCTTTATTGAGTCTTTAGCTATTCTATGGCTTGGCTCAGGGGCAGCATGAATTCAGGAGTCATGAAATCATAGCCAAGTTAAACTTCAGTGAAGTAAACACAACAGAGCTTTTACAAGGGAAAGCAAAACAACTTCCAACCACGGGTCTCCCGTTGTGACTCCAGGTGATCTTACTACCAGCTGTTATTCCCTGTAAACCTTCAGGAAAGCACGTTCATAGAATGTGCATAATAGAAATGCTGTGATGATGCTCTTTGTTTGCAACTGGCTTGGAGAGATCAGATGAGCTCTTGATTTTATCATTTTGATTGTTGACTATTAAATTGGTTATGTTTGCATTGAGGTCCTATCGCTAAGGCAATTTGTGAACTCTGTACTGTAAATACTGTGTATGTGTATAATTAAATACATGTATGCCAAAGTTAAAGTGAGAATTAAGTTTCAACCACACATAATAATATGCCTTATCCTTCACACCAGATACAAACCAAAACCAAATCAAATGTCCTATCATAGTTTTTATGAAAGTGGCTTATTTGTTCACCTGTGTTACATATTGTAGCTTTTTCACACTTGGCAGTGGCAGATATGCCATACATTTCCCCAGCTAGTTGCTGAACCTTTTTCTGAATAGTTGCCAATTTTATATCAGAGAGGACTGAGGAGGATCATCAAGTAATGGTGTGGATACAAAGACAGCGAGGTTGGTTTCCTCAAATTTTGTGTGGCTAATTTGGCTCTGAGCTGTGTCAGCAGTTACTTGCTGTCATGGCTCTGGTGCCTTCATCTAGAACATCTCCATTTAGACCTGCTCTGGGGCTCCACTCCAAAGTTTCTCCCTGGACTTTCTTTTCCAGTGGCCTCAAGTGCTGGTATCACAGGCCCTGGCAGACAAAATTTCTACAAGGAAGAAACCTGGAAGTAAATGAAAGGCTGTTTATTTCCCAGAAGGTGCCCAGACCTGCAGAGTCACAGGACTTTAAAATGCCAGAATTGTTTTGAGGCTAAATTGGTGATTAGTGATGAGGGTTCAGGCTGGAAGCAGGAGGCCATGGTTTGCAGTGAAGGAGCAAGTGCCTGTGCTGGCCTTGGGCACAGCTCTGCTCTTCCAAAGCAGAAAGCAAAGGCTGCATTTGGAAACTTGCTTTTTTCCTAGATATCTACTCCCTTCTTTGAAGTAACCATTCCCACGCGTTTCCTGTCAGGCATCCCCTGGGCCCCCCACTCTCTTTTCACTCCCTTCTTTTTTAATCCAGAAAGCTGCCTGCTCTGGGAAAGTTTGCCTGGGATTGCACTGTACCCATTTGTTTGCAATGAATGAGAAGCATTTTTCATTTTATCTGAATTATTGTTGCCAGATACCATGTGTACACATGTTGCAGGCCATCTTGCAGAGGGAGCTGGCAAATCTGCAAAGCTGCTGCTCATGGCTTCGGCAACTGAAATGGGGTCCTCTCAGCCAGATCCCTGCTGAGGTCAGGAAACACACATTTATTGCTCTTTGTAACATTTCAAAAGAGGATTTTCTTCAGCTGGATTGAAATAGTGATATTACAGCCTGGCTTCCAAATCCAAGCACCTTTCTGCTTTCTCACTGCGCTCTCTCTTCTGTTGAGCAGTTTCAGCAATTCTCAGCAGCACTCACTTGCAATCCAGAGCAAGAGTGAGGCTTTTGGAGAACACTTAGAAAGCACATGGGTGGTGAGAGCAAAGCTGTGCAGCTTAACACAGTATTAGTACTCTATTTCCTAGTTATTTTGTTCCTCTTAAACTAATGTGAAAGTGGTTGTTGTCTTTGTTGTCTTCAGCAGGATGGTTCTGTAGTCTTAATTAGGAGAAAGGAGTGGCTTTTTTCTGCTTTGTTTCTTCTTACATTGTGTCCTAGAAAGTGTGAATATGTATGCTCTAATTAGCATCCCATCAGCTGGCTGATCACAGGACTTGTCAGGATGGACGCAACCTACTTGCAGACCAGTACTGGAAGTGAAGTGCCAGGACTGGGCAGCTAAAGATTCCTTTCAAA
The DNA here is from genome assembly GCF_020740795.1 of Apus apus. NCBI lineage: Eukaryota > Metazoa > Chordata > Aves > Apodiformes > Apodidae > Apus > Apus apus. The sequence continues at coordinate 13,780,501 of NC_067312.1, forward strand.
ACCTGTTGTGATATTTCACCTCTGCAATGCCAGAGCACTTTGTTTGTGTGAGATCCACAGGAGAGGTGATCTGAACTCCCTTTTTTGCTTGCCATAGGAAGTGTTGGCTGAATGGATGAGTTATCACAAAAGGTTTCCGTTTTGCAGAGCTGGCTTCTTCTGATGGAGGAACAAACTGCTGTTTGAAAAAGCATAGGAAAAACAGACAATCTTTACTGTTCTTCTTAAAATATTTGTACGTGGAAATGCATAAAAGTTCAAGAAGGAGATTATTTGCTTGGTTCCTCTTGCTAAACAGTTGTCTGTGTGAAACTCTGTAGGTCTAAATGAGGCTGGTAACCACTGGAGCAGGATCTCCCCCTTGATTCTTGAGTGCTATTCCTTGGACAAAGCTCAGAGAATTTTCTTTGACTTGCTGAGCTCTGAAGTGGTCAGGCTGTTGGACTGGATGATCATTGTAGGTTCCTTCTAACTGAAATAGTCCTATTATGTTCTGAGTCTTTGTATGAACACAGACAACCTTACATCACTGGTAAGTCCTGTGCACAATGGAGGCCACTAGATATTTAAGAACCACCGTTGTGCAGTGTCGTGCCACTTGTAGCAGAGTCCTGTTGGATGTGAACGTGGGCAAATGGTGTTTCTCCATGGCATTGGCCATGTTTCCCATGGGCAATGTCTGTGCCCCAGGAGGGTGGCAGAGGCTGGGCACGGAGAGTAGCAGCCTGGTGCCATGGACCACAGCATGTGTGGCTTCTGCATTTGTGTTACTGAGCAGAGCAGGAAAGGGATTTTCCACTGAGCCTCCTGAGGAAAGGCAAAATCAGCACACACAGAGGGTTCTCTCTGCTGCTTATGGCTCTTGGATGGGGATGGATATAAAGATCAAGACATCAGCTGGGCCACTTCTAGCATGTGAGAAATTATTGAGCCAAAGCACTAAAAAGTGAAAAAAGAGGCCCTGTTTTAAAAAATACACTATTTCTTGGGAAAAAGCAAGGGGGGGAAAAAAAAAAGCACCATAAATGTCATCAGCAGGCTAGAGGAAACAAAGGCAATAGTACCAAATGATGAGTGGGACTGGGGGGGTGTGTGTTAGAGAAAGCAGGTCTCTCTCATAAGGAACAACACTTGACAATTTGAGAAGAGCTGACAATAAAACATATGATTAAATGAGCACCAGAGAGCAGGCTCAGCCATAAACCTGTACATTTAGTGGCTGTCCCAGCTAAGCTATAGCAATATTTATTGAGTTGTAAGTCTGAAAGAGGTGAATAAACATGACTGAGACCATGCGGGCTCAGAGGGATTACCTTTTTTATAAGAGAAGCTTTACCATATTTGCTCAAAAATTTTCACACAGTGTAATTTTGAAGTACACTTCTGAGTCTGTAGTCAGTGTCAAAGAAGATAAAAGAGACTTACGGTTTATCACGAAATGGGTAAATTAATCAATACATGAAAATTTTAATGAACGTTCTTGTCCCAAATACAATAGCATTGCTGTGGCCTCTGATTCTTGGCACTCCTGTTTTCCGTTTATCCTTCAGACAGCAGGGGTGGAGAACCAATTTTAGGCTGTGCATTATTTCACCTTGTGCAAAAAAGCATGTCATGTAGGGATGTCGTGTCACTGATGCCATGTAGGATAAAGTCTGTGAGAGATTTGTTTACATTAAATAAGGCAAACATCACATCTATTCCAAAACAACAGAGAGTTAAAAGGATTTAAAACCATTTCCCCAGAGTAGCTACCTGAAGAGGTATCATTAGACAGAGGTGCTTCATTGGTTCGTACTAGCACACAATATACAGACTCACAGTCAAACTGCAGTCTGCTACCAAGGTTTACTTGTGTTGTCCTGTAATGGTCACTTATCACTGACAACTAAGAAATCAACCTAAAGTGTTAACAAGCCTTTCTTAATAGATTAATGCAACAAATTCCAAGGTTTTGTATAACTTGTTTTAGTTATTCCAAATTTTGTTCTACCAGTTGTCATAAAGGAAGGTTTTTGCTCTCTTTACAAAAATGCCTTACTATCACTGACTTGTTCTGTTGTTGTTTTTTTTAATGAGATTACCACTTGTAGCTGAAATGAAATCAGATATCCTTGATAGGAAAAAAATTGCTTTTAGCAGAACTTGACCTCCTAGATAAACACCAGAAAATTCTGCTGCAGGACTTCAGCTCCTCTCAAACACCTGCCCCTTTGGTCACCTTCAATTCTGTGTCATGATAGGCATCTAGTTCATGTGAGCACCACAGAAACTTTTCCTTTCATATATATTTTTCACATTTAACTGCTTGTTTCCTGGCCTGACATCAATCCTTTTCCACTGATCATCCTAGCTTGGCTGGGGGTGGTGGCTTATGCCACATTTCAGGTTCTCCCCGAACACCTTGTTTGCAGCAGTACTTGGTCACTGTTCCTTGTCCTTGGGCTACTGCCATATCCCTCCTTCTTTAATTACTGTTTTCAAGAAGGGCCAACTCATTTCCTATGATCCTTTCCGATTTAGGGCAGATCTCTGAGTAGCTCATAGAAGGCAAGATTGGCTTAATTAACTGTCTGTGAACAATGAGACACAAGATCTGTTCCTAAGTCAGATGGTTGCCTCAAAGCTGGAGACTTGGAGTCTCCACACATAGACAGCTCTGGGAGGTGGTATCTGTTGGTAGTGCTCAGTGTCCCAGCCCTGGGGAAATGCCTTTTGGCTCCACAGCAACTGCACACAATGGTTTCACATCAGTGAAATGGAATCTTACTTTGGCTGCCACACGGTATCTTGTGTAGACGGACACAATTAGAGTTCATTGGGCTCAGAACTGGTATTTGGCAAAAAGTTCAGTGCTAAATGAAGGCAATTCCCAAAAGGATGCAACATGTTGCCTCTGAAGTTGTGTCTTTGATGAGTTCCTGATCCAGCACCTGAAAGGAATTATTTGAAACAGAATAGAAATTGCAAAACATCAATGTGCCTCTGTGAAAACCCAGGGTTTGCTCCCATCCTGTATCCTGATGGGAGCATTTTCCTCTCTGAAGAAACCTAGTTTGATTGGAAGAGACGGAGAAGACACGGGTGGTGAGGTATATGAGGGATCCTCATACTGGAGAGACCCATGTGGACAATGAAGTTAGAGGAGGACTGGCAACTCATCAGGACACAGGAAACAGTGGACAATTGATGAAATGGAGTTCAGTGCCAACAGAGAAGCCAGTGCTCTTGTTGCACAGAATAAAATTGCCCCAAAGAGCAGGGGAGCCCAAAAAGAATAAATTTACAGAGGAGGATGGGTGCCTTCCCAAGGAGGCAGACCTGCCAAGGGCTGTTGGACACCAACAAAATATCTGACTCAGAAACTTCCTGTACTGCAAAATGTTGGAGATGGGGTGGGGTTTTCAGGGAAAATACCACTCCCAGTTTGCCTTTTTATTCTACTCTTTCCATTCCCAGCTGAGAGCCAATAAAAGAGATGGGATTATTGGGGGATCTTCATCCTTGCACTGGCTGTGCAGCCACTCTCACCCCCAGAGGACCTGCTTAGTCCTGTGGGAAAGGAGTCTCTATCTTTAAAACTCAAAGTTATCTGAATTTGATCTCCAAACTGGGTTATTTTTAAGGAAATCTTTCATCTCCAGATTAAAATCATATTTAAAATAATACCAAATGCTGTTGACCCCTGTTTGCATCTCAGAGGGGAATGATTTTAATCTCAAATGAGGGAATATTTGGGCAGGTTTACAGCATGTATGATGCCAGGAATTAACATGGAAGTGATGAGACAGTCAAGGAAGAGAAAGCTGTGTGATACCAGCAATGGAGAGGGAGAAAAAACAGGAATTAGCAACATGGTAAGGGCACAGTAAATGTATTTAAGCTCTGGAAATCTCAGGACACATGAAATAAGTAAGAGAAACTTGTAAAAGAAACAGAAGATTAATATGATTGCACAAGATCAATTTTTTGTTCGTTTTGTTTTGTTTTCGTGTGTGAATATTGGCCAGGAAAGTCAACAGCTTTGATATACTTATCTACATTCCTGTGCAACTGGAGTAAGTCCATGACAGTTAATGGACCAGCCCTGGTAAGGACATCAGTGGCTTATTCCTGCTAGGACCACTAGGGATAAAGTGGAACTGGATGAGGGACTGATGTTTTTATCTTCCCTGGGGGGATAGGGAAGGAAGTGTTCCTCATCCATCCAATGTGCTGGCAGAGAGGAAAAAAAAAAAATTGGGAATTTGGGACAGTGGGAGGAAACTTGCACCAGTGTCACAGGACTGGGATTGCTGACAAAAAGATTGAGAAGTTGCCCACAAAAGTTCATCCCTTTAGGGAATTAGAGGAACTCTTTCCAGTCTTCAAAATCCCATCATGTTGTTTGCCATTTCTTCAACTGCAAAACAGAAAGGTTTCCACACTTGTTAGTGATCCTTTCAGGGGAAATTGAACAAAATGCTAGAGTTTTGAAGTGAAAAAAACAATGGTGAGTGAAGACATCTTGATGCAGACCTTAAGTATTGGTGCTCAGTGCCTGGGCAAGGAAACTTCTTGCTGGCTGCTGCTGTGGCTTGTCTGAAGGCCACTGAGATTAATACTGCTAGAATATAGGTTTGTTAAGCTATTTTTATAGACCCATGAATATACCTTCTGTATAATTTATTGTAGTACAGTCCTGTGATAGAAAATCTTCACTTCAAGACAGTGGGAAATTTTGCTAGGGTGAGGAGTGCAGGCCTGGCTTCTGCTTTGCCTTTTTTTTTTCCATTGCAACACAATTAACCTTTTCATTAGAAGAGCTCTGTTCCAAATAACCAAACTTCTCAATGTGTGTTACTGAGCCATTTCAAGCTGTCTCTTGCTTTGGAACAAAACATCTTTGTTCCAGCCATGCATGACATTTGAAGACCTATTTATACAATGTGTCAGCTCCATTTGTTTTCTTCATCCTGATATTTTTCCTCTATATTTCTGGTTCGCTATCTAGATTGCAAGGAGTGAGGCTGTTGCTGATTTCCTCCTGTGCTGTCCCAGACTGAGACACTGGCTGCCTTTGGCCTTTCTCCCCTTTTGTGGGCAGAGGTGAAACAATCCAAAATCAAACACAGTTTTGCCTGTTTCATCCTCTCTGCACTGAAACCAGCACCAGCAGACAGACTTGGAATGGAGTGCACAAAGTCCTTACAGGACTTGGTATTGCAGAATCACAGAATCATAGAATGGTTGATGTTGGAAGGCACCTTAAAGATCATTAGGTTCCAACCCCTCTGCTATGAGCAGGGACACCTCACACTAGACCACGCTGCACACAGCCTCATCCAACCTGTCTTTGAACACCCACAGGGAGGCGGTATCAACAACCTCCCTGAGCAATCTATTCCTGTACCTTACTGCCCTCATGGTGAAGAATTTATTCCTGATGTATGACCTAAATCTCCCCTCTTTCAGTTTAAAACCATCACCCCTTTTCTTATCACCACCCTCTCTGGTGAAAAGCCCCTCCCCAGCTTTCCTGTAGCCCCTTCAGGTACTGGAAGGTGCTATAAGGTCTCCCTGGAGCATTGTCTTCTTTAGGCTGAACAGCCCCAACTCCCTCAGCCTGTCTTCATAGCAGAGGTGCTCCAGCTCTTTGATCATCTTCATGGCTCTTCTCTGGATCCTTTCCAACAGCTCCATGTCTTTCCTGTGCTGAGGGCACCAGAGCTGCACACAGCACTCCAGGTGGGGTTTCACCAGAGAAGAGTAGAGGGGCAGAATCACCTCCCTGGCCCTGCTGGCCACACTTCTTTTGATGCAGCCCAGGATGTGTTTGGCTCTCTGGGCTCAAGCTCACACTGGTGGCTCATGTTGAGCTTCTCATCAACTACCACCCCGAAGTCCTTCTCCTCAGGACTGCTCTCCAGGCATTCTCCCCTGCCTGTATTTGTGCCTGGGGTTGCACTGACCCAGGTGCAGGACCTTGCACTTGGCCTTGTTGAACTTCATGAGGTTGGCACTGGCCCACCTCTCCAGCCTGTCAAGGTCCCTCTGGATGGCATTTCTTCCCTCTAGGGTGTCAGCAACTCCACACAGCTTGGTATTGCCAGCAGACTTGATGAGGACGCACTTAATCCCACTTTCCATGCCTCCAACCAAGATGTGGAACATCCCTGGTCCCAGTACTGACCCCTGAGGGACACCACTCGTCACTTTTCTCCATTTGGACACTGAGCCATTGACCACAACTTTCTGGGTGTGGCCATCTAGCTGCACATTTTCTCTTTATTATCTTTATTTATTACAGTTTTTCTCTTGATGCTCTACCTCTGATGATACTGCCTGTTGGATGTACACTGCTGGAATCCCTTTTGCTGAAGGGCCCTCTCTGAGGGCTTAACCTCACTAAATACCCCCTCCAGCAAAATATGTCTTTTCCTTTTACATTCAGAATGCATCCCAACTCTCTAATCATCCCTGTCTTGTCTGACAGGACAATGCTAACTGATGCAACAAAACACAATTTAAAATTAAAAAAACAACATCCTTTTCACGACGTTTAGTAGTAAACCTTAACATCTTCCTCATTTTAATATTAAGGAAGTGTAAATAATTATGGGGTTTGGTCCATCCTCTGCCTTTTAAATAATTTATATAATTTGGGACGTGTTCTCCTTCCAGAAGGGACCCAAGGTAGTGCTGTCCCTGCTATAAAAGCAGCGATGTACTGTCTGTCCCCGTGCTCTTGTAACCTAATGATAAATGGAAGTGTAAGTCCTTTTTGAAAGCTTTTACACAACCTGCCGGCTGAAAGTTTCAAGCTGCTTTAATGTGTGCAGGATACTGCAAGCCTTACTTTAACCAGAAAATGAGGCTGAAGATGCCAGCCCAGCAGTGGAGAGCCTGGGTTTGCAGTGGCAAAACCCCATCTGCTCTCTCCAGTATTACCCTCACTGGGAAGGTTGGGGAAGGGAGATGAAACATTTCCACGTTAGCAGACTTGTTCCTGCCAGTTATTTTGTGGCACAGTCAAAGCCTTTGGTAAGGCCAAGCAAGACTTCAGCACCAGCCTGGTGATTCCCCATCCACCTAGGAGGCAGCAGAAGGTTTGGGCTGTAAGATCACAGATTAATCTTCAGAGCACCTCAGTTGTGTTTCATGTAGACACTCCCTCCAGATCTTGGGAAAGCACACAGTCTCTGCTGAACGTGAAGCTGAGGGGCATTTTCATGCCCAAGACCTTCTTTGTACCATATTTGACCAGCCTGCAATCAGCAGCCGTTGTGCAGTGGTTGGGCTTCTGCTGCAAGGAGCAGAGGGGGTGGCAGGCCAGGAGGAATGTCCTCAATACCGTGAGCTTCAAAAGCAGTGCTTGTGGGCTTTGCTTTGCATTCGAGCAGCTGGGCTAGAGCTGCATGCATGGTCTTGCTCAGCACAAATGAAACCAAGGCATCCATATGCTGTACATTAAGAGAATGAGTGTTTGATCTCCTGCTCTCTGACTCACTGCTCAGATGCTCCCTCTTCCCCTCTGTAGCAATGCTGAGGAGTACAGAGCCCGGCGTCAAAACCTGTAAGTCTGCAGGAGTTTATTGGCTCTGTGATGGGAGCTGCAGTGCTTAACACAAAACAGTTGAGGAAAATGTTGCTGGCCACAGCCACAAAACCTGCCCTTATCTCTTCCATGGAGGTGGTGGAAAATAAAATTCCTCAAGCTCTATTCTCCTATTTAAAGACAAAGGGAAAAGAACTGCCAAAGTGGATGGAATTTAGTCCAATTGATGTAACACCTGGGTTAGCAAAGCCAAATGCAAAATCTCTCAGTGCAGCAATGGTGGCCGTGCACAGCAAAGGCCACCACGAAGCCACTGCAGCCCTGCATAGGCAAGAGACTGCTTGGGTAACACCAGGTTCCAAGCCTGCCATGGGGTTGATTACTGTGCCACTGCCTACCATGTGCTTTTGAGTAAATTATTGCAGTGGAGCGTGAATGTTATGTTCAGCTAAGAAGCTGCAGACATCTCTGACTTACGTTAAAGACGCTGGTGAGACAGGAGAGGAAAGCTCCGTGGTGCAGAGGACTTGGTGGCTCTGGGAGCAGAACAATACTGTAAGTGGTACAGAGGGGAAGAAGCAAAAGCAACAACCAGGCAACAATAGAAATGAGTTTTATTTTGTAAAAAGTTATAAAATGAATATTGTACAAAAATAAAGTCTGTAGAGAACTTTGGTTGATTAACACAAATGACTTGAGACATAAATCGCAGGTGAAGTAAAAAACTCCAGAGAAGCACACTCCTGTCTTTAGTAAGGTCTAAAAAATAATTAAAAAAAAAAAAATCACGAACTTTACCCTTTTGTATTTTGAACATGGTGAATTGCTTTGGTCGCAGCCTCTCTTGAGCTGCAGAAGAAATGTTCTGGGGGCAGGTGCAGGCACACCTCTGGGTGCTGCACCCAGCCAGCCGCCCCGCAGCGCCGCTGACCCTCAGCTCAGCAGGTTTTTGCTGCCCAAATCACGCTGATGCTGGTGGTGATACCAGCTGCACCAGCCCTGCCCAGCATGGAGGGTATGGTATCCCCATGGCAGTGCAAGAACGGACCCCGTGGCTGGGCTCTGAAGCTGCCCTCCCTCCGCCCAGGAAAGCAGCAGAGGATGGGGCTGAATTACATTTCATACACCTGGTACATCCTTCTATGCCTGTTCTGGATTCTTTTGACCTCTAGACCCTTCTTCTGTGGTGCCCCGAGGAGCCCAAGGCAAAATGAATGTGGACAGACATTGCATGCACGAGATAAAAGGTCGAACCATCATTTTTTTGGTTTTCAGAAGGGAATTTTTTTTCTTCCTGTTGTTTTTGTGGGAGTTGATGCTTCACTGGTTGTCAGGCATGTCTAGTGATCTGCACTGCTGCTCCTTTGGGAAAAAAAGTCTCCAGAATGAGAGCTTGTGTTAGCGATCAGGTACGAACAACTTTGCTGTACAACCTCCCTCATCCCAAGGAAACTCAGACTGTTCTGCTGCGTGGGTTCGATCCTGTGACGTTTCAGCAAATTAAACAAAACACTTTGGTTATTTAACACAATTGTTTACCTGCAGGCTACATTAAATCCAGGGCTAACTAGTTAGAGGGATTTATCCTCTTCTGTATGGAAATACAGCAGGAAAAGCTTAAATAAATATAACAAGAAATTATAAGGCTAAATGTGATTATTTTCCATTTGTCAATAGTTACATGAGGTCAGTTGGCAAAGAAGTGTGAGAAAAAAAAAAAGTGGCTACATTTAAAATATGACTAGAATTAGTTTTGCTAACAAATTGCTCATGTTGAGCCAAGTCCTGCAACCCTCACTTGTTTAGAGCTGTTGCTGCTCCTGCACATGTATGACTGCAGTAATTTTCAAAAGTATTAGTGAACAGGAAGAAGGGCTGCAGGCTTCGGCACTATATTTTGTGAACATAATCAGTATTTTGTTTAAAAGAAAAAAAGGTAAAGTAAGTGATTTTTTGCATTCAAGTTAACAATTCCAATTAAAAGCATGGACCGTTGTTCCCAACTTCATTGTCTCTCTGTATCTTCCAAGCACCTTCTACTTTGGCACCTTTGAAAAGAAGCTTTAATAAATAAGGAAAGGAGACTCATTACTGAACTGCAATAAATAACAATAACTTAATCTCAATAAATATCTTCTGTATATTTATGTCTCTGAATGGATGCATTGCATCAAGTAGTCTCTGCTCACTCACAATGACCAAATAGAAATGCAGTTGCGTAGGTGACTTCAGTCCTTTGTAAACCGAAAGAAACACATTTTGTGTAGGGTGGGCATGTTATTTCTCTTACTATAATAGGAAGAAGTGCATAAAAACTCAACCTGCTCTCGTAGGTAGCTGGGCTTGTTATTTCTCTTACTATACTAGGAAGAAGTGCTTAAAAACTCAACCTGTTCTCATAGGTAGCAGAATGATGAAATCCTACACTTGTTTTTTAAGAAACACAAGATGGAAATAACCAAACTTAACCAGCAAGTGGAACTGTTCTGCTTTGTATCAATATTAGCACTAGAGAACTTGAGCCTGGAAATTTTGGTATTTGCCCAATATCATCTTACTTAGAAGGCTGGTCTTACTATAGCTTAGAAGTTGTCATAAGTGTTTAGGAACTGCCCCTCAATGAGCAGTAGCATAATGGGTCTTTCAGTAAAGCCAAGGGCACAGGGGACAAGTAAGGTACTCCTAAGCTACTTCTCTCTAAGCTTCATGGCACAGATGGTGTAACTACAACACAGCATGGTATGGCAAGGTTGTGTTTTTAAGCACGTTCCTCATGGATCTGAATCTCACTGCCAGTGGACGGTGTGAAATGGGTAAGGGAGCACGCAGGCCATCCAGCCATCGGCATCTCCACCTGAGCTTTTATTTACTTTTCCGTAGGATGTCAAAAGCCTCCATCCTCCTACCCCACTTCATGCCCCATCCCCCAGGGTCTCATGACCCCTTGTTCTGCATTCTTGGTCCTCTTTTTCTGTGCTCTGAGCAGAAACATCCCCATGAACTCTGATCCCCATCTTTGCATCACAGCAGGAATGCAAACAGGCGCCGCCTCTGGCGTGCAGCCGTCAGACGCATCCACACCTTTTTGCGGAATGTTTTTTCAGTATGTGGTAAACCAAGTTATCATCCAAAAAGGACAGGTCATCATCAAAGGCTGTGGGTCTGCAACAAGCTTGCCTCACTTTGTCAGTGACTAGTTTTTTCTTTCTGGTTAAGTTTTTTAAAATCTTGTCATAGGTGGTCTCGGCTGCATCACAAGATCCACTGCAGTATCGGAAAATCAGCTCTTCTTTGGTTTCATATCCCAAATCCAAGTCGGTCACATTTAAATGTATTTCTGTTAAGACACATCCCCGATTTTTGCCCTTTTGATTCCTCCTTCCCTTTTTGCTGGAATTCTCTATGTTCATGGCTGCATTTTGCCGGTTCCTCTCCCGCCTAGAAAAAATTGGAGTGTGTTTGTCCGGTGACCTCCTCAATCTTTTAATGGTGGCTTGAATAAAGTCCACTACCTCATCAAACTGATCTGGATAATCCTCTGGCATATTAGCTGTTTGGGAAAGAAAGAAAAGGCTTTGTCACATGTCACTTGTCAATAAGTTTGTCCATTTGGGACTCAGAAATGTCAGACACATGCAAGATGCCCTGCTCATCACTCCAGACCACGTGCCCAGGACCCTCAGAAATGTGGGAGAATTTTCAACAGTTTAGGTCATCATGGAAAATCATTTGGGGGAAAATAAATGAGATATGTATGTATCACTGTAAGTGTCTGCTGATGCTTAGTAGCACTCCAGCACATTTTTCAATATCGAGTGAGCCATTTAGAAATCAAGGGAAGGAAAAGCATGCAATTATGTTTGTATTAGTCAAAGGGGGGATGAAGCCAGTCTACAGAGGTGAGGCTGCTCCCAGCAAAGCAGCAAAAGGATGAGGTCTCTTTAAAGCAATTTTGTGATTAAAATTGTTAAGGACTGTCAGCAGTGGTTAGTATTGCCAAAGCCACCTATTGATAAGGTTTCTGGGCAGGACAGAAGGAGGAGTTTGCTGGAGTACCAGGCTGAGCTGTTATTCCTGGCTGAATGCCTGCTTTTTCACTCCTTTGAGGGGATAATTAATATCAGAGCTTTTGAGAAATTTGTCATGGAAGCATTTTGCATCATAAGATGCTGATTTGACTGAGTGGAAATAGGTCAGAACAGAAGCGTTATGTTAATTTTTCAAGGAATATGTTATTAATGCATCTTCTTTTTATGAAAATAAAGTATCTATTTAATTTTTCACTCTATACATACTCTACCTGTGATAAATGATTCAAGTAAATTAAAAGTTGAAGTCAATAAAATGTTTTGATACTAGCAGAATGAACCTCTTAAAGGAGGGTGAAGCTGAACTGTGTTCTGAAATGTTCTCAGATTTCAGCTTTCAGCACGGTATGGGAAAAAAACCTGCATTCTGAAATCTGTAAACTTCCATGGGCTAAATCCCTCAGTACAATCTGCTTAAGTGAATGCAGTGATTTAATGGAGGGCAGGCTGTCAGGAGCCCAAGTGTACGTTCCCTTATGTTGTATTATTAATTATTGTCTCTTAAACATGTAAACTACACTGCAGTATTAAGGTGTTTGTTTTTTTTTCTCATTCATTTTTTCTGCACCAAAAAAATCAAGACTTGAAGACTCACTTCCATTGTGGTAAGACCTAAGAGGATGCTTCATGTAAGTAACTCATTAGTGCCCACGTAGCAGATCACTGTCACACACCCAGTCCTCCATGTATGTGAGGCTCCATCTCCAGAAGGACCCCTACAAATATCCCAGGAAATGCAAACACTGGGAAAGGTGATACCCAATGCGGTGACCACCTGACCAGAGGCTGGTACCTCCAATGAGCCATGAAGGCTCTCATCTGGTCAGGTGCCAAGATGGGAGCAGCTCCTTAGCCAAAGGCTCAGCACCACATTTCCCTGTTGAGCACTGTAACAGACAGAAGCCCTGATGAGAGACCAGGCAGCACAAGTACCCAAACGACATGTGCTGGCATAGACTCTGTTTAAGAGGACAGAGGAAGACACGAGGCTGCCTCATGAAGGTGCACCTTCATATTCCCAACAGAAACACAAATTACAAAGGAGATGGGGGCAGCAGGATCTTAACCTTGTAACTGCAAAAAGCTGCTGAAATACAGTGCATCTGCATGTAAGGAAGAGAACGGACATCTCCCTAAAGCAGTCATGTCCTAGAGGCCCCCCTCCATGACAAAACAGCGATGGATCAGAAGTACATGGCTTTTTCATTGACCACTCAAGCAAAACAGTATAGCCTGAAAAAAGAATAATGAAGGCAGGCACTCTTTACTGAATTATGGAATCACAGAATGTTTTAGGTTGGAAAAGACTTTAAAGATCATATAGTTTCAATCCCTCTGCATGGGCAGGGACACATCCTACTAGATTAGGCTGCTCAAAGTCCCATTCAACCTGTGTTTGTACATTTCCAGGGACGGGGTTTCTACACCTCTCTGAGCAACCTATGCCAGTGTCTCGCCACCCTTACACCCTTATCCTTAGAATTTTCTCCTGACGTCTAACCTAAATCTCCTCTCTTCCAGTTTCAAGCCATTATCCTCATCCTATCACTCCATGCCCTTACAAAAAGCCCCTCCCCAGTTTTCTTGTAGCCCCTTCAGGTACTGGAAGGCCACTATAAGGTCTCCCCAGAGCCTTCTCTTCTCCAGACTGAACAGCCCCAGCTCTCTCAGCCTGTCTTCATAGCAGACGTGCTCCAGGCCTTTTGATCATCTTTGCAGTGCTCCTCTAGAATCGTGCTAAGAGCTCCATGTCCTCCTGTGTTGGGAGCCCCAGAACTGGACACAGTACTCCAGGTGGTGTCTGATGAGAGCAGAGTAAAGGGGGAGAATCACCTCCTTTGACCTGCTGGCCATGCTTCTTGATGCAGCCCAGGACACAGTGGTTTTCTGGGCTGCAAAAGCACATTGCTGGCCCATGTTGAGCTTCTTATCAACCAACATGTCTAAGTCCTTCTCTTCAGGCTGCTTTCAATCCATTCGCCACCTAACCTGCAATTGTGCTTGGCATTGCCTCAACCCAGGTGCAGGACCTTACACTTGGCCTTGTTGAACTTCATGAGGTTGGCATGGGCCCACCACCCCAGCCTGTTAATGTCCCTCTGGATGGCATCCTTTCCCTCTAGTGTGTTGACCTCACTACACACTTTGGTGTCATCAGCAGACTTGCTGAGGGTGCACTCAGTCCCACTGTCCATGTCACCAACAAAGATGTTAAACAGCCCTGGTTCCAATACTGACCCCTTAGGAACGCCACTCGTCACTGGTCTCCATTTCAACATTGAACTGTTGACCACAACTCTTGGAGTGCAACACCCAGCCAATTCCTAATCCACTGAGTGGTCTACCCATCAAATCCTTATCTTTCCAATACAGAGATCAGGATGTCATGCAGGACAGTGTCAAATGTTTTGTACAAGTCCAGGTAGATTATTTCAGTTGCTCTCCCCTTGTCCACCAACGCTGTTACCTCATTGTAAAAGGCAACCAAATTTGTAAGGCATGATTTGTCCTTGGTGAAACCATATTGGTCGCCAACATCCTCCTCCACCTTAGTAGCCTTAGTAGAGGCTGGTGGTTGGTTGCCATCAACCACCTCCATATGCCTTAGCAGAGCCTTCATGAGGATCTGCTCCATGATCTTGCCTGGCACAGCGGTAAGACTGGCCTGTAGTCCCCTGGGTCTTCCTTTTTTCCCTTTTTGAAAATGGGAAATTTTCCATTTTCAGTCAGTGGGAACTTCACTGGACTGCCACGACTTCTCAAATATGATGGAAAGTGTTTTTTTAACTTAATCCACCAGTTCCCTCAGGAGCCACAGACAGATCTTAACAGGTCCCATGGACTTGGGCACTTTCAAGTTATTTAGATGGTCTCAAATCTGCTCTTCTTCCTTCTTGTACCTTCACATAATGGAAGTGGTACATGAGAAATGGGATCCTATAAACTGTAGAGTTTGGGACTGGGAAAAATGGGTTACACTTTGTTTTACAGATACCCATGCTAAAGGCAACAGTCTCACAGAGCAGTGACCATCAAAAGACATGAAGGAGGGATGGCTGACATCTACACAGGTATATGGGACCTGAGCAAGGCAGGACCCTGCACCAAGTCCTGTATTCCTGTGATACCAATGGTAAGTGCACCCTTCTTGCACTCTGTCAACATCTCCACAGCAGGTACCAAAATACTCACTACAAGCCATACCTACTGGAGGGGCACTGCTTGGATATCTGTGTCCATTGGATGCACCACACAGCTCTGTTGCAGGACAGGCTCGTTTGCCTACACCACACGAATACTGCACTACTGAGAAAGATCCAGGTGAAGGCACTGGGTAGGATACATTCCTTAAAAACAAGAAAGGGTAGACATCTTGCTAGACTAAGCCAAGCAAGATGACCCATGTGGAGCTGGCATAGCCCCCATTGCTAAAGTACAACCTTGGCCCTGACACAGATGCAGATGGAGGGGTTTGGCAGGAGGCACTGTTGCTGTGGGACTAGCTGGTTTCTAGGTTTGTTGCACAGGAAACTAGGTTTCTTAGCTTATAACCCACTAAGAGAATGATGTGGCAATGATTAGATGGCTCTAGCTGTGCCATTCTCCACTCTCACCTTCAAACTACCCCTCTCATACTACTGTGACTACCTGAGCCCACACCTCTGTCATGTACTCCTAGCCCAACTCTCACAGCAACAGCATGGGGTGTATGACACTGGCTATGGAGAGTGAAATACAATTGTCAGGGAAACATGGAAGGGTTTAACAAAATTCATGCAATGGTTATCCATCAGGAAGAGGACAGAAGATTGTTACTGGGAAACCCAACCTATATGTGTAGATTCTTCTCTGCAGCCCTCAGCCTCACACTTATCCCAAGCCCGGAATGCTGCCGGCACAGCGAGGGCAGTTAAGTGTCCCTGACCCAAGAAGAGAGAAAGAACCTGGGGTTTACCTGGAGATAACAACCTGTCTAGGCACATAAGCTTCAAATTGCTTGCAATTCACATGCAAAAATACCATCTACCCCTGCAACAGTGCTGTATGCAGGAGTTGACTTTGGTTAAATAACAATCAGTAATAGGATTCAAGCAGTGTCCTGCCTGAGCCAATCCAAGTATAGCCTGGAGTGTAAAGAAAAGCCCACATTGTGGACTGTGTCCCTGGTCAGGGCCTACAGTGACATCTACCCCAGTCCATGTATGATCACTACCCCAACTGCACCAAGGGAGGTAATGTTGCTGGGAGCCTTCTGCACTTCCAGTGGCCTATCATATTTGGGAGGAGGAAACACACCACAGAAGAGCCCTGAGCATTGCTGCTAATGCAGGCATGGGGTGCCAGCACTGCAGAAGGTGGAAGCAGTTGGGCAAAAAATAGATCAGGTAGTCAAGCCAACAGTGTTTTCAACTAGAGAAGCCAAATCTACACATATGGACCTGCAGCAACCAGAAGATGGGATAACTGGCATCATGACTGATCCTGCTGATCTCACTGGGGCTCTAATACAAACCATGCAAGAAGTGCTCCACGCTGTCACCTGGGATGAGGTATGCATGGCCAGTACATCTAATGGAGCTGGGGACTCCTCCTCAGCTCATCCCCTGTTGCAACACCAAGCCACTTGGGAGACTCACTGGGAGCGATGCCAGCACTAAGATCAATGCCAATTTTCTGCCTCCAGGGTGGACTTCCCCTCCAGCCCAGGGGAAGTGGAAAATATCCTAAGCAGATATCCAAATCTGTCAAGAGGACTCCTGCAGCAACCCTCAGTGTTTGGAGACTATATCACAGGAGGATATACAAGGCATGTGGGTGATATTAGGGAACTGGTGGGAACAGTGGGGAAGAGCCTCCCTCAGAAAAATGTCCTGGACCTACTGATCCTGGTGAGTGCCTGCTCACCAACAATCTCACATGCTGTCACACCATGTAACACAATGGCAGCTGCATTACTGGGCAGTGAAAGTGGCTTGAAAGTGGCTATAAGCAACAACACCCCCTGCCTTTGGAGCCCCAAACTACTTGTGATCAATGCAACAACACTTTTGGGCAGGTTCCAACTAGACTGACAATGTAATCCAAGTTTGCCTCCACAGTTTAGCACTGTCTGAGGAACACCTCCAGTTCCCACAGCCAGCCATTCTCTTGCTAGAATACTGAGAACAATAAATATTCAACTCCACAAAGTTTCAGCACACAGTGGGTGGTGTGGGCCTGTGCTCTCAGTACTGCATCAAGCACAGCTGGAGCCAGCAACCACTGAGCTCTGAATCCAAGCAAGGGGACTCATACAAATCAGATGTGGCTTGGTGCTAATTTTCTGCTGCTTAACAGGGTGTAGTCACCAGCATGACTCCAAACCACCACTAAGGAGTGGCTCCCGGGCATTTGAAGGAAACCTTGACAGCCAGGAGTCAAGTGTTGACTTAGCAGATTATGCCAAGGTGCCAGTCATGACCCAGTAGGGATATTCTGCTGTCCAACAATTATGTGTGCAAAGCCTAGGAGCCCAAAACAAAAAGCTCTTAAACAGAACCCTGGGCAACCAAGTGGAAATGCCAGCACTAACACAAGGCATGATGAGTTGATACAAGATGTTAGAGCTAAGTGCTAAGAAAGCTACCACCAGACATCATACATGAGTAAGCAATAACCACTGACCAAGGAATAAAGACCATAAAAGGCTAACAGACAGAAGGGAAGGTGGAGAAGACTGACAGCAGGACCACCATGTCGTGATGGGCCCTTGGTAGACATGCTCCACGCATGTTGAGACCTCTCTGCACCACAGCCACCATGTGCCAAGCACTTGCTTCATCTCTGCACTGTGGTAAGTGCTTCTGGGGAAAAAAGGGGTGATGGTTATAAGCTGAACTGTATGGCCAGGGAACACCACTGGACTTGGAGGGGCTGCCATGGCATTGAATGCTAATTTGTAACCTGAATAAAGTCCCTTGATTGAGGGTACTTAGTTACCCATCTCCAACACTGTTTAGAAAATGTCTATCATTTCAGAATGAAGGTCAACAGCCTGGCACCTTTGCTTCTTTAATACTCCATGGACTGCACTGATGTGACAATGCAGCAGACTGAGCTTTGCATGGCGATTTCACACTCCTGGGAGAGGCACGTCTTACTATCCCTTCCTGCAGCATGTACAGTTTGCATGTGTGTATGTGTGTGTTGTATTTACACATACACAGATACAAATATATCTAGTTATACACACACATTTTTTTTCAAAACAAACTAGTTTGCTGACAACACTTGCCTTCTGGTGGAAAAGCTGAGAGAACAAACACATGACAGATGCCTGTCACACTGTACAAAGTGCCAGCAGAAAATGCTCAGATACTACGGCAATATAATCAGTAAAGGTCTCTGAGCAGTAGTCTCTGGTCCCAGGCTCCAGAGTGTGAAGGATGTAGAATTTTAAAATGGAAATCCATCTAGGATAGAACAGGATGGGACGGCATGGGATGGGGTTAGGACAGGATAGGATAGCCCACTACAGCATGTGCTCAATATAGGTTAGCAAAGGTTGGTTCACACGTGTGACGCACCTTTCCAAGGGAAAGGACCACATGTCCTGGAAAGGTAAAATCCTCCCTCAGGGAACATGGAGCTTCTGTGGATCTTGTTCACAGCATGGGAAAAAGGGTCAAAGACCCCAGTGGGCAGTGTGACAGGCTGAGTCCCACCACTTAGGCTGTGGTGCTCCAAACACTTGCAAGACCTGTGCAAAGTCAGGATGTTGCTTTTGGGATTTCTGTCACATTTCTGAAAGCTGCTTCCTGGCTGTCCAACTCCCTGGGAAAATCCCTTGAAGGAGTTTATGTGTGGGCATGTGCAGGTGTTGGTGGTGTGCCTCTGCCTAGCACCCCAGCAGCAGAAGCAGGGAGCAGGCAGTGGTGTTTGTGGCAGCTGTGACCAGCACCCATGTCCTGCTCTTCTCACTCTTCTGCAACTCCCTTCCACCCTCCTTCTTTTAGTACCACGCCAAGGTCCTGACCAGCCAGGTAGGAACAGGCAGAGCCGTTTCCTCAGGCGGCAACCAGAGCATGAGTCTGCTTTCTAGCACTGGAGTATCAAGATGGGAATACGCATGGCAGCCCATTTGCCAGTCTGCTTCTGGGCACCTTCTCTGTTTCCCATGTCCAGCTGAACCAGGGTTCTTGATCTGCTGGGAGTTGCTCATGTGACGAGAAAATGAATTAAAAATAAAAGAAGGAAAGAATGAAGCATCACAGGATTGGTGCACATGGGAATCTAGAAGAGTGACCAGGCTGGGGGCACAGCTGGAGAACAACAAATGCCCGGAACTCCAGGAGTCAAACAAAAGGAGAAGAAATGAAACCAATTAAAACTACTAATTATAAAACCCAGTAATATTTGCATCTTGTTCTTGCTGTTTGCAAACTGCTTGCTTGCTTTCTGAACCTTTAGGGCACACTGAGATCATAGTTTTGACCCAACTTCATGGGTTAGGAATGTCTCTGTTCAACACAAACTGAAATTCTTACTGAAGCTCTCTGGAACCTGAAGCTTTGATCTGCCCATCCCCAAGCAGAGACCCTGTCCTCTGGGCACTGCAAGAGCTGGCAGAGTGTACAGCCACTGGCTCCTGCAGCCAAACACACATGGTGCTCCCCACCAGCCTCTGCAGAAAGCCACCTTGGAGCTCTGCTTTGGGCATGTATAGAAACACACCTTCTGCTGGGCATGTTACCCCTGCAAACCCCTGTGGGCTTGCCTTTGCTTTTCCAATTAATTATACACACTGCATGACAGCAGGACTGGGATGTGATGCCTGTACCTTTCAGAAGAATAAATTATACAGTGTTCAGATAAATTACTAAGTTCTAAAAGAATATCCGAAGCAAACTCACCACATTTTCAAGAAAACAAGTCTCCATTAATGAAAAATGGACCATTTATTTCTCTCTGTTCAAATTACATTTTGTAAACTATTCCTTTGATTTCACTAGCAACAGATTTATTTTAAAGCCAAATACTCCCTGCAGTGGCAGTAACCCAGCACGGTAGAGCAAGAAACCCTCGGTTTGTACCTGACCACAAATTGATTTCAGTGGGAACAGATGGATCTTCAGCTTCTGAGAAAAAAAATCCAGTTACTCATTTTGGTGCCTGGCTACAGAGTTAAAAGGTTAACTACAGTCTCTTCTGACCATCCTATCTATTACAGTTCACAAGAAAAGTTTAAGTACTATTAATTGCAAAATAATAATTGATATAAGTGTTTTTTGTGGGTATGTTGTTTGTTGGTTTTTTTCTCATAAAACTTACGTTATAGAATAGTTTTCCATACTGATCTTGGGAAAATGTAATCACATCACTGCAACGTCATTTGGCATTTTGCATTATCCCGACTTAAACTGCTGTAACAGAAGTCATATAAGGTATTCAAAAACTGAGATTCTCCCTAAAATGGTATTTTTGTTTTACACTGCTGCTTTTAGGCATGCATTTGTGGCAGCATCCAGCTACTACATCAAAACATCAGGCAAAATATTTAATAAAATTGTGAGGATATTTCACTTAAGCATTGTCCTTTTGATTAGTTAAGTTCAAACAACAGCGTTCAGACTGCTTTAAAGTACAAATTCAAAGTTTAGGGGGGTTAATCCACCTTATTGTAATGGTAAGCACTGTTTACAAAATTCAGATCCAGAACTGTGTTTTGATAATTTTTTTTCAAATACAGTTCTAGTATTTTAATCTGGGCCCTTCATAATTAAAATATTTTAATTTTCTTCCTTTCCTGGTTACTTTTTAAGTTTCCAAACTTAAAACTTTCCAAACTCCAAAATTATACTCTCAAAGATGTTTCTTAGATTATTTGCTAGCAGGAAACAGACAACTGAGGATATATAATTTATTTTATTGAAAATGAAATATTTTTCATGAAAAAAAAGCCTGTAACACAGGCATTAAAGCAAAGGGAGGTGTTAAAAATAGTTAGGCTGAAAGGTTTTAAGGATTTAAACAATTAAAATATCACCGCTCTGAGGCATGGCTTTGCTTTCATGAAAATCCAGAGGTCTGAGTGAAATGGAAACCAGTCAGCTGTGTCCATTAGGAAACAGAAGATCAAAGACACCAGGGTCAGCTCATCTTTAAATGATTAATAAAGTTCTCACTCCCTGCCTCGCCGGCTTCCAGGACATGCTGTGTCCTCCCCTCTGACGCAGGGAGCCTTTAGAAATAGAGCCTCTCACCAATGTCACTTGTCTCTCATCAAGGTAAAGCGCTAAGGATTACTCCAGGGCCACTCACACCAGTCAGGTATGAGAAGCCAGCACTGGAAAAAGGCACAGGGTTAACCTTCCTGGTGCACTTGCTCCTGATGGAGCAGCCAAGTTTTGTGTTTGTAGATCACTCGCTAACCCTGCTGCTTCCCATGTGTTGGTCATATGGCCAAATCTGTGGAGTACTTTGCATTTATTTTCACACTGCCATGCTTTGCACTGCCTCCCTTTGAAGCCTTTGCCCACTTTTTGCAGGTATGAAATGCTGTTTCCCACCAGGAGAAAAAAGGGAGAAACAACAGGACTATCATAATCGCTGCTAGCTGGGAGAATGGAATTGTAGAATCATAGAATGGGTTGGGTTGGAAAGGACATCAAAGATCAACTAGGGGTCTTCCACACAAGTGAACTTCAAAATCTGTTATCAAAGATGTTTACTTCAACAGGTTGAGTCTGACACTTACGAACTCTAATTTCAGTGCTGCTGCACTTATCTCACACTGCCTGAAGTGCAAGAAGCACTACCTGCCAAAATGTCTCCAGCTGCAATTCAATTCTCTGTCTTTAATGTTCTATTTACTACCTTCTAATACAAAAATACCTGGGCTTAGTACTGCAATCAGACCAGTCTGGATAAATATTGTGGAGATCCTACCTTAGGTTTAGTATTTATATCAGAATTATTGCTGAGCAAAGTATGAAGGATTATAGAATCACAGAATACTAAAATTGTTTGGGTTGGAAGGGACCTTAAAGATCATCTAGTTCCAACCCCCCTGGATGGGCATGGACACCTCCCACAACATGAGGGTGCTCAGAACTGCATCCAACCTGTCCTTGAACACTTCCAGGGATGGGGCATCTGCAACTTCTCTGGATAACCTCTTCTGGTGTCCCACCACCCTCACACTGAACAATTTCTTCCTAAAGTCCAAGCTAAAGCTATCATATTTAGTTTAAAGCCATTACCCCTTGTCCTATCACTGCATGCCCTAATAATAAGCCCACCTCCAGCTCTCTTGTAGACCCCTTCAGGTATTGGATGGCTGCTGTAAGGTGTTCTCCCTGAGAGCAGGTGCAAACAGCAAGGTCAGATGAACTGGGTGAAGAAAAGGAAGCTGCTTTGCAAGCTGACCTGTCCACAGGAGTTTATTCTTCTTCACTCAGTCCTGGTGTGAAGGGAAAAAAGCAGTGTCTCATCCAGCAGTCAAGCAGTAAAGAATAGCAGAAAGATGTGGCCCTGCCTCTGAATCAGAGCTTTGAAAACCCCATTCTGAGGCACTCGGGAGCAGAGAGCTCCTCTGCAGTTGCTCTTCAGATGTGGCGACAGCTCCTGCAGCAGCTGCCTGGAGCCTGTCTGCACTAGGGCCTTACTGTACAAGGCTGTGTGGGTACTCAAACACCCATGAAACAGTCTCTGCATCTGAAAAAGTTACGGTGTAAAGAGTGTAAAAGGGGAAAAAAAGAAAAAAAATGACAGCGCCCTGGCTGGAACCAGTGGTGGAGCAGGAGTTAAACCTGGACAAGGCAGGTACCTGCCTGTTGTCTCCTCACCAAGGCTTGTACCCCTCCAAATAATGAAATAATAAAATGTTTGGGGTTGGAAGGGTCCTTTAAAGGTCATCTAAGATGACTGCAGCCCCCCTGCAGTGTGCAGGGACATTTTTTACTATAACAGGTTGCTCAGAGCCTTGTTAAGCTTGACCTTGAATGTTTCCAGGGATGGGGCCTCCAAGACTTCTCTGGGAAACCTGTCCCAGTGCTTCACCACCCTCATAGTAAAGAACTTCTTCCTGATACCCAATCTAAATCTGCTCTAGTTTAAGACCATTGTCCCTCAACCTATTGCTACACCCTTGTAAGCAGTCCCTCCACAACTTTCCTGTCCAGCTTCCCAGTAAAGCCTGGAAACCTTAATATTTGGTTCTGCCCTAACACTGTGAGAGCCTTGAGCGAGTATGCATGAGTGGGATCTGAAACCTGTGACCTCTGTTAGCAAGAGTGCATGCAGACAAGCTTACAGGTACTGTGCTGAGATAATACTGAAGGAAATACCGTGGGTAATAAAAATAAACCCTTTAACATTCTGGGTGCAGAAGTGATCCAGCTCAGCCCTCACATGACATCATTAAAAACCCACATCAGCCACCCAGCCCTGCTTTTGTGCCAGCTAAAGGAATAGGAACAGCATTCCTAAATAAATAACAGCAACTGTTCCCTGTCTGGCTGTCCTCTTACACTGCATCTCCTGTTGGGCTTTAGGGGTGTTCCCAAGGATCAAGTACATGCAGCAAACCAGAGGGATGGAACCCTATCCCATTCTCTTCCCTGTGTCAGTAAATCATATAAGTTTTAATATGCAGTTTGGAATTTGTTATTATTATGATAATTGGTCCCTGGCTCTGAGACAAGTGCTACGTGCTCTGCTGCCGGAGGTCTCACACTGGGTGTGGGACCATGGCCTGCCAGACGGCGCTGGTGTGTGCTCAGAAGAGTGAGCCACTTCCTAGCCCAGTCAGAAACTTCCTGAGTAACAGCTGGATTTCCCAAAGAAATCCTACAGGGTTGGGATGGGACTGGAGGTAGTCCAGATGTCTGTATGTAGCTTGTTAGTTAAAGGGGATACCACCAGTTGGCCTGCCACCCGAGAAGTTTCAGCATATGGCTGCTGTAACACTGCCTGGCACCAGTGCAGGAAAACAAGTATTTTGATGTCAGTGTTTGCTTCCTCTGAATACTATTCCTGTTCAATAATCACTAAAGCATTTGCCCAAGTCCCACCAACTTCAGCAAAACCTACCTGCAGGTTTCAGTTTAAATGCTGTGCCAATACATACAGCCTAAATACCTGCGAAGTCATAAAACATGATTTTATTCCTGCAAAAGAATTCTCATATTTGAAATGCCTCACATAATTAGTTTTCTATTCTTCATCTTAAAACTAGACATATTCTAATGTATATTTTGTGTTATGCTTTGTTTGTACCTGTCTCAAAAAATCTTGTTGACCGTTCTCTTTCTTCTCTTTGTAATCAGGACTGGATTTCCAAGAATAATGGAAATCCTTCCCTTGGTTCCCCTTGATCAGAAACTATAGCAGGTTTTGTCAAAAAAAGACCATTCTGCAGTGTCAACCACTCTACTAGCACTAACATGGCCGTGCCTACTTAGATGTCTGAGGATCCTAAATGTGCTTGTGCTGCAATATTTAGTATTCCTCATTTATTAGTTGTCATTAACTTACTACCTCAGAAGTATGAGAATCCACAGTAAGTGCTGTTGTGTGTGGCGTCTGGCCTGTGTACTACAAGTTGATACTGTGCCTGGGGGATAAGAATTGGATATTTGCATTAGATGTCCATCCCTGATCACCTGCAGTTGTGGGGGATAGGACTCAATGACCCTAATGGCTTCTCTGGGCCTCTGTAACTTGAAGTCTTTTAAACCTACTTTATGCCATCCTAATCAGGAACAGCTTAATTGACAAAGCCATTGCAACCTATCAATCTGAAGATCCTCTTTTAGTGGACAAATAATGCCTCCCCCCATCAATCTATCAATAGTTACTACACAGCTGAACTCTTCAGACTTTCAAGAAGGGTTTTGCAGCTTGTCATCTGCAAACCCTGGACATGGGGATTTCTAAAATTTATTGAAGAGGCCTATGAAAGGTGAACAAGAAAAGCATGTTTGGATATGTCATCTAGCAACTCACACCTGCAAAACATGTAAAAGGATTCACACTTCCACCGGGAAATTTTTGAGGTCCCTAAATTGAAAAGCAGCAAAGACAAAAAATTTTAAACATAGGATAAGTCTAACATCTACTGATCTCTTCACTCCTGTAGCCAATGACAGGACTTGGGGAAATGGCAGGAAGCTGAACCAGGGGAGGTTTAGGTTGGGTATCAGGAAAAGGCTTTTCACCCAGAGGGTGGCTGAGCACTGGAACAAGCTCCCCAGGGAAGTGGTCACAGCACCAAGCCTGCCTGAGTTCAAGAAGTGTTTGGATGATGCTCTCAGGCACATGGTGTGATTCTGGGGGTGCCCTACACAGGGACAGGAGCTGGACTCGATGATCCTGATGGGTCCCTTCCAACTCAGCATATTCTATGATTCTATGAAAATGAGAATAAAACCACATTCTCTTGCATTTCAGTCCTTTCTTCCTCAAGCCCCAGAATACCCTTCACAGCACTCTACTCAGTAGTTATACCTGAGACTGTGCAGGAGCCGACTTCTAGGGCTACATGCATCTGGATTTAACCAGATGTGACCTGTTCCTTCTTTTTCTGGAATTTTGCCCATGAATGGGCAAACTTGAATGCTTGAGATTTCTAAATGCTTAGATAACCTGGGTGTGCCCATGCAGACAAACTTTACTATATATATATATATATATATATATATATGCTGGCCCAGGGTCACAGGCATGCTCAGTCTGACACCGGCTGGATGCACTGGCTGTACTGGATGCACAGGGATCAAATGACACATTGTGGCACCTGCTCGGTGTGGGAGATGATACCTCTCCAACGCATTGGATTTTCTGTGCATGGGCAGGTTATCTCTGTGGCTTCTGGGCACCTTAGATGAAAGCGCATATGCCACACCATGGGTGTGTGGTGCAGGAAAGCCTGGACAGAAACATGAGAGTTCTGGTTTGTAACACTGAATGTGGCTAATAAATACTGTAGGGAAGAAAGTTTAAGTTAATACTGTTTCTGCCTTAAAGAACCCTACGATACCACTGTTCTAGATACTTTCCACATTAGTTGATAATGTTGCAGCTAAATGCAGTAACTTAACATTAAACACCCCTTGGCAGCGGTATGAAGAATTTTTAACAGAGGTGTAACACACACATACCACGGTGTGTTACTGCATAACAAACATACCAAAGGAGCTCCGAAAACAAATTACCACCCAGTGACCATAGAGCAACTCAGACATTATAATGCAAAAAAACATCCTTCCCTGCTATTAGGAGAAAAAGCCTGTTATGAGATTTTTTCATTTAATTCCACGTGCTTGCCACTAGTTCTTACTAAAGATGCTCACTTGATCAAGGGACTGTGTATCATACCCTGGCTCTTAGGATGCTCTGGTCCTCAGATACACGTTGATTATGGCCATACAGCAGCAGGCAGTTACAAAATGTATTCACTGGGAACTGCATGTAAGTCAAACCAAGTGCTTGGTTCCCTCTGTGCCATCATGCTTCTGAGGCTGCTGACTTCATATTTAGTTTATAATAGTTTGGTTTATATTTGTTCTGTTTGCAGTTGCTATTTAAGCTAACTGTATCCTTTCCTTAGCAGGCTGTAGCATGAGGGAAACAAAGAAAAGGTTTTCTAACCTTACAAACTCTGCAGCTACTCTTCTTCATGCAAAATAAGCTATCCCATGAACATTGATGCCTAAAACACCCGTGAACACTGGATTAATCTTAAACGCACTGCATTTATGGAGGCTTCTCTTACTTCAGCCTCCAAGTCCACTAAAAAATGCAGAAGACTACAACTGCCAACACCCTCTGCCATCTCTGATTACTGCCCTGAAAAGCAAAGGTCAGCACATTACACCTGATCAGCCCAGGAGGTTAGAACCTTCCCTGTAGGCTGAAACAAGGGAAGGTTTTGAACCAATCTAAAAAGAGATGGGGTAACATCAAGTGACCTCAGACTACTCTGCAGAGATAGCAATCCCACCAAATAAGAACACAAAAAGTTGTTGAGAGCCTGGGAAAATGGACCTGTGCTCCAGCAAGGTGTTTGGTAAGCCCTTAGGAACAGGACTTGATCTCACAACCCTTCTAACCCCTGTTGTAAAAGGTGTATGGGAGACCCAGTCTCCCTGGAGCAAGAGCAATGTACACCTTGGAGCACAACTGCTACTCCCCACCCAGCCTGCCCAGAGATTGCTTTTTGAGTGCATCACTATTTCAACCATCCAGCACTCAGCCCTCCTCAGTGTCCACACACTGCTCCACCCAGATGAGCCAAAATAGGCAACAATGATGGTGCTCCCACCACTCTGTGAGCTGCCTCCTGCAAACACCCTCAGCGAAGTGGCTGCCCAGCAGCATCCAGAGATACTAATACACCGCAGCCCCACCAGCAGATGTGCTGGGGAGCTGCAAGAACGCTTGCATGCTCACAGTACACTGCCCTCTGCTTGTAAGAGAAACCTTGCAGAGAAAAGTCTAATGGTGTAGACATCACTCCTCCTATGTACACCGTTTTTTGCCTTTCATGAATTCAACGGTGAATGCCATGAAATGGTAAGTGGAGAGAAACAAATATGTCGAAGACACTGATGGTGGTGACTTGAACAAGGTGCTGCTCTGGTGGGAAGACAGCGATGTGTCCAGATAGAATCAGGGGCTCTGTTTGCAGACTGCTCTCCAGACAACACACACTTCTAAACCAACTAAAAATGGTGTAAAAGTGGATTAAGGTATTTAATTGCCTTCTCAGAGCTGCTTTTCTCCAGGTTTCCCCTGACTCATCTGACTTGGCAACGTAGTAGAGAGAAGAGTCTTTGGCTTTCAGGCATGGGTGCTGTGTAAACCACTGCTGTGCAAAGACGACAGGAACTCCCTGGGTTTCCCCCAGTTTCTGCTGTCAAGAACAGCACTGCTTACTTCTCTCTTGCAGCCAGGCCCTCCTATTGGTGGTCAGCAGGGTTAAAGAGATTGACACCGAACTATCAGCACTTTCTTGAATGACTACCCTGGGCAATAACCTGTAACCCATCTCTGCTTCCAAAGCCTATGTCTGTATCCTGAAAACAAAGCTAACTGGAAGAGGCTGTCTATTGATACTACCATAGTGCAGATAAAACACAGGTTGTCTTTCTTCCCACTTCTTGTTTACCCAATCCACAGGGGAAAAAAAAAAAAAAAAAAAGGAAAAAAAAGGACAAAAATAAGAAGTTTTGGATTAAGATCAGACAAGATGACTACTACTGCCAGTGCACCTGAACTCTTTTGGAGAAGCAATCATATCAGAAGTTTCAAGATAAAAGCAGGCAACAGACAAATAGTATCACCCTGGAAAGATGGAGTATTAATGCTCTCCCACCCTGCAGCTTCTGCCACAGCTACAGACTGGTGCTGCTTGACCCCTAATGCTCTTCTTGCCACTGGCACTGCAGCAAGCAAACTGATCATTGCCCTTTGTAGGACCTATTCCGCCATGCAGCTTGCCCTGGTGAAGAAGATCACCAGACGTGATGGCCCTGAAGCCCTGGCAGGCTGGAGCCCTGGGAGGAAGCACTTCTGGCTGACCTCCCTATGTGGAGGGGCTGAAAGGACATCGGGGACTGCTGGTCTGTGAGCAGCAGGAGCCTGGGCTGGGATGCGCAGAGGTGGCAGCTTAGGCAAGATTCCAGCAGGGGGGAAACACGAACAAGAAAAGGAAAGAGAGAAGACTAAATGGGGAACGACACGGGTGTGTCTGTGGAAGAGGTGATGGGTGCTGGGGAGGGGATGAAAAGGGAGTCATGGCACACGATTCCCTGCTCAGTGCCTCCATGCTGCGTTAGCCCGGCTGCTCCCAGAGAAACCAGAGCGGGGCTGCCCACGGCTGGAGCTGTGGCAGGCACAGGGCAAGGACATGCCTCCAGATAAGGAGATAAAAATGAATCCCTGTGACTGGATACTGTCTGCATCCTGCAATGAGCTAAACAGAGAGGGCTGAGCAAGGACAAATGAAGCAACAACCAAGCTGAGCCTGTGCCTTTGCTAAGTGAACATCTCCACATTTCATTTGAGTATTTTGCCACTTCTTATGGAGTCGTATTAACTTTCACTTTAAGAAGCCACCAGAGTTAGCATAACACTCACACACCACTGTGAAAATCCTGTATCTGCTATTGTAGGAGACCTATTATTAGCAAGGCATTATTATTATCTGTCATTTGGATTGTAAGCTGTCTTACTGTGAGCTGGTTCATGTGGATTTCTCTGCATCAAGCTCCTCACCCTGCCACCACTCCCCTTCTCCAAATTTCCAGGTGGACACACTGATTTCATGATCAGGATCCATGAAGGATTTAATGAAACTCTGCAGCACTGCAGGATGTGTACAGTGCCTCCCATCATGGACCTCAAACTCCATCAGGCCTTTTGCCCATTACACAGTGTGAATAATTGGATTGGCAGGGTTGAGCAGAGAAAGGAGCTGGAAGAGTTGGGAAAGGAGTTTCAGTGCCTGAATTGTGAGTTGTATATACCTGATCCTCTTCTCTGCTCCTGTGCATACGATTAACTTTCCCATCTCTCCAGATTTTTTAACTCAAGTGACCTCAAGACTGCCAGGAAGATAAGTCTGGGGGGTGGCAGGGGGGAAGCAGCAGCATTGCCCTGCAATTGCCAGCTGCAAGCTTGGGAGGATGGCTTGGTTTGGAGCTGCTGGAGCCAGACCAGAACCACTGACCCTGGCTGGGGGAGAAGTGGGGGCAGGAAGTGGTAGTAGGGTGGGTCCTTTCTTCACCCTGACACCTGAGTAAAGGGGAGCGGGTTTAGCAAAACAGACAGCAGTGGCTACAAAGGCGAATGTTTCTTACAGTCACTGTGCACAGCATAGGGAGGCAGCAGGCTGATGGGGGAGAGATCGTCTTCAGGCCCCTCTACCAGTGAAGGGGACCCCTTGAGAGGCGTCTTACCGGTGGGCAGGGGCGAGGTGGAGACCGTGTTGAGCAGCACCACGCAGACAGCCACAACATCCCATAACTTCATCTTAGATCTCCTGCCAACACGGGCCCCTAGCAGAGAGGAGAAGCAGGGTTAGCCCCCAGCTGCTGTGCTCCTCCAGTCCCATCCCCGTCCCTCTCTGTACCAAGACAAAGCTGGACAGCCTTGCATCCCAGATAAGCCTGCCCACCCTAGACTGGACCGAGGACAGAGAGGAGGAAACAACCTGTACCCAGTTCAGCCCCTTACTCTCATCACCTTCCAGGGAGGTAGGCTCTTCCCAGTGAGAGCTGTGGGAGAGGGAGGTGCAGGATGGCCTCCAGCTCCTCTATGCCCAAATGAGATTCTTTGAGGGATGCAGGCAGGCAGGTCCCAGGATCCTGCTCCCCGGAATGTGGGGGTGTGACCAAGTCCCTGCGCTGGCAGGCAGGTCACCTTGTGCATGTCCTCCTCCAGCACCCGGGTGGAGCCAGAGCACCTGTCCCTGGGATGGGCAAGGGTGGATCAGGCTGATCTGGGGTGCGGGGCAGCGCAGATTTGTGGTGCTAAAGGTAAACCTTCCTTTCATCTTTTCTTTTTCTTCTCTCCTCTCCTCTTCCCTGTTTCATTTCCCTTTTCCCTTTCCTATTTTTTTTCTCTCCTCTTTCCCAGTCCTGTCTTTCCTTTTTCTTTGTCCTTTCATTTTTCTCTTTTTCTATCCTCTTTGATTTCCTCTTCACTTGTCACCTCTCCTTTCCCTAGCTTCTTCATTTTTCCCTTCTCTTCCCCTTTCCCTTTCCCCTCGTTTTACATTTCCTTTCAGCTTCCCCGTTCTCTTTCCCCATTACTTTTCCCTTTCCTAGTTTCCATTTCCCTTCCATTTTCCTCTCTTTTTCCTCTCCCTTCTCTTTTCCTCCTTTCTTTCTCTCCCTCTTCTTCTCTTCATTGCTCTCCCTTGCTTCTTTTTCCTCCTCTGCTTTTCCTGTTCCTCTTCCCCGTCTCCATCTCTCTCCTCTCCCTTCTCTTCTTCCTTTCCCTTTCGTCTCATTTTTCCTTCTCTCCTCCTGGCTCCTCGGTCGCCCCGCCCGCACTCAGCCAGGCACCCCACGCCCGCCGCCCGGGGATGACAAGTTGCCCCCAGCCCAGTTCGGCCCGGCTCGGAGGGCAGCACAGGGCATTGTCCGGCCCGGGCGGATCAGCCCCGCCGAGGGAACTAGTGGCGGTACCGCAGGGTTTCGGGAGCAGCTGCCGCCCGGGGTCCGCCCGTTCCCGCCGCCCGCTACTTTCGCACCTCGCCGGGTCCGAGGGGCTGTGGAGCGGCCCTGTGCCCCCGGGGAGGGTGCCCGCCCACCTCGTCCCCCGCCTCGCCCTCACCTCTGAGCTGGTCTCGTCGGACCCGAGATGAACATCAACGCCGCGGAGCCGAGGGGCCGGACGGGCGATGCATGTGGGCCAGGTCGGTGTCGGACCGCCTGGACCCTCTTTGCGCAGGGGATTAGGGGGAAGGTGTGGAGGAGGAAGGAGGGGAAAAGGTCGCAGTTCTGGATGGAGGCAAAGGGGAGCCGCCAGCACAAGCCCAAGCCCCGGCGGCCTCCCCCGCTGCCGCCGCCGCAGGTGCTGTGGCCGCGGGGGTCTCTGCCCGCTCCGCTCCCGGACCCTCGCTCAGCAGCGGCGGGAGCGGCCCGAGCTGCCTGGCAGCGGGAGCTGGATCTGGGTGCTGCTCTTGGGACCCTGCCTGGAAATCTGAGAAAGACGCTCCATCAACAACTGCGGAGAGTCAGATGAAGACATCAGGGCTCCTGTAACGCCAGCTGGTCCAGCACCGCAGGGAGCCGCGCACCGCTCGGACACGCACGCAACGGCGGGAAGGAAAAAGGAAAAAAAAAAGGAAAAAAAAAAAAAAAAAGAAAAAAAGAAGAAGAAGAAGAAAAAAAAAGAAACACAAAAAAACCCCACCCCAGCTGACGAGGGGAGGAAAAAATAAAAATAATTAAAAAAAAATAAAATTAATCAAACCACCCCCTTCAGCCTGCTGGGAGAATCAGAGGCCGGCGCTGGGATTTGTAAAGCCGGTAGCAGCAGCAGCAGCGAGGCTTCCTCCTCCAGATCGGGGGTCCCGTCGCGGCGAAGGCTTAGATCCAAGCGGGAGCGTGGCAGGAGCGGCGGGAGGCCGGGCGGGTGCCGGGGAGAGCCCGCTCGGCTGCCCGGGCTGGGCCTGGGCACGCCGGGCTCCCCGGGCACCGGCGGGGCTGGGCGGGGGGGTGAGGGGGCCGGGCTGGGCCGAGCCAGGCGCGGGGAGCTCCGCGGCCGCGGGCGGAGGGAGCGCGGAGCCGGACGCGCGGACGCGGGGGCTTTGCCAGGGCGACTCGGCGCCGCAGATGGATTTATAGGGCCCTTTGGCAGTGACGCGCCCTCCGCTGATTCGCTTTCAGACCCAAACACACGCTGGCCCCCCGCGCCGGACCCCGCGGAGCCTCCAAATATCTCCCGGCTGAAGTCACCGGCCCGACATACCGTGGGCTGCGCGGCCGGCGGCGGAGCCCCGCGGCACCCGCTGGCCCCCGCGGCGGGGCCGGGCCGGGCCGGGCCGGGCCGGGGTAACCCAACACCGTAGTCCTTCCCCAGCGCCGCTCCTCCGCGCTCCGACCGCCCGCCGCCGCGGACGGACGGACGGACGGACCGACGGAGGGACCGGCAGACGGCGGAGGGGAGGGGAGGGGAGCGAGGCTGCCCCTCCTCGCAGGTGCCGCCGGCGCGGGGTCCGCCGGCAGCCGCGCAGCGCTGCGCGCCCCCCCCCCTGCCCCTTCCCCCCCCCGCGCAGCGCGGCCTCTGCGCGGGGGGCGGCGGTGGCTTGAGTCGCCGGAGGCCGCTGCAAAGTCGCTGTAAACAGTCTCGGCTTTCAGCCCCGCGCCGTGTATTTATGACTCACCCAGTTGTCCGGAGGTATGAGGTCCTCATGTCGCTGGGGCTATGAAATTAACGCGGCGGAGCGCAGGGCTTGTGCGGCCGCCAACAGCGCGCTCCGTCCGCCCTGCGCGGCTGCGTTCTTAAAATACATGTTTTTTCGTTGGGAATTTTTTTTTTTTTTTTCTCTGGGTGAGGGGGAGGAAGAGAGGACGAAATGGGGGCGCTGGGGTATGGGATGGAGCGGCCAAAGCCGCAGCTCTCTCCCGCGGTGCGCGGCACCGGTACAGCACCCAGCGCAGGAGCCGCGGAGCGGGGGGACCCGCGCTGGCCGCGGCCGGGCCGCCGGCGGAGCCCGAAGTTGTCACCAGGCTGCGGGCTTGTTTCCACACCTCCCTTCCTCATCCCCTGGGTGTGTGTGTACCTGTGTGAGGTTATGATTGTGCATTCGCACGTGTGCGCACCGGCTCGTCCTTCTCTCCCGGGAAAGGCGAGCAGTCCCCGGGCAGCTGCCTGCTGCGGCGGGGGCGACCACGGCTGCTGCCGGGGGTCTGGCAGGGCGGGGAGGCCACGCCGAGCCTCGTTCTTCCCGGGCACCGCCAGCGGCACCGTGAGCTGCCTTTGCTCGACTCTGCTGCTTCTGGGTCACCTTGTGTGCTGTACGCCCCTTCCCCTTTCCCACCCCATTCTCCTTTTCCATTCCCTCTTCCATCCCTTTTTCCTCTCCCTGTGCCTTCTCCTCTCCTTCTTTCTCTTCCTCTTTCTCCCCTCTGCCTCATTTCCTTGTGTATGTCCCAGTCAGCCCAGATCCCACAGTGAGAGGATGCAGGAGGCAGATGGGAGCTGCTCCCTCTGCCTGTCCCGAAGTTTCCTGCACAGCCCTTGTTGCACCCCTTGCACCCTCTCTGCACTCCTTGGCTAGGAAGTAGGATGAGGACCTCAGGTGCAGAGTCCAGAGTCAGGTATGTGCATGTCTGCAACACAGTGTGAAACGTGCAGAATCCTCCCTGCACCCAGTTCTGGAGGAGCTGTCATGCCAGGGACTGTAGGTCTGCAGAGGGGGTCATGGTCACCTCACAGGGTGTCACAGGAGTGAAGTGCAATCCCTGTGCCCTCTGCAGTCTGAGCAGTGAAGGGTTTTAAGATGTGTTTATTGGAAATTTGGAGGGGGTCTGCTAATGTAATTTGGACAGGCTGCCAAGACAAATATTTCTGCAGGAGTCATCTTCTAAATTTCCATAGGATGACAAGACTGAGTGACAAACATGAACCTCCTTGTGAAGCCCATCAGGCAGCAGGGCTTTTCCATTGCTGCAGTCATCTGCCTGCTGAGGAGAAATTTCACAACTATATTCCATTAAATGGAGCATTTTTGATGAAGGGAGCAGTCGCCTTTGAGAACATGTCCCTGTCTCTACAGGATCAACTGATTTGTGATTCAGATATAATGTCTGAATAAGTTACTTTACTAGATTTTTTAAAATTTCAGGCAATTTATTTTTGTAACTGTGCCATTTGGGGAAAGACTAATTTGCACGAAGAGATTTCTCATAGGAACATCAGTGTAAAGTATTCCCCAAAAGTATCTCCTGTTATAAATTTGAAACAGTATTATACATCAGAAGTCGCTTAAAAGTAATTGTAACATTTTTTCAGTACAATTACAGTGACAAGCACCTGGAATAAAAGTTTCTGAAGTCCAGCCTCTTTACAGACAACAAAAAATGTGTGGAACAACGGCACAACAATCTGTTACAAAGAAACAGAGCATATGGTATCTGCGCAATAAAGACACAGGCATCTGATCAGTGCATCTGTTTACATATATGTGTGTGGTAGAAGGAGACAGGAGCATTACAAGAAGCAATGGCTGGTTTGGCTCAGTGATACCATTCAGGTTGTGCTACCTCTGCCTTGAAGTTAGTTTCGTGCAGGTGTGAGATGGCTGATGGCTGCAAGTGCTGCATGCATGAACTGTATGCATCAAGTGCCTTATGCACAAAAGGCCACTCCTGGCTCCCAGCATGAACAGAGCGAGCAGAAAGTTTAGAGGAATGGATGTATTCTGGTGCCTCTATTAGGGGTCAGGGACTGAGAGACATTGAGATGAATCTCTGGGTTACCTCAACAACATGCAGGGAGACAGAGCCCTAGTATTTTAACTAAACTACTGTTAACTAAACCTTTACTGCACAGCCTGGATAAAATGAGCTTGATGCATTATTCCCTTGCATGGATTTTGTCAGTGCAAAGCCAGTAATTTTCTTTAAGTAACATCAGGTAATGAAGCCAAGACTGATTGTGTATCTGTAATACTGCAGGAGTTTATTTTTCCTTGCTATTAAAAGCTGCTGAAAGCCCCATTTCTACATACGTGTTATTTAGCTCATGTGAACCATAGCGGAAGGAAATCTTACACAGATGTCTTAGCTGCACTAATAGGATGATTGAAATAAATGGAGACCAAACCTGCTAGTTCTTAATCACAAAAACAATGTACTTGCCTCTCCCTGCAACTGCCATTGTGAGTCTCTTGGTAAGGAGAGTTAGGTAGAGCCCTGTGCACTCTTGCTTCATAGAAACTAAAAAGTAGCTGCTGGAAAGTTCCATAGTTCTATTAAAAGCTAACAAAAGCTACAAAAACCTTCAGAATTTATTATATTATTCTATAGAGACCATAAAGTTTTAAGCAGAAGGGTTTAGGAGCTGCTTGAGATAAAACTTTTTGGTGAAGAAAAAAAGACCTTCTGCTGTCAGGAAAAAAAACAGAAAGAGAAAAATGACCCATTCAGACCTAAATAAAGTGTGTCTTTACATTGTAAAGGTTGCCTCTTTTAAAACAAGCAAAAAAGCTGCTTGACATTATGCAGTATGGTCTCATTTTTTGTTTATATGTGTCAAGGTGATGTATAGATCTCTTAAGATGTCAAGCGCTCCATATTGTAATTTCTAAGTTACCTTTGAAATATGAAACATGATTGCCTAGTTGCAGTATGACTGCTCAGGCAATAAGCAGTTGTTTCTTTGGTGTCAGGAGCAGAGGAGATTGTGCTGTTGGTGAACCAAGTGCCCTTGGAAGTCATCTGAGTACCAGGGAAATGAGCTGAGCCACTGCATGCCTGCAAAGTAGTTGTGTTTTGGGCTACAGCTGCCTGATCCTGTGTGATGGCAAATACTCTTGGTCATCCCTTTGTTGTCCTGAGGTCCCTGCAGGACTGGGCCATTGCATGAAACTCAGTTTTGAGCACTTATTCCCTGTCTTTAATTTGACATTATTAAGGTTTGTATGAATTCATGTGTTTCGGCGACGTGGGTGGCCTTTCTGCTCTGCACTGGCCTCCAGTGCTGGATCTGCCATTCCTTCATCCTGTGGTTCATGTATTATGATGACTTAACTGGAGGGCAAGGTATGAGACCTTAATTTAGATAAGAACCAGAGTGAAAATGTGACAGCACAGGTACCCCTGAGCAGTGCAGGTTGGCTGGCGCTCATGACGATTTGCTTAGGTACCCAGCCTGTGCTGGAGCCCAGACTACTTGCATTGCTCAAGCAATCTAGTTAAAGCTGGCCCTAATTGCTGTGTTTATTAGAGTTATTATGAGCTAGTGCCAAGGTCTGTTCTTTAATGTGGGAGCCAACTGCTGCCATTTGACCACATCTTCCCGCTCCCTCCCAGAGAGGGTTGCTGTGCACACATAGCCTTGTGGGTAGCTCCTGGTTCCTGAAGACTCCTGCAATCCTGTGGGTATGGGATTTCCTGGGATGACATGGGCCCCAGCATGCCAGTGACCATTCTCCCAGCATGATAGTATCGATGTTTGGGCCTGGCAGCATCCCTGGCAGTATTTATTTTCTCAGTGTAGCTGCAGCCAGCATGTCTCCACGTGCTTCAGGCAGACCTCCCAGTGCAATGGAAACAAGGGCTCATCTCTTGCTGCAGTGGAAGAGGGAGGGAAGACGCCCAGTTTCTAAAATTGGTCTGAGATGTGGCAAATGGGGCTTAAAATCTGCCTTAACTTTTCTTCTCTTTGATTAAATATTTGCAGAACTTTATTGTAGATACCTGCTTGTATTGTTTAACTTGTTTATTAATAGGTAAAATTTGACATGGGATGGGGAGCACTGTATGCAAATTGCGTTCAGCAGTCCATCTGGGCAGTGTCCTGTGACCCGATAGTTGAAGCTCCTTTATCCTTTAGGAGGAATTTTTCAGGGAAATACTAGCAGATCATGCAAAGGTTTTCCACTAAAGCCTTCCATGCAGTAGTTCTCCAGCAGAAGGCTACTCAAAGGATGAAGGAATCATGAGCTCAGGACCTATTCTGGTTGCATACTTCAAAGAGAAGCCTGTTAACATACTGTTTAAAACTCGCTAATTAAAAGTGGTTGTAAACAGCTGTCACATGCTGCTACTGTTTTAATTGGCATTCATCACAGCTGCATCTGTATTATGCTTCCACTGGGATCCTGGTGTATTTACTCTAATACCAGAATGTGTCACCTTCTGAGAGATTAGGAGATCATAAAAGCATGAGGGCAACATATTTGTCAGGGTTGAAGGTCACTAATCTGTGCCAGAAGCAGCTAAGAGGAGCAAGCCATGCAGAGGGACAATTGGAACAAGCAGCAACATTTTGCAGAAGTGGTGAGCTCTTCCACTGAGATTCTCTCTTCCAAGAGTTATTTCCTTATTTCTGAATATGTATTCTGCTATCAGATGTTGGTGCAAGACATAAGGGAGGTCATTCAGAAGTATTAATTAGCTTCTTAAACTGAACTTCTGCTGGGCCAAGTTGGTTAAAAAAAACACAACACCCCAAACCACCAAAGTTTACAAGTTAAGTGGTAGAAGCTTGGTTCTTTCGGATGAGCATCCCTTGTAGCCTGCTACTAAGGATAGGAAGCCTCTCAGGAGTCTGAAAGACTGTGGTACATCCAGCAGAGTATTCAGCTGTTTGTGTATGGCCGAGTTGCAGCTGTAGCTGCATTGTCCTTGTAAGCTGCTGGAGTCAGAAAGCAGTGGTTATCCCTAGCCTGGGAGGGTAGGAAGATGTTTCTGTTAGGGTGAGCAGAGACACATTGTGAGTGGGATTGGTTATGAGAACAACGGGCTATAAATCTTCTGCTCCTTGCTTATGTGTGCTTTGTCATGTAGAGACAATTAAGTGATACTTTTTCTCTCCCTGTGAATGTGAAACTATGGCAATGTTTGTTTAATTTTATTTTTTTTTTTTACAGAAAGGAGTTATTATGTGTGCTGACCATCAGCTTGTAATGCTTCAACATGCTGTTTTACAATGGGAAAACATCACTGATACTGAAACTAGAAGCATTTTTTGGTTTCTGTGTCAGAAAGAGGCAGTTATGTATATACTTTCACAGAGCAGAAGACTTATGACTTGTTACAAATTCAGAGGAAACAGCTCACATTACAGAATAGGTAGATTAATGATTAATAGAGCTGTAAACTTCCCCTTCTGAAAATCTTCTTCAGCAGTTAAGGAGAAAAGTTCTGAAAAGTTGAATCTGTAATCTGAAACAAAAATGCAAACTGACACATTTTATTTATACCAAGCTCCTTTTAAAGTCATTCAGTAGGAGCCAGTTACTTTTGCTTTGATTTTTGTTACGCCTTTGCGTGGATGATGCACAGACCTCTATCTCTGCTAGCAAGGAGAAGCGTGGGGTGCTGTACCACGCTCTTGCCTACACCTCTGAGCTCTTCACAGTGAGTAAGACTCTGAAGTGCTGTGATGTATGTGGTCTTCAGGGAAGTTCCTCTGAAGATTACGTTTAGCATCTCAAAACACTGAAACCTTGACTTTGAGCCAGGGATGATCAGCAGACTTAGACACATGCAGACTTCTTGCTGAATTGGTTCCTGGATCTTTAAATGTCTCAGAATGGAGTTACGTTCACGCTACTTTTGTGCAGGCAAAGTGAAAAAAATAGACAGTATTAATCAGCAAACTGAAATAGAGTGCAGCCATTTAGAAACACAGAGGTAAGTGAGGGAAGGTGTGAGAGAATCTGAGTTTCACAGGAAAGATATGATCAGTAATTTTTAGACTGGAAAGAAATGTCAGAAATGTTATAATTTGCAACGCATCTTCTTAAAGCAATTAAAAATCATATTGTATGTCTTGGGAGTGTAGGATGCTACAAGGCTTCCTGCATAACTGTTGATAAATTTACTACAAAGGTTTTAGAATATCTGCTATCTTAGGTCTATGAAAGTCAATACAAAATCAATATTGGGAATTGTGTGTACTGTTCTTACTCCAGCAGTATTTCCATTGGCTTCGTTGTGACGATTTCCCAAGGGACTAGTTGCTTCTAGAGTCAGTGTGACACTCCTGGATGAGTGCCAGCAGGCTTGTGCAAAATCTATTACCTGTGGAGAATTATTGTTGCCTTGGATCAAGTCACCCCCTCATTCCCATTCCTTTTCAGATCCTTTCCCAACATCACTTTCCATAAAATATCTCACCTGTGCTCTCTGAGCCACTGTATCAGGTTTTTGAGAACTTCTTGTTTTCTTGGAGGAATGGAAATGAGAAATGGAAACAAGAAGAAATTCTTTAATTTTGAAAGAAGAAATTCATTCTTGTGCAGGAGTTAAGATTATATCATCATTAGCTAAGATCTCAAGGAATTCACTTCTCTGGAAATGGATAAAAAGGGAGTTTACCCACACCCTTCATTCATTATGTTTCCCATTTTCTTTTTCTTTTGGGACACATAGGAAGGAGCCAGGGAAAAACTGGCAGGCCTCCTAAGGAAGAGTGATATGGTGGCAGCTGTTAAAGGTTGTTGATTCAAGGAATCAATAACGTGTTTAAAGCCAAACTTGCATTTTTAGAGGGGGATGAACGTAAATTGTAAGACTCTCCCTTTGTCTGTTCAAGAATAAAAGCCCCAGTCCTTTGCTATAGGAACAGATGTCAGGTACCAGAGCAATGCAATGCATGAGGAAAAATCCAAGGAGGCTTTAATCAGGGTAAATTTAACATGAGGTCAGGTTAGCCCCAAAAGATCAACAGATTCCTCCATTCAGGAATGTGAAGTTACCCAAGATACCAAAATACCTGTTCGTGAAATCAAGGAGTCTTCACTTTCTGACAGCCCAGGATGAAAACCCAGTTCTGGCCTATCCCAGTTAAAACTTCAGTGACACGTGGCTTCTTTGGTGCTCCTTCACACTTGCCCGACTGTTTGTATCAGGGTGGCCACAGCAGCTCCCACCCCTTCATCCTACAGCCTTCCCCACTTCACTCTCCAGGTTCTGCAGGCAGCATCTCCTGCCTGCTGTTGGCAACCCTTTCATAATTTCTTACCCCATTCTTTATAGGTTCT
Organism: Apus apus; assembly: GCF_020740795.1. NCBI lineage: Eukaryota > Metazoa > Chordata > Aves > Apodiformes > Apodidae > Apus > Apus apus. The sequence continues at coordinate 13,820,336 of NC_067312.1, forward strand.
CTTCTGTGCCCTAAACCTGTCATCTCCTCCTCTGCCACCCAGTCTTTAGTCTTTGGTGACACTCCCATCAGGGCCCCAAAGGGGCTGTGCCTGGGGGATGGCAGCCAGCAGGTGAGGCTGAGGGCACTCAGGCCTCAGATTATGGGAAGTGTAGGGGTCAGGTACCAGGCACTGGTCCTCTCTGCTCACAACTCCAGCATTTACCTCTCCACTGGCAATATAAGAAGAAACAATCATTAAAAACAAACAAACAAAACCACAAACTACAAATCAAACAAAAAACCAGCAAAAAAGCCAATGTAAAAATTGAAACAAAACCCAGAAAACCCCTGGCCCAGTCCTATCAAAACAAAACAAAGTAAAAGAAGCCACAAATAAACAGAACTGTTTGATATTATACCCTCGGAATTTTTCTTGGGGAGGGAGGGAACAGGGGAAATGAAGTAACATAGACACAGACCCTTGATGTTCATGCTCTTGGGCCATTTTCTACCCCTTTGATCTTGTCTGATCTTTGGAAGAGCCCACTGAAAGAGGCTGAGAGAGGTGGTGTGGTTTAGGTCTCATCCACCTAACTTTTGGCAGGCAGCTTGGGTCCCCAAGTGAGAAGTCAATTTCCCACAGGCTTTTTCAGAACTTCACAGAAGGTACAGCCTTCTGCAGAGGGCAGTTCGGCCCATTAAAGAGCCAACCAGTAGCTCTGCGTGTCTTCATCAGTGTTGGAATAAACCAGAGGTGGCCAGTCTCACAAAAGAGGGGTCTCTGCAAAACAAGCTTTGATGTGGACAGGATGGGAGCCGGGGAGAGAGGACCTGTTTTATGATGCTTGGATGCATGTTATCAGGAGCCCTTAGAGATGTATCTTTCACACAGAGCGTTTGCTCTGTGTTCTGGGCCAACTGATATAAACAGTTGCATCCATATAGAAACAAACACTTGACATGCAGTGCTCTGCAATCCTAAATGCCCTTCCCTCCTCTGGCTCCTGCCTTGTAACCCCTGCTGCTGGGATGGCTTGCCCACCTAATCTCTGAGATATTTCCGGCCTAATTTTGCACACGCATATACAACACATAGATATTTCTTCTTCCATAATTCCCTAGAGCACAATGGCCAGAGGGGACTTACTTTTGCTTCTTCTGGTGTCAATTTTATCAGGTTTTCTTGGCAGAATGTTTGCAGGCAGCTCCTTGCAGAAGATGTAGCCTAAGGAGAAATATGGATCTTGGCTTATTTCATGGCAGCAAGGGAAGTGCAGCACAAGTGCATGGGAAAGTGCAAGGGCATGGGCACCAAGCACAGCAGGAAATGTTTAAGAATCATCAGGTTCAATGAGTTTTTGCTAAGCTGATGACACCTTAGAAGACAAATGCTAACACTGGTGGTGTGAGTCTGCAGTCTCTCAGGTAAGATTCCCTGGATTGTCAGCACCTGTCTGAAGGCACTGCCTTCAGCTTTTAACAGCTCCAGTCCCAATAACTGGTTGTACAACCATCAAAGCTGAAACAAGCTCTGTGTAATTTCCCTGTCTGCTCTCTGTGTATCTGCTGCAGCTCATGCTGTCTAAGAAATGGGAAACACATGGAAGTAGCCTGCGCTCTCGGCTTCATCACAGCTATATCAGTTTTCCTGCAAGAGTTGGAGTTAATTTAGCACAAGCAATTTTATCAAACTTAAGTACAATCCGTGGAAGAGTTCTTGTGTCACTGCCAGCCTGTCAAGAAGGCAAATGACAACACAGGTAATATTCTGTCTAAATGGTTCATTAGTTTTTGGAAATTATCTAAAAGGTTCGTTAATAGGCAATTTTTTACTGTCATCTGTGGTCGTTAATGATAATATTAAATCCTACTGTAAAACATGGTAAGCATCTGTATTCCTGGTGTTCTACTTGGGAAGAAACCTAACCCCAAACTTCTGCACACAGAATAGCTCTGTAAAGAAGCCTCTGAGATGTGGAAAATCAGAGAGTCTCTGAGGGCTGGTTTTAAACTCTGACAGCCTGAGGATCCTCAGACAGTGTTCAGAGGAGCTGGCTGCTATTTGCTCTGAGTACTAGATTTATTTCTTTGTGGCCTAGGCCTTCCCATATATTGGGAAGGTGGTTTGTTTGCTGCCCTGCCTATGGGGATCCCCAGAGGCTTGTAGCCGCTTGGCTGATGGTCCTTGCTCTCCTGAGCCTCTCCATGCCCACAGGTAGCTCATAGAATCTCCTTTGGAGTCACTCCTTAGGCTATTGTGTCATCTTCTTGGCTTTTGCTCTTAGATCCGTACATGCTTCATCCAGGAAAATGTTGCGTTTCAGTACTGTATTAGATGTATTAGATGCTCTGTGTCATTGCTTTGCTTTAAAATTCTTATTCTTTCTCTGTTCTGTATCAGGGACTAGCTAATCTAGAAAATTACTCTTCGTTACATCTCCAGCAATTCCTTGAGTGTCTGTGGTCCTTTCCTCCACATTCTTTCTGTTCGGTGCTGTTTCTTAAGGAGCTTTATCAAAGAATCATAGCTGCAGAAGGAAGATTTAATATTTGAGTCATTGTTTTTTCCTGGGATGAACTCTGACTTTAACCTTTTCAGAAATATCAGCACTCTGTCTCCTGGAACGGCAACTTTCTCGTTTGAAGTACTTAACTGTGTATTTGTCTTGTGTGGATATGTTGTACTAAATTGAGCTGGCTGAAGCTCCTTCCTTACAATGATAGTAGTAACTTCATTGATTAGGTATCTTTAAATTATGTTCAGTCTCTCATAATTGTTAAAAGTCAAGTAGCCATTGCATCTCCTAGCTATTGCGTTAGGAGATTTAAGTAGTAGTTTGTGCAAAAAAGCATAATGATAAAACATAAATGTCAAAGTAAGAAAAATAAAATGCAAAGCAAAATAAAAGGGTTCTCAGAGCTGATGACAAAAAGTATGTTTAGACTTTTTAACAGGGATTTATTTGGGGTTGGACTAGATGACCTTTAAAGGTTCCTTCCAACCCAACCCAATCCATGATTTTCCTGAGCCTGACATGCATCAATGAAAAACTATTTATTTTGCCAGTACATCTTTCTCTGACAACAGACTGTTTCTAGCTACTTTTAACTGTGATGCCTCTCATGCTGGTTTCCTGCCCACAAAAAATGGCCATAATTTGTTTTGCACATGCTTCCAGGGCTCCACCAGCTGCTAGCGAATACTATCTTATTTGCTTACGTTCAGTTTCAGTATTTCCTTTGAGGTAATTTGCTTTCCACTGACTGTGAAGCCCTTCAGGGTTTGAACCTGAGCTCTTTCTCTCTCTGTGTGTTCTGGTGACAGCTTTCATGCTCTAAAGGGCCAGTAGATATTAGCCTGCTTGTCTCACCAGTTAATAAATTTATGCAGACTGGGCAGCTGCTACTTCATCTCTGAAAGACCTTGCCCAAAGATGCCAGAGATACTGCTGCCCTTTCACTCTTTAAATCAAAACTGAAAGCTTCTTTCCCACAGTGCTCTCATCTGTCAGCTGGCTGCTGCATGCCAAGCTGTTTTATTGTGGATTGTTTGGAAAGCATCTCATGGCCATGGTCCTCAGAGGGGCTGAGATCTCCCCTCACCCATGAACTTTGGTGAGGTGTGAAATGGCTTTTTAGGGTAGAGCCCTGTGCACTTTGGAGGCTGAGACACGTTGTGCTTGCTGGAAGGCGTGGCAGGTTTCCCACTGACCTGGAGAGGAGCAGGACTAAACTGTTCCATTGTGTTTTTTTAAAAACCAAAGGTCACTTATGATCAAGATGTTTTAAGAAACTTATCTATTAAAGGAAAAAAGTGTTCCATTGCTGGGCACAAGTGACAAGATAAAGCAGCCCAGCAACTTGATTAAAATAGCTTTTCTATTTTTAAGAGCAATTCTTCTAAAAGAATATTTGGCTTATTTGTGTGGGTGATAAAATCCTGAAAACCTCTTTGGATAGTACTTGGATTTTGGTTTTCTTGGTTATAAGACAGTAATTTTCATACTTACAGGCTTTCAAAGCATCACTCCTCTGAAATAAACCTACTGGACTAAGTACATTCATTTGGATGAGACGTATTTCTGAGCATTTAAGTTTTACTCATTAAATAGAAAACCTGATGCAAACTGACCTTTAGCTCTCAATTGAGTCCAAACTATTAGAAATTCAACAGTTACATTGCCAGTGTCAGTAAGAATTGCTGAATGTTCCACATTTAAGTGCCAGAATAACGTACATACTCAAATACATGTGTCCCCCACCCCAGAAGTACACAGAAGTGCAGATGGGAGCCTGGCTCATGCCATCAGAGAGGCAGGATGGATTTTCCTAAGAGGAGAGGGGTAGGGCTGATCCAAATCCAGTGAATTTGTTTATTAATTCTGCAACAAGATGAAAACTGTTTTAGTAACTCTGTCAGCACGCCACTGCTGCTGTTGACAGCAGGAATAAACACCACCTGAAAGGAATGGGAGAGGCTGCCATGCCCCCACTGCCATGGGAAGCAGGATCACCTCTGCTCTCTATGCAGGATGTGCACAGGTGGTCTCATCACGGGCCAGGCTTCTCTTACACTGGGCATTATATGAAGAGAGAGGAAAAAAGTGAACTTGACAATGTAGCTGCTGTTAGAATGTTGTCCACTTGTGGGTGATTAGCATAAAAACATGTTTTGTATGTTTAAGAGAGAACCCGTTGGCTTTTAGGGGTTACTAACCAGACCTTCAATACTGGCCTTGGAAAGCATGCTTGAGAAACTGGAATTCTTTATATTGCCTGTGCTGGTTAACCATTGGTTCACATAAAGTTTTTCTCTCAGAAAAAATGCTGGTTTAAAATGCATTAGATAAGATTATTTTCTGAGCAGAATTCTTAACTTCTGGTGGGTTTGAAATATTGTACCACCAGCAATCATAATATCGTAATTAATCAATTTTATGTTGTGGTGAAAATGAGCAGAAGGGAAGGAGAAATGAAAAGTAAGAAGTAGTTCTGTTTAGATATGAGCAGTATTTATGTCTGCATTTTGATCATAGAATCACAGAATGCCAGGTTGGAAGTGACCTCAAGGACCATCTGGTCCAACCTTTCTAGGTACTACTACAGTTTATATGAGATGGCTCAGCAGCCTGTCAAGCTGAGACCTAAAACTGTCCAATGTGGGGTATCTACCACTTCCCTGAGGAGAATATTCCAATGTTTGATTGTCTCATGGTGAAAAATGTATCCCTTTTGTCCAATCAGAATCTCTCCAGGATTGACTTGTGCCCATTTACCCCTTGTCTTTTCCATGTGACTCCTTGTAAACAGGGAGTCTCCATCTTCCTGGCTGCCATCCTTTGAGTACTGGAACATGGTGACAAGGTCTCCCCAAAGCCTTCTCTTCTCAAGGCTGAACAAACCCAGTTCTCTCAGCCTTTCCTCATGTGGCAGGTCCTCCAGTCCTCTGATCATCCTTGTGGCCCTTCTCTAGACCCTCTCCAGCCTGTCTGCATCCTTCTGGCAGAGCAGGGACCAAAACTGAACACAATACTCCAGGTGTGGTCTGACAAGTGCCGAATAGAGCAGTGATGACTTCTTTATCTCTGCTGGTGATGCCCTGGTTGATGCAGCCCAGCATCCTGTTGGCTTTCTCTGTGTGTGCTGCAGCACACTCTTCACTCATGTTGAGCCTGTTATCCACCAAGACCCCCACGTCCCTTTCCACAGGGCTGCTCTCCAGCCAGGTGGATCCCAGTCTGAACTGCACTCCTGTGTTATCTGTTCCCAGGTGCAAGACCTTATACTTCTCCCTGCTGAACTTCATAAAGTTCCTGCTAGCCCACTCCTCCAGTCTGTCCTGGTCATCCTGGAGGGTGGTTCTCCCTTCCGGAGTGTCAGCCTCTCCACTCCTCTTGGTGTTGTGAGCAAACTTCATCAGGATGCTCTTGATCCAAACATCCAGGTCACTTGTGAAGATGTTAAACAGCATTGGGCCCAACATTGATCCCTGGGTGACCCCACTTGTGACCAGTTGCCCATTTGAGGAGGAACTATTTACTGTCACCCTCTGGGTATGGTCTGTCAGCCAGTTCCCCACCCACAGCACAGACCACTTGTCAAGGCTGTAACGAGTCAGTTTCTCCAGGAGGAGACTGTGGGGGACCATATCAAAAGCCTTGGACAAGTCCAGGTGGATGATGTCCATCATTCCCCCTGCATCAACTGAGTGGGTCACTTTGTCATAGAAGATGATCAGGTCTGTCAAGCACAATTTGCCCCCAGTACATCCATGTTGGCTTTTCCCAATCACATGCTTCAATTTACTTGTTACAGTCCTCAGGAGGATTTGCACCATGACTTTCCCAGGGACTGAAGTGAGACTAATGGGTCTGTAATTACCTGGATCCTCCTTGGAACCCTTCTTATACATGGGGGTAACATTAGTCTTCCTTCAGTCCTCAGGGATGTCTCCCAATCTCCATGACTTCTCCAAGATTATGGATGAACTCCATATACTCGAAAGAACCCTTCTGCGGACAATCAACAACAAGTATTCACGACTCTAGAGGATGAAAACCATTGTTTTCTGCATGCAGAGAATAATTATTTCATATAAATTACTTTTTCCTCTTCCAAGTTTACTAGAGGTCCAGTCATCACTTAGTAAATGCAGGTGTTGAACTACTGGGACCAAACTTTTAGTCTGACTTGGTAAGGTACAGCATTTCTGCCATACAGAAAATTTGAGTTGGTTTTACAGTGAGTAATTTGCATCTTCATTTGCAAATATCTTGAGTAAATCCTTGTCTGCAGTCAAATCTTGGAGTGCTTAGACATCATATCCTGGCTGTGCACACAGTGACTTGTGTGCTTTGTTTAGTCCCCATGACAGAGGAAGCTGGTGCATAAAAATTTGACTTTTAATGAAGTGCAGGTGCAATCTGAATTTTTTCTTTTCAAGCTATTCCCATGGTGGCAGGGCAGGGGGCAGGGAAAGATATTTTATTCAGTTTTATAGGTTGAAAGCACCAAAAAATATGAAAACTAACTCCTGAGTTTTGAAACGCGGCTGAAGTGCTGTGGATAGATACAGACAGGAGAAAAAGGGTAAGAGAATGAGCAGGCAGAGAGAACTGCATTGTGGCTGCAAATACCATGTTTGTTCTGTTTCAGTTCCCATGGGGTGGGTGGGGAAAGGCAGTCTCAGGAGCAGGTAGTCTGGAAGGGGAGAAGGGAGGTAGTTGAGAGTGGTGTGTGGTGAGGAAGGGTTAAGGGACATGTGGGCAGTGCAGCTGGAATGGGTGTGGAGTGGGCCTGGAGCACAGGACCAGGCTGCACAAGGCAGAGGGTGTCCAGTGTAGTTACAGAAATATTACTGGGGCTCAGGGATCCTTTCTACTAGAGTTTCTGATATTCATGAGTGGTTTTGCTCCTGAGTGAATGTATTTGGAGGGTAAGGTAAAACTACACTTGAAAGCTTTCTTCTGGAGCCAAGGAGATGTCCTCTCCATCACTGTGGAAGAATGGGAGCGATGCTCTGATCAGCTATTCAAACTTTTTTTTTTTTTCTTCTCTGGTGTGCCCAACCTTGGTGCTGCTGAGAGCCTGGCTAGAGCAGAAAACCACCCAGGACAGTTCCTAAAGAGGGAAATGTCAGGGTAGTGTGGTGACAGGCGGGGAGTGTGCTCTGGTGGGCAGACAGTGTGGTTTTCACCACCCTGGAGGCTGTGAAATGAAGCTCTGTGAGGTGAGTGATCTTGGCCAAGGTTGCAACATCACTGTACCAGAATAAATTAATCTAAACTCTGCTTTGCCTTTGTGTAAACTATTATCCTCTGGAGCAGCCTGCACTGCTGCAGCTACACATTTGCTTTCACAGACCCTAGACTGTCAAGCAACCTCACAGAAGCATGCGTTGAGCTCATGTGATTGAGCTACATGTGTTTACTTCGTTATAGGTCAACCACTTGAGCCTACCCTCAAGATGAACTTAATGTTTGCAGAGGAAGGGCAGCAGCTATGTAATACTGGAACAGGCAGAAAACAGAATCGTGGCTTCCAACAACAGGAAAAATGCTGGCCATCTGAACAAGGTACATTATGAGTATATACAACTATAGAAAAAGTTATCTCATACTTCTGCAGTTTGACCAGAACATGGAAATCTGGTAGGTGAGGCAGGAATTTGTCATTGCAGCTTTCTCATAGAACTGGAAGGAAGACCTCTGCAAAGAAGCATGAATTTGTAAATACTACAGAAAGGGAGCAAAACACTGCCTTAAAGAAGTGTTGGTTTTGGCCCATTGAATATGGCTTAGCTTTACACATGCTTAACTGCTTTACCTGCCATGGCTGATTGTGATCATAAGCCAGGGTCAGAAGAGTGAGTTATGTGGTTGTCAACTTTCCTTAATAGTAAGCCTGACTGAAAATACTAATAAAACTTACAATGGATCCAAATTACAAATACCCTGAGTGTAAGACTTTTTTTAATGCCACAGGAACAATAGTGAGGGCTTTGGAATTATTTTCTAGGCTGTGCAAAGAAAACTTTATATAAACTTGTCTCAATAACACAAATCTGTTTGTTAAAAAAATGTTGCCATTTTTAACTTGGGGAGAAAGGCTTAATTAAACAGATAATTTCTGCTTCTTTTCATCTCCTGAGATTTTAAATGAAGGAGCCAAACTGACCCACTACATTTACTAGCCTTCTCTTAATTAAAATTGCAAGAATTATTACTGCGAACAGATGTTCAAGCTCTTTCTATAAAAACCAACACAAAGATAAACACTGCTCACTCTGGTAGCTTTTATTATTTGCATCCTAGCTTTACAAGTAAAGTGAGGAGTTGAGAAACAAACATTAAAGACTGAAGAGAGCTCATTCAAGCAATCCTAATAAACCAGTAAAACTGAAAAATTCCCCTCCTCCTAGGCCTTCGGCTGTCTTGGTGTGAAAAAAAAACAGTGTTAAGAGGTTAGGTATGGACTTTTTGGTGTTTTCTGTGCAAGCTGCTGCTTCATGGATTTTTCCACACTTTTCTAGCCGCTAACCCTTTACAATAATTTCCTAGGTGACCCGACATGGTATTCTCCCATCTCTGTACACTCCTAAATCCTTTTGCCAAGCAGCTGGAGTTGTGTGTTGACCTTCCAGAGCTGTAGTGAGGGACACAAGGTACTCCTGCGCAGCTCCTGCTGGGTTTTGCAGAGGCCAGCTCTTCCCTTGACGCATATGAGAAAGCGACTCCAATGCTGGTGGGAGCTCCTGCTTCAAAGCGCTGCAGGGATAAGGCCAGCATTGTGCTTTTGCTTGCTGGATCGTGGAGTGCAGCCTATGTGTAACTTTTAGTCAACACAGGCACGCACAGATAATAGAGCATTTCAGCTGCCTCTGGGGAGCTTCTGTTATAATCTGCTAGAAGATTCTTTCTGTGGTTTAAACTTTGGCATATGAGGAACGCCAATACTTTATATATATAAAATGTCAGTTATGTGCCCTCAGGCAGCAAGCTAAAAATGATATTACCCTGCTGGTGGATCTGGGCTTAGATAGTTTCAGCTACAGTAAGTTTCTTGATTTAACCTCCGAAGATGGCCGTGCCAGTCAGCTGAAGTACAAAGTGCAGGGTGTCACCAGTTTTCCACCGATTTCACAGTGTTTTGAATAAATCACCGGGGAGAAAAGTAACTTTCTTACAGGGACCAGCAATGTGTGGGAAGAAGGAGCTGCTACCCAAACTGCTGACCGAGGGTGCTCCCGCTGCCTTCGGTGGCGTTCGACTGTGCAGTGTTGCTGAGCCTGCTACCAGCAGTGACCTGTAACACCCAACTGCTTGATGTCTGCAGTCATCGCTGCAGGAAAATTGCTGCTGCCCTGGGGGAAACTGTGTGGGACAAGGAATCGCAAGGCAACGGTTGTGGTAGTGCACCCCTGGAGCTGCTGCCAGAGCAGCATGCCTGGAGACAGGCAGAGCCAAAGGGGGACAAAAGTCTCCAGAGCAGAAGCCGATCAACAGCCATCATGCATTTTATCCACAAGATGAAATCACTGCGCTGCAGAGAGTTGCTGACAATAAACAGCAAAAGAAATCAAGTGCCCAATTATTATTTACAGTAAGGCCGCTTTATATCCCTCTGGAGTGTTTAAGTGGTCCTCACAGGCGAGGATATTGCAATAATTCACAGCCAGTGTATAGTTGTGTTAGCTTGAAAATGAGAATTGGAGTCCAAAGAAGTAGTAGTTTTCTGATTTTAAAGTTTCTCATGCATTTGGAACTTGTTAAAAAAAATCTGACAACACTTTACTAGAAGCTTTAAATTACTAACTGGAATTTAGGCTGGAGATTTAAATTGCTTCAGTCAACAGACTGGGACAGACAGCTGAAGTTCCATAGCTGGAAAAGACCATGGAGAGCCAGCCTATGTGAAAAAGCCTGTCTGCAGTTTTAGTCAAACTATTAGCATCCAGGGTTTTGTGACTGGTGAAGTCTAAAGTGAGTCAAGAAATTGAAACTCTGGGCCTGATTTTTATCTTATCCTAATGTAAATCCACGCAAATTCTCCTCAAATCAGTGGAGTTATTCCAGGCTTACATAAGCTTAGCTAATACCGGAGTCTGATCCTTTTATTTTGGGCTACTGGAATTCCCTAAGTAAATAATGTGGACAATTTTGCAAATTCCCATCATGGAATGAAGAAGTTTTCTAGTAAGAACTACATCAGTCAGATCACGAAGAAACAGATTTTAGATAACGAACAAGGCTAATGAAAGAACTGAGGTGGGAGACAAAAAACTCCATGAAATCTACAATGGCATAAACAAATTCCTTAAAACTGCCGCCAAGTATAGCTTAGGAAGCAAAGATGCAGATAAGACCTGTGTGAGCTGAGTGTCCTCTCATGGTCTCCCCAGTCTGGGCACCCTGTGTTTGCAAGTATGGCACTACTGAAGATTTTATCACCTCACCTGCTCTGGCCACTTACTCTTGTGTCATTTATTAGAACTGAATGACTGCAAAGGTCTGCTGGGGCTGGCATCTGCTCCTTCCATGTATCTGGCCATCTTCTGCGTGTGGAAACAACACAGTCACCCCATTTACTGGGCAGCCAGTGGCAACTGCAGTTCAGCCCTTTGACTCTTAGCTATGGACACAAGGCAAATGTAATTCTTTGATAATTCTTGTAAAAGTCCTGAAAGGCTTGTTGTCTTCTACAGATGAATATGAAATTGTCTGCTTCTCTTTTCACTAAAAATAACACTTCTGAAATTTGTCACTCATCTGTGAATCAAGAAAATGATATAAATATACAGAACTGTATGTTCTAAGATATGCTGAGTACAAGGCCTAAAATTGTATCTTCAAATAGTAAGTTATATTTTGGTTATATATGTGGTAGTGTAGGAAGTATTTGCGTAGCATTTTATCTAATTTATGCAGAAGGATGTAAGTAAAAGGGTTTCTAAGTGTGTATGTGCTGCATGGCTTCACGAAAGAGTCCTTCCTGCTTCAGTAAGCAGGCACCTCTCTCTGGCTTACAGGCAGGTCAGCTGGGTATCTTCCCCTCTGTTTCAAAACATAAAGAGCATAACGCTAAAGCTGGCCAGTGTAGATGGCTTCATACTGTGGGATCAATACTACAGCCCTCCTGTAAAGTTCTGTACGAGGAACCCCTCCAGGGCAGTGTGCTTTGCCTCTGCCTGCATCTGCTTTGGAGAGGCTGTAAGTGAGCATCAATAAGTGAGCTGTGACTGATGTGGTAGTAATTTCATTGATGCTCTTCCAGCACCATTTACCACAGAAAGTTATTCATTTCTGAATTACTTCCCTCTGTATGCAAAATTCCACTCAATGGAGTAAGAATTGGAGAAGCACGTCACTAGCAGGCTGTACTAACCTTTTAAGAGTGATTTCACTTTTCTGAAGTACTCTGCAATACAGTAATGAAATCCTGTGCTAACTCAAAAATCCCACTAAAAATCTCTGTGGCCCATTGAAATGCGTGTGTGGAGATGAGCTAATTCAAAACGAGTAAGGCTTGTTGAGTCTTCGCAACGTGCAGCTTCAGAACAAGCTGGAGAAAGAGGTCTCCGTGACCAATGGATTTGCTACGTGACTAATTCAGGATACTGCCTGCTTTTCCCTGGAAGTGATAGATTTGCTCTCTGATTTGAGGAGTGAGAGAAAACACTGGTGCAGCTGGCCATGTGGGACTGATACAGAAATCCAGTGTTAACGGTCAGCACCTATTAATGGAGCCTTGGATCGTTGAGGAGCTGACCAACTGATTTTAGCATCTGTTTTCCACTTGGTGCTTATTTTTGCCAAACTGTTGTTCTTGTGAAGCCGCCCTAATGAAGTGAATGTCATTAAAAGCTCTTCCACAATTGCTATTGTTTTGGGCAGAAACACCATTGAAAAACACAAAGGATAGCAGATTTTTCTTCATGTCCTGGACACAAACAGGCTTCCCATGGCAAGCATGGCAAGGAATTTTTAAAGCAGCCCCTGGGAAAGGATGTGAATCACAGCTTGGATGACTTTTGGGGTGGTGCATGAGTGGGGCAGGACATATGTAGTCATATCTACGCAGGAGAGGAGTTATAGCTGGGAGGGGAATAATTGTTTCCTCAATAAAATCTCATGGCTGTATAGGCTGGGGCAACATGGGAGTTGCTGAGAGGCTCTTCAGCCAGCACAGGGGGCTTTTAAGAAAGACAGAGACTTTTTACCAGGGCCTATAGTGACAGGACAAGGGCTGATGGTTATTAACCGAAAGAGGGTAGATTTAGATCAGGCATAAGCAATACATTTTTTTTTACAGTGAGGGTGGTGAGACACTGCAGCAGTTTGCCTAGAGAGGCTGTAGATGTGCCATGACTGGAAGTGCTCAAGGTCAGGCCGGACAGAGATTTTGCTACCTGGTCTAATGGAAGGTGTGCCTGCTCATGGCAGGGGTTGGACTAGATGTTCTTCAAAGGTCCCTTCCAACCCAAACCATTCTGTGATTCTAAACAGCTCTCCCAAGGTATCACTGAAAACTTTATTGGCTCCTATCTCATCTTCTTCCCTGTGTTACTAACTGTTTTCTGAGACATATTTCTCAGACAGGTTAGGAAGTAAGCAAAAGAATGAAACGTAAGGTTGGATACGAAGACATTTTGTACACCTTCACATATAATGCTCCCGGATGATTATACAGCTAGTTTTCCAGATCCCTTCCATGGAAGAGAAACAGTAGAAAGCTGAGAATGAGAACTTTTATCTTTTAAAGCCTCCTGAGAAGCTATGGAGCAGGAAATGGGAGCAATTGTCCATTCCCAGTTGCCCTGTGCTAGGGAGGCAGAGGACCTAGGCAGGCAGTGCCACATTGCAGGGACCCAGGCTTGTTCTGACCCATTCTTCCTGCTGTATCTCTGTGCTCTGCTCACCTTCAGAGGTCTTTTGGCTCTTTATGGCATTTTAGAAACTCTACCAGATTTTGGTACTACCAAAAACATGCTCTGGTCACCTGTCCCAAAGTGGAGAGTTCAGAGATGGCCTCACATGCTCCTTTCTGTTGCTGTTATTATAAATTTATTGTCATCACGGGCATTATTTTAAGGAAACTTCTGGCTCAGCAGCATATACCAAACAGCCTGGATTGCACACGTCTTGTCCAAATCCAAGGCACTGCCAGAAGACTCTTGCAGAGATGCTGTCGGGCAGGTCAGACCAAAGGGTGAGGGAGAGGCCTGATCTTTCAGGGCTGCAAATCGTCTTGGGAAGTTTGATAAAGCTAACTGGCTAGATGATGTCCTGTGCCTATAAATTCCTGCAAAAACCTTACCCAGGGACCTCAGTTAATCTCTTAAATTTCTATAGGCTAAATCTCAGACTGAAATCTTTGTGTCCCATTTTGTGAAGAGTTCCAGAGAAATTAAGCTGTCAGCCATATATATATGTGTGTGTATATATATATCTGTCTATACATATACACATACATCTGGGAGAGCAAGCTGCTAGACATTTCCCTCAAAGATTGCCTTGTTGAAGTCTGTAATTTCTGTGGGGAGGTACAAGAAAACAGATTAGCCTTCATACAACACAAATGTAGGGAGGAAGCCTTCGCTGGCCTTGAGATTGTGATCTAGACATAAACAGTAATTTGGTTCCAGCACTAAAATGTACACCCAGCTGAAATTTGATTTTACTGCTGCAGGCAAAAATTTGCTCATATGATTTGTAACTACCTACATAACTACCTCTTTACTTCCTGTTTAAGGATTTATGAAGATTTATTCCCTGCCATCTCAGTTTGACAATCTAACCAAAATGGCCATTTAATTTCAATGTTCCTGCTAATTTGTCTATTTGCTGTGGGTTTAACCTCAGTTTGACTGTTTTTTAGGGCTCATTTAGATTAATAATATTAATAGCTATTTAGTCTTAGTGGCATTGTAACTCAGAGCTCACTGAGAATTACCTCCGCTTCGTCTCATAAATAGGATAATGAGCCTGATTAAAATAATTAAGGCTAGTGTAAATAACACTGGTAAGGGATATGGTTAAAAAGATTGCTAGGAAAAAAAAACCAAACAAAACCAACCCTGTGTCAAACCCTTCTTCCATAGGAAACGGAAGAAGAAAATCCCAAAGCCTCTAAATTCTTGAAGCCTTATATGAAATTGTGAATTGCATCCCTTTCGTGACATTAAGAACAGAGGTCTAACTCCTTAGGAGCATATTGTGTTGATCTCTTTCAGAGGAGACATGCCTTCCTTGCTAGGTAAGGCTGGATGTACTCAAAGAGCCATTGTATATAACCCAGGATAGAAATTATGAATGTAATTCCTACTACCTCCTACCTGAGCACTAGTGCTACTCAGGTGAGCTTGACCCATTTCAAGGCAGGCTGCACCTCCTCTTTCTGCTCCCAAAGGCCAGTTCAGCTGTGTCCTGTCCATCTCCTCACCTTTTCCACAGTCTGGGCTTGGCCTTTGCCTCTTAAAGCTTTAGGAAAGCTTTAATCTTGTGGTACACAATGAATCTCATAGTGTGTCCAAACTCTTAGGTTCTATTATGTTTTATTTATTCTTTGCTTAAGAAGGAATTTATTTATTTATTTGTTTGTTTGTTTGTTTGTTTGTTTGTTTAGCTGTGGATATTTCTATGTGTTTAAATAAGGGGAGGGTAAGACCAGAGAAAGAACCTTATGTGTAGAGTAGTGAGTATTGAGATACCTAGGGTTTTACTCACTGCCTTTGAGGAAATTTCTCCTACCTACCCTTACCTCATAGCCTTTTAGGTATACTGGACTTAGACAAAAATAATTCATTGAAGATAATGATCAAGACCTTGGATTTTATTTGAATCCATTTATAGCATGGGTAGGCTGGATATCCTTCTAACATCTTGTGCTGCTATGGTGTTTAGACTGTTTGATGTCTCTTAAAAGCTGAAGCTCCCATGTGAAAGTATGAGAAGGCTCCTGTACCTAATCAGGGATACAGAAAGGGTTATTCATGAATACTGCTTTTGGAGTAAGGGGTGATAATTGGTATTGATACTTGGTGCTGACTGTTATCCAGTGTTAAGAGTCCACCTTTTGTATCAAATTCCTTCCTCAATGCAGTATGATACGACATAGGAAAAAACAGAAAATACTGAGCAAAGAAAGGTGTTATGAGGACATGCTGTTTGCCATCATTATTAAATTCACCTAATTCATCCTATTGTGAAAGACTGAAACTATCTTAGCATAGTTCTCAGGATTTTCACTACTTGTACAGTCTATCTGTTGAAAATAATTTTTGTAAAAACACAATAATGTGTCAGCTGCTGCAGGGAGGAAGCAAACGAGCAATAGGATGTGGAGAATGCATATCTTTCCCTCTCCTTCATCCCTGTGAAGGTGACTTTACCTCTCTGTCCCTCCTTGAGTCTATTTAAGAATGCCTAGAATGTTTTTTTCCTCTAGACTTTTTGCAGAGCAATAGATTTCATGCTCGAAATATAGTTAGGTAGAACAGTGCATCTGCGATAGGTGTCTGGTCTTTAAAGGAAAAAGAGCTGGGTCCTCTGAATGATGCATTGGCTATTTCTGTCTGAAATTTTACCAGTTGCTCATGACCCTTCTCACAAGCCAGGAAGGGCATGGGTTATATTCACAAGTATTGGTTTAAGGCTCACGGATACACAGTGGATCTGACAAAAGCTGCTCTGCCCTGCCTCAGATTTCATAATCACAGGACAGTTGGATTCCTGACTGGCTGCACACACAGGGAATTTTGGGTTCCAGTTTATGCCGGACATGTCAGAGACGTGCTGGCACTTTCAGACACTGATTTTATGACTGTTTCACATAAGGATTTCTGGTTCAGTTATTGTGTTTTGTAAGTGATCTATACAGCACAGGATTAACTTTAATACCCGCTAGAGTAATTATGAAAGCATGTGGTATCCTGATGACACACTTACAGCTTCACATGAACTGGTAGATGCTCTGCTGACTGTAGGCCACAAAGTTACAATCCTCCGCCAGTCAGAAACTCCCCAAGTCTCTTCTCTTTGAGCATTTGCATAATTGTTAGCTTTGGCAAATGACCTGATGGGGAAAGCTTGGAAGCCTCAAAATTGAGGTTTCAGTGATGAAACAAGAGACATAACAGAAGCCCTCCCTCTTTCTACCAGCTCGGTCAGGAGGGTTTGACTCCCTCAGGCAGGCAGCAGGTTTCAATGTTGCTTTCACAGATGATTTTAAACACAAAACCCCAGACTTCAGTGACAGCAAGGTCTGGCCTAAGTGTTTGAGAGGGATCAGGAGCCTCACAGTCACTGAATCAAATGAATCAAAGACTTTGTTGCTCAGCTCTTTGGAGCTTCTGGCAGCTCTGCATGTGGAGGCACCCTGCAAGGGAGAGGAGTGGGAGGCAGCTTTGCGGAGCTATTTAGGGGCTGCACTGTGATGGGGACAATGTTTCATTGAGGTGGCAGGGTGTCCAGGAGAAACCAGCACCTTCAGAACCTTTCTGCTGAGCAACACAAGTATATATACTGCATGAGCTCCTCTGTGTGCACACAGGGAGACATCAGGAAGGTATATAAGCATGTACCCTTCATATGTTTTCAGTGCACCACAACACTTGTACCACTGTCCTGGTGGACTCCTTCTGCCAGATGTTTTCCAATATTTCATACTGTGTTCTGTGGAAACAAAAGCATTTTGTCGTTAATCTTTCAGCACGCAGAGAAAAAGAGGATCATTGAGCTCATCTGAACACTGAGCTGTCATTTATCCCTGGCCTTCACTAGGACTTGCAAGGAGGATGGAAATTTTCTTGTGTCTCAGATTTCCCTCTTATGTAGTGGCGGGAGACTTAGATCTCACTGTTCTGTGGCCTGCACATACAAACCTGTTTTTGAGCAGTACAGTGTCCCAAATGGTTGCCTGTGAGGGCATGGCGAGCTGCTGGCACACACAGCCACACTTCCTTAGGAGTTCGGCTCAGTGTTTGACAGTAATGGTGACTGATGGTGTGTAAGTAATGTTGAGAGTTGACAGTAGGGCAAGGTCCAAAACAGTTTGGAAACCATTGCCTTGGAACGTGTACTGAAAAATGAGGGCTGTGATTTATCATTTCCTTCAGAGAAAAACATTTTAGGGAATTCTGACATGAAACAGTTAGCTGTATCAGATACTTGTGAAGATAATCTGGTCTTTGCTATCATATCTCTCTTCAGCAGATGGTAAAGGCCAGGTACTAATTAAGAAGAAAAAGAAAATAAAATAGCTTTAAGTTGACAAAATGCTACATCATGTAATAAATAGCATCTCGTTTATTATTTCTGCTAACAATTATAGACTGGAATGAGACCTCTCATAAGGAGTAGATCATGCTTCCATCTGTCTACTGCTAGGTTATTCCCCTTGCATTTGCAGAAACTAGTGCTGGACTTTAAGTTAAAGACAGATCATGGAACAGTTGTATGATTAGGACCAAATTTCAAGAGCAGTTTCTTTCCTGTGTTGTTATTCGCAAGGATAGTGGCTGTCTGTGAGGCAGAGACAAGCTGCTCATCCATTTGCAACTTTTCTCGGTCCTCTTTAGAAAGACCGATGTTTTGTTCCTGGGTAAACCTCTGGAGACCTGAGCCAGATGTGAAATATGAAGGCTAAATTGAACTTTATGAATTAACGGATCAGAGATACTGAGTCTTTTCCAGAGAATATCTAAAAAATGAGCAGATGAAGGAAGAATGTAAGTTGGTAATGAAAAATCAGAAATATTTTTCATTTGAGAGTTTGATTGAAAATTCTCCAAAGTTTCTCAATACAAAGACGTAAAACCAGCTTTGACGTAGCATTTCAGTGACCTCCCTCTTTGCAGAGGACAGACTAGGTCATGGGTGCAGACCTGTGGCTGCTTTGAGGTATGGAGATACAATGATCCTCAGGTGCTGCAAAGGGGCTGCCCTTTGAGTCAAACTCCCAGACCTGGGGCAGTGCAAAATTAGGTTTGAATACTCTGGGTTGCTTTATCAAGTTGCACCAATAAGGAGCACACATCTTAATCTGGACAAGTTCTGCTAAAATACATGTGCAAAACAACTCAGTTTCCATGAGCCTGAAAAATGTAGAGAAGCTAAAACCAAAGAAGGGAGAAAAAGACCAAGCAATGCTGTATCAGCTAGTAGTGTCAAATGTGACAGTTAAAGTGAGGGAAATTCTCTGGGCTTGTGCAACAGTTTAAACCGTGGAAATCAATCAATGAGGACCTTGTTACAGTCAAAGCTGCAAAATTATATCTGATAAGGGCTGGATAGAGCAACTTAATTCCTGATGTATACTGATTGGTGTTGCAGCAGATAAGGATTTGGCACTTTCAGTTAAAAAAAGAGAAAAAGAGAGAGAGAGAGAAGGAGAGAAAGAAAAAGGGAGGGAGGAAGGGAGGAAGGAAGGGAGGAAATAACTGCTCATAAGAGAAACAAAAATGAAATAATCTGCTGAAAGTTTCTCAGAATCTGTACTGAAAAGAGACATTGTTCCATGGGAAAAATTAAGAAGTACCCTAAAATAAAAACTTTTTTTTTCTGTTTCTAATGATCTACCTAGCAGACATTCCTATTTTGGAGGGTATGGAAGCAAATTTTGTTTTATGTCAATAAAATGCAAGCAGATTTGCCTTGTCATTAAATATATTTTCCTGGATGTTGAGACATACTTTAAACTTGTTACTCTCCTCTTTCAAAAGGACTGGTTGTGTTTCGTTTTTTCCCCCCCCCCTTTTTTTTTTTTTTTTTTCTTTTTTTTCCTCCCCTCCTGGCTTCCAGAAACAAATCTCATTGTTTGGGTATTTATGTCGTACATTATTAATATTTCATGTAAATGTTTGACTCATTTGGGAAAAACTTGGTGTACCAAAAAATATTTATCAGATGTGATGCATTTCTAAATCAAATAAATATTTGTTCCTTGCATAATAAATTGGTTTTCTGAGTATAAAATGCCTACCTTTATTGCATGCAGATGGCTCTCTTTTAGTTGCCCATGTCTGTGGGCAGTCTTGGTAGCCTCTTCCATGGGTTTTTGGTAGTTTCAGGATGGAACATTTGGATTTTTTTAAAAAATTGCAATTATTGGATTATTTTATGTGGCTTAACTAAGTTCTTGAAAATACCATGTGGTTTGTATTTATTAACAAAACACACAATGCCTTAGCTTCCACTATATTTTAATTTATTTGTATCAAAATATTGGCAAAACACACAAGCTGTAATTATACTTTCCACTGAGTAGCAGTTAGCTTAGACACAAACCTAGGTTCAGAGTAGCTAGGAATACTAGCTCTGCAAGGAATTCCTAGCTGGCCATGGTCTTCATGCCCCGCCAGTCTCCTCATAGGCTTTAAAGGTATAAATAGAGAGACACTGGCATATCTCTCTTCCTGCCCTTCCAAGCTTCCAGAAAGCATGACTCCTACTGTGCTTTGTTGCTATAGAAAGGTCTGGCTCGGGGTTTGGCAGCTCAAAAGACTGTATAGGAAAACATGTCTTTGGCAGGGATTAAAAATGACTATCAATCTCTCTTTCCAGAAGAGAACAGAGAAACCTCATGGCTCTGATGGACAAGCCCTCAGTATCACAAGTGACTTTGGCTGAAGGTCCTAAAGAAACTCCAAACACTGGATAATTTGAGAAAAAGACACATCCTTACTTCAGTGTTGTTACTGGCAATCTCCTCCTTCCTGTCTTGTTGCTGAGTATGGGATAAAATGCCACATTTCTGAAGTGTTAGTAATGCCACAGGATGATAAAAAAATTAAACCTATCGCTCTGGAAATTCAGAGGAAACCCACTTCTACTTAGACTCCGACTCAAAATTCTGCATTTTCTTCAGTGCAATTTTTCTGTCTTATAATTATCCATCATCTTTCCATGCTGTACTGCAGGGCTGGAATCTGTTTCTAGCCAGTAAGGACTTTAATAAAGAGGAAGATGTTTACAGGGAAAAAATGCTTAGTTCTGCAGTGTGTAAGGATCTTTTTGAACACTCTCTCTTTACGACTCTCCTTGCATTATTTTTAGAATTTTCTCAAGCTTTTCTTTGTAATTTCTTATCCCTTCCTGGCAAAGGCTCTCTTCTTCAATTTCAAGGGGCAAGAAATTCCTGCTGAAACCACTGATATATTTTTTTTAATTTAGTTTTGAATAAGAAGGAATAGTAGTCTACTATTAAATCAAATAAATTTTTTGTTATAAGAAGATCTGAGGATTTAGTATGTCCACTTTTTGTTACCCTGTGTGGCATATCTGAAATCTGTGGGCTTTTGGTAGTATTCCCTTTGTTTCCATATGAGAAGTGTCCTCCCTAACATGGAATTTGGAAGGGCTCTTGTACTCAGTGAAATTTCTAAGATCATAGAAGCCATTGTCAGGCTATAATCTGTTTTATTTAAATGCTTCAATATTGTGTGAAATGGAATGGATATTGTGAAAGGAAGAGCCATTCTCATTTCTCAGTTCTGCTGACCATTGGAGTAAACCCTCATGTCTCAAGGGACCTGGTGTATAAGTACAGCAGAGAAAATCAGGTTGCAGCTGGACAGGGAAGAGGGAGCTGAGCCACAGTCTCAGTGCACTGCTGTTGTCAGGTTTTGGTGGACAACACCACAAAAGTGAATTTCAAGGAGAAGGACAGTGAGGCATCTTTGTGCTTGCTTGGAAGTAGATTATCCCAGATTATCCCAGCCTGAAACGGGACCATTAGAAAGAGCCCATCTCCTGTGTTTCATTTGGCCTCTCAAAACTGGATGGGAGCTGTGAGGCAAGCTGGGGTAGGCAGTGTCTGGCTTTGCAAGTGCAGATACAGAGTTATAGCTGATCATATAGAGAACAAGGTTCAAGTGATACAATCTATGAAGAATACAGGAAGGAAGCAGCAGAAACTTTGCCAACAATCCCAGCTGTCTCCCAGTTACTTATTTCTTTTTATATTTTTTCTTCTTTTCTATGCGTTTGAAACTACTACTTGTGATTCCAGGAAGTAGTGGGGATGATGGACATTTTTCTTTAGAAACAGTGATGCACTCAATATAATTGCATTAGTGTTTTTGATAGGTACAGGTGTTGAGGACTTAGTGCTTCCTTGTTTTGGCAGCATGTTTAACACATATGTTATCCTGTAGATGTCATTTTCCATGTCAGGGTTTTCTTTTCCTTATGTGAAAGTGATAGAGTGGCTGTGGCTTCCTGAGGCATCTTTTCTACCTTTAGGATTAGAACTAGTTCAAATCAGCATCCAGATGCTATGCTGGCAGCCCTTTTTCCTATCACTCTACAAGGGACAATATGAAAAAAATACCTGTAATTGATAAAAGTAATTTTTTAATCTTACTTGCCTCTTAGTCATTCAGCATGGATAGCCCTGAACAGACAAATACAAATAGAATCCAACAGAGACAGCAGAAAATGCCACCACTTGTGAAACTGAGAAAGGGCATAAATGTAGCTCTTATAGTATGTTGAGAACACTATCAATGAAGCAGCTCAGGTTAACTAGTCTAAGTTTCTTTTGACCAAATCTGAGTTATTCTGGGAGCATACAGGTTCCCAAGAAAAGTTCGTTACCGAGTAGTTAAGTATGTCTAGATAATATAATAAATGGAACTGCAGAATCTCAGCAGTTTGGTGACCCCAGCAAGTGATTTCTCTGTGTTGCCAACAATAAAACTGCTGACTGGAAACTTGCCAGCTTACTACTGTGCATGGGAACAACTTTTTTCTATTTAATGTTGTTTGATAAATATATGTGCAGTTGTTGCTATAATAAAATGCTGTAGAAGTCTGAGTTCTAGGATCTGCTTAATGCAGTCTGTCCTGTGCCACCTGCTGCACTTGCCTGATGGATGCCATGCTTCCATTCAGGACTTCTCCCTCGTAACTACAAATGTGTGAACAGAAAAGCTTTTCCAAGTGCTCTTATTTACAGTCCTGGAAAATGGACTGAGATCAACACGCAAGGTCATAAAGTGCCTAGGGAAAACAGTAGTGCTTATTTCCAGAAACATCATAGTGGCATACCTTCTTACTCACTCACAAGCTGCATGTGACATTGTAATTTAAAATGCATTCTCTAGTCTATCCAGAGCTGGTTAACAATTTAAAGTATGTGCCTTTCATGGAGATGAGTTGTTAATATGCTCTGTAGAGCATTGATTTTAATTGACTTGAAACAACAGAGCATTTGATAGTTGGTTTGTATTTCAGAAAAAGATACACATGCATGAAAGAGCTGGCTAATTTGTGTGGTTGAATGGAATGAAAGGAGTAAATAAATGGCCTTTCCAACTCAAGGAAATACAGCAGAAAACCAAGGGTCTGGGTTTTGTGGCTTTAGAACAATAAATCTTACCCAGAAAAATAATCATGCTGACTTTAATGGGAACAGCAACACATCTGACTGGAGTTCTCTTAAAGGAGTAATGGAATAAGACCCAAAATATACACCTGCTAGTTTTTACCCAAAGAGCCATTGTCTAAAGCAGCCACAGCAAGGGGAAAAGAATTCCCACTTAGAAAAAATAATAATGAAGAGAGGTTGATTTATTCCTAATTTAAAATACCTAAGTTAGCATCTTGGATCTGATAGATTGTGATCTTGCAGGACTCAGCTGGTTTAGAGGGGCTATGTTGACCACTGCCCATGGTTATGTATATATCTGGTAGATGCAACATTAAAATTAACAGTCGGTCATACACAGAATTATCAAGCTCTGAGTACATGCAAATGATACACAGATTGGATCAGAATGGGTGTCTTACATAATTGCTAACACTGGAAGAATTTCTTAATATGTGGGGGGTACCATAGTGCCAAACAGAGTTTGAACAGAGCTATATTAAGCCAGATAGTGCTGTAATGCGGACCCAGTCACTTCTCTGAAATACTCTTGTGGAGATGTTAGGGCACTTCTGGCTCAGGACTTGGCTGTTGCTGCTCCAGATTGTTCCTGCCCGGACAAGATGTGGATGTTTCTGGACTGCAGCGTGGGTGGCTGAGGGAGTAATGTGGGTGTGTGATGTGAGGGGAGAGGCCCAGCACTCAGCAGTGGCTGCCCCTCCTGCTCTCACCTCTTCCTTCAGCCTGCCCAGCTTCAGGTGCAGGCCAAAGAAGCAAAAGGGCCATGCTCGTTCTGCTGGTGCTGGAGGTTGCCACAATTAATTGTCTTTTCTTCATGTAGCTGGGGCTGATGCTCCTCACAGCTGCTACAGGTGTGTGAAACTGATAATTAGTGCACCCAGGATTTCACACAGCCTGTCTCTAACCAATGCACCATAAACCTCTTCTGCTGGAGAAGGCTGCAGCTCTGACTCTGCAGCAGGCTTATTTCTCTATCTGCATCTCAGTCAGACAGATGATTGTTTTGCTAGATGGACAAACTCTGTGTCTCCAAAATTCAGCATGAAAGATACTGTGAAGAAAACAACCTGTCGCTATTCTCTCCTATATCAGTATTTTAATGACTGATAATGCTTCCTCAGCTTGTCCTGTGTTCAATGATCCTTTCCTCTGTGCTCTGTGCATTCCTGTTGCTTAGTATCATTTGTTTTTATTTTGGTCTTTCTAGGAGAGGCTGTGTAGAGATCGGGCCCAATCTGGCTTCCTCTAAAGTCTGAGAAAATATTGGCCTTGAACCAGCAAAGCACTTACGGTCCGATAATGCTCCTATAAAATTCAATGGCAAGACTCCCACTCACTTCAGCAGTGCAGCTCAAAGCACTGGGATTACTCAGTTGCTTCAAGTTATGCCTGTGCCCAAGTATTTTGTGTGGAGCCCTAACCATTAAAAGAAGGTCTGGAAACAGGCACTTCCGTGGAGAAGGCCACTAAATATTGATCATCAAATATTTTCTCAGTTGAAGTGAAAAATTACAAAAGCAATAACCTTTTATGCCCCAACAGCATTGATACTTGGCATGAAGACTCAGCCTTTTTCATCTGTCTTGGGAAAAGTTCCAAGTTACAATGGTGTTATCTAATGTCTTTGATATGAGAAGTAAATTAATTGTGGGACATTTCAGAAATTGAATAGAAACGGAAACTGAAAATTCTTTCCCAAACATGAAATTCAAAATTAAGTTGAGTTCTGTGAAGAGACACAATACTTGCAGGACTCCAGAGACACAGCCATGGAGTCCCATCTGCTTTACCTCACAGTATTCAGCTCTTTTGGCTCCAATGGTATCTAAGTATGTAAAGAAATGTACTTTTTAGCACTGATGCCTGTTGACATCTTCTCCTTTTGCTTTACTCCACAGAGCAGATACATTTTTGGTGTGGTTATTAGATTGTCAGCCCAGCCTTGTGCTTGGTGGCAGTTCGCATGGAGGGGCATGTAGACTTAGACACTGAATGGTGCAAAAGCCAGTATGCTCTGTGGGAAGTGCAAACATACTGAGCTTTGGACAGGCCCATATCAGTAACATTTAGGCAAAAGCGTAGTATCTAGAATCATAGAATCATAGAATGGTTGAAGTTGGAAGGGACCTGAAAGATAGTCAGCTTCCAACCCCCCTGCTATGAGTAGAGACACCTCACACTAGACCAGGCTGCACAAAGCCTCATCCAACCTGGCCTTTAACACCTCCGGGGAAGGGGCTTCTACAACCTCCCTGGGCAACCTATTCCAGTGCCTTCCTACCTTCATGGTGAAGAATTTCTTCCTGATGTCCAAACTAAACCTCTCCTCTTTCAGTTTAAAACCATTACCCCTTGTCTTATCACCACCCTCTCTGGTGAAAAGCCCCTCTCCACCTTTCCTGTAGCCCCTTCAGGTACTGGAAGGTGCTCTAAGGTCTCCCTGGAGCCGTGTCTTCTCTAGGCTGAAAAGCCCCAACTCCATTGACCTGTCTTCATAGCAGAGCTGCTCCAGCTCTTTGATCATCTTTGTGGCTCTTCTCTGGATCCTTTCCAACAGCTCCATGTCTTTCCTGTGCTGAGGGCACCAGAGCTGTACACAGTACTCCAGGTGGGGTCTGACCAGAGCAGAGTAGAGGGGCAGAATCACCCTGCTGGCCACACTTCTTTTGATGCAGCCCAGGATGTGTTTTGCTCTTTGGGCTCCAGCACACACTGGTGGCTCATGTTGAGCTTCTCATCTACTACCACCCCCAAGTCCTTCTCCTCAGGACTGCTCTCCAGCCATTCTCCCCCCAGCCTGTATTTGTGCCTGGGGTTGCACTGACCCAGGTGTGGGACCTTGCACTTGGCCTTGTTGAACTTCATGAGGCTGGCACTGGACCACCTCTCCAGCCTGTCAAGATTCCTCTGGATGGCATCCACGCAGGTTGATATTGTCAGCAAACTTGTTGAGGACACACTTAATCCCACTGTCCATGGCTCCAACAAAGACATTGAACAGCCCTGGTCCCAGTACTGACCCTTGAGAGACACCACTCATCACTTGCCTCCATTTGGACATTCAGCTATTGACCACAACTCTCTGGGTGTGGCCATCCAGCCAATCTCTTATCCACTGAGTGGTCCATCTGTCCAATACATGCCTTGTCAGTTTGGAGACCAGGATGTCATGTGGGACAGTGTCAAACACCTTGTACAAATCCAGGTAGATTACATCAGTTGCTCTGCCATTATCCAGCATCTCTGTAGCCTTGTTATAGAAGGCCACCAGATTGGTCAGGCATGATTTTCCCTTAGTGAAGCCATGCTGGCTGTCACCAATCACTTCCTTATTTTCCATGTGCTTTATGAGATTTTCCAGAAGGATCTGTTCCATGATCTTGAGTGGAGAGACTGACAGAGGTGAGACTGACCAGCCTGTAGTTCCCCAGGTCTTTCCCCTTCTTAAAAATAGGGGCTATGGTACCTTTTTTCTAGTCAGCAAGAACCTCATCAGACTGCCATGACCTCTCAAAAATGATGGACAGAGGGTTAGCAACTGCATCTGCCAGCTCCGTCAGGACCCGTGGATGGACCCCATCAGGTCCCATAGACTTGTGCACCTTCAGGTTCTTTAGATGGTCACAAACCTGTACTTCTCGTACTACAGGCTGTGCTTCCTTCTCCCAGTCCCTAACTTCACCTGCTGTGGCCTTTGCATTGAGGCTGGAGCTCTTGCTAGAGAGGACTGACGCAAAGAAGTCATTGAGGACCTCAGCCTTCTCAATATCCTGCGTAGCTAGGTCTCCCATTTCCTTCAGGAGAGGGCCTACATTCTCCTTGGATGTCCTTTTCTCCCCAGCATTCCCATAGAAGCTTTTCTTATTGCTCTTTACATCCCTGGCGAGATGTAATTCCATCTGGAATTTGGCTTTCCTCACCTGATCCCTAGCTGCTCAGACAACCTCTCTGTAACCCTCCCAGGATAGCTGCCCTAGCCTCCACCCTCTGTATGCTTATATCACCCCTCTGTATGCTTATATCACACCTAGAAGTTGATTGTTTCATTCCAGTCTTGTATAAACCTGGCTTCATCACATATTCAGGGTGAGCAATGTTGTCTGTGCTGGTGTCAGTGGAAGTTTTGCCACTGAATTAATCTGAGCCATGAATTTGCCCACAGTATGTATGTTTTCTTGGTAACCTGACCTCTAGGTAACCTAGTTTCCAGATATTTAACACTCTGGTGTTACTGGACTTATTAAAGAACCCTGTTTTAAATTCTAATTTTGCATAAGGTAATGCACAAAAATGCACGCAAACAAAACTATCTGGTTCCCATATATACTCACTGTAACAAATTGAAATTGAGGATAGTGATACAGTTACTTCCTATATCTGTAGTACCTCCTACTCCTCATCTGATGAAGGACTGCTGCTACCACTTGAACTGAGGCCCTTGACACCTGAGCTGTTGAAAACCATGCATGTAAAATCTGAGGTTACCAAAATGTAGTCCTTTAAAGAAAGTGCAGGGTGTTCTGATAGTCATCAGATCCCTTTCAGCAACTGTTCTGCTTTGCATTCTGCCCACAGAGAATGTGTATTTATAAAAAAGGAGTTTAAAAGATCAGCAGAAATAAATACGCCTAATCCCTAATAAAAGAACTACCAAAAATAAAAATCTACCAATAAAAGTAAAAGAAAAAAGGATTGATGCCATCATTTTCTTGCAACACTGCTACAAATCTGCATGTATACTTTGCCTTTTCAATGGAAATGCTGAACTGCAGCCCTTGGAAAAGAAGTTTCACATAAACTAGGTAGTAATATAACCTCACACAGCTGGCAGGTAGCTGCCAACCAGGAACTCCTGGCTTTGGGTCCTGGCTGTATTTTTGTTCTGCTGTCTGACCTAGGGTGTATTTGTTAAGAGGAGAGGCAGTGGATTTTACTACACCAGCTCTTCTGCCTTTGCTTCCTTTGTATCTCCTTGTCTGTTAGGGGATAACAGAGCTCCAGGGAACCCATGGGCACCTCCCCACGACAGAGGCTACATTCTTAAAGGCAAAGAAAGCCCCATACATAAATTACGTGTGCTAATGTACTGTTCATCCCACGCTCCCCATGACATCCATAATCACCCAGCAGGACTCAGTGTGTTTCAAGTGAACATGAGCCTAGTTTAAATCAACGTGTCCAGTCACTTTGCACTGTCTCAGTATTGACACTCATCCATCGTGTTGCATGACAGTGAACAGCTGAGAGAATAAATCAGGGATCCTGGACATGACAAGAACTCACTTGACCTTACTTGACTTGACCTATAATATCTTGTTGGTGCGGGAGGAGAGCAGGCTTTCTCTAGTAAAGTAATCGTATCCTCACTAATTTTTCTTCTTCCTATTCAGAGCATGCTGTTGTGTGTGTATGGAGTGAGGGGATTTGTGAGGGAGGAAATACCTTTTCCTTCTTGAAGATTATTCTAGGAAACCGCAATATAAATCTTTATTCTGCACAGAAGTATGTGTCCTGGGAAAAATGTTAATAGAAAAAAATTTTGTATAAACTGCATTGGAGGGAGAGTGAGAAAGTTCCAGTGCTTTATTCCTGAACCTGATCGTTATTTGCATGGGAGAGACTGGGGAAATGTAAATTTTAATGACAATGTTTCTAGAAATTATCACAGAGTTTTAACCTTACATGCAAAATCAGAAAATAATAACAACAATTACTGAAAGAGGACTAAAAAACAGGACAAATTTCTTAAACTTGTACACTCCAGCTTTTCTGTGCATCGGAAGACTGACTCAGCCAACCTTGTGTATGGGGGGAAGCATTCAAAACCTAAAGGTACATGAGGTCATTGCACATATACACTTCCCTGTGCCAGATGGAGGTTATTGGGAGACTTAGTGAGCTGGACCATCAGACATGTATTTCTGCATCTTCAACAGGCAGATACTAGATAGATGAAAGGGATGCTAATGAATGTTGCTTAGATATGATAGATAGATAGATAGATAGACAGATAGATAGATAGATAGATAGATAGATAGATAGATAGATAGATAGATAGATAGATAGATAGATAGATAGATAGATAGATGAAAAAAACAGTAGTGGCATGCTACCAATGGATTTGTTTTTTACCACACAGTTTTCCTCTAAGTAAAGATATTACAATTGCAATATTGGCAACAATTCATACCAGGTCTTACTTTAGGTGATGAGGCATCTTTAGCATGCTCAGCCCTGGGCAAGCCAAACCCTTACAGTAATATAAAATGTATTTCAGTTTAGCCGCTGCAGTTCTTACAAGTCCCTTCAGACTGAGATGCTGCCCATTTGATTTCTTGTGCTGTTTTCAATGTTCTGTCAAAACAGCTTTCCATCTAATGGAAGCTCTTGTGATTTCTGAAATAATTCAGTAGTAATATGATCAGAAATGTAATTTTCCCACCTTGAGTCCTAGTGAATTATTAAATAATGTATACCATTAATTCTCAAATAGAAATTTCTTAATGAGTTTTAAGACCTGCTGGACTTAGCTCCCAAATATTTGAAATGATGGTATTAATATGTTTTATACACAAAACTTTGGCATGGATTCTTCCCTTTGTTTCTAAGCTTTGGATGCTCACGGTCATGCAACAGGTTTTTCCTTTATAGTATGGGTGTATTTATATTTAGCTATTCAGTTGTCAATAATCTTGCCAACATATATGAATTTTTGACATACGATATCTGAGTCACACAGTCCCTATATTTTCTGGAAATAAGATGCAGTATGAAAGTACTTCGACACAGTATCAGTCCTCACTTATCTGATGTGAGGCACAACTGTGCAACAGTGATTTTAGTTTACTAGAGATAAACTATCCATGCCAGCCTGAAAAAAACATACCTATTTTTGAAGAGCCAACTGTTTACTTTCATCCAGGGTCAGAGAAGTGTTGCAGCTTTGATAAGAGTCATGTGCACAGAGAATATTACATTTTACCTTTCTAAAACTTCTAGGGGTAAAGGCAAAATTAATAAGATACATTATATGAAGGCAACAGCATGAGCTTACAGTTTCAGGGTTCTGATTTTCTTTCAGACACTTATTCATCCAACACTTTTGATTTATTAATCTGTTGGTTGTTGTTTTTTTTTTTGTCTTGAAGAATTCTGGGTTTATCCTAGGATATCAGCTTGGTACTGCAGTAAAGAGAATGACAGAGTCTTAGTGAGTTTTCTACTGGCAAGCCTCCACCAGCTTCAGTGAAGTTATGCTTGTTTACATGCACTGAAAATTTGGCTCAGTGCCTGGATATGTGATAAAAGTTACCTACCTGCTCCTGTTTTTTCAGATAGAGACATCCTGTGCATATCTTGGCTTTCTTCTTTCATTCCATTTAAGACAGAGGGGGACTACAGATAAGGAAAGCCTAGCAGATATGAATAGTAGAAACCATGAAACTGTTATGACTTTAGCAGGAAACTGCTTTTAAAAAGAGGGCTTGGAATTATTTTTTTTTTTGTAATGGCAGAAGGATTGAACGACAAAAGAGGCTCTTCTAACATAGAATAGATGCTGAGGTCTTAATTTGTAACCATTTCCTTTGTCCAACTATTGTAAGCTTCTTTTGGAAAGACATACTTTCACATTTATGCCATTTTATGGAAAAATACAAAACCTTTGTGTCCTGGAAAGCTCATCTCTTTCCCCAACCACAGTGCCACATGTCAGTGGCGGGGAGCACTCTCTAGATGGCAGGTCTGCCTACAAGCTTCTTGTCGTTTGTTGTTGTTGCTGTTTGTTTTGTTGTTGTTGTTGTTTGTTGTGGGGTGTTTTTTTTGGTTTTTTTTGTTTTTAATAGCCAGAGGTTGCAGTCCACCTTTCTGCAAAGCAGGAGTCCTGACTTGTGACTGCTGTGGAGTTGCGAGATGTGTGCCCTGCACTCTTCTCCTACATGTCAGGGAACGTATTTTGCTAAATTCCACTTCAACGCAACTTATTTTGGAATTGTGTGTTTGAGGTTTCTGTGGATCTTCTTAAATTACTAATTTATAGCAAAGCTGCATGGTGTAAATCATAATTCATTTTCCAGATTTTTTTTCCAGTGAGGCAACACTTATAAATTTAAAGTACTATTTTTCAGATGCAAAAAAGGTCTCTCAGTAATCCAGTTCCGTGCCTTAAGACTTTAAAAGATAACTTTTATTTTGAATGATTCAGGTCTAATGGGAGTTCTTATTTTCTGCTGTGTAATCTGAATCTTGGCATTTTCCTGCTGAGACAGAATATAATTATCTGTTATATTATACCAACTTTAACTGATTTTACAATAGGGAATTTGGGTGCAGGTGCTCAAAGCAAAGGGAAAAACCAGAAATATGATGTAACGATAGACAGATCTTAAGAGTTATATGTCAGAGCAGTATTTTACCACTAATATCTATGGACATAAATTCTGATAGACGTGAAATTCACATTTTTCAAAAAGATCACTATGTCCTTTTATTATTTTTTTCCAGGTTCAGGAAAAATATTGACCAAAATTAATTTCATTGCTAAAAGAAATATTTTGCAGAAGACGTGATATGTTTTAAGGACATGTGTTTAGTGTCAAACATCACTGCTAAATGTGTGTTTCTTTTTAACTCGGAGCTTATGACAGGTTAGCTTTAACTTAACCCTGTTTTGAGTCATAAACCCTGTTTTCTGTCATAAACCCTGTTTCCTGTGTAAAAGCAATGGCAGTTACTGTACAGGTGTGTGTGATGTGGCCAAAACAGAAAACTGTAAAACTAGCAAGAGACAACTGAAAAAGGACATGGTGTGTTTGAATGGATTGTCCCAAGTCATCAATAAATATTATCCTTTTATATAACAGGACAAAATCCAGAGAGAGTGCATTTGGTTGCTAGCGAATTAAATCTGAGTTGCAGTAGAAAGATCTTTACAAGGGTGGTATATCTGATGCTCAAAAGAGGCAGTCGAAAGCTCATAGGGATCTAGGATGACAGCGGGAGACGGGTGGCCTTTCGGAAGTCAGGCCCCATGAAGTGCTAGAACATCCATGTTCGTTGTACATGCTCGAAGTACTGAGATGTGCTGCTAGAGTCACGGTTAAGGTTAGGATTTTCAGGGGAAGCTACTCAATTCACGTCGTGCAAGACCTCTGCAGCAAGCGAGCTCTGCTGAGAGGACAAAGTCCACCAGCTGGTGGAGAATCCCATGTGCCTCTCCCCAGGCGAGTGCTGCCGGCATCAGGGCTTGATGTATGCACAAATGCCGACACCGCTGGAGCATCCTGGCCGGGTTTTAGAAAGAAAACAGAAGCCTGACGAGGGCTGCCTGCTGGCGGGAGTGGGGTCAGGCTCTATTTGGAGCTCTGACTCGGGCGGATGCCGCAGCTCTGGAGAGGGGACAAGAATTCGGCCACGCTCCTGCAATTAGCATTTCCAGCTCCAAGTGGCTCCCGCTCTATGTGTGCTTTCTTGGATGGCCCTTCTGAGAGGTCTAACTTTGCATGTGCTCAATGGGGAGAGGCTTAGCACCCAGCTCTGGGTTTTGAATTTCACAGAAGCAGCCAGATGCTTAGAGGCCAGGTATTCAGTGCCTAATCTGCAGGGGTTAACTCTCTTATTGGATCTACCTGTAAGAATTTGACCTCGAGGATCACAGATCCAATTAGACATTGTAGGAAATGGACACCCCTCCCCCTGGCATGCATTTTAAAATAGTTACATGTATAGGTCCGTGGCAATTCTTTCTGCTGGCATGTGTGGGGATTCCAGCGATAAGCCCCCAGCAAGCTATATGCATCAAGCGAGAGGTTCTGCTTTGGAATGCCGCAGGCAAATTTAATGGCATGCTGCAGCCTTCTCTTCTCCGCTGGAGATGTTTTCTTCGTTTGCCCCTAGTTTCAAATCAACGAAGAACTTTGTTGCAGAGCAGAGAAGTAAATGTTGCTTAAATTAGTTCCTTTTTTTTTTTTTTTTTTTTTTTCTACACTTCGCTAATGAGTTGCACATTGTTATTATCTATGCCTTTATATTCTGAAATTAATGAGGCTTTCTCCTGAGAGCTGAGGGATTGGGCTGACAGAACGTGACTTTAACAGCGAGGGAAGAACAGCAAAGCCTGCACATCAGCGTGTGGCTTTCTGCTCATCCACCTACACGTGGAGACGACTGTAGAAACGAGAGTCAAGTCAAATTGCTCCCAACTTCTGCACCCGACACAGCGCTGCTTTCTGCCTTCCCTCCGGGCTTGTAACGCTGGGCTTTCTGTACGGCCCATCCCGAGGGGGTGTGACAAGGTCCCCTTCCTGTCGGGAAGGCGAGCAGCAGCCGGTGTGGTGGCTTATGAACACACGTGTTAGAACACCGTCCTGCCGGCCCCGGCCCCTCACCGGGGCGGACACGAGGCGCGGGGACGCCGCCCCAACCCCCTCCCGGGGCGACCCTCCGGGCCCCACGGCCTGCCCGCCCCAGGCTCGGCCGGGGCCGGCGTTGCTAGGAGACCCCAGGTCGCTTAGCGACCACCTGCCCGCCCACCCAGCGGCGGCGGCCAATCACGGTGGAGCTGGGCAGCCAGCGCCATGTTGGGCGCGGGACTCTGCTGTTGCCTGGTAACGGCCGAAATGGCGGCTGCCGGCCTGCCCGCCTGCCCCGCGGTGCCAGGGAGGTGCGCGCTGAGGGTGGGCAGTGCTGTGGAGACCCTGCCCTTATCCTCACGGCTCTCAGCTAGGCGAACCACCCCGCTGGTGCCGCCCCCTCGCTCCGCTCTGAGGTGGGGCTGGTGCGCAGCCACGTTCCGCGCCCTGTGCGAGGGGCAGCTAGCTCGGGCGTGGGGTAATCTGCACACCAGGAGCAGGCAAGTCCTAGGAATGAACATCTTGGGACGCTCGCAGGCCACTTTCTGTCTTGCACGTTAGTGCCCTACTCGTGGTGCTGATAAGAGTATGTCTTGCTTAAGCACATCCCACTCGAAGCAACGTCTGCTGCCCAGGCTGCATCCGACAGTTCAGTTGGTGCTCTTGGGCTAGGAGTGCTTCTTTCCTAGGTTTTTGGGGATCCACAGATGAAAGAGGGAACTTTAATTCCTGGGAGCACTTGGTAGACAGGATCTTTACTGCTCTTCCAACAGAGAACACAGAGAGATCTGACTTGTCAAATGTAAATGCTGCCTTTGTCATCTTTACTTCCAAGCTGAGAAATGCTGTCAGTTTGCAGTGTGTCTTTTTCAGGGTAAGATCTTAAAAAGGACTAAAGGGAGTAAATCTTTTCATGTAAAGCAGTACTTTAAGTTAAATGTTTTGAAACAGTACGGAGAGTAATGTTTTCTAGAAACAATTTTAAGGCTTGTAGAGGTGATATAATGGACAGCACAGGAATTTCAGTCTGACACCTTCCAACCCCAAACAGGGAAGGAGTATGTGAGGATACATCAAACTTGAGGGCAATGAACTGTCTGACTTGTTTTGCTAGCCAGGTCACCTGGGTTTCATTAGCTGTGGTCCAGGGCTATAAAAGGCTTGGGTGTCTTTTTGAGCCAAAGAGGTTGCCTGTGAGACAGTACTCCAGGTGGGCCTGTGCCATATCAAAATATAACGTGCTTGGTATTATTTTCCATCCCTCTTTATGCCTCTTAATATTTTCTTCCATTGTTTGGATGTTATTTGTGAGCCTCAGCACAATGATTTTGTGATTATAGTTGCACTGGACAATGTGAATCCAGAGGTGCTCAGACTACTGTGTTTTCTGAGATGCTGTATAGCTGCACCTACACTGCATTTTATAAGTCTAATAAACTCCACTTTTGCACCATCAGGGTGCATTGCATTGCAGCATAGCCACTAGGGGTTTTTTTTTATACTGTTTTCACTGAATTTAACTCCTTCCCCCGTGTTCCATTATATTGCTTTTGCCACCATTGTTTTTTATCTAGCACTCTTTTCCTTGGTTGGCAGCTTCTGTCTAAACCTTACTAGTCTTTCTCAAGCTTGGTGGGCCAGAAGAAGCTTGTTTCACATTCCAGTTTTACCACATTGCTATTGCTTTTCTTTGTGCCTTGCACTGTTAGGACCTCTAAGCATGTTTTCAGAATAAACTGTGCACTCATTTATGCCTATGCTAATCTTAACATTCATTGGGTATCCACTGTTAATTCCCTTGTGTGTCACTCCTTGAATTCTGGCTTGAAACCATTTTAAAATACAAATTAGGGATTCCTTTCCATCCAGTGAGTACTTAACTATTACGAAGTAGGAAATAGGGTGGAGATTGTGGGGTTTTTTTCATTGCTTTATATCTTATGTCTCTTTACTTTTCCAAACAAAGACTTATAAGAAAAAAATACAGAAGAAAGTAGTAGTTTTTTTCCTTGGTTTTGCTCTCCTCTGGCAACTTCCCCTTCCTTCTCTCTCTGCTGTGCTGTAGCAAACTTCAGGCTGATAAACAAGTCGGGGACTGACTGTTTTCCTTAGTCATTTACCAAACTGTAAAAAGGTGTTAGGAAAAAGCCTGGGAGGAGCTGCTGCACCTTGAACAGAAGTTTGTTGTCTTGATTTAGTGCTGGGTTACTCTGGTTGCATCTAAGCTGCTCTCCCCAGAGGCTGGGCCTATCTGTGATGGTGCTGAATGCAGGGTGGATGAAAGAGGCTGGTTGCATCACAGAATCCTGTCTTCAGCAGGTCTGGGTAACCACATCTGAGGTGGGTAGTCCAGTACCATGTGTTTTTTACTCCATGTGCCTCAATCTATCAGAGACCACAAAGCACACACCCTGTACCAAATTTAGATACAGTAGCACATTCAAATGTATTAATCTGTATTAATTTTTTATGTGACTAATCCAAATATTCGTAAGAATGAAGGGAAAAGAATATACCTATAAAATGTTATAATAAAGAAGAAAATAGTTATTTCTGGACCAGTTCAGGCAGACATCAGAAGTCCCAAAGGAATTCCATTGCATAAATACACAGCATAAAACAAAGATGATCAAGAAGTGATGTCTTCTTTCTGCTCTCCTCACTGTCAGTATGCCAACAAAGTAAGGACTCATGACTAAAACTTAAAATGGTTCTGCTTTTTTCCAAAGTGAGTATATATATCTTTCCTATTGGTCTTTCTGTCTCTGCTACAACAGTGAGTCTAACAGTTGTAACACAGATGATAGAGAAGGGTGATATTGTTTTTCCACAGTTTTGAAGAATGTTACAGAAATTTCTGTGACTTCTACTAATTTTTTTATTTAGAGTGCATCACTAATCAGGTAACTATTTTTTTTAGGTTGCACGCTGTAGGTACTTGTCTCTGTTGTGTTCCATGCAGTATCTGAAATGTTCACTCACTCATCCATCTCTCATGTTAGACCAGTTACTCTTTGTCTAACATCTGGAGTATTGTTTATTTAGAGATGCTCTTACTTATTCATGTGTAAAGCATCAGTGGAATGCTTTCCATTCAAAACCAAAACTTCTTGTTAGTTTAGAGCTTATGGTACTACTCCTAACACAATGATATTTATTGAGTTGCCATTTAGATTTATTTCCTAAAGTTGCACAGTGATAGCTATCTAAATGTTGCTTCTGTAGGTTGAAGTGCATCACAGGAACTATTTCATAAACTATTTTGTGTTTTCTTGAACTGTCATTTCCATTGGTTTTTTTAATTATTATTATTTTTGAAAAGATGCAGGATTTATAGGTTTGGAAAATGTGGATCTTACCATCACATCACTGGTTACCGTGATGTTAAGGAATGCCTTAAATCTTTGTTGTCAACATAAAATCATGAGACTTGTACTCATTTGCAGCAGATTCTGTTGGCTTTTTGTATAAAGATGAAATCTTAGCATAACAGCCTCAGTAAGGACACTGCTTCAGAAACACTGCAGAAAAGAAAAGAATCTCATTAACTTCAGTGAGGTTTCGCTCAGGATCTGTATCCATTCCAGTGTTCAGAAACAAACATTAAACAGTAACAACCTCTGGACTATTGATCCATGGCAGAAGATGAGATATTTTTGGGGGAAATTCAGGAGATAACTTGGCTTCAACATTTATGCTGGAATTCTATGGAAAATATATGTAATAAAGCAACACACTCGTTTACAGAGATGCTTTTGTACATAAACAGTCAGCCCTAGTCATCAGAAAGTGCAGAGTTTTAAGATGTAGCCAGTATACAGCAAGACAGCAAGAAGTTGTTTGTATTGCAGAACACTGAAAGCCAGAGCTTTGAAATGTGCTGTAGTTTTGATATACTAATTCTGAGGCCTAATTCCAGATGCTTTTGGAATATGTATAAAGGAAGCCTTTTGATTGATTTTTATAATTATACTGGCAAAAGAAGGTGGGAGGACAGTAAAAACGAACATTTCTATACTTTTAATAGTCAGAAATTGGTTAGTGCTTTGAAATACAATTTTATAGTAAAAAGGAGATAATGATCCTGCACTCTACCTATCTGAGAAGTTGCCTTTGTTACAGGGGGTGAGACCACCACAGAAGAATACAGAATCAGCTCTAAAGAATAACATATGAGAAGAGCATCTGAAAATTAGTCTCTTTTTACAAGTCCAACTTACTTGCAGAAGAGGCATCAGAGAACTGGGCGGTATTTGTAGGAGTCATGACAATCCAGTCAGTAAATGCCCACAATTTCTGCTCCTTTGGTATTTGCAAAGGCTAACACTTTTTTTCCAC
This sequence comes from Apus apus, assembly GCF_020740795.1. NCBI lineage: Eukaryota > Metazoa > Chordata > Aves > Apodiformes > Apodidae > Apus > Apus apus. The sequence continues at coordinate 13,857,891 of NC_067312.1, forward strand.
AGCATGCCTTCAGCTGGCTGTGGGTAATACCAGGTATATGCAAGAGCTTCACACATCATGATTATACTGTCCTGCAGAGATCTGCAGCTACTGCAGAGACTCCCAAAAGGAAACCCTGGGACAGAGGCAGATGGAGAATAATTGCTGAGATACAGCATTGGGTTGGTGTGAACCAGCTCTAGCATGTCAGTGTGGTGCTAGTGAAATTCAGGGCTGGTTAGCTAAGGAGCAATATGGTGGTTGGATGAAGACAGCAGAACTGGTGCTGCGCTTCACTGCAGGCCATACCAGTTTAGATCAACAGCAGTTCTCTATTTCATTGTTGAGGGTAGAGGTGCCTGAAGTTCCTTAAGCCTAGGCCTGTGGATACTATCTATCCCTTATTAGAGGATGCATGCCTGAGTAAGAACATTAGTAAAAGGCTATAGTAAATACTTAAAATTAAATGAAGATCTTAACTTGTTAATAACTTGTTCAATTAGTCATGACAGTGTCCTGTGCTGTGTTAATTCTGAGGGAACCAATGGACCAGGAGACACACAAGTGATTGTCCTGGCACTTTGTATAGTGTTCTGAAGGCTTTGAGTACAGATATTTCAATTTGCTTAGAGCCTCTCAAAATCCTCTTATTTTTAAAAGATAAAAGAGAAAAAGAAGCCAGCTAGACAATTTGGAAAGTAAAAGAAAGCTTTGTTTCAATGAGATAATTTTCCTCTTAAGCTGGGGAGGGTTTAATTTGTCCAAGGAAAGCTTATCTTCAATAGTCTTTCAGATGCAACAGTTAATACCTTTCCATTTTTGGGAAAAAGATTACATGACTTGGGTTCTATGGCTGGACCTGATGTTCTTGCTGTCATTAAAATCTGAGTCTGTTTCTGAAAGCAAAGCAAAATAAGCAGACCAAAGATGCAGAAAAGAGAGGCAGAATTATCAAATGCAGACTCAGAGTTTCTGACTCTCACAGAAACAAAGCTACACCCTCTACAAAACTTGGGAAACTTATTAGCATCAGCCTGTTAACTGAACACTGCTTTTAGCTTACTCTGAAGACACTGGATCACATGAGTGCTTAATGAGATACTGTGCACTATCTAAACCAGACTTTTCTGAGGCAAATAGCTAAAAAAAGGAGACAGCAAAGGGCAAGATATGAAGGAAATGGTAGGCAAAGAATGGTGGGCAGTGGAGAGGTGGCAACAGGAAAGGAGGTGGGGTTTGGGCTTCTCCTGTCACTGATGGAAGCTGTAGTGCCCCAGGGTCCCTCTTCCTGCTGTTCAAAGCATGTTTAAGGAAGTTATGTGTTCTGGCATAGTTTCAATTATTCTTTGATCTCAAAGACTTCTTCTGGAGGATTTCTAAAGAAGTGTGGTTTGAATAGTCCACAATTTCATTAATCAACTGAGTATTAATTACTTCCAGGAATTCCTTTTGGCCTTACTGATTTCTGGTCCCCCCCCCATTTTTAGCAGACTTAATCTTGATGCAGTGCTTCAATGGCATTGTCAGACCATTATACTGGATTAATTCAGTCTTTCTCACTCTTATAAACTGGTGTTTATAAACACTATGTAACAGGCTTAGTTAAGTTCTTACGAGATCTATTTGAATTTTACAGGTTTGCAAGGAACTCCTGCCTGCATTTACCAGCAGTGCCAGTTTTCAAACACATGTGAGTTAATTTTTCAGAGGTGTTTTTTATCCAGAGGCTCTTGTCTCTAATGGCTGATGTTCTGCCTGTCTGACATCGTCTTGGACAAAACAAGGGCCTTGGTGCTTGCTTTCTTTGAAGATGTGTGCAGCACATTAGCATATTGCCTAATCTTTAGTAGCATATGCCTGTCTGGTCTGCAAAACCATAAACCTTGGAGAGGCCGTGTTACTTCTTAGTAACTGTTGTCTGTCATGGCAAAGCCCAAGCATACCCATCTAATTAGATGTGCAGACTCTGTTCAGCTGTTGTGCCTTTGATTACCATCTTGTCTTTTGCACAATAGCCGTGACCACCTTGTTCCAGAGTTGATAGTTTTGTTCACATTGCACATCACAACTGTGTTGTTAAGGGTTGTCAAAGTTTTCAGTCATCTCTCTATTCAGATTTTTTACTTTGATCCTAATGACAATCTGGTTTGTGTTATAGACCCAGTCTGTTATGCTTTCTTCTCTTCGTTTGTCTATGTAAGAAATTTGTTCTTCCGGCTTACATCACCCGCAAGCCCTTCTGTAGGTGGCCTTCTTTCTACACTCTGTTTAATAATACATCTCTTGTATGTTTCATTTTTATGTGGCATGCAGAACTGTTCCCATTTCTTAAGCATGTTTCCATAGTTAGCCTTCTCTGCCATAAATAAATGAAAATTGATGAAGACAACAAGTGCTTCAGAAGATGCTGCTCTCTGAAGTTTGCCTTCTGCTGGACTCCTCTGCTGACAGATACAGAATGAAACACTATAAATGCTTTACAAGTTTCTTATTTTGTGGAGACTTTTAACTTGGTGGTGGCCACAATGGGAGGAGAGAGGAGCTGGAGGTGTGTTTCATTGTGGTCTTTTTTTTCCCCCTACACAGGATATTTAATGTGTAAAGGAGAATGTCTTATTTTCCTCTTTCTGTTATGGGATACTTAGTTATCCATCAGTGATTGCAAGAAATAGGCAGTATTCTGAGTTCTACATCTGTACTGAAGGATAACAAGAGCTCTTCTGCATGTGTTCTGGACTGGAATGCAGTACAGAGATACAGAGGTGGCTTTGCACATGCTAGCTCAGGTACTGAAAGAGATCAAAAGATGAAAGACTGCATCGAGTCAATTAACCCAGTTCTTGGACAGAAGAAGGAGATCTCGTAGATGTTGTTTCTCACCCACTGATGTTCTTAAATACTACAGTCACAGACACCAGAGGGAAATCTTAACAGAGGAAAATAAGACAGTGAAGAGAAGGTAATGTGGGTTTGTTACAAATGACTCATGAAAAACTGAATTATGTGTTTGCTGGTTATCTTAATGAAGGAAAAAAATGCAGTGCCTGTACTGTTTTTGGGGTTTTTTTTGGTTTTGTTTCTGTTTTTTTATTTTTGCTTGTGTGGAGTTTTCCTCTGAAAAGCGCAGGAGTGTGGTGGAGGTGTAACTGCCATACTGAGACTGTAGTCTTTCCTGACTAAGCTTAGTTTAAAACAAATATAATCAGTAATTGCTGTTTATTCAATGCCAGGAGATACTGATGTATGTGAAGCCTGTACCCAAGGGGGATTCAGTGTTTCTCAGAACCATCATTGTTAACTTTTCATAGAAATCGTCTGAGAAGAGTAATAAAAATGCTTTTGAAAATAGGACTTAAAAATACTGTATTGCTGATAACTGTAGAAAAAGACTGAAGTCAATCCAAGTGAAGTTTCAAATGCAAACATAGCATGTTTCACACAAGAAAGAATAAATATAGAATGTGGGAAATCTTTTAGGACATGTATTTAACCCATGGAGAAGTATCTGGGGATCATTACTGATGGTGGTTTGAGTATGAGTTGATAAACAGTGCAGCACTAATGAGAAAAATAGCTACTATTGTATTTCATTGAACTACCAAGGGTATTATATGTGCGGTGAGTGTTCTTAGCTTGCTATGGTCAACATATGATTTGTAGTATTGTGTTCAGTTCTGGCCAACATGTTTTAAAAAACAAGACAAGCTGGAGAGAGATCAGAGAAGAACATCTGATGTGACGGATATTTTAGAAATGAAGACCTACGTGGAAAGAAGTGAGAATATGTAATGCAGGGATGACCGATGGGAACGTGAGACCTGACTGTCTCACATCAAAACAGTCTTGCAAGGAGAAGCAGCATCATTGTTCATGTTAATCCAGAAGGATAGTAGAAGTAGTATAGACAGAGCAGGAGTGAAAATATAAATTGATCAGGGAGGTTTTGTTAGAGGAGTGGAACAAATAAGCTGCCAAGGGAGGGTACGAAACTGCTGTTGTGGGATGCATTTCCAGTTAGAAAAGCTGTCCATCCATCAAGGATGACTTCTGGGCTTAAAAAATATTTCTCTAAAGATGCAGGTGGCTGAATTACATAGTCCCCAATTCGTCTCAGATTTGGGAACTGAGTTGGCTTTCCCCTTTATGTCTGACATCTTCTATCCTTACTTCTGCTTCCTGCCTCAGGCATGGCCCAGCTGTTTTGCGTCAGCAAAACACTTGGCTAGTTGAATGACTTCAGTTCAAGGAGTGGCATTAGTGGAGGCCCTGGAGCTACTCCTGAGTTAAAAGCTGGGTATGTGAATCTGCTTAGAGGTGTTGGGAAGCATTTGTAGAATTTTTTGAGTGCCTTAGGAATTGAAAGAATTATCCAGCAACTAAGGAAACAGAAGCAATCAGAAGCAATGTGGCTGCCCTGATTAAGTATCTTTTAGCTGTGAGCCTCACAGCCAGTCCATTAGTACCAGGCTCATGCCGTGCTTAAGAGGCATCTGGTTTGAGAGTCCAAGATACAGTTTCTGCACAGCTTTTACCTATTCTGTGGGTACATGCTAGCATGTTTACCTCATTCTCTGTTGGACCATGCAGACATAATCCCCATTTCTATGAAATGACTGAGAATTAAGTGCTTAACTGTGTGCAGGAGCTGTGGGTCCTGAAGCTGTTCTCCTATTGTTACAGCCCGGTCTTGATGAAATAGGGCTCCCAGTAGTTTATGAAAAAGTACTGCCATCATGCTACAGTGCTGATACGCAGTCATCTAAGGTTGAAGAGCACCTTTACTAGACTATTTATTAATATAACCCAAAGAATAAAAGCTACAGGTCCAGGATCTGGATTTCTGCAGGACTGTAATCTGTGTGGAACTTGTCCTTTTAAAAATACTTAAAATACTGGTAGATTAATCCTTAAATAGGCTCACTCAACCAGGGAAGAATTTTATCCCAAGTCTCCCAAGTGGAGACAGTGTGATGAAATGGTTTAAGGAACTGCCAGCTCTCCAGACGGTGTTTTGGCTCCCACACCTTGCATTTTTCCCTTAAATGTTCTGAACACATGGATAAAAGGAAAATATTTAATAGTAAAAAAACCTGGGGGACAAATGCTCATCTGATGCAAATCAGCACTGTGAAGGACCAATAATGCTGTTCTCTGTTTAGTATCTTGCTCTTATTTGGCAGTGTTGTTCCACAGAAATGTGTTGTTTTTCCCTTTTACAAGGTTAAAACCTTTCTGTATCAGCATAGCCTAACCCTATATTTCTGACTTTTATCTAATTTTAATGGAACCATAAAAGGTTTTTTTCAGACAAAACTTGGCCTTCAGCAACTGAGTGCAGGAAACACAAGGAAGTCTCAAGACATCTGAAAAAGGCAATTTGATGATTTTTAAGATAAAAGAGTACAAACAATAATAAAAGTTGAAGGCATTTTATGAGCACTTTTCATTGACATCTACAACTTCAAAGCATTTTGAGGCATTTTATTATTTAAATTTCCAGGTCAGTGGCCAGGAAGGTGAATTATACTATGTATGAAATATTAAAAAGGAGAGGAAGGAATTATAATAAAACATTCACAGTCATTCATATGCATGTGCAGACATATTTAAATCTACTCAAAAGTTTTGAGTGTGTTTTTGGCCTCTGCAGAGTATTTGTCAATGCCAGCACTGGTGTAGTCTAAACACCGTAAATTGTATTCTGTTCAGCTGCATTAAGGTCACTTTACTACAGCTTTAACCATTGAGCTCTGCTTGTTACTGACAGTAATATATTACTTTCTCTTGCTGTGTTTCACTTATGCTTTCAGGGATATGTTCTTTTGCCAGTGAGTTACACTAAGTATGTGGACTCCCTAAGGATAAGACAGACTTCATATTTTACTCCCTTTCCCACTGACCATAGTACAAATAATTACTGGTATTACTGCTATATTGCCAGGCTACGGTCAGAGACAAGATACAGAGCTGGCAGAACTTTTGGCTTGAGTCATGACAACACGTTAGTTCAGAAGAAAATTAAATAAAAGGACAGTAAGGTGCCCAGTAGAAATGTAGCACATTTGGCGCTTGTCCTGCCTGTGTAAATTGAGGCTTTCCTTACTGTTCCCAGAAATCATACTGCATGGACTGCTGTGGGTTTTTGCAGATTTCTCTTGTCACTGGGTGTGCTCCACACAGCTAGAAGGACCATTTGCCCTGAGAAGTGTGGTGTTGGGCACATTTTTCTTAACTCTACAAAGAATGTCAGCTTCTGTTGGAACACTAACGACGTGTGGTCTACTCTGATCACATCCACTTTGCTTTGTGACTTGCTCAGTGGTGCTGTGTTCAGGCTAACCATGAGGTGAATTGGAGTGCCAGGAATTTGTCTTCCTCTGCTGCCATAGAAGTGCTGCTCTGTTTTCCCTCAGCCCAGTTGTGCAATATGAGGCATGGTCTGCTTATGAGTTTGTTGTTTCAGTTTAATCCTGTGCTGCTCTTGTTCCTTGTTGTCTCTCATCAGCTTTATACATACTTAACAGAGCTTTTGGAGCAGCTTTTGACTTATCACTCTGGTCAGGGAGTTCCTATTTAAAGCCTGGAGCAGCAGGTTGCTGTTGCTGAAAGAAGTGGCCAAGATCTGCAATTGCCAGAATGGTTCCCTGTCACCATGAGGACACAGGTGGTAATTTGGACACTTTGACACCTACTTTGAAAAGGAGACAATTTATAGAGCTTGAACTTGTGGTAGGCTGTAAGGGTACCTTACCTGTTCCATGCCCTAACTCCTGAGATTTGTTCATTTGTACTTCAAGCCAAAGAACCATCATCTCAGGATGGTTTTGTGCTTAATTGTTTGGGAGATATCCTGTTGCATTCTTATACAAGAAGGTGAGACAGATGCCCCAGACTTCAGGTTTCAAGGGTCTTTCTTAGAACAGCCTCATTTGTTTCAATTCATCACATTAGATACAGTGGGAAAAATCATATTGCACACACTGACACAGTTGCCACGCAGGCATTGCAAAATTTTTTGTGGTCAGCTTAAATCGATCAGTTTGAATGAGCCACAACCTTTAGTCTGTGAATAAAGTTGTTAATACAAAAATTAAATGCTAAAAATAACTGTTTGTATGGAAGGTTTTATTTTTCATTGTGGTCACTGGCTGGTGAAACTGATCTCTGCTTCCCAAGAAACATTTTATTCATTTTTGGTTGCATTTTTGTCATCATCCCAGTTCAGCCTGGAGATTTTGTACTGATGGTAATTAGTTTCAGCTCATACTTACTGGCAGGCATTTCTCCAAGTCAGTGAAAATAAACAGAAGTATAATCTCGTTTTTAAAAGAGTGCAGTGTTTTTGTTTTTCAGCAGGCCAGAGAACAAAACAGAAATACAAAAGCACAGCTAGACATCAAATGTGTAAATTCAATACCATAAAGAATACAACAAGAATATATACAGTGTTTTCAACCTTAGCTGGCTGACTGCTAAGGACTATATCTTTTGCATGAATATCTTTTGATAGGTATAAAAAATAAATCCTATCATAATAGGGATGGTAGCTGACAGCTTAAAGCTTTTGCAGTGAGAACTGAGAAAAGTTCTGGATGTTAATAGAAGCTTTTACTGATAATGGCTTGAAGTTCATGAATACTAGAAGTATGTTATTTCTGGTGTAAGGTTAAAAAGAGCATAATATGGTATTCATTAAACTGTGCAGCCAAAAATAACATCTGTCTCTCATGCATAAGGGATAAGGTCTCATTTTATATGTCTTCATAGTTGAAAAAAGTATTTTTTCTAGAAAATTAAGAGTTTTTATACCCTTAAAAAACCCCGCAAAACCCAACAAAACAAAACCAAACAACAGTAAATATCACTATAATATGATCACACTTTTTTAGCACAAAGTGATAAAATTATACATGTTAGTTGCACTTGGTTATAATAAATTTGGAAACTCCAGTCATAGTTCTCACTACCCAAGAAGGCCTTTGTTTGATTTTTCCAGTAGTCCACATGGATATTTGGCATATATTCCAGAGAGATAACTGGATCTATTAATTACTGATTTTAACTTTTAATTACTCTTTTGGGGGTCTGGAGCACAGTTTATCCACGAGGACATAAGGTTCAGGCTGCCACTGTATGGCCTTAGTCTGTACAGAACTGAATGCCTTTTGGGAGTTTTTGGACATTTTCTGGTTTAGTACATGGGACATGTCCACCATCACTGGTGGTGGAAATTCATAGGTTTCAGTTGCCCAGAAATTATTCATAAATTCATCTAGAATCTAGCAATTTGCTTCACATAGAAAAAGAAGTATTTTGGAAGGCACTGAAACGCTGCAACCTGATATTTTTGAGGAACAGAATTCCAGCAGTCAGCTGTGTTCCGTTCAGTAATGTGCACGGATTTACTGCTATTGAATACCTCCCTAATGTTAGTTTCCCCTTCCCTTGAAATGCATAATGTGAAAGACATTTGTGCTTGTTTTGCTGGATAAAAGTAGAGGATTTTGTCTCTGGGTGGTGGTTGTTTGGTTTTTTTTTTTTGCTTTATCTAGCTCTCCTGAATCAGTTATTCACTCTGATCTATTCTCCAGCACAAAATTTTCATGGGCCCAGGCCCTGCTGCTATGCTCGGGTGAAGGCAAAAGGACTCTTGTGCACATCTGCATTGGTACTCTAGTGCAGTGACAAGAACACTGGACGTGTGTAGATGTCTGTGTGCCTTTTGTCCTTGCAGAACCAAACATCATGTTTTCATGACTAAATTATCTTTCTCTAAGGTGTTCTAGGTTAGTTTTCGCAGGGTAGCTGAAACAATTTTCAAGACCAGACTGAGAGTAAGTGAAAGCAAGCTCTGTAAGGCAGGTGTGTAATTGGAAATGTTCTTTGGAAAATGCCACACCTTGTGGGTGAGTTGGATGCTAGGTACCATCAGATGGACAGCTTGCATGCAGTCTGTAGACTGCCTCTGGATCTGTGGGTGGATGGAAGTTGGTGGCTCAGAGGCTTTGCAGTAGCCTCATTCTCCCCATCCAATCTTCAAAAGTGGGTGTAGAGGCAGAGACTGTGACTTGTACAGTGCCTGGTCTGCTGAGTGTGTGTGATACACTGTGCAATAAAAATTATGGATAGCAAATGCCATACTGCATTATAAACAGCATTTTTCATTGGGTCAGGGCAACAATCAAGCACATTTTCTGTTAGGAATACTTTTACAATTCAGGATAATTAGTATTTTTTTTTTTTATTAAAAACAACAGCAACATAGGCATTACTTATCTTCAGCCTGATTTTCATCTTCATACCACACAAATTAAGGGTTTGCAAGCTGTATGACAGGTCCACGACACAGATCAGGCTATTTGGCTGGCACAGGAAAAAGACAACTGTTAAAAGAACTGGCTACCTAGGTTGTTAGTCTGGTTTTTATTTCCTCCCCTTCCTCTCTGACCCAAAATAGCAATTTAATTAGCCAGGAGTGGTTTAAATGCAAATGTTGCAAAATAGTATTATGAGTGGGTACTAATTCTGTAATCACAGAATCATAGAATCATCAAGGTTGGAAAAGATCTTCAATATAATAATCTCAGTGTCCATTTATAGTAAAGTATTGTTATTTAAAAATGCTTAGTCAAAGTGGAGCATTGCAGCAACACATTACTGTTGTTCAGTCTTACAAATTTAGCTTGTTGTTCAAGGTAAATCTCAAATATGTTTGGAAGTAGTGGAAGTTTTCTTATTCACATGCTAAAATCCTGTGCTGGTTTGGTTTGGTGTGGGTTTTGGTAGTGGGGAGGGTTCCTGGGGTGGCTCCTGTAAAGAAGCTGCTGAAAACTCAGGCCATGCCTTCTGGCCAAGGCCAATCCACTAGAGGAACAATGGATGCGCCTCTGCGATTAACACAAAAGAAGGGATATAAGACCTGAGTGGCGGGGGGAGGGTTTGGGGGTGGTGGTGATGGTGAAGGCAATGGAGGAGCAGAGGTGAGAGCAACCTGGCGCAGAGATACCAAAGTCAGTGAGGAAAGAGGGGGAGGAGGTGCCCAAGCAGAAGGTCCGTTGCAGCCCATGGTACGAAGGCAGGTTGTCCCCCTGCAACCCATGAAGGAGCACGGTGGAGCAGACGCAGACCTGCAGCCATGGAGGACCTCACGCCAGGGGAGGTAACAGGTCCCAAAGCAGTCTATGACTCTGTGGGCAGCCCATTCTGGAACAGTCTGTTCCTGAGGGACCTCGTGGGAAGGACTGTTGGAGAGGTTTCTGAAGGACTCTCTCCTATGGAAAGGACTCCGCGGGGAAGCAGGGGAAGACCGTGAGGAATCCTTGAGGAAGAAGGAGCGGCAGGAAACAACACGGGACGCACACGGTCTCTACACCCCATCCCGTCCCCCTGTGCTGCTTGAGGGAAGGAGGTAGAAAAATTGGCAGCAGTAATTTGGACCCAGGAAGAAGGGAGGGGTGGGGTAAAGTATTTAAGTTCTGTTTGGTTTTCGTGTTTGATGTTTTTGTTTGTTATGTTTGGTGGGGTTTGTTTGTTTTGTCTTTGTGTGCATCTGATTAGTGATACATTTTTTTTTTTTTTTCCCCAAAGTTGAGTTTGTTTTACATGTGACCGTAATTGGTGAGTGAACCCTCCTTGTCTTTTCTTAACCCATGAGCTTTTATCAGGATTTTCGTCTCCCCATCCCATGGGGATGATCTCTGCAGCTAAATGAATGGCCAGCAGCAAAAATGCATTTGCCAAAAAGGTATATTGTGAAAAATTTAGGGTTTAGCTTATACAGGCCAGTACAGACATGCATGTCTCCCACCCCTCTGATATGGTTGTTTATATGACTTGTGCCCTGAAGCAGTATAGTTGCAGCAACATGGATGTCTGCTTGTGCAAAAGTGAGGTAAACTTGTAAGCAGAGCACTGAAGACTTAGATTTTGCGTGAAAGTACCCATTTCTAAGTCCTTTAAGTGTGAACATGAGTGTGTTGTATTGTAGTGTGTCCTGATGGTTCTGAGTGATTTCTTCCAGGGTGTCAGTGTAGGATTTGGTGTTACTAAGCTTCAGGATCTAGAATGCACAGTCAAGCAGTAGGACCTTTTCTTGTTACATGCTACAGAAGCAAATAAAACCTCTATGCAAGAAACTTAAATACAGGGCGAAACCCAAGAAGAGTTGGTAATTATAGTTCTAGCACACTAGTTAACCCAGGCCCTATGGTTATAAAAGTTTTGGTAGAACATGTGAGATGTGTAGGAAACTGAGGTAGGAAAAATGGGTCATTTGGCTGGTACTTACAGTGTTTGTGAGATATAGTTCTGGGGAATGCCTAGAAATGTTATAAAGCAAACCATGTTGGCTAACTGGGCAATTTGGGGATAGATACTGATGTCTTGATACCACTGAAGGAGTTGGTACTTAAAGGATAATAAGGACATTTTCAATATTGGTCTCCCTTGTTGTTGCTCCATTTACCTAAATATTCAACCATGCAGAACAATTAAAATCAGAAGTACTTGTACAGCATCTTACATAAGGTGACTGTACAATATATATTAATTTATTACCTTAGTACTATATTAACTTTTGAGACTTAAGATATGATTCATTGAAGACAGCATATCGTGCAAGGAGCTAATAAGAAATAACATAATATAGTGTGTATTGTATGCCTTGCTCCCAAAGGGATTAGATTCTTCCCATATCTGGAAGAAAGGGCCAGTGTTTCCCACCACTTTATTAATATCCTAAATCATAGTCCTCTAATCCATATCGTCTGTGCTCTGAAGAGGTGAAGACTGTCCTGATAAGAGTCATGGTTGTAACCTGTAGTCTGACCCACATGGAAAGAAAAAAACCATGCATCTCGCTGCATGTTTTAGGTCTCAGTTCACTCAGACACCTGGAAATCTGCTTTGCATTGAAATCAATAATTTCTTTGGAGAATGATGTATTGAAAAGCGCTGAGAAGAAAAAATCAGTATTAACTTCGTATTTTCTTGGATTTCTCTTGTTGACACAGATTTAGCATTAGCCAGAGACAGATTTTGTGTTGAATATGTCAGAAAATTACTTTTATTTTTGGTATTAGGATGCAGGATTACACTATGTTCAGCTAACTTGTACTGTATTATTTGTTTTTTTCTCAAATTTAATAAAGTTGGGTCAATTGCAGTAGCTAATACAGAGTTGAAGTTGCACAGGAGAAGAGTCAGGGATACAAACTCTGAAATACTCTGCATGAAACATGTACCTGTTTTCAATCTATGTTAAGACTAGTTTACATGTAGTTTTTTAAAATTTGGAAGTGGGGAAGCATTAGTTTTTAACAGAACAATGCAGTGTATTTTCCATTTAATTAAATGAACCTTGTAGACATGTACAATGTGAATTCCAGATTCTTTAAATTTTACACTACTAAAATCTGGTAGGATGCCAGAAATAGTGAATTGAGAAAGAGATGCATCTCTAGAAAACACATAATGTGATGTCTGTGCTTTAAAAGACAAACCCATTTCTGGTCCATATCTAGGACAAATTAAACAGATTCCAAAGGATGAAGTCAGAGCATTTTGTGACAAGGCTTCAGCAGAAAGACAAAACAAAGATTGGGCTGAGAATGGGAAACAGGAATTAAACAGCACAAAATAACTATGCTCTGCTTATGCAAGCAACTGTGGGATGACATCAAAATACTTGTCAGGCATTAGAGAGGCCTTGCAACAAATTAATGAAGTTGCTTATTGCATTCATTTTACAGATGAGTTAAACTGGGAAAGCATGAAATTTAGATGGCTAGGTCCCGTGAGGAATCATTGGCAGAGCTGAGAACAGAAGCTTTCCCCCAGCTGCTTCCCACTATTAACAAGAGCAACCATTTTAAAGTAAAAACTTTGAACTTAGCTTACAAAATCAAAACCTTAAAAAACCCCAACAAAACAACAAAAAACCTGATAAAAACTAATATTTAATCCTCAATGTTTCTTTAATAAAAATAAATAAATAAATGCATTTGAGTCTGTGGCCAGAAAAAATGGAGAGAGGGTAGCACTAGCTGAAAAGAAGAAGGATTTATCAGAAACCATTAGAAGGGTGTAGTTTTGAAGCAATTTATAACCTTTATGCTAGAATTCCTGGTTTTAATGAAAAGACCAACTTTTCCCCATGAACTGGAGTGTTGGCACATCTCAATTTGTACAGAGGAAAAGAAGGGAAATAGAAGGTCAGTCTACCCTTGGATTCAGAGAATACCAGCAAAACCACAGTTCTGGTGTAGTGCCAATGTAAGCAGTTTTACACCAAATACCCTGTCAGGAGTGTTCATAACAAGTTGTTCCCTGAACAGAGAAATTGAGGATTCCTATGGATTCCTGATCTGTCATCTGTACAACTCAGGCCCTTCTACAGGACCCCTGGTTCTCTCTTTACCCCTGCCACAGCTGTCTCTCTCTGCTTTACACAGAGACACTTTCTCTATAGCATTACCTGCATGGCCTCAGTTTTGCCCAGTTCCCAAATCTCTCTTTTAATATCCACAGGTCTGGCCTTCTCTTCTTTGAGCCCTACAACCCTTAATACCCCCAGTATACCCTTCATACAGCCCAATGCCCTCAGTACTCCCACCTCCATCCTGCCAGCCTGACATGTCAGGGACCTCATGTGCTGCTTGAGGGGCTTGTGGGCTGGTTAGCTGCTTGGACTGCCCTGCTCACTAAGGACTAAGTGGATGAGGGGTGAGAACCCCTTGTCTTCCCCTCAGCAGTGGCTCCACTAAGTGGCAAATCTCTGTCTGTCTCTTAATGGCAGGTGCTGATCCTTCTGTTAAATTCAGCCCAAACTGGTAATTTGATTTGGATACTATTAGGGGAGACCTGGGAGATGGATAAGGTCACGTTCATACAAGTATTGTGGTCACATGAACATAATTTATCTGCAAAAATTAAAGCACTATTTTAGGAGCTGCATTATTCAGACACCTACTTGATTAGTATTATAAACTACATAAATCAGTAGTACACATAAACTGCTGAACTTGTAACAGGATGTGCAGAAATATAAGTGGCAGGAGTACACATGCTAACAAAATTCAACTTCCTTCAAACACAGAGAATCTTTGAAGCCCTTTGTGATGCTGCTGACAGTGAAATGGAGGTAGTCACTTGCTATCCAACAAATTGATGTCTGTACTACTAGAGTGACAAACTCTGGATGGAGAAGAAGTGAAAGCTAAAATGAAAACTGAATTGCACTAGCACTATGTTTAAAGCACAACTCTGCTGCCATGGATTTTTTCCAAGAAGTTTTTGCCCATCTGTCCATAAAACAATTTGCCTTGGCTGTATTTTCATGCCCTCCCTAAAAGGCATTTCATATCCAGTTGAATATCATTAGCTGCCCTTACTGCACCTGAGGTTCTGATGTTTTCTCACCTCCCACGCTTGAGACCGAAAAAGACCCCATCAGAAACATTCAGCGAATTTAATGCCTCCCCTGCTTCCTTCCTTTTTATGTTCTACAATTATACAGGCAGTGAAGCACAGCTGTAACTAAAAAGCAGAATAACCATACCACCATTGCTTTGTGACTTCTGAGGGGAATACTCATTTCAGGACTGTGAGATTGCAATAGGCTTCAGTGAATTTTTTGCATTTTTTGTTTGTTTGTTTGTTTTCTATTGGGAATATTTCAGTGTATGGTCTTCATATAGCTTTCTGGCTTGCTGATTACAATGTCACTGCCGGGAAAATATTTAAACTTAAAAATCATGTTTAAACTCTTCTTGTGTCTATATTATGACAAGGTTTTATTTGATCTTGGCAGGTCAAATGTCTTTGGGCAACAGTTGAAAACGTCTTTCTAAACTCATTATTGTCGGTCTAAAACAACTCTCAAAAACTAAATAACTGCAGGTTTCAATATAAGGCAGCTGTACATTTATGAGACATAACATTGTGCAGCAGAAGTACTTTGTCTTAGATTAGCCAGGCTGTTTCATACTATTTGATATAAGTGAGATTATGTGATGTCTGCTAACAAGACAATGAAAAGTTTACATGCATTTCTAGTAGACCATGCTGATTAATATTACAGCCTTATCAAAGCTGAGAAGCATTCTGGATTTTCTGTAATAGCACTAATGCATGCTGGTGGAAAGGGACTGGGCTATGAGAGATACCAAGTA
The DNA here is from genome assembly GCF_020740795.1 of Apus apus. Taxonomy (NCBI): domain Eukaryota; kingdom Metazoa; phylum Chordata; class Aves; order Apodiformes; family Apodidae; genus Apus; species Apus apus. The sequence continues at coordinate 13,873,040 of NC_067312.1, forward strand.
TGGGCCAAAGGAAGGCAGAGAGCCAGTTGTTTCAGTTCTCTAGTCAGTAACTGAAAATAACTGTACTGAATGTGAAGGTTAATATTAGAGAAATAAGCTTAACCATTGAAGTTAAGTTTGTGGAATTGGAGGGCAAGTCATACTGGAAGTTAGCAACAAGATAATGTGAGTCCCATGGATCTGTGAGATCCTGAGCAGAGAGAGACCAAGTATTCCAATTAACCGAGTGTTCAAACATACTCAAGTTCAGGCTATGATGCCATTAATATTTCTGGATTTAATGTATACAGAACTGGCACTCCTAAGGATAATTATAGAAGGTCTGGGCTTTGTAACTTAAATAAACTTCTTTGTTAAAGGATACGAAGAACTGTAATCCCAGACATGACCCATCTGTGAGGAGGACTAGAATAAGCAGGAGGTTGAAGTGCCACGTCCTGTGCTCAAACAGATTTCAGAGGTGTTAGAAAAACAGCAGTCTCTCCTCTTCCACCTCACATGGCGTACACACCACATCTCATCCCAGGGCTAGCAGGAGTGGTCAGGCTGTGCACACAGGGACATGTGTCCAGGGAATGTCTGTAGCTCACACTGTCACTGTGCTGCTTGCAAGATGTTAACCCTGCCCACAGCTTTAGCTGCCTTCCCTGGCAACTCTGCCTGCCTTTACCACTCACTGGATCCCTCAGTGTCCTTGGCTTACTGATGAATTGGTCCTAAGACATCAAGGATGCTCATGCCTATATAGTGCAGGCAGCTGCATGTCTGCTTTGGGAAGACATGACTTATAATCTGGACTCAGAATTACACTGTTGCAGCCACATGGCATCTGGATTGCAGCTGGTTATGGAGCAAGCTGGGAGTATGGGGGACTGTTCACAGAGCTGTAGGTGTGTACTGATTCTGCATATAAGATGATTTTAAGGAGTTCTTCCACATAAAACATAAAGTTGAAAATTCTCCAAAAGAAAGCAAGAGTAACAAGTATCAGTTATCTCTTTGCTTTGTTGGCTGCACTCCCAGAAAGCCAATGAACTGCTAGTCTATCTGTATGTCTTCCACATCACCTGAACAAAAATGAAGCACTGTAAATTAATTACACTAAAAAAACCCGTGCTACTGGGGTTGGGCAAGTTGCTCCATTTTATGTAAACTCTGGAACTCCTGACTATTAGCACTGTCCTCTGATAAACTCAGGAGAAACTCTTGCTGTACATCATGTATATATTTCTAGAGAAGGAGAGAAACACACACACAGAACAAATATTCCTGGAAGAATTCACTAACAAAAGTCTCATGGTAGAACTGATCATTTGAAACAAGTTTTCTATTTCTATTTTGTATTGTAAAATTGCTATTACTATTCTGGGATTTAGAAACTATTTTATATACTTACAGCAAATGTCCATTATTTAATAATTATTTAATAATCCATTATTTAATTTTGTCACTCAAAGAACACATTTGTACAAGCCAAAAGTTGTCACTTTAAAAATATTTACTTAACACTTTCCAAATGCTACACTATTTTTTAATATGTACTTTAATATCATATTGCACTTCTTAAGGTAATTGAATCTTCAACTAATTGTATCCTAGATTTATGATACCATTTCTATGGTGCTTGTTCCTACAACAACATCCTCAGCTAGGGTTCATGTTGCTCTGCTGTAATTGCATAGCAATATGGTTTAGTACAATGTCCTTCCCCATGTAGACCCTAAGAATAAAAATCTTTCACTGATTTTGTGCATTTATATTGAAGGAATTGCAAAGTAAAGAGCATTGGTTTGAAAAAGGCTTACAGCAACCATCATAATTTCCAAACTACTTCAGTACGTACACTAATACAGAAGCTTAGTGTATAGGTTATTACATGCATCTTGTTTTTCTGTACTTTCATGATTTAAACTAATGGGATTATCTTCTAGAAATGTATTGCATGAAATGCTGTTTTGCAGCCATTGAGATTTTTTTTTTAATAATGTTTATTTCTGAACTGAACCTATAATTGACTACCAGTTTTGTGGGGGTTTTTTTGTGTGGGTTTTTTTTGTTTGTTTGTTTTGGTTTTTTTGTTTGTTTTTATTTGTTTTTTAAATTAACAGACAAACGCAGTTAGGCTTTAACAGTGAAGTAGATATGCCAAGCTTCTTTGTGTGTGTAAGCTGCTGAGAATTTGCAGCTGCTTTCATTCCTGTTACTAGTAAAACACCCTTGTGCCTAAGCATCCCCTGAAAATGCACCCAGTAATAGTATAATCCATGGGTTATGGTTAGCACACAAATGCAGCTGATGTATCAGCTTGCACGTCATCAAGTCTGCTATTGCTTGATGGCACACATGGGAAGATACATAAAATGATATGTGTACACACCGCTCTCCTTGTCACAAGTACTGACAAGCATTAATAATTTGCCCCTCCCATTGTTTAGAGTGATTGCATTGTTCTGGGATCAATTGCTTATGAGGCAAAGGAAAATTACAAAGAATTCAAAGAATTTGCCCCCTTTCTGAAACAGTCAAGTTCCGTGATGGTCTTAATACGATGGTGGAACCCATCTACCTCTCTGTTTAATAAACTTTAACGCTTATTATCATAGGAGTATATTTCTAATGGCACCATCATTTAACCATTCATATGTAATTTACACAGGCTTATCAATTGAAATAAGACAACTGCATCAAATCGTTAGTGGTTAGCATCATGGTGATTCATCTGCATTTCAGACTATCACATTGAAATGTGATCTTTGTGGAGAATAATAGTCTTCTAGATCAAATATAACATGTGTGTTTGCTTTTTCTGTTGGTTTGTTGAGGTGCAGATTTTGGGAGTTGGGGAGCAGCCCCAGGGGTGGCTTATGTAAGTCAGAAACTGCTGAAAAGCTCCCCAGACTCCACTAGTGTGGCTACACCTCTGGCCATGGCCATGCCATCAGAGCCAATGGATGTACCTCTGCAATTAACATGCTAAACAAGGGGAAAAGGAACTGGTACGGGACTGGAGAGCAGAAGTGAGAGCAATGCAGGAGGGAATTATTCTCCCAAAATGTGTTGCACTGACTCTATCCTGTGTGCTGCTGTGGGGAAGGAGGTAGAAAAATTTCGAACAAAGTAATTTTGGGCCCTGGAAGAAGGAGTGGTGGGGTAAAATACTTAAGGTCTGTTCTTTTTTTTCTTTTTGTCCTGTTTGCATCTGATTAGTGATAAATTAGATTTTTTTTTTTTTTCCAGATTGAGTCTGTTTTGCCCATGACTATAACTGATGAGTGAACTCCCCTTGTCCTTGTCTTGACCCATGAGATTCTAGTAGGATTTTCTCCTCATCTCACAGTGGGGGGAGGGGTTAGTGAGTGGCCAAGTGGTGCTTTATTGTTGGCCAAGCAACCATGTCATTCTTTGGGGTTGGTGAGGCCCGAACTGTGACAGTTTTTAGATAGAATTAGGACAACAATAAAACTGAAATTTGCCCAGCAAGAAAATTAAATGTGTGAGTAGTCACACTGCAGTTGTCCACTGAAGTGCTCAGAAATAGGCATTTAATAAAATACCTTCTTAAAGGGTTCCAGATATGTTGTGCAATTTTATGTAAAAATTGGGCAATAGTTGATAATACAGAATGTAGTGTCTAATTCAGAGCTGTACGAAGCTTCTTATTTCCTAAAATAAGAGCCTTGAAACCACTGGAAGAAGGAGCACAGGAGGAAAGAACATTGGAAGAAAGGTAGAGCTACTTGAAATTGCAGACTTGCAGAGTGGAACACAGCAAGAAAAAATGATGGACTTATTATTGCCTGAAGAGAAAATCCTGATGCTGCATTTGTATTTGCAGAGTATAACAGATTAATATTTTAGAGTGAAAACTGAAGCCTTGACCTGTACTGAAAGTGACTGTGAAGCACAGTACGCTTACTTTTATGGCCGTAGGGCTTGGCTCTGTTTTCCAAGGGCAAACTTGTGTTCTGGTTGAAGCTGCCTGAGATATCTCTTGCATCAGCAGTGAGAGCTAAAGTTCCTGCTCACTTACAGTGAGTTGCTCTGAGGACAGAAGAGTGTTTTTTACTAGGTAATTCTGCTTGTTGCAAGGTGAAAGGAGAAGTGGCAGAGGACTGGAAAGTGGAAATCCATCCACTGTCCACAGTCCTGTTCTTGGATCAGCTACAGTCCTAGTCCTTTTTACAGAGTAGGAGTGGAAACGATGGATGTGTGTAGGAATGATTTAAAGTATGAGACTGGCATGAGCTTTCAGGTAAAGGAGGCTATATCGCATAACCTAGAGAACCTGAGCTTGACATGCCCCTCTCCCACATACGGTAGGGTCTTAGCGTGTAGAACACAGTCTCAAACATCCAGACTGGCTTTTTTGCATACTGCTTGCTCAGTAAACTTTGAGCACGAGTCTGCATGTCCCAAGAGTCCATGCAGTAAAGTGGCATTGAGAAAGGTTGTTAGAGAGATTGAAGAGGTCTTCTTCCATATTACAGCTTTTCTTGTGGTTTAGATTTGCATCATGAACTTCTGGAGGTTTTTATTCTTCGAAGACAAGTCATCGTCTTTATCATCAGCTGTGTTAGCATGGGCTGGAAGGAAGTCCTGTATTGTCATTGCAGTTGGTGCAGAGAATTGCCATCAGTCTGCTTCGGTTTGGATGCTGTCACCAGCACTGGTTTTCACATTAACTTCAGTGAATTTGCTGGCATTCCACTGGTTTTATTCTAATATGCTATCGTGGATATGTATTCCATGTGCACACAGTTTGGGCAGGGTTGTTTTTTTTTGTTTGTTTCTGTTTTGATCGTTTGTTTGTCTTGGAGAATATTTTAGGGCAGTTCTGACATTCTCACTCTCTCCAAAGCAAAAGCAGACCATAGCCTAACAGCCACAGTGCAAGGATCCCATTGGAAGCTTTCTCCTCTGCCAGAACAGGCAGCCAAGTTATAGTTTGGAATCTGACAGCAGAAACTTCCTCAAATTTCTGATTTATTTATTTATTTATTATTAAGCCAACCTGGAATTATTCATGTCCTGCTGTATGCATTCAATGGAGAATTAATTGTCAGTGTTGTTCATTCAGGTTTCTGCAGCTTTTAGAAATATCCTGAATTGTGATTTGAATAATGAAGTTTTCTACTTTCTCTGTTGAAAGTCTATACAAACACAGCAGTGTCAATTGACTGAATGAAGGATCCCATTTTTTTATACAATGCTTTGAACGTGCAAACCCAAGTATTGCAAGTGTCTCAGTTTCTCACACCATCTTCTTGATGTGCATGAATTCAATCTCGAACACAACTGTTTACTACACAGGGCTGTTACAACATCCAGCCTTGGTGGCAGCTCTGTGTGTGTAGCTTAGCAGTTCTCCATACATTTGCAACTGTAGAATTAGGAACCAGGGTGAAAGTGAACCTTTCTGAGTGTTAGTAAGGACGTAGGCCTCTGTCGGGAACTTCAACCATGAGAATGAAAAGGGCTGAATGTAGAAGTAAGTGGGCTTTTTTTCTCTCTCCACACCAAGGCTGGGGAGCTCACATGAAGGCTGTGGTACTTTGCCTCTCTGTTTTCTGTGCAGAGGAAATTCTTCCATTGCTGGATCTGCTGCTTTTATGCACTTGCTTTCTCATTCAGTGTGCATTTCAGATGAATATGTTGTTTCTGTCATCAGGAGCATGCACTTGTCTACCTCAGCTGCAGTGCTGCTGTAGTTTCACTCTTTGTGCTCTTTATGATAGACAGCTAATATCTGGATATTTGAGAACAAGTTTTTTCAGGACTTTCAACAGCACAAATTCATCCAGCAGTATGTTCAGCTGTTTTCTGATAGAACTGAAAGCAAATCCAAAGTATTTTCTTGCTGTTGTGAATCATAGTAGACACCATTTGATGGACTTTTTCTTAAACAAAACCAGGCTTATCAGCTGACTCTATGAAACACTTTCTATCCAATAATTCCATCTGCCACATCAACACAATGTACACTACTAGTTTCACCATTTGTATTAGCTGTATTGACTTTTTTTAGGATCTTCCGTCATTTCCACTCTTCAATCCTCTTTCCATTCTTGGGGAGGGAAAAAAATCTAATACAGAGCATATTATTTTGGGTTGGTATCACATAATTTAGTGGTTTATGGGTATAGTACATGATTTTTTAAGTGGAGAAAATTCACATGTGATGAATTCTAAAGCCTACCATCAAAAGATCATAATTCTGAAGTATATAGGTCAAGCCTTAATTAGCTTTACATGGTTTTGATTTTTTATTCTAATCTTGAAGCATCATTGTATTGACTTTTGGTCCTCCATCTTATTGATTGCAGCTACAGTCTTGGTATTTAAACAGACACGAAGAGCAACAGGGATTTGGAAGACATTTAAGACAGCCAGAAGGATGTAGACATTTCTGGAAATGGATGCAAGCGAAGCGTGAGGCTAGATTGTAAACCCAACTGACCTTGTTATCACTTACTGTCTCTTTCTTCCCCACGCAAGCAGACTGTAGTAGATTAACAGAAGCCAACAAACCTCATTCTGTGTATCCCAATTTATTTTAATTTGTAGATAGGATGGAACAAAGCATTTAAAAATGTAGTTTGAGTTTTGATTTAGACATCCATAATGTTTTTTTGTATCTGAAGAGAGGAGCAGTGACTGTGTCTTTCTATCTGCTTTAAAAGGTTATTCTCCAAGATTGTTCAGTACCACATAACTTGGTGCTGTGTCTGTCCACTTTCGCAAGACATTTTCTGATGCAATGCACAGCCTAGAGAAATATAAGTCAAGTACAGTCTGAAATATTGAGAAACAAACTCCATTATTTATTGTTAACTCAGATTGTGCTATGTCCTGAGTAAGCAGAGCAGGAGGCAAGCGACTTCTTACTGCCTAAAAACCTGGCGTGTGAAAAGGAACTGCAGGAAAAATAGAACACCAGAGCAGTGGCTGTAAGAATCATCCTAGTTACATGAATATTTAGTATTTTAATTTTGAATGGAATTTTGTTTCTGCAACCTAAAAATCTGGTCAGAGAAGACTAGGCAGTGATTATAACAGAAAACAGAGAATCTCAATTTGAAAATGTCCCTTGCTTCGAAATACTTTTTCAAGATGATGCTGTAAAATGTGTGTATTACCAAAATGCAAATATTGAAAAGGTTCAAATATACGTTACCCTCTTTTTTTTTTTTTTTCTTTTTTTTTTTTTCTTTTTTTCTTTTTCTTTCTTCATTTTTTTGCTTCTATTGCCTGGTACCCATGAGCTGAATGTAGCTTTCTTTTCACAAGGTGCCTTAGAAACCTCTGTGCCTTGTAGCAGATTAGCCTTACTCATCAGGGGTGCCTGGTGCAACATGGTATCTTGAAAGAAGTCACAAATAATGTTTTTGGTGGTGTTTTTTTTTTTAAATTTTATTTTTGTCTTGCAGAGTCCCACTTCTAAAATCAAGACACATTCTCCCTGTGATTTGTTTTCATTTATTTACAGGTTGAAATGGGAGCATCCACATGTAATATTGTAATTGCGTCTTTGTTGTCCTGGTCACAAAAGACATTGCTTAGCCATCATGGTAACAAAGTAGAGCTCTTGTTTCATGATCCCTGTTAAACTTCCTTGTCATATACAGAGGGGGGTCTCTCCCAGAGGAGACAGCTGAACTCCCACACAGCATTAGCCAGCTGCATTTGAAGATGGAATTAGGAGTAGAATGAACTACCAAAAGAACAATATTAGGATTGAAGAGAGCCATAAAGTGATTCAAACTGGTGAAACAATAAAGGGGAATCACTGGGTTTCCTGTGACAACTAATGCATTGTGTCTTCTTCAGACTGATAGTGTTTTCTAAATTTTTACATTTATTGCTTCTAAAGCATGTGAAAGGATGTGATAGACTGAACTTCTGTGATCAAAATGGTGTGTTACCAGTAGAAGATACTTGTTTGTGGTTTTGTTTTTAAGATACTCAGCTGCTGCAATTCTCATTGGTTCATACCCTCAAGAATGTATCAATAGTGTCCTACAATCATTGCTTCAGAGGTTTGAAGGTTGTACGCTGTGTACTAAAGTTGAATCAAATGCTGTACAAGTGTAATTTTCAGGGGCTTTCACTCATCAGTGGCTTCAGTGCTGGGTCTTCTACCTTGGTACTTCTGTCTTGCTTGGGTCACAGCTTAGCTCTCTGGTTTGAGACAACCATACAAGAACCATATCTGGAGAGCAGTCAAACAGACAGTCTTTGGAGAATGAATCTGCAAGTGTACAGTTAGCTAACTGGAATAAAATAATTACACCCTGCTAACCCTTAAGTTAGCAGTTGGTGGTGGTTAAGTGCAATAGGATATTACCATACTTCATTGTATTGCAATTTATTACAGGATAAAGAAGTGTTAGTTCCTGAAGGAGATCTTCATTAATTACAGGAAATCAGAGATACCCTGGAAGCTTTGGAGCTTGAATATTGCTTGCCATAGTATCTCTGGAATTTCGTCTCTCAGGTTGAGACCCAGTTTGGAGGAATCATGTCGAGAGTGAATCGATCTTCAGTGAATATAAGATCTGATTCTGGTGTTTTATATTTCTATAATTAGTTCTCTTTCAAATAGAAGGAGATGGGTCCTGTTGATGTTAATGGGCTTGATTCTGATTTCACTGGTGTTTTTGTCAGTAGTCAAATGTAGTTTAGTGTAGTAAGTGCTGGCTTGGCAGTGCTAGTATTGCCTTTGTGGTTCTTTGAATCTACACATTTCATCATAGTACAGAAATAAGTTGCACTTAACCTGAGCAAGGAAAGGTGCCTTTTCTGTTCATGTGGCACAGCACTGTCAGGCTGCAGAAGTGGTTAAAGGCTTTGCAGGGGCCTTAAAGCCCCATTGCACTGTCAAGGAAGTCTCTTTCATTTTACTGGAACATTGTTGGAAGGAAAGCTATACCTAGTTACATAACTGGTTTTTATCTATTTGTATAATCTACCATGTTTAATAACTGTTTGCAGTTAAGAAAATATATTTAGCTTTCTTGTATGTGCCAGAAAAACCCACAATATTTAACTTTCTCAGAAAGTTAACGTTCCTGGGATACATTTATTTGTGGTGAATGGATTGTTCCTGCCTTCTGGGGTCTTTTTTATTTGTGGACTGTGTTTGGGAAGCTTTTGCTTACTTCAGTCTTCCAGAGCCTGCAGCTGATTGTATATCAGTTTTGCTTGTGAAAACAGATTCAAATATTCATTGCTCATTGCTAAGTCAGTGCAATTTTGCATTTCAGTGCTCTTAGTCTGGTATCTGGGACCTGTTACCACAGATCTCTGAAGTCTTTTCTATAAAGGGTAGATGCCACCATGCGTTCATCTCTTGGTGCCTGGCAGCCCATTACATTGTCCAGTGGTAATGGGGAAAACCAGTTATATCTGCACCTACTAGCAGGAGCTACACCATCTCTTTTCATTAGTGGCTTCCGCACTCAGCTTGGATGAGTTTAGGTCAGGGTGTATTGCTGTCACTGCAGGACAGAGCCTGTTCTTAGGTCTCCTGTAGCTCAGCCAGGCTCTGCATCTCATGTGCATGGTTAGGTAGATGCATCAGGGCTCTGGTTACAAGGCTTCACATGCAGGCCAAGATCAGAAGCCTGACTGTGTGAGCTCAGATGTAGTTCAGCTCCCACTTTCCAGTGTCACACTTCTCCAAAGAGAGGCCAGCCAGTGAAAGAAAGTTTGGCTGCCTGTTTCCCTCTTGCAACTTTTCTTTCAGTGGAAGTCTTATGTTGCATAAGAACTGAAGGTCTTCAAATAATAGAACTTCTGGCCTCCCTTGCAGTCAGACAGAAGCAAGGCCAGTGCCTGCTAGCATTATTTATGGGACCAGAACTGTTCCTTATTCATAGCTCCTCACACTTGGGGTTTTTTTATTCTGCTGTAATTTGTCAATATTCTGACTCACTGCATCTGGCTGGAGAGGAAAAAGGAATTGTATAAGGTAGACCTTGGGATGTGTGTTTCAACAGCAGTGAGTTGGTGGTGAATTATGGTTTGGCCTGGGCCACAATGGTACAAGTCTCTGTTACAGAAAGCCTTATTCTTATGAATAGGGTTGGAGTCCAGGGGGTCCTGCTTTACTTTGAGTACTTACTTCACCTGGGTTGAAACCACAGAGCTAAGTCAGTGGGGCTGCATAAGAGACCTCAGGCCAAGGACTGCACCAGTGGCAGGAGAACTGAAATTCACAGTTTGATATTATTATGGCAACTGAACCAGAGTAATAACTGAGTAATGAAGAGCTGAAATTGCTGCAGAAACTCAATTAGCAGAATGACAGTAGTGCAGAGCTGACTTACCTGTGAGATCTTATGGCTCATTGTTAAATTGTTAGAATGGCGTGACTTTTGCTTGTGTTAACTCTCCCAAGAGTACAAAAACAGGCTAACTCCAGAGGGCAGTTTGATGGTAGTGTGGGTTTGATAGCACAGAATCATGCAATTTTATGATAGCTGGTCTCAGCTTAGAGAGTGAAGCATTTAATTGTTATCACAGATGTAGCCCAGTGGTGATGAAGCTTTCAAGTGGCAGGATCTTTAATTTATTGTGAATTTTATTATTAGCTAGATAGACAGATAGACCAATATGTAATATAAAATATGTTAAAGTTACTTTTATGTTTTGTGTATGTGAATATTAAATTAAAATAATTTACATAAAATTTTAAATAGCATTTTTCTCCTATTTTCATTTGTACTACCCAGAATTTTCCCATGCTTGAGAAAGTGGAAGAACCACAGTTATTATATATTTTTATTGTAATTGTCCAAAGCCAAAACTAACTACGCAGAGGAAATCTTAATGGCCCTGGAGGGATTCCTAGAATATTGTTTTATTTATATTAGAAAATAATCTTTGCTTTAGCCATGGAGTATGCAGACTGTGCTGCGCAAATGTGGGTAGCCCTGTGTGGTCATGGATATGTTCAATACAGCAAGATGGCAATATTTGATAGATGATTTCTGGGGGATGCTGATGCTGGAAATTTGAAGAGGTCAGGGACCTAATTCTCTTTTTTTCTTAACCTTTCTGCCCATTATTGAGAAACTGGCTGCTCTCTTTCTGGGTTTTAAGAGAAGAAGACACACTAAAACTGTTTTGCACCAGAAGTTCATTACCAGCCAGACTCAGACCTCCAGGGCAGGACTGAGTCCCTTAGGAGCACAACCCTACAGCAGTACAGTTGGGAATGGTAACAGGCTGTGTGTGACCAGCAGTTGTGCAGCAGTTGGGTTGCAGCTCTTTGCCACAGAAAGTCCATCTCTTGGAAATCTTACACGTCCCTTGCATCTCCTTTTAGTTACTGATTTACTTGTATTGGCTGAGCTGCCCCATGAATACTCAGACAGCGTGTGTTCTGCTGTAAATTAGTTGCTGTGATGCAAATGAGAATTTTGTTTGATCTCTTTTTTGGATCAAGAAGTGATCACCCAGAGCCCAAATTACGTTTTGGCAAGTTACAGTTCAGGACCTTTATCTGCAGCACAACCTATATGAATGCTTATTCCTCATTCTTCACAAAGTGATCATAAATCAGAAATGCAACAGTCACTACAGGTTTAGAAAGTCTGTTTATGTAGTTGTTTGGTGTCAGGCTAAAAATCCAAATCCTCTCACCTGAGCTCCAGCTTTAATACCTGTAATTCCTATACTTCAATAGCTGCCCTCCCCTGATTCCTGTCATCTGCCATGAAAGTGTCTCCAACTCTTTTGTTGGAAGGGTGAGTCTCATGAAGTGTAAGGCTTTCTCTGCCTAAATACCTGGGTGTGTGTCTTGATCTACAGTTTTCAATTTGTTTTGGGTTATTATTCGCTTCAGGATCATTCACAACAGCTGTATGACAGATTGCTTGGACATCACTCCAGCTAAAGCAGCATTGGCTACGAATTCTTAAATTCCCCTTAATCTCTGTCATTTTATTTTGCTGAAAATCATCAGGACCTCTCTATGTATGACCTTTCCTCTCTTTTCAAGCCCTCCAATTCAAGCCGTGTGTTTAACTGTGTTTAGGTACTTCAAGTGCGTTTCATCTCCTCATCTAACCTGTGTACCTAGAAGTGAGGCATCCAGGCTTAGGTAGTAGTTAGGCTCCCTCTATAGTCAGTATCAGATTCTTACCTTAGGAGGGGGTAATTTTCTTTCCCTTGTACCTGTCTAGCTACCTAGATGAGTAGCCTGAATGACTACCATACATCTAACAGAGGAAGAAAAGGCATCTAACTCTTAATCTACTAACGCTAGTAGCTCCATAACATATGATATTAAGATATTAACTATAACTTACAGCCAGCAAAATCCTCAGTTGCTTGATCCTCTTGACTTTTTTAGGATAGGCGGCAAAAATGCAGTTCTCTGTTGTACATAATTTCTGTAACTGAGCTCCTTAAAGAAATTCTAAAAAGGATATATTTTTTTGAAGTTTGTTTTCATTTTCCAGATGGCATTATTGATATTCAGGCACAGGAGAGCTCCAGGTCAAAGTCCAGTCAGACTGCAAATTTGTGAACAGTCAGTTTATGGCCTGGATCTCCCTCCAACTCTCTTGGTCAGTAGCACAGCCTCCTTAATCAGCTGGGCAGCTGTGACTGTATCACAAGCTGCTGGACCGTATGCCAGAGCAGACAGTGGGAATAGAAAGCAGAATTAATAGACCCTCAGACATGAGTTTGGAACAGAATAATTCAAGGGACCAATTTCAGAAAAAACAAAGTATTCCAAGGAACTGGTTTTATAAGACCTTTACTGAAATTATTGATTTCTCTGAATTAATTCTAATTGACACAATGCAAATACTGTAGGAATGAAATATCTAAGGAATACAATAGCTTAAAATAAATAGAAAAAACAGTCTTAATATTGACATTCTTGGATGTGTTATGATGCTAAAAAAAATAAACAAATTCCTACCGTAAATGCTTTAATTATCAGATTAATGGGAAGGGAGGATCTATTGCATCTCCAAGTGGGAAGCCATGTGTGAACATCAAATGAGGAAATGCCACCTTTTGTTATCTAATCTCTGATGTAAGTTTCCTTCTATAAAATATAACAAGTGCATGTACTTAATTTATCAAACTGTTTATAGGTCTATTTGGTCAAACCTTTGACCTTAGTACTTGATTTTGCATTCTCTTAGAAGGTCTGTTCTTCTTACTTGGTTAATTCTAGTTGTGTAAATAGTAAATGGATTCCTTCTGTCACTTCTGACCTGTGCCTGCTCCTTCTGAACTTTCTTTCATTTGCATCTCTTTGCGGCTTTAGACCAAAAGCCCTAATTTATACAGCATCCAACAGAACATTTCCAGAAGTCTGTTAGCATTAGTCGAGTGAACTCAGTACTTGTTTTTACAGCACGTACTGTGTAAAGTCTAAAAGGTGTTGAATCTAAAGGCTCCTTGCACCCCTAAAAAATTGGTATCTATGTATCTAGTCAGAGCTGTCTTTTTTACTCCAGGCTGATTAAAAACTCAATTGGTGTAGAGTTCAGTGAAGACAAGTTGTTTTTGTGGGTGCATCTTTTATAGCTGTGCTTGTGAATCTGACTTATGGATTGTTTGGAGGGCAATCACAAGGATCTCCAAGGAAGGAAAGCATTATGAAGAGCAGAGATGAATACAAACATTAATGTTTCCATTGACTGTTTAGAAGCCAAAGTATTTGACAGCATTTGGGAGAAGATTTCTGTGTGTCTATAGAGTATATAAAATTTTTGTGAAAGCTGAAATAAATTGCTGTAATCTTTTAAGGTATTATGAGAAAATAATATTGAGATCTAATTTGTGCCTTCTCAGAATGAGAATATGTTTAACTCTGTCTACACCAAAACATTTATTAAAGTGTGCTGTTGCTGATCCAGCTCTTCCAGTTCACATCAGCATTGGTAGCACTGCAGTGTTTGACACATCTGCACCAACTTTAAACCTGTTCAAGGAGCTAGGTAAATACAGAGTATATCTAGCTAGGCACAGCTTTGCTACTGAGATTTTGTTGCTGGCTATAGCTGAGGTGTAAATACAAGTCCAGCTCGTGGATGATATAAGATGCATTTAATTCAGCAGAGGCTACCTGGGAACAGCAGGGAGATTGCTGTTTGAGGAACAGAGCTGACACTACAGTTATAGTATGTTCCCCAGTAATTGGGGAGCAATAACTTTGAAAATGTTATTTCCTACTTTTAAGATTTACAAAAGATGAATCTGTCTTGACCTGATAACCCTTTTGTCTAGCATGGTTAATCTATTATATTTCCACAGAGGGCTGAACACAGCCATGTTGGATGGAGCACAGCCAGTGCCTTTGACCCTCCTGCCTGAGTGAGCACATGTCCATTGATGAGAGGATCACTTCTATTCAAGTTCAATCCTATTCCTGTAGGTTCTGTAGTAAGCTTGACTGCATGTGAACATATGTGTAAACACACATATATATATATGCATCTGCTTTTAGCAAAGACATCCTTTAAATTCCCTATAGAACTGGAAGTCAGTCTTGGTTTTATATATTGCAAGGTTAAGCCCTCTTCTCCCTCCCCTATCCCCTCCTGCTGAAAAAACCTGTACATTCCTACATTACATCAGCATTTAGGATTCCTAGAATAATGAATAACAATTGTATCAGATTGTTTGGGTGCAGTTCATGCCAAATTTGTGTAACAATTAGAAACAAAAACCCAAATGTTTTCACATTTCTAGTATAAAAACAATGCAGAATGATAGGAGAAAAGTGCCAGCTTTGGGCTTTGCTTCGCAAAAAATCCTCAAAACGCCAAGCTCCAGGCACCTGATCCTGAATTTTTAAGACCTTGATTGGTCTCAAGAGTGTGAATAAACCAGTTGGTTTTGGAAAATTCATAAATGGGCTTTTAGAATTTGCTTGAGTTTTGCTGGTGGGATCATCATGATCTGCTAAACAGAGCCCTTTCTATTTCTGTCTCTCAGTGATGTTAAGAGGAACTCAGTAAAATTTAATGTCAAAGCCCATGGAGAATGGATGCAAATTTGCAGAGTCTTTAGGCTGGGAGGATGATGTATGGTTTGGGTGCACAGAAATCTGTTCATTTCCTGAGACATGATATCCTTTTGAAGTATTGAAACAAAACTATTTGATACATGTAGGATCAATTTCTTTAAAACATGGTAATCTGACCAATCCAGAGGTGTGGATTGCAGAGAAGTGGGTCAGAACCCTTAGTTTTGCTCATGTTGGGCCTCCTTGATGATACAACTTGTATGCTTCTGAGTCATTGGAGCCCCTGGTCCCCACAGGTTATGAGAATAAAACACACTTGGGCCTCCAAATCTAATCTCCCAGGGAGGAACTGCAATTAGGATGACAGAGGGGAAGACAAAATAAGTGGCCCAAGGAATTAATCTGTGAGAAAACTCCCTGTTTAGGCTTGCTTTGCTTTGTTTATATATTTTTTTTTCTTCTTCTTAAATACCAAGGCAAAGGAAAGAAACAATGTAAGCATCCAAAGAGATGGGCATAGGATGTGTCAAATATGCTGAGTCCTGACGTAAGAAGCAGTTTTAATTTGCTAATAAAACCTCACTATGTTGACTTCAATCAGAACAATAACTAGGATAAAATCATAACACAGACTCCTTAGTTGTTGTTTGCTGTGTTTTTTTTCATATGTCCTTCAGCTTGAACAAGGGGTCCAGTCCCTGAAGTCAAATGACATGTCAAATTTACAAGAACAATCCATGACATTCCAAGAAATGATGTCGCAAGGTTAACTTACTTTTTACTGCTTTGGAGTCAGACACCACATTTTTATTTTTTTTTTAAAAAAAAAGCAAAAGAAAAAAAGAAAGCTAAATACTGGACAGGCTTTACAAAGACTGATGCTGGCAGTTGAAAACCCAAAACAAACAAACAAACAACAAAAAACCAAACCCCACACAGCTCTATTCTGCCATCCCTCCAAATAGGATAAAGGGAGAATACAATTATTTTATTTCCTGAGGGTTTTTTATGGTCTTACCATTTTAATAAGGACTCTGATTTCTGTCATGCAGTATGTTTTCTAACAACAGCAAAGGGGAAAGAAGAAATACTGTACCAGGCTGGTACTGTGCCAACCGCAATCGCACGCCCTTATTTCTCTGTACATGTTTTATAGGCATCTGGGTGATAGAGTCATGCTGACTGCATGGTCATGGGTCTGACAGAGAAAGGACCAAACACATTATGGAGTTACATAAATCAAAAGTAGTATCTTGTAGCTCAACATGAAGTCTAAAGGCAATCTATATCCTATTATTTAGCCCTATTTTACAGGCTTAGTTCAAATGAATTGCTGTTTATATCTACTGTGCTATAAAAGGAGTATTATGAATGTCTATTACACTGTATCACATCAAAACATGTTGGTGCTCAGTAGCATAGAGCCCTTGCTAGATTAAGATGCTAGTTTATTATGTCAAGGAATATTGATAGAGAAGGTAATGAAGAAGAGATCAAATGTTGGCATTCCCACTGGATAGTGCTGCTCACAAAATGAATTTTATTTAAGTGACTCTTAGATAGAGAAACCAGTGTTTCAGTGTGAGAAAAATGCATCTTAAAGTAAGGTTTGGCTGAGGAGGACACATTAAAATTAAATGCTGGAAAGTGCCAGCTGTCTGTGTCTCATACAAATAAATCCTAGTAGCATAACTTTCCTATAGGAGTAACACAAAATATACCACAAAAGATTAAGTAAAAGAAACCTGAAATGAAAGCAAAATTCCATGAATAGCCTCTTCAGTCAGAGATTACAATAAAATGTCAACTGGCTTAATGGGGAAGGTCATCTACCGCTTCCAGTAAACGTCCTAATTCAATTTGTTGTCTGCAGGCAGGCATTCTTGCTCAGGGGTCATGAAAGGAAACTGAAAAATCTACCTGAATTGAATTTCTATTAGTTAATTAAGCACTTCTGGAAGGATCATAGCTCTAAGTAAATGTGTGGTCCTAGATGCACAGCATTCACATAATCTCGAGTGTATACGAGGAATTAGTTAAAACTATGTAATATCCTTCCCCCATGGCCTTGTGTTTGATTTCCTAGCTACGATTTGGAAAGTACTGAACATAGGATCTGCAAATATGAACTGTGTTTTGAACACTGGTGGGGATCAGTTATGAGTTTCTTCAAGTTTTTTTTTTTTTTTTTGGTTTTTTTTTTTTTTTCTGTACTTATTAAAGTGACAGATTTTTGCTAGAGCAAACAAGAATTTAAAATAGTATATTTGGAATTGTCTAGTGAGTAATGGTACTGGGTTCAAGTGTTTCCCCATCTGGCTTCCAACCCCATTTTGTGCACTTAGCTGATTTTAGGCCTGCTGGCTCTCAACTACCTGGTTCATGCTGTCCAATTTCCCCCAGTCAGTTCAATTTTTATTTTTTTTCTCTATTCCTGCCAGCCCTGCTGCTGTCTTTTGGGTCTTGTCTGTTCAGGTTAAGACATGTGCTGCCAGGATACTGGGTGCTAAGGTGGTAAGTACTTGTGTTCTAAGATGTAGCTTATTTTCCCCTGTCTTTTAGATTGCTCTCGAAGTCACCTAAAGCCTGAATTTCACCTTACTTCTGAGCAACATCAGTATCAAATGTGTTGGCCAAGGAGTAATATAAACATAACCAAAAGTCCACTTGCCTTTGCCAATTCAGGGCACCTAGTACCTTAGGTGCCTGAAGGTTATATAAAACTATAATCAATAACTTGGCAGTCCCATTACATGTAATTCTATGAAAAATCCCTTTTCCCTACCTCTCTTTCACATTGCCTCTTCTTCAGCAGCTGTTCCCAAACAACCTGCCGTAGAATATGTTCTGAGGACACTTTTTTCTCTTCACAGCAGTTTTTTAAGACCCTGGAGAACAGGAACAGACTCTGAATCCTGTGTTTCTCCAGGGCAGGACAGCTCAGCTGAAAGATCCAGCGAATTCCCAGTGATTAGTTGATTGAGAGGTGTGGTGGGGACAGGCAGTCCAGTGGGTCCTTTGCAGTTGCTGTCTGACAGCTGAGCAGATCAGCTGAAGAAATTGGAACCAGTCAGAGCTCAGGGAGGAGGTTATAAATTTGAGGGCTGATATCAACCTGTGGACTGATTAATTGGGATGTGGCTGCTGAGGAAGTGGTGCTGTAGTGGCTTTGGTGGCAGACTGCTGATTTTTCAGTCCACTTGGAAAGCTGAGGAGGTAATTTCTGTTTGCTCTATGAGTCTTGTGCCAAGCAGCTGTTGTCACTGTCCTCAAGCTGGAGTATCCAGGTAGATGTTTGGAGGCCCTGCTGTAGGAAGGCAAGGCTGGAAAGGACCTGTTGGGCTGTTGAACACTGCAGGTGCAGCCATATGTAGGCTCTTCCCTGAGCTCCCCACGGCTCAGTCTCAAATATAGGGAGCTTTTCTTCTGGTGGTTTTCTTGGGGAAAGCTGCTTAATTGTTTCAGGGAAGGAGAGTAGAGGAAGCCTCATCCGTGTGCTTCTGTGAGTGTCAGCTTCTGCAGGTGCAAAGGTGGGTATTGAATTAGTATTGCCAACTGACTGTCTTGCTCAAAATAAGTGAGATTAAAATGGAACTGTTTGCTGTAAATATTTAGTTTACTAAGTTGTATGGTTCTTTTTCTGAAGGTGAGGCAATTCTTTTTACTGCTTCCATGTAGGGATTTGCATATACCTCTAAGGCTGCAATGTGGGAAAATATTTCTTCTCTCTTCTGTAAAGTGCAAACAATACAGACCATAATCTCTTCCCTTCTGTTTTGTGGGTTGGGTCCCCTGTGACATTTTTATTCAGGCATTTTACACTTGTTAAGTTTTAATTTAAATGAGTTTCCAATTAACTCAAACCCTAAAGGTAAATATATATTAAAAAAAATAGGTTTACAAACTTTTAAAACCTTCATATCTGGGGCTGTATCTGAATGGTTACAGGACACATGCCTGACTTCAGCTGAGTTCGAGCAGACACTGAACTGAGCCCAGGCTGTCTACTGGTTATTAGCAATACCAACCTCAAATGTGATTACACCATGATGTTTATGACTCTGTTTTTCTAAAACCAGCAAATAGTTCTGATGCATAGTTCAAATTGACCTATTTTTTTCCAGCTTTAATAACTGGCTGCTTTTAAACAAAATTAAATTATTACTTAATGGTTTTAAAAAGCGGGCATTTGAGTCCTGGTATGCTTCTTTTTAGCTTGATGAATGCCCATGTGTCCTTTTCCACTCATAATTGCAGAACAGCAAGGAAAAAAGTATTTTGAATGTTTGGATGCCAAAAGAGAAACTTTTATTTTGCCAAGGTTCAGTTTGGTTGAATTTGGATGGTTGAATAGCTAAGTCCCCACTGGGAACTTATTATCAGAGGTCAAAAACAACCTTGACCACAGAAGCATCTATTAGCAATTCTGTAGCTGCTGTGAAGAGGACCTTATGAGGACAGCTGGCACATGGCATAGGATCTCCCGGTTGCGTGTCCTCTGCTGCCCTTTCACTGTATTTCGCTTGAGTGAGCAGGGTGGTTGCTCCTTGGCTCCCCTGTGCAGCATGTTTCCTCACTGATGTGGAAGAGGGACATACTCTCACACTTACTGACCTCCCTCCCACTCGAACCAGCAAGATAATCATGATACAGAAAGCCCTGGTGAGTGGATTGTGTTAGCACTTCTGGGATGCTTTTCCCATCCTCTGCTCCTCTAGGCTGGTTCCCAAGCTGCAGTGCCCAAGGTTTTCTTCTCATGCCTGGGGTTGCAGGCAGCAGTTGCTCACTTGGAGTCTCTCAGGGCAGGCCCCTCTTACGCTCCCCTGCTAGGATCACATATGTAATGATTTCTGTAATTTAGGATTTTGCAGTGTATGTGGCTCATCATCAGACATCAAACAAGGAGATATCATGCAGGAATCTCTGGTTTTAATTCTTTTCTTGCTGCATTTTATATGATGCTTAAAAGTGCACTTGGGTTCATTTGAACATTCTAGGTGTTACTTTCATTGCTGCCAAAAGGTTTACAGTTTTGATGCTAACTAGCTGAATTTTTGACGTATTACTGCAAGTTGGCAAATGCCTGATCAACATTTGCCAAGATGCAGGAAGAAACTAATATTAAAATGTATAATTAATGGCAAACATGGTTATTTAAGAACTTTTCTCAGAGTTACCCTAATACTGCCTGTTAATAGGCAGACTGAGCTGCAGTAGAATCCATTTACAGCAGAATGAGCTTGGGTGTCTTTTTAGCATGGTAGTAAAGTTTATCCCCTGACTTAGTTCAACATTTTTCTCTTTATATGCTTCAGTATAAGCATTACTTAGAAATGGAGAAATGCCCATTTTTGCCCATTTAAGACTCTTCCCTGCTGCTTTAATTGAGTATGTGTAAATAAACTCTAATGCAATTAACTAAACATTATTTCCGTAGACTTTGGTGTAGTGGTTGTGTCTCACATGCTTTGAATTTAGGGGTGGGGGTGATAAGACTTGGGTTCATGTATATCATTTTGTAGACTCAGTCCAGACATGAAGTTTCACCAGTTGGCCTGGTTCATACTAGCATTCCTTGTCACTTCAGAGAGCAAAGCCTTTACTGTAAAGCTTACGTAAATAAATAAGTTCCAGCTCTCTCCTGATTTGTGAAAGGAACAAATCTTGTGTGACTGTTTTCCATTTTGCAGTTCAGTGACAAAAAGGGGGATACAACTGCCAAAAAGGTAGGGCTAGGTGGCCAAGAGGCTTCTCCCTCCCTCATTCCTCATCCCAGCCCTGGTGCTGATTAGCTAGGGAGAAGGGGGAGGTACCTTCCTCCAGGCAGCCTGCTGCAGATGTTCTTTGCTTTACATAACACAGGTAATGGCAAGCCATACTTCATGAATAGGCTTTGGTTTTCCTTCCATTATCATTAAATAAATAGGAGAGATAAATAGTCATGGCCCAGCAACAAACACTGGGGAAGCTGGAAGGATGAGTGTGTGATCTTCTCTTGTTGGATGTGGGGGCAGAGTCTTAGCACTGGAGAATATAACCAGGTAGAAACTTTGGGGCCATCCTATGGGGTGACTATTCTGTCAAAAAGTTTGGGGCAGTCCCAATGCCATCTGGGCATTTGTGTTAACCACTGACACACAGGTTCTCACACAGTCAAGAGCAAATCCCTCACCTTGCCTGATTTTTGACCCTGGCCCACAGCACTTTCAAGGATACTAGAAAGCACAAACACAAGCTACACTGGAATGGCATTACTTATGAGAAGCATCATCATAATTTTGAAAGAAGCCCTAAATGGAAGCTAAAAATTGTTTTTAGAAGTTGAAGTTTGTGTTGGAAAACTTAATAAATAGACAGCTCCCCATCTGCTTACTTGGAAAGCCGGGCTCAGATAATTTGCTGTTTACAGCAGGAAATGGATCTGACAGGTGCATGCCCGCCAGCCAGCATAGAAATACAAACACATTATTTTTTTTCCTCAAAATATTTTTCACAGTATTTTTTATATTTTACTTTTTTCCCCCTATGATTCAGGATCTTTTCTATTGTAGTCAGGCTTTCCATTTCCTTGAGAGTGCAAAACTCCAAGGCAGTTCTAAAGAAGAGTTATAGAAGAAGAAGAGTTATAGAGAAACTCTGCAGGAGATTTCATAAAGCCATCTTTCTCTGAAAACTTATTCCTTACTTGATCCAGCTTCTCACAGTTTTGTCATTGCTGTAGCTTCCTGGCTCCATCAGGCTAAGCGATAGCATCTGTCTCGTGCTGAGTTTTCCTCAGGTTCCTTCTGGGCTTTTTTAATGCACATGGAATTTTATATCTAGTAAAAACACCTGCTTTGCAAACTATGTAAAAAGACAGAGTGGACTCAGCTATGCAGCAAACTATCAGGTGATAGTAATTATCTTTAGTTCTTAAAAAATTCATGCTTACAGTGAAAATACGTGTCACATACCATTACACTTTTTTAATGGAAAAAAAGAATACTTGAGTGACATTACTAATCCTTGCATTCTCTTTTGCTTTTTCTAGTGGGGAAAAGAGTATCTTTTGAATTCTCATCTGAAAACAGAAGGTGAAAATGAAGGATTTCTTGAGTACTTTCTGCAATTTAAAGGAAAAGAGTTCAACTGAATTTAAGTATTCAGTTGAAATCTCTCAATCGAAGTCACTATCAGTATGCAGTCATCAGTCTACCCTAGGGAATAAAACTCTCAGCTGTTGTCAACAGGATCAATTGTGAGCATAAGCAGGTTTAATTAATTCTTTAATTTTCAAATGAAAATGAGTAAGAATATTGCAATGCTCTGCTTATAAAACCAGCTCCCTAGCTCCCCCTTGAGTTAAGATCCCTGTGCTCAGGACAAAGTGAAATACTTATCTTTGTTTTGGAGAATATTTTAAAATTTTGCTGAAATGCTGGATCTACGTATGCATAAATTATATAAAAATGTCTTTCCTGTGGCTTTGCAGATCTCAAAGTAGTGCTTCTCTGCTGAGGATATATATTTTAATTTCTGCTCTTTGCATTTATGTACCTTGGGCTGAAATGTGAACATTCTGTCCATTCTTACCATCTTTACTTGTTAAATGGTGATTTATATAAAAACAATACTCTGAAACAGAAAATAAAGGGGTCAAATGTTTGAAATCACAACAAATAGTATGAAGTGTGGCAAAAATACCCTTTGCAGAGTTTCCTCTGTTTTTCTGAACAGTGCTCAGATTTTAGATCATGAGCTACACGATGAATTATCTGCTACGTAGATGTGCCCGGCTGGTAGGAACTACAATGTGTCAGTGCCTTGTTGGGTCTGGGAGTGAAAGGAGATTGTTTGTGTTGTGTGTCTGTTGTTTCTCTATGCAGGAGACAGAAGTGTGCAGAAATGAAAAGCATACCTGGATAGTGTGATCAGGGCTAGTGTGTGCAAGTGAAAAGAAGATCACTGTCATTCTTCCTTACTTACAAGAGGAAAGGACTAGTTAGTGAAAAGCACCTCTTGGGTTGCAAGAAAGACTGAGGGGAGCTGGGAAATAGGCTCAGACTTACCAGCTGCATCACATCGCAGGTGCTGTTGGAGTGCAGTAGGAGCATCTTCTGGCCTTCTTTATTCCCTCTAGAGTCTGAACCTTAAACTGAGGCTTTGAGGAATTCCAAGGTTTCTTTTTTTCTTTCTTTTTTTTTTTTTTTTTTTTTTTTTTTTTGCCTTGCTTGTGCTTCACAGGGCTTTGCATGTTTCTCCCTGCTATCTTCCCCACTTCCATCTGGTTCTGGCAGCCTCCAAAAGACTGTGAAGGGCTTCTCTGGAATGGCCAACAGAACCAAGAGATTTTTGCTGCCTTAGGAGCCTCTGCAAGATGTAGTGCTGCCTTCCTGAGGAAGTGAGAGGAGAACAACTCCAGATGGTTGATATTTCCCACACTTGCTGTATGATGAGGAGAGCCCTAAGAAGTGGGGAAAAATGTCATGCCTAGACCACTGGCACCTTTGTGGTGTTCGGCCCTGACTAAGCTTCTTAGGAAGAAGCCTGTGATTAATTATTTGCGATGCCGGTGTCCTCTTTCAGGCTGGTTTGAGACAGCCCATGTGATGTCTTGGAGAAGAAATGCCCCATTAGGAAAGTACTGGGTGCAGCCAGTGGGCTCAGCCTGTTTTCCAGACAGGGGAATCCACTATTTTTCTGTGTGAATTATATTTGCTTATTTAAGTTTCTTGTTGTAAATATTATTCCCCATGGAAAAGACCTTTTTTTTCCCCCCTCCTGTTAAACCTTACCACCAGCTACTAGTCTGCCCTGTAAATGTAATTTGTATATACAATAAAAACAGGACCAGATGGGGCAGACACATCAGTGTTTTAGTCTGTATTTCTCTCTTGTGACAGCTTCTGCCTAGTAAAGCTAATGACCTAATGTCTTCTAGGGAGGTTACACTGTAGTGGTATTGTACCTGCATAAATCACAGAATCATAGATCTGTTCCTCATTCACTTTGCCATACTGAAGTAATAAGTAGTGTTAACAGGAGATACAGTGCTGGCAGGATTTTTATTCAGCTTCAATTGTTCTGAAATTTGAGATCTAAAATTGCCTTGATTCTTTATTAGTATGATGGTTCTCCTATAGCTGGTAGGAGTAAAGCTGGCTGGTTCTGCAAACAGAGTCTTGATGGTTTCCATGCTAATTACCTTATCCTTTGTTACTGTCCTGCCAAGTGATTGTTATGAATTACTTTTGACTGCATTTAAGGAAATTTTAACTGTGTGCATTTAAATACGCAGAAGTCTGGATAGTAAAAAGCTGTATACCTTTACACTTCCTGTGTGTATTATGGTATATATGTAATATAAGCAGAAATGCATTAATGAACTCAGTTAAAAAGGAAAAGTGGATATAAAAAATGCTGTGTTGTACAGTTGAAAGAAAGTGGGTTTGAGAAGCTTAGATTTTTCACTTCTTTCCTTTTGAATATTTATCTGTGCATGTTCATTCCTGAGCATCAAATTCTGGAAGTTACATTTTTGTCACAAAACTGCTCTAGGTTATGAAAATATATACATCTCAATGTACCCACATGACCAGCAAAAGGGGAGCAAAAAAGGGAGTTGGTCTTGCACACAGCTTCCAAATCCAACCGTAATAATACAAGAAAAAAAAAATTATCACAGATACCAGTGAGTGTGTGTGAATACACTTATAAAGTCATTCAAATGGGTAAGATTAATTTTGCAATTGACAATTGTTTTCAGAATAAGCTTTTGAGTATTCTGCCAAGTGAAAATAATCTGAAGGTGGTTGCTTGTGTTTTGCAGTGCCATAAATTTTTAGTTGTCAGGGTTTTGTTTTCCGATTCTACTGTTTCTTACCTGTGGCAGTCATGCCTGCTGTTCTGAATTTATTTTTATTTCCTTCCTATGTTACATTTTGTTGCCAATTTTTTTGATTTTTCATTTATAAGTAAAGCTTTCTCTTCCATGCTTTCAGCAAATAAATTTCAAAAGTATATTAGCTTTAATGATCTCATTCACTTGGGGAGTTGTTATTTGTGTTCTAGAAATGATTTGTGTGGTCTAAATGAACTGGTGTAACTATATTTAATATTAACTTGATTATCTCTTCTATGCTGTTTTCCGGCTAAAGCGTATACTCAAATATACCCACATGCTTCCAGTGACTCCACATCTCCCATTGGCTATAGTAAGATTTGCAAGCAATATATCTAATGGAACTTTTCATTATGTAGTCAATAGGCATATAAGTTAATTGCATGGTTTTCCTTTCATTTTAGGGATACAATAAAAATTGATTTTCCATTCTTCTGACCTTCACTAACTGGGCAGCACGAAACTGCTTCAACATAGATGAGTATCCTCTGTTTTCATTAACCAACATGCCCACTGCTTTACTGGTAGAAGCAAGTTTTGGCAAAATACATAGTTAGGGGAAGTACTTGCAGATACAGAGTTGTAGTCTTCCCTCTTCTTTGAAATGCACTCTTGGTAAAACTGTGGATTTGTGCAATACATGGTTTGCAGGTTGATGTTCTTTTTTCTCTCTTTTCCCTCCTCATCTTGAAAGGCCCAGACTTCTTGGCAACGTTAGCAGCAACAGGAAGTTAATTTGGTCCTGTAGGCACCTCTCCATCTGATTCATATAAGCATACATTAGAACAGTTCTTAGAAATTGCTTTGGGGCTCCCTGAAAACAATCAGGTTAAAAGCATAGATTGCTCGTAAAATACCTTACATACCCCATTAATCAGTCAGTATGCCATGTCTTTCTGGCTCTTCCTTCCTGTCAGGATGCCTCAACCTGTCATATAAACCTTTCCTGTTAGCCCACTGTTCTCGGTGCTTTAGTGTCCTGCCGTTTTCCAAGCTTGGGCAGTCAGCTACAGTCTCTACTTGCCATAGCTACAGCTGACATATCCTGCATGACTCTCTATCCATGGGGCAGGAGGTATAAATTGTTAATATGTTGATTGCTCTTGGCAGATTACATAGGTGAATTAGATAATTTGATAATTCATAGCAAATCATGTGCGTATTGGCTACTTCTGACTTGATAGCCTTTCCAACCTCTTCTGAGTTGTCTGATCCAACACAATAAGAGGTAATACTACCTAATCCCTGTAGCTAGGAGTTGTGCTTTAAACTATGTACATGTATATTTCTTTAAGACTTCTGGCAAAGGAGAAAGTTACTTTCCCCAGCTGTATTTCCCATTACCTTGTTAGAGATATCCTCCCAGGCTAGCAAAAGGCAATCAAGTATCTGTAAGAGCGCGGACACATTTGTGACTGGGACACCTTTGAGTGATTCCTACAAAACTGGACATTTGCAACAGAGAAAGTACCATACTTCCCTGGAAAAGGAACAAGCAGGGAATTGATGGTGGGCTGATGTGGTCTGCCTAGACTTCAGGAAAGCCTTTGACACAGTCTCCCACAGCATCCTGCTGGAAAACCTGGCAGCCCATTACTTGGACAGGTGCACCCTTCACTGGGTCAAAAACTGGCTGGATGACCAGGCCCAGAGATTGATGGTGAATGGAGCTGCATCCAGCTGGCATGTGGTGACCAGCGGTGTCCTCAGGGATCAGTGCTGTGCCCAGTCCTATTCTACAGCTTTATTGATGACCTGGATGTGGGGACTGAGTCCACCCTCAGTAGGTTCACAGATGACACCAAGCTGGGAGGGAGTGTTCATCTGCTGGAGGGCAGGAAGAAGCTGCAGGAGGACCTGGACAGGCTGGGTTGATGGGCTGAGGCCAATGGCATGAAAATCAACAAGACCAAGTACAGAGTCCTGTGCCCAGGTGAGCCATAAGGCCAGTGGCATCCTGGCTTGTATCAGGAATAGTGTGGCCAGCAGGAGCAGGGATGTAATTCTCCCCCTGTACTCTGGACTGGTGAGGACTCTCCTTGAGTACTGTGTCCAGTTCCGGGCCCCTCATTTCAAGAAGGATATTGAGGTGCTGAAGCAGGTCCAGAGGAGAGCAATGAGGCTGGTGAAAGGACAAGAATGAAAGTCTTATAGGCATAGGCTGAAAGAACTGGTGTTGTTTAGCCTGGAGAAGAGGAGACTCGGAGGGGGACCTTATTACTCTCTACAACTATGTGACAGGAAGTTGTAGTCAGGTGGGGGCTGGGCTCTTTTTCCAGGCAACTAGTGACAGGATGAGAGGGCATGGCCTGAAGCTCCTCCAGGGGAACTTTAGGTTGGATATTAGGAAGCACTTTCTCATGGAGAGGGTGATTACACATTGGAATGGACAGGGAAGTGGTGGAGTCACCATCCCTGGAGGTGTTTAAGGAAAGGCTGGACGTGGCACTGAGTGCCATGGTCTAGCTGATGTGGTGGTGTTAGGTCATAGGCTGGACTTGATGATCTCAGAGGTCTTTTCTAGCCTCAATAATTCCGTGATTCTGTGATGATGCTGATATCCAATTGGCTTGCAATTTTTTTTCCAAATACCTGTACTAGGGCCAAATGGACATGGCTCTGATCTTCTAGTTAATGTGGAAGATCTAGGAGATATTTTTGCTATCTATCTCTGCTTAAGCACTGAAGATTGTAAGAGAAGGCCTGAATGGCATTGATAATGTTCATCATAGGGCAGCTTAAGAAAAAGCGACAAGAATAAAATCTGGGCTTTCCCGTGCTCTTTTGCATCTCTTAAAGCCAGCAGAGAAGATCTTCTGGAAGCTAGTAGCAGACTGCCCTTAAAACTTCAGCCAGGAGATTTGATTTCATCCATGGCTTCAGTGACAGCATATGATGGGCATCCAAGTATTTCTGGTTTCTTACAGTCACAAAGGGTGGTGTTCCAGCCCCTCTTGGTTTAGCACCATTTGTCCTTAGGCATGTATACACCTCCCAGATGGATAAAGAAACTACAAAGCTGTAGGATCAGCTGTCACTATACCTGAGAAGGGGAGTCAGTGCATGTAATTGAAGAAGGGAGTTACGATGACTAATCAATGGCACTTTCCTGTTTGAGTTAGGTAAAATTAAAACTGTGTGGGTTTAGTTAAATCTGGGTGCAACGAGCATTTGAATCCTGAGTTTGCATCAGCTTCTCTTGATGTTAGCAATGAGTATAAAAGCTTGAAACTGAAATGGTATCTTGGAACATTTTCACAGCTGGAGTTTGGGTTTATGCATCTGTTTGGGTGAAGATCATTGTTAAGAGGTGATGTGGCCAAAACAATGATGAAATATGGTCTAAGGCATAGTTAGTGAACTTTGAGGTCTCTGTAGTCCTTTTGTCCTTAAGGGACATGCTGATGTTAAAAAAACATCTGTCCTCATGTTACAAATGTAGGAGATGTGTTTCTTCGGTCACTGAAATCCAAGTGATTGCATGGACTGTGTGGCTGAATATGTTAAAGCATATCCAGAGACATTACTGAAGAAAGTTCCAATTGTCATATCCAAAATAAAGTTTGGGTGGAGTGAACTGGATTTAAAAAGCTCTCTCAATTACTTTGTTTTCACAAAAACAAATAGACTTGCATAATTTAGCAGTTAGGTGTTTAGTGATTTTCTCTCAATATAACTAGTGTTTAGGAATAAATTGTGGCAGACATACTGACATTTTCATACTAACTTATATGCTTTAGTGAGAGAATTTAGGGAAAAGGATAAACAGTGTTATAAACAGAATCTGTGATGGGCTGTTATGTTGCAAATTCTCACTGGCATGGGTGATGTTATTAATCATAAACAGTGTGAGTTGTGTTGATGGCCAAATGAGTGGCAAAAGCATTTTTGCCACAAGCTATCACATTTTAAAAAGGCTGAGTGTGTGTTATGCCCGTAAACTGGAGAGCTCCCCAGTGATAAATTATACTTTTGAAGTGGCTTGCTGTGTGCTAATATGCCAGTTGTCTAAATTGCTTTTAAAAGGTGTCATCTTAAAACAAAAAATCATGAATCCAAACCAATAATCTGTTTTTCCTCAAAGTGTGGCCTACTGAGCCAAAATCATACCCATGTATGGCAAACAAGACTGGGTTAGGAGAGGGGACTTTGACAGTCATTACAACTAGAGATGGAAACAATATGCAGTCAAAAATCCAGGAGGGCACATTTCCAATAGTATTAAAGTACTTGTTCCTAGACACAGTAGATCATGAGATATTGGATCTTAATCTCCTAGCATTCCTATAAGAAAGAATGCTATTTTAAGATATATTAGAAAGCTTTGAGAATGTTTTAATGATTGTTCTCCTTTCACCGACTTTAGTTCTGGCTGATTTCTTAAAAGCACTCTCAGGCACTTGTTTAAATAGTTGTCTTTCAGCATGAGTGTATACAGTAAATACTGGCAGGTTTTTTGAGGAAGCCTTAACCTATCACTACAGATACCAAGGCTAAAAGGTATTCTTCCCTACTTTTGCCAGTTAAAATCCCTCCTTTCATGCCCTCTCACCATCTGTGTCTCCCTGGCTGTCTAAACACGTGTTCTGCAGCCAGTGTGCTTGCTTGAGTGTCCCAGTGGCGTCTGGCTGGTGTATCACAGCTACCAAGCACACCCAGGTGAGGAGAACTGGCCTCCACAAAAGCTGTGTCTCTCAACCAGACTGACTGCGATAGAGATACTTAAACAGATGAAAATAAAAAGAATAAAATAGGAGAAACAGCAGCAAGACTGCGGGCCAGGGCTTACACAGCAAAGGACAGGGACAGCCAGCCCTTCTGTGTTTGCAGCCAGGACCCAGCCCTCGCTGGAACCCATCTTGGCCTTGGGGCTGGGAGCTGAGCAGACAAAGACTGATCAAAGGGGCGTTGAGGGCCCTTAAGGGTTGTTGCCGACTCTTGTCCGCTGCTGCTGGAGCAAAGGAGAGAAGTTAAAGAAGAGGAACAGGTGACCAGATAAGAGGGAGCTTTCTGTGGCTGGAAAAAGGGAGCTCGTTCCTGCTTTCTCTCGTTGATCTGCTTGCGGAGGAGCTACACAAATGGAGCTGAACAAATGGAGGCAGGGAGCTGAAGCACATTAAAAAAGCTGGGATCACTGCTCGGTCCCCAAAGCCTCCATCATCAAGCGCTGCTGAAGCAGCCCTGGCAGCCACGCTCCTGAGCTCCAGCCACAGCTCCAGCTGCAGCTCCAGCCGTGTCCCTGCCATCCCCTGGGCTCCAGCCGCCGCAGCAGCCCCCAGGCTGCAGCCGCTGCAGCCCTCGCTGCTGCTCCTACCAGCATTTCTGAGCTGGGACTCACTAACCACCAAACCGTTCTCTTCCCCGGGCAAAAGCAGTGGTCCACACACACACACATGCACCTTGTCCACCCTATACGGGAAAGGCGTCGGGCTCTCCCTACCTCCAAATATGATAGTCTTTCTCTTTACCGACAGAGTACATTTGCATATCCAGTTCCCCCCCCCCCACCTCTTTAAAAACTGTTACAGTAAAGTGGTATTTTAAACACATAATCTGTTTGTGCTGGTGCTCGCACATCTGGGCAGTTTTGTGCTCTAGAGACACACCCGGTGTAACCCGCCGGTCCCAACTTAGGGACGAACCCCCTGGGAAATTAAAACCAGCCAATTTGGGGCTATTCCTCCTCTAATCGAGGAGAAGAGAAGGGGAGATCATGATTCAACTCGAGTTTTCTAGCCTGGGTTGAACTCAGGCCACAACACCAGGTCCTAGAGATGCTTTAGGCCTTGTACTTTCTAACAGGTGGCTGATGGGCCAAGAGCACTACTAAAAAGCTTCTCCTAAGTATAAAACTTGGACATGCCTTTGTTGACCACCTCTTATCTTGTATTCACTGGGGCTGTGAATACAGCTGTTTTACAACAGAAACAGAATTTGTAAGATGTGAATGGTGCCTTTAGAAGTCTGTTGGCTTGCATGGCTGTTCCTGAGCTGTGAGCAAAAGTCATGTGTAGATATATTGTGGGCTTTCGACAGTCCTCACTGGGACCTGTTCTGCTACAGCTTAACTTCTGTAAGTGTCCAGACTAGCCTGGGTATATCTCTCCCCTGCAGCCAAGCTTAACGTCACTGCTCCAGACGACAAGAGAGATGTGCTAGTGCTTAAATACTGCAAACAGAGTAGTGTAACCATCCTCAACTCCAGCTTTTACATGTCTTCTCACTGCTCAGGACGTTTGGAGCTTGTTTCTCAGCCAGTGTAGATTATTTAAACAGGTCTGGCAGCCAGGCAACCTTGAAATCCCTAAAGTCAAATTTTATTTTCCCTGGAGAGATATTTTAAGAATAAAGCACAACTGATGGAGCAATGGAAAACTTTTAAAGGAACATGCATGCATGTTTCTCTTCAAGAGATACATAAAGATGATCAACAAATTCTTTCCGATTTCTAGGTCAGGATGCTTCAGAGGTGCAGGCTGTTTTAATTTATTTATTTTTTAAATATAACGAATAACTTACACTGTCTGAGTTTTAGGAGTTATTTTCAGACTTGTTTGGGTGAATAAAAGCTGAATCATGTGAAGAAATTACCCCAGGTTTTCAGGCTTAGCTAGTCCATGGTTATCTACTGACATACAAATAATTACACAGAATTTTCAGAGTTGGAAGGGACCTCTAGCGATCATCTAGCCCAAATCTCCAACTAAAGCAGGATCCCCCAGAGCATATTACTCAGGGCTGCATCCAGGTGGGTCTTGAATATCTCCAGAGAAGGAGACTCCACAACATCCATGCACAGCCTGTTCCAGTGCTCTGTCACTCTCACTGTAAAGAAGTTTTTCCTCAGATGTAAATGGAACTTCCTGTGTTCCAGCTTGTGCCCATTGCCCCTTGTCCTGTCACTGGGAACTACTGAAAAGAGTCTGGTTCCATCCTCCTTGCACCCACCCTTGAGATACTTGAAGGTTTCCCCTCAGCCTTTTCTGCTCCAGGCCGAAGGGTCCCAGCTCTCTCAGCCTTTCCTCATAAAGGAGATGCTCCAATCCCCCAGTCATCATTGTTGCCCTCTGCTGGACTCTCTCCGGTAGCTCCCTGTCTCTCTTGAACTGGGGAGCCCCGAACTGGATGCAGTATTCCAGATGTGGCCTCACCAGGGCAAAGTAGAGGGGGAGAATGACCTCTCTAGACCTACTGGCCCCACTATTCCTTATACCCCACAGGATTCCATTGGCCCTCTTGGCAGCAAGGGCACATTGCTGGCTCATGGGTCATTTACCATCTACCAGGACTCCCAGATCCTTGTCCTTGGAACTGCTTTCCAGCAGGTCCATCCCTAACCTGTATTGGTGCAAGCTTGATTTGCAAAGATGTCTCAGTACCTGCATTGGCTAAAGGATCTTGCAGAGACAGTGACCAAAGCTCTCTGTATTGTGCAGTGCAGAGGTTATTTTGAAAATGGTGATATAAGCCTGAAAGCTAGTAAGTAATCTTTGTAGTTTCATAAATCTGTACACATCTAGTCACACCTGTGAGTGAGCTAAGCTGTTGAAGAAAATGAGTGTAAAAATCAGACTAAGCTGGCTCACAGCCCTATGTTGCCTGTCTGTTGTTCTGAAAGCTGAAATGCAACAGCTGTGAGGCCAAACCACGGTGGAACAGGGTAGTTTGAATTGTACCAAAGCTCTTGGACAGGTCTCATACTCAGGGAATGGCAGCTGCCATTTGCAGGTGACATGTAGCTGGCTGACCTCAGTTTCCATCTGCTTAAACAAATGATAGTCTGGGATGGAGGGCACCAGCCTTTTGATTTATGCATAAGGTGACACTGCCAGATCACTAAGGAATGTAATTTTTTTTTTTTTTTTTTTTTTTTGAATGCTCTGAAGAGCTGTTATAGCCACAGCAGAGTTGCTTTGGTGCAGCCTTCCCCAAACATGCAATAGCAAATCCTGCTCTTGCAGCCTTCTCATGAGCTGATAGGTTGTGCATGCTTCTGGAGGACACAAAGCAAAAAGTTACTATATCTAGCTGCCTTTTTATTCACCTAGTATGATACAAGCAGAAATTTTTCAGTATCGTAAATTAATCGAATAAGACTTCATTAAATTTTAGAAAATGAAATTGCTACACATTATTTAAACGTAGGTGGTACTTCAAAAGTGCATTCTGCCTGGAGCTGATCCATCTAAGATCTGCTGTATTAATGGCAACTTCCAGGGAAAGGTGCAGATATGATGTGAAAAAGTGCAGAACTGTTGCATGTTAGGTAAGGTCTGATTTTTACATACCAAGTTTTTTTTTTGTTGTTGTTTTTTTTGTTTTTTGTTTTTTTTTTTTTTTTTTTTTTCTGGAAAAGAAAATACTCTTGACACCCACACAGTTTTTTTACAATAGTGCTGGAAATTTTCTGTTCTATTTTGCATTGCTCCCTGCCATGCTGGGTATTTCCTGTAGGTTTTTTTTAATGTTAAAGATATTTTAATGGAATTAATTATTTAACCACATTTCAGTTTGAGCCCCCTAACTGGAAATAATTTCATTTCCATGTCTTTTATTCTTAACCTGGTGCATAAATGGATATTTGGATAGCACTAACCTGGTATTTAACCACCCTTGACCTCCCCTTGAATGTGTGTAAGTTCTGGTAGCACATTCTGGTCCTGACTGAGACCTGCCAAATGTCATAGAAATCAAGAGGCAGTGTCTGCTCTAAATCATGTATAATTTAAAGAATCCTGACAAACAGGTTTTACTTCTCATTTTTCATTGCCTCTTGTTTTGGAGTCTATTGTGCTATTAAAAATGCTTTTTGTTTGTAAAAGGGGTTACTATCAGCTCATTGACCTCAGATTTAGATCTGGGCATTGTATGTTTTTCATAAAACTGGTTTCCAAAGTCAGGCTTGCAAAAGAATTGAAATGTGCCTGTTTTGAAAGCAAGTTTCTGTTGCATGTCATTAGGAAGGCTGTCTTGGAAATGGTATTCTCAGGAACCCAAAGTTCTTTGATACGAGCTGTGGTATTGGGACCCAACTTGTGTATTTTGGATGTTTGAGGTCTGTGGCACTGGAGAAAACACATGCAATGAAAGTGCTATCTTGAAAATTAGCTGTGTTAGAAATGTAAAGAAATGCCATAAGAAAGAATCCTGAGTACTAGTTTTGTTTAATTTAATTTGTTACCAATACCTGTCAACACTGTTAACTGAATTGTTAAAGCTGACAGTCTCTTGGGTATGAAGGGGGAGTTATGGAACTCTCCCCATCCTGTGCATGCAGCTGTTGTGGATCTAATAACCCTACACTTTATATTGCAAAAGAGCAGAAAGATGACAAAGCAGTAGGGACACCTAGTACACAGGAATTGCTTCTCAAGTAGAATGGATATTCGGATTCCAGTTTTACTCCTGCAAAGCTCAGATTTGTTGGAGCTCGTATCTAGTAGCAGTATGAGTACATGTCCTTGCATCTGCCCTGTCTATTGTGAGTGCAGCTTTGAAGGGAGGTGGAGGAGGGAGAATTCTAAGCTTGCTTTGTGCCTCTTGATGCCGAGGGAAAGGTATTGCTCCACATGAGACTATGTTCCAGAAAAAAATATCATACCTATTTATAGGAACAAACAGTGAAACTAATATCAACTCTCATTGGCAATCTAATAACTCCTCTGTTATTCCAAGAATTATTTAATTTCCAGGATTTGTGAAAATACAGCTCCAACATGAAAATATTATTTCAAATTTTTAGGCTCCATGGGTTGTTCCAGCAGATAAAGGATATACAATAGCAACATCTATGCTCTTTTAACTTCAGGCTATGGACTGGCATTCTGCTGTTGGAGATCCAATGAAGATAAGAGCAAAAAAATGTTATTTAGTTAATTGCTTGGTATATAAGATTATCAACCTTGACTTCTTACCATTGTCAGACATCTTTTTATTTCTAGAATCTTCATAAACTGCTTCTAAAATACAGTAAATCTTGTCTCCTTTTCATGAAATGCCTTTGTGAGGCACAGAAGATTGTTTCAAAGTGCAGGATCTGCTCCCTGTGTATCAGCTATTCAGCACAGGGAACTCTGACTGCTTGGTTTAGCTCTGCAAGGATGGGAAGTCAAGTCACATACAATTGCTCCAACAAGTCTTTGCAGGGCACATTTTTCCACACAAATCTTTTCTAACCCACTGAACAAGTAATTCAAGGCTCCAGGGGAGTCTGAAATGCACGCCTTATTATTAATGTGCTCTAGCCACTGCTTTTTGGACCTTCTGAACTAGAAGCAGAAGATGGTATCAGTGTGGTGAGGCAAGAGACCACACACATGTAAAGAATGCAGGTGCACTTGGGGAAGGAAATTCGACCTTGTGCAGTAGGTCAGAGTAAAAACCTGTGTGTACCGTGGGAAGCAAGCAGATATGTTGATACTGAGTAGTATTAATGCAAAAAAAGGTTATTTGCACTTGTCTAGAAGGTGATTTTCTCCCTTTTCACATCTTAGCACATGCTGGGGAAATTAATTCATAAAAGGAGAAGAGACTTGATTTGAAATATTTGCAAATTCAGCTCTTGCAAAGCTTTATTCCCCTTGCATCTTTGTTATACCATTTTCTCTGCTCTGTTTCTTCTGTTTTCTGCATCTGCAGGGCCAGGTAGCTGACCTGAGCTGACTTTAATGATCTGGGAATGCCACTGAAAGCAGCTCAGTGTCAGCAGCCCAGTGCACCAGACCAGCTCCCTTCTTCTGCTAAGAGGAAAAGGCCTGTCCTTTACCTCCAAATAACTGTTGATAACATAAAGCCTGAGGGACACGATCCCTCTCTGCAGGCTTCCCAGATCAGGCTCTGCTTGGTCTCTCACTTCCTCAACCACGTCCGCTCTCGGTCTCACATGCTCGCACCTTCTTTTTTTGTCTCTTTGGGGACATGCATGACAGTAGGGCTAAGAATACTCTTGGCCGAGAGCTTCAAAGCTACCGCAGGAGACAGATGCATCATTCTCATTGAAGTTCATGGGAGCTGTGTGTCTAAATTCTCCATGCTGCTTGGAGAGTTTCTTTGTAGTAGCTGATCTACCAATACCACTGGAGTACTGCAATCCAAGTAACATGTGTGATCAATGGTATCAAACTGACGAGCTGCTGATACTATCCTGGATGCCTGTTCAACTCCTACTTTGGGCTGCTCTGTGTAGCCTGACAGGGCTGGCTTTGTGCTGTCCTCTGCCTTTCCCATCCTCTGCCTTACCTGAGCTGCCCTCCCCACTTGCCTGTCTGCCAACTTCCGCTCTGGAGGAGGATCCTCATGTTGCCCATCAAAGCCCTTGTGCAAAACTGCTATGCGAGGGGAGATGTATGAGGTCAGAGTCTCCTGGGAATGGAAGTTTTCTTGAGGTGATTACATGTCCTTGAGATCAAGGGGGAATGTAAGACCTTATGCTGCAGCCTCTGTCACTCTGTAGTGTCCCTAAATGATCTTGGTCTCATGGGAGAAAGGAGGCATGGACAGACTCCTGCTTCACTTGCACGAGGCTGCGCAAACTGCCTCACCCCTCCCCGAGGCTCAGTGGTGTTCTGATGCCTTTTTTGGTAGAAGTAAGAGATTGGCATGGTATTGCCCATCACTAGTCTGCATATAATTAAACTGCTTTCAGTTTTCTAACTGCTTTACCTGTGCATTAGTCACACAGTCATTATGCCTAAAACAGCTGGAAGATGTATTTGTTAGCATCACTGATCCTTTATGGTTTTCAAAGAGTCCATTTTATTGAGGATAATAAAAGTGGAATTAGGATGCAAGTGTCTCTGGTCTCGGTTTTATGCATGGATTTAGTGAACACTGCTGCTTTGTCTAAAACCCCTTAGACTGCAATACAAGAGTTTAGGAGAGTTTAGGAGAGTTTAAAGGGAACTAACCCCAGTTTCTCCGTTTACAATGTAAGTGGTACCGGATCTGGTGTTTCTGTTCCTTCAAGTCATCAGCCTGACATAAGTTTCTTCCAGGTTTATTTTCACACACACAAAAATATCTTCCAAGCTTTTTATGAAGACAGGATTTAGAAATATCTACATTTTTACATTGATTTTTTACCCAGTGAAATCTCTTGTTTGGAACTAAAAGACAAATACCATCTGCAGTACTGGAAACCTGAAAATTAAATCACCTTTGATTTTGCATTTTCCCTCCTATTTGCACAATGCAAAATCTCCTCCTCTCCTGTCCAACAGCAATAATAGAAAAAAACCCAACCCATCCTCCAAAAGAGAGCATGACTTTGTGAGTAAAAGATTTTATTTTGAACCTGTTTTCTAAATATATCACTCTCTCCTACCACTATAATGATTTTATTTTTTTTTTCCCCTTCATTTTCCTGTTTGTTTCTTAGGTAATCTGAAAGCTGCTTAGATTGGGAGCTGTTTGAATTGTCTTTTATAAGAAAGTGACTGGAAATGCTGCTTGGTTGTGGAAGCCTTCTAGGTTTTGTTAAAGATGTGATATTGCCAGTCCCCAGAATGGCTCATCCCAAGGGAATCAGAATGATATCAACAAGGCTCTTATCTCAATGCTCAAATGCTGCAGACGTTGTAAAATATATTTGCTTTCTAATAGGCTTTTTCTTTGTTTTTAAATATGCAAAAAGGCTGCAACAGACAATGTCATAGGCTGATTTAGTTAATTATACAATGAAACAAATTATTATTTGATTACAGAAAGTCTAGTTGGATATCCCAGGGCTGGGACAAAATGAAAGTGACTTGGGCATGTTGCAGTTGGGATAGTAACATGTGACTATTATGTAACATTAAGGCATCAGACCTTTTAGGCTTTTATTGTCTGTAACTACGGTCCCATTGAGCTGGTTGCCCCTATTCTGTAGGTATGAGGGAAAGATGCCTGTATAATGAAGTATCCTCTGTTGTGGAAGTACCCAGCAGTGGGTGGAATGAAACCTATTTGTTCTGTAGTTGATTTACTGGAAAGCTGCTATATACGTTTATTCTTCTGGGAAGTGTCACTCATGCATACTGTCAGTGACCAGCCCGTTTTGAGATTGGAACGCCCTGAGAAATCTGATCTACATTTGAAGTTGGCCCTGCTTGGAGCAGGTGGATGGACTAGGTGACCTCCAGAGGTCCCTTCCAGCCTGAATTATTCTATGATTCTGTGGAAGGTTCCTGGATCTATTCAGGGATGTTATCCTGTAAAACCTTCACCTCACCATATGTTAATCTTTGACTGCATGGGCCACACAGAGAACAGCAGCCTTTTCCACACTAAATCTGGCAGGTGAAGGGAGAAACGTTACAGTATGTGTGCAAACCATGTGGCCATACCATTGTGTAGGTAAATCTAGAAGGGTTAGAAATGTTAAAAAGAAACACGTCAACTCTGAGAACGAAGCTCTTAAGAAATGCAGTGAGCTGGCTTGACTGGGGAAAGCAGTGTACTGTGGAGCTTCATTATCCTGCACCTGACAAAAGGTAATGGGGTCAAAAAGTGATATTCTCTCAGCATCGCTATGTAAGTGGTAGTGGATTAAAAGCATTCCTATGTTTTAGCTACAGCAATAGAGAAAATGTACATGATAGTGGCTTGGAGTAGGAGTGGAGCATCCAGCATTTATATTTGGCACATAAATGACAGAAAGATAGTGACTTTGGAGCAAAACCTCTCCTCCCCAAAGTTGAAAAGCAGTAAACTCACAAATCAAAGTAAAAGCAATGGCTATAAAAATCTCTTTCCCATTATATGGTATTTACTGTTTTATCATGAGGCATAAGGATCTTAGCTTCTATTTATTAGGTTTAACACAGCTGCATAACCTTGGAAAATGTCATGTCCTGAACTTTCTTTTTTGCTCATCAGACTTTGTGGAGAGAAAATAAAATTCTCTGCAATGGTAGACTGGAAGGGAGCATCTGCCTAAATTAGGCATTCTCACAGTCCCATTAAATCCTTTTCTGCTCAGTTGAATGCTTGGTATGTTGTAGCAGACTCTTATCAACAAAGTGGGCCAGACATTGAAGAGCACTCCATGAGGAACTACTTACATAGACACTCAAAGAGAAGCTTTAAAAACTAATGGGAATTGTCTGGTGTTTTTTTTTGTTGTTTGTTTGTTTTTTTGTTTGTTTTTCTTTGTTTGTTTGTTTTAAAAAAATGTTAATCAACATTATCTGATATTACTAATGGGCAATTAATAAAAACAATCCATATTCCCAAGATAATAATACATGTAGCATCCAATAAAGCTAGCGCAATACATGTTGCAAGTGCAAAAACAATCAAAAGGTTTTCAGTCTTTGTGACCATTGCTGTGAAGCACAAGGGATAGGGAGGGTACAGGTGACAGTAAGAAAAGGAAGAATTCCTTTCATGACTGGGATGATTGTCTTAATTTTTGTGATAACATGATAATTAATTTTATTTGATTAATAGGTTTTGCAAAAGTAGGAGGGTTAGATCTCTGAAATTTCCTTTTCCCCAGTATGTGTCCACATTTAAGATTTACTTTTTTTTGTTACTGAAGTAGTTACTTAAAATTTAAATTGTCATTTATTCATATTGTAGAATTACACTCCAAGATCTGAGAAAATTTTTAATTAAGGCAAGAAAACGGTGAACATGTGACAAACATGGGTAACATGTTATTCAAGTGATAGAAATGAGACAAGGATGATTTATTAGAGAAAGGAGGTTGGGAGGAGGATTGGAAGGAGATTGGTAATCAGAGTGTGGGTGATTTTGTCAAGTGTTGGAGGTGGTGTAAGGGCATGAAGCCAGTAACAGGAGGAAGTGAAGGATATTCTCATTGGTTCATTTTAATTTTCCCAGAACGTACAAGTTTAAGAAGGCCCAAAGCTTTCTAATTAAGAGGAAAAAAATCCAAAGCAAGTTTCAGTGATGATTGTGGAGTTAATGTTGAATTTGCCTGGGTCCATTATTAGCAGTCTTTACACAACAGTATTTCCCCAGCCTTGGTTTAGGACCAGAGATCTATTTGCCTTGAGTTAGTGCAAGCTCTTTCATTCACTAGGGAAGATAATTGTTCCTTTTTGTTCAGTAAGTCTGTCTCCTGGGACAAGACTGTCTTTTTCAGAGCCTATTAGTAGAAATGTAGGGAGCACAAAAATTTCTTAAAGAAGGGGCAAACGAGGTGTTCTTATGTGTGAAACAGGCTGGAGATCGTACAGCACAAAGCTAGTAGAGGGAAAAACTGAAGACAACCGTTAAATGAGAAAAAAAGAGAAGAAAAGCAGAATCTCAGGTCAGATCTGTGAGAGATCTGTGGAAACTCACTGAAACACTGTGGTTTATATTTTCTTTTCAGTGGCTGTGCTTCATTCTCACTTTACTGGACTTTTCCAGGTAGTGCCATACAGGTGTGCTAACTCAGTAGTGAAGTACAGTCATGCAAAGCACAGCATTTGGGTGATACATGCAGATACAGACAGTTCTGTGATACCATAGCTAATAAATTATATAAAATGTACTG